>NC_046350.1:5241341-6441341 GCF_000738735.6 Corvus cornix cornix | reverse complement strand
ACGCTACTTGAGAGGAAGCTTAACAGAACAGATAAGGTGTAAAATGAGACAACAAAACACAAAGGATTTAATAATTCTACTGTCTGTCACTCACTGCCGTGTACTCTGTGATGTTTGCACAAAAAGGGAAGTTAAAAGTGTTCTGGGCATTACCCTGACCCTTAAATATTTGAAAATCAATTTAACAAAGGGTGGGGAAAAGCCACGAGGGCTCCAGCACATTCCAACAAACTCTACACTAATTGCTATAGAGGCAGCAGTAATTCTTGTTAACTTGTACCTTTCAACAGCCTGTAAAAAAAGGAATAAAATGTCCATATTTCAGTGTTAACTGCTCCTATCTGCAGCAAGAAACAGAAAGAAACAGAACATGCTAAAACTAAAAGAAGAAAAATTAAATAATCTGCAAAGGAATCCTGATCCAGGGATTTTGTAATTTAGTGAGCAACCAACAGAGTGTTTTACATTTACAACCAGTACTTTCATATTTACAATGAGTACTTCTTCCAGATACCTAGCACCAGCTAGGGAATGAGTATGTTTTGTGACAGAAAAAAAACCGCAAACAAACAAGCAACATGTCCAAAGGCCTCACTGACAACTCTCCTTCCTTAGGCTCTCCCTACAGCCCGGGTTTCTGTCGGAGGCTCTTACAGGCACAACCTTCAGAGCTGTAATTCAGGCTGCAGCAGACTGGGCAGAAAGCAAAGGCCAACAGCAAAAATATACAAATATTTCAAGCTTTTGAAAACACCCCAAAAGCAGCACAGGATGGTTAAAAAGCTACAAGACTCTGCTAGCGAGAAACAGAACAAGCTAAACAGATGATTTAAATACATTCTGGAGAGATATTAGACCAAGAAAACACAGATTCCTGATGTAAAGGGGATTTTCCAAAGGTTTAGCCTCACTGAAAGAGAGTTTGCCCTATGTAGTTACACCCTTTGCACAAACCAGGACTTTGCTTTGAGTGGCTGCAAAAAGACAAACCTATTCCAATTCCACAAGTGTTCAGGGGCTTATCAGAGGTGGCTGCTCCAAGCAGCAGGGGATGCAGCAGTGTTCACTGATAAGCCAGACTCAAGGAGAAGCTGATCCTGCGCTGACGATGACAAACGTGGCTGTAAACAGCAGCAGAGCGAGATGCTGACACTCTGTGAACACAAGGTTACACTTCCCACTACGGAGCTACACGGCAAATTTTAATGGGCCAAGACCGACAGCCAGGGAAATGAGTGTCCTGCTCTGCTGCAGGAATTACAGCTGTCCCCAGCCCCCTCCCACTCACCGCCACTGTCACTGCTCTAACACACTGACCTCCTATTAGGGAGTATTTTTCAGCTGGGACAGTTTATTGTAAGGACACTGGACAACTCAAGGGATTAATGGCATGGACGTGGAGTCCGTTATCTCCAGTTTGGTGGCTCAAAACATCAAAAGTGGGTGGGAGAAAGAGTAGTTTGGATTGTAACATGAGTTTGTAGGGCTGCATTCTGAAGGCTTCAGTAAGGCCATAAACCTTTGCAAGGTATCCTGGAAGACCCAAATGCAGGACACAATATGACGTGTCAGACTGGGTCTGCTACAGGATCTTGCAGGATGCTGAAGTCCTTGTGCAAACAACTGGAATCCTGGCTTCTCCTGGATTCCTGCTGAAAGCAGCAGGCTGTAGGCAGGGTACAGGGTAGGCAGAAGACAGTGCCCCTGTGCCCAGGGCAAGGTGCCGTACTTAGCACCTAGAAGGATAGTCTCCATTAGAATCACAAATCCAATACAAAACCAGCCTGAGTCTGTAACAGCTTCTGCTGATACAATGGAAGGTGTTTTAACTCTACTGCTTTCCCATTCTTGTGTGCTGGTATGTTCCAAACAGGTCTGTCCTGTGAAGCACCGAGTCCTTCCACTCGCCAATACAGTCAAAAAGGGTGAGGGGGTGCAGAGGAGCAGAATTTGGTCATGAGACTTTCCTCCCTCCTCTGGACTCTTCAACTGCTTACCACCAAATGTGAAGTCCAGGATGATACCCTGGAGCACACAGCTCCCCCACAGAGCCATGTGTTGGATTCGTGCCACAGTTCGCTCTGGTGTTTCCGTAAACACTTTTATGACACGGCACCATGTGCCTACGAGTCTGGTTTATGGGCCAGGATCTCCTGCATGTGTGGAAGGCAGCGTGCACGATCCTGGCCACAGGGAAGCCACAGCAGGATGGTGGAAGTCAGGTCATCTGGCTCACAGACCTGAATTGCTCATTTAATAAGGCGTCTACAGAGGAGCAGATGGAAGCAATAATGACTCCTAAACAAATGTGACAAAGACTGTAAGAGTTTATTATTTTTAAAAAGTTAATGAAAAAATAAGAAGGAAACCTCCACCTTTCAGAGGGCTCTAATTAGCTCACATGGTAGACTCACCATCGTAAAGTTTATGTTGGAGTTCTTTAAGTGTATAAATAATTTTATGTAGTAAAAATATCCACCCAAACAGAAACATACACAACTGCTATGCACTTTCTCTGAGCAATTCTGCAGTCACATATACAGTAAGAAATTAATTATATCTAAGGTAATGTTAGAATCTGCCTCGAGAAAGAACATGCTGTGGCCCAGCACAGGCTCTGATGATCTGCCTGCCCTAACCTCCCTAAGGGAGAGACAACCAGCCCCTCCAAAAACAAACCACCAAATCCACCACAAAGCACATGGTGACGATAACAATTTCAGGTAATCTCATGTACAGATATCCATGCAATTAAGGGATGGCACAGCGGTACTAGAAAGAGAGACTGTCACTGCAACAGACTTCACTAACAGCCCTTTCATGAGATGCATTTTACTGACTTTTCTCAGTTCACAGTCTTTACTCACATCTCTCTCTTATAAACATCATCTCCTGGGCTCTCTAGGTCAGAGTTACTTGATAAAAGTACTTTGAAATGGCCAGTGCCACAAGTACTTGAGTCTTCTCCCTGCAAACAGCTTGTATTCACTATGATCAACAAATGAAAGCTGCAGAAGAAACTCAGAGATTTATATATTTAGGATGAAAACACTGGCTAAGAATTTTGTCAAGGTTTTGGCTGACTTATAGATGGCTGAAGAGGAAGGAAGGAAAAAAAAAAAAAACCAAGGTTGTAAAAAACCATATACTGCAGCTCCAGGAGTAGTGGCTCACTTCCCACTCTGCATCACCATAAAAGAGCAAACAAAACAGGGTTCTCTCAGTTATCCTCATACACAAAAAATCCCAGGGCCCTTTCCAAAACACTTCTAGAGTAAAAACACTGGATTACAGACACTGCCAGCTGACAAACATTTCTAAGCTCACTCTGAGTGCCTCTGAATATAAAGACAGCTTGAATGAGGTCTCTGAGCAGCAGAGGGGTTTTTATAATCTACGAATCTGCTGCACAGGGCTTTCTTCAGACCCTTTCCTAAAGAGGCTCTGAACAAGAGCACACGCTCAGGACAGGCAGTGGCCCAGGCCACCCATGTCTAACCCCAGGCTCACAGGAGGTTGTGGCTACAGATCAGAATTCAGAGATGTGAACAGCATGGCAACCTGCAGCAGTTTACACCTTTTCCACAAAGCACCAGCTCCTCAAAAAAGCTAAACAAAGGCTGAAAAATGATGTGGCAAAGAGAACAACTCGTGTTATCAACAAGAAATTCAATGCTGCTTCTTGAGGAACTTACCAGCGGCTCCCGAGATGCGGCGTTCTCAGTTGCAGGGCAGGAGCCAGCCTGTGAAGCAGAAAAAGAGTGAGGTCACATTGCCACCCGATGGACACCCCTAGAAACACTTATCTGGAAGGCTCCTGTGAGCAGGATTTATGCACATTTGTCTGTGCTATCAGCAGCAGTTCTGTGGAGGACTGAAGACAAAAAGGTCAGAACCACAGAAGTATTAATTCCCCATTTAAAACAAGGGAATTAACAGAATCTGCAGAACTGATTTTAGGGAGTCAGCAGTGAGAGCCAGCAAGAATCCTGTGAGATGGCACAAGAGTAGTGGCCACCCTAACACAAATTTTGAAATACTTCTCCCATTTCCATGATCCAATAACGCACCCTTTGTTTTCTGAACCATTCTTCTACAGATTTCAAAACAACCATGATTTTACCTAAACCTCACAAACTCTCAGCAGTACCAGGACCATTCTTGTTTCCCACACATAATTAAGAGGTGAAGTTTTAGGGCAGATGCTGAACACTTCACCTTGCACACTAGGAATGAGTGGTGAACAGGAGGAAGAAGAAACTGTTTGACTGAAGTGGGACAGTCAGCCAAAGATTAGACTAGACTTCAAAATTCCAGAGCTCCCACTCTCCAGGCTCACCTGCAATTTTGCTCATACTCACTCACTGCTCAAGAACAGACCCAACACTTCCCCACAGTCCCTCACATTACAGAATTATTCTCTGCACTTTTCCTCGCTGCCCAAGAAAGCAGTTTGATCTCCATGTAACTAGAACGGACCACCTCTCCCCCTAGGTAGAGATGCCTAAGTTTTACCATAAACAAACTTATCTTGGTCAACAATTTTCTTTCAAACAGGGTCCACCTGATGTTAATATGGTCTAAACCACACTGTTTTCACCTGAGGTGTTTTATTGTAGGAGAGGTAACACATACTGGTGACCTCAATGGTGAAAAAATGCAGTTTCACTAGGAATGAAGACAAGTTTTGAGGATCATTTAGTGTAAAGGGGCCCCATTCACTGAGTACAGGGAAAAATATAACTGTTCAGTGATAGCACCAAGGTTCTTAAGTGACCTTTTGTCCTACAAATCTATTCCTCATTTTTATGCAATATACCTCACCTTCAAAGTATCTCAAGATTTATTTTTCCCATTTGCAAAATACACAAAACCAGTATCGATAAAATAAGTATTTACCACAAGAGGGTGCCAGAAACTCAAATATACTGCAACTCATCTGCTTCCAGACAAGGATCATCACCAGGGCCCAGCCAGACCTCACAGGTGGGCAGGGATTCTCTAGGATCACTTGCCATAGCCTCTGTGTGGGAGGAAGGACGGAAGGGCCCACCACTGAATTCATATCGTTAGGAAATTCCCAGAGCATTCTAAGTACTAGAGCTCCCATGTTCTGCCCTAAAGAGCTGCTCTGGTATTTATGGACGGTCACTCCACACAATATTTGGCCAACCTGGGAAACTGCTCCAAGAAGAATTTGAAATGAAGCTTGGGTTACAGTGAGAAAACATGTCATAATTATATTGACAGGAAGAGTCTTGATCCTGAAGACAAATGCCCGCCAATTCTGCCATGTGCTCGTAGCCCTGATGGCACCTAAATGATGAGTTGGTTCATTTATGTACTTTGAGTACATTGTCCAAAGCTGCCACCATTTTAAATGAGATCTGTAGTTCCCTTCCAGACAGATTTCCAACTACAAGGCAAAGGAACTAGTCTTGTAAGGCAGGGGACTGTCACCCTCTGGGACATGTCTGTGTTTAATGAAAATTACGACCATCACCATCCAGAGACCATTCACCTTCAACATGAAATCCATCCTTTAAGGCACAGAATACAGAGGCTTATCAGCCAAGAGCTACAGGCAAGTGGGGAGGAAAATTTACCAATATATTGACTAACAATGCAACTAGGGAATTAAGTCTCTGGAGCAACAAACCAGGCATCTTTCAACATCTTAGAAATTTGCTTTAATTACTTGCAAAGAAAACACACAGCTAGGTGGTAGATTCAAGAATACTACTGCCAATTACGGTCAAAGAATTTCCATTTTTCTCACACTACTGGGATTTATGGTTAACTGGAACTCCAGAGGACTGGTTTACTGCCAGGCTCCACCAAGAAGAGTCACCAAACATACTGCCAAAGTACTTAGCATTAAAGAAACACTGATAGACAAGATAAATCTGAAACTGGTTATTCTGTTCAGAAGCTACACCATCACCTTGCCCTTCTCTTTCTTTTACTATAAAAAAACAGTAACAGAGAGACAGGGTCTTTTCTCTTGCTTATTTTTAGTAAAGACATTGCTAAAGGCCCAAGGAACATGATTTCTAAACAAAACAAAGTATTTTAAAATCTCTGGTAGAAATATTTATTGCCTTTAGAACATAATTCTATCTACATAAACAATTTCATTTGAGCTGCAATACTCCCCTCTCCCCACACTGCTTGAGGCAATATATTAATTCATGAGAATGAGAAAATTAAACTAAGAAAAACAGATAATAAGCCATAAGACATCTGACACTCCCTTTTCAGCATCTAAATTAACTTGATTTGTACTAGAAAACATGATGGGGCCCAAACATAAACATGTTAAGCAAGGCAGTGCCACTACTCACAGCCTCATGTTGAAAGCTTGGCAATAAATAAACAAACATCACCAATGGCAGAAAGCAAATATTTTATTAAATTCTCTAAACATTTAGAGTGCAATGGGGTCAACTTTCTACAAGCATTGATATTAGTGTCAAAACTGCAACAGTTGTGTAAGAGGAGTGGTGTTTACATTCTGTGAGACTTGTAAAGGTATTTTCATTGGTTTGTTTAATTCCAAAACTGTCCCCTTGAAAAGTCACCCACTGTACTGTATATCCTTCAATCACATCCCCTTTTCCCAGGCAATGCCAAAAGGGGTGCAAAAGTAACTCGTTCTTGCCTGAGGATCCAGCATTGCTACGTGCAATGGGACAGAATCTGATTCTTCATCTTTACCTTTAAAACCCAGAGGCTTCTCTGGCTACATTTATGAGGCCTGTTAGAAAGCAAGACTTTTCCATTTCCAAACATCGAACCTTATTGTAAGGTAAAGCAACACTAAATAAATGGGGGAAGGGGGTGGGGAACCTGAATGTTTCTTAGGCAACCACATTTGCCAATTAGCCAGATTTCTTTCTCAGAAACTGCCAGCCCAGTAAACTGCCCAGGTGCCTTATGGATCAGTCACAGATTGTTTCAGGTTTCCTCATTCTGGAAGCATTCACTTGAAGTGTGAGGGATGGACTGCAACGCCTGCAGCTCAGACTGGGGCTGACAAAAACACCTGGGTGATGCAAAGCCACCCTGCCTCCTGTGAGTTTGGTAATTCAGCCTTTCACAACCCAGATCTGTGCTGGTTAGCCAAGAGTACCGATTTTATGTAATTTATTTCTATTTCAGTTTAGTTCAATAGCCTTCCCTACATTCTCAGCCTCCTCAGTCCAAAACAAAGGGATCAACAGAGAGGCTCATGGTGATTTAGCCAAATCTGGACAGATTTCAGTGATTGCACATAACAATGTGTCGGTGGCAGACTGCTCTGTTTCCTTCTCTTCTGGCTCACACAGCCAGATCTTTCCCCTCCTGCTGCTGCAGTGGGACCCTGAGAGCACTGAAAGGACTCTACCAAATTCCATTGGCACCACACACTCAGGAACCTGTCTGGGATAGTGGTGAGATAAGAGAGCTCCAGGAGGTCACTGAATTTGAGGTGGGTTGAGCTTGCAGTGCAATACAAGTGACTCTAGAATATGAACAGGACACTGTGAGTGAGAGGAAACCTACACTCTATTACACCTACATCACACCTACACTACAGAATCATAGAATCCACGTTGGACGAGGCCCTCAAGAAAATAAAGAGTATGTACCATATACAACTAGATCACGCTTCTTTTTTTTCCTCTGACTGTCCCGTTCATTTCACGTCCCAGTTTAAAAATATCTTAAGCTTTTAGTGTTTTCTCAGCACTCAAACCAGTGAACTTATATTTATCTTCTGCTCTCCCCATTCACCTTTGCCCTTTTATGTTCTTGGCTCAAGGATCTCCCTCCGTCCCTCGCAGTTGCAAGGCAGAGACAATATTTTTGCCTAACTAGTCATAGAATCACAGAACATTCTGAGTTGGAAGGAACCCACAAGAATCATCGAGTCCAACTCCTACCCTGCGCAGGGCTCCACCGAGTTTTATAACCCAGCTGCACATTGTCTCCTTTCTCTCTGGCCGTGTTTGTATTTATTCTTCTCCTATTCAAGTGCTTGATGAGTTTCATACACAAACCCTCAATGCCAACACGCCTGTGCCCTGGGCCCGGCCTGCACACCCTTCAGCCAGCCCCGCACAGCCCCTGCTCGCACAGGGCACGGAGCCCAGGTGCAGCACCGACCCCGCGGTGCACAGGGGGTGGGTGCCGGAGCCCCCCGGGCCCCCCGGGCCCCCCGGCCCGGCCCGGCCCGGCCCGGCCCCCCTCACCTGCCCCGGCTGCTCCGCTCCCTCCGCGGCCGCCATCTTCCCAGGCGCGCCTAATCCATCCCCGACAGCCCGATGGAACGCCCCCGCCGCCGCTCCGCGCCGCAGGCGCAGCGAGTCGAACGCCGGCGCAGCGATGAGTCCCGCGGGGAAGCACTGGTGCCGTGAGTGCTCGGCCTCAGCCGGGCCGGGACGCTCGGGCCGGGACGCTCGGGCCGCGGCCGCCTCCCGCGGCAGCAGCGCCTTCCCCGCCTGGAAAAGCCTTTTGGGGCATTGCCGAGCGTCAGATGATGGCGGCGCGGCTGAAGCGTTGCGTGGTGCGGCGGCGCGACGGGCCGGAGCAGCACGGCGTGGCCGCGTCCTGCCTGCGGGAGCTGCGCGACAAAGGTGAGCGGCGGCCCCGCTGTGAGCCCGGCCCTGAGCCCCGCTGTGAGCCCCGCTGTGAGCCCCGCTGTGAGCCCGGCCTGAGCCCCGGCCTGAGCCCCGCTGTGAGCCCGGCCTGAGCCCCGCTGTGAGCCCGGCCTGAGCCCCGGCCTGAGCCCCGCTGTGAGCCCGGCCTGAGCCCCGGCCTGAGCCCCGCTGTGAGCCCCGGCCTGAGCCCCGCTGTGAGCCCCGCTGTGGGTCCCGGCCTGAGCCCCGCTGTGGGTCCCGGCCTGAGCCCCGCTGTGAGCCCCGCTGTGGGTCCCGGCCTGAGCCCCCCTGTGAGCCCCGCTGTGGGTCCCGGCCTGAGCCCGCTGTGGGTCCCGGCCTGAGCCCCGCTGTGGGTCCCGGCCTGAGCCCCGCTGTGGGTCCCGGCCTGAGCCCCGCTGTGGGTCCCGGCCTGAGCCCCGCTGTGAGCCCCGGCCTGAGCCCCGCTGTGAGCCCGGCCTGAGCCCCGCTGTGGGTCCCGGCCTGAGCGCCGGCGTGCCCGCCCGCGGCTGGTGGCAGGCGGTGGGGCTGCGCCGGGGCAGCGGAACACACAACGGGAGAGCGGGACTCCGGTGCCGCTTTCCGATAGGGGAATCGAAGGGAGGTGGAAATAAGCATCGGGAACTGCTTTCACTGCTATGCGCCCTCTCCGATGCTTGTGCCAAGGTTTGCACGGAGAAACAGCTGATCTCTTCTGCCCTGCCTGCAGTGAGAGGACCAGATGAAACGGCCTTAAGATGAGACAGGGGAGATTCAGATTAGGTATTAGAAAAAATTGGAATAGGTTGCCTGGAGAGGTGATGGGAGTCACTGTCCTTGGAGGTGTCTAAGAGGCATCTGGATCTGGTGCTGGGTGATGTGGTTTAGGGGTTACGGTGGCAGTGCTGGGTTGATAGTTGGATTGGATGATCTTAACGGTCTCCTCCAACCTTGATGATTCCAATTTTAATTTCTGGAGGGGAAACCTGTGTGCACGTGCTAAAAAAGAGCAGACGTGCAGCACTGTGAGGAGACAGGTCCTGGTCTCCAGCCTCAGTCACTGAGAGTTGCCTATCCTTTGTGCTGCGGGTAATAAAAGGGCAGTGCTATGTCACTTCTATTGTATAATTAAATATTTTTTCTGTTCTGCAGCTTGTGGTGTTCTGGCTATTGACAAGGCCCGGGAACCCATCACCTTGGTACTGGCAGAAGATGGGACCATTGTGGATGATGAAGATTACTTCTTGTGTTTGCCATCTAACACCAAGTTTGTGGCACTGGCCAAGGATGAGAAATGGTCCAGCAAAATCTTAGGTATGCTGTGAGTGAGGAAGCATGCAAGGGGAGGTGTGTTTGGAATACACCTAGTGACATTAGGCAGTCTCAGGTGACCAGGAATGACCCATGAAACTGGTGACTCTTGTGTCAGACAGTGGAACATCCTGGCTCTCGGAGTCTGTAGATGAAGTGGACAGTGCTGTGGAGAAGTGGAAGCAACTGGCCAGGCAGCTGAAGGATGACCTGTCCAATATCATCCTGATGTCTGAAGAAGACCTCCAGGTACAGTGGGGAAACCCCCAATCCCAGTCCTTGCATCTGCCCATCATCTGTTTATCTCAGTAGAGAACAGAATCAATAAACAAGAGCTCAGGCTTAATTCAGCTGCTGCTTTTGGTGCCAGAGTCAAATTTCTCCTTGAACGGAAACATTCGAGTGTCTGAGGATGCTCTTAATCCCTGACTATCCCTCACAGTGTGTTGTTCCACTTCTGGCAGTGGGAGGGCAAAAACTCAAGATTTGGCCAAATGGCAACCAAGGTTGGCTCATTCCTTAAAACCAGATGCCTGTGTAACATGTCCAGAGGGGAGGCTGGGCAGCAGGCCAGGTCTGTCTGCTCCAGAGGGGTTTGAGGAACTGCTGTCACTTTCCAGAGCTGATTGACTGCTCAACACCTTGTCTGTGGTGAGGCATGGCAATAACTGCCCCTTCTTGTCCTCCCCAACGTGCAGCTTCCCAGGTGCCAGGCCATTGCCTTTCCTTTGAATATTCCCTTGCACTGTGAAGAAGTAGTACTTTGTCATTAGTTTTCAAGATTTCCATTAAAATTGCACATGATTCCACACCTTCTTGGATGCCTTTTGGCTTTTAGTAAAAAATGCTGCCTGGTGGAGTGCCACTACAGCCTCTCAGAACTTGGCTGACTTGCTATGACAAGAAACCTTGTGGAACGTGCTTGGTGTTGGGAGGGTGTGTACATTCTGTTTGTACTGCAGTAAGTGCCACGAAATGAGTTACTCAGGAGCACTCTCAATGTTTTAAGGTGCTTATTGATGTGCCACGCTCAGACCTGGCAGAAGAACTTACCCAAAGTGAAACCAAAATCCAAGTGCTGCAGGACACCCTGCAGCAGGTGCTGGACAGACGAGAAGAAGAGCGTCAGTCAAGGCAGCTCCTGGAACTCTACTTAGAGGCCTTGAAAACTGAAGACAGTATCTTAAGCAAAGTTGCAGGTAGGGAGCATTGGGATGCTAGAGAAGGGGGTTTTCAACTCCTAGTTGAGTGGAGTAAATAAGGCAGAGTGAGTAATTTGGTCAGCTGCTGTTAAATGTTAAGTTGATGCAAGAGCAGGTGTAGTGTGTATAGTGTAAGAATTATCTGACCAGAGAGCCCTCTCACTGCTGTGTCATATCTCTCACAAAGCCTGGAAGCAGAATACTGGGAGAAAAGCTTAGATCCCGTAGTCCTCCTTAATATTACGGATTTCTTAAGTTCCAGGATGCACCTAGATTAGATGTATATGTTACTAATCTCACAACCATCAAAGCAGTCCAGGCCACTTTTCCTGTCCTGTGTTTTTGTCAGGGGCTGTACTGATTCTGCTCCCTTTCAGAACCTGAGGCTGCACCAAGGAAGGAGATGGATGTGGTTGACACAGGTACCAGCAGCACAGATACTTCAGCCAGAACAGCACTCAGCGACCAGGTCCTTGCTGCTCTGAGAGAGAAACCTGCTCCAGAGCTCTGCTTGGACAGTCAGGATCTAGAGGTAGGTGAGAATGACACAACAGTATTCTGGCAAATCTCTCCCTCTGAAAGAGAGGCTATAGGGGAAGCTGTCCTTGCTTCTGGGGGCTCTGATGTCAGTAGATCTGTCTCAAAGTGTCTCAAATTTAATTAATTTCTCTTCTTCAGTAACACTACCCCTGGCTTGGAGCTCCTCTGTAGCAGCCAGCTGACACTGTTCCACATACTCTGCTCTGTCCTCTGAAAAGCCACAAAATAATTTTGGCTTTGGTCTCTGACAAATCATAGCTGTCCTACCAGCAAGGTTCTTTGGGGTTTTTTTTGCATGCTTATGCATCTAGCTATGTTTCTTTTATACATCCCAAATCAAAATAAAAAACTCCTTATTTTGGAAAAAACTGTAAATATAGGTTGGAAAGTCTAGCTAAATTGTAACCAATTAGGAAGGTGTTCTTTCAAGCTGTGAACTTGCTACTCTTGCTTTTCCCTGCTGTAGAAAATAAGTAACTGCTTTCTCTTCCTTTGAACATCTGAACAGAGCTTCAAGCACTGAGTCTTGGCAAATTATTGGAAATCCACTAGCCCACGGGATAGGTGATGAAAGCTGGGAACATCTCCGGTTCCGAAGTGCCAATACTAAACTTTGGTGCCTCGTTCCTGCTGTTGTTAATGGGAGCAGAGGCTTAGCGGCCAGGAGTCAGTAAAGACTGTTAACAATCTGTCTTGCTACAGCTGGTGTTGAAGGAAGACACAGCAGCCCTGGCCTCGGCTCTGGGATGGGACAAGCAGAAAGCTGGAGCTCTGCAGGAAGCCTGTGATCAGGAGCTCTCCAGGCGCCTTAAACAAGTGCAGACTCTGCATTCCCTACGGAGCACGTCGAAGGGCAAGAAAACGCTTCCCTGGGGGGACTGGCCCAGTTCAAAACGCAAAAAATAAGACTGCATTGCTGATTGCAATTTAGTTTTTGCTTTTGCATTAGAATCAATACAAGCAAAGACACATCCTGGGAACCATAGTTTGCTGGTCATACTGTGGTCTGGCTATAGAACAACTAAAATCTGGACATTGTCCTGAGGCTTAAACTCCTCTGGTGGTTTGAATTGTGTAAGCAAAGGGATTTTGACTTTTTGCAGAATACTAGAACAATGGTATTTGCTAAGCACAGCATGTAAGTGTTTCAATACCTGGTTGATAGCCAGAAGCTTCCATCTGGTAATGGTGGATACAGCTCCTGAAGCCCCAGGCAGTTCGGTTACTTTGTTCTCCCAGCGTTTCAGTATAGAAAGGATGGAGGATCTCTGGCAGACGCTTTGAGGCACAGTTAGTGATCAGGGCAGAGGGGTTAGCCAGCTGCTGCCTGGCTTTAAGCTCCAGCCTGGGATCTAGGAACTTGAATTCTCACACTGATTTAATCAGTTAAATTCAAAGTCCTTCAATTTCAGTATTCTTTCTGTAAGGAACTCCTGCCTCTTGGATGCTTTGTAAGAACTATGTAAAACACAGCAAAGGTGGAAATAATTGCTTTGTAAGGCCGTGCGACAGAAGACTTGCATTGGCCTGCTGTGTTATTCTCCTAATCATTAGTGTAGAATCATGATGCTTTTGTATTAACTGGCTTATTTTTAAATTTGTTAAAGTGGTTTTTTTCTAATATTAATAAAACCTTTTTATCTTACTGTTGGACTTGTTTTGGTATTTCCACCAACTGCTGTAATTAAAGAATGGGCTGATAAATACTGTATTACCTTAAGGAAAAACGAAGAAGAAATTGAACAAGAAGTACTGTCTTTAACTTCTCCAAAGTGTTTAGGTAACACGTGTGTTCCTCACGGTGACTGCAGCCAAACTCTCACCTGGCACAATGTACTCTTCTTGTGTGAGAACAGATGTATATGAAAAATATCTGACAAGTGAGATGAGACTTCTGATGAAGTTTTAGTAGGTACAGGTGTATTTTGTAGTAGCATGCTAAATCCTCTGATTTAACACAGCCTTAAATGACCCAGGGTAAGTATTCCTACAGCAGGCATTTGGGTGAACCTGTTGCATGCAACATTCCAGCTTAAGTACGGCACAGAGTTAGACAGTGCAACTAATAAATATTCTAAACAGTTTAGTAGTGACTTTAAGCCGGTAAACAAAACTGCTCACGGTAACTTCAGGTGAAGCTACCCAGATGGGAAGTAACTGGACTTAGGGGAGAAGCTTGCAGGCAACTTTTTGTCAGTCTGTTTTGCTTCTTACCATATATACTTTTGGATTGTAACATTATGGGCCATGGCAGGTAGAAATGTTTCCTGGCGTTTTAAATAGCTACTTATTACAAGCTTTTTATGTTCCAGTCTTTCTGCAAGAGCATGGATGGCTGTGCTACCCCTAGAAACCTGCTTCCTTTGAATGTCATTATTTTCATTCTTTGTACAATTCATTTGCACTGGGTAAGGCTCTGCCAGCCCAGCAGAGGGCAGTGGGGATCCCTGTCTGCCGCTGCTCCGAAGCCACAGTGCGACCCTAAAATGGGAATTACTGACAGTGGCGACTGTACCCCAACAGTGTCACAGGGGCGAAACGGCACAAAACATGTTTAATTGTCAAGACAACGAGCGAGAGATATGGTTTATTAAAAACAAAATATTCAAAATGTCTGAGCAAAAATATCAAAACTGGAAGCAAGGAAAAAGTCAGTTACCAGAGAAATAAAGTAGCAGAATGGAGGGCATTGCACATACTGAGTTATGGTTCAGTGAGAATGGTCTGCTCCAAACTCTTTATTTAAAGGATTTTAATTTTAATGACAGATACCTTTTGTGAGCAATTAAGGCATTTTGGCTGTAAGCTTACTGAATTCTGACAGACTTTCCATTTTTGGAACAATAAAAATCCAATCACATTCACCTAAAAACCTAAAGATTCATTATTGGAGCTAACCTGCAAGATGAATAGGCTAATTCTGGTTTCTCTAGGATAGTAAGAGAAAATGACCTAAAACATTACTTGAAAGATAAATCATGCCATGCTGGAATCTTCATTTTCAGTCACAGCTGCTTCTTGTTCCCCAGGAGTTCTCCCTCCCTTAGCTGCACTGGACTTCTTTTTCTTCTTCTCCTTCTGCTCCATGTTACTTGATGCAAGCTCTTCACTCTTCTGAGTGATATATTTTAGCTGGGAACAATAAGCTAATCAGTCCTCTACTGAGGAACTTCATTCATTCATAAAACATTAAAAAGAAATACTGAAGAGAAATTGACATGGCAAGTTCTTATTACAAGAAACATGACAGACTCCAAAAAACATTTACTTTGCCTTCTCAGGCAAGTTCATGCTGGGTATTTCAAAGCATATACAGAAGGAAAAAATCTCCTTACATAAAAGTAAAATTAGTATTGGAAGCATTTTTCATGGATCCACATACAGGCATGTCGTAACAGATTAGTGAGTTGAATCCACTGAACATCATATATATCAGCACAAGAGAGAATACAGTGATTCTATGATCCCTGTATTAATGTTGGGAGACTCAGCACTCAAGGTAGACTCAAGCTATTCTTGACCTTAGGCTACAACAAAGGAACACAACATCAGGAAAGAGCAAAGTGATTCACGATGCTGTGTCTGTTTATTACACTTTTGTACTGGGAACTTCAGCAGCCCTGGTGCAACGAGAGCACTGCTGCTCGAACTGCAACCAGATCTGTGTTATACCTCACCACAGCGACGCAGAGTGGCATGAAGCAAAATAAGATGAAAACTTTAAAATCACTGGATTGTGCCTATCTACCTCAGGAAGACGGTGAAATGGCTTATGCAACAGTTGCTTCACCATCTATAACTTTCATTCAAATGCTTTTAGGAATTAACTGGTTTAAAAATGTGGCGAGACAGAAAATACAGTGCATCTCACCAGAGAATTGCTTCTTCTAGCCAAAAGCTTCACATCTTCTGTGTTGACTGTGGTTCGTTTTGCATGCCTGCATAAAAATCAAAAAACACCCCTTAACATTTCTGCCAACACTGACCATAACAGGCCATAGAGCATCTCGTTCAGAGACTGAATTCACTGGCTAAAGAGACTTAATAGGGACCCAGCAAACCACACCTGCCTGTCTTTTCTACCTAAACACAAAAAACTGTTTCATCAAGTTTGTATGTGTATTTCAAAATCTCCACACTTCTGTGTTAAAATTTAGCAAGCAGAACTTCAAGCCCCACTGTTCTGTTCACTCTTGTCAGCAGGTGTTAGGTTTTAGCTACTTAAAACACTCCCTTACAACCCCTTGAAGCAACCAGGCAGGCTGGTAAACACTTGTCAGCCCCAAACCATCCAGTACCACTGTATATCAATGCATTTGACAATTGTATACAATTGTTAACCTAAACATCATTTGTAATACAAATGAACTTCTAAGACCAGGAAGTACCTACAAGGAATTTCTATTTCATAACTTCACAGCCACTATTTAAGCAGCCAACCAAGCCCTTTAAAGCTTGAATTACAAGATGTGTTCTAAAGATTGTCTAGGAGTCAACACAAAAAAAAAAGAAAGCCTTTGTAACAATTAGTGCCTACCTTGCAAACATTTCCAGGTCTTTTGCAAAGATTTCTAGAGAAAACACAAAGATGTCATATATTTTAAAATACTAACTCTGAGTGGGAAGAGATACACAATACACAAGTTATCAAGGCAGTTACGAGAAGTGACCATAGCTGGTTATTAGGCACCACTCGTACACAAGCAGGTAGCCACACAATATTCCCTCATACATCTAAATGCTTTTTTCAGGTCTGAAAAGTCGAACCAGTACTTCTTGTACTTAAAAAATACATAATGCAAGAGAATTCCGCGGTGACACCTAGTTCGATGCTATTATTTTTGAAGGCCTGTGTCTCCAGCAATGGCTCCCGAACAGACATGAAACGCTGCGGTAACCCAGATACCACAAGGCAACTCCAGGTAACCCAGGCAGCACCAGGTAACGCAGCTGTACCGCACTGCCCGAAGGTGATCTCTGCGATGGCCGCTATGCTCTGTTTGCTGAACTGCACGTCCTTGTCCTCCTCCACCTCCTGGCACAGGCACCCCACCGTGTAGTGAACCGCCGCCTTCAGCCTCTGCAGGGACCAAAGCAGGGGCAGGCAGTGACACACCGGCCCTGCCCCAAACCACCAAAGCCGACGACGGCCGCTCACGGCCTCCGAGCCCGGTGTGCCGCCCGGTACCTGTGTGAGCAGCTGCTGCTCCTCGCCGCCGAGCGCCGCCCCCGCCGCCATCGCGGCCCTCACGATTTCCCGCCCTTGGCGCTTCCCGCGCCGCCGCCATGTCGGGCCCCGCCCCGGGGCCGCTGTGAGGGGAGCCGCAGCCGCAGCAGTCCTTTATTTTACAGAACTCCCAAAGCTTACTGCCTCATCTGCGGAAAAGGTACCTTACATTGAAAGTTATGTTTTACCTTATACAGGTATTAAACTAGTGACTAAGTAGCTGCCTGAGTAGAAACATATACGGCCAAAATTAATATAAAAATCAGTGTGCACAGCACAAAATTTAACAGTCTGAGGAAAAAAAAAAGGTTCAGACGCCCAAGTGAATTTTCAGAAGTCCTGAAGATGACTGACAGTAGCATTGCAGGGAGAGGATATAAAATAGAGCCAACTTTGCATGCTGCTGTGGGTATTTTTAATTGCCCCATGGGAAGCAGAGGCAAAGAATCAGGGAGATTTGGGCGAGGAAAGTGCAAGCACACAGCAATGCAAAGTGTTTATGCCAGGGTTTAAAACTGCAAACAACGGTTGGAGGGAGAATGGTGACAGGAATATCAGTTTTGTTTCTCCATGACCCATCCCATCCTTCCACCAAAACCACACAGAGCTCAGTGCGAAGTCTGAGCAGCTGAATGCCCAGGAATTAAATCCGTAAGAGACAAGCTGCTGCCTGTTAGGAATAAAACATGGCAATGAAAGAAAGTCCTTTATCTGCCTGGAACCTTGAGCAGAGTTACTGTGCTGTCTGCCCCTCTCTCAGCAATTCCTGAACTGCAGTCATCTCTGTCTTGATCCCTGTGACTTTATGCACCACAATACAATAAACATACCATGACTGTAAATTCTATTAAATACTGCACAAAAACATTTTACCTAGTTTTGGCTAGCAGCAGTGGAAAGAAAACACCTCAACAGATTTATAACTAAATTTATTTAGTTTTCTTATATGATACACATAGAGAGGTATACATACATGTGTGAAATATACCCACAAGTTATTGCAAAAGAGTCCAAACACAAGATCTAGCAGAGTACAGTAAAAAGTGATATTCTAGAAGAAATATCTGAGATCTACAGTATTTTGGCTCCAAGTGGAAGGATTTCCATTAGACATTGTAAGCAGAAGAGGACACGTTTCCTCCATGGCCTGTCCAGTTGGTATGGATAAATACCCCTGGCTTTGATAATAATTCATATGTATGTGCACCAAAGTAATCACGCTGAGCCTGGAATGAGAACACACAGACAAACCAGAAACACAAATGTCAATATCATATGAGTACTAGAAGTTGCACCTACTGTTACCTAACAAGGAATAGTAGAAATAAGATTTTACTCCAATATTATAACACTCAAAATTATTTTCTCATTATTAGCAAAACCACTGCAATGAAAAATTTATTAATATCTAGTAATTAAATTACGAGTTCTGCAGAAACACAAGTATATGATTTCTGCTTGGTAGTAATCTAAAAAGCAAGCACTTCCATGCATCCAAACATTCAAAGATATCGTTACCCTTGTTTCACAGATGGAATACAAACACACACTGGGCACTGCCATACCAGCATCTCTGGTGTTCTTTATCCAGCTATCCCTCAGTGTTTTATTGACATGAATTTCAGGTACAACAGAAATATATTAGGCAATCTATACTGTGGGTGATCAGGACATACTGCCATTGAGGCCCTTAAAGCAGTATTTAAATAACAGCATGATGAGATTTCTGTACCTACCTGAATCAGGTTAGCTGGCAACATCTCATGCCTGTATCCATCATAAAAAGAAAGTGCTGTAGTGAAGCAGGGCATAGGGATTCCAGTCTGCACTCCAGTACAGATCACACGGCGCCAGGACTCCTGGGAGAGAGGAAAAGAGGGGGGAAAAAAGGCAACTGCTCAGTGCTTGCCCATAGGTATGTGCAGGCATGTGAAGTACTCCAGTACAACTCTGTGTGCTATTTCATGTTCAACGAAATCTAATAACCAAGTCTGAGCAAATACAGCAGCGGATTCCTGATTTTACATAAACAAGATTGATCTAAAATAATGGCAAGTAAGACAGAGTTAACAACAGGATGAGAACAGTTGAGACACGCAGTCAAACCACAGCCTCAAGCAAGGATGCTGTTCCTTCACATAAACATGGTCAGAGCATCTCAAAAGCATGAACTCAGCAGGGAACGGGGAATGTCCTGAGCAAACACTGAGGCAATTCCAGGACCTCTCACCAAGCACAGAACAAAGCTCGTCCAAGGGAGTGAGAGGGCAGCACTGATATTTCAGATAGATGTGGATAATCCTCAGTTCAACTGTTCATCTGATCTAGTAATTTGCATGAAATATTCAGATTCAGTTACAAGAACTAATAATGATAATATGAGACTTCTTTTTTGGCCAGATAATGTGGTTTTAATTCTGCCTGTCAGCTCCATCCAAATCAGGACACTGTTTACACAGACACAGGCCTAGAGAATGGGCGGGTCTGGAACACTGTTGTTCTGGGGCTACTGCAAACAATGGTACTGGAACAGAGCTTTATAGTCTGCTCAGCTGAAATCCAACTGTACAGTAGGCACAAGACACAGGGCAGTGATGAGAATGTTCACACTGGCCAGGCCTTTTTTCCTCATATTATGGTCCTTCTGAATTGCTGGTTTCTGCCTAAGGCTCTTCTGTAACAGTAAAATGGGAACCTTCAGTTTCCAGTGATAGCTTGGTCAGTATCAAAGAGAAGAACCATGACAGTCCTGGCTGTAAATTATTGGTTTTATGCTCTCCTTTCCTTGGAACTTACCTGACAGTTTGCTACAGCTCTCTTAAAGAAATCATCCAACAGCAAATTCTGGAGCTCAGGGTTTCGATCAAAAGCATCTTTGATTTTTCCCAGGAACACACTAGGCAAAAGCAAACCAAGAACAAATGTCACAGCTTCCAACAAAGGCCCAGAATTCAAAACTTACAGTGCCAAAACCTGACTCAGCCAGACTCAGATTCCAAACATTACAAAGACCAAAGAAAATCTGCAGCAGTTAAGCCACCAGAATAGTGGGTTCATCTAGTAACCTTTAGTGTTGTCTACCACCTCTCAGAATCTTACCAGCAGAGTAGCTCCATGGATTTTCCAAGGAAATCTCTGGGTTTGTCAGCCAAGCACCTCATAAACTAAACTGCCCCCTCTTCTCCCCTCAGCAGCCAAGCTACCTCCTCATCTCAATTACCTTCTGATGATGCAGCCCCCTCTCCACATTAGTGCAATACCACCATAGTTCAGTGTCCAGCCAAATTCTTTGGCTGCTTGTCTCAGCAGCATGAAGCCTTGAGCATATGAGATAATCTTGGAAGCATACAGGGCCTAAAAAAAAAAAAACAAAATCAAGAAGTCTCACAAAGATACTCACAAAGTTGAACAACAAACTTGATGGTCTACATGCTCTGTTCAGCCCACATCTCAGCAGGGATGAGTACAGTAGCAACATTCCAGTTATTTGAGAACCAAAATATCCTTTCTCATTAGAAAGTTTGGTTTCAACAGAGAGAGATCAAGAGATCAATACCCAGGCAAAGGCAGGGGTATTGAGGGGTGGACAAGCTCCTGTACATGAATTATGATCTCTGTACCCCATGTAGTTGTCTCTGCCCACTGTGGCTTAAAGTTGAATTCCTTCTGGATTATTCTTTGGTTAGGAATGGGTCACATTATGCTTTGTGGACATCACGAGACAATGCACAGCGCTGAAAGCAGGAACCAGTTCTCATGAACCATAAACACAAGAGCTCCTCCCCAGGGTTCACAGGATCCCAAACCTGCTCTGACCCAGCACAAGGACTCACCTTGCGGATATCCTCCAGGAAGGCCTTCTTGTTCCCACTGAATTGAGTCGCTTTGGGCCCATCCAGCAGCTTACTGGCCTGCACTCTCTCATCCTTGAGGGAAGACAGGCACCGTGCAAACACAGCTTCCCCTTTGGGTGTGGCAGGAAAGAGGAGATCATTAGGAAGCTGGGCATCACTGTTCATGTCTGAGATACTCAAGCACCACAGAGTGTCACTGAATGATGAGCCGTGTACACAAATGAAATAACAGGTGCAGAAATTAATTATTCCAACAGCATTCCTGAGGGACAACACTGCCACTCACTACAACCACTGTGTAAGTATTGACTGATACAGCTTTTAAATGATAAAGAAAAAAGCCACAAGTGATCCACATGAAAATTTATCCTCAGGAACATTTACCAGCGCACAGTTTTGCAAATTTATTTTAAAACCTTTTCCTATCTATCAGAGACAGACAGTGTTGCACTGCAATCTAGGGAACAGCAAGGCTGAAGACTTCACCAAGTATTGTATCATGCTTTGAAGATAAAAAGCTGTTGCTTAAATGCCAGCTCACATGAACTGGATGTGCTTTGAAATACACACGTGCAAAATAAGGACAATTAAAATCAAGAATAAATCAGCAGGTTAACTTATAAGATGAAATAAGATTCACAAATCTGGCAGGCCCCTAGCATTAGTATTCAGAAGTCCATAAAGTTTTTTAACATCACTAAGCAGGTTACTAAATATCATCTGTCAGACTGGCTCAGTGAGTTCCTAATCATGCTGGTTTAAACTGTACTTATTTGCAATTGAAGACAGTACTGTAAAATGAGGGAGAAAAAAAGTTTCCTTTTCAGGATCTGATAGAAAGAAAACAAGCAAATCTTCACGCAGTCATTTTGTTCCACCCTTTAAGTGAGTTGTGATATACCAAAAAAAAAAAAAAAATCAACCCCACCACACCCCAAAATCAAATCAACAATAAAAAAAAAGAGTGAGTAATGTTTTCACAAGACTCTGGATCCTCCCTACAGCAGGAGGACACATCACACCTAAATCAGAACAGGCTAACTTCCATTTCTGCAAAAACTTCCCTCTACAGTGGGGAGGAGCAGAGTAGTAGGAAAATCAGGAAAAAGCAGGAGTAACATGACTCTGGTCTTTCAAGCAGAAGTTTGCAAGTCATGCTTATGCAGTAAAACCACACACAGCAACTGCCCTGAGAACGGCCAGGTTTGCACAAGGACTATGGCCCACACTTCCCTGTCAGCTCAGCATTACCTAACAATGCTCCCTGCCCCTGCAGAGCACGAATCGGGGAGTGTCTCCTCCACCCTTGATCTTTGCGAGAACCCCAAGCAGGAGAATATTAGCACTACAAGCAAGAAACACTGTTTCAAGCCTAGAACTGAAAGACTACAGCTGCGGTAGAACATTAAAACCATTTAGAAAACTTGTTTTGCTGTTGGAATGCATCCATGTTTCTTTGACAGCTACACCGTAGTTACTTTCTTTTAGCTACTGAATATAATTTTTCTTATCTTCAGGACTTGACCAGACAATCCAAAGGAAAAAGAGGTAGAGAAAGCGTGGAAATGAAAGCAGATCTGAGAGCAAAGAACCTGTTGACTCATCTAATTTACTCAACAGGAAGCCCACTCTGGACCTGTGGTATTAGGGCACTCTAAATGTGTTGCAGATGTGTTACAGCTCCTCTGCATTACAGCACTCTGAGCACAGCATTTAATGTTCCCCTGTCACTGAGTCCTCAGTGCAGACACACCACGGACATGGGTGTGACAACAGGACTGCCAGCATTTAAGGAACAAGGTAAAAACAAGCCCAGCAAAAAAACCCAGGAACAGCTGTCAGGGCAGAAAGGCTGGAACAGCTACACCTACGAGAGCCTCTTCTGCAAGCCAAGCCCTGCTGTGGGCTCACTTCTATCTATTCCCATGCTCCTTCCTGTGATGTGGTACATGGAGGAAAGAACGATCAAAGAACCAGTTACCTATGAGTGTGACCGGGACTCCGTATTCCAGGGCAGAAATGGCTGTCCACTTCCCTGTGCCTTTTTGTCCTGCACTGTCCCTGATCTTTGGGAGGAGGTATTTGCCATCGCTGTCTTTGAATTTGAGAATATTGGCTGTGATTTCAATCAGGAAAGAGTCCAACTCTGTCTTATTCCACTCCTCAAATACCTGAAAAAGAAGAAAAAGTATATACATATACATACACACCCCAATTTGCTATGTCTCTATGATATCTTTTAATTGATTAATGTATATATTGTGCCTCCTGGATTATAATTCTCAGTGTTTCACTAGCTCTTTTCAGGTAAGGTAATTCACATCTCTGCACATGAAGGTGCTTCCTGGGGAGAAATCAACTGTAGCATGGGAAGAGTTTTAGACAACTTCTATAAGCATTCAGCTGTATGTGCTCACTGCTCCTACCTCATGTGAAGCTCAGGAATGTTGTGCCCTGCCCTCACAGGAGGCATGTCAGAAAAACACACTTCAGGTATATGCAGCAGCTTTACCCAAGCCCAGCACCTCACCAGTAGCAGACAGACACCACGGCACGAAGAAAGGAAAGACATTAAAAACTGCAAATCACCTTTGCCATCTCATCATGCTCCATGCCCACCACATCTTTCATCAGGTGATAGGCCTCACAGATCAGCTGCATGTCTCCATACTCAATCCCATTGTGTACCATCTTCACAAAATGTCCAGCTCCTTCCTCTCCCACCTGTCAGGAAACATCCAAAAATCCCATCAGCAACAGCATCATCAACACTTCCAGTGTTTAATACCTGCCCGTGGTTTCCTTCTGCCTAAAGGAGGGAATCAAAGACAGTGCTAACTGAAAACAGTGGGTCACGGGCCCACTTAGCTCCCCCAGCACGTGACCCAGCCACAAAACTTTGTCTTTCCATTGCATGGTGTGAGTTATCAGAGATGATAGATTGTAAATGAACACAGTCAGAAAATCAACCACTGATGGTGCTGTGTTTATTATGGACAAACATCCATGAGCTCCAGCAATGAAACTGCCTAAGCATGGCTCTAACCCCAAACTACCTAAGCAGGGATCTAACCCCAGGTTAGGGTCAGTATCAAATGACTATTTACCCAATCACAACAGGGTTCCCCAGATCCCACTTTAGCAGCAATGCTCTGAAATATGGTCTTGATGTGGGGCCTGTGAGGAGAAAGAATACACCTTAGCAGACAGGCAGGGGATACAAACACCACGAGAAAATAAATAAAATCTATTGGTATGATGCCTCCTTCTGTAGCCTGCCAAAAGGCAGCCTGGGGTGAGGGCAGCTGGCAGGTTGATAACCCACCCACACAGCAATGTCAATTAAATATGTTTTGCCCAACTAGACACTGTTTGCCAGACATTGGGACAATCAAGTCATGCATCCAACACTGTATGGACAAGTGTAATGCACTTAAAGGAGCCCAAATATCCTCTCCATTTGAACACAGAAGCTGTCCTTACTTAGCTGTTCAAGGCAAAAGATGATCGGGCAGCAACTTATTGTTGTTGATGGCTTTTTGCCATCAAATTTGAACAGGCTGATACAGGTTATGAAACACTAATGCAAATGGACAGGGACTCAGGAGATACTAAAGCTCAGGTAAAGCCTGGGCACACCCTTTCTTTCCACATTTACACAGAAAATGGGCAACCAGGGATAAAGTCTAATATGAGCACCGATGTGCAGTCCTTTACTGAGACATGAGTACAAAACAGCACAGCAGCATGCAGAAACTTGCAAATAAATTGATGTACTACTATTGTAGTACAAACATGTACTGAAGCTCCTGTTATAATGTGTCACTACAGGGCCATTTGCTGCTGCCTGATTCATGGTTAGCAGCTTCCCAAGTGTGTATGACCTCAAAAAAAAAAAAAAAAAAAGCACTTGCTTAAAATTAAAAAAAAAATTCCTTTCTCCCCAGGCACACATTTTCCCTTCAGATGTCTGTAGGTCCTACTTTTGCCTGTGGATTCCTGGAAGAAAAGCCTGCCTTACATGAAGGTTCAGCACTTCCCCATGATCCCCAGCCAGGTTGAGAAATCTGGAGCCTTGAGGAAGTGAGATGGCAACATATCTTGTTCTCTCCATACCCACACCCTCCTCTGTCCCTCCCTCGGCTCACAATTTGAATTGTTGCAAACCATTCTGAACAGGAAAATATAGTAGCTTGTGCTTACCAGGCTTCCTTGGCTCCTCCTGGCATGAGTGAAGGTCCATATCTGGCACCCTCCTCTCCACCACTAACACCACTTCCCACAAATAAGATGCCCTTTGCCTGTAGATCCTTACAACGCCTCTGGAACAAAGAGCAGAGCAGCACTATTTAATTTCGATTGATGCCAGAGCCTTATAGAAAAGGCTAGCAATTCAGACTTAAAATTAGGTTTTCAATTCTGCTTTTGACATGCTAGAAGCCAACCTCAGAGAAAGCTTGTACATGCACCAAAGTGAGCATTAGGAAACTTCCTGTCGCTTTGACATGGACACTTGCAAAAGCGACATGGTGAGAAAACAAGTCCTTATAAGCACCAGATAGAAATGAGCAGCACTGAGGCCAGAAAAGGCTTGGAATTAAGTGTCAGGTGACACATGCTCTGTGTAAAGATGTGGGGGAGGCAGATTAGGCCCAAGGTGGAGCTGCTGAGTTCATTGCAGAGTGAAGGTGCAAGCACAGAAAACTCTAAGGGCAAATAATTGCCTCTGATGGGAGAGAGGCACAGGCCGAGATCCCTAAGGTCAGCTGCAAGCTCCCCAAGGACTGACCCTCATTGAGTTTTTCATTCTTATCCAAGATCAGGATGTCGAAGCAGAAAGACAAATGAGAGCACCTCTTCTAAGATTTAGAAGTACCAATCTGAATGCAGTATTTTCATGTGAGCATCCCAGATAAGCTAATGTAGCTTCTGTAGCTTCTACAGTTACAGCCTGTTCACAAGCAGATAATTACTCTGCTGCTTCCACTACCCAAACAGCAGTTCTGTCTTACTGGATTGTCCTGTGATCATGAAGGGTTAAGAAATAACAGCAAATCTATAAATATCCTTAGACTTATCAATCTCCCTGAAACCACCCTAAGATTGTAAAAGGAAATTTTCTAAAGGCCTTCACTCTTTCAAACATGTCCAAAAAATATTCTCTGATTATTTGGGCAACTTCTATAAAACATTCTTATAGGGCAATCCTTAATTGCTTTTTAATAGGCAGCATGATCTAATTTTGCAGAAATAATTCAGTTTGGCTTTTCCTGAGCACAGGGGTGATGGCATCTTATTGACTGACTATGCTGATGATCAGAAGTGGAAGAGACGTGTGTAATTTATTCATTCACTTTAGGTAGGAAACAGGCTTACCGTGGTATCTCTATACTCAGAATTCCCACCGTCAATTATGATGTCTCCAGTTTCCAACAATGGCACCTGTCAAAAATAAATCAGCATTTCACTTTTCTCCATACATTCAAAACCTCGCTAATGATGAATAATTGAGAACTTTGGAGGAGAGGAAACTCCTCCAATAGACAGCAAGAAGTCACAGGTAGAACAAATGTCTGCCTCACCAATTTATTGATGAAGTCATCCACTGCACTTCCAGCCTTCACCAGCAAGATAATGCGACGGGGCTTCTTCAGCTTGGAGACCATCTCCTCCAGGCTGTGAGCACCGATCACTTTGGTTCCCTTGGCCTCATTAGCCAGGAAATCATCCACTTTGGAAACCGTCCTGTTAAAAGCACAAACCTGGGAGAGCAAGAAAACTCGTTAATAAAAGCTGCCAATGGAACAGTTACTTTAGCTCAGACTACAAATTATACAAGCAAGCTTCAACATCCTGTGCTCTCCCACTTCCACCTTTGTGACAGGCACAGGGCAGGGATAAACCTGAGCATGTCTTTGCAAATGCCTTGGGAACCTGTGGTTAATGGCAAGGCCAAGGCAAACTTCAGGGAAAAGTCATGCATAATTAACATATCAGGTGCCAGCTGAGTACAGGCATGCACCGCTGTTCTCTGGAATCAGGACAAAGGCCAGCACAAGGTATAACTAAAAGAAGGAAATAACACCCATTAGATCATCACAAGAGTGAGGGGAAAGCACCCACAAAATGCTCAGCTCCAATCCCAAGTGCTACTGAGTCAGCCTTCCTAAACAGTATTTCTCCTCACTTACCACGAAGCCATGGTCATTCATGTTCAAAATCAGGTTCTGACCCATCACGGCCAGTCCAATCAAAGCAATGTCAGCTCTGGAATGTGAAAGAACAAAAATGCCAGGTAAGTCACAAGCAGTGATCCAGCAGTAGCATCCTTACCTCTCACAGACTGTTCTGACCATGCCAGCTGCCAGGGCAGCCCATCCCTTCCTAACAAACATGGAGTTTTGAGTTCATTCTGTCAGCTATTACTGTAACAGATCATAGAATCATGGAATATCCCGAGCTGGAAAGGACCCACACGATCATCCAGTCCAACCCCTGGCCCTGCCCAGACACCCCAATAATCCCACCCTGGGCATCCCTGGCAGCGCTGTCCAAACGCTCCTGGAGCTCTGGCAGCCTCGGGGCCGGGACCATTCCCTGGGGAGCCTGGGCAGTGCCCAGCACCCTCTGGGGGAAGAACCTTTCCCTGAGATCCAACCTAAACCTCCCCTGCTACAGCTCCGGCCTGGGTCCTGTCCGTGGTCACACAGAGCAGAGATAAGAGCTGCCCCTCGGGACAAAGGTGCAGATCCTCGTGTCTCCCAGAGTGCAGAACACACACAATATGTCTGGAATCACCATGATTTCTTCCCAACCACCAAGGAACAGCTGGATGAGTAGGAAAAGCAATCCGAAACACTGCACTACAGGCAGGGAGTGATTTGCTCCGCTGCACTAGAACATCGTGTCTGAATGTTATACCATGTTTTGCTTCCGCAATGCCAAATGACTTGGGGTGGGCACAGAAAACAAGGCAAACGGAGCATCCTTACTGGAGGCCGATGCAGCTCACAAGGAGCGCACGTAGGGGAACCAACCTCCTCTGACCCTCGGTTCACAACAACTTTCCTGCTTCACAGCCACGACTCCAGCACCAACTGATCCCGGATCCTGCCACAGCCGCCCCATTCCTCTCCCTCCGGACCCACCGGCGAGCGGGGCCCACGGCAGCACCGTTCCCCCGGGCCCGAGGCTGTGCGGAGTCACAGGGCAGAGCCCCCGCAGCAAACAGCGCATCAGGGCCTGCCAGCGCCGCGAGCCGGCCGCAGCTCTGCCCCACGCCAGCGCGGCCACGCCGGGGCCCCGCTCCTGTCCCGCTCCTGCCCCTGTCCCGCTCCTGCCCCGCTCCTGCCCCTGCCCCGCTCCGGCCCCGCTCCTACTCCTGCCCCCGCCCCGCTCCGGCCCCTGCCCCTGCCCCTGCCCCGCTCCTGCCCCTGCCCCGCTCCGGCCCCGCTCCTGCTCCTGCCCCCGACCCGCTCCGGCCCCTGCCCCTGCCCCGCTCCTGTCCCCGCCCCGCTCCTGCCCCTGCCCCGCTCCGGCCCCGCTCTCACTCGGCCATGGTGGCGGCGCGCGACTCCCGGGGCTCTCCGGGCTCGGCCCGCGGCGCGCGCCGCTTCCCCCATCAGCCACGGGGGGCGGGGCGGGGCCGAGCGCGCCCATTGGCTCTTCCGGGGAGCCGCGCCCCCCGCCCATGGCCCGATGTCCCGAGGCCACGCCCCCTTAAAGGGGCAGTGGCGCGGTGGGGCCGGGGCTCCGCGCTGTCCGGGCCGGGGCTCCGCGCTGTCCGGGCCGGGGCTCCGCGCTGTCCCCGCGCTGTCCGGGCCGGGGCTCCGCGCTGTCCGGGCCGGGGCTCCGCGCTGTCCCGGGCGCGGCTCCGCGCTGTCCCCGCGCTGTCCGGGCCGGGGCTCCGCGCTGTCCGGGCCGGGGCTCCGCGCTGTCCCCGGCGGGGCTCCGCGCTGTCCCCGCCGGGCGCTGACGCTCCGCCCGCCCGCCCGCGGAGGAGCCGCGCAGCTGCCCCGTGCCGGCGGCTGTGCCTCCGTTCCCAGCGATGCGCACCCCTGGGACCGCTGGGAACTGCGCAGTTTGTCTTTTCTCTCTAATTATTATTAATTGGCTCTCGATTCTGCCGCTGAACATCGTCCCAGGCGCCAGTCAGCTCCTCAGGCATCACCGCTACCCGTTTGTCTTTACGTGCCCTAACTTCAGCCAAAACTTGAAAAACCTGCCCCTCCGTGAGCAGTGGGGGTGACAGTAATTTCAGGACCTTTGCTCCACGACAGCCGATGTATGGTCAACACACATCTACCTCTTGAGACCGTAGTTTCTATTAAATTCTATATAAATTATTTTCTAAACAAGATCACCGGCTGCTATCTGGCCCATCAAGTTTTTGGTTCAGCTTAATTTTGGGCACTAAGCGTGAATGAATCAGAAAGCAGTGAAACAGAGCAGCTTCCATGAGGTATTATTAACCTGTCAGAAGAGCCACCAGAGAAAGTTCACAGGTTACTCAAGTGCATAATCGGAAAAAACCACGGCATCAGCCCCAGCAGCAAAGACAACAGCGTTTCAGATAAAGAACTGAGGAGGCCAGCAGCCTGATAAAGGTATTGTGTCACCATGCAGCTCGTTTAAAGTTCCAAGAGGTTTTTGACCCGTTTTGGTGGGACTTAAATGCTTTGGGAATGCCCTGTCCATGGCTTTTAAAAGCTACAGAGAACTTTACACCTTCAGACCAAGACAGGAATGATTCACAGGGGTCCCCTGACAACATCTTTGTTCCCAGAGTTCCAACTTTGCTGTTGTGTTTTGATGGTTTGATTTCACCCATTTCCTCTCATTTCCAACTGTCACCCCCAGATAAGCGAGTTCAGTACTGGCAGCACTGTGACAAGCCTAATTTATTTTTCAAGCAAAATAATCATTTGAAAGCATCCAAAAAACATTTAGAAATGCTGCATAACATACCAGAGGGGAAAGGATGAGGGAGGATAAGCAGGGCCTCCCTTCCCCTTCTTTCTCAAGAAAGTCGAGATAAATTTGTTTTCATGAAAGCATCGGCTTGTTCAGGACAGGTTTTAAAAACAAGTAATCGACATAAGACACAAGTAATTAAATCATAATGAAAGGAGCACACATTCTATCTGCTAATGCACTGGTTGTACCTTTATTGTTTCACCTCGTTCACTAACAATTCAGTGGTGCAAGGTTACCATACACAGTTAAGATATCTGCATTGCACACCTAAGGCTATACAGCAAATGGATCAGAATTAGTACAAATACATGAACTATATTTACATTTTGTATACTCAAGCTCCAAATATCAGATATATTTACAAAATAAAATAAGAAAATGAAAACCTGAAATTAATGTACAGTGTTGCTGATACACTCCTTCGCTGGGATGAAATCAGTTTGCAAAGAGATTTGTTCAAGAAGGCCACTTATACAGCATATACCTTGTATACCTTGTGTACAGAGAGATTAACAGGGACATGGGGACCGCAATTCCAAGGGATTTGTTTCAGTGAACACCATGTCTAATGTCCAAATTCGGGAGCCATAACCAACTGCACATGAAGTATGAACAAGCAGAGTGGAAAATTAAGACCTGATCCTGGGAAGTGCTGATCATTCAAGACTGCCTCTGCTTCCAGTCCCTGGTTTCCAGGCAAGCAAGAGGTAATTCAGCACTGCTCAGGGGCAGCCCATTCACTTGGCAACATTAAGAATTGAAGACTTAGGAGCTCCACACCAGTTTTCTGAATACACAGCTGATCCCAGCAACTTAAATCCTGTTCCCAATAACATTGGACACAACCATCTGGTTAGTGTTGGACTAGTTTTGATTTCAAATACACAGAACACATAAATGGCCTTCTGAACAAAAAAGTCAGTCCTGTTCTTGAAGAGCTGATGTTTTTAAACAAGGAAGCGCGAAGTTAAATACATCCTGCTACAGACACTACAGCCAGACCACAGACTGGGGTTAGGAACTACAACGGAGAGATGCAACGCACACGTCAGACCCATCTGTAGGGACATTCAGCAAACCCTTCCCGAGCAGCAGCAGGATCCTTCCTCCTCCCAGCAGCAGGTCAACAGCTGCATCTTCAGCAAGAACACCCACCAAGCACAAACTAGCACGAACTCAGGTGTGCAGGAGTACCAGGCAGATGCATGTGCACAGGCAGTTATTAGTCGGCTGCTTAGTACCAGTGGGTGTTAGACCGAAGCTAATCCTCTTTCTTATCTAATGTGCAATTAATTACAGATGTATAAATATACATTACATAAAATTAAATCCCTGTAAATTAGATAACAAGCAGCAAAAAGTAAAGTCTTTACTTTGAAATACCTTGCTAACAGTAATAAGGACTATTAGACATTGACCAAAAAAACCTTTTCTCGGCAGTCTAGAAATCATACTCTCTGGAAATAGTACTCCCTTCTCTTCTGTATTCCCAGAATACAGGAATCTTCTTTAAAAAGGTACTTAAAGTGCATTTCTAAAATACAGTGTAGGAGGTTTAGCTTAATTTTAAAATACCCAGGAAGATCCAACATGATTTTCAATGGACAAAAAGGATCGTTTTCTCCTTCCTTTTGGCGAGGAACATAAAAGCCCAACTACAGCACAGTTTGACACTTGTTCTCCCCAAGGAATGCCCACCAAGCTCCCTCCTAGTGTGTGTCCTCACGGGCTGGCAGGCCCACAGCACAGTGCCTCGTCTCCAGAGGCTGAGTCCCAAGAGCTGTCTGACTCTGGGACTCCACACACACACAGCAGGTAACCAAGAGTGGGCTTTGGAGTGTCCGGAGAAGGCAACTTAATATATTTTTCCTTCCTTGTTCTGTTTCCAAAAAGAAAATTCTAACATGTTGGGCTAAGTTTTGAAGTGAATGGAAATTCACTTTTTCTGTTTGTTTATTTGTTTGGTTTGTTATCTCTTTAAAGAAAACTTGGATTGGTTTCAGTCCAGTTTTAAGTAGGGAAATCCAAATGTCTCAAAGCAGCATTCAGTAATTGCAGAAAAACTTTGTCTGCCTTTATGTCAGACCTGAAAACAGTAATGCCCATTTGAACTCTACACAACAAGGACCTAGTTTGTCACAGATTATGCAGCTTTAAGAGATGCTGATGCTTAAAAGCAGAGTTTTGGTCTTCTGATGATCTGTTATCCACTCAGACCTCAAGTCACCAGAAGCTGCTTGGAGTTTTTAGAAAGAAGAGTAACATTTGTGCAACACAACTGTAACACTTCAAGCTCTGTATAAAGTAAGCATCTGTCTCTTCCTGCTTTTAAAGGAAGATCCCTTAATCATGATTCTGTGCAATGCCTATATCCACTTGGTTCATCCTCTGGCTTATCCATAGCAAAGACTTAGAAAACTAGTTTTCCTCTAGTTAAAAAAAAGAAACAGATAAAAGTTAAAATGCTCTCAGTGTGTCACAACCTACCACCACCTCAATCACTCTGCCTCCTCAAACAGGTTCCACTGTCATTATAAACAGTGGTGATGGCAGCAATAACTTAATGCTTAGAATTAACCTAATTCTTGAGATCAGCTTAGCTGCAGTGTGAGGAGCCCTCCTGCAGGACAAGCAGTTTTATCCACACACTGGAGGTGCTTTATCATCATTGCATAACAAAGGAATATCATCACTGTATTAAGAGTCACACACAGTTAAACAAGACAAAAACAGAAGGAAAAAAAAAAACCAAAAAAACCACATCCCTATCATGTTCCTGGGTTCCCAGGATGCTCCCTCACTCTGGCTTCCAGTTCTGAAATAAATCTGAGGACCAGAGAGACAGCATGAGCATATGACTTAGCTTGAGAACTCCCTTGAGATACGTAAAGATGTATCCTAGCAAGTGTCAGACTCCATCTCCCTGCTCCTTTGCCTTCCATGCTGTTAGGAGGTCTCATTATGCACTGCACTTTGATGAAAACCCCATGAAGCAAAAATCTCTCTCAACAGATTCCAGTCCCACGTACACTTGGCCACAGAACTCCCAGGGCATGGCATGACCAGCTGATGCGTGACCTCAGTCCAAATGACCTTCCTGAGCTGTGCCTAATGTGCCTACTGCAAGAGTGGAGCAAACCCTTCTACCTCTCCCTTGAGAGGCTGGACCGTGCAGATGAAATCCCTTTCCATTCCCCAGCATCACAGGCAGCCCTATCAGTGCCCAAGGTACAGCAAGAAAGGTTAACACAGCAGGAACACAGTAAAGGACACACACACATCCCCAACCTCCCTGAACACCTGACTGAGGGAGAGGAGTTCACTGCCCCAAAAGGAAATTCATTCTGCTTTTCTTTCTTGGGGCAAGCTTTGGCCACAAGGAGAACTTACACTTGTAGGTCAAGAACTGACACCACCCAGCTGATGTCCAACAAGCCAATTATGACATTCCACTGACCAGGACCAGAATCCACTTGCTCTCTTCCCCAGGAAGGATTAACTCTGAATCCGGTGGGGTTTAGCTGATGAAAATTGTAGCAGGGATATTAGGAGACACTCAGCAGTTATTTCAAAAGGAATTGAAAGCGTCCTGCAGCTCCCTGGAGAACGCTGCAAGTGCTGGGTCTAGGAAGTGCTCCACAGACCTTGGATGCTCCCATGGGCAGGTGGGGTGACATGGGAGCATTACAGGTAAGGGATGCACAAAAAGGCCCTTCGGAACGATGCCACAGAGCTACCAGACTGACACAGCCATGGGAGCCCCAACCCTCTTCCCAGAGAGGTGAGAACTGTTCCTGCAGAACTTGGAAGTCAGGACTGAAAGCAGAAAGAGGAGATCTGCCCTCCATGGTGATCCAGGGACCAACTGCACTTTCATTTCCATTTAACACTCTCCATCTGTCAAATACAAGGCTTGAGCATCTGAAATTTTGGGGATTTTATCAAATATTTCAGTCTGTGGTCTATTTCCCCTCATATCAGCACAGTCTGCTCAGCTCAGTTCAGAGGCTGAGGAGTGAGTGTTGATGGAAACTTCTGGGAAAGAGTGAAAGCCAAGCACTATTCACCTGCAACCCCCCACAGCAAGAGTTTAAAGGCAGATTGTTCTAGCCAGCCACTCCTGGTTTGTTCCCTATCTTTTTCCAACTCATGCCTTTGCCTGCTGGACCCTGGAAACTCAGAAACTTGCACAAAGTCCAAAATCCAGTCTGCCCAGATAGATTTGTCCAATATCAGCTTTCAACAGAGTTCAACTTAGAGGCTGGATCCAGAAAGCCTGAGGAGCTATTGCAGTTCCTGGCTGGGTAAAGTCTCCATTAAAGAATTTATCTTTCCCTGGCATTGGAACTTTGCCCTGAGGGAACCAATGGCTACTGCCAAGTCACAAATTGAATGAAAACCCTGTAGCAGTCTAGACAGACAATGGACAGTGGGACAGACACCAAAAGGTCAGCTGAAATGGGAAAACAATTGTTATAAGAAAAAAAAATTTTTTTTTCTTTTTAGAGTCGTGCATAATCACTCAATTTTTTTGATTTTTTTTTTTCTTTCTCTTTTTGTTTGGCCACATGCTACTAGTACAATTCTGGTACAGGTGAAAAGAAACAAGGTAGGGTTAGAATACCTAGAAAATGTGCTGAAGGAATGGGGAAGGTAGGGGATGTTAAGCCACAGGATTACATACAAGAGAAACCGTCAAGAATCACAAAGAGAAAATGAGAGGTAACACTATCCATCGGGAGGTGAGGGGGGAGAACAGATGAGAACATTACATGGACTCAGTACTTCATCTGGCCCGTGCGTCTTCGAGCCAGTTTTGACCTGTACCAAAAAAAAGAGAAAAGTAGTTGGTGAATTCTGAAAGTTTCTTTTTCCTCCCTCCCTGCAATTTGTCCACCTTTTTTTTTTTTTTTTTAAATCCTCTGGTACAGTTCTAGTTTACTCCATATGTTAAGAAAGTAAAACGTATGCAGGGGCTGTCTGTGATAATGGAAAGGCTGCCAGAGAAGTTATAAAAAAGGGAATGTAATTTCTGCTTTAGCTCATAATCAAGAACCTGAAAAGAGTCCAGCACAGAGGAAGTAAGAAACTTTATAAATTTGTAAAATGGAAATACAAGGAAAGCATCTTGTGGCCTCCAAATGTAGCATCCCACATATGTTCAAACTGAAAATGGCTGTTCAGAATATCTCAAGCCAAAACAACAGCCCCTGCAGCTCCTGAAATACAGGGCTGGTTTGTTTTCTGATTGTTTGAGGGGTTTTTTTGCCTACCCTACTCCCTCCTCCAGTTCCCACATGTTGTCAAATTCCTCAGAACAAGATTAAAATCTGTAACCAACCATTTGCCTCCGGGTTTGACCACGTCCCTTCACAGCCCTGGCTGCGCAGGAGCTGCCTCTTACCGAATTGTGCCAGCAAGGAGAGGATTGAAGGCATATAACCAGTCATTCATGTCCTTGTCGTTGATGGCCTGGAGCAGGACTCCACGGTGCTTTGTGCACACACCAAACGTGTTGGGCGTCTGGAACACAAAGGACAATTTAAAACACAAAGTCTACAGGCACAGAAGCTGATGCATATTTCCTCTCTGCTCCATCACATCCCTAAAACCCACAAGACCTAAGGTCTTTCATTTATGTTTCACTGGTGATTTCCAGGATACTATTAGTCATTATCTTCTACAAAATATAGTTTTAACTCCTGAGTGTGGCTTTAAGAGCTGCTGAGATGGACCAGTAAAGTTCATTTGATTCCTTGCAGGATGTTTGTGTGTGTTGTTTTGTGGGGTCCTGTTTTTAAACAAACAAAACACACAAGCCCAAAAAAATACACAAAGCAAGCTGCAAAAACCCAACACGCAGGGTGATGGTACCAACACATGCTCCTAAAAGCCAATCTGATGTGGGACAGCAGTCAGGGTCACTCTCTGGTACAACTGTGTCCAAAACCATAAGAAACTCTGAAGAAACTGGGAACTTTGTGGGCAGGATCCTCAATGCCTCCAAGAATCAGATCCATTTTCCTCGGACCAGAGATGACACACCTGAGGGTATGGATGCACTGCTACTTGGAATGTTCTTGCTTTATGGATAAATAAACAACAGCTCTCAGACTGACCTTTACCATTGCCTGTTGATCCTCACTGTATTCCACCTGAGCTGTGGATAAGTTTATGACTCCTCTTTCTACAGGATCTTTGTCACTGTTGTAAATAAAAACATAGGGACGGCGAACCACCACAAAGTGCTTGGCCCAGGAGCTGGAGAGTGGCTCCTTGAAGTGGAGGTATCCTTTCTTTGACACCACAGAGCTGGAAAAAACAAACACACATTAAAACAGAAATCGATTTTCCCCTGAGTATCCCAACTAACTGCAAAACACTGTGTAAGACACTTGGTCTTTAATATGTTTTTGTCTGCAACAGTATTCTGAAAAAGTTCTTCTAAAACAAGCTGAACTGTGTTTTCAACAACTATGCGGAAGTCTGACAGCAAGAAAGTCCCCAGAAATCTCTTTCAGTGAACTTCAGCCACGGTTTGATGATAACAAACATCATATTTGAGTTACTGGAAATCCTGTTCATTAAGTAGATGCAGGGAACGAATGCTGCAAAGATCAAATATCAACAAAACCTTCCCTAGTCCATCATAGAGGACTCTGCAGCTCTGCTATCCCCCTGTTAATTTTCCCTCCTCATGGGAATGAGGACACAGAACCTACAAATCTCAGAAAGCCCTTGGGATGGTTCTCGGGAAGCCACGATCACACAACAATAAAAAACTTACCCTGGTCTGATTTCCTCAATATCAGGAACGAGGTTTAGGAACTCGTTCTTTCCAGCTCTGGCAAGATAGGAAGTTTCTATTGCAGGAATTATTTGGAACTGTTCCACATCATGACAGGGACTGGAGGCACGGGAATTTGCTTCTGGTGTCCTTTAAAGAAAGTAGATAAAAAAGTAAATTGCAACAAAGCAAGTGAATGTGACAATGGAATTTAAACTGCATCTAAAGGCCAGCTTGAAGTTCCGTTCTCCAGCCCAGATTTATTTCAAGACACTGGGATTCTTTTGTACAATATTAAATAGCATTTTCCCTTGATATCTGTGGAAGAAAACTTGTAATAACTGCTAGTAAGTTGTTTCCCTGCTACTTGTACCTCGTTTCTCCCACTAAACATAATCAGAAGACAGACATACTTCCTACTACTGTTTGATGTAAAATGTACTGCTTCCTCAGCACTCCTCCCCTCAGGGATGTTCAACTGAGAAGGTACAAATTATGCCTTTCACTACATAGGTATTCCCAATTTAATCAAAAATATCTTGTATAGATACAGCTGAGAAAGATATACAAAGATTAATGGCCAAACTGGTTTATTCTGGGTTGTTATTAGTAGACCTTTTCAACAGACCTCTGAAAAAACTTGTGGACTCTGCACAGAGTAGATGCACTGGTCACTGGAACAAGAAGCATCTGACTGTTCCCCCAACACAAAGGGAAAAAAAACCACTTCAAAAGAACAAAATGGGGAGAAAGAATTGTGCAGAGTGACTGGAGAAGTAAGGCAAGGGGGCTGTACAGAGAAGTATCTGAAAGTAAGGAAAGGAAGAAAAGAGGAAAGAGGAAAAAAAACCCCAGAAAACAGCAAAGAGATCTGTGAAGCACTGAAAAGTGATGTTTTCCTTTTAGTAAGTTACACTTACTTCTGATCAACTGAATTGCACCTGGAATCCACCAGAGAAGGGCAGGTAGATGAAGGGGTGAGGGTTGCACTGCTGAAACTGGACACGGACGGGTCCCGCCCAATCGGAGAAATATCCGAGAGCTGCAAGCACAAACACAGGGAAAGCATTACAGGGCTGGTTTGTAGCTGATGCTCACTCCTGGCTCAACATGGCTTTCAGCAGGGAAGGCTCAGATAACAGAAAGGCATTTCCATCAGCCATTCCCCTACTCAGTTGGCAAATTTTAGCACAAACCACCAAAAACCCATCTGGGGGTAGAAATACAGCACCACTTATGCAGACACAGCTTGTTATTATCAATGTCCTACACTTCTGATTATTCACACTCTGACTTCCTCAATGGATACAATATCATCCAGTTAGAAACTGGGTATTCCCTTTGCCTACAGGCAGAATTTTTAAGAGTCGATTTACCCTTTTACATAGGGAAAGTGTATGTAGGGAAAGACAGTAAGAGCCTGCTAATGAACTGGAAACTGTACTATCATTTCCAATTCCTGCCGTAGCCTAAGGAACCTGATGCTGAATAGCCAAATGCTTCCAATGGACTGAAAATAAAAAATAATAAAATTAATATAAAGTGGTTTATCTTTTCATAGTATCAGCAGATTCCACGACTACAAAAACACTGCTATTGTACTACAAATGGAGTGTATCATATCACATGAAATATTTACCTTACAATCGCTGATGCTGTTGTACACCTGGTTGAATTCCCGATTGAAGGTATGAGTAAGGAGCTGCAGACACTAAAGGGGCGGGTGAGGGGAAACAAATGAGACACAGAGGAGAACTTTATATTTAGATTTTCATAGAAATTTGAACAGAAGAAGTAATTTACCAAGACACACTTGGCAGCTCATGAAAGAAAAAACAAATTCTAAACTGCTGTGAAAGATCACAGAAGAAGAGGGGAATAATTGCTTCACTTGATAAAATTAGAAAGTTTTTATTGAACCACTAACACAGGGGAATGAGATACAGCCACAGCCCAAACCTACCCAGCAGCACTGGCTGGTGAGAGTGGCTTATCTCACTAACCAAGATGTTAAAATGAAACTCTCACAATACTGGATATTCACCAAGCTATCTGAGAAGCTAGTCATAGGGGATTATTGACCTGTAATCCCCCCTCTGGCACCCCAGCTGTCAGCAGGATGGTTGCCCCATGCCATACCTTGGTGGCCAGCTCCTTCTCCCGATCCACCAGGCTCTCGATGTCCGCGGAGTCGTAGCCGCTGCTCTCGCTGGGCGTCACCGCGCTCTCGAAGGTCGTGGTGGAAATCTGAGAGGAAATGCTGGTGGAGGTGCTGAGGGTTCCACTGCTCAGACTGGGAGACAACGAGTCACTCAGGGACTTGGGGATGCTGTCACCAAGCTTCTCACGAAGCAGAAGGAAATGTCGGGTTTTTTCCACCTAGTAAGAAAAGGAATCAGTATCATCTGCTCCAGGAAGGTGCCTATTTTACAGACACTGAATTCTTAGGAATCCTTTACTATTCATACCAGTAATTTTCCCCAGGGAAGGGAGTTCACAGTGGCACTGGAAATTGAATTTGCCTTTGTTGAGTACACTGAGATTCTGAGCTGAAGTCTCTACTCAGCAGCCAGACACACACTTTGTATCTTCTCTCTGGGAGAATTTATTTAAACCTTGACTTTGATCTCTTTACTCACCTCATGCAGCAGCTCCAGTTTCTCCAGTTCCCACTGATGCTCTAGAATGAGGCTGTCACCCCTGGGCCTCCAACCTGCCAGGTTCTCTTCTCCCCTCACATATGCCACAGAAGTATCCAGGACTTTCCTCCTCCTCCTCTGCATTCCTGAGCAGTAAAAAACAACACGAGATGTGTTAAAACCATAACCAGAGGGGTGTCACTAAGAAACAATCAGCAATTTGCAAAGAACCAGCACTTCTGCTGTTTGGCTGGAAATAACACAACACAAGGATTTCATTAACTGCAAATACACAACCAAAGATACTTGATTTAGTCCAGATTTCTTACTTCATTCAGATATTTTCTATTGAGCAAGATATAATCCAACTCCTGTTCAGTCTAATTCAACACAAGAACTTCAGTTTTTACATCTTAGAAGAAAAATACACAGATACACCATGAACTACATTCTTTCCAAGTGGTGAAGCTTGCATCAGAAATCAGCAACATCTTCAAAACACAAGAAAAAGCTCTACTGCTGCAAAACCCAGTCTCAACTGTTAGTTATGAGCCACAGATGATGCCCCTAAGTCTAAGACTCAGGTACATGTGCTCAGTGTCCTGAGTTACCCATGTCAGAAAACGTTGAGTTTCCCATGAATTCTTGTTCACCAATGGTAAACACAGACCTGAGTCTAAAGTAAAAGCCTGAGTAAGTGTTTTATGGAATAGCAACATTCCATTGTTCCTATGAAACACAGGAACTGCTTCTGATCAGGACAGAGATGTTTACTCCATTCTGCCTGAGAAATTTTCTGCAGTATTTCATATTTATCAGTGGAACACCCAGTCACTGCTTACCTGGACTTCCTGTGTCTGCCACTTTGCACAAACTCAGTTCATAGATCCCAGTTACTCGATTGCTGTTCACAGGAAAGCAGAAGAAACAAAAACACACTATTTATTATCTTCAGAAATAAAGTGCTTCAGCTTTAGCTCAGTGCTTCCTAAAGTAGAATTTTAAGTATAGTCTTTAGTTAAAACTAGATCTCAATTCTACTCTTGCACAGAACAGCCAGGACAGACTGCAAGATCCCCAAAAATGGCATTTCCCCATGTTCCCCCCCACCCTGCCCTGGACTTGGAGAGCTGGTGCTGCAGTAAATTCCAGCTCAGGATCAAGGGCATCTATGTGCAAGCTTGAAAAAAGGATCCCTCTTCCCAACTGTCAGTTTGGAAAAGAAGTCAGTAAAGAGAGAAACCATCAGAGTTTCACTGAAATAAATCAAGAAAGAACATTCAAAACCAGACTGAGTAGGTAGAGTTCCAAGGAAAAAATATAGAAAACTAAACTACATCCTCGTAGAGAAAACACAAATACTGACCAAAAACATCAACACCAAAATTCTAACTGAGCTTACGAGTCTGGAGATTTGGAGTAGCCGCTGCCGAAGAGGTTGCGCAGGGACCGTGGTGGGGAGATCTTGGCATCTCGGGAGTAAAACACCATACAAACATCCTTTGTGATAACAGCAGGCTGGATGCAGTGGTCAAGCTAAGAGGAACAGCAGCAATGAATGAATGAACGGCTGCAGCCAACTGTGCCAAGTTACACTCCTGCCCTTAGTGGGACAGCTTCTGAAATTTGTTCCTGTTTGGTTCTTTGGTGAAGGGTTTTCATATGTATATCTGTGAAAGAGAGCTGTCAAATTTCTTGATGCATCTGATGAGTGAAATAATTTTACTACACAAAACAACAGTGTCTTGCACACAAAGCCAAGAGCTAAGCCACTGTTTGTAACACCAGTACTTACACAGCAATGTTCACTGATTTCAGTGGATTTTCAGATACAAAGATAGATAAAGCAAGGCTCAGAAAGATAAGATCACCAGTTTCTCTTGTGCTGCAAGGCAATAATACCTTGACATCAAGAGGTTAAGTGTGAGTACATTTTTTCCACCCTGTTCTCAGAAAATGAATAAATACTTTTAGTGGCTTCAGGATTCAAATAATTTTGAATCTATTTCTCTTGGGTACACTCTGTCCTGCCTCCAATAGTTTAGAGCCAGAAGGAAAGCACTGGTGTCTCACCTCCAGGTAAGCAGAAAGGGTCATGTAGATCTTCTCTCCATATGGTGTCACTCGATTGAGGAGGAGGGAGTTGTGCAAGGAACTATCCCAAACTGCCTCAAACCGGTAGAAAGTTCTGGAAAAAAGTACAGTAAAAGCTCAATAGTAAGAGTTCCTCTGCAGCCTTCTCATCACTCAGTGTTTAAAGCATCTCTTCCCTGACATCATCCTCCAGTGACGTGGATAACAAATACCTGAAGCAAAAACCTTCTCTTTATTTCCAAGATCACTTACTTCTACCTCAAACAGTGTGGCATAAGAGACCATTGCCTGTTATGAAAAAGACTCATCTAAAAGAGAAAAGAGGGAATGCAGAAAACAAAAGCTGTCATTAGCACTACAGGGAAGTCAGCACTAAACAACTGTTTCTAAACAGAGAAAATTAATTTCTATCGCTTCAGGTGCAGTTCAGCCCAGCTAGACCTTAAAAGTACATGGGAAGATTCTTTTTTATAAGCAACACTCATTCTACACCGTATTTTAGGACTAACATATAGCAACAGAAGAGATCCCTCTAAGTACTAGTCCTATAAAACCAGCAGCTTCTGACAGCTAATCAGGACGATTCTTAGGTAGGGTTAAGTCCTATATTCAAGTATAAATATTTCTTTCTCTGTCCTATTTGCTTCAAGTGAAAACTTGGAGATCTAACAGAAACTTCTGTAAGACATTTCTTCAGTCTGGTACAAGGAAAGAGAGGAGCTAAAAGCTTCCACAGGTCTACCCCAGCAATCCAGAAGGTTCAACCAGAAAGTGAGAGACAGCATCACACACAGCACAGCTAAATCACCACATCTAAAGGCATCATTACACTCTCCCCTCTCTAGCAGGGGCTTGGGGAAACGAGCTTTCTCCTTTCTCACAGGCAGCGACTGATTGCAGGAAGGTCCCTTTGGAAAGAAGACCTATGCCCCTATTCAGGAACTCAGCACACCTTTCCACACTGGTAACAGAAACAGAAGGTATTAATTCTTCATCACCTCTATATAATTTCCCTCCCAAATCCCCTTGCTACTTTTTATCCCATTTTGAGTCCAAATGATGTGGTACTAAAAGCAAGAAAGTGCTTCATGTATATTATTTTTTTAAAATAAGTTACATCTCTGAAGAATTTCTGTACTAATTCCCAACTCAGAAAAATAGAAGATGAAACTAAAGACAAAGGATAAACAGCAGGGTGGGGGTAGAAGAAATAACAAAATACAAAGCAAAGCAAAAAGAAACATGAAACAGCCTAAGAGCAGAAATGTCAGAAACAAAGAGTTCAATCTCAAATAGAGCTCCCAAGAATCCCCTTTTTCTGATATCAATTACACAATTCCAAGCTAATACATAAAGGCACCATGACCAGCAGTCAAGTGAGAACACTGCTAGATACTGTTTGCATCTGAAGAACCATATTTAGGAAACTACTTCTAAATAAGTTGTTTCTATTAAAAATACAGAGAAACATAATCTAAAGGCCAAGTAATTGGTAGCTTTAAAAACACTGTGAAGCACTGTAAAGTACTAATCCTCCCTTGAGTTAGATTAGGCAAAGAGCACAGTTGTCCTCTAAGCCTTTACACATCTGCATTGAGTCCTTACATTTTAAACTTTCATCATGATTTAGTTACAGCAGCAAGCAATTTTTTGCTTGCAAAACTTTTAGCAAATTCCAGATCTACTCTCAGGGTGGAAGAGAAAGTAAAACCTGTCTGTTCACAGATGAGAAAACCACTGTATGTAGCCTTGGCATCAGCTCTGAACCATTTGCCAAACAAGATTTCTCCTCATGGAGAGAGAACACAAGTGTAAATGTTCCTCAGTGCAGAAATACTACCACCCTCTTCAGTAAAATCATGTTTGGACAAACACCAAGATGAAGTGAAGCACAGCTTTGAGGCAGTTATTTTAGTGGATCTTTTCTAGCCAGGAAGGTAAATATACACAGCTTTGCCTGTCCAAACCAGAACTTGCTACAGTAGTTAATAGAGGGAGACAAAAACCAGAAGTGTGCGAACTCCTTTCAGCACAGCCAACAGCACATGGAGGAAAAGGGAGCTTGGAACACACAAAGCATGGAACACAGGAGAGACAGGTTAAATGCGTAGTTAAAACTGATTCTTAAGTGGATCTTAGCATTAGTGAAAGGTGGTGAACTGGGAGCACTGAAGACTCTGTCTTCTCTTTTCCAGAGGCAGAGCACAGAAAACAGAGTGCAAAGTGCCCCAGACTGTGCAGCCAATGTGCCTGGCTGTGATCCCACTGGGAAGGTGAAACAGGAATCCAGCCTGAGCAGCTACTGCACATCTGGCTCCTCTGCCAGCTGGTAAACCAAGGAGTGCAACCATATGGTTAAATTTCAGACGCAAATCCAGCCCCAGAACAGTGGCTGAATAGCAGTCACATGGCAGCCACTGCTATTTGATCAGCGCAATTCAAGTAACCTCATCATTCAGACCCTTGGCTTGGTACTTCAAACAAGCAGCATTACAGAGTCAGAGACAGTGAGAAATTCCAAATTTAGTTCTTTGATACAGAACAAGGGAAGAAAATAGCAAGGACTACAAAAAGGGTCTATATTTGATGGCACATTAAGAGAATCAGAAAGACTGCACAAAGGAAATTCTCCTACTCTCACATGTGAAGGAAAGTTCACCTTCACAAGTCCCCCACTGAACTGTACCTGAATAACCCTCTGACACAAAGGAAGAGGAGGACTACTTCTGGAAGAGCTAAGAGATGTGCTAACAGAATTCAGTAAAAGCTAAGAGGGAAGTGGCAGCAATACAAATGGGACATAAAGCATTCTATTTTCAAGAATCTTTATGTACAAAGGAAGCAAACAAAAAATACCTAGGCATATCCTTATCAAGAAAGAGCCTGTAAAAACATAGAAAGAGCTTCAGTTAGTGCAGCCAAAAGCAGAACAGAAAAGCAACAGCTGAGAGGAACAGAACAAGTGGACTTAAAAAACAAAACAAAGTGAAAAACCCCACAGAAAGCAGCAAACAAGTCTGCAGACAACAAGCAAACATAAGACATATCCTTTACCAGGGCCTCAATCGCATTCCACCACGCACTCATCCCACAACTTAAACCTTGGCATTTTGGGACGAGATGGCCAACAGCTTCATCACACTCATCCTTCACCCAAGCTGCCCACCTTATAGGAAACTACAGAGATATAGAGGAATTTATTGGAACAGAACAGAAAGCACAGAGCTTTCCAACTGCAAATCCAGTAGTATCAGACAGGAAACCAGCAGTCTCCCTATTTTCCAGTTGTATTTATCCATTAATTCAAACACACTGAAATACACACTTCTCAGCGGAAGATAATAACTGCCAATCCCTCTGTCCCTGCCTGCCTTTACAGACACCAGGTGGCAGAGAGGCATCCCATGGGCAGGAGCAGCACCTCAAATCTACCTTTAATGCCACAGGTGTTTCAAAGTCCAGGCCTCTAACAGAGAAGGAAGAATTCCAGTGCTTGAAAGGATCCCACCTCCAGCATTCAGCAGGTGCAGCAGAGATGGACTCAAACCTTCCTCCCCTCTGGAAACAGCCGTTCAGAGCCCCATTCCAGGGATACTCCTGCTTTGCACCAGCTGAACAGAGCCAGAGAGCAGTTAAGTGACTGCTGTCAGAGCAGGGAGAGGCTGTGCCCAGTGCCCTCCTCTGCCTCTGCCTCGTTGCACTTGGTTGCAGACACTGAAGCAGAACCATGTGGAGTCTGAGCTTTATAGCAATGAGGGACATACAGAGCCACAACCCCCTCAGCCAGGGGCCCTGCTCCTGCCAGACTGCAGGGACATGGAGCTGGACTCAACTTGTCATACATCTGCATAAATCCACAAATTATGAAGTTGAATTTACAAAGTGTGGCTCCAGCTTAAATTGTCACATGCTCGCTTCAGGAATAATATGCACACATCTATAAATATATCTCCCAAAATTGTCCTTGTACTTCAGTGCTGTATTCTAGCACCAAACCTTGATGTCAGTTTAAAAGTGTGGTCAAACAAATTTCAGATTCCTGCTGGAGTGCTCACTTCCTTCACTTACCTGTTGGAGCTGTGAGAGGACTTCAGGTATTTTGCAGAGATAATATTCAAAGACAGAATGGCATCCACAGCAGCTTCATCTACCTCTGCTTTATTTCTTATACGCCCTGAAAAGGGGAGGAGGAGGAATCAATTAAAATTCAAACTGCAACACAAAAGGAATTTGTTTTCCCAAATATCATTTCAGACAACGTGATTAACAAGCAGCTCTAAGCGGAAGTTGCAAAACTTAAGTTTTTCCTCTGGATCTTTTTCAAAATCCTCCTCTCACAGGCAATGCTCATAAAAATGACAGAATCTGATACAAAGAGAAATTACCAGCAATAGTTTTTCTTCCTTACAGAGCAAGATGCAAAACCATTTACTCACCAACCACCAGCTCTCGCACATCTTTCCAGTGCAGCTCACTGCCCTTCTCATGGATAATGGTGACTGTGATTCTCCGCTGGATTCCCTGGTGGAGTTCAGAAACAAAACACTGGTGAAGTATTCACACATGGTCTATTTTGCACTTATACCACAAAAGTGAAGTAAATAATACCATTTAAACAAGCCTGTAACTGGACAAGCACCTCTTTGTTTCAGGGCCCTAAAATTCACTTCCAAGGGATGTTATATTCTCATATGCAAAAGAAATGAAATGCTTTCCCCTCCTCACTCCACAAAGGCAGAGTAGGAAAACTATAACTTTAAACCTATATACCATATTTAACTAGGATCATCTTTATAATCTAGCTGAAGACAAATTATTATTAAGGACTATAAGAGGCATTTAAGATGCACTGAGATATGGCCACTTCATAGATTATGTGTCATAACCACAAGCAGTGAGAGAGAGCAAACGGAAGTTGAGTCTACACAATCTTTCTGTATCCTTAGAGATGCTGAAGAACACTGAAGGCACAAATTCCTGCTTTTTAAAAGGCTTTCATCTTTTGTGAGTGGGATGCCCACTGATAAGCAACAGGAACAGCAATATCCTGGCAGCCAAGCAATCTCCTCGTAGCCCAAAGCTAACAGACCAAGCACAGACTGAGAGATTCTGACCCTAGTGCTGTCACTGCACAGCTGTGTGGGAAAGGAGATGCAAACCCCAGTCAGCAGCATCCCCTCCCTCCCTGCAGAGATAACACCTGCTGTTCCACAGCTTTCATCAGTACCTGGTGAAGCAGAAAGGTCCCCTGGCAGGGCAGGCCCCCGGTGTGATCCACAATAGCAGGGATGTACCTGTGTGAGACAGTGAATCAACAGGCAGGAAAGATGTGCCAGCACAGCAGCTTCTGCTGCCAGCAGGTTCCTCTCCTTGTAGCAGCTGAAGACGTAAGAGTGTGTCCTTCTACCTACTCTCCCAACAGGCTCCTTCTGGCACTACAGGATCAGTGAAACATGGAAGTGTCATACACTGTACTTGCAGTACTAATGGAAAACTCTGTGGAACTCACTTCTCAATATAACCCCTAAAAACCTGTCAGGGGAAAACCTTCTTTGTAGCAGAGATGAACACAAACCAGGGTCTGCTATGTGACTTCTGGAGCATAAAGTCTCCAGTGTCCCAAAGAATCCAAACTCATGGCCTACACAAGGGAAGTTTTCCCGGTGCCTGCTCAGCCTCTGTGCCTGGAATTTCACAGTGGAAAGACCCCTCCAAGTGTGAAAGAATGCCATTCATCACTTTGGTCCTTTCCAATGGGGACAACTATTGCCAGCAGATTTGACACCCCATCACTACAAACCAGCCAGCCCCCACACATGACGACTGCTAAACATCAACCTGGTCTGAACAGAACACAGGGAAAAAAACCCCAAAAATCGCATAAACCGCTGTTCTTGAAACACATATTAATACAGGACTTACTCTCCTGTTGGCTCCAGTTCACTGATCTCAAACCACACAAGGAGGTCGTATTTGCTCACACTGTGGCCCAAACTGGGCTTGCTCACAGTATTCAGCTTTGTAGCTGGCACTTAAAGAAAGAAAAAAAAGAAAGAAGAAAAAAAGAGTGGTTTACAAAGACTGAACAAGTAAAGCTTCCTCAGGGCTCACAGGAACATGCCATTTCAGAGATCCTACATATTCTATGTACGTAGGCAGACCACAGCTTTTACCATGAAAATGATGTTGCTTACAGCAATCATTATTTCTGTAAGAGTTGTTTTTTAAATCTAGGTTACTAGAATTAAAAAAAAAAAAAAAAGAAAGTTAAATAATGAAACAAAAGTGCATCCAAAGAGTCTGGAAAAATACACAGTCCCTCTAGATCCACAGAGAAGAAGTTTCCTCAAATGTGCATCAGTTGCTTTATGGCTTAACAGTTTGTGATTTAGAATTGCTGAGGTCTGTTCATCTGCAGCATTACTCACCCATAAAGTACATTTCACCTTCCCCACAGAAGAGGAAAAGAACTAAAAACTTCGGTCTTCACTTCTTCATTTTACAAACTGCCAGACTCCTGCACCACTTGGTTAAGATACTGTGTATTTAAAAAGGCAGAACAAGACTTATTCCAGAGCCTTAATCCTGCCAAAGTATGTTTCTGGGCTCCTTATCTCTTGGTATTAGTGATTATTACCAGCCAGATCCTCTCTGATTCCTTTCACACAAATGTAGGGATAAACTACGTTAAGAAAAAAAAAAGAGACTGCTTAAATTCTAGAAATAACCTGATACTCCCTCACACATCATACGTTTTCGTTATCATTACATGCCTTCTCTCATCTCTTCACTCATTACATTTTTGTAAATGGGAACATTTTAAAAGCTTAGTTCTGTATACTCTGACTGGGACTTTTGTAACTCTGCAACTGATTTTCCATTTTTTTTCTCCTTCTACATACTAACCCCACTGCTTTTATTAAGCCAAATAATTATTCCCCCTTCACCTCTCAAGCCCCAGTCTTCCTTGCTCAGGTGTTCTTTAGGTTCTCCCACCTTCACACCTCTGTGTATCCTTCAGCTTCCACCATGACTTAATTTCCCATGCACTGGAAGGACATAACAGCCCCCAGTTAAAACGGGTCCTTACAAGTGTGCCTAAATGTTCTCTTTTGAGTTCTGTTTCTTTTCTAGGTAAAATAGCAGCTGCCTCAGAGTGACAGATTTTACAGCAATCAGTTATTCACAGCACAGCTCCATCCTGTGAGGTAGCAAGCTTGAGGCTTTACCTTCCCATACATTACTCAGGGTAGTAACTCTCTTACCCCCAGTCACCTCATGCAGTTGCACATGAACTCACTACAGCCAGAGGAACATCAAACACACAAGTAACTCAAGTTTACTGCTAAGCAGAGAGACTCAAAAGCACCAGAAGAGAAAAACAACAGAAAGACACATTTAACTAAACATGAAAGTTTGGTTCTAGTAGTTTTCACAGACTTGCTCTGGTACAATTAATAACAAGCATGACTTTTTTTTGAGTTAAATAAAACAGAATACAAATGGAAGTGAGGAATAGCACTGTTAGTGGCAGAAAAGGAAGATGAGTGAAAAGGAAACCTGTATAGAACACAGCAGAATGTTTCCTCTGTACCTGCCTGTGTTTTCATATGCATTTCTCCTCCCAGTATCCCAAAACTACGCAGAACACAGAAAAAATCAGAGGTCCTGGAAGTTTCAGGGAACAGATGCAGTGACACACAAAAACCTCTGACTCCCAGCACACTGGAATCTACAGACTGTCCCTGTGGTTCTCTCTAAAAGAGCCCTAAATTTAAGCACAGCATCATCCTTCCATGACCACAAGCATGGCAGCTTCTACTCCTAAGAATACTACATGACGAAGGAAAAAGGAATTTTGAAGCACATTTTGGAACTACTTCTACATCTATCACAGACCAGGTGTGGCTACTAACCATCTCTTTTAGGAGCCCTCTCACTCTGACAACTGGGAACAGGCAGAAAGAGAAAAGGTGGCAGCTGGTCAGCTCCATCCTGGAAAGCAGCCACAGCAGAGGAGGCAAGCACGTTGGCATGCTCGGAGAGCGTGTTCAGCACATGCACGTTTACATAGCCAGACATAAGGTACCTAATCAACTCAATCTTCCTTTCATGGTCTGCAGGGGGAATGGAACACACACAAAAAAAGGATGGTAGAAACATGCAGGTGAGATGGAGAAGATGGAGGAAATTAAAGGTGAAATGGAAAAAAAAAAATCACAAAAGAGTTCAGCATGCATTATTCCAATTAAGCAAAGAAAACCAAGGATCATTGCAACAAGACTAACTCACTAAAAGAGAATGTGAGAGAGCAAAAAGATAAAGCAATTAATGAATAAGCAAATTTCCAGTCAAGTGCTCAGTAAGTACAGGAAGAGCCATAGCCAGATCTCATGGAGTATGGTCAACACCTCAGGAATGGCATTCTACCCTCTAATGAACCAAGCAGCACTTCCTGCAGAGGAGGTTGAGAAGAAATAAAAATAAAGCACATAAAGAGGGCAGAGAGCCAGCAAAGACAGATTCAGTGCCCCTTGTACCACCCACTCCATTTACATTTCTTGGTGTCCTGGATACCTCAGGAATATGCTACAACCTCCATTTTTAGTAGCAGACCTGTGATGTACAGAGTTAGAGAGCTGTTCTCACCTGGCTTTGACAGTGGCATAGGGGGAGGAAAGAATCTTCGAGAAGGCTGTGGAGGGCTACAGAGAAATGAAGAGTTATCAGTACAGAGGCAGTTAAACATAAGAAATATACACAAGTGCACACACGTGCACCTTTGTATACACACCTATTTTTGTCTCTAAAAGTATCTTCACAATTCTATGAAGACAGGTAAATATCACCTGTCAGGAAAACAAGGGGGCTCAGCACACTTCTCAGACTAACCTACGCTCTTTTGCTATTCTAACTTAACCAATCCTAGGAGCACTGTTGAGGTTTTCCCAGAGCTCACAGATCACTGCTGGAGTTTCCAGTATTCCCAGTGCAGTGCTCCAATCACCAAGGTGTTTGCAGGGTGGACTGGCAGAACAGCCTCCCATGTTTGAGACAGCAGAACAATTCCATCAGTCACTACACTGGGTAAACACGCCTCGGCCAGCACTTTTACCTCCATCAGGAATTCTGCCTGTGAGGGTGGGGTGTACAAGTTCAGGAGTACAAAAAACTGCATAACCTGAGCATGATCCCCAAGTGCCTTTATGCCAGGCTAGTGACCAATACCTGTTGAGATCCTGTCCTTGCAGGTGGAGAGGATGCTGCTGATAATGTCCAAAGACTTCAAAGACAATAGGCTTTGTTTTGATGTACTCCACAAATGATTCTGTCACTTCCACAGCAATCTATTTCAAAAGTGAGGAAAGAAAATGAGACATTCAAAAAAGGAAATCTCTTTTAGGAGTCTGTATTTTTCATATCACTTAGTGTCAGTCACAATAAAAGCAACTGCATTCCCTTTTGGTTTAGGCATTAGTTCTACTCTCTGATAAAAGAGAAAATTAAAGCCTCAGTATCAGGCATTTCAATTAGAAGAAGAGGAGGCTGCATGTAACCAAAGGATTACACAGTTCATAAAAATAGATATATCCAGTTCATCTGAGATCATGAGCACCGCTATTCACACATATATTTTATTTCCTGAATTCTAGACTGTTTTCATTGAACATCCTGGAAAGGAAACACAGAATTCAATGGCAGGAAGTAGAGGTGAAAGAGAAGAGTTAAATTTGCCACAAAGAATCATTCTGTGTTTTGCTTTGTGGTGGGGATTGCATCGTTCACCTGATCACTCCTATTACTGTCTATTCTTAAGAATTCCCCTGGCCTTGAAGGACACACACAACTCCCAGTGCTGATACAGGCAGTTACTGCTCATGGAAAGCTTTACTTACATTCTGAACATGGTAAAACCCAAGGGGAGTCCCTCGGCCATTGTTTTTGAGAGGTTCTGTTGAGAAAGCTTCATCATGTCGATGTAAAAAGCTTAAAAAAAAAAACAGAAATCAGCCACCACAGGATGGTTTAATGAAGACTGCTGTGCTCTGAATCCAACCCTCAAAAGAAATCCTAAAGCCCTAAAAGAAGTGTATTCTGCTGGAACTTTAGAAGCAGTTGAGTGACATCCTAAAGCCAGGAATACCATAGTCTTGTGGGACCGTAATTCCTGTACTTGTTTGATGTCTTTATTATTCCTTTTTATTCTCTTCCTTAAGGACCCAAGCCTAAGACCACCTTCACTTGAGAAGTACTGATTTCCTCAAGGGTCATGCAGCTTTCATTCTAACAGGCATATGTACAATCTAGTATTGAATTTTTCACATTTAAAGCTTAAAACCTTAAGATATCTATAAACTAGTAACTTATGAGTCCACTTTGATTCCTAATTCCTTTCTGCAAAACTTTGTTCCTTAACACCTGCTTAAGGGAAAGTGCGCACCAGGAACTCCAGTAAGTGATAAGGTGTTTTTCTCTGCTGTACAACACCTCCACCCATTCAAAAAGTTCTCAGAGTTCCACTGCCCACTATTCTTTGCTCTATCAAACCATTAATTACCTAATGCAAGTAAAAACAAATTCTTACTTGAACTGGCAGAAAATATCTGCATATTCGGGCAGAATGCCACTGGCCTGGAGCACTGTCACCCGGAAGGTAAACACACTGCCCAGCTTCAGGTGATCACCAATTTCCTCAGTGAATCCTTCCATAGTCATCTTTCCATCCAAAGTGGCTGACTTCAAGTCTTAGAGAGAAAAAATACATCCCACATGAAATCATTTTTTCCTTTTTTTTTCCTCCTCTCTTTTAAAATATTTCTTCAGGAGACAGTTTAGTCCCATCACACTTTTTTTTTCCCTTTTAAACCCAAAAGATCCAAATACCTGGGAACAGTTTTTCAGCACAGTTCTTCAAATGATTAAGTCCACGATCTCTCATATTCAACCCATTGCTAACACCTCTCCCCTAACTATCACATTCTTGAAGGACACGCAGAACTCCTTTCTATAACTGACTGAAAGTGCCCCAAATTTCCCAGAATTTCTCCAAAACTACCACGTATTTCTTGCTTACCCAGCTCATTCATTCTGTTGATCTCCTCTGGAGGAGTGGTAACCTCTGAATTCTGTCCTTGCCCTTCCACAATTCTTAATTCCTCCAGTGACAGTCCAGACCGAGTCATCGCAACTGAAGAAAAATCACTCTGAAAAATTAAATGAAGTGGCTTGTAATAGACTCCTGCACTTTCTGGGTTTGCCGTCCCCTTCTTTCCCTACAACACGTGTTGTTCTTTATGTAGAAGCACAAGCTGCTACACTCAAAGATACCTAACTCAATTTTAGGAATTCTTACCTTATCAAAATACTCATTGTCAAATGAAATTTTAGCTGTTCCAGACTGTCGAATACCAGATCCATAATCTGGGGCTTCTTCATCAGCTAAAAAAAAACAGGGAAAAAAGAAGAGAGATAAATAAATGATGGGGAGGAGAAGGGAGGCCCCGCAGAGTTATCCAAATGGAAATTTTCATTATAATGGAAACCAAAATGGAAAGCAGAAGAGTCATCCAGTTACAAGTTGGAGTAAGTGCTGGGAAAGATCATGTCAGAAACCTAACCATCAGGAACTCAAGTGGGGGAAAACAAGTCAAGCTGTGAAGTTTCATTCTGAATATACTTAACCGTAGAGAATTTTGAATGCAAACCAACTTTAGGACTAATTTTCATTATTTATTTACTTCTGATGATTATATCGAGGTAAACTAACACCTAAAATTCTGTAGCCATGAACTCAGCAGTAACACTAACAAAGCTCCACCAGGACATGCTGGAAGTCTGAAAGGTGGATCTGTCCATACAATCTACTCATTTCACCTCCTCCTCTTCACAGAGAGCAACAACAACAGGGCCTGGTTAAATGCCAGGGGTTTTTTTCACAGTAAGTGCATGCTCACAGGAGAAATCCCAAGATTCAGAATGTGCTCCAAAGCTTTGCTTAGGGATCAAATAATGCCATGGCCCTTTTTCAAGAGATGTCCCCCATTCAATTTCTATTAGCCATGGTGTATTCTGTTCATTTGGATGGATAAAAAAAGTATTTATTTGGAAATATTCAGTCAATGCTAAGGAGACCAAACCAAACTAGACTTTTGTAAACATTAAACCAGATTTTAATTCACTTGCTTTAATGCCTGCCAGAGTGAGTCTTACACATCTTCAGAGTCTGAGTTTCATTATATGTTCCCATGGAGAGTGAAGCTTCCAGGGTTACCCTACCTAAACAAGCAAGAACTGCTGGCAGCTGGCCACTGCTGGAAAGTGCAAATTATGGGAAGGATCCGTGCTCCCAACCAGCACGGATAAGGCATGGCACTACCAACAGCCCACCTCACACTGAGCAAGTCTAAAACATCAGCGACTGAGCAGTGAACTGCAGCTAACTCTGGCACACACACAATGCCAGTTCAGCACTGGATGAGGCCATTACCACCCCATATATCTACTCTTCTGAAAAGAATTCCTGGTGATTAAACACTGTGTTAAAGCAGCTTCTAAGTCTCCACATTTTTAGTGAGGCAATGAAGGGGGAAACTGCTGCTGATTTCTGTTTATACCATGCTGCAAACCATCAGTGCAGGAACTTCTTCACATGCTCTTGACAGACCACTGAGGAGCACATTTCTAAGCATTATATAAAGGGATAGTTTGAGCACAGCTAAAACTTGCTACATTTAACTTTGATGCAGGTCACCACGATTATCCAACCATGTACCCTTCTCCATTATTTATACTGGGTGCCGGAAAGAAAAAGCTTTGCTTTAGTTCTAGTTCTCAGACTTACTGACAGTAGTTAAAACTGCCACTGTCCTAAAAAGCAGTGTTGCATTAGTTGTCAGGTATAAACTTCAGTGGTCAACATCATCATAATTTTAAAATCTTTTGATCAGTAGCATTATTTCAAGACTTATTCATGCTCAGCCCATATGGTGAAATAATGAATGACATCATTTCAATAGCAACAGAGAGCAAGTGTTCTTTGCAACATGAAAGTTATTCAGGTTTGAGTATCAGGAGAATGGCTTGATTGGTAAGCCTGGTTTCTGAAGGTCTCTCACCTGCTATGGCCTGCACAGCCACGCGCAGGAAGCCCCGCACTTCTCCCTTCTCGCTGACAACAGCCACCCTGTGGATCAAGGGCACTGGGTACAGCAGGTTGCTCAGGTACACGAATGCTCTGGTGACAGGGAGGAGAGAAACACAGCCAGCATTAGGAATCGTGTGCCAAACCCAACCGCAGTGTCTGCTCGGCTCCTGGGACAGTCAGATCTCAGACACTCCATCTCTTAGACCTGCAAGAGGTCCTGGATCCATCCTGCCCACACAGGGCTCTGGGCAAGCCAAGTGCAGCCACCAAATGCTCTCAGTCAGAGCTTACTGGGACCCAGGGCTTACATGAATGAGTCACAGACACAGGAAGGACACCGTTTAAGAGGATGGCTGTATGGAAGGGAACTGGAGATGCACTACAGTTGTGAATGGAGCTGTTAGCAATCTGGTAGAATCTATTAGGGAACTACTGATTATAAACAATGAGGTAGTTGGAAGGGAAAAATTAAAAAGGAATTGAGCTACTGTGCTCACACAGCCTCAAATTTTTACTGAATATATAAAACCACTCTTAAAAACAGATTGACTGAATGTTTTCTCTCTTCTATATTCCTTTGATAACACTGTGTGCAGAATAATCAAGAAGCCCACAATAAACCAAAAGTCATCACTTAGGTTTCTTGGAAGATTCACTGAATATACAGATAGTGGAAGACTGACAGTCTCCACAGGTAAATCTCTTTAGGAGCATTTTATTTATTTCTTCGAAAAAACAAAACAAATAAGACATGACATCACTACTCTAGAGCAACCACTTAGAAATTACAGTTTACAAAAGGAAAAGCAGCATTTAGGCCCCGCACGGGATGATCCTGCCACACACTAACTTTTAAAGTTATATACAAGCAGGGTCTGTTTTGGAGCAGTAAGGTAACCAATTTAATTGTATAGATTTTAATTAAAAGTCAGAGTAAAGTTATTAAGTTATTTTATGTTTCTGCAGTGAATTGCAGTAGTTTTTAAAGCATCACACTTCAGTGGAATTAGCTTGAGCAAAACTTTAAATGTTGAAAAGCTCAAGAAGTCAGCTAAAGAACAGCTCTCAGCAAGGGGAAAATATGGAAGGTTTTATTTATTGAGTGAGCTGTTTCAGAAGAGTACTGAGATGCACAGAACTTTAACCAATAGTTTTACCAGTCATTAACTTTAAAGTTTCTAATGATTTAATTTTAATAAATTTATGCACATTAAATTATACTAAACAATAGTAATTTGTTTAACTAATTTCCTCCTTACAGTTCTTTTTATTAGTCTTTAGTACTATGTACAATTAATTCCTGTAATTTATCACTGTTATTGTTTAACATCCCTAGGGCAAGTCCTGCATGACAAAAGGGAAGTGTTGCTCCTTGGGTTCACATGCCCATTCTAAGGATGAATGAATTCTTTTGAAATGACAAGGAAGTCAAACATGTGTCAGTCATGAACCAAAGACACAAAAATAATGCTAGTAAAATAAAAGTTGTGACACAATGCAATGGAGAAGAGGATGATTAATATGGCTATAAAAAAGGAAAACAAAAAAATAAAGAAAATCATACAACAACAACAAAAAAACCAACTGCAACATAACACTTCACTAAGATTAGGATTTAATTCCTTTTCAGTCTGCTTCAAAGTGAGGTAAGCACTGATAAAGCAGGGGAAGGGAGAAGAGACTAAATTTAAAGTAACAAAATTAGAAGTTTAATTTATTTTTTCCCTCTAACATTTTCATTTTTGGCTTTGAAGTTTCAGGTGATGCTCATCTGAGAAAACAGCATCCAACCATACAAGAAAACAGTCCCTGAAACTGGAATTGTTCACTTGGACTGGATCAGGGATGGAGTTCAGGAAGGTACATGGTTCTGTGCTCAGCACGGAAAACACACCCAGTTTGAAAAGCACATTTCAAGCCAGGGAGAACGGACATTTCCCAACAGAACAGAAGCCAAAGAGCCTTGCTTTGATGTGCACGGTAGGAGTCTCACTAACTGACAGGCATTGCAGAAGCCTTCCCCCTTCAAAGCCAAACTAATGGAGAGTGAAAGCATCACCTGCATGAAAAATAAAAATATATGTTTATTTGCAGGGCAAGAGTTCTGAAGCTGCTGCTCAACATGTGACAGCCAAAGCATCCAGCTGGATTAACCACTACCACTACTACCATCCCAAGGAAAAAAACGTGTTTCTCTTCTTCCTTAATTTGTTTCCATCTAGTCACCTTCTTCACCAGAATCATTTTAACTTAGAGAAAGCAAAGCACATAATGCAAAAAGTTTTGAGCTTCCTGCTTGCTGATGAAAATGCCGCAACTTCTGTAGAGTGGAGAGCAACCGCACATGTGCTGCACCAAAACAGAGCTGGGTTATGCAGCAACACTGCTGCCAGTGCCATTCCATCTGCTTCATCGTGAGACAGTGCCAGGTCAGGAGTGGATGAAATCTTAAGGTTATCCTCCTCCTCTTCCCACATCCGTGAGGACTCCCACTCCCCAAACAGCCCCTAAGTGTCCCCCTGCACTTAGTCCAGCAGACTGAAAGAGGGGAGCTGGATTAGCAGAAAGATTGGTGAGGTAAAATGGCATACTCACAACAAAACTAGAAATTAAATTTAACAAACACAATTTTTTAAAAAACTAAAACAAAACCAACAGAACTCAGAATGATGGCAGATATTTTTAAAGTAAACACATTAGGATTTAAATAAAATAGCCCATAGTCCTCTCCCACCTCCCTTAAAAACAAAGCAAATGCTTGATATGTCACACCATTAAACAGAATCAGCCTTAAAGAAACCCAGCATGCCAGAAGAGATGGCTAAAGGGACCAGCTCTTTTTTCTTTTCTTTAAGAGTTACAAATAAAAGACAGTCATAGCACAGAGAGAGAAAAGAAAATAACTGTGATGGCCAGGGAGTTGGATAACTACATGATCCGTTTCTCCTCCTCCTCTCCTTCATGACCTGCACTTGTTATTGCTGACAACCCCCCCAAAAATACTAAAAATTGTTTTATTTGTCCTTCACATTCTATAGCACATTAACCAGCACACAGTTGGAAGTGATAAGGAATTTTGGTTTTGTTATAAACTGAAAGCTACCTTGTGCTCAAGACAATATCTATGCAGACGGACATACCCCTGGTTCTTGTACTTCACTGTTCAAAAGCAGAATTCTCACACTGGAAGACACAGAGGACTCAAAATAGTTCCTACTCAGTGGTGCTGGACATTCTAACAGCTTCTGCTGACAGAATGGGCACAACAGAAGAACAGGAATAGAAACAATAGAAACGAACAAATGAGAAAAAGTCACTCAGCTCTCTAGCCTCATAATAGGAACTAAGTTTCATTCCTCAACAGTCACAGCTCTGTACATGCAGCTCACACCATTCAGGCCAGTGCCCAAAGTGCTACAGCTTCACATGTCCATTCACAGAGACAGAGCTCAGAATTCTCCACAAAACAGGGAATGGGAAGCAAGCTGTGCGACTGCCAGGAAGCACAAGTGTTTTCATTACACACTGTATCTGCTCAGCTTGTGCTGTGCTTCCTGAGGCGTTTGTGAGTGAGGATGAATAGCTCAGCTCTTTCCCAAGCTCAGGGGGAACGGCGCTCCAGGGGCCCCAGCTGCGGCTGCCAGCGCCAGCACACGGAGCAGCCCTGCGCTCCAAGGAGCTGACAGCCAGCCCAAAGCAGCACAGATGGCTTTCCCAAACTGCCTCCCCACCCGCATCAGATAATCAGATTTGGTAAAACATGTTATCAGGCACTGCACATAAGGGCACAAATTCAGAGGTCACAGAGGACTAATGCAATTTCTTGCAGCTTTAGTAATTTTTTATCAAAAACTGGATCAAGGAAGTTCCAAGTTTCACTACAGACAAAGCCTGAGGTTAGACAAACACACTACACTGAACTCAAAGCTTGAAAAAAACAGCAAACTCAATCCCTCCTTTTCATAAATAATGCAAACAAGTGTCCTGCATTTGATGAAACTGCATAAAGATCCCACCATCCTGACCATGAAGTCTTTCCTGCTTACACTCACAGAGAAGGATACAGCCAAGCTCTGGTCCCTTGTCCTTTGTTCCTCCCTTCTGCTGGCCACAGAGCCTTTTTTTTGTACCATGGCTGTGGCAAGCACCTCCCTGCCTTAACGAGGACGTTGGCTTACAGGGTAAGCAAGGAAGCACAAAAGCATATCTGGGGGAGTGGGAAGCAGCAGAGAGAGGAGCCAAGCCACTAAATAAAAATGGTTTTGTTTCTTGTAATGAGAAACATGTTTTAGCAAGACTATTAATGAAGAAACAGTGCAAAGAACTACATTTCTTTAATGTAACTTGCTGTCCTTAAGGGTCTACACCACAGACTGAGGTCTGATAATGCCCTAATGCTTTCTATTCTGGAAAACTCAATAATACTCTAAAATACATCAAGCAAACTTGTTTCAGAAATTCAAGCACAGTGCCTGGGGAAAGTGCCGATAAAGATAGCCAGGGAATTTCACAGTTGATGACCTTTCACTGTGTAATGCTGGCTACAGAGAGTCAAGCATAATCTGAGAAGCCAAATCACCTCAGAGATTACTCTTTTCCTCATCCGGAAGGAACCATTCTTCTTTCTCCTCATGCCATCTTTTCATATGCAGAAGATGTTAAATTTTCAAAAAAAAAAGATCTCTGGGTTTGGACTGAAGGTCTTTCCACCATAGTCAGATTCTCTTCCACGGAAGAAAATGACACACTACAATTCTATCTTAGTGACCCTGCAACGGCTAAATAGGGAATTCTACAAATAATGTTTAAATACTGTACACAAACCCCCATTCATTCCAAGTTGTGACAGTTATCTAAAGATAGATTTACTCACACTGTCACATCTAAGGGTTATTTTCTCAATTATTACTTAGGTCTTCATGGCCCCAGACACAGGAATTTAAAACAACGTTGAACTACACTCATTCTCTGGCAATGCCAATTTATGGACGGATATTTTGGCTAGACTGACCATCTGTGTAGCACGAGGCAAAGCCATTGCAGTCTGCAGCAAGAGCTGGTCCCTTTTGGCCATTCTCAGAGTAACCTCACCAACCTTCCCACTAAAATGAACCAAGGGGATCGGTCGTAAAACGGGTCGCGCCCATCATTGAAGAGGTCTGATCCCTCCTCAGTTCCAACGTCGGAGCCAGTGTCATCCACAAAGGCCTCATCATCAAAGTCCTCCATCTCATCCTGCTGCTCATCAGCCAGTTCAGTGATGTCGGAGTCGGCCGTGGAGAAAGTGGGGGAGGGCGTGCGATCGGCCAGGCGCTCGTTCACGCAGCCATGGAATATGGGGGAGCTGCACATCAGTGAACGGACACCGATTAACAGGGTCAGCGCACACACGAACCTTCATTTAACACTTCTTTGTTGCCATCAGCACAGAGACCACCTGAACAACGAGCAAAGGCTTCAAACCACCTGGACTGCAATGAAATGTGAGGGAAGGGATTGCCAACAAAGTCAGGGGAAAGTGTGTCCTTGAACGGAGCAGGAACCAAATGAAAGAGGAATAGAAACATGGCTGAGCATAAGGATCTTGAGAGCACATCCATTTAACAGAGCTACAGTTCTTATTTCCAACACAGCAGTTCTGCAAATAAAAATATTGTAAAGGTGTGGCTGACAGCAGGAAATATTAAAGAATCCCATCAGACACTTCCCTAGGATATGACCAAACTATTGAACACAACTATGAACCACACATATGAGAGACTCTGGACGACATTTCCAGTGTTCTTTATATTCTCACAGCTCTGCTCCAGTGACTTTAGATAGAACTTAGCTGGTTATATTATTTTAAAATAAATTTATAACTCACTAAAGGTTCACTCAAAGCAGATTCTACTAGTTGACACCTGAGCTGGTAATATTCTAAAGAGCATTTTCTACTCTTAACTGTATTTAAAATCCCTGAAAGACAAAACACAGCTGACACAGAGGCAACATGGTTTATTCAACCATTCCACGTTCAGCCAGAGCTGCAAATGAAGCAGCAGGGAGGTGCTGTCCCGTACCTTCCCACGAGCTTGAACCAGTGGAAGCGGTCGTAGAAGGGGTCACTGCCTGTCAGGGTGCTCTCGGGCTCCTCCTGGGTGCTGGAGGCCACTTCCCCAGCGCGGTCGTACATCTCACGCATCAGCTCCAGCCTCTGCCTGCGCAGGAGAAAGCAGCAGTAACAATCTTAAGAGAGAGTGAATAAAAAAGGCAGAACACAAAGTGATGCGTTCACCTCCCTGGCTTCACCTGGACCAAATTACACCCAGGAACAGAGGAGGCTGTACCCTAAATTTGGCACTTCACTAATTCCCCAAAATGTTAGAGATTCTGGGAAAAACTTGGTTGGCTAAGCCCTCTGAGCACAAGGCAAGGTCACTGCAGAAGCTTACATAAATCTTAGATTTCAATTCAGCTTCTAAATATTCTTCTTTCACATCTAATTCTGGCAGATTTTTTGCTTCTTTTTTTACATCAGACCATGCTGCTGAGTAATTTCAGCAGTTCTTTGCTCCACTCCAGAAATGTTGGCATTTTGATTCAAAAGTAAACCGATTCCATTACAAACCTTAATTATTCATTTATTTTATTGAAGAAAACAAGTGTTTCACACTGCGAGATCCTTTGTCTGGAAGCTATTAGCAGGAAAAAAGTCCTTCTGTCAGTATTACAAAATGGGGAAAAGAAATGTCATTTACATGTGATGAAAGTAATTCAGATTGCAGTCAGAACTTGTGAGAGAATTTGTGTAGCTTCCATAGAAATAGAATCTCCTTTATTTAAGCTTTTTATTATAAATTATGTCCTATACTGCCAGGTTACATAAAGCAAGTGGCAAGGAAATTATTACAGTGAAAGGACTGAAAAAAGCAGTAATGCAGAGAGATGAGCTATGATGAGTCTTACTAGAGTCAAAAGATATAGTCTAACCTCGAATTACAAAAATTAAATGTGAAGGTGAGATGAGAACCTGGAGAAAAGTGCACTCGTTCAAAGAATCTGGAAAGCTGGTATTTAGAACATCCCACACTGTCTAGAAAGTTTGGGAGGACACAGAGAAAAAACAAACACAGATAAGGAAGAGCAAGGGAAGAAATTTTTCAGTAAAGTTCCTTGGACACAGGGAATTTTATTCTCTAATACTGTTTACATACTTGAGTTTTTCTAAGGACCAGTAATGTGTTGCTCCGTTCTTCAGATCCTGCACTTCCACAGCCACCACTGTGCGGGGGAAAGGCCGGCAGTCCCGGCTCTTCTCCGGCTCCGCGGGCAAAAGCTCCGGAGGCAGTGGGGAGTACAGGGTGTCCGTGAGCAGGACAAACTGGAACTGCACCTGCATGGAAAACAGACATTACTTTGGTCCTGAGAAGCCAGATGTTGGCATGGGATGTTCACTCAGACAGAAGTCTGAATCAAAGACCCACAATCTTCTGAATCCTTTTACAGCCCAAATTAATAAGCAAGAGACATACAACTTTAAAGACTAAAGTAACTGAGAGCATTTGCAGCAGGATTATACAATCAAAACTGATGGGTCAGAAAATTCAAAAGCAGCTCTGCATGTCCCTACCTTTTTCTTTAACTCTACACTGATTGCATTGGCTTCTTTCAGATATACTGCATTTCCCCAGAGCTGGTCCCTCAGTGAAGTGAACTGGTGGAATTTCCACTTCCTGAAAGCCCACTGGGCGAGTTCATATTCATGGCGTGTCCAGGGCACTGGGAAGAGCAAAGAAACAGAGAAATAAAGCAATGTGGCTTCTTCTCAAAACCATCACATGCAGTATCCAATATTCGTGCTGACTGTGCCATCAAGTTCTCAACACATTTTCTGGAAGAACAGAAAACAAAATCCTACATTTACATAATTTGCTGTCAAAAAACTGGACTCAAACTTCCTCAACATTAGCAGTGGAGATTAATGATCATGTAAAGGAGATTTGGAATAGAGGAAACAAATTCTTTTCTACTCCTATTATTTTCAGTTATTTGGCAACTATTAAAGCCAAATGCTGAAAGAGTGGAATGAGAGCAAGTATAATGGGAATAATAAATTATCTACTGTCCAGAAATGGAGTTACACAGACATGTCACAGCACTCTAAGAATTCCTATCAAGGAGGAAAGAGAAACTTCAAAATCAAAACAAGGAAACAAAGGCAACAGTGTTATTTTAAGACATCTGAGCTCTGTTAGTGCCAGGAAGAGAGAGATTCCTTCAAATTCAAGGCCACCAAATTAAAGCTTGGGATAAAACTAATCTAGTTTGTGCATCAGTTGTATTTGGAGACATGTATCTACTGTTCATGTGGAATGTATTCTATAAATGGGTATTTGAAATCTCGATGCTTAGAGGATTACAGATCAAGAACTTACAGTGTTTTGCAGCTTTCCAAAGCGAGTTTTCTATCTGTTACAAGGGATGGTACAGCAGCTGTTCTTTAGGCTTGGCTATATCGAAATTACTTTTAGCTTCAAACTCACCTTCTTCTTCCTCCTCCTCCTCCTCTGTTGTTTCAGCTGCCAAGGACCGTGTCTCTACCTGCTTCTGGAGGGCCTGTAGTTTACTCTCATAGTCCTGTGGGGAGAGAGGAGACACTGTGTAGGAGGACAGACAGGAGCCAGGAGGAAGCTGAGAGAGACCAACAGCTCAGATGGAGTGACAGACACAGATCAAATCCACACAGACACTTCCAGGAGTGCTCACAGGTCACTCACACACCAACATCTGCTTTAGTGCAATCTCCCCTTGAAAACAGAAGACAGAGGCCAATACAATTAAGACAGAAGAGGTGGTTTCCAAAATCACCAGATTTACATGCTCACAGTGTCTTGAGGAGGGAAAGGTTTAGGATGTTCTTTTGGTGGGGTTTTTGCTAAAGACAGGAAGAAGGGGATTTTATTTGGAAGCTGCTTGCTGCTTTCAGAGAGGTAGGAAAGAGGCAGAAATAGAGAAAAATGCAAAAATAATTTTGAAATGGGAGGATTATTCACCTTCATTTTCTCAAACAGAAGGATTAACAGCACCACTGAATTGCCCTTTTATACAAAAAAAAAAATTCATTTCAGATATTAGTGGGGGGAAGCACTTTGTTTTCAATTAGATTTTCCCCTTGGCATGTAAGTACCACTCTCTCACATGTGTATTTAATACATCAGGAGATTAAATACCACCACTGCCCTGGCAAAGAAGTCTGTGCAGTGGCTTCCCCACGAGGAACACTTCAGCAATAGCTTCTGGTACGAGAGCATTTTGTTCCTGTTCAGCCTTATCATGCCTTGAAATAAATGCTACTAAAACCTAATGAGCCTTTTATTATTTGCTGGTAAAACAGATACCAGATTTTTTGCACAGAAAAGTCCAAATGAGAACAGACTCTGTGACAGTGTTCTTGGTCTGAAAGCCTATCCCACTAGTGTATTTTATTTTTTTTAAGATAAACCTTTGGCATATATTATACAAATTAAACTGGTTTCTCAAGATTTTTATACAAGAGTTACAACAACAATTCACTAAGAGTGTTGCTGAGCTCTTAAGGAGAATTCTTGAAGCCTCTCATCTTGTATTCCAACCTTCTCTCTTCCACAGTTCCAAATCCTCCAAACTCCAATGCCCAGTTTGCAACAATACGTTCTTAAGTCCAAGAGCTACAGGATAAAAGCTTCACATTTTCCTCCCATCCCACTCAAGCATCCCACCTAAAGAGCTGCATCACTTGGTTTTGTACACTTAACCACAAGGTGATCGTGTCAAATTCAAATCAGCTTCGGTCAGAAAGGCTTTATACTCTATTCGGAAAGGAAATACGCCTCCAGAACACTCCTTTAGGCTCATAAGTAATATTTTCTGAACATAGCATTAACAAACAGTAGCTGTGTCCTTAGAAAGCTCAGGATTTTCAACACCATGAATTCAAAGCAAACTGAACTCCAAGACAAATGGCCTTCCCATGATGGCTGCATTTTAATTTTCCAATTTCCTCTTGAATATTTTATTTGGCTAAAATGCTCCTTCTTCATTTGTTTCTGCTCCATTCACCGTAAGTTGGCTACTTACTTAACACAGCAAGTAACCTCAGCCCAGCAGCATAAGAACAGCAAACAAAACAAATACATATCCTTTCTTTTGATATTCATTCTGAAATTCTTAAAGCGTCACCAAAATTCTATTCTAGACTTTGTGAGAAGTCTCAGACTTATCCACCCTTCTGAAACGCCCAGCATACTCCTGAAATTTTTTTAACATAAAGGCACTTTCTCTGATTTTTTCCCCCCATTCCATGCAGATAGTGCTACTACACTTGAAACCAAGATAAAACTGGTCAGATGCAAAGTGACACGAATAAGCTTCTCTCACTTGCAAGGAAAGGCAAAATAATTTCTTTGCCTGTAGTCTGAAGTCAATAATGTCATTTCGAGCAGCTAGACTGTAGAAATGGAAAGCTCTTAGAGTAGTGTTTTAATAGAATCTTTTCAGATTCTTTTGCAGAAACTGAAAAGCTACAGAGGGAAGGGCCAAAAATCAGGAGCATTCCACTGCAAAAATTCAACATGAAAAAAACAGGCGCATTAAATTAAATTCACAAAGACCTGCTTCTTGTCTTCCCTATTTTCAGACTTGTGAGCCAAGTATCTTCTGTACACTTAAATACTGAGACACATAAATGCTTAACATAAGCAGACACTGTTTATTAACTCCACACCAACAAATATTATTTTAAAAACAAACTAAAATAATTGAAGTTTGCTTTCCCATAACGAAAAAAATAGCTACTATTTCCCTAAGCAGGACTAAGGTTGTCTCTTGGCACTCGGTACTGGGTAGTATTCTAAAATAATTGGCACTGAGCAAGAGCTGAGGCTGAATTTTGGGTGGCTTCACCCAGAAGCTGCACTGACTGCAAGGGGTTGGTTTGCTGTACGGAGAGACTGGTCAGCTGTCCAGGCCGGCTTTTCCAGGTCTGCCTGGTGAGAGCACACACACAATGGTTCGTACCAATTAAAGGTGCCTCAACTGCTAGAAAAGGTAAAAACTGTACCTAGAAGCTGCCCCGGGGTCCCTGCCCGGATGTTGTTGTACAGCTTCAGGATGGTTGGTTTCACAAGCTCCATCAATGTGGAAGAAGGGAATGCAAAGTTTATTTTGCCCAGGGGCGTGGAAATATCTAAAGCCACAACAACCACAGATTTGGAGGGGTTGGGGGGGGAGTTGGGGGGTAGGCAAGGAAGGAAAAGACCCCAATCAACCAACAAACCTACACTCCTACACACTCAGACTAGACAAAGCTTTTAAGACCAGACTGGACCAGTTAAAGCAGAACACTGCACCACAACAACTGAGACGTGATGTCTGCCAAGGTACTGCTGTGTGTGACTCTCCCCTGTATTTGAGGTGCACAGAAAAGTCCATTTCTTTTGCCTTCAATGAGCAAATAAATGGAGAACAGCCACCTCTGTGTTTTCTTCCAGAATTTCGATAAACAGCACACAAGATGGTACAATGGGACAGCACTGAAGAGGGGAATGGCTTATAGCTCCTTGTGCCATAAAAAGCTCTTGTTTTCTTTTATATTGAATTTAAATAAGCTGTCTGAGAGTAGACACAAATCTGCTTTGCTGCTTTCCACATAACAGCAGAAACACCAGGGTGGATAAACTTACAAGAATCAGATTGAGGAACAATTAAAAAAACCTTTTTAACTCTGCTGGAACAATCCCAACCCCAAAATAAATAAAAGCAGGACAAGCCTGCAGCCAAGTTTCATTTCCATTTCACTGAGACAAGTCTGACACTTACAAGAGTATTTCATAGTTTATTGAAAGAGCACTTGTTACAATACAAACCAGTTCTGCTTTTCACAAGGCAGAGACTTGCTCTTAAGACAATCCAAAACAATAGACAGATCTGAAAATCCCATTTAATTCAAAGGCAGCTCACTGCTTTCTTTACAGTACAAACCGTTACACAGCATAGATTTCTCATGTGGCAGCTCCTGAAGAGATTCAATGGGAAGTATCCAAGAAAAATTTCAACATATAAAAAACAAATTTCAACATATAAAGGACACAGTGAGGGAGATACTGAAACTATGCTGAATGTACTGATAAAAATAGCATCCTCTAATTTGACAGAACCCTAAATTCAGATTACTTGAGGAAGGATGCTGGAGTCAATCTGAGTGAGGAGCATTAGTGATGTGCATTTGACCCCACCCCCCAAAACCAGTGTCCCAGTGAGTCCTACAGGACCTTTGAGAAGCCATCATGAAGGCACAGGTGGATCCAAGCCAGCTGTCAAAGCACAGCACAGCAGCACTTGGCAAAGGCAACTGAACTTAGTAAAAGAGCACTTCCACCACGGATGTCACATTTCCATTAACCTGAAAGCCTTTTCACACAGACATCTATGGAAGCAGCTGTCTCACTGTTCATTAACTCCATTAAGAGAGGATTTGGAGAGTTGTGTGTACTTCTGAATAGTGCAAGGAAATCCACAGTTCTCACACTGCTTCCCTTATCAGATGAAGCACTGCACTGCAATTATTATCAAATTCTTAAATATCCTCCTAAAAATCAGGAAAAAAGCTGCTTCCTTGAAGCAGACTGGACTCCATTCTGACACTGACTGTCCTTTTCCTGTTCTGTCAAATCATACAGCAGAACAGGCAGGGTTGTTCTTCTAGTGCTGTACTAAAACTGGGGTAAGACAGACTGATGGCAACCTATTGCTCACCAGCACCACCCAGGCATTTAGAGAGTTCTCCTCAGAGTTTTAAGCTGACGGAATTTGCACAAACGTTTTAGTGTTTATCATTGAGATATCAAGTAGCAGGAGTTTTAGTCTCATGTCAGTACACATAGTTCCACAGACCTCAGAATTACTCCATGCTCAATCACGTGGTGATTTCATACAGGCAGCCACAACCCTCCAAAACACAGGACACGAGATGGAATTACTTCAGGCTTCTCCCACGACCTATCCCATGCAGACTAACCCTGTTTGGCTCACGTATTCCTATGGAATTGAGAGGGTTTTCTCAAGCACGCATTTTTAACAGAGTCCAAGCCTTTTTGAGGATATATAAGAACTCATTATGCTTGACATGCACAAAACAGAAGTGCAATGCACCACTGAAACAGGATTCTAAAATAAAGATAACAGCAAAACATTACTTGCAGCCCAAAATTTTGCAATTCAGACTCAAGCTCGAAGAAAGTGTTGCTCATCTACAAGCCTCCTCCTCTTTAAGAATCAAGACATTTTTGGAAATGATACTTTATTTCCTTTGTTCAAGTAGGCCACAGCATGAGACAAATGCAAGTTACAAAGCCAGATCTGGACACAAAATTAAACGTGCCATAAAGTAAAACTCCCAAGTAATCAGACCAGTTTGTTCTTTTAGGAGCTGGAGGGACTGACTTTGTGTCTCCTACAGCAGAGGCCACTATCCCATCAGTGATACATGAGACGACAATTAAGAGCTGACACTTGATTAATTGACATGTAAATGGTGCGTGTGTTGCAACAGCACCTACAACATGCCCAGCAGAGGCAGGGGAAAAGTAGGATAGGACAAAAAAAAGATATGGAAAATAAGCTTAAGGTACTTGCCACTCACTTACAGCTATGCTGAGCCACACACAAGTAACAATTACCAGTAGGGCTTATATTTTATAAAAAAATAAGCAACCTCAAGTAAATTCAGGATACTTGTGCAAAACAGCACAAATACACTGCAAAGTGCACCTACCTTACCAAATGTGGTACAGTGGCCAATTTTGTTTTTAAAATTTTATTCAAGTTAAATTTAAAAGCAAAATAAGTCCTCAAATATTTCTACTGGCTTGCAATTAAGGCCACAGATTTTCAAAAGTAAGAGCAACTTTGTCTTGCACTTTTGGAAACTCAGAAAAAACGCCCTGTATCTTTAAGATTGGGACTCTCCAACTGAGACAACACCCCAAAGCCTATTCCTTAATCACTAGTTTTTCAGTAATTTGCTTGAAACAATCAGAAGCAGGAATTGCAAGCCTTTGTGTTACAGCAAATCGCCTGCAAATACAAACCCCTTGAGAGCAAAACAGCTATGAAAGATTTTAACTTGCATTTTGAGTGTGAGGAGAAGGAAAATGAATCTTATTTTCTCCTCAAGGCAACCTTCTCCTTTATTAAACGAGTCTTGAATTCAAGTTTAATCCAAGACCAGAGGCACTAACATGAGGTATCACATTAAGATGAAACAGTTCAATTCTCCCATCTCACAGGAGAATTCAGCCAATACAAAGTAGTGATTTATAAATCTTCCTAAGAATAACTATTTCAAGAACATCTCCCAGACTCATGCCCGAGAAAGATGAAAACATAAAATAAAAGAATTAGCTTTTTGAGTGCACCAGAGTGTTGAAAAATCCTAGTTCCTTTCCACAATCTCAGTATAATAATTAAAAACTATTATATTTAGAGATACAATGGGAATTAGAAAAAGCTTATTTCCGAAGAATTGCTTCAGCATTATATATATATTCTGACATAAAATTCCATTCAGGCTGGTTTAACTGTCACAGCAATTTCATACCAATAATTATGAACTTAAGCAGAAGAAGAGACATCTACTCAGGGAGTGTGACCCAATAGCTCTTCTTAATTTCTTTATAAAAAAGTGACACATACCTTGTCAGCCGACAACTTTTGGTTTATAGATTATTATTATTATTGCTATTAAAAATTGAGTTAAGAGTGGAAAACATTGTTCTGAAGAACCAGATCCATTTAAAAACAGATGGTCAGTTTCCTTATTGCTAAGAAAAAGGTCACAAGAAACATTCAATGCTAGAAACTAAATTCCTCTTTTGATTGTCTACATAAAACACAGGAGGAAGGTAGCACTTGGTAAGTTCCAGACAATATTTTCAGCATTAGAAAAATACTTCAAGACACACACACACACACACAAAAAAACTTGGTAAATGAGCTAGTGGGAAGTTCTCCCCTCCACCTCCCTCCCTCCAAGTCTTCTAGTCTATGAAAAAAAGTTCTTACAATTTTTCAGAATATTCTTCCAAGGGATGCTGTTAAAACTGCAAGGAAAGTCACATGCAAAGTGCCCGGGCCGCAGGGCCGGTACCTGGTGTTTGTGTGTCGGGCCTCCAAAGCAAACCCGAGCCCCAGGCGAGGCCAATCCTGGCTGCTCCTGAGCCGTCAGCCAGGACTGCCCCCGTGCCCTCCTGGCCCAGCCTGCCCTGGGCACTGCTCATACTGTGGTTTCTCTGCCCGCTTTGAGGTTGGGAGCCGAGAACTGGCGCCTCATGCGCGGGGGCGTCACAAACTGGTTGTGGTGGTTGGGCCGGTCCGTCAGTTTTGGGGGGGTGCCCTCGGCGCTGCCGCGGCCGTAGGGCTGCCGGTGCTGGTGGATGTGGCGCTTCTGCTGGAAGCTCTGCAGCTCCGGGTTCTGCTGCGCGCCCGCCGAGTGCAGCGACTCCGACGAGCCCGACGCCTGGCGCCGCAGGCTTTTCTGGGAGCCGCTATTGAGGGAATTGCTCCTCCAGCGCAGCTGGGGCGCCGGCTGCTGCTGGCTGCTGGGCTGCGGCGGCGTGCCCAGCTGCTGCCTGTTAATTTGGATATTATCTTGACTCCTCTGCGGGCCATAAAGATTCCATAGCTGCTGCGCATCCTTAGAAGCAGCTTTGCTTTCTTTCTCTTTGCCTTCATCTTTGTTCTTGTCATCTTCTTTCGGAATTCTAACCTCAATAACTTCATCCTCGGTGATAATGATGTGGGTGCCTGGACTCCACGAGTTCCTGTGTTTGGGATTGCTTTTGAAAGGAAACCGGGGTTTGCGATTTTCAGGTGGAATAAACCGGTGAGGCATATTCTGTCGACGAAGCTGTTTTGCTATTTCCTGCTGCTGCAGATTTTTAAATCGAATCTGTTCTTGCCTCATCCAACGTAAACGCCCACGTCTGAAAGCTGGATCACCTGCCATTAACTGAGACACACGCTCCTCCTTAGCAAGATCATCATTCTCGCTTCTCTTTGCCTCATCTGTGGGCTTCTTATCCACATCCACTGCACTGGCAGAGTTTGGAGACTTAGCATTAGCTACAGCTGACTGAGCTTTGTCTGGAGACCCTATCAGGGGTAAAACCTTCTCCATTTTTAGCATTTTATTTCTGAGAACTTTGATCTCTTCATCCTTCATGTTGTTCTGCTTCTTCACTTCTTGCAAAATATCTTCCAATTTGTCTATATGCACCTTTAGGTCATCCACATCAGTTATTCCTTTACCATTGGCCATTACATCTTCAATCTTTTCATCTCCAACTCCTACTGTATCCCAGACATCACGAGCGACAGCTCGCCATGATTCGCGCTCGTTTGGGTCTTTTTTCCCATACATGGCACAAAGCTCTTTCATTTTAACAATGGCCAGAGCCTCAATCTCCTGCCTACTGTGCCTGAAGTCATTGAGTGCTACCTCATAGCATATCTCCTTCACAGCCTGAATCTTTAGGTCTGAGATGGTGACCCATTTGGAGTCTTTGCTAAGGCGTCGGCGTTGGGGTATCTGGTACATTTTAATAGGTTCTCGTTTCTTCCCACTGCTGGGGAGGCCACACTTTTTTACAATGGTTTGGAGCTTGCTGGGGGGCAGCTTCTCTCTCAGGGAAGTGATCAGTCTCCAACTCTCCTCACACGATCTCTTGTCCGAATCATCCCCACTATCAGAGTCTGCATCCTTTGGAAAAACAAAAATCAAGAAGTGGCCCCAAAATAACCAAAATTAAAATTGTAAGAAAATGGAAAAGCTAAACAAGAAGTAGCAGGCAAAGAAAACTAAATCAAAAATCAAAATAGAACAAGTGATAAGGAAGTCCCTGAAGACTGAGTGTTAGGGCATTAAAATGTATCTTCAAGAGTCATGGACTGTCAAAATTGGAGCTCTTCACTAAATAAAGTTTAACATTATATTTAAAAGTCTTGTCATCTCAAAATAGCTGATAATCTAAACTCTTCCCTCCCAAACCCTTCCAAAATCTTTAAAAAGAGCAACTAAAACCAAGTTCCTGATTTTAAATCTTAAAACCAAGTGTAAACTGCACTTCACACATGCTACAAAGACATGCAAATCCCCGCCACACACATTTGCCTTGGTGACTGCTGTTGCTTCTTTCAGCAAATCCTCCCCAGGAAGGTGAGCACAACAGCCATCATAGAAGATGTCATGAGCAGCCAGAGTAAGTCGGGTTAACACTGGTTAGTAACGTTGCACGTGGTTGCAGGGATGCTCAAGTTTAGAATCCACTTCACTACAACAGCAGCCAGAGAAGTGTTAGACGATAAGAAAAAATGAAACAGAAGCAGCCGAAAGGTTCAATGTTAAAAGGACTGTAAGTGCCACTATGACAGATGAAGACAGTGGTTCATACTCCAAGACTTGCTACAAGCTAAAAGGATATCCAGAATCAGAGTTTCAGAGGTGGGTTGTGGTTTGTTTGGTTGTTTTTTTTTTCCATTTGGCACCTTGTTGCTTAGTTTAAAGAAAAAACCCCATTAGCAGTCTTGTCTGTCCGAAGAATGAGTTTCAGCAGAATGCAGAGTAATGACTTTCTGGTTTTAATTGTTTTAATACGAATTCTCTATTTGATATCCTTGATTTGTCTTCTTCTCAAACCCTAGAGCCTGGAGCTTCCACACACTTGCTAAGCATTATGCGTTTTGCTTCTTCATTACAAGTTTTCCACCTTTTGCTAAATGATTTTTAATGAGCAGTGCTTCAGATTTCCATATGCTAGGAATGTCTGTTCAGATAAACTGCCACCAAAAGTTAAGGATATCCATCATTACTTACTGCAACCACGAATTAAAATCAGACCACTTTTCTTTAAAGGATTATTAAGACATCTCTTTAACAACCAAAAAGTCCTATGTATTAATGTGATCCAAACATCTTCAACACAACTGTCAGTGTCTAATGCACCTCTAACTAACACCCCTGTTTTTCGCATGGAGATTTATAATATATGAGAAACCAGGAACAGTAACAGCCACTTACTCTAAAACCAAAGGAAACCCAGGTCATTGAGTCAGCACCAAAGGTTCCAAGAGTTTAGACTTCGGGTAGGTGACCACGAAGAATGGGGAATACAACATAATTTGGGGGCAGTTATGAAAGGGGGTAAAGGAAACACTGTTCTGCCCTACGGTCAAGATTCACATTATATGAGCTTCTTGTGACTTAATGTAGTTTTAAGAATAGTATTAGAAAATCAACTTCTAGTTTAGGTCAAAATATAAGAAAAACACTGGTTTAGAAACAGAATATAAACTCTTTGTGAGTTTACAGCTGACAAAATTTGTGGCCTAAGGAAGTAGCAACTACCAAACTGCAGGTTGCAGTAGAAACCAAGGGCTCCCTGGAGGAAGCCCCTGTGCAGTCGGGCCACTCAGGGATACGACCAGGAAGGCAGAACATGAACTACTCCAACATTAAGTCACAAGTTCCACAGGACTCTGACAGTTACAAAACTACCACAGAACTACTTATGGGTAAAGCATGTCTTGGTATCAAAAGCTGATGAAGAGACACTGAGTCATTGCCCTGTGTGCACTCAGAGGTTACCCAGACCAATTAGTACAGCTATACACCCACATTCCAATATCAACTGGTCACTGCAGAGGCATTATGACCAAGAAAGCCAGGAAGGCCATTTTATCTCTATGAAACACGTTTTCACATTCAATTTGTAAAATGGAGAACAACTACTTCTATTCCCTAGTAATACTAGCAAGGCAAAGATATTTTAATTGGTAATTTTGGGGGACAAAAGCTATTGTTTATTTTTTTGTACAACACATCTAACAAATAAACACCCAAATTGGTTGGAATCTCAGCATAAAACCAAAACAATCTGGTAAACAGGATTAGCTAGCTTCTTGTATTTGAGATTATACTCCAGTTTAGACCAAGAAGAATAGTTATATCTCAGTATCAGTCTTACACAGCACTAAGTTAGAGAGCCTGACGTTGCAGCTGGATATGGCAGCAATGTAAATACTTTTAAGGTACACAAGCTGAAATGCACTCCCAGCTTTCCCACTCGTTATTCAGCTATGGCTGTATGGATGCACTAATCCTGTCCATTCCAGGCTCTGCATACAGCAACGCAGAAATCATGAGCTGTGTCAACAAGTTTTGCTGTCACCTGAAATACTCTTACTGAGCACTGTGGTAAGCAGGATACTGCTCACTGACCAAGGATCTCATTTGATACAATCCCTTACAACTAGGAAAGGTATCCTTCAGGAATTGCTGAGGCATGTAGGGTAGTATTGCACCTTTGTCCACTAACTGAAACCAGCAAGAACAAAACAAACTTGAAGAAACCAGCATCTTTATTACTATATTAACCAATCCACTCTCTGAAGAATTTTCCCTTAATCTGAAGTATTTGGGGAAACAAATTCCCTTCACAACACTTTTTAAATGCAGCCTTATTGGAAGCAGCTTCCCAGACAGCCAATTTCACATCTTTAATTCATACAATAGCTTAGCTTGTGCCTGTCAGCTAAAATTTAAGAGAGGGAATTCCATTACTTGCATCTCATTTGACACATTGCCAAAAGTTACTCAATACTCAAACTATTTTTATTTTCACATTTTTACTGTACTACTTTTTCGCTACCCAAATTTTAACTATAAAATTCCAGAAATGGAACATTACATCAGTCACACTTAAACATTTTTTCTGAACTAAGGGTTGCCTTGGTCAAAGTCTGCAGCCACTCCTCTCCATCCAAGCAATTAGCCCCTTGTGATGAATTAATTAGAGATGCAGAAGTCTCTAAGTGTGTAATAGAAATTTAAAAAAAAAAAAAATTACGTAGCTTCTTCCAATGGAAGCCACAGTACTTTGCTCCATTCTGGCTTGGGGAGAAGGGCAAGAGCTTTACAGTTCAAAGCCCAGCATGCATTTAACCCACAGTTTTCAGTGGTCTCCATCTCATACTACAAACACGAATCATGAGTTTGAAATTTTTATCAGAATTCTGGCACAACTACATTTGTGTTCTGGCTAAAGACAACCAGCTAAAGCACAATCAGGAGACTCAGGTTTCTTAAGGAAATCTAGATTTCATTCCTGGGTTTGGCCTTGTTTTTCAAGTTCACAGGGTGCTTGAAGACTGCATCCACTTCTATTTGTAATGCACTTCAGAGATATTTGTTGTGAGAAGACTGAAGTCTTCCTATATCAGACTTAATTTATCAGACATCCTATTTGAGAAATATGTGGAGTGGTGGAATTCCCAGTGCTCTGAATAAGTTAACACACTGCTCCCTACTCAGAACCCCACCATTGGCTTCTGTACCACTAAGACCCTCACAAGGAACTCCATGCAGGGGAGGGAGAAGGGTTAAAACATGCACAATGCAGCAACATTTTCAGACATCATTCAAAAAATAAACCTAGTGTATATCAATGTTCTAGGAATCTCTTTGGCAGCATGAAATTAGTATGTTCTGGTGATCCAAGACAAAAATAAAGGCAAACATCCCAAGGAGTAGCTGTTTAGGCTATTAAAAAGGAACTTCAAAAAACACAGAGCACAAAAATGCCCTTCTTTCAGGTTAACTTGCAAGAAATCTGATCTATCCCAACAAGAATTGATTAAAGCCTCTTCACTGTCAATCACAATCTCTGAATTAACCTGAAGGAGCTCACTCACACTGCTAATAATTCACTGTAGACACAAAGAATTTGAAAGCAAAGGGAGAACTGCATTGTGCAGACAACCCAAGCAGGTTTCCTAAACTTTCAGACAAGCAAGGACAGGAATTACTGTTTGCCAGAGGTATAGCTAATCAGAAGCAAGGACACATACCAGTCTTTGCTGCTCCAACAAGAGATCAGCTTCCTCCTTCTCTTTCTTATACAAAATCTCCATTTCTTGTAATCTGAAGACGAACAGAAGAACAGAAGTAGTCAGAGGTCGTTAGTCTCATGTTGGTGTTAACTCTACATGCACAGTCCCCTGAACTACAGTTACAAAAGTCATTGCCCTTAAAAGGAACTGTTCTCTGTTTAGTCATGTCCCTGCAAGCTGCATTTCAGCCCTTACCAAAAGGTCTGCAGCGTTAGTGGCAGGTGCTTACCTGTGATCTGTAAAGGAGTTGGAGCACTGAAACACTACAGTAAAATAAGGAGGAAGTTTTCTGAACTTCCACAAGGGGTAGCGGAGATGCTGAGTGGCAGAACCCAGTAAACTACTGCTGACTCTCCCTTGTTTCAGGTAGAAATTTTCAATTATTTTATTACCTTTTCTCCATCTCCTGTTTCATGTCAATGCCCTGCTTCTCCAGAAGCTCCCTCTGAGCAAATGTCCAGTCAACTGGCTCTGAGGGAGTCTCAGCTGATGGTGTTTTCTCTCTTTCTGCTCGTGCTTGCTCTGGGTGGTTGAATCTGAAGACATGATTTTTACCCATGATGATACGATTTCCTAGAAATAGGAACAGAAGTTTAACTCTTTCAGGCAAGGATTCCAAACCACTGATAAACATTATTATTTGTCCCATTTATCCTGTAGGTGACAGCATAAGAAAAGATTGCCCTATAAGGATTTCTGTGCACATTCAAGGGAAGTTGGTGACAAGAAATGAGAGTGCCTGTGTTGTACAGAACAGTCACAGTACTTTTAGAGGACATCATCACCCTCAGGTGTCCAATGTAATATCCCAGCAGAATTTATAACAAATTAAAGGAAAAACCTGACAGAGGGACCAACAGCTGCAGTAAATCAAACACACCACTACCTCCCATTCCCTTCCTCCACTGACACTGCCAAAACAGAGGCAAAACCCACTTCAGCACTTCAGCAGAATTTTCAGCTTAGAAAAGCCTGACTTCAAACACTGGAACACATGGTGCTTACTCTTCTTTAAAATGTGGTTTAAATCTATTGATTCTATTTTATCCCACTATTCAGTGGGATCTAGGGAAGAATTTTACAACTTCTTTTACACTAATGTCAAAAGAGCTAAAAAAAAAAAAAAATCTAATACTGTTAAGTCTTCTGGCTAAATTCTAGAGTTATCAAATGTCCACAAAGCCTGAGACATGTGCGTGTCAGAAGAGAGTGAAATGCCTCTGCTCTTCCAGAGAATGTAATAATGGAGTTGAAATTTTAACCAGGCATTCTAGTAAATATATCTCCAAAGTAACCAAAATTGTCCTTATCAATACATTACTAAATTAGAGACTCTTAAAGATGTCAGAGACCAAGTCTACATTCTTCCAGTAACTCAACTGTCTAGATGCAAAAGAAAAGGGGAAAAAACATACTTTTAAAAATAGAAAATAATTACTAAACTGTCAAGTCATGGTATTCAATATGAACCATATACAGGTACAGAACAGCAAAAACTGTTCTTTTGTTTTGTTGTACTGAAGTCACTGCACTTGATTCCATGATAATACTCACCTACAACATGGTACAAAGAACCCAGAAGCAGGTTTTGTTTGCTTGGTTTTAGGTGTTTTTTACCAGTAGAAAAATGGGGGAGGGATGCAGAAAGCATCATAAGATGTTTGAAAGATACAGATTAAACTCCACAATTTAGGGAAGTAATTCTCTCTAATTCTTTCCCCTCATGCCTTTCTAAGGGAATGTAGGGGACTGAGTGGGAAATCTAACGAGAGCAAAGAGAAGCTGCTGTACTCCTGCAGAGGGTCGTATCTTAGCTTTGCCACAAAACTGGGAATTTTCCATCAGTGGCTGACAGTCTGCTCTGTCCCACTAAGACTGCCAAGGGCAATGGGCCTGGGCAAGAAGGTATTTGAATAATCTCAGGCTGAGCAGCAGGACAAGCAGGGTGCTGCGTGGCAGTGAATATTTAAGTACACTTAGATCTAGTGCAGCAAAGGATGAAAGAAAACAAACTGCAGCTGACAGAAGAATGGTACCAACTTCTGTTTAAATGCTACACTCCAGAAAGGTGACACTGTCCCTAAACAGCACCCAGCATTCCGTATATATGATGTAAATGTCATATATAGAGAGTCTACCAAAAAATCGATGGTAACATTTCTTACCTGAGCGCAACTGCACAGGCTGCACAACCCTCTTGCCATTCACGTAGGTTTCTGATCGTTCACAAGGCTCCAAAGTAACAATAACTACAAAGAGAACATTGATGAGTGAGACTTTGGAGAGTCCTGTAGAGGAACAGAAGTGTGCAAGCCCCAGAGGCCTCTCATTTTCTGCTTATGTTCATACTAACACCAAAGAAGTGAATCACCCTTGGATGTCATGTTGCTTAAAAGTAAAAACCCACGAGGACCCTACTGACTTCTCCGCATACTGCAGTTAGAAACTACTTTTTTTTCATGTTTATAGTTAACCAGGGTCAGAATTTACCTGTTACACTGGCTGCAGCCTGCAATTTGAAGCTATTATCACATCAACAAATTTTATTTTCTTTCCTGAAGACTTGAGAAAACAACAAGTCAAAACTGATCCTTTCCTTGAGGTCAGAAAACTTTCAAATCACGGGATTCCCTGGCCAGCTATCAAAGTGAAAGAAAGTGAAGGACTCAGCAATGCCTTATTAGGAGAAGTAGATTTTTACCTTCACCATTGTTGTTCCTCTCACTTCGGAAGATGCAGTGCTCTTCCTTGATATGAGCCCCACTCAATACGATGTCTTGCCTCCGCTCAGCGTCAGCTTGGCCAACCCTGGGTCCAACAAAAGATTTTTCAAGAGCAAATCAGACACCTTCTACAACTCTGCATTGAACAATACAGCCCAGAAATAGCCAGGAAAAAGTCTGAACTATTAAGACTACCCTTGAAATGTAAAGGTTTGAACCAGTGCTTAATTCTGCACTGCAGAGAACCTGCCTGTTCTGCCATGAATTGAAGGATGACAGCTTTGCAAAAGAAAAGTTTTCTCTCCCTTAAAACATGTCGCTTGGGGAACTGAAATGTTAAGTACCTCCAAGTTAAATGCAATTCCTTCCCTCTTGCGAATCCCTTCTCCTTTTCAAAAGGGATGCAGAGGGGGGAAAAAACCCTGCCAAGAACTTCCAGTGGTGCGTTAGCTGGCAGACACAAACCATCCCTCCCAACGATCACCATCTGCACTTGAACTAAGGAGCACAAATGGCTCAGGAGGCTCTTGCTGAATAATTTCATGCCACAAGCAGTTTCATGCAGCATCCTGACAGTGAGAGGTTGGCTGTACCCCCGTAGCACAAAGATGTATGTCCATTCCAAACCCAAGTGCCTGAGCAATTCTAGGTACAGACAAACTTAATTTCCAATCCTAATGTTTATGAACTTGCTCTACTTATTAATTTACACATTTCTGATGTCAGTGAGCTAGGCCCAAAACTTATAATGACTTCTTAAGCCCTAAGCTATTCTAGTCATCATTCTGTGCTGAGTTCTCTACAATTTGATACTCCTTTCAGAGGGCTTAATGTACATTATAGTACCATATGCCAGCCCCTGTCTGTGTACTCTCCTCCATTTGTTCCCCAGGAATATACAAACTAAGCAACCAAACACAACTTGGTGCTCCAAAAATAATAAAAATCACCTCTCTCCTTCCAGCTGTCTTGACAACAAGTTTTGGAATAAAATCCATTTTTAATTCAAAGTCTGGCAATTAAATTTTATCTCATATCTGTGAATGCAGAACACATTAATTGTACAATGGCATGAATAACAATTTATTTAAATAATTAAGCTAACACTCAGCCATATTCCAGTTGCTATGGTTTTCGATCCTGCACCCATCAAAATCTCTCAGGCATTTAGTTTTACTAAAAATTTAAGAGGGGATGTCATGCTTTCTTTTACTGCCCAGGTGTAATAGCAATTTCTTAAAGCTGAGTGACTGCACATGTTACTTTTAAAACACCAAGCCAAATTAAAAGAAATTGCATTTCTGCACTCTTTTCCACCTACAGCAATCTCATGTTTCATTTGTACCTGCAACTTGAACAGCTCAAGGCACAATTATTATTTAAACTCATGGTGTCTCCAGCATGGGGATTTAAGCAAGCAAAGAAGGCAGCTCCAGAGTGTGTCAGCACCAACTCTCACCTTGTAATGCCATCTTTGATGTAGTACAGCAGACATTCAGACATGAGTGGATCTTCATTAAGGTTTACGAGATGAGGAGTCTGAAGCAACAAAGAGAAAAAGTTAATTAGGAACTGAGGTCCTGCTTTCAGGCTCCTTCCTGCAGCTGTGGAGGGTGTGCATTAATCCAGCAGTTTTGCCACATGTATCGAGATTCTTCCATAATGGATTTGTCCAAACATAACTTCTTAAAGTATTGCAGAGCATCACAAAGTACCAGCAAAATACAGCTCAGATTGCTTAGTTAGCCAAAACACCAATCCATAGAAGGAAGAAAGGCTTCAGCTGAAGAAAAAAAGTCCTTATAAAGTCTCCATAAACTTTGATAAGAGAAGTCCAAAGGAAGCAGAAAAGGTTGCTTCAGTAAAATTTTGAAACTCATATGGAATTAACTTTTGGCTTTTCTACACAGGTCAGGTGCTTATTTGGCAAAGTCTGTAAACGTCAAAACAAAATCTAAAACTACCAACAGCTAAGAAGCTCTTCATCTAAACTTCTTCTAAATTTAAATCCACTACAGTTACTAAACCAACCTTCTTTGGTGAAAAAACCCCATTGGAATCAGCAAACAAGTCACAAGGCCTTGGTGTGAAAATCTAGCCAGTGAGATGGCAGTAAGCACAAGCACAAAAGACAAGGCAAAAATGGTTAAACATAATTAAAGCAGAGAGATGATAAAAGAGAAATAAAATTGTTAATAAGCCACTTGTCCCTTTGTTATCCTCAAACAGAATAAATTTAGGAAAAAGAAATAAATTTGGCTCAGATTCCTTGGGAACACTATTTCTATCAACTTATCTTAGATACAAAGAAGTTTACTTATGAGAGATTTTAACAGCACTCAGTTTACAGAAGCTCAAAAATTACTGGATGTTCACAAAGAATTTGTCTTTGAACGAAGAACTCTGATTGTCAATTGCCCAATGGAAGATTTAATTCTAAGCACAGAAAGGGGGAGAAAGAAAGACAAGCTTTTTCACCCCTAAAAATCCAGGGGTGACCTAAAACTGCAGCTGAAGGTGTTCAATGCTGTCATCGCTGTTCACTGCACGAATCAGCACCTGGAGCTGTATAAAGCTCTTTGATCAAGAGAAAAATGGACAGAAATCAAATCCCAGACATAGCCAACTGCTGTAACACCACTACAACTTGCACCACCAGAATACTTTGTAAGAAATAAAGCTCCACAGCTTGAGAGATGCTGCTGGCACACCCAACTATTCACTCACTGCGTCTGATGAGATACCCATTGGTACCTCAGAAGTGTAAAGTCTTTATAAAAAACACTTCACATTTTCTATCTAAGTTCTCATCTCCTAAACTTTCACAACAGCCACAGTTACTAGAAGGAGAACTAATGGAACTGCAAGGATAGCAAGGAACAGAAGCAGACAGGAGTAGGTTCGGAGTTTAACTTCTCCTAATAAATCCTATATGGGTAAAAATAAATACTATCTAATACCAGAGCAACTATTTTATCCAGATGGCATTTATACACAAACCTGATCAGCTGAAAATGCACCAAAAGAATCATCAAAAAGAGCTGATGGCCTCTGAGGAAAAATCTAAAAGGAGATGAGGATCCATAATGTAAGAGAAAGAAACGTAAAGAACACGCAATGAATCAGCGTCTTTACAAACCTCAGGCACTCCTGGAGTAGCTGCCAAAAGCAAATCTGAATTCTACCGACTCCAAGCATCACAGTCAAACACTATTCTAAATGAAGGATTAAACATTTTAACCAGTTCTGGGGTTCTACATTTCTGTGCAGTGCCTCTGAATAGGTCCCTGCTTAACCCTAGATCAAGTTTATTACACACTTGCACACTAAAATATTACCCATGCTGCTTGTTCATAGACTTCTAAGATAAAAGAAAGTAGGTTCTTTTCCTTGTACTTCTATAATTCTGCTTTACCAGCAGAGATAGCTTCTTTATTAACCTAATTATTTTACAGTTACAGCACTGATTTATGCCCTTTTCCTGCACAGTTCTGCTTCTTTCAAATTTCAGAAAATAGAAGTAATGACAAGTACTGAAAGAAATATTCCCCTGCATCCCCTATGTTCAGTGGTTCATTAGATCACCATCCCTTTTTCCAAGCAGAAGAATTAACAAACAATTCAAGGAAGAGCATCTAAACAAGCCTTAAAACTTCTCTGTATATCTCAAAGAAGAACAGGTAGAGCACACAAAGGTCACACACAGCAACTGCAGAAAATAGCAACAAAATTAAGACACAGCACCTTCTGATTTGCTACTGAATCAAGAAACAAAAGGAGCTGCAAAACTTCTCGTTGCAGCACAGGATCTTCTAAAGGAAGATATAAAACAGTTCAACTCTCATCACCCTCCTCTCACGTGAATTAGCCTTTTGGAGACATCATGCAACAGTTAGTCATTTTCTCTACCTTTTTGGGTGAGAAGACTCCCAGTGTTCCTCCATCTTCCCGAATGGCAACTCCCATTTCTGCCAACAATGCCTCCCTGAGAGAGAAAAACAAGATATTGACCCCATTTTAGGCTTCTTAGACAAGTACGGTCCAACGAAAGCCAGGTAATTAATATATTAGACTGTCACCACCTCGGAGCACAACAGGGCTGGTAAACTTTAGTCTGAGAGTGGCCTACGGAACAGCAACTTTTAACTGTGAGAAGTCCAGGAAGGAGCAGGACTTTCCTCCAGCATCGCCCCTGCTGTTCCACATCTAACACAAGGGTCAGCAGAACTATCCCTAACACTATTCTGCTGCTCCACTGCTTTTGAACAGAGGAACTTTCTCCATTTTCCACTTTCCAGAGACCATCCATATTACAGCACTTCTGATTCCCGACCTTTCCATCCTAATGGCCTCTGTTTTCCTCAGTTTCTCTTCCCATGTTTCATTCAGCTCTGCAATGATCTTCTCAGATTCCTGTGTGAAAATACCAAAAGCTGTTTTACAATTCTTCCCAAAGTTCTTCACCTAATACACAAAGCAATTGAAGTTTGTGCTCTGTTCAGGCCTCAAATTAATTTCACATATAAAAAGCATTCTTAGTACCTTAAAACTCTACTTGTTTCCCTTAATTTTTAAAAGGGTAGCTAGTCCTGAAGGCAAGCTGAGAAGAAAAGACTACTTCACATCTAACCACAGCCAGACTTTATTTTGAACCACCTAAACTTGTTTCCCCTTTTTTTTTTTTAAATCTGATTTACAGACATTATTCAGTAACCGAATGCCAAGGAAATGCAGAGACCACATTGTTATTCCCATAGCAACAGCGGGTTTCCAACAGGAAAGGGATATGCAGTGTGTGTTCAGCCCTGTCTGATGGACAAACATGAGAATGTAGCAGAGATTCAACACAGCCAGCTCTCCCCACTCCTCCGCCCATGGACATTGGGGGGGGCTTTCATAAAAATCAAGAAATACTTCACTGTGATGCACTTCTGCTGTGGTTCAGTTCTGTGCAGCACCGGGACAAGGCTGCCTTTGTCTGGATCAAACATGCCATTCTGTGCTTCACATTTTAATCTGTGGGGGCTGGGCGAAGACAACAGTGGCAGGATTATTCTTCCTCCTTTTTTTCAACTTTGGGGTAATTTGGTTTTCTGAAAGCTGAGTGCATTTGCAAGACAGACTTGGCTCCCACTAGTGCTGACCAGGCCTCTAAGTCTACATTTATGATCAAATTTTCCATAACTACCACTGCATCAGAGGACCCGTAAATAAGAATCAAGAATTTAATTTATAATTTAGTTGTAGCTCAAGGCTAAAATTAAACCTAAATAATCCTAACAGGAAAGGCTGTGCATGGACCCAGCTTCTAGCCCACTGCAGTTAAGTGCCTTTTTTAAGGTGCAAGTGGGTTTCAGACAATTTCTACAGACACAGCATATATTTATGAAGGGAACTTCTCTCAGGTTCACTATTCTTCAGCCTCCTTAATACCTACCTTCAAACGTTCAATGGCCTCTTCTCCTCCAGGTGTTGACATGATTCTTTCCTGTATACTGGACACAGATGTTAAGCCCACCTGACTACTGAGAGAGCAGGAGGATGGAGATGCAGTGAGGGACCCCATGGAGGCTGTGGAAAAATTGCCAGGACGTTGATTCTCGGAGGCTAGCAAGTATCTATGCTTATTGTTCTGAAAATCTTTCAGATCTGAGAGAGAGACACACAGAGAGGGAAGGCAGGAAGATGGGAGAAAGGAAAACAGGAAGGAAGGAGGGAAGGAGGGAAGGAGGGAAATACCAGTGTAAGAGGAAAGCATTTAAGCAGCAACAAGGCAAGTTTTGTAATTTTTAGATGGCAGTTCTGAAACAAATCTTTCAATACTAGCAATCATAACATAATAGCTCAGACCCTGAAGTTCACTAGGAAGGACTGCATGATAAACCTTTCTAAACAAAAAAGCTTGAAAAAATAAACTACACATCAGCAAAAAGCAACCATCCTAGACCTCCCTGAACACTAAGCTGAGCACCCTGAAGCTCAGAGCAGGACCAGATTGAGATCCTCATGACACTAACGACATTTTGGGCTGAAGTCTGAGACACCAACCCCTTAAACTCAGGAAAACATTCTCTTCCAGAGTCCTTTAATGTGAAATGACAATTAAGTAAATCTTTACCACAGCAGTGGTTCTGCTGCCAAAGCACCCAGACCACAAAAAGAACTTCCTTTCCTTAAATTCTCACCAGAGAGGATGTGAATCACCTGTCAGTGCATGACAGGGACGAGAGAACATAAGTCCACAACAACAACATTATGCTGCTTCTTGACCTTCCTTACCTGAATAAAAATGGAAATCTAACAGATCTGATCAGCGAAATATCTGATAAGGGTCTTATACTTCAGAAGGTGCTTCAAAGCCTTTTGGCTGTTAGTCTGAATTAGAAAGGCCTTTTAAAAACCTACAAAATTTAGTAAGGTAGCTTTTGTAGCCTGAAAACCTGCAGGCCTGAAAGCCAGAGAACAGGAAAAGCTGTCTGAATGATTTAAGAACAAATATACAATGGAAATTTATATTAATTTAACTGGGCTTCTTGGATATGTCTGTAAACCATATCCTCAGAATAATCACACACCAAAAGAAAAATCTCCTAACATGAAAATATCAGATAACTGAATAGCTCAGTTTTAATAACTTAGTATTTTAAAATATAATTTCAAAGACAAATCCTTTTTAAAAAGTCACTTCAGGAAAGAAACAGGTCAAATCAGACCCTGCAAGTTATAAACAGGGGCATCACACGTACAAAAACGAGATGCTCACCCAGACATTGCATAAATTTCCCTGTCCTCCTACATCTCCTCTACTCTGCCCCTGAACAATCCTGCCATTGTCAGCCTTATGCCCTAGTTCACTCCATGCTCAACCTGCTGTTTCAGCCTCATGGAACTGATGATTGCCCCGAGCCAGTTTGAAAACCACCATCTGCAAATACGGGAGGCAGGACTGGGAGTTTCACAGAAGAAAAGCAGGTTAAGGGGAGGGAATGCTGCCAGGATGAGGAAAGCAGGCATGACAGAGCAGGGATGAAGTCTCAAAAGGCCATGCACTCCTGAAGAGAAAGGAAGTGGCACTTGCAATAGCTCCACAGTCACTGTGACCACAGAGAACCAGAACCCTCAGGACCATGCACGCTGCTCCTGGAGCCGCAGCTCCTACACCATGACATGTGCACACGTTGGAAGCAGCATCAGAATGTCAGACAGGCCAGGATGAGTCTTTACACCACCAGTAGCTTCAATTTTAGGAAATTTCAGACAGATCTCCTTCAGCTGATATTGAGTGAGGGTGAAAAAGACTGACTGAGAGAGTTTTAAAAGTCTACCAACCCAAAATTTACATGGAGCACATTTCGCTTGCAATGGACTACATATATTCCCCTTTCATAGAAGCAAACACCAAGAGAAATAAAATGCTCTTTGCTGACTGGTTTTAGCCCTATTAAGTTAATCACCTGCAACCAAGTATTTCTGACCTCAAAAAAAGAGAGCTTCATGAGTATGTCTGGCTTCTTTCTTTTTTTTTTTTTTTTTGGTAAGACTATACAAAATAAATACATTGCAGTGTCCAGGAGGAACTGGAAATACTTATCTTGAGTTCATCAACTGACACATTTAAAACAAATACTTCAAAGTGGAAAAGAGCTGCTAAAATGCCAGGAAAGCCATGTGAGCAGGAACTGAGTAACTGGGAAAAGATTTGAGAGAAAGATTTTCTAGTTCAAATCTAAACCGTGCGCTGTCATGAAAACACACTGGAGAACTGCCACTCTCCCTTCTGCCAGAAAGGAACAATGAACATACGTTGCACTTTAAACTTTGCACTTTTTTTTGATTGTGGACTCAATCTAAGAAGTGCTGGTGATGCTGGTTTTCATGAACCTGCACTGCATTCCAGTGAGTGCTCTGTCTGGGATTTCCCTGTGAGAAATGCTGGCATGCAAAGCTCTGTTAAAAGCTGACCCAGAGAAAGCAGGTTAAAAAGAGAACCACACAATACACACATTTGCCTCCACTTCCAGAGTATTCATCTCCCATTGGATCAACTGAAAGGAAGCAGGAGGGAAAATACAAGAAGGATCAAAATTGAAGGTTCACTAGTGACATAGGAAGGGAAGAGAATACTACTTGATATTTAAAGAAACAAACCACAGTTTTCAGTAACACAGTTTTTTCAGTTAGGATTTAGAACCAAAACCCACAGACTGTAACGAGCATGAAAACACTTGTATTTCATTGTCTTCTGGCCCCATTCTCTTGAAAACAAGCAAACAAAGAGGTAAACACATGTCACATGTCTTTAAGTAGTCTGTGACTAAGTCAGGACTTCTGCTTCACAGACAAAAAGGTCTGAAAAATCAGAAACTGGTGCAACACTTTTTTTTTTTTAAAGTCAAAGAAGCTTTTAATCCACTGGAATACATCCTGTGCTTTTATGGGCATTTCCTTCACAAGGAATTAAATCACTGTTCATATTACAGAAGAATGTAGCAGCTAGAATTTCAGCTCATCTGTCTTGCTTGGAAATAGGACAAGGAAATTGGGCACAAGTGTGTTCTAGTGCTTTAAGAGGTTGCTGGCAAAGCAAATCAGTACAACACTGCTCTGCCAACCTAACTCAAAATCTCCCAAAAAGATTGATTAGTTATTCACAAGCAGCTGTTGCATAGATATTTCAAGATGACAAACGATTTGTCACTCACTGTCTAACATTAGCCATTGTTTTCTTTTGTGAATGAGGATGGCACTGAAGCCAGGTATTAACCAATAACCTTAACCCTTTAAGGAGGAAGCAAAGATAACTTTTTTCTCAGTATGAAATTGAGTTTCTGTATCTCAGCTCTTTTATTGGCAGCCAGACAAAAAGTCCTCCATAACTCACCAGAGCAACTCCTGAATGTGTAAGTTCTATTACGCAAAAGAATCTCTACAATAACAGGAAATTCAAACTCACTATTTTTCCTTAAGAGTTTGAAGGTGGCTTGTCAACTCCACAGACAAACCTAAGACGGTCGAAACTTAAATATCAGCACCTATATTTAAATTCTGTGTTTTAAATCCCTTTCTCTCACAGGCTCAGGTCTCCCTCCTCTGCTAGAGAGACCAAGCCCAGGATGCTGAGGTGTGTTTAATCCACTTACTGTCAATAATATCTCCCAGCCCCTGAGCACGCAGGAGATCCTTAAGCCTTGTCACCTCCTCTTTCAGCTCCCGCACCAGCTTGGCGTTAGGATCTTCATTGATAACAGCATTGCATTTAATCTGCTTTGCACGATCAGCATATCTGGAACCAGACCAGAACAATGAAACCTTACCACAAACATAGAACTGCTTATATGCAGCTTATATACAACACAGGAATGCAGCAACATAGAAGACATTTAGCTTGCACCCGTATGTCAGAAGAATAGGCAATAAATCCCTGCTTCCTCTGCAGGGTAATTGAGTTCTTGCCAGTAGAGTCTTCTTCCCCACAGACAAGCTCAATTTGTAATAACCCAAAGGTTTGAAGGACAAAGTATGGCCATTAGAGCAAACAGTTACTCGTACCCATCCCAGAGGAAGAGAAAGTACCTTAAAGTGCTCAAAGTTTCATCGTAGTTTATGTCTGCTGGACTGAGAGCAGCAACCATTGCAGTTCTGGAGTTCCCACCTATAGTGAACAGACAAGATTTTAGATGAACTACAGTGCACACTCCAGGCACTACCTACCTACCAAATATCAGTGTTTTCAATAAACTATAGAATTCAACTAAATTCTACAATTCTAAGAAACATACAAAAACCACAGGAAAGAGTTATAGCATTAACACAAGGTGGAACTATGACAACTCAGATTTGGCTACTAAAGATATTTAACTTCATACTCAATACAAATTTAAGTGAGTTAAAAGCAGTCAAGAAATTCAGTGAGACTTTCTTTCCATATTGTCACAGACAACTCAGCCATACCTAGATTTTCTCGAAGAAGCCACGTTAATACAGAATCCCTGTAGGGTATAAAGTCTGTCTTCTTCTTTTTTTTGCTCTACAAAGAAACAACACAATATGAAAAATAGGAAGGTTTTTCTGTGTAATAACACCTTCCTGACATTTAAATTCTGTATTCTAACAGCATTCCAAGCAGCAAACCTTACACTCAGGCAAAGACACCAATATCTACTCCTACTCAGACCATCATACCTTGCTGGTGCAGTTATCCTAAGTTGAAAGCATTAAGGAAAAAGGAAGAAGATACAAGATGAGCTTCTTAACAGATTTATACATTGTTTCCATGTTAGACAGTACGTCCTTTCCTTGAGAAGCCAAATGAAGGAGAATCTCTTCAATTGAAAAAAATAATCTGAAAAGCACTTAAGCATATTCAACCTGTCCAAGGTGTTAACTCACTTTCAAAAGGAACAACCATCATTTATTTGTTTTGTTTGTTTGGGGTTTTTTTTAATAGTAGTTGAGTACAAAAAATAAAAGACAAAGTACTTTTCTAAACCCACAACATTTTGCTTGGATCAATATATGCTCACTTAAGACATTATTAAGTCTTGCCATTGCAAAGAAAGCCAGTGAATCAAATTATTGCACTGGTGTTTCTATAGATTTTAACAACAAAGCTGTAGTTAAGTTTTCTAAAATTATTCCTTCAAGTAAAAAAAAAATTACTGCACTGAAGGTCTAAAAACTTGCTATGTGAACAGGTCTTCTACATAAACACAGGCTTCTTTTGCAAGGTTTCTTCACAGTTAAACAAACCAATGCTTCAATCTGTTGACAGCCTGTGTGACACCCACAGAATAGCATCAACTCTATTAATCTATCAAAATACACACAGCTAACAGGGCTGAGAATACAGGGCCAAGCACAGCAAATGATTCTGCTGTACTCCATGGATTTTACTGTTTCCATTTGATCAGCTAAGCAAAGGCTGTTGCAGGCAAGGAAATGCTCTACTTACCACTTCAGCCAATGCTGAAATAACTTTGCCCAGAGTTGTGAGAGACTTGTTTATATTTGCTCCTTCCTGAGAAAACAGAAATCAGTATTATGTAGTAATTAAAACTGTCCAACCATGAATCTCTGTAGTCTTCAGGTTTGCAACTATTTTTTCCTTACTTGTAACTTATTATTTGTCCAGCAAAGACTCCACGTGATGCTTGTGCCCCCACTTCCCGTTCCTTCCCCAGCACCCCCCCATGGCCCCGTACCTTTAACCGGGTTCCTTTGGCACCGGTGGAGTCAGCTCGCTCACTCCCAGCGAGATCCACAAGGCTGATCTTGCTGACCTGAAGAGAGAAAGCACATGAATAGGAGAATTAGATCTTGGTGAATTACAGCAAGAACAGAACTACAAAGTCACTGCAAGGAAGATCAGTGAAAAACAGCCAGAAAGCCACTAATCTCTAACACACCTTCTCTGTGGAAAGGTCAGTTTCTGTGTCATGTTTCTTCTGAGTAAAGACAATTGTAAACACAGCATGAGAGCGGCTACTGGTTTCATTCATGTTGGTGGCTGCCACAGTCCTAAAATACAAACAGATAGGAGCACATTTAAGAGAGGACAATTACCTGCAGGGCTGAATGCAGCTGCAGAGGAATGCAAGCAAGAGGCTGCACAGGTGATGTGCTGCCCTGTAACCAAGACCCAGCCACACCTAATATCATTAACAAACCCTTTCATTTTTTTACTCCTGAATTACTCCCATCTTCATCACAGTTTAAACAGAGCTTTCTCAATCTGTGTACTCAGTAGTCCACCTTACATGCAAACACCCAAGAAAGACTCACATAAATGCTGCTCAAGTTTTCTCATATATTGTTAAATGGAGCCAACAGGTGACATGGGAACAATAATTAATCAGAAACTAAAGCTGGAGTGCCAACTTTAGTCCTGACCACCTGAATTAAGGAAAGAGGAGACTGTTCACATAGGTTTTTATACCAGGATAGTGACAGAGCACACAGCAAAGGCAGAAGTAAACGCCAGAATAATTATTTAGACTTCACCTCAAGTCATTATGATCTTTAAAAGTCTACACAGCAATTTCCACCACTAGTTCACCACACAAAGCAATTTCTGCTTTTAACAGCATTGATCAGTGCATATTTCAATAATACTCCTCACTTACAAGAGGTTTTTTCAAAGTGCTAATGCATAACAGTGATAAAAATATATAACACGCTCCCATCACTAACCTGGCTTTGTTCCCAGCATCCATGAGGTCTGCAATGTCTGTGTAAGATGTGACTGCTAACTTGGACAGATCTTCCACGTATGGTCCAAGGAGAGGATGTTCTCGCACGCGCAAATTCCCTTTGTTCTTCGGGTTCAACAAGTCTCTGACTCTCTCACAGTAAATCTCCATGTAACTCACCTGAAAACAGGAATTTTCACAGACAATTTAGTATTTCTGAAGGTCTCCTCCATTGCATTTCCGAGTGCCAGCAGTAGAAATTCCCCCAGCCCACCACAGGAAGGCTGTAGGTGCGTGTCTCTGGTCATTTAACAGCTTTAACACTGGCAGAGGCAAGAGTCAAAAGTCTCATGGATCACATGTCCAACATAAGCTGCTGGCCTTGCATCCATGTATAGATCCTTCAATCATTTCAGAAAACCCTGGTGTGTAATGAAAAATTACACACTGGACTCCATAATCATCTTAACAGCTTTACTATGACACAGCACAAGTGTCAAACAAGACAGATGATAAAAGGAGTCTGCTTCCAAGGATCTCTCTTATGAACCACCAAAGCAAACTTAAGAAGGGACAAAAACTGATCTTTCTTGCAGAAGCAACTTTAGATTTTAAAAATCACGGCTATAGTGTATGACAACAAACATGCAGTCTTCCAGTCATCAGTAAAAAAACCCCATCTGTAAATGCATCTTTACATTTTTCAGCCCATCGTTTCTTTCAGGATTACTACACAGGTAAAGGAACACTAGTTTTCTGACGAGGGTGAAAAAGTGTCATAGAAAGGTTTTTACATTTGTCTCACATGAAAAAGAGAAAAGACAAAGTTTTAAAACATAAAATTAAAAAAACAAAACCCATCAGAAATCAGCATCTTAATGCAACATCAATAACCCAGCACCTAAGCTCAGTTTGATGTCCAAACATTCTTTGATCCCTCACCATACCCACCTCTACAGAATATGACATTTCCTCATTGCTGTTGTCATTGATTTTCTCAAACAGCTCTTCACAAAGCTGGAAAGAGATTAAACCCAAGTCAGAATTAGTCTTTTTTGAGTAGTAAAAAGTAACTATCAGGACATGTCATGGAAATGGCTTTAGAATGAGGGCAGGGGAAGAAAATGTACCTAATGCATCAGCCACATACAGCCTCACTGGGAAGATAATTAATCTCAATCCTACATCCCTATCAACCTTATTTTGCCTAGTATCTCAACAATTGCTCTAGGTTTCACCAATATCATTATTCTGTACTATCACATTAGAAGTAAGCTTTAGTTCTCTGTTAACTGTTACTGCAATATAAAAAACAAGTGTGCGTCGGAAGATGCTATAAAAACCAAATTCCCTTTCTGGGCTCGGTTCTACCTGGGGAATGATGCCTGCTTGGCTCTCCTCCTGCTTGCCCATCATGGTGTAGGATTTCCCAGCTCCAGTCTGGCCATAGGCAAAGATGCATACGTTGTAGCCCTCAAAGGCGTGCAGGAGCATCTCCTTCCCAATATCATTGTACACACGGCTCTGAGATGCAAAGCAGGGATCTTCAGGCTGGAAGGACATCAAAACAGCATAAATACAGACTTCTCCTATCATTTGAGTAAGATTTCAAAAAGCAACTGGTTTTTTTAATACTTTTAGCTTGTGGGCCAATCCCTTAGGAAGAGGTGAATGAGGCCATTTTTACACACAGGTTTTTCCCAAGGCTGAACAAGACGGAGAAGAATAACAATGACAATGTCACTGCATTGTTTGGGAGTGTATCTTACTCTTAATCTAGCATTCCCTTGCTTCCTGAAATGTTGAATTTTAACATTACCTGCTCCTGAAATCAGGACAAATTTAGCTGTGCTAACATTCTAAGGTTGGGACCAAGATTTTATCAGACCTCTTCTGTTCCTTGATGCTGCGTATCTGCTAGTTTTCATGCATTCTGTTCATAATGTTCCTGTGACTGGGCTCTAATCAACTTTCACTGCTGCTCTGATAAACTCAGTAAGAGAGGCGAGTATTTTATTGTGAAAACAGTCTTGCTGACCACAGATTTGCTCAGAAATATTAAGGCTTATTTTACCATCCAAGCTACTAAAATTAATCTTAGAGAAATGCATTATCTCTTCTTTCTATATCTTTTAGAAAACAAGGCAGGGGAGGAGTAGGTGGCAGAACAACACAGTTCTGCTGGAGAACAATTACTGGAAGTCAGTGAGAGCTTAGCACCGATTCACAGAAGGGTGGGGCACAGGAGCTGGATGAGAATTTATTGCTTTTGCAGCTACTGGAAACATGGATCACTATGCTGCCTTTTCCAGATATGCCAACGAAACCCAGACCACGTATCTCCTTGAACTGTAAGAACTCGAGCAACAGTCATTTGTCCAAGAGGAAAAATTAATTTACCACGGCATATGCGCAACCTTAAAATATTTAGAACAGAACATTGTTGGAGAATATTTTCAGTAATCTTTCGAATATCTACAAGTTGTTTTAGCTTTCTGCTCTCACCCAAACAGGGAAACACAACATACAATGACAAGCTTTTAACCTGAATGTGGGTAAGAAAGACCGTGCAGAAACATCTTACAGGGGTGGCATGATCAGAAGAGAATGTTAAATCAAACCAAACGGCAACAACAACAAAACCAGTTTTTCTTGTAAAAGCACTTACTGATGTGTGGGACCAATAAGAGTAGTCAAAGCTGAAGGACTTTGGTGCTTCCTTAGGATTCTTTGGGTTGATAATACCTATAGGAAATAAAATTCAAACTCTTAGCTACCTTGACACTTAGGAGCATAATTAATGAGCTGGCTGATCCAAGATCTGCGAATCTGAATATTCAAAGTTGCCACATGGCATATGAGTATGAACATAGACCGAAGTAACAGACTCACAGAAATACAGTGTTAGGAAGCTGTAAGTTATTATTTCAAATAAGACAAGAAAAAATTCCTAGGAAGAATATGCTGTCGCTAAACAGAATTCTGTGCATTCACCACAATTAACAAAAGCTTTTCCAGATACCTTTAGGTTGGTGGGTTTAGTGCTTTGGGGTTTTTTTGCCTTCCCAGCAACAAAACTGCTTCATATAACCTTTGCCTGTAGGGGAGCAATACACAATGGATCCAGCTGTCACTGTAATGGCACACACAATGCCTGCAGTTTCTGTATTCCACAGAGGGTAATTTATAAGCACAGCCCTTGTTGCAGAAGTGAATCTCTACTGCTTCCTTCTTTTTGATACTACAGTGCTGGAAATACTTAAATCTATTATTTCCAGCAGCTGTTTTCAACACTGTCTGTGTAAACAAGGACTGTAAAAAGGCATAGTCCTGAGGGTATCACAATTAGATAAACCACCTTAGCTTTACACATCCACCCCTGCACCTAAAGCAGCAATTTGCCTCTGGGAGTGAGACACTAACTGTGATGTGTGCAAATAAAGTCCACAAGGAAAAGAAGCCATACAAAGGTGTCAGTAGTCTTCCTGGGGATGATTTACATCCTGATACCAGACATCCTAGAAAGAAGATGCTTATTTCTCACATATTCGTGCCAGTTAGATTATGCTTTGGGAGATGGGGGCTTCTTCTCCCTTTCCTTCTGCGATGAATGCGATGAAATTGTATCACCCACACCTCTTACCATTTCAAACATGAACTTAGCATCTTGTTTCACCAAAATCCCTGAAAATGTGGTTACAGGATCCCCATTAAAATTAAATCACTCCTCTACCAGATGCTGTGTTCCTGAGCAGGGCTGTGGTCCAAAATTACAGTACGGAGAGATCATCACTGTCTGGATTGCAAATAGCAACAGTTGCTACTCTATTTCTCGTGGCCAACTCCGTTTCACTTGGATGCACCTTGTGCTGGCATTCTTGCCTTAAAAAAGCTGACAGACATGCAAAGCCAATGAATTATATGCACCAGCACAGTATCAAATTGCAAAAAAATGCCTGTGGTTTTGGATAGCAACATGGGCATCAACACAGAACAAGCTGTAACCTAAGCAATCATATATAGCTTTAGCTTCCCTTTACTAGCTTTGCTCAAACAACAGTACAGCTCCACTCACACTATTCCACCAGTCCTAAAGTGAACAAAAAACAAATCCCAAAGACAACTCCCTGCACCAAACTTAAATTAGTTCTCTCCCTGCAGTGTATTCCAGACCGCTACAACTCAACAACTTCTCGTTTCTCAGTTAAGAATTTAACATCAAAGCTCTGAAAGGTAAGGAAGAGGTAATGCCTTGTACCTGGATGTCCCCACCCAAAAATGCCATACAAATAATAGAATCTCCACATTAGTGTCTGAAAAGGCACTACAAACTTGCCGTTAGTTTGCCTTTCTTGCTTCAGCTTAAATTTGATCCATCGCATTGGAGAAGAGTAAAGTTCAGGCTCTGCGAGTTATACAAGTCATTCCAATCTGCTCCATTTTTTTCTCTTTTTAAACCATTGTTGTTATTATTACTGTTATTGTTATTTTCTTAGCTAGACTTTCCTCAGCTCTTCACACTGAGTTCCATGTCCAGGTCACTATTTTGAAAATCACTTTCTAGGATGCATGTTTTTGTAAAGCGTATCTTGAGAAGCGTATCAGGAAAGGGAGTTTAATTTGCAAGAAAGCAGCTCTGTCAGAGGTTGGGAATGCAGCTGCCTGGCAAAAACCTTCCACTGCAGCAGGAATGGCTCAGAGAAAACCTCCCAGCTGCCAGGAACACGGCATGCTGCCCCTCACCACTGTGATCCAGCCACAGCCTTTGCACTCAGCTTCTGGTCCAAACCTGAAGTCTCTTTATCCCTGTTTCTGTTTCTTGCGCACAGTCTACATCCTCCGTTTTCAGAATCATTGGCTTCGCAGAATTCTCAGTCTACAAATGAATCCAGCAGAGCTGACTGGGTGAGAAAATAGAAGATTACGACCTCAACAGATTTCAGCTGGACTGAAACCCTCTTCATTTAGGGCACGCAACACCAGGTGGGTGCTGCCAGCATTAGAGATGTCTGATGTGGTCTGGTTTAAACCCAGGTAGGCAATAATGTGATTAAAACACCTGGAAGATGATGAGGCAGCTAAGAAACCAGGAATTCAACCTGAAATAACTGACCTCACTTGAAGGTGTCTATTGCACCAAGCATCATCTTTGGGGGGACAAGAAAACCTAGGAAATCTAGCTACTTTTAAAGGATATTTCTGAAGAAATTAAAAGGCTTCTTATAGTACAGGTAAGGTTTATCCTAAAAGTTCATGTGCTAAATTGGGAAAAATAGAAATGGTGATGCAGAAATTAAGACTGAATTGGCAACACTGATTTTATGTACCATGTTTCTCAACCCGCTGTGTTTTCTGCTGAACAAGGAAACAAATTGAATTAAAAGAGAAAGAGGACTGTTTCCAGTGTCTCCAACATCCACAAGAATACTAACAGCTTTTCAGTTCCTTTCTTTGGTTTTTAAACCATGCAAGGCCAAGATGAATTATATTAGTGAATCATGAAGTAAGTCATCATCTATCTCCTCTCCCCACAGCAGCCTCACCACACGGTCCACACGCTAATGGTTTAATTACAGAGCCTCAGGAAATGAGAAAGGCAATAAGGCAGACGATCACAGCAGGAACACATTAATAGTCTTTTTATCTTAGAGAATAAATTTGTTTATCTGCTATTTCAAAGGTCCAATGTGGCAATTAACTCTTCTGTTTGCAAACTGACACTGCTGCTTTGTGCTGCAGCTATAATTACCATCCGCATGGCACCGGAGCAGCTCTGAATGCTGGAGTCAGCCAGTTTCTGAGAAAATCCCTCTTTCAGGCCCCTTGCTTCACCAAGAACAAATTTACTAGGTCATGGGGTATCTTCTAGCTTTCCACAAGCTAAGCTTTCTGCACCTAAGAGACACTGGAAGGGATATCTTACAGAATCACTGTCTGCTACACCACTGCTACTGAAACAGGTCACACTCGGAACTCCAAGGTGAGAAGGATGAAACAAGCTGAAGATAATATTTCTCTGCTGCAGTGCCTAAAGCCTCTTCTGGGATCAAAGCAGCAATCACAGCGGGGGTTAATGCCCATCATACCTTTGGAATGGAAGGCCAAGAAAAAGGCAAGGGAATGTTCATGGGCTTAAAATATTTTCTACAAATCATTGATTTGGTTGAGAGAGATAAATGCCCGTATTATTACTTTTCTTTATTTGAATAATGAATTTCTGAAAATTTTGAATAATAAGCTTCTCCTTAAGAAACAATATTTAGATCTGTTTTCTACCTTTGTACGCAAATAGAGCAAGTAATTACACGTCATAAATTGAGAGAAATAAAAGTACACTGTGTGAACAGCTCTGCAGCAGTACCCATGTGAAGCAGCTGATTTAGTACCCACTGCCATGCCCACCTAGAGACACAGCTTGCATTTTAAAAGCTTAGACTTCCCTTACAGTTATACAGTGAGCCAAGCCGAGCTGCTTCACACCGTCCAAAGTTTCTCTAAGCAGGAGTAATTCACATATTCTCTGGAGCTCAAGCAACTTAAAAAATTCTTTTTAGCTGCTTAGCTGTTTAAGTTTGGTGGACTTTTTGACACCTTTAACTACAAACATTTTATACCTCACTGACCCAAAGGTAAGGAAATGCACAGTTTTAAAAGAAATTTCTTCACACCAAATAATCTAACTTTTTTTAGTATCATGTAAGACCCAAATACTTTAACCTATTGGTCCTTGTACAGGACAAGTACATAGTAGGAGCAGTACAGGGGAATAAAAGGAAAAAGCAGGAGCACAATAAATGAAAGAATTATACTTTCAGATGTGCTGTACCAACAGTAACAGACCAATCTCCACAAAACATTTGGATTTTATCATACCCTTACTTAAACAGGCAACCTCATTTTTTGGCATTTTTATTTCCACAGTCCATCCCACTTGTTCCTTAATTAACATTTTATATACCATCCACCATCTGCTTTACAGCTAGCACAAAAATAACATATACTTTCAACCTTTCAAAGCTATGAGCTCAAATTCATCCCTAGTTTTTTAGCAAACACTGTAGCAACACTTGAAAGACCACTATTGAAATAGTACCCATATATTTCATAATATGCATTACATTGCATTCCTATTGTCATTTTGGACATCCAAATTTTTTGCCTTAGAATCCAATTTTCATTTCTGAAGCTGAAATTCAAAAAGCACAGGTCAAATATACATCTTATTTTACAATTATAACCAGAGTGTGGAGCACAGCTGAGAGCTAATGCAAAGTTAAAATCTTCCAGGGTATTTCCAACTGGAAGCAGCATTCCCTGTCTTCTCACTCCTTCCTAAACATACACAAACACATTTCCACTTCAAGCCTTCATTTCTGGACTTACACTTCCAGGCTCCTTTAAAACTAACCAAGTAAACAGACAGTAGGAAGCCTACAAAGTGAAGAAAAAAAATCCACAAAAGCAAGGAAACTTAGCCAAGATCAGCCCCCTCATTCCATTCCCATCTACTCAGCCACATAAATATTTTTGCAGGCACAAAGAATGACTAGAAGTGCTTCTCAACCACTCCAAACTCGCATCAATTATGACACTGAATCTGCAGTCCAAGCCTGATCTGTTCTCATCCCAGTCAGTGCTGCTCCTCAGCATGTCACAAATTTGGCAGATTAGAAATTATCTGCAGTTCAACATCTGGGGATGCCAAATACACAAAATTCCTTCTAATAAGCTCTTGGAACAGAGAGACAGAGTGCAAAGCACTCAAGAGGCAAGAGCTGAAATTACTCTCTTACCCCTCACTGCAGTTAAAGTCAAGTCTCTGGATTGCCCAGCTCCGCCTCTGTTAGCACCCAGAGTCATCCTGCAGGGCACGCTGCCAGCAGCCATGCCACGCATTGGTCACTGTGGGGTGCTCCAGAGAACTGGCTAACTGCAGCTTGCCCTTCAGATAAACACCAGCAGACAGAATTAACTTGGGCTTTATCCTGGGATTAGCTGGTACACAGTCTGTGCTAGGAAGGGGGGTGAAGGGACACACGGACTTTTTTGAAAAAACAAACAAACAAACAATTCCTAATCAGAAATGAAACCCAATTATGATGAAAGTTGAGTATGGAACTGGAAAAACCGACCTTCCCAGATTTGTGCAACACAGCCTGCTTTGTCGTTAACATCTGCCATTCCCATGCTGCTACCACAGCAGGCAATGCTGAGGGCACAAAACCTCTTTAACTTCTACATATGAAATAAAATTAGATTTCTTCTCACGAAGAGAGGCTTCACATGAGCCTCAACAATTCTCCCTGTGGCAGCATTATTCTAGCCCAAGCACACATTCCTACTAAATGCCAGCACTCAGAGATAACAGCTAGCAAGAAAAGCACTGTCTTCACTTTTGTTCTCCTTAACTGTTAGTAAAGGAACAGGCACGCATTTTCAAAAATCATTTTGGTCTAAACAGAACTTTGAAAGGGGTAACTTTGGGGGGAAAAATATAAAATAATTAATTTCTATGCCTTCTTCAAACTCTGTTTGGATCAATATAAGCAGTAGTTTTATTGTGTCTGAATAAACAATTTATCCAGTACAAAAAAACTGAGGCTTTCAGAATTGACTCCCCAAGACCAAATTAACATTAAATACAGAGTCCCTTAAAAAACATGGGTCTGGAAAATATATCTGCACCATCTGTAGACTGGAATGACAACAATGGGAACATGTTCCTTACGGAGAGCAGGGTGGAGCAGGCATTCTTTATTTGCTGGAACGTGAATAACACCACAAAGTCACGTTTAATACAGGCTTCTTTCCTAGGCATACGCTGCAATCAGATCTATGGCCATAGTGCTTTTATAAGACAGACTTTCAGGGCTGTTATTATAAGAGATAAATGAAGGGAAATGGACACTTCCAGCCCATGAAGCAGTGCTTGCTTTTCAAAGCATTGTTTGCATTTTTCAAATCATTAAAAGGGAAGGAAACCAAGTAGAAGCTAAGAACGGCTCATTTGGAATTCAACCGGATTCTCTCCCCACTGTGGAATTTCAACCCTGTACTGGGAGAAAGGTTGGCTGGGGGAGGGAGTCAGGCTCAACAGCACCAGAGCAAGGCAAACGCTCCCTCACAGAAGCTGCTGGAAAGCCGCTCTCATCCTCAGCTGCTCTAACAGATCCAGGAGCTATAAATACCAGCTCTCCAGCTGGTGTTCTTGGAGAACAGCATGCCAGCAGGCTCTGCAGCAGGCAGGAGCCAGCCGAACCAGACTGTTCTCCCTAGCTGAAAAGTTGACCCAAAACCATTCCAAAACCTCCACTGTCAACAGATTACCTGGGAATGTCCTACTGCAAAGGCAGCGTGTCAGGTTTGTGAGTGTGGCTGGGTGAGTGTTCCAGCTGAATTCTGGGCTCACGTTTTCTGCCTCAAGGCAGGTAAAGCAGTATCTCCCTTCACCTGCTGCTCTGACTTGACATCACCAAGAGCCAATGGCCTCTCCTAAGACCATTTTCAGCTTCAGACACACACCAGCAATACATTAAGAGAAGACCATGTAGCACTGGAATCTTGGGGAGCCGGGTCTTAAGGATTTCAGTTTGGTCAGTTCTTAATACTGTATGTCTCTGGAAGAATTCGTGTAGTGAATGAAAATACCCAGTTCTTAAAGCAGTTCCTAATAACAATTTGCATTCTCTTTACTTCTACTTGCATACTAAAGATGGCAGTTAATTTAAACATTTGATGAAAAGAATCACCTCTAATGGCCTAGCTCTGTGTCAGTGGGCACTAAGTCTGAAGGGGAAGCATTTCGCATGGAGAACTCACCACTGACAGAAACTGCTCTGCTGTAGTTTCATGCTAACTTCATAACATAATGTAGTGTAACTGCATTTAACATCAGCTGGAACACCCTAGTCATCCCACAGTCTCGTTCCAGACCCAGCATTTGCATCTCTAGCATTTAAAGATCATTAAATGTTCATCTTCCCCCAGCTCCCCAAAGTCATCTTCTGAATTTTTTTAACAGTGCAGAATTAACACTTCAAGCTATTTTTGTTCAATCGTGAGAAAAGCTTTAGAAGGAAAATCAAGCACCTAAAAAATTCCACATTTTTACTTCTACTCCAGAAAAATATTCCAGGCTTGTAGCAAAACATATGAGCTGTCAATATTGCAGGGCATTCAGAGACAGTGACTAAGACAGACTTGTGGACACAGAAAACCCTAATGCTGCAGAACACAGAGAGCTCTAATGCTCATATTGGTAACAGGACAGTCATCAGAAGAGTTTGGGTAACCTCTGCTACTGTGACCTCTTTGACTTGTCCTTCAAACCTCAACCACAACACCATTCAGGCACCCTCCACGTGACACAATTTATCTTCCCATAAACAGCCTGTTGTGATAACACACCCACCATGAATGCAGTGCAGTATTATCATATTGGACAAGCATTCATTTTGCTTGCACCGCTTACGAGGATTTACAGACCAGAAAAATCAGGGTAGGGGTGAAGTGACATTCCTGCAATGCTGATTATTTTTCCAAGACAACCTCATCATGCAAGATACAAGTATAAAACACTAGAAACACTCGAAAGAAAAAAGAACAACAAACAAGAAAACCAAGCTGTCTGCTTTAAGAATCAATGCTTTTTGGAAGGCACAAGGCATCAGAAAGGGAATATGCTTACTTTCTGAGATATCTAAAATTATAATTTTCATAAGACAGATTGAGAGTCAAGACTGAAGTCTATCTAAAATAATTAAGCCACTTTTCTATACTTTCATTGAAAGCATCTCATCAAGACAGAAAAACAGTACATTTAACTACAATGAACTTTTTTACTTGTTTTTTCTATCTAAGTAGCACAAGTTATATAAATTCCCACCATTTTACTTTCTACATGTACTCAATCATAGTCAATAAAAACCAGTTTCTTGTAAGGCCTTTCTTCATCCATAATTTAGACCAAATATTATTTCCATGGTACAAGCTCTTTCCTGAAACTATCCAAACTATATTTACAGAAAAACAATGCAGAAATAAAACCAAACTCATTATTCTCCTGAAGGCATACACACACAACAGGGTTTCATTACCATTTAGGACATCTTTTGGTTAAGAAAACAGTTAAAAATTAATCAGAAAGAAAAAGATAAGCAAACCATGCTTCTTTTTTTCCTCCCCCTTAGGATCAAGTTTCTTTGAAAGAGCTTACTACTTTTTAAGCTATATGACACTGAGAAAGGCTAAATTTAACAATATACCCTGTCAAAGTATATCAATAAATGAGATGGCTAAATTAATGATGAGGTTACCTTACTCTATGAACCTTTCAATAGTTTTGACTTCTGTATAATATTTCAAGTACCACTAATTTAGACAAACATGCAATAAACCGAAAGCTTTTTAAGTTCAGTCCTGCTTTCCCACCCCTTTTTAATTTGCTCCAGAACAATTGCATAAAGCAGCACACATCTTAAAAAAAAAAAAAAAAAGTAAAGAAAAAACGAAAACAAAGCAGAAATTAAAATTAGATGCTTCTGTATTAGGTTTTCTGTTTTGGTTTGGTTTTTTTAATTTAATCATTTAAGTCTAGATCTGAGGTTTATACACCTTAGGGAGAAAAAAAACTTAAACGAAACAACCATTAGAATATACTTTTTTTCCTACAACCTCTACAGATTAACTCCAGAATGTCTTACCAAGCTTTTCTGATGCCAAGGATGCCTGGATGAGAAGCTGACAGCCGTATGTCCACAGCAGCAGCTGGGACTATTGTTGCTGGCAGATGGGACCACTTCACCAGGCCTATTTTTATTAAACATCCAATACCTTCAGCCAACATTACTGAAACACAGAGACTACTGCCGAGTTAAAATCTCAACAGGTAATTTTCAGTCCTCACCTGAGGATCCAGTTGTACTCAGTCCTTCCAAGATAACCTGGACTGTGCAGGTGCCCCTTTTCACTGGTATCGTTTATGGCAAACCAGAACATACAATAATCACAGATGAACTATAGTTTGAGAACTTTGGTTTAGTCTGTCACTCGCACACACAAGATGTTAAACCCTATTTTCATTCATCTAGTGCACAGTTAATTGCAACAGAAACATTCCAAGTAGGGTACTTCCTTATTTCCTTGTTTTGTTCATTTCATTTTTTACACTTATTTAGATTTTTAAAAGAATAAGCCTGCTGGGGTCTTTGCTAGTGATTAGTATCTAAATGCTGTCTTGTAGCTACTAGCTTGAACCTCTGCATCATTTTCTTTTGTTTTTATTTATGCATTATTTACTTACATGCAGGATTATCAAATCACTTCCACCAAAAAAACCAAAGCAAAACAAAACAAACAAACCAAAAAACCAAACCAAATCAACCCTCAAACAAACAAAAGCCAAACCAGAAAAAGCACAACATTCAGGGAGTCTTTAGGCACAGAACAGCTTCGTTTTTCAACTCAATAACCCAAGGCAGCAGCTGCCAACATTGTTTATATTTGTTACGTTTCAAAAGCCCATACAAGAATGAGCACAAGAACTACTGACACACAAAACACTCTTAGATCTACAGGTCAGCTTTCATGTATTACACTGCAGAATCTTTTTCCCACTCACCACAAAAACAGCAATTCATTAACTGGACAGGAATAAATAATTAATACATTGTGGGCATGATGCATTAGTGTAAATATTTCTGAACAAAAATTGGAAAAAGCAGAAGTTAAAACATATTCAATCAAGATATGCTGAAAACCATTATTTATACTTTAACTATTAATTTTAAAAAGCCACTTGTGAGTTTGGCCACAATAAGCCACCTAATCACTAATTTAAAGAACATGCTCTTCAGAACAGAACTCCGAACAGAAACAGCATTTCGGTCTACTAAATTCACTTGCTTAGCAGGTGCTTTTGAAAACAAAGCTTATGTTTCTTAGGATGCTTTCTAAGAGATAATTATTAAAAAAAGATGGCCTTTTCTGAAATCAGTCCCATTCAGTTACTGTTTTGATGGAGTTTTTTCATTACTAATTTGATGATGACATTACCTCTCCTTTGGAAAGTAGATTGCATTCCTTAAAAAAAGGAATTTTACAGCTTCTAATTTGTCCTGTCTCTAAGAATTCCTCCATTACCTTCTCTTCTCCTACCCCCACTTCTCCTGTGTCCACTGAAGAACTTCTGGCAGTATCATTCAAATGGATCCCATCTGCAATTAGATATGATCCAAGCAGCACAGGCCTTCTGCCAAATTCCAGCCCCTTAATGCAGTCAGCACATGTGACTTCAGCTGAACTGCAGAATCTCAGTTTTGCAACGTGTATTTAAGACAAAGACTGACAATTTAAGTGCACGATGCTGTATTACTGCAGATCAATACCTTTCCAAGCATACAGGAAAAAAATAATAGTTTTGTCATCATGTAGAGCAGGCAAAAAAAAAAAAAAAAGAAAAAAAAAAAAGAGATAGGTTTCAAGTACTGATTTCAAAATTCCCACATTTTGCATCCTTCCAGCAGAAAAACAGAAGTCCCAATTACTCACAGTGTCCTTAACATTATGGGTTAAAGATCTTAGTACAAATTCTCTTTTTCTGAGATTAAGAAATATACAGAACTGTATTCAGCTGCACTGTCATTTTTAAACAGTGAGAAATTATAAAGACAGAGACCTACTATGAATCTTGATTAAAGGTCTTGATCTTCTAGGAGGAAATTACATTAAAGCCAGATAGGATAACAAGTAAATTCTGTAGGAGTGCACAAGCAAATTATGTTGTTTTGCTTCTCAGGCAAAGGACTGTGTAATGAAATTGAGTATAAGCTTTCTAACCCAGAGGGACGTTTAGCTTTGCTGGCAAGCACCCTGTGAATGACAGGCAATCCCCAAAGCCATAAAGAGCCAAATTCACACAAAAACTGTTGAACAAAAGCAGAATGTCAGGCAAGAACCCTGGTGGCATTCTGACTTCAAGAACCTACTTTGTTATGTATGTCAAAAAACACTCCTTTTTTCAATATTCATCTAAAAGGATTTATAAATAAAGTACATCTGTCATATACTTAATTATTTGTATTTTTATACTGCTTTCCTTAACATAATCCTGAGCACTTTGCCTCAGTTTCACTGTAATGCAGTAGTCTCTGCCAATACATTTGCAAAACTTAGACTTGGACAAAGTTTAAATGCGGGACCCACAAAGGATCTGTAAAATAGCTTGGCCAATCAATACATACAGAATTAAAGTTCAAGTAACAGTCAAGATCACTTCTTAGCTGTCAGACTTCACACTGTCTCATCAATCCAGTATCACAACCGTCCATTAGGCTTGAATTCCGAGATAAGGGAACTTCAACTGTCTTGGAGGCTTAAAATAGTCACTACTCAAGAGAAACACCATCCTCTCCAGTTTGCCTTCTGTCAACTTGATCAGTGCGGAAATGAAAAAACAACCTTCTCAGAGGCAAGTTATCTAAGCCTTGATCTCTTCACTGGCACATTTGAAGGTGTGAAGCAGGAAATCTTTAGTCAAGAATTACTATTGAATTCCCTTTATTTTCAAATTGCTGCATCAGATATGAGTCTCAGATACACTAATTTCACTTTATGTGCTCAGCTTTTAGTCAGCAAATAATGAGGAGCTCAATAATGTAACTGTGGGGCTGCAAAAAACTGAGCATCATGAAAACAAAAGAATCTTTGGCAGAATGGCACTTATGTCCCCCAAACCTAACACGTAGCCTAAAAGCATACCAGCTGAAGAATTTCAGCTGGAAGTTATGTGTGTCAGAAAACTTTGTTAAGGAGATTCTTTGGAGAAAAGACTTCTGCTGCTTTTTTTCCCACCAAACAAAACAATGCCTTATTCATATCCTTTATTATACAATCCTCTTCTGTTCAAACTATTCCTCTGCCCATTGCTTTCTTGTATTTCCCCTCTAAGAGGGAAACACAGGGAAAAATATCCCACAGATTGTAACAATGTTTAACTATTGCAACTGATGATTCCTTTCCACAGTCCGTAATGGCCCCAATGACTTAAGCCTGACCATCTGTCACACCACCCAGCTTGATCAGAGCCATAGCATTCAAATAAAAGGCTGCAGATTAGAACATTTCAGAGTACAAAATACAGCAAAAGAAGTCATTTCTGTAAAGAAATTTCCAATTAGATAAATTGGAAGTATTTTTCTCCTTTTGATAGCTGATGTAGTTTCTTGGAAACATGTCCCTGTAGTGCAGCTCCAGCGTTCAGAAACAGAACCAGTGTCTGGCCTACACCACAGCCCCAACTCCAACAAACAAACTGCCAGCGACTGACTGGTCACCCTCCTTGTTGCACCACAACTGAGGTGTTTCCACAGGCTCCTGGAATTCAAACATCTTAAGCATCCAAAATTATTGCTGTGATGATTGCAGCAAGAAAAGCTATTACAGAGGTACCCGGTGGTGCTGCTGGAGCCCAGAGCTTGGTGGAATTTCCATAACAAATGTCCTCTAATGAAGTCTACAGTTCTTCCATTCTACACTGGGATCCAGCGATGGGATACAAGCATATGTTCTACATGAGAGAACTTCAAACCCTTCCCACCCCTACTTTAAATGGAAATTTTGAAATCCAACCCCAAAAAAGTTTCTTTGGGTAGTATTTCACATAAGGTCTGAAGACAAGAATTTTCTCCACTAAAACACAAGCTCTCTTCTCTATGACACCTCTCTTCCAATGAAACCATAAACACTCTATATAATTTAAGTGACCACAACCAGGACTTAAATTCCATTGCAGAAGAACAAGCAGGCTGACGTACAACCCTGGCTAAAAAAAAAGGGAGAGGCCTGTATGAAACCTCCTTTGTGTTAACAAGCATGAGTAAACACTCAAGTAATCAGACAGTGAAATAACTCAGTGCTCTTGGAGGGTTGCTTCCTACAGCTGCAGACAAGACGGCTCTACTTGATTACCTAACAATGAAAAACTCCCCCAAGAAGAGCAGTTTACGGGCAGAGCTGTTGGTCTGCAGATGAGGAACGCCATCCCCTCAAATGCTGTCAATACTGTCTTGACCTCAAGTATGAAAAACAACCAACCAAACAAGCAAAAAAGGTGTGCCCACATTCAGTTTCCCACAGAACAGTGTTCTCCAAATTAGACCCACAACCATTATTTAGGAAGCCTAACACTTCTAATTGGTTAGAAAAGAAGATGATTTTATGTAGTCTGTTATTTTGCTGTCATTTAGACATCTGCTCTGGAAAGCATAAAACTTGATACCCTTTTCATCTCAGCTTTCTCACCCAAATTATGTTCTTAACCAAAAGCACATACTACAGAATAAGCACACCAAGAACTAAAGTACCAGATCCAAGCAGGACTTATACCCCCACAATTATCACATGGTGGTCTGCAATGTACCCCTGTATCTGTCAAGCCACATGATATTCCCACACACTGAAGTTAACAAAAAGGTTTTCACTTTAGAACTCCAATCTTTCTGTAGAATTTTCAGATCAGCAGAAGCAAACACCATGAACAACTGTATAAAAATCAAGATACTTGTGATTTAGACTTTCTACTCACATTCAGAGATAATCTAGTTTGTAATGACAGCCTCAGAAAAGCAGAAGATTAATTCTAGATGATACCATGTACACAGTTCTCAGTCCAACAGAATAAAATATTTAAGTAGGAAGGCTGGGAACAGAGAAAGACTCCCTTACAAGATTAAAATAAACTTACTGGTTGAATTGCCTTGCATCTGGATGATACATTTGGACTCTTTGCTGGTTTCTCGGGAATTGAAAGGCCGGACCCGAACAGCCACCTTCACTGAAGCCCCCGACATCCTGGCTGCTTGCAATACAGTCAAGGAACTGGAAGGGGTCAAGAGCCTTTCAAGTTATCCTTCCTGTTGGTGTTTTCTAAGGAGGAAAATATCATTTAGTTATTTACAGGTACTGCATTCAAGATGGTGATAAAATTAGGAAGGTTCAAAGTTACTTGATAAATGCAATTTCTGCTCCCTCCCTTCCCCCCAAAAGGTGTCACTTCAAAGCCAGAACTGGAAATACACTTACCAGCACCTGTTCACCGTCTCCCTAGTCAATAGTTTCTGTCACCTGAAGCAGTTCTTTTGAAGTGTACAAATACTTGTTTTCATTACTTGATTTTCTTCCAGAAAGTAAGGATGCCAATACCAAAATAAATATCTGGTTGCAACATGTGTTAAGCTTAACCTAACAAAGATAATTTTAGCAGCAAAGACAGAGCTACTTAAATTTCATCATGAGGCAATGACCATATACCCCATATCCAGGTTCTCTCACTGCCAATCCTTGCTGCCACAATGCTTTAGCAATAATATTAAAACTAACACATGTGTCATGGGCCACAGCACTCCAACTTTCAATACATATGACTCCAGAGAAAAGGGTGTACCCTTAAAGAACCCCTTGCAGTCCTGGGAAAGTCCTCTTCTCAAGGGAAATAACAACTCATCAACTACTTGTATATCTACTGATTAAAGGACACACTGTAAGGAAGAAGAGGAATCAAGAATTACTGCCTTCAGGGTAAATATTACTATCTATGTTCAGGCAAATGTCCACCATTAAATTCATCTCCATTATCAAAATGCTTGTTCAAATCTAAATGATGGAGCACTTTCATTGCAGGAAACTATCCCTGACACCCACTATCCAAACTTCAAAGCATGTCTGGGACAGTGTTGGAATGTAGGGTTAAAAAAGACTGGTTTTATTGTATTGGTGCCAACCAGCCTTTTCCATTAGAAGAAAGTTTTTCAGTTGGTCCACAGCTGAGAAGTTTAACTTGCTGCCACAGGATACGGTCAGTACTGAAGTCTAACAGCCTCAAAAAGCAGTAAGATTCAAAGAATAAGCCTTGCTAAAAAGCTCCTACCCTTGGCTAGGAAAGCCTCCATGGCACAGAAACACAGAACCTGGAAAACCATAGTGAGAAAACTATTTATGTTTGATTTATCCTTCTATCCTAGATATCTACTATGGCCACTGCTGAAGAGAGGATTCAGAGCTGGATTAATCCTCAGTCTGACTCAACACAGCCATTTCTATCTGGAACCTGACTTACCCAGGGCAGAACTCAACTCGGCTTAACCATGCACCCAGAAATCCTGACATCTTTTCTGGTTATCAACACACCACATATCCAACGAAATGCTCACTTCAGGGTTGTGATCACAGAAGTACAAAACTTACTAGCAGGTCTAAAGGAGAAGCATTTCAGCTCTGAAATAAGTTCTACACTCGGTAAAACTATTTAAACATGCTTAATTCAACTTATGACACATCTTCCCACAGTACAAGAAGTCTTTAATAAAACTAAAAAACTTCATTAATGCCATCACATGGTGAAGGCAGAAATTAAATTACTCCCCCAAGTAGAAGCAATTTAAAGCATTCCTTACTTTCACAGGTACCTGAGGTATTTCATCAGACTAGAAGAATGTCTTTAGGAGCAAGCCAACTGAATCTCAATGTCACTGGTACAGCAAACTGGTTGAGCAATGATTAATGACACAGCCACACCACCAGCTCAGCGTTAATATGGAATTTTAAGAAGCTTCACTAAAATCTTGCACATAGAATAGAGCAGAAAACTACTGGGAATGAATTCACATGATGTTCTGGGTTGTCCTAGAGACTGCTTCATTCCCTCTTGCTCAGAGGTGCATACTTCTGTGTGGAACAAAGCATCAAACACAGAGCTTCATTATGAACTTCTTCCCTCCAGGATCTACCCTGTGGATTTTGGCTCTCCCTCCCTAACAGGACCCTTGCGTAAGTACCTGAGCCTTCACACCACAGCCAAGTGACAAGACTAATCCCGACACAACCCAGAACTATTATCCAACTGACCCTGAATATTGCTCTTCGAAACAGGAATGGTACTATACATGGCCCCTCAGCATCCCGTTTATGAAATACCATTTAATAATCTGTCACGTGCAAAACATCCATTTTTATCAAGTTCACAGTGACACAATTTACTTTGTCCAATATGTTCTTATAATATTGTTTACAAAATGTAGGGGGTTTGTTTTCCCTTCTTACTGTAGGGTCCCACAAAGAATTTTTTTCTGATGTTTGCATAAAAACACCTCTCAGAACACTGCATTAATTTCTGCAGACAACAACTATATCTGGGAAGTTGGCAAACAGAGGGTGGGATGAAAAAATCATCTACTTTAAAAAAATATATATATATGTATATATATGTATAAAAAAATGTTCTCAAGTACCTCTAAACATCATATTCACAGTAAGAAAGCATGAAAATCACACCTTCAGAGACTCCATATGCACTAGCTAAATGACAGACTTGTTTGAAACACAACTGTGAAGAGATTCTCACAGAAGAGGTCACAAAATCACCGGCAACATGAAAATTTAACTGCTGGACTTCTGCAATTACCAATTTTTCCAACCCTAACTTTTGTGCTGATGGAAAATTAAATGTGGTATAATTTTAAATCTCATTTGTTCTCAACTCTGCTATTTTTCATAGCTGAAGTAAGCAAAATACCTACTTGTATTTGCACATGGATTTCAAGTGTTTTGAATATCAATTCCCTATGCAAGATTTAATTTTCATTAATAAGAAAATTAACCAAAACCAATATAATTTGCCAAGCTTTCCATACATTTAAGCTGTTGGGGTTTTGAGGTTTCTTACCAGTAACTTTAACTGGTCATAACACTTCATAAAGGCAGCGTTGCCCCCATCACACAGACTGGTAAAATAAGGCAAAATGAGCCCCAAGTTACACAGCATCACAGATAATAAATTGCAACTGGTTTTTCAGGATTCACATTAACCAGTAGTATCACTTCCTAGTACAAAATGCTGACTACAGAGTGGAAACATAACTTGAAAAAGAGAAAACCAAAATACATAATACAGTCCGTGGTACAGATTTAGAAGAACAATATTCATAAAAGACAACTTTTTTAAAATGTTCATTATAGGCTTAGAAGGCTGCCATCCATGCTAGAATGAATCATCCCCCTAATGTCTTGGAAGGAGCCTACTAGCTGTGTCTCTTTTAATGCTCAGTCTGCATGAATCCAGTCAGGAACCAAGAAGGCAACTGCGTGTGTGAGTCTTCGAGGCGATCTACCACTGGCTCCAGAACAGGTGGTAGATGACATTTGAGTTGATTAGTGAGCTTCATCAGCAAAAAGCAAATCCTACATTCTAGTTTTACACTTATTTTAAACTAAAGATACCCACCCTGCAAGTCACACACCAATATTTTAATATTAAAGTGTGTCATTAAAAAAATCATCTAAATACCTTGTTTGTTTACTGGTATTCAAGCTGACAAACCCAACTGTGTTGATCAATCACCCTTCATAGGCTCAACTAGATCTGGACTTTCACAAAAATATTTGAAGAAACATGAAGACTTGAATACTTGGATGTATTTGAAAGTTTTGGCAAACCAGTTTTTAAGCAGTGTCAAAATACAAACATATTGCTATTTTTTAAAGTAAAGTTACAAGCAGAGCAGGGATTTAGACTCAAATTATTATTTATACATTCAGAGAAGTCTGCAACAAGTTCAAAGTGGTTACAAAACAACGTTCAAAATCTGTATCTCTGCATTCAAATAAAAAAAACCCCAAACCCACCACACATCACAAATAAAGAAGAATCACTTTTATTTAAGATAACCGGTCACTGTGTCATATTTGTGTATCACAGAATGTGCTAACTTTTAAACCAAAAAAATTGCTCGTAACTTAATCAGTGCAAGAGCTCTAAAGAAATAAAACAAGGACAGAGATTAGCACACGGAACGTTGGCAAAACAGCTGTTCGGGGCAGCAGGGGTTTCTGAACAAGGGGCCCCCAGCAGAGCCAATTTTAGGTGCCGCATGAGGCTCAGGCAGTGCTGACAGTGTGATCCCTCAGCTGAACTCACACACACGCTCTGCTATATCTGTACCAGGTGGAGATGCCAGATCGAACAGTGCTGCAGAACTTGGCGAAGCACTGAAACCTGATCACACGCACACATGGCTATTTACCAACACTGGATTGTGCAACAGCAAAAAGAACTGAGCTAAGGAGCTGGAAGCGAAATATCCTTTAGAATTTGGTACGAACGTGTTCACATTCCGGAAAACCGACATAAATTCGCCATCTGCTTCTGGCGAATTCCGCGGGCGCAAGCGCTGCCCCCGCTCCGCCGGTGCCGCCGGGCCCGCCGCCCGCCCGAGCGCCAGGATTGTCAGCTCATCCTCCCAACATGGCTGCCCCGGGAGCCGCGCCGAGCCAGCCGGGCCCGGGCCCGCCGCACAGGGCGGGACGCCTCCCTGAGAACCCTCTCCTGCCACAATCCCGGCTAGCCGAAGGGCTGTCCCCCCGACCCCCAACAAGCGGCTGTCGCCTCCGCCTAATCCGAACTGGAAAGGGGGAGAAGGACGGCGGAACGCGGCACGGCGGGCGGCATCCAGCCGATGGAAAGGCCGGGCAGCGACCGCGCGGGGAAAAAAGAAGGAAGGAGAGGAAGGGAAGGAAGAAAGGGAACGGAGGGAAGAGTCCCGGGGGATGAGGAGATGGCATCGGCCAGATGGCAAGGCCGAACGGGGCCCCACGCCCTTGCGCCGCTGCCCTGGCAGCTCAAGAGCATCCAGCGTTTTGCCTCCATCCATCCAGCCATCCCTCCCCCCGCTCCCGGCCTCAGCCCTCCGCGGGGCCCCACAGATGCGTACGGCAGCACCGCCGCCTCCCCCTCCGCATTACGGCATCGCCCACCCACCCCCGCCCCGCTCCGACCCCCCTCTGCCAGCACAGAGCTCCCTCAGCGCAGCCCCCTCACCTGGCGCGGGGTGTCCGCAGGACGCGGGCGGTGCGGGGTCAGCAGCCGGCGGGGCAGCGCAGCGAGAACCCGGCCATCCCCATCGTCGTCCCCACCGAGGCCGGGAGACCCCCCCCCCCCACCGCTGCCGGGAATGGAGCGGGAAGGGCGAGGGAGGGAAGGAGGGAGGGGAGAAAGGGGAGGGAAGAGAGCGAAGCCGCGCCGGGAGGAACGGGGGCCGCGCTCGCCCAGCGCCGCTCCCGCACTGACGGACCGCGGGCCGCGCGCCCGCCCCACGGGGGGAGCGCCCCCCGCTCCACCAATGGCCGCGCGCCGCCCCGCCCCCTCAGCACAGCCCGCCAATGGCGCGGCGCAGAGCCCGCGTGCTCCCGCCCGCGCCCTGTCAATCACAGCCGGCTGCTCCGCGAGCGCCTCCTGGCGGTGCCCGGTCCCAGCGGCACCGCCCTCCGAGCCGGTCCCTCCGCCGCGCAGCGGGGGCGCGCGGAGGCGGCCCCTCGCCAGCCCCAGCCAATCACAACCCGCGATGCAAATCGCGTCCGGCTGCCCGGAGCCAATCAGAAGCGGCGGCAGCCGGCGGTCGCAGCACCGCCCCGCCGCGGTGTGTCCGTGCGCGCCCCGCGGCGGCGCCCGCGTCCCCCGGGCCGTGAGGGGAGATGGGCGCTGGTGGCGAGCACAAAGCACGGACACCGAGTGATGTGCGGGAAAACGGGCACTCGTGCTAAAAAAGGCTGGGATACAGCGTAATATGCGCGGCTTGTGGGCGGCCGCGGCTCGAGAGGCCGGGCAGGTGCGCTCCCGCTGTCGGAACGCGGTGTCTGAGGTAGCGAATTCCCCAGCTCCCGACCCAGTGTGATTCAGTGGGATTTGGAATCCTAAACTAGGCCTAAGGGTGATAGCTCAGAGGGGAGGGATTAGTTATCCTTCCTCCCTCTCTTCAAAACGTTTCTTGAGCAGCCCGAGTTATTTTTTTAGACCTCATAATGTGTATTTAGGAAAATGATTCAATTTAGTCAATGATGCTGTATTAACTCTCATACTTTCAATAATTTCATGCATATTCTCATAGCAAAATGTTATTTTTGTAGCAATAATTCAGATTTAAATTCCTCCTTATCATTAGTAACTTGGTAATTTCGGCTGTTAGAAACTTGCTCATGTTGAAGCTTATAAGCGTCTTAAAGAAAATCATGTTACGTGAGATGCCTTAATTACATATATTTAGTACACCATGATATACAAATTGCATTTAAGATGTTGAGAACATTCAGGACCTGAGATTTCTAGTTTCAGAACAAGGTTTATTTCTGTTCACAGCCTCCTGGCTATTAGCTATGTTAATCTCTACTGCGTCGCTTATGTTCCCCTTAAGGTTCAGATTTTTGGGAGAATTAGTTATTTTTTACTTTGTGTGGTGGAAAGTGATTATTCCCCCTTGCCAGTCTCATCTGCAGTTATGACAACAAATGTAGAAGCCAAAGAATACATGGCTGAACAGGAGGCTTAGGGAAATATTGCAGCAGAAACAACAAATCAAAAATAGGTGGCTTTCCTACGTCCTAGAAAATACCATTATTTGAACTTTGGAACACTTCCTATTGATGGGACAGATGATTTAATGGTGATTTTAGTGTGGTGTAACTGTGCTAACTTCTTCCTAGATCTATGCAGAATTAGGTCAGCTATTCTCTGCAAAGAAAAGGGCAAGAACACCTCAAAAAAACCCAAACCAGTTTCAAAATCTCCTGCAAATTGCCCGGATACTGGGTGCATGCTGTAACCCCCCACAGCAACAGACACTGTGATTAATTTTACTTCGGCAAAGTTTGTGTAGTGTCTCCTAGGAACAGCAGTTCCTGCATCAGTCTAATGCCCAAGTTTGGGGAGTGCTCACGCAGAACAGCTCCTGCATGTTAATTCTGTTGTTGGTCAGAGAGTCTTGAAAAAGCCTGCTAGAAACACTGCAAGAATATCAAGTTACATGACGGAAAACAGTAAGGTATAGAATTCAGCATTTTAGCTCAGTTTAATTAGAATGGTCTTCTCAAGATCATTTTTGAAAGCCAGATATCCTTGAGTAATTCAGAATTATCAAAAAATATCCTCAAGTGGAATTCCACTGTATTGTTCTGTGAATCCTGTTTTAAAAAAAATTGAGTCTATTTCCTTACAGGGAATGAACCATTCTTACTCTATCTTCTGACAACACCACACAGCCCTGAAAAGAGCAGAAACTTTCAATTCCCTGCAAGCATATGTGCACTTAAATCTAGAATTTAGATGTTCTTTTTCAAGAAAAGCCACAGGATGAAGAGTCTCAGCTCAAGAAAAGTGTCCTTGAGCATTACTACACCGGGAAAATGAACGTAGCAATTTCTTGCATTTATTAGTACAGAGAAACACAGTTGGTTACCCCAACCACTAAGATACACCACCTAAACCAGGGAAGCCGGTTTAAATGCAGGGCAGAGGGCAGGTGTAAGCTCAGGGAGAAGGGCACAGTTACACTGTGCTACCATGCTCCTGGGGGCTGCTAGAGTAAATCCCTCGCTGACTGACAGCAGCGTTGTCATCCCACTATGAACAGCATTAGTGCCCTTGCTGCCAGCAGGGAAGAGCTGACGGAGATGTAAATTGGGCCATTACATAAGTATAAATTGTGATATAATAGAATCAATTGTCCTGAACTGTATTGCTACAGCATCAGCACTTGCCCCAGGAAGTTCTCTGTCTCTGGCGTAGAGCTAGAGGACAAGGAGAGACCAGTGATACAATATAACCTCAAAATTCCAAGGAAAGCACACTTGGTAACAGAGGTGTAAGTTAGCCATTGCTGGGGTAAGCCGTTCACAGCCCAGAGACGTTCATATTCTGCACACACGTGGACATGTCAAACCTAACTCCATCCACAGTTTCTGTGATCTCTAATATAAGGTCTCTGTATTGCAGTGAGGTTACAGTTGGATTGAAAAAGGTAAACGACGTATTAGTGAGGGGAAGTGCAATCACAAAAAACTACAGGTAGCATTAAATTAACAAAACTAACAACTGTCACACAACCTTTTGTGGGAGATTGATTCTTAATCCAGCTTCAGCTTTGCTTTTCAGCTACTCAAATGTCCACTATCCACTTAAAGACAGGGGTTTGATACACTTTTGTGGCAAGACACAATAGAACGGCACTTCAGCTGCTTGTACTAAAACACATTTCATCATTCTGCTCACGAATGCCGAATTTGGGAGAACACTTGTCTGAGCTCACACCTCTGAAATACTTGATATTAGTGCCCCAGATAAAATTGTTTTGGCCACTTATGTCAAGCCTTTGTGTCTTGTGTAATATCTGCATTGACAAGTTTTCAAATGATAGACGTATGCCATAATTAGACAAAACATTTCAGTAATGCACTTCGCTATTTATATTCCTCAGGTCAGAGTCTGACACAATGGCAGAATAAGTATAAATTCAGGTTCTGAAGGGCATTGTGTTGATTAAAACATCCAAAAATATTTCTATTTCCTCCTGTCAAAACCCAAAACTATAGAATTTTCATTTTATACTCATTTTATAGTCTGTCAGTAGAAGTAATACATGATACTGACTCGCAGAAAAAAACCCCATAATGTGAAGCCATAGTTTAATCATCTCCAGTAAAAACACATATTCCCGACTGAACAGTTGTCATTCATCAATGTATAAACTTTGGGACATTTCTAGAGATTTCATGCAGTAATCCTTAATGATGAGAGGACAGTTGAACATGTCAGAGTTTTTCTTTCTATAGAAAGAAATCACCTCTTCACTAAAGAAGAGGTAATTTCTTCACACAGCTCACCACAACCTAGAAGGCATCAGAACCTGTGCTGGGTTTGGATGCTTGAATGGCAGCCTGCAGGTAAAAGCAGAGCAGGCTTTGATCTGTGACTTATGAAGAGGAAAGAAGAGGGGGATTTGAATTTGTGGAAGGAGTGAAGATTATAACTATAAAAACCAGTCGGTTTTTGCAGCAGTCCAGGCAGACAGAAGCTCTGGAACCTTCCTCCAATCCTTGGAGAAAAGAAATACCCATTCACACTGTAAGAGGAAGCACCACTAAAAAACCCACAAACAAACAAAAAAAACCCAGCCCACGATTGTACTTTCACATTTTATAATTTAGAGTTATTTGCACACCTAAAAGGTCAACACTGGATTCTGTATAACTTCACCAAAAATCCCCCTGGAGCTGTCACCAGCTGTCACAGAGCTATGAGTAGGTGCTCAGTGTCACCTGCTTGGGAACATTCTTGAGTTTAAAGTAGTACTGGTATCTGTGTGCACAGAAAATTTCCACATAATTTACTAAGTTATCTCCAGATCCTAAATCACTATCAACAAACCTGAACAAAGACACCCAATCATTTGTAATTTTTATATTTTCACTGACACTCTTACAAGAAAGACCAAGGAAACATTCTGTGCGAGTGTGTATCATTTATTGTAGTTCAAGAGAGTCAGGAATTGAACAGAAGACATGGCAAAAAACAAATAAAAGAAAAACAACCTTTTTTTTTCCAACTTAATTTTAAAACACTGTGGTTTCAAATCCTTTTTAAAAAGGAAATTCAAGTATCATATGCAGGGGGCAGTAATATAAAAATGTTTGTGAATTTTTTTTTTTTTTTTAAAAACATAATTCTACATTTCCTGCACCCTTTCTGCTTTGGTAAGGCCAAGCCATGGATACAAATTGGTACGCAACATAAAAAATGACCCCTGCCCCAAACTGCAGCCTCCAAGGATAAAAGTATCTGCTCTCTGCGGACAAGCTCCAATGGCTCAGAACTGTCAGTTAGCATAGATCTGCAGCATTGAAAGAATGTATTTTATTTTTTTTAAAGTCACTGAAATCCTGGTATTCCCAAGCATCTCATTCATGGCAGCTGTTTTAACATATTTCTATCTCAAGGCTTTTCACAAGTACCAGAGCATCTTGATCAACGTAAAGGAAAGGGACATCTCACGGAAAGGAAATTAAAATCCATGTGTGAAGCCTTTGCTTTTTTGAAATTATGCTTGTGTCTAACACCAATTAAAAACCAAATAGGCAAATATGTGTAATATAAAAATACGATCCCAAGATGAACACTTTGTTGCAGGCACAGTTATCGCACAAAATATGTTCTTTTAAGGGCAGGGGAATGATTTTGATTTTCACAGGATTTGTATTTTTTTGCATTACAAAAGAAAAAGACAGCAGTGCAGGTTTGATGGGTGGAACAGAAAGAAAGGAAGGGAAAGAGAAAAAAGTTACTTTAGCAGCAAAATGTCCAAAGTTCTAACCACAATCAAATTAACGGATATCTGGCGGTAAAAAACAAGGTTGAAGGGATGCTGCCCTGATCCATTCGTCTGCTAAAATAATTCAGCTGTAAAAACTCCAAAATGTGACATATTGAAGGACAGTTTGTAACATAACTTCCTAGCCTGTCCTCCATGTTATTGACCATCGTTATCACTTAAATATATGTACAAGAATTAAGCTGCTTTTCTCCTCGTCCACATGCTCCTGGTCACTACTGCAAGCCGGTGCCGTGGGCGTGCCAATCCTATCAACAGCTCCCAAGTGTATCTGCTCCACTCCTGCCAGAACAGCCCATGCCCTGCTCTGCCCATTGGTGGTGGCATGCACTGCAAGGGAATTTTTAATGGTCATTCTGCTTGTCTCTCATCCAGGCTTGGATTTGCTCTTTAAGTTCTGGCACTAGTAAGGTAAAAAAAAAAAAGAGAAAAAAGAATGATTAAATTACTTGGTAATAGTACTATAAGAAAGTCCCTCATGACCAACAGCCATTTCTCATTTACATATCATCATGTTTTTCAGCCCATTAGTTATGAAAGCAAGGGTGTGAGGGTTTTTTCCCCTCAGAAAAAGGGAAAGCAGAAGGAATGAGCTTTTCTGTGCAAGCTGAGATGAAAGAACTGTTACCTCTACAGGGCCTCCACAGTGTCCTATGAAAGTACACACCTGCCCACAAATTGCTTCCCCCAGCCCCCATCCCAGGGCCAGCTGTCCCACGGTACCTGGTTCCAGCATATTTTCCGTCAGCGTCTGACGATTGAAAGGATCAGTGGAAGAGTTCAGCAGATGCCTCAGGATGATTGACCTGTCCATGATAGTTCCAGAGGGCAGCCTCACGGGGTCAGTCATCAGAGTGTCCATAAGTGGATCTGAGGGCACAAGGGTCTCCTCATTAAAGTGAGGAAAGAGCTACAAATTTTATCTCCCCATAAACCCACAGTACAGAACCACTACTCAGGGTCCCCAGTACACTGCTGAAGTTATAGAGAGTTAAATGGACATAAATCTTTATAGCACTTTCCCCTTTCTGACCTGGAACTAAGCATTCACTGCTGTCACCCTATTTTCAGACTGAGAGGAGGGGTTACTGTTTTCAAGTACATGTAAGCAAAGCATGGCTAGGACTGGACAGTACAATCTCAGGGAAAACCAAAGGAACTCTTAGCTCTGTATTTACTTAACTACATCATTGAAATACAGCAGGATGGAAGGCTTCATAAACAATATATAGTTTCTATTACCATACGGAATCAATGTAACAAACAAAATCCCTCTCTCCTAGATAGTGAGGATTTAGAAGACTCCACTTGCCTCTGAATTCATCCGGAGCATCGCTGTAATCAATCTCTGCACGGGCGTTCTTGGCAACAATTTCCTCCACCTTCTCTGCCAGCAGTTTGAATTTCTCTATTGCTATGGTAGATTTGATTCCAGCCTTCCTCATTTTGGAGATAACCTCCTCAAAGAGCTCTTTACTGTAGGACCTCTACAGGCAAAGCATAAAAAACCAACTTTGCTGAGTCGTAGTATCCATACATGCCATGCAAATACTAAAGATAATTAATGCATTTTTAAAACTGCAGAAGGAAGGATCAATGAAACCTCAACCTTACATCAAAGCAAATAGTATGTAGGTAGCACTCATCTAACACCAAAATGTCAACTTTGGGGTAGACTTAAGATTTTTTTTTTTTACTAGTCATCACCACTGTAGAACTGTTAAGGACCAAAAAAAACCAGGCAACATCACCTAAAGAAAGTGAGGAAGATGCTCAGAGAGGCTGACTATAATCATTAAGACTGTTCTTAGACAAAACATCTGTCTTGCCATTCTCCTGTCTGTATTCTTGTTCTCACAAGTCTTAGCTGAAAATACAGCACAAAATGATTTTTTTTTTTCTTGAAATTTCTTAACTTCTCTGATAATGTGCAGGGCAGTACTGGGAAAGAAGTGATTCTTTCTCCCAGTCCAAACAAGAACTAACATAAAACCCACCCCACAATGTTGCAAAAATAGCAAGACAGCTGAGAGAGAGTGAATGCTGGAGATTTGCCACCCAGTGCAGTAGGAATATCCAGAGAGACCAAATGCGACTGAAGCAAGCATTACTTTCATATGAAAAAGAAAGTTAGGGAAGGACTTTTGTAGCTGTCTGTGTTCTATAGAGACACCATTTTCTTTTAAGTTCACAGTGTCATGTTTTCACATAAACCTTTTAATAAAAAGTGTTATTTACTTTACAGTGCAAGGTTGATATATATGACAAAACAAAACACACTAGGTCTCACAGATTTCTATTTCCCTTGGGATTTTTAAAGGGTTCAACACAGCCCCACTTCTTTCATCTGCACCACACTGCACCAAGAAATGCCATTCAGTACGCAGGACACACAGTGCCCACCCAAACTCCTTTCTCGTGCTCAGAGGGAACAGAACGATGGCAACATGCCCAGGGCTCTATAAACGTTTGCAGATTCCCTCTCCTACGTGCTGGGATTTGCAAATGGGACATGTCTCAAAATGCTTTAGAGAGATCCCGCCATGATCAAGCAACTTTTTGTTTGTTTTGTTTTTTCTCCCAATACCAGTAGCCATTAACCAACCGAACATTTCCTTGGTATTTCTTTCCTGTCACTGACAGTTTCCAAGAGACTGGTCACTCCCCCCACTCCTTTTTTATGAAGGGCCACTTTGTTAATTAAGCTTTTTTCCAGTTCTCATACCCACAGGCTTCCTTCTTTTGAATCCCTACGTCAGTCTGTGCATTTGCTGTGGCTGGCATGGATGAATGATGAATGATTTCATATATGCTGAACAGCACAAAAATATTCATTATGCACATGCAAATGCATATGGTCTGTTTCAGAAGCATTACTGGTATTATCTGCAATTATCAGAATTTAAATAACTACAGAAAAATGATCTTGAGCTACCCCAATACCTCTGCTTCACTAGACACGCAAACAGCTTCATGTGCTGTAAACCAGCTTCCACTAGCATCTCAAGTAGCTGCTGTGAACAATTTTTCCCCTCTATACTTTGAAAAGTTTGTATTATGAAACAAGGGCATGGACAGATGTGACTCAGTAGTTTGACAACTTTACAAGAACACAGAGCTAAGCAATAGCTTATCTTGCTCTGAATATTACCATGAGGAGTTCAAAGGTGGTGTTAATTGTCTCATACATGCTGCGCTTTGTCAGTTTATTACACAGCCATTTAATAAAGTGATTTCAGAGGGAATACAATTTGGAAACTGTCGATCTAGAGAATGAACTTTGATTTGTTAAAGGAGGCTCTTGGTCCCAGCTCTGCCTGTTTTGATGAGGAAAGGGGAGGGAGTCAAATCTCAGTGTGCCTCAGTTCTCCCACCTGCAAAGGGACAAAGTATTTCTGCTAATTTACAGTGAGTCTGTAGGAAATAAGCACATCATGCTCATGAAATTTCCCATGCATGTGAAGTGCTATGGATATTTATGTATGTTTACACGTTTGCAAAGCACTGGGAACACCCATCCACAAAGAGCAGACAGAATATGAACAGAGATGACCTGCTGGAAGAAAACAAACTGCAGGGATGTAAGACAAACTGGCTGGCAGCACACAAGCAAGATGAAACGCTTCTAGAATGTTCTGCGAAGTCCTGTTTGTCCACAGCGCTTTTGCCCTTCTCCTTCATCTTTCTGGAGCTCACCTGATCATCAGCAATTGCTTTAGCAAAGCGAGCACAATCCAGCTGCAGATAAATGTCAGTCAGTTGGTCCAACAGCTTCTTTGGTTCAAACCCATATTTCTCTGGGTTTTCAACTTTCAGGTCACGGCACTTGGGGCCACACAGTTGCTGTAAGTTAAAGTTCAACATAGCAGCCAGTCGTGGTCCAAGTTCCTATGAGAGCAAAGTAAAACACAGATCACAGTGTGAAGGCAGTGATAAAGATTATCGCTAGATTTGCACACAGCAAGATCAGGAATTATTAACTAATAAAATTTTCATTTGGTAGGCTTGCAGGAAGTGTCTGTTCTTTATGCATGTTTGCCATTAAAAAATGTCATGCAAACAGTTGCTGTCTGGAAGGATCACACCATCTCAGTGACTCAGGTAATGCTCTCAACAGCAATTAGATTTTAATGAGATGGAGAAAGGGGAAGAGAATGGAGACTAAGTGCTACCAAACATTTCCAGGTTACTATCCAGAGATGTTAGAGAAGCAGGGAACCAACTTAAATCTGAGCAGGACTTACAGGTCTGAGAAAAGGCTTTTGGACCTGCTTGGTAAGGATATGGAACATATCAACAGTTTCTGTTGCCAGGGCAAGATATGAACGGGACACACGCTCATCCTGAGCCAGCTGCGACTGCCGGGCCTGTTGCTGATCCTACAAAATAAACACAGAGTGGTTACAATTCCAAGGAATTTCCTGCATGACCATTCATCAAAACCTTACAGCCACATTCCTAAGGGGATCTAGACAAAAGGACAGACAGTAATTCAAATACAGATGTGGGAAATCTTTTAATCTAAGGTACAGCTGCTCACTTTTATCACCTACTACTAATGTCTACACCAATTTTCCAGAATTCTGCAACACTAAAGAAGGAATGCAAACAGCATAACGAGCCCCCGTGGTTATTGAGTCTGTTTACACCCTCTAACTGCTCCTCACAGCTGCAGAACTGGATTATGCTTCCTTTCCATCCAAATGCCAATACTTCAAAACGAGCTTGGGATCTGAGAGTCAAATGAGGTTCTCTCTAATTTATGCACCATCATAAATAATAAACACTCCCCAGTGGAACAATCTGTAGATGATGTACCAGCTCATTTTGTAACTACAGTAATGGCTTTACCTTGCTGGTAGGCAGAGACAGGAAGAAAGGCTTCAGAAGAGCAAACCAGAATACATTTAACAAAGATCTTTATAGCTTTTCCTTTTGTACTTTTTCTTTTTTTAAATCAATAACCTTAAAATAGAAATACCTGACATTGGTGGGTCAACACACACAATTACTGTCTAATCAGGCCAAGCTCTGAGGTACAGGATTATAATTGTCTGCATCGAATCTACCAAGGACCAATGCATTAACAGAATAAAAGCTTCTATTCCTTGAAGTCAATTCAACTGGCGAGCATCTTCCCAAACCTCCTTCAGGAAGGTTAAAGTCTCGGTTTCTCCACTTAGAATTAAGTGCAGAGTAATTTGAAACTTTATACTATATCCACTTCACACCACTCTCTTTGCCAGCCACAACGTAACTAGGCAGAATGATGGTTTTTGCAGAGTGTGATCCAGAGTGACCATGGCCATACCGGCAGCAAGAAAAAGCATCGACAACTGCTTCTCATAAGCAGCTCTTTGGTGCTGCCCCTTATAAAAAAGTTTTTTTAGTGGTCTTGTATTGGAGAATTAAAAATAAGTAAAGGGCACTTTGAAAAACAGCTCTGTTCACCCTGGGCAGCAGGTCCCATTGCTCTTTATTCTTCATCTCCTCTTGCACTTCATGGATACGTTTTAGGGACTCCAGACTCTCATCCAGCAAGAAAGTTGTGTCATTTATCAGCATGTTGATGTAGCGAACAAACTGCTTCCCAGAGCTGAAAACATCGAAACACAGGTATCACGGCAGAGCAGGTGGGTGTGCAGAGCAGACTGCAACCCCAGAAACACTCCTGCACTGTATATTTCCAACAACGATCCCATTCCCCAAGCCAAGTTGATTGTGGTGTCCAGAGCTCAGTTTAGAAACACTCCAGTTCTACTGGAAGGGGTTGCCATGTAAGATACAATGGAAAGCAGCATCACCCATTCCCAATGGCAGTGACCTCCTCAGGTCCCTGCCTGAGCAGCCTGCACAACAGGAAGCAGCCTGAGACAACCTCTTACTCACTTGAACTCTTCCATAAATGTACCATGGTGAGCTATATTCTGCCAGAGGCTTTTGAAAATGGTGCTGATGTGGTAGCGGATTGTAAACTTGTCATAGAATTCGCTAGTGGCTCCGGTATGCTCCACATCTGGAAAAGACAACAGATCCCAAAACATTCCCACCAGGATTCACTGGCAAAACACCTCTCCCTACTGCCTCCAATGTTATGAGCTTGAAGCACGCACAGAAACTTTAAGAGATGAAATTCAATTCCCGTTCAGAAGTCTCCATCTTAACTCCCATTAAAAGAAGCAGCCCTATACATTTTCTAATCTAGACCCAACCTCATTTCTGAAGAAAAACCCTGAGAAACCAAAACATTCTGCTCTATTCAACTCTGATCTTCATCCCACAGCCTAAAATCTCACTAAAAAAACTGGGTATGCTACAAAAATACTTGTTTTTGTTATGGGTGCAAAAACTCTTCTGAAACACCCAAATCTACAGACTAGCAAAACTACAATGAGGAGTTTTAAAATCCCAATATTCCTTTAGAAGCAAAGCAAAAGCTTTAATTTTGGAATCTAAAGATCACAAAAGCAATTGTCCCATCAATTCACACTGCTGGACTTGTCAGTGCACAACAGCTTGTGAAAGGACTGGAATGCTTAAGGTTCCATCTAATGCTATTTCCCCCCATTTCTGAGCAATAAAGCCTCATCTTCACAAGACTCAAGATCTATCTGGGGGGTTTTTTTTGTTTGTTTGGGTTTTTTTGGTTTGGTTTGTTTGGGTTTTTTAATAGTTACAACAGCTAATACAGCCTTTGGCCTTAGAATACTATTGTGCACTCAGTGATCCACAGACAGAGCACTTACCTGTGTAAAACTTCATCAAGGAGGGGACTAACAACTTAGTGGAGAGAGGGTGATTCTCAATCATTTCAAAGAACTTCTGTGTCCGGGGCTGAACAGCTGGATTTGTCATGAACATCACTTCCACCAGCTTGGCTACTAAATAAGGATTTCGGATGTAGTTCTGGTTGCACAGCATCACAACAAGGAACATCACTATGTCCTGAGTACAGGGCTCATACAGCACCTGAGGAGCATATCTGGAAACAAGGAGAGAAGGAAAAACTAAATGAAAAAACGCCAACCCCTAATGTTCTACTTCTTAAGCTATGGCTTTTTAAAAATATTATTCTAGTGATGATTTAACATATCAGAAGATCAAAAGGTCTCACTGAAAACCATAAAGAAAATTCCTGGGGAGAGAACCAAAGAACTTTCTACTTTCTTCCAAGATAAATCTAGGTTAGAAGGGACTGTGGAGCCATCTATGCATTATAGCTGCAGCAATGCTGCCATGCCATAACCTTATGGCTGCTGTTAACAACCAGAACATCAACTGCAGATAAGTTAGAAAACTACTTTTCCACCCTACATTTATGCATGTGCCACCTGCTAATGGGGCAAGTGGTAGTACAAGTTACCTTCAAATATAACTTTACTTACTGTACAATAAAAAATAAAAATTCAGCAACATCTTCCACGTAAAACTCTGGCAATGCTGCAAATACTTTCGGAACCTCAGGAGTTAAAGGCAATTTTACGCTGTAAAGCAAAAGAGACAACAAACAGGACAGTAAACCAGCAACGTTAAGCAGGAAGTGGCACGTGCTTCCTTATGGAACTCTTCTATGGGAGCCCTTTATAAAAATTTGAAACTGACTTTTTTAAAAAGCTCATGTCAGTACTTCAAGGGTACCAAACACACCTGAGGGAGCCCCCCAAAACCCAGCTGAACATTAGACTCTGAGTAACACACATATTCCATGCAAGGATGTACATCACCGACCACGTAATGCAGATGCTGTAAGTAAAAATAATTCTAGAACTGCTAAATTCAGTAAGCAATCTAACACGATCTGAAATATCTTTGATACCACTTACACAGATCAACCTGACACTCACTTGGGATAGGCAGGGTCAAGAATGCGAAGCATCAGCTGAATCACCATGCCATAGAAATTCAGGCATCTCCTGAGGAAGTTTTCATCCAGCAAACCAGCATCTGCACAAGCCTTGCACCTCACCAGTTTCTGCAGAACATGCACACAAAAACTAATCCAGGGCAAGACAACATAAAGGAATGTGAAGCCTCTCCAAGACAATCAATACATCTGAGAATCACAACAATTATACAGTGGTCTTTTCTTACAATACACTCTTATTTCAAGAAAACAGGGCACATAAGCCCCAACACAGCAAGTAAAATATAATTTAGAGTTGCAGGGACAGATGTGCCCTTCACAAGCTTTATGGGAACAATGAAAGAGGTAACAAAGGTATCAAAGTGGGAAAATGTGTGATTAAAGCCATTTTGGTCTACAGCTCAAAAAATTTGTGCCAATTTCCATGAGGAAGATCTGAGCAGAACAGGCCTTCAAAAAACAGAGCACCCCAGTTTACTCATCTTTGCAGGAACTCTGTGTGAGATCAGTGACTTGAGAGTCCCTGCTTGTGCATGGACTGTGCACACACAGCTGAACAAAGCACAGTCCCTTTGCTTGGTGTCTCTCCAATTAAAAAACACAGAATTTTCCTATTGGTGGTACTTTGAATCTTAAATTCACCATTGATGTTATATTGTATCACAACCACCATCTAGTGCAGCACTCACAGGGGTCAGAGGTTCAAACCCACCATTTTCAAGCAGCATCAGAGAGAAGTTGTACTTAAACATTAGGACACAAAGTCAATACACAGGCTACCAAAGCGTTTAGTTGAGAACTGAATCACTTACAAACCTTAAGCTGTGTCTTGCACCGTTTCAGCATCTCTCGATGCCTGGTGGCCAGAGGAGAATCCTTCCACTGACTTTCATTGTTTTTCAAATCTTCAACAGTCCTGAAAACCAGATGCAGGAACTGGTTATCATGACAGAGGGGAAATGTGCTGCCAGCACAAGGCATTTAACTGACTTATCTGCTAAAAACCAAGGGACTATGGACAAGTGGGGAAAAAAGCTGATCATCTTCAAAGAAATTACCCATCATCATAACATGAAAAATAAGTTGCTTTTGTAAATGCAGACTGAACATCTGCACAGCCAGAACTCAGAGGCACCACATACACTAGCTCCAACACCCATGACTGTCAGACACACCAAAGGGATGAAACACAAGGGCTCTATCTTGCTTGATAAACTAATTTTCTCCACTGTATTTAAAAAAAAAACTGCCTTTTTTTCACACTGAAGTCTATGGTCACTCTAAAGTAAGGTTAATAGGATGCCATGAAAATTAAACCTTAACACAAGGAAAGGATGGTTCAGTTAATGAGACAGAGAGTTTATTCCTCTTCTAGTATCAAAAAGGAAAATGGAAGACAAAATCAGCCAAGGAAGAAAAAGGTGGCCAACAGAAAGTCTTGTTAGAAAGAAGAATGTTGCAGGTCTATATCCTGTGTATCTTCCCCCTTTCTACTACTGCAAATGATTTCTCTGAGTTTTGTTCTACACTTCTCATGCTCCACTCCCAAGAAAACTCAGGCTTGTAGAGGAGTTCAGTACGCGAATAGTCCGCAGTCTCCCTGTTGGTATAAGGACCACAAAATATTCAGGTTGATATTCCTTCCCTTCCTTACCCATCGTCTTACGCCACCCCACAGAAAGAGAACTTAAATGTACATTACACACACTATTTGCATTTAAAAAATTCTACATATTCCCATATCTTAATCCTTTTTAGGAAGTGCAGCTGATTAGAACAAAACTCATACACTGAACTGCATGAATACAGTCCCTTTTCATCCCTTCTCTAAACACAAATTCTCTTCCACATCAATCTCTGCCTACAGCAGACAAATATCCAGTGTAATTTCTTTACTAACAAGATCTAAAGACATTTCCCAGTGTTGCAAGCAACTAAGCAATTCATGGAAAATGCTGAAGCCTAAGCTCCTACTGCTGTCAGTAAAGCCAAGAGCTCTACACTCTGCACCGTTGGATGGGGACTGCTGCATCAGCAACTCCTGTAAAACAATTCTAAATAAGGAAAAAGCAGCAATTCCTTTTTCAAGCCAACATATGGCTTTTTTACAAGTAATCCACACGCTGTTCATAGGAAAATAGTTTTTCCTTTAACATATACTGACTCTCCCTGCTCTGCTCTCTGCTACTTCCCAGGTTCTTGGCCTGCATGTGCTTTAAAAATTAAATCATTTCAAATGCAGTCCAAAAATCCTGTAATGAACTCATGGCATTACTGCCAAGGAACATGTACCAAAATGCAATGAGTGCAATAATAAACAATGGAAAATACTGATGATACAAAAATCTGTTCTAATTTTAACAGAGCATTCTTCACGGTTTAGCAACTGTAAAAGTCTATTTGAGTTTATGCCAAGAGAAATGGAAAACAGGAGTATCTTCATGTTAGCATCATAATGTATTTATCATTTTTAAAACAGTAAACCATATGCTGAATTACATGTACAATAATATTAAGAGTTGTACAACAATATTAAGAGTTCACTGCTGAAGGCTTCTCTCCCCCCTGTCCCAAGAGTATGGCAAATTTCCCTGTCTCAGAAGCTGAGGGGGAAAAGGTAAATATCTTCTGGGATGTTCAAAACAGCTCAGGCACAACTCACAACGCCTTGTTTCTGAAATCACAAGTCACCTCCACAGTGACCTGATTATTTATCAGACACGTAACCTGACATGCATTCCTCCAGCTCTGACAGAGAGCCTGAGGCACTGATGCCCACATCCCACCAACCACACCACAGATCAGTTATAATGAACAGTGTTAAGTAGTGTCATGAATCCTAAAATGTTCTGAAGAGAGTTATCTTTTAAATAGAATGGTCTTCTCACCAACTTGAGCTGCCTTGTGTAACCAACACCCTCCATCTCACTATTATATGAACTCCTGATTCAAGCCACAGTCCTCAACACACCCAAAAATCCCCAAGGGCCAAAAGCAGCAGGGCAACAGAAAAGCTGAGGTGTTCTGTACTCAGCGACAGTTTCACCTAAATTGTCAGTGTGATTTCATGTAGTTTATCAGACTTGCTGCCGTGGTGAGAGGGGGACACCGGGAGCCTGCCAGGACCCTCAGCCACACCCAAACCCCCGGCTGCAAACCTGTTGAGCTCCCGGATGGCCCGCAGTCTCCGGATGTACCGACGGCAGCTGGGCAGGATGGAGAGGTGATGGGCGTGCAGGGTGAGGAAGAAACATTCCGTGGGGAATTTCGGCTCAGAAAATGGAGACGGATCCCTGTCTAAAAAACAAAAAAGAAGTAGAGGTGAATAAATTAAAAAATGAACTGTCTTATCTAGGGTGAGACCTTGAATTCAACTTTCTTTAAAACAAGGAAAAGCAGATAGCATCAAGAAAAGGGATTTAGGAAAAGGGAATTCTTTGCTGGAATCAAGTACTTCCATGTACCTCCATATCAGAAGGCACAGTAATGCTTAACATATCTCAGTAAGAGTACTAACAAAGTTCAGCAATCCAGGCTGCAACCTCCTCCATTGTTGCTTTCACTCTTGTCTCATCTGTGGGAAGCTCGATTCGACACCTGGGATGGAATATGTACATGGGATCAACCGTTTCCAGCTTTATCTTCGTACTTAGTTGCTGCAGTACCCAGAGGAAGTTGAGCATGAAGCCATCTGTAGACACCAAACGATCATCTGTCTGTGGGGTGAGAAAGCAAAGGGCTGAAGACATGAGCTGAGAAGTACAGGGGGACAGTCTTCAATAAATGAATTATGCAAGTTCAAGAAAGGGGAGAAATTATGAAGACCGTGGCTGTGCATAAGGAGACTTGTGGCAATGGGAAGGTCAGTTACTAACTTACATATCCCTCCCTATGGTTCAAGTAGTCACTGAAGAACATTAAGCAAACACGTAAAAACAAGCAGAAAGTAATCTACAAAATTAAAAGAGCTTAAAAGGGCCTCTTTCAAGAATGGTCTGCCACTGATATAGACAACAACAAAGAGTTTCAAATAGTTGCTGAGCTTCGGTTCCTAAGTTTTATCTTAAGTGTAGTTTCTATTACTTCTTCACTGTAATTTCACAGAAATATTTCTAGTAATGGTTCCAAATGTTTGCTTTTGAAAAGGAAATGTGGAGACAACAATGAACAGCTTCAGTTCATGCACAGATTTTATCACAGGAAACAAGGGCAATGCATTGGTTAAACAATGCCAAAATCCCATCCCTGTGGTTTCACTGGAGCCAGGCCATTCCGTATCTGCCCTGCTCCTTTTACAGACACCATACAAAGCCCAGCACTTTACCAGCTGGGAAAGCAGTGTGTTAAACAGTCAGTTGGAATGGTGCCCTCAGAAATGGGGCAGGGCAAGTACAAAGCTTTGAACATGTAATCTAGAAGCTCTGTTAATGAAGCGACATCTCAGTTCTAAGAGAGGAAGTAAACTGCTAAAATAGGTAAAACAGATTAATTTCAGAAATGGAAAATGTATTGAAACGGACAGAGACAGAAGACAGGACTTCTTGCCTGTGGCAGCAGGCACTCAAAATTCTTTTGTCCTCCATTCCAGACCACCACTGCATGAGCCATCTAGGGCTACTTGTGGATGGATGAATCAGAGGAAGAGCATTTCCCTTTATTTACCTGCATTTGGGCCTTCTTCAAGTTGGCATTGACCACAGCTGCCATGTAGCCGAGAGCTGCCTCCCGCGTCTCCCCATTCAGCAGGATACTGTGCAGGATCTTGAACAGCTCTTGCTGCAATTGCAAACAAACACCTCTCAGCATCACAGTCCTGCTTTCTGTTTGTCTGTATTTTTATGTTCTACAAAATCCACAAAACTCACTAAAACTTCTGTTAATGGTCTTATTGTCAACTTTATATGCACGTTAGTTATGACATTAGTTAAAGACGTAAATACAACAGTAGTGCAACACACTACTAACACAGTATGTATTTACCCATCCTTTAACATGATCTGTAACTCATGACTAACTGATCTGATATTTTCTGAATTGGCTTACAGCCTTAGAGAAATATTCATAGCACTCTACTTTTTTTCCCCCAATTCATTTCAGCCATATCCTAAAGGATTTGTGGTTTAAGACAGAAGGTAATTTTTTTAGATTATGTTCTTCATCTATGTCAAGACCAAAAAAACCCACATACTATGTTTTTAAAGGAATGAGAATACTTACCCTTGCTAATTCCAGGTAATGCTGCAAAGACTGGCTAACAACCCGGGTGTTCTCAAGAGTAATGGCAGGTCCCGAGAAGTACTTCTCAACTACTTTGTTCTGGAAGTAAGATGAATATTGGCAAATGTATCGAAATGTTTTGGGGAAGTAAAAAAACCCCTCACAACAAAAGAACTCCACCATGCTATTGTCAACGTCCTTCTGTGACACTTACATCATCTTCAGCAAAGACAGAGAGGCTGAAGAAGGCTCCAAGGTAGGAAAGCCTTTGCAGTTCTCTTCCTGCACCTGTGCTTAAAGATTTAGGCAACCACAAGGGCAAAGAGACAACCTAAAAATAGGAGAAACAGCAAGTTCTTCAAAGCTGCCATGTCAGCCATCCTGCTTTGTCACCTTCCAGTGTCTGCCACACACCCTCAAACCTCCATCCCTCAGTCATGCTCATGGCAAAATGGAAACATCTCCTCAGTATTCCAGCAACCCAAGCAACTCGTGTTTGTCCCAGTTTTAATAAATTCTCAGGGTAAAGGACTCCCTCTACCAGCTTAATTTAAACTACTGTTTTGCATGACAGGCTCCAGTACTCTTGCTTAGAGTTCTGGAGAACATTATCAACAGGAATTGTACACCACCACCAAAATAAGTGACATGGTTCTTTTTACTTGCAAAAACTCAAACTGGAGACACTCACCAAACTGCACATAGGGTGTGTTTTCCCAAACTTGATTTCACAAAGTTCGCATAGTGCCTATAAAAAAATCCCAATAAAAATTACTTTTTTGAGTAATTCCTAAGTAACCTGTCTGCAAAAAACAAGCTTACTATGACAAACTGCTGAAAGAGCTGAACCTTTTTCCCTTGATTAGCAGAAAAACTTCACTACCACAGTGAAGATGTCCAAAGAGAACTAAAGCACACCCTGCTCCCATTTTAGCTTTTGCATCTGCTCCAAGTTGCCTCAAAAAAGCCAACATGTCTCACAGGATAATAAATTACTGCACTTATTCCAAAAATTAGCTGTGCAAATTGTTGTTTGCTCAGAACATGACAACGCCTGTGCTGGACTCCTGACCTGCCCCATTAAAACCAGTAACAATAATAAATAGAGCAATTGTTTAATCCATACACCAAGGCCTTTGTCTTCTGACTCAGAGTGGAAAAATGTCAAATGAACACAGAACCCAGCAACAAAGAATCCTACCCAAGATCTCTAGCTCACTTTCAACTGCAGTACAGAAAGAAGCAAGCAGTCGTAACAGAGAATTCTGGAAACACAAAGATACTGCTGGCTTTCCCACTTATCCTGGGTTACATGTTCTCAGTCTTCAATTACACTACAGTAAGTAACTACTATTGCATCCTTTTGTTTCACACTGTGCCAACTAGAGATATGGAAAACACAGACTCATTTTCAAGTAATCCTTCTTTGCAGCCAACAGCCAAATTTGTAGCAGTTCACAAATTGGGAGGATGACAAAAGAGCAGGAAAACACAAAACCAGAAAAACTAATGTTTTTTGCCAAGTACCAGTTACTTAGTCAATTTGACTTACAGCACCCCAGTCCAGCTGATTTCCTTAAATACAAAACAAATCTGAGGTGCAACAGCCTTTTTTGGCATCATACACTGAAGAACCTAAAAGGATCCGAAGGTGTTAAGTTGACAATACTCAATTTACCAAGAATCCAACTTGCTCTTTTGGTGGCCAAGCACAGTTTGCAAAAGACTGGTTTGTTTTGTCAATAAAAGCAGTAGGAGGAAAGCAGACTTAGGACTGAAGTACACACTTTAATAAGACTACAAATAACCCCTTCACCTTTGCAGTCATCAGGGAATATGAAGATATTTTTCTCAGTAGATAGACTCCAAATAATTTGGGTTTAATGCAACCTATTTGAGTTTCCTCACATACAAAAGTTGAGTCTAAACATACACTGGTATGGATATTTATTGGTTGTTATTCCCCAGATTTAAATTGAGAGGAGTTCAGTGGGATTTTATAACCATCCACAGTATTACAGTTATGCATGATGAAATCCATACATTTGATTGATTTTATATAAAGCAATACATACAAACATTTGAGCAGACCACTATACAAACAGCGTTCATTAAGCTTAAGACATTAATGGCCTCACACTCTACTAAATTTTTAATGTTCTTTACACATCTCATGCTCCTTATCTTCTGACAGAGTTTAATAGCAATCCACTAACCAAAAAGAATCCCCAAAGTGTTGAAGTGTTATCTTGCTTAGAAGCCGCATGTTATCACCAAACATAAAGAACCTGCTTCTAGAAATGGACAGTCCTTACCATAAGGGGATATTTAAAATTGTCACTATCGAGGGAGCACTCTTTGGAAGCCACAGCCAGGCCTTGTAAGATGGGAATAAAGATCTGTAAAAACACAAGTAAATTACTTTATTCAAGAACAGGAAGCAATCAAATGACTCCATTGCCACACAAAGCATGAAATGCCTGTTCATTCTTCAAATAGTGCAAGTTACACAAAACAAAAACTAGGATTTTTTTTTAATTTTTATCAGTTAAGCCTGAAGGCTTTAAAGGGTATTCAAAGCTAAAACCCAACTTGTGTGCTGTAGTCTAAGCAATGGGGTGTTGCTCTATCGAGTTCCCTGCATGTTCTCTGTGAGCAAGTTCTCTGTGTGTTGTAGACACAAACAAGTGCATGGGTTCTGGACAGGTGTCCAACAACCTATTGCCCAAATGGGTAATAATTTATTTTTCTGTACGTTTGGGGCAATAATACAGCTCTAATTTTGCATGATGTGTAAGTTGGTAAAGATAATAAGCAGCAGTCAAGGATTGTTAGGAAAGAGGAAATGAGTTGACAGGGACTTATTAATCAGAAGTAATTGCACCCATTTAATAAGTCCCAATTGCACAGTTCTGACAACTATACCCTCACAAAATAAACCCATAGTAATTCTGCAACAACAACAGGAGTCCCACTGAACTTTAAAGTATATTGTGTTGCTCCTGTGAAGAGACAAAAAATATTATTAAATCATATTACAGAAAAGCACTATACAGGTGGCCATGTGCTTCAGCTCCAGGAATGCTTCTCTTCTCCAGGGCAGGACTTCTAACACTTTTACAACCACTTTTTGTCATGCTTGAATGTACTTTCAACTACATGAACCTCTACTAAAAGAAGTCCAGACAGAAACATAAATTATTAACAGTTACTTGCACTACACATAAAAATTATCTAATGTCATTCTTTGCAAAACTGGAAGGGTCAAATGCCATTTCAAAGGCCTCTTTACAGCCAAATCACACAATACTATGGGAGTGCTAATTAGAGACAATTACAGACTTATTGATCCGCTTCACAGTATACAGGCTAGAAGTTCGCTAGTTTTGTGTCTTAATTATTTATCATCTCAGTGAGCTACTCTGACACACAGAACAAACCCCCTAATGTTCCTCAGTCATTTCCTCTGTAAACATGAAGAATTACTGGACTAGGATTTGTAAACTGCTCTTAGCACCTTAGATACAAACTGTTAAAGATGCAAAGAAGGGTAAAGATTGCAAGATGGAAAACACAGTAACTCTGAGCAGGATTGCAGAAGATTGCCATCCTAACACGTACATTTTTAGGAGTTCTGTACAAAAGGACGAAAACCAAGATTAACCTTGCAATATATGCCCGCACATTCCAAGTAGTCCACTTCTGTGTTAGTGCGTGCTGCATATTAGCAAATGCACTTTTAATACTTAGAACCAGCAAATACTGAAAGTCAGCCTTTTTAACAAAATGTTAAAAGAGTTAAAAAAAGAACAAAACCAAAGTCCAATTGCTTTAACAGGCTGCTAGTCCTAGAGGACTACGAGACACTGACTAAACTTCTGACAATCCACTCTCTTGGATACCGCAAATTATAGAATCATGTGCTGTAGCTACTTTTTACCTATGCCTTACCTGTTTGAACACCTCTTCATCCTGGTAAGTTGTTCTCACCAATTCTTGAATGAAGCCAAATGGGAGATTCCTACACAGCATATATGGTACCAGCAAAGACTGCTGCTGCAATGACCTTAATTTGTATTAAAAAAAAATTAAAATACAAACCTACTGATTATTTGCAGTAGTATTTGCAAAAACATCAGAGCAGCCACATGCAAGGATGTGTCTGCAAGCACATTATCAATGTCTGGATACACCTATTCCTTTCAGAAGTAACTAATCTTGTCTGCTCAAGTTACTTGGGGAAAGGTTATTCTCAAACAGATGCTGCTGCCAACATCACACTGCAGTTAACGAGGCTGGAAGAAAACAACAGCTTTTGTGTAGTAATTTGTTGCTCCTTCTACCCCCTCTAATAAAAAAACCCCTTTGTTAAGATCAACTGGTGAAGGAACAACATTTTCTTACATGTGTTTTTCCAGATTAAAAAAAGAACATAACATTAGTCTTTTCTGAATTAATACAGTCATTACTTTTAATGTGGCTTTTAACTGCTTCCTAGCATTTTGAAAGAAGTGTCTTTTTTCCTTACTATATATTTACACAACTAATGTCAACACTGGTTCACGCAGAGACAAAACTGACCTCAAAGCACACCAGATAACTGGTGCACTTTTAAAGATTATTGAAGTATTCTTTGGGGACACAAATATAAATTTATGCAGATTTTAGTAAAAGCCACGTATCCTATTTTAAAAACCTTTTTAGTGTTCTAACTAAACTGGCTGCTGGTTAAACAACTGCACTTGAAATCCCAGAGTGGTGATTTAGGACAGACAGCTTTCTATTACCGAACCTGCCGTGGTAACTCTGGAGCAAAACACCTGCTATGTTCCTTCTGCAGGTTTTGCTACACATTTTAAGACCACAGCTCTATTGGTTACTGACTTTCCCAGGTGTAGTGCCCCAACAATCTGTAACTAAAACAGTTGAAGCGTAAGGCAAGACAAAAACCAGCTCGGTTCCTGATCCTCTGCTTAAACTGTTCACTTCAACCTGGCTGATTTTACACAAATGCAGTTAGAAAGCACTCAAACTGCTCTCCACCAACTCATCATTTGTAAAGCAACAAACTATTCCTCTGGCACATAATTCTCCTGCTCCAACAACTGATCTTAGTTTTCTTATCTAACCCTCAGAAGAAAAAAAGAATCCTGGGACAGTCTAACTCTCATGATTAACATCAGCTTGATTTACCTTGGTTGTGTTAAGGATCCCTGTAGCACCAGAGCAGCATGTGAAATGCACTGGGATCGGATGTTGCTCAGTAACTGGCTAACTGTTGGCTGGCTACACATCTGACAAAAACAACGTTATTTTAATACAAATCAGAATTTAAATACAGAACACACAGGAAAAACGATAAACTTATTTGTGCAGTATAATGTAATATGCACACTAAGACTAAAACTACTCCAGTTAAAACCTTCCAGATTATATATAAATAATGTTGGTTGGTTGTTTTTTCCCCAGAAGCAAAAGCTTAGAGTAGAATACAGAACACTGACAAGGGAGCTGGTCTCACAAAATTGTTTTATACAGAATGAACTTGGATAAAATGTAGTAGATGGAAATAGGAAGGATGATTTCTAACACAGTGCTTATTTAAGAGATACAAAATATATGCATCACTCAAATTTGATGAATTAACAAGAATCAAAGGGCCCAAATAAATTCAGTAAATCTATTTCTACAGCAAAGCCATCAAGAAGAACTATCATTCCCACCAACTTTCCCCACTAATGAGTCAGAGGAGTGTTTGTGACAGCACTGCTACAACCTCACTCATCTGAAACATACCTTTGGTGCTTTTCTCTCCTCTATTCCAACCCTATCAAAACACTCAATGAGGTAGTTCAGCATCTCTGTCTCCTTACAGTTTTCAATGGTGAAGTGGTCACTGCAGGAATCAGAAACACTCGAGCTGCCAGAGCCTCCCACACTTTAAAACACACAGAAAGCAGAAAAAAAGCATTAGGTAGAGTTCTTCACTGCACAATCAAACAATTCATGAACATTCCTCTGTCAATGCTCTGAACGCTCCATCCCATCACACACATGGCACAGTGATTCAGGTAATTTCTGTGATAATTCAGGTAATTTCCGTGATCTATGAAGAGCTCTCCACGTAACAGCTTGTCCAGCCCTTGAAGTTCAGAGCTGGAAATGCCTTATTAAACAAGTGCCTGAGAGACAGCCACAAGGTGCATAACTTTGATGGGAATCAGTAAATCTTGGTCTCACAATGCAACAGAGAAAACAAACAGCCTTTGAGTTGTACCTGACACTCAGGACACCACAACCCTTCCATGCCACCGTTCAGAACGGCAGAAATGTCAAAATTCTGTTAACACCACCAAACCACAGGAGGCAGGAGCCTCCCACTGCTGAGAAGAGACCTGGGCTGACAGGGCTACACACAACCACTTCAGGTGCTCTAAGGAAGAAGAATCCATAAAACAGAGGCAATATATCCATGCTGCTGCTGTTTTTTACATTCCTGCATTCAAGATCATTTCATTTCAACTCAGTTCATTTCAGTTCAGTAAAATACATCATTTCATTCAGTAGCACAGCCTCAGTGGGGAAAAGAAAGCACTGATACTGTAAACACAAAAACTAAACCCACAAAACCAAAACCATCCTTGAGATGAGAGAAATTGAACACAAAAGTAAGAACAGACCCACAACTCTCAATCTCAGACTTGTTATCTCAACAGAATTCTTCTCTACATAACAGCTTGACAAAGCTAATTAAAAGCAAAATCCTCATTTTACAGAAGAGACTAAAGACATGAAATATTCACTTAATGCAAATGAAATTTAAAAACCAGCAGTTACTTGGATGGTCTGCTGCAATTCTCAAAGAGAAGTCTGTGTACAGTCAGGATAGATTTGAATGAAGACCAACTTACGAGCCCCAGATCTTAAACTGGAAAATAAGACTATTGGTTTCCTCAAATACAGCTTTTTAAAAACATATTTAAAACTATAAACTGTCAGAACTGGAATTTCCTTTTAACTGTAACATAATTTACATTTCTATAATTGAGCCATACAAATCTATTGTGCAAACTTTACAGTCCAACCAATAAAGCCAGGAAAGGTTATTGCTGTTAACATGCTGAGCTACCAGATGCTTAAGAAACACAACATTCTAATAGCAGCAATCTCTGTTCGCAGAGAGATGTTTTCAGTTATTCAATTAAAACTAATCCATGTAAAACACAGCTCTATTGAAATAGTGCTCAGTAACCACAAAATCATGCACATGGGGTCTTTTTAATGGTCTCTTTTTTAAACCTCTTGGCTTCTCACATCCAGCTTAAAAAATACTCTTTTAAGAACATAAATTTATATGAAAACCTACTCGTTCTACAGTCACTCTACTAATGATTTCACTGCAGCAATAACTCAAACTATTCTAACACAAAGCTCATACATTGAATGCCTTGGTGCTTTCAGCATGCCAGCTGCTGCATAGTTGTACAGCCACTGTGTTTATATTTTAACTAAAAACTTACTGCTGTCTGCAAAATGCCGTGATACAATAAACACACTAAAACCCCAGAAGCACAGCAGAAATCCTATCCAAAGCTTGGCAACTCAATCCAACATTTGGACTGAGTCACCAACACGATAAAAACTAAACAAAGCAGTGGGGAAAATAACCCTAAATTCCACATACATAAATCCCTCCTATAGCTGTGTTATCAAGTTCACTCTCCCGAAATCAGACTGCAGTAGAAAAGAGGAGATGCTACTTGGAAGGTGCTGTAGGTAACAGCGAATGCAGCAGCAGTGTCCCAACATAGCACAGCAACAATCAGACAAAAAAGCTAATGGGGGCAAGATATTTTTGGGCATTCCTTGACATTACCAGATACTTCCTAAAGTCCTAAGCTGGCTTTGTTTTAGAAAGGTCAAGCAACTAAATTTGCCCTGATTTTTGCTGTAACTATATACCCAGTGGACTGAAAGCCCTGGAGGAGCCCTTTCCTCCCAGTCACTCCACACGTGTGTAGCCTGTAAAACTCTGCTCTTGCTTCCCTTACCCTTCTCTACAATAACCCCATCGAAGGACTGGTGTAAGATTTCAGGTGTATTTTCTCCACGGGCTAAAGGAGGATTCTCAGCTGTCAAGCAGCAACAAATGTTCAAAATCCCATTGTTTGCATCAGCTGGTTATCTGTCACTGTATCTTTGTCTGCATGTTAACCCTTGTCCTCATTTTCCAGTTTTTCATAGGAAAGCATGCCCATGATGTACCAGTGATTTATAATTACAGCCACGGGCGAATACTATGCCTTCTACTCATACAGCCAAAGAGAAGTTCCACTCAAACATCATCTCAGAAACCACGCTCATTAGGCCTAAAGTACAGTATGATGAACATTTATTTACCTTAGTCACGTCTCCAAAGGAGAGCTGACTAACTGTACTCATTACCCATGTTTACACACCAACTTAACGAGCCAGCCAAGTCACATCCTCGCCTTCAGTTGCTCCCCAAATTACTTTGAAGTACAAATTACTCTGTACTTGACACTACACAGACTGTTAGTTCCTAAACAACCAAACATGCAGGTTACATTCTCTTTCTCCAATACCTGGACCCAAACTGGACACAAGAAAAATCATCGTCTTCATTTTCTTCATCACTACTGTCCTCAGACACATCAGAAACAGCAAGAAGGAGGAAGGAGAAAGGGTTGTCGTATAAACTACCACAACAAAAATGGAAAAGGCCATCAGATTTTTAAAGCCAGAAGAAAAAGTAAATGGTAGCTTTTCTTTTTAAGTCTGTCAAAAATCATCTTCTCTAAGCATGCAAACAACAGGTAACTCCATGTTAGTAAAACCAGGACCATACTAACATGCTCTGTTACACTACTACAAGTTATTCAGGTATCAAAAACACCACACGTTTACAACACAAAAATTGAAAAAGAATTTTTGAGACCAAATAAAAATTATGGCTGAAGTGGAATGTTTAGACATGACTGAATAATAAATATTACAGTTCTAAGCTAATGACTTTAAAGCAGTGGTCTCAAAACCTTGTGTGTTTGTTTCTCTCTCCTGCAGGAACAAGGGATTCCACGAACAGCCAAGAGAGGAAAAGCAGTGGTACTTAGCCTGGCATTCTGAAATATGCTGATCTGTAATTTAAATCTGTGCACCAGGGAGTCAAATCCAACCTAGTCCAACAAGTACCAGCTTTCAACAAATTAACTAAGGCCCTACTGAGAAAACTGATTTTGGAGCAGCAGGTTTATGTGGTTTACTATCCAGCAGCAACAACTGAACAGAAAGCTTATAGTTTAACTGGAATGGATATATGAAGAGGAGGAAATTAAAATCACATTGCTACTTTTAAAGTAATTACATCACACCTCAAATGCACACAAGCAGGTCGAACATTTTGCAAAGACACCTGGTTAGCAAGTCAAGGTATTAGCACAAACCCAAACGCAGAAATCAACTCAGGGTGAGTAGGGTGAGCTCAGCACAAACATAAGTTCTTCCATACTGCACGCTGATGCCACACCCTGCAGAGCACACATCAAACACACTCTGCTCTTGTGCAATACCTAGGAGGAATCCTGCTCTGTAAGGAAGGACGCCTGCGCAAGGCATGGGGTGAAGCAGTAAACAAAGGTGGACCCATGGCTGTGGGCCTGTGTCTGGATGTGCTGACTGGCATGGCTGGAGGACTTGGAGAACTAGATGGGATGGAAATGCTCAAGGAACGCGGGATGGAAGAAGCAGCAAAGCCTCCGGAATGGGCCACGGTGTATGGCCGGTACCGCGGAGAGGAAGGCTGTGTCCAGGAGGGGCTTGCTGCTGGGAGGTGAGAGCTGACAGTAATGGGAGGCACTGCTGTGGTGGCAACTGAACTGGCTGGTGGGGTAAGAGATGAACCAGTCATTGGTACATAGCTTGTGAAATTGGTAGGAGGAGCTGGACTAGTCCCATAGAGACTAAACCAGTTACAGGGGAAAAAGAAAAAAAAAAAAAGCAACAATTTAGGATATGCAGAGAAAGGGTGAAAAAAATAAAATGAGCAAGAGAAGTCCTTGCCCTCCTGATGACTCTTCAGCAATATTTCTGCAGATCACACACATTATTCTTTTCTACTGTCGTTGAATAAAACTATGTCATATTCTACACATTTTTAAAAGTCATGGCCTTCTTGATGCAAGTTAGGGATACTTCTCAGTAGGAAACAGTTACATTGCTTGAATCTATCAAAGACATTCCTAGCCATGGCAGTGTAATCAAAAATGCTGAAATGGAGGGACACTCACACGAAAAAGAGTGAAAAACTTTAAAAATCCATCTATTTATTGTTCTTGGGACACTTCTATGCCCTTTTCTCTCTTCTAGTCTACCAATCAGTATTCAAGTGAAATCAGTATTCAGTTACAATCAGAAGTCACCTGGATAACGAGCTGGAACCAAAGGAGCCCACATTACAGAACATGGGGCTGCTTCCAGGGTTGGAGCCCATGTTTAAGATCAGGCTTCTGTCAGGAGAGCGGGCAGCTGCAGCAATGGGTTGGGATGTGGCTGTCAGGCTGGCAAAGGGGTTCTCATCCCTTGCCTGGGTGGACATCATCAGCACTTCCATCAAAATCTGCCCAATCAAGTCCTTAAAATCTGAAAACACTGTTAAGAAGAAGAGAGTCAATATCCTCACCTCTGTCTTCATCTACACAGTAGTCAGATGTAAACATTAGCAGAGAAAAAAAGGACAGAAACAGACTTCTGTGAATTGAGCTCTGGTTTTGGCAAAAACAACCCACTGACACATCTGTAATTATCACTGTCTATATTAACCTAAGTTCTGGAATTACAGCTACACAAAAAAACCAGCCTTTATGGAAAACACGGGAGATCATAGATGACCTAATGCTCCTATACTTAGCTATTAAAGTTGTCTTGTGTGTTGCACTCCTATTTTCCCACTCTGCTGTTGAGCTGGGCAAGTTGTGTCAAAGAAACGAAAACAAAACATGCACATACCTCACACATAAAATAACAATTGTTTTGGTTGTACCTTACAGCTAACATAGGATATATAGCCTGTTACATAAAATAATCAGGAAATTTTGGCTTAACAAATTAACTGCTAGATGTCTACTATGACGCAAGACAATCCTTTAATTCACAAAAATGTTTCTGAAAAAATAAATGGAACCAGCAACGTGCTCTGGATCAGCACATTAGTTTGAGGACCAAAAACACAACCAACAAGAGCAGACCAATTGATTAAAACAGGAGCTATGAGCCATCAGTCCCATGCTCCTGCTCCAAGATTCCATTTCCTGCTACGTCTGCCGACAGCAGATGTTGAAACTGAGCAAAGACCACAAGTAGGTGGCTCTGGTATTGCAGCAGAGGGACAAAAAGGTTAAAAAAAAGGAGTGGGGGGAACACACCACTCAAGAGAAACCACCCTGCCAGTGCCTCCTGCTCAGGTACCCACCTTCCTTTGGGTTCTGCTTGAACTGGGCAGAGAGTGAATTCAGGAAAATAACATCTCTGTCTCGGTCCTTCCAAGAGACTCTGAAGATCTTACAGACCAGCTGCAGAGCTTGTTCCTCAGACACTTCCGACCCGGACAGAGGTTCCTGGGGGTAACAAAACAATCAACACCTGATCTGCAACTGTATTACTCAACCTACAATCAGATACAGATCTTCCTTAAATGGCTTCAGCTTAACTCATAATGGCAGGTTTTGTGTAATCATAAAGGAATATTGATACATTTGACAAAATTTGGAAAAAACACCTGAAGAAACACAAGGGATGCAGCAAAGATGTAGCAGAAATACTCAAATCCAGCATAATTCCCAAAATTGTAACATTCAAAACTGTATACTAAGAAGGAAAATTCAACTGAGATACTTATGGTGTCTGCTTTAAAGAATTAATTTGGGATTTAAATTTTCATTATCTACACTTATTTAAGATTTTTTTGGTAAAAATGAAAGCACAGGAAGAAAAAAAGCTTCCCCAGTTCTTTCCTGCCTTCACACCTTGCCCAAGTTAAAGACATCTTTCAGCTGAATGAAGTCAGGACACGACAAAAGACTCAAGAATTTTCCTTGTTCCCTGTTCTTCCAAGAAAGGAAACATGGTGTAAACTCTGCTCAAAATGAAAAACTAGTTTCTCTAACACGAATGCGGCCACACAGAGTGTCTGGCAAAGGTTACAGGTGGGTTCCTACACCCCTAAGGCAGCTTTGAGTGTGCACCTGAAAAAATGATGGAACACAAAGGAAGTAATTACCCCTGCAATGTGAGGAGAGGTGGCCTTTAAAAGTTGCCAGAACGTACATGACAAGCCAGTACCACAACTCTGCCCTCCCCTACACTCTTCTACCAACACTGTAGAAGCAATGTAATACACAAAACAGAAAATTCAGCTCCGCAGCATTTCAAATTTTGACTCTGAGGCTATTTTCCTGCAAGAGGTCCATGAGAGTTGTAGATATTTACTCGATCTAAAACCAAATTCTGGTATTTGACTAATACTAGTGCACCTTGCACTGCTATGTATCTTACCTCTCAAGATAGTAACACTCTTCTTTTAGAAGAAATAAGTCAATGAGTAAGAACAAAACAGACTGAAAAAAACAAGGTTGTCACTAAAAATCTCCCTTTTTTCCTTTAAACTTGAGGCCTCATAATGACCACCAGGTAAGCCTAGATTTATCAGATTTCCAGCAACTACCAGCACTGTATCCTTCTCAAAAGCTTTCCCTCAACACCTTAACAAACCATAAATTTTGGAACATTAATACATTTTCACTGACTTTATCATCTATCAATATTCTATTGGTTTCAAATACTTCTACCTCTCCTGCCTATTTCTGAAAAAAAGTTTCACTGATGACATCATTTCCAACGCATACAACCAGGCAAGAAAATGTTCTGCTCATGTATAAGGACAACATTGTTTCCCATCTACTTAATTTCTGGTTTCTTCAAATGAGTAAGAAGTATCAACTCAGGCTGCAAAGATTTAATTTACTTTCCGGCTTCCCCCCACCCCTGACTCCAGGAGTGTCCTCCATGCCAGGCTGTTCAGTCCCCAGTGGAAGCCCTGAGCGCAGCCTGCAGCTCGGGATGCCCGAAGGATCCTGCAGCAGCATTGCTGCTGCATGGCTTCAGGCCAGGCTTTTACCAACTGAGCTTATTACTGACAGGGCAGAATAAACAAAGACATCTAACGAGCACTGCAAGCACTGCTGTAGAAACTTCTCTCTATTAAACTGATGTCCCATTTCTTTATGGCTCTATTTCACATGGGCCTAAAATGACAAAAAGGACAATTTGAGGAGTGGATTAGAGCTTTGTAGCTGCTTTCTTTTTCTACTTTAAAGGGTTCTACCATCTCTCTAAAACTTGATAGCTAATTCTTACAGATTTTCTTTTAATATCTAGAAGAAAACCTTATTAGACAACATTACTCCAGCATACATAACATACATTTGAAGCAGTACTTTGTGAGTAGGCTACCAAGTGCTACACAAATAAGATGCAATAATCTTCAAAGTTTATTCAGGCCTACCGTGTATTAAAAAATGGATACACGATATATGGATATTGATATATGGAGATAACTGAGCTCATCCCTCCTCCAGGTTCCAGGCAGCACAACCCAGACTCACCTTGTCCGTCAGACTCCGTTTCTCTCTGCGATCGTTCTCATCAACCTCCATGTTCTCAATTCCTGAATCCACATCTACCTGGGACATACTGGAAGTGGAAATAAGAGAAAAAGTCCATTAACTTGTAGAAAGCTGCAGACAGTCCTCTGTAAGATGCTGACTGAAAGTGTGTCCCCTTAAGCAGATGCAGCAGAGAAAGCAATGCACAAACAGCAGTTAAAATCACTGGCTGATAAATATTTCTCATATTACATTTGAGGTCTAAATTTCTTCAGCAGGCAATACAAACTACACAGCTATTACATCCCATAACCTTTTTATTTTAAATAGAGTAGCTGAATTATCCCCACCAGACATGCTCATCTCTTAAATGTCTAAGATAACGTTTTGGTTTTTACCACTTTAGGTCAGGAATTCCCATTAAAACCAGACTAGAAAAAGCATTACAGCGGTCTAAACAGCGTATGGTTTTTAAGCATTAACCCTACTGAATTAACACAGCTGGGAGGGAGAGAGGGCAGAGCATTGTCCTGCTAAGAGGTTTGACCATCAGCATTGTGCCTTATTTGCCAGCTGTTACAAGCTGCATTTTTTACCTTTTCTCACAGGAGACACTATCAATGTCCATGCTCTGAGACCGAGAGAGGGACTGAGATTGGGTTTCAAGGCTGTTTGATGGAGAACTGCTGAGTGAACTCACTCCTTCGCTGCTCTGGCTTCGGTGGGCTACTCCTAAAGAAAAGGCACCACCAAGATCACTACTACAGAAGTGAGAAGGCACTACACATTATTTGGATGGAAAAGGAGAGGAAACACTGTTTTTCAATCCAGCTCTTAAGTATTCTTAGCAGTGCATTAGTAAATAAATGTTAATAATATTCACATTTGACTACAGATAATCAGATTTTCTACCTCCCCTTTCAGCAGCTTAGGGATGCTTACCTGCATTAAACAAAGAACAAAGATAAACTTGCATCCATGAAGTGCTTAGTGATTCACACCTATAAAAACTCATCTCTTAAAAGACTGCTCTGTCAACTACCTTAAGACATTGTCAGAGCCCCTCTAAAACTGTCCTATCAGAACAGGACTGGGCTATTATAATGGAGTCACATCACCAAGTATAAAGGAGCAATAAGTATTCCTTGAGTTCTTCATCTCTTCTCCTCCCTCTCCCCAAAGAAAATCTAGCTAAGTCAGTGGACAAAAGAGACCAGAGCAAACAGGGCTTACCAGGGCAAAAGACTGCATTGTTCTGCATTCCCTTGGGGTCTTACTCTTACAGCCAGGAAAATGTACTTTAACAGTGATGCTGCAGCACTCATTAATAGCCCTCCTCAACCCTACCCTACCATCTTTTCACACATATCTTCCAGAATTTACTTGCATCTGTACTTTGCTATATCAGGTACACAATAAAATACTTGACACCTAAAGTTCCAGTTGTCACTGATAACACTGTTTTTAGGTTCTCCAAGGTATTTTCAAAATACATACAAAATAATGGTATTTTCCATGAAATCGATTCCTACGTCTGATCTCACCATGACAGGCAACTCCTTCGAACAATGGATGCTTACAAGGACACTATTCTGCTGGAGCTGCTCTCTGTATGTCCAAATGAATTAAAATCCTCTGCAGTCACTTTAGTCTGCTGCTGAAAGGAACTGCTGCAAACCACACAGCATTAGCTGAGTCTTCATTTATGCTACATAAACACACAAGATAAACTGTTATGAACATTTTTTTCCTGATCCATTCCCCAATTCAACCACATCTCTTACCCTGATGTGAAAAAGACACACATTATTAAATAGCTGCACAAATGGCACCGTAGGAAGCAAACACTACAAACTCCTGTTCTGGATCATCAGCCAATCCAGTCAGTACAGTCAGGCACTGTCCTGGTGAATTCTCAAAACAGAAATCTCCAAGGTCTTCACTATCCAACCACTTCAAACCATGATAAACCCATCTGCCAATACCTGAGCATGTCTACCTCCAGGTACACATTTCCACACCTCCTGCTCTGCTGGCAGTATTGTTTATCCAGTTGCGCCCTAGGATGGATCAGGACCTCCCCTATTTGAAAATTAAACATTTACTTTTCCTGGCTTAGTTTTCACTTGTATTAAGCCCACAGTCCCCTGCACCACACAGCTGCCACGGACAGCAGAGCAACAAATACTCCTTTCAGCAAGAGTCAGACCCCAGATGGATTAAAACAGTCATGTAACCACAGGCTGAGGGAACAGTGAGTGAACTCTGCGCCACTCTTAAGAAAAAAGAAGTCACCTCCACCTCTGGGTTGCTAGCTTTGATCATGAGGACAATACAGAGTGTTAAATTCCATCTGCAATGACTTTATCTCAGGAAATGCTTTTGATAGCTTTTCTCTGTCCTGCTTTGGATGCAAGGAAACAAAACAAGCAGGAAGGAGTCACTTCTAGGTATTTCTGAATGGCGCTGTAATTAAACTACAAGATTTAAGCTTGTAAAATACTCTACTTGCCAAAGGGAGAATTGGAAAATTCAAGAAGCAAACAAAAAATGATAATTAATTCTGCAAACTTATCAAGGAGCATTGGAAAAATGTTATTTCTATTAAATTATTAGAAATAATATTGAATATCTGGTTAGAACCATCTTGACATTTGTTTTGGAATGGTTTTGTGAACATCTCAGCTCAGTAACATAACATGCAAAACAATTTAAGTTTTCAGATAAAGATCACAATACTGGAAAACATGCCAATGTGTCCTGATTTCTAAGTCAGACAATTTGAAATCAAAATTAATTTCTGTTAGGTCAAACGTGGCATAAATACATGAACTGGGTATCTTCTGAAATAAATACAATTTGTAAATATCCTGCTTGTATTCCCTCCAGTAAATGGTGAAATTGCCAAAGTAATACAAAGCAGAAAGCAAATGCAAATACTTCATTCTTACACTGACAATGCCCAGCCACAGCTTGCTATTTTTAATTGTGATGAATGCTTGCAACTAAAGATCAAAAATTAACTTGAGACTGATTGCTAAAATGTACCTAGAAACCAATCAATAGAAACTGTGTTGCAAGATTTGAAAGGGATTTTCCTGTCTCCTTGACACATCTTCTCCATAATATTGTATAATATTAAACTTTATTACAACCTTCTTCAAGCTTTGGTAACCCATATTGTAAATGCCATGAGTTTACCGACACTTGGAAAACAACCGTAAATGGAATAAACGGAAAACCCCTTACTACTTGGAAAATTAAAACAAGAAGTACCTTTGTTCACCATCTTGCAACATTTATTTCTGAAAATTACTTTCAGTAAGAGCAGAAGTAGCAGCTGTACAACGAGGAGCTGTGTGAGGAATGTGCAGAGACACCCGGGAAGCACGCCGGGAGCTGCCAGCCTACCTGCCGCACCGATGGGAGAGGTAGCTGGGGTCATGCTGTGGACACTGAGGCCCAGGCTGTGCGAGGGCCCCGGCGCTGCGGCTGCGCCCGGCGGCCCCGGAGGGGTCTCTCGCTGCGGGGACGTCAGGGGGGTGGTGGGCTGGGACGAGGAGCCTCCCGCCAGCCGCGCCAGGCGCCTGCGACGGATCTGCAGGGAGAGAACCCCGGTGAACACCTCTGCCTGCACGGCCAGCCCGTCCGCACAGCTCCGGGGCTGCCCTCCGGCCCTCCCTCACAGCAGGGACTGGCTCCTGCAAAGCAAAGACTGAAGCCTTACCTGAAGCCTGCTCAGGAGAGCTGGGCTTGCTGCTCTCCCACTGTTCTGCATCACAGCACTACGGTACCCTGCGTGTTCGAATTTTAAGTATGTATTTGCTGCCTTGGAAAACCATTTGCCCTGGGAATGCTGTGTTTGTCCCTCGAGGGGTTGTGTAAGACCAGTTTAACATTTACAGCTCAGCAATTTCAAAACCTGCAATACTCCTCTCCATTTACTTTGGCATTTGACAAAACCGCATTAATGTGATAAAAAGGACAACGTGAATGTGACCTTTGCTTTAATTTCACACCACATGATAACAACACACCCGTGCTAAAGAAGGTCTAGTTGAAAGTTATCGAAGACCATCACTGTCCAAATCAATCCAAAACAGAAGTGCAACACCAAAAACATGCATCGTGTGTGCTGGACAGAAGCACCTTGACAAGTAAAGACAGAGTGAAAAACATTCTCTTATCACCTAGAGGCATTCCATCACAAAGAATTTAAAAAACTGGTTTCGCATGTTACTTTTAAGACAGAGAAGCATCTGCCTTCAAAAGCCAACTACAGAAAACTGTTACAAATCTATTTATTAAAAACAGTATGTAATCACATAATACTAGTATTATACACGAGAAATAAACAGACAAAACTTATAAAACTAAATTTATAATGCTTCAAGTTTCACATAAATGAAAACCATAAAATAAATTATTTATTATCACAGGCTGCCTTACAGGATCTGTGCCCAAAGCTTACATCTTCAGCTTCAAATAGGCCCAAAATAAAAGTATGATATTTGAGGATGCCAGCTCCCTGCAAAAATCAGCAATTCCTGTTATTCTCTTTGTATTATGACACTCAAGCATTGCACACAACTTAGAAGTTTTCATTTCTGCTCATAGTCCTAAAGAACTGCCAGGCAACTGAAAGAGTGAACAAAAGATTTGCGTCAAGTCAATGTCTACACTACATTGCTATATCATTTAATGGCCTATGAAACCTACTCCAACAGGAAGAAGAACAGATCAAATTAAATCAGACTTCAAAAACTGTGGGAACTGTGTGTCACCACGTGAACGGCAGCACGAATTTTTTTTAAGACTCAAAAAAATAGCTATGAATAGAATCTCTAATCCTTCCTTCTCATCAAGCAAAATAGGGGAGCTTAATGCAAAAAGAAATTGTTCAGCTTTGCCTTTAAGTAAAAGTAATACATATTAGGGTTTCCCTCTTCTTCATTTGTACCTTACATTTCAATTTTTCAGTTGTTCATCCAAGTGTTTATCTGAAAAAACTCCAGAACTATCTCAGCCCTCAGAGGTATAACTGAGAAAATGTCAGCTACATGTCCCTGTATCTGAATCCAAATTAGGCAATCACAGCTCACAAATACAACAAATGCAGACACAAGCACCCCATATATGCACCAGTGTCTGAAGGAGAAAGATTACTTATTTTTCTTGCTTTTTTACAATTAATGTGATATGGAACTCTTCCACAACTGTTCACATTCATTCTTGCTAGCTAGTTCCAAATCAGGTGTAAGGAAGGAGATATGTGAGGAGAAAAAGGCAGAGATAATAACCAATATATTTATCAATTTATTCACAGGTATAGTCCAATTGATTACTCAAACAAGGTCACCTCTTCAACATCTCCAAGTGTCAGGCAGATAATTGAGGTCACTAGGGGCACTTGGCACTCCTTCCCTTCCAGTGCTAGGCAAGATCCATGCCCAAGTTACAGCAAATCCACCTGCAGTCAGCACTGCTGAAACAGGAGGACACTGAGACAAATCTTCTGCCTTGTATTTGTCACTCTCAGTCCATCAACCACCCGCCTTTCTCAGGGACCAGTCCCCCAGACTGTAACCTGCCCTGCAAAATAGTCTGAAGAGGGCATAGAACAAAAAAATCTGCACAGACACTGGCCTGCTTTGAGATAAGATATTGCAATAAAAACTAATACAGTATTTTTCCCTGCCCCTTTAAGGATGCTGGGCAAATTACACTTACCTTCCTTACTGCTGAACAAAGTCACATTAAAATATAAATAAACTGAATATTTTTACCACTGACTGATACACCTTTCACAACTGAGGGTACACAGAGCACATGTTAAAGGACCAGATCTGGCTCTTGGATACCCCAAGCTGTCACATTCCTCCAGGTTTATATAAAATTATTACAGGAATCTGAAGTTTGATCTGAAAACTAGGAAGTTTTAAGTAAGAGACAAAAGAGGAGAAACGGATACTAGGCTAAAAAGACCAAGTATAGGCTGAAAAAGTTTGAAAAGATGGCATAAAATTGGTGGACACATTCAATCCAGTCAATTCCCCGTGTCTTCAGGCTGAACAGCAGGGAGAGGAGGGAAGATGGGCTTTCTGCTGAGGGCACAGCTGGGGACTCAGAAGACACAGCTTGTTTGCACAGCACAAGGCACAAACGAGACCCCAACCTGTTGCCTTCACATAACACAAATACCATGTCAGAAGTGTGGGAGTTCCCTCCAATTAACCTGTTCCCATTTCAGACTGAATGACTCCCCAAATTACCATGAAGCAGCACAAAGCTGGGGGTTTAAAATATATTTTTAGAGAAGTTTAGGGTATTTGAATAATCCCCATGTCTTGATTCAGCAATAAACACCTGAGCCAGTGACATATGACAAAGCTGTTATGTGTCATTATGTTACCTAATAGCGACAAGTAATTCAGTCCTAACTATTACATGGCATTGCCTGCTCCAGAGCCCATCTTCCCTGCAGAGCACAGCTCCAGAACACACAGTTTAAAGGCCTAATAAAAAAAAAATCGAATGAGCTGAATGGGAAGAGCACATTGCTTTTTAACTAGTACAGTCTGGGACAGTTTTTGCTGGACACATCTGAACTACATCTGTAAGTAGCAGTTTTCAGAAATACATTTTTGATCTAAATGGACTTCTTAAAAGCTGTTAGCTGCATGCACCACAACAAAAAAAATGTAAAAATAGCACCCTGTTAAAGATGGTTGACTGATAATTTAATTTTTCACCAGGTAATAAAGAGACAACCACGAAGGCTAGTCCCTCAGGCTCACACATTCCCAGTTAAAATCAAATCTGTATCAGTATCTGCTATAGTGGCAACTGCTTAGTGAGACTCTAAAGGAATTTCCTATTTGACCATAATGTAGAAGAGTTCCAAATCTGTACAATTAAGGGTAATTTGAATAGATAGGTTTAATTTTTTTTTTATTCACTAGAGCCTGTTAAACTGGTTTAAGAAATGCTTCATTTTCTGGTGACAGTGGTCATGTTCTATGCTCAGAAAGTGCTACTCAAAAATCACATACATGTTGGAAGACGACAAACTCACATCATTCTTTCCCACTTTATGCTACGTTTAGCTGGATTCTGCTTTTTTTCTGTGAAGTCCCTGTTCTCATCCTGTGCTATCTACTGTGCTAAAACTCACGCACTAAGAAGGAAATTTCTTCTTCTCCCCTCCTAAAAATTTTACTATGGTCTGTAGTGAATTACAATTTCTAGTGCATTAACAAAGTCAACACTGAGAAAATATCAGTGAGACACACTGTTGATAGGAGGGGAAAATGCCTTCTTGAAACTAAAATGTATGTATGGTCAATTGTGTATCTCTTTTTTTTAAGCTGCAACCTGTCAGTGTTATATTTAATTATGGTTTGATAACAGAAGATAACCTTACCTGTAAGAGCCTAGCAATTAATTTAAACTTCCGTTAAGTGTTTTTTCACCTTCAGTCACTGCCTGAAAAAAAGTCTGAATCTGAAGAAGTCACATATGGCATATTTCAGAAGGTTACTTTTCAATATAGTCTGACCCAGGGCCCACTGTGCCAAATAACAGCAAAATGGAGATGTGGAGGAATATTAAAAATGACTTGGCTCTGACTTTTCAATGAGGGATCCATTTAATAACAAGAAGTGACAACTTGACTCCGTTAAAATGATACGAGATTGTGCAAGCAATCACCTAAAAGACCATTTGGTTTGGTCCTCGCTGAACTGGACAAGAAGGACACAGAAAAGTCACTGGAGACAAACATTCTGCCAAAAAAGGTGGATGAGTCCTCAATGGAGAACTCCTTTCCTGCATCCTCAGACCCATGATGCAGTTGTTTTGATGATGTCAGTAATGTGCTAAGGCAGTGACACAAATAAGCTTACATAGGTTAAATAATTCTGAAATTAATCATAAAACACCTCAGGATCAGGGCAGTTCAACAATGAGAAGAACTGCACGTAAACAAAGTACTCATGAAATACACCTGTAAAATTGGAGACCTTTTTTCACAGCAGACTTACAACACCAGTGTCTCATCCCACTCCTCCCAACATGGGAACTGTACTCCTTCTCTCAGTGCTTCCATAGAGCATGAGTACCTTCATCAAGTAAACAGCACAAAGCATTTTCTCCCGGATCATGACGCAACACAGTAGGATTGCTAAATCGTGACAGCATCATCAAAAACATCCCAACTTTTTGGAATATGAATCTGAGTAACAGCAGCCACCCTGCTCTACAATCCCACTATAAGATATGGACGGAATAAAAATAATTTCTTTTGATCCTCCCTGGAATACAAGTACAGCACTGAGCCTGTATTGCAGCAGGTCCAATACAATACATTTTGTTGCATGCAGTACACGTTCATATTAAATTATTATTTTAAAGATATGAGAGATTCAAAGCTTACATGGTTTCAGGATTACACAGGGACAGTGGGAAACTCCCTAGATCCTGACATGTTATACCCAGGACATAATTCATTTGGAAGTCCTCTAATATAAGGACAAAATTTAAGACCTTACTCTATATTAAAAAACAAATGAAAGCAGCATCCTTTAAAAGAAAGAAACAAGGAACAGTTCACCTTATTCTATGTGAATAGAATATATACATTAGAGATAGATGTTTGCCAATTACAGCGTAACACTAGAATTCTTCAGTGAAAGATGAAGATCTTGAATAAATAAAGAAAAGAAAATCAAAGGAAACACTGGAAAACTGACAAGCCTGTTTCAAGCTGCTTCAAGAAGAAATGATACTAAATATAAGACCACAAACACACCCATCTTGCTTCTCAGCAGAGTCTAAGGAAGCAAAAATTTCCAATCACACACAAAGAACACATAAACGCCTAGTACTGGACACAGAGAGGGAACACGCTGCAGACAAAGGCTACCTGGCAGATGGAAGCAGAGAATAAACAACTAACCAGGAGAGCAGCAACCCAACCCCATGGCTGAGCCGGGGGGTCGCGGGTCAGGGACAGCCCGGAGACAGGAGGAAAAACACCGAGCACAGACACAGGGCGAAGGCAGAGCTTCTCAGGATCGCTTCTTGCGCAGCCAAACGCCACCCTCGGGTCCGAGCACGGCCCAGCGCCCCCTCCCCGCGGGGCCCACCCGCCCCCTCAGGCCCCGGCTCCGCGCACTCGCCTCGTCCGCGCTCAGCTCCTCCATCGCCTTCCTCTTAATGGTGCCCGGAGGGAGGGCGCGTTCCTGCGCCCCGCCGCGGGGCCGCTCCGAGGCAGCGCTCTCCTGCCGCCGCCGCCCCCCGGGCCGCCTCACAAGGGCATCTCCGCGGCGACCGCGCCGCGCCTCGCCCGCCGGCAGCACCGCCGCCCCCGGCCCTCTCCCCGCCGCCCACCCGCGCCTCAGCTGCCGCCGCGGCCGAGGGGAAGCCGCCCTCCCGGTGCCCCCGCACCCCTCAGAGCTCTCGACCCCGGCCCCCGCCCGCCCGCGGCCGCTGCCCCGCGCAGAGATTATTCATCAAAACAACAGGGCGGCGGCGGCCATCTTGGGGATCACGTGACCCCGCAGGGGGCCGGGCACGCCGGGGCCGCGCGCGCGCCACGCCGGCCAATGGCAGCGCCGGGAGGGGCGGGAGGGCGGGGCCACGCGCGGCTCCGCCGGAACGGGGGGGCGGGGCCCGTGAGGGGCCCAGAAAGGGCGGGCCCGGGGCCGGCAGCGGGCTGGGCAGGGGCGGCCGCGGGGCTCCTGAGGGGGCCGGCCGCGGGGCTCCTGAGGGGGCCGGCAAAGGCGGGCCCGGGGCCGGCAGCGGGCTGGCAGGGGCGGCCGCGGGGCTCCTGAGGGGCCGGCAAAGGCGGGCCCGGGGCCGGCAGCGGGCTGGGCAGGGGCGGCCGCGGGGCTCCTGAGGGGGCCGGCAAAGGCGGGCCCGGGGCCGGCAGCGGGCTGGGCAGGGGCGGCCGCGGGGCTCCTGAGGGGGCCGGCAAAGGCGGGCCCGGGGTCGGCAGCGGGCTGGGCAAGGGCGGCCGCGGGGCTCCTGAGGGCCCAGAAAGGGCGGGCCCGGGGGCGGCAGCGGGCTGGGCAGGGCGGCCGCGGGGCTCCTGAGGGGGCCGGCAAAGGCGGGCCCGGGTCGGCAGCGGGCTGGGCAGGGGCGGCCGCGGGGCTCCTGAGGGGGCCGGCAAAGGCGGGCCCGGGGCCGGCAGCGGGCTGGGCAAGGGCGGCCGCGGGGCTCCTGAGGGGGCCGGCAAAGGCGGGCCCGCGGCCGGCAGCGGGCTGGGCAAGGGCGGCCGCGGGGCTCCTGAGGGGGCCGGGGTCCGTGTAGGGTCTAGGAGGGGCGGGAAGGGGGCAGCTGCCGCTCAGGGACGCTGCTATCCCAGGGAGGGTCAAGGTGCTGAAGCCTTCCCTCTCCAATGGGTCTGTAAATGTTAACCCCTTCTCAGTGACGAGTGATCGAGAATACGCAGGATCTAAATCTAATTATTGCAAGCTGAGTAACATACCAAGGAAAGAACAAGATGCTAAGACCCCGTTGAGCACTTGGCCTCGGCCTTTTCTAAGTATAGTTCGAACATGAAATAGGTTTTTTTTTCTTTATTATGAACTTTTCTGCACCTAATTCCCTCATTATACCACAAAATAGTATGTTTCAGGAAGATATTAATCTTTTCCCTCACACTCAAAATGAAACTCAGCTATGGAACAAACTGGCCGGGTAAGTACATTGGAGGCTCACCCCCAGCTCAGTTTGTTTGAGTTATAATACATGTAGATGAAAGAGGAGGATTTTTAAATGTTGCTCTTTTGGCAAAGGATAAGCGAATCGAGAGTTGCATCAGTAAGTTTTTAGCCCAGGATGAACAGTCACTAATAATAAGTGAGCTGTGCACGGGGCAGTGTGATTTGAGTCAGCAAGGGAAAGAATCCCGTAAAAGCAGGACAACAGGATGTTGTTAAGATGGAACCAAACTGATCTGTATGAGCAATTAGGACATATTTTCATGCACACTGCAAATAATTATATAGCAATAGAATTGATCAATTTTTTTAATGCATAGATGAGTAGGTAGGGTATTTGGTCTTGTGTTTTTATATACCTCTTTAATGTACTTTATTGATCTAAATTTTTTTTGAACAAAATATTTTGATGACTTAACCAGGGTGCTCAGAAAGGAAACCAATAATTGGATCATAATATATACTGCCAGTCTTTTTATAGAATAGATGTATATTGTTACCTCTGGTTTTTAGATTACACTTCATTTTGTGTTTATCTCCTTGGGATTTTTTTAAGATAATGGCAGTGATCTGAAACACCTTTGAATAAAACTCTTCAAGTGTTTCTCTGGGGAGTTCTGTTCTTGTCCTTCAAGGTCATTAGTGCCTTTCTGTATTGCTTCCCACACCGCTTTTACCGGAGAGCAGGGCTTGGAAGCAGTGGGTTTGGGAGTATCTGCGCTGTTTAACCCGTGAGCCCTTTGCACGCTGAGGACCTGCGCCAGCTCAGGGAAGGTGCAGCACGTTGCAGAGGCGCCATCCGGTGGCGCAGAAAACTCTGCCTGCGGCTGCATTTTATAAACGGATGCGATCGGGGCTGCTGCCCGAATTTGTGGTTTCTACTAACACAACACTCTAACGGCAATTTTGTTTTCAAGCAAATAAAACCGCTCAGTTTCAGAAGGAAGACGCTGTCAGGAGCCATAGCATAAACACCAGGCATTTACTGCTAGTCCCCACATTTCCCTAACTGTATAAAGACTACTAGTTATTTTATTTTTATTTTGGAAACCAGCTTAAATTTATATAGGTCTAGTAATTAGAGGAGGGGGTCAATCTAACCAAAAGCCCTTCCTGCTTCAACAGATGTTGTCTGACTCTGATGGTGGCTTTAAGCATTTTGAACTGATAAGAAGTATCAGAAAGGTGGTGCTAGTTGTTTCAAAATGTCAGGGGTTATTTTTTTATGTGAAGTAATTAAGGTACTAAGCTTAAAATACAGTTCTTCAAGAATATGCAACCAGGAATATGCAACAACTCATGTCATTTGTAACTACCTACTTTATCTGACAACTTATCTGTTCACACAAGGAAAAAAACCCTACTTTTCTATGCGATATTGCACACGGTCATAAAGAAAAACATTTAATTTAATGTAACAGTTGTATCCAAATAAAGCTTAACTAAAGCAGCATTTTTTTCCCTCTGTGCTTACAGAATTCAATTATTTTGCAGACTGGAATCTCTGTGGATCATTCGGACCCATATTCATGGTTCTGGGATTTGCCCACAGGCTGGTTTCCTCTGGTAAGATCAACTTAATTATTTTTGAGAACAAAGCAGCTATGGCACAATATGGGGCCTCACACTACAATGTGTACGACAAGCAAGTAAAGTAGTGATCTACATCTTAAAGAGAAGCATTTTGAAAAATAAATCCGTACCTTTTGTTGCTTGCTTCATTATTTGTTATCTTCCCCTCTCTATCAGCACCCAACTTCCCCTGTTTTGTTTGATGTTGACATGCCTCTTAGAATTGGCAGGTTTTCTTGTGTTAATTGACTTCTGATTACGTAGAGACCCAGGCCTCATCACTTATGTTTTGGGTTGGATTTTTTCCTCCAGAAAAACATGTTCAATAGCAAGGTACTTGAGATTAGTTTGGTTTGGTGCATTTATTAGCAAAAATCAGACCTTTAACACTGGCAACAGCAGACTTATTTCCTGAGCCAGAAACTTCAGACCATTCAGGTTAATAGGTACAGGAGTCAGTTCTTGTCCATAGAGCCCTCACTGGACATGAGGCTCCTGTGCAGAGCTGTCCCTGCACGGAGGACCCAGCACACCACACAGATTCAAGCTCTCTTGAAGACCTGTTTACATACTTGATTCTCACAACGAAGCTCCTAAAAAACAAAACAAAAAACAAACAAATATAAACCAAAAAAACCCAACAAGGGTATAGATATATATAGTAATCAAAGGAACTGCTTCCAAAACTGAACATAGGTCCTTTGCCACTGCTCTGGCCATGCTAGTAACTTATGCTTAACATTCCAAATTTATCTACACATTACAGTGAAACAATGGAGCTGTTTCAAGGCAGTATGTGCTCACTATGTACCATCCATTACACATCCTACAGAGCTAGAAGACTTGTGCACACCATGACCACATTATAAACCTAATTTTTGCCATACAGAGATATAAGTAGTAGAAATCTGTCAATACCAGGTGGAGGTCATCCCCTTCAAGCCAGTGAGTCCAGCCCCTGTTCTTCTTCTCACCAGTCTGCACACAGACAAGTTTGTCGTTTTCCCAGGTAACAAGGCTCTGTAGAACAGGGAACAAAAAAGTGTTTCTGCATGTCTGTCTCAGTTGTGCAAAATACTTGTAGAAAATGTGCATTTTCCTGGATAAAAAAGGACCTAGATGTTACTCCTGAGTGAAAGTGACTCTCTTTGTCTGTAATTCAGGCTTCTACTGCTGTCTTGCGCTACAAATATTATTCTTGAAACAATTTCTGCTCAAGTATCTGGATTGATCGTGGCATCTTAATTTTCTCAGCCTCTTATATATTCGCTCTTACCTTGCATTTTCTGTTATCCAAGCCTTTATTATCTTCCTCAAACTCTTCTCCAACTTTGAATTCAAGCAAGTAATCTCTGAATGTGCTAGTGGTATGGATATAGAACGAATCACCATCTTGTTTGATCACTTTCTGAGGCTTCAGCATTTTTGCTATTTTGCGTGTTGCAAAGTCAATACCTTGGACAGGAGGCAAAAATGTCAGAGTTGTATTTATCACCAGCCATTCTGGCAGCCAGGACTGAACCTTTATTACTAACAGAAGCATTTCTTAGGTAGTTTGACCTTACTGCTATGCAGCATTTTGTTGTTTTATTGGAACCCTTCGTTTTGTTTAAAGCTCCATGTTACACAGATTAAGTTGTCCTCTTGTACTTTCTACTCTTTGAAAACCAGTTTACTCAATTGTTGCACAATTCTTATGCAGGATTTCCAGGACTTTGAGTCAGAAGACTCCTGGAGAGAGCTGGCTTCCCCCACAGAGACACCAAGCTTGGTGTCAGACTTAACCCCCACTTAGCAAGAGGTTAATGCCTACTCTCATCCTTCTTCAGAGGAAAGGCAATGAAAGAATTAACAAGAACTCTCTGCACTCTATGCCTTAAATAGGGTGAAATGAAGGGCAGTCCTTCAAATTCAAGAAGACCCTTATGGGAGAAGGCAGGAAGGACAGAATCAAGTATTTTCACCTACCTAAGGCCACCATATAACCTTCAAAGTTGTCATTGCTGACAAGGTTCCAGGTTCCACTAAAATCCACAGGCATTGCAGACAGTAGAAGGAAGATCCAGTCAAAAATACAAATGTAGTTTTCTAGCCAGGCCTTTTATAAGGCAGCCTGTGGGTGGGATTACACCCCTGGACCTTTCTGCTGGAGGGGAAGGGTGCTGCTGCTGAGCCAGTGGGTGAGAGGGTATTTGTAGAATGGCTTCAGCTGCGTTGGAGGGAAAAGTTCACTGTGTCTGAAATCTTTGTGTGGAGCAAATGTTAATAGCTCAAGAGTGACAATGCAAGCGAAAACCAGGTTTAAACCATTTATGTCTGTCTTGTATGCTTTAAAGGGACTGATTTTGTCGTTACTAAGATTTCCTGGATGTTTATTAGATCTGGGGCTTTATGATCTGAAATCCAGATGTTTGTTGAAAAGGTGATGTACCCCTGTAAAGACATGCTGTACTTGAACAGACACGGATTGACTGTTAAACTGTGGATTGTATTATATCAACAAATTTTAAAGCAATACCTATGACACAGAGATAAGAATTGTATCGTGTTGGTTTATGTCTGGAGTAAATAGTAAGAAGAATTCAAAAAGTAATCTTGTGTATATAGGAGATGTAGCTCCTGCTTTTGCTTTCTGTTCTTGACACATAAAGGAGAGCTGATACAGGAGCTGTTCCCACTGATGCTTTATTAGATGCTACACATTGTGGCAGAGCACACAGGCAGTGGAGAACATGATGCAGCAGATAAGCTTCAGTGTTGGAATTTACCTTCAGCAAAGAAGTGATAGGAATCCCTGATGACCCAGCAATGTGTTTTGAAAAGTGAATAAAAAATGCTTGAGTTTGAAGAGAAAGGACATAGGGAATCTGTAAGTGAGGAAATAAGGGATTTAGAGGTGAGGAAACACACCTATACCTACTACATTTATTTATTTACTGACTTGTGTTAGGCTGAAGGATAGTATTTTGCAGGGAGGTTTCCCCAAATGTTAGCTCTGTTTTCAGAGCTGGCAGTTTGACCCATATGACTCACAGAATCATGCGAGTAGGAACTCAGGACATCAAAACTTGTTTCCTGTTTGCAGCTGGATATTGTTCTCCAACCTACACTAAACCAGGAATGGCACCGAGAAAGGAAAATTACTATTTCCTCTGGACTCAAATAGTAACATTTCACCCACAATTTGGTGTTACGAGGTTATGGTAGTAAAGCATTGTTGCAATACTACTGGCTCTGGCAAGCAAAGAGAAGTCAGTACTTGGTAAATCCTGTGTCAAAGCCCATATATAACATTTTAATTTAAATTATGTAGATAATCTGGGGTGTGGGCCTTCTTTCTGTAAATCAGTACTCAAACCTCACACAAAGACCTCTAAAGGGCACTAGGGGTACTCTTCCAAGCTTCAGCCACAGAATTGCCTATGGAGCTTCTAAGAACTGCTTCTTGCCCTGGCCACAACTGAAAGTTCAGATGTGAGAAAGTTCATTTCTTTCTCCCTTCAGATTTCTTATTTTATTTTTGTGGAAATATGTTTTCCATTTCCATCCTAGTTGCTGTGAAGCACTGCACATCTAACACATTCCCTTAGGGATGTGGCCTCATTACAGAAGCAGACCAGGTGGGTCCTGCTGCTGTAGCAGCATTAATAAAATATTTTGGGTCTAAATGACATGTGAGGTGCAAGGGCCCCGTGTTCTCTTTAAGGTCTGACAAGAGTCCACTCCTGAAACTTCTACCTGTCTGACATCCTTGTTCTGCCCCAGCACTGATTGTGGTGCTGGTGTTTATAACTGATTGAACAGGAGATGGCCAGTGTGCAGTTACTTCTAGTGCTGTTAACAGGCAGGTTCCTGGATCCCACCAGTAAAACAAAGGATCCATACCAAGCAGTCAGTCATGACTGTGGAACGTGTCCCTGGTTCTAGACTTGCCCAACAGCATCTTGGCCACCTGCCTGGAGAGTCTCACATTCAGCTGGATTTGTTGATCTGAAAAACGTGACCAGAGTCATCTTGTGGAGATCCCATGAAAGAGCTGTTGACCCATGAGAAAGTGGCTTGCAAACCTTGGCATTCTTAATAAGGCACATAATCCAAGCAAAAATGGGATAGCAGCAAATAAAGGGAGGTAGAATTCTATCACCACAACAGTCACAGTGCCTCTCTAGTTTATGTTCACATAATGCAGACAATGTACTGTTAAGATTCAAAACCAGATTTCTGGCAAAGAAAAATATTTCATTTATGATCACTATTGATATCCTACCATTTTCTCTCAACTTCAGTAACAGAAAACAATTCTGGCTATATATAATTATATTCTATTTATGACTCAAAAGTAAAAGATATTTTATTATTTGAAATAAACGTATTATTTGTAATAAAGACACAAGTGTCTGAGAATCAGTGCAATGACACTTTTTAATTTCTATCTATTAAATCAATGGCTTTAAACCAGTTTCTGAGGTAGGTTTGTCCTTCCATCAGAAACAATACTGAGCTTAACATTACAGCCCTGGAAATATCAACGGAAAAGTAAAGCCCAAGACATTTCAGGAAGCAAATTGCATGACAGCAAACAAGCAGCTGCATATCTCAAAGGCAAGCAGCTCAAAGCATGGTGTACCTAGCACCACTTCAGCCAAGAAGAAATTCTTCCCTTCCAGGATAGAGCTAAATAATTTTTTTGAGGTGAATCACACACTGACAATTAAAAAAAAAAACCACCAAAATTACATGGATTTACTCTAAGTAAATGGTATATCTTGAAACCAGATAATTTTGTTAAGACACTGTAAGTTATTAAAAATATTTGTGTAACTGTTTTATAAACAGCAGAGCAGTTTGAGTTAAAACTAATCAGAACATTTTCATTTGTTTTGCTTAAACATTTGCAGTTTTCATATGCCGATGTGAATTCTTATACTCACTTCAGTGCACTGGGACAAAACGTTTAAATGTGAAAATCCTGGAAATTATTGGACTTGGAAAAGGTTGTGTAGGTCCAATCGCTGAGTGCAAAAAACCTCATCAGTAACTACAGATGTACAGAATTAGCCCACTATTTGCCTAAGAAACCCCAAACCAACCCCTAGAAAACACACTTTCCTGTACTGAAATGTAGTTTTTTTACACAGCAGACAGTAAGTTAGTTGTTTAGTGCCTGTGAGTTCTTGGAGTCACTTGCATGTTTCTGTAAGGGAGCCAAGACCACCCCAGCATTCCTGTCCTCACTCTCCGGGCTGTACAGCTCGTTCTTCTCGATATATGCCCGAACTACGTCAGGCACCAGGTAACGAATGCTCTGACCCCTCCGCAGGGCTCTCCGGATCTTGGTGGAGGAAATATCATTTGTGATCCATTCTTCCACAAGGTGAATGTTATTCTTATGTTTCCACAAAATATCAGATTCATAGATGAATTTCTGAACATTGTTTCCAGCCCTACTGATACACACAAGGCCATGTTTCTCCACAATTTCGGTGATGTCCTCCAACTTCCACAGATTGGGGATCCCAAAAGATTCCAGCATGTCACTGCCACAAAGCAGTTTAACCTGTGGGACACCTTAAAGAGAAAATTAAGTGAGAAATAGGGCTTGGTTTAGGCCACCAGATGTTAGCAAACTTGACAGGGACATTTAATTTCTTGGCGCTCTCTCTCTGTATCTTTGGTTGAGACGAGGGAATGAAATTTTAAAAAAGATTCAGAGTATATAATTGATAATTAGTAGCCTCAGTACAGGATTTTTCCAAATAAAGGTTATGGGAGTCCCTTCATTAAAGGGATCTAATGCCTTATGCTGAGAATCTAAGGGAATAAAGTTACTGAGTGACATCAGAACCAAGAGCTACCATAAAAGTTACTCATCAGTGCAATTTGCTTGAAATAACAAGGATCATTAACCATTTCATTTACAAACAGACTTAACTTTTTACAACTGGACTCTGATTTTTCTTTTTAATGGGCTCATGCCTATTTGGTTGCTGTTTTCTCTTCCGTCCCAGCTTTGTTACGGGTACAGCATCCTGCAGACTATTAGTGACGTCAGCAGATAAAAGTTTTTGATGATGATACCTGCAAAAAAAGATGTATTTTAGGTATTTCAGAGATGTAGGAGAAAATTCTGGTAGTACGGCCTACTAAAGAACCTGTCTCTACTTCTTCCTGCAGTACTTTCACGGACAGGCCTACCAAGAGCTGATCTGCAGAAACAGGGACTTGTTAGAGCTTGGTCATGTGGTGGTCAAAGTGAAAAGATTTCAAAGCAACAACAACAAGGTTGGTTTGTTTCTTTCATTTTAATAATAAGAACCTCAGTGAAGTAGCAATGACTGAAAGAGCAAAAACATAATACTCAGAAAATACTCCTTCAGACAATTCTCATGCCAGTCTTTAAATACACAAATGGACAGCACAACACAATCAGGGTCAAAGGAGAGAAACTTGTGTAGCATGTCTGCCCTGTTCTAGTCTCTGCTCTTCCCCAAGAATACCCTTTCAGCACAAAAATTGAATAATGCCTAAGAAATGATGTATCCTAAAAGTTGTTCACAGGCTCATTTTTGGTATGTTTAGGACTAATGATGCAATCTTTCATTTTCAATGTTCATATCAATAGTACTTTTGAATTCAGTGAGTCTATCCATATGATTTGGGGTTAGCCTGCAATTATCCCAACTTGTTAGCATTAACACCATTCCTAATCTTTCTATAGGTTCATGAGACTTTTTAGAGGTGGGCTGAAGAATACCTTAAAACTTTTAGCGTTTCCAACCACTCGCTCTGGCAGCTTTCCCAATCATCGACTTCCACCCAATCTGAGTTTTTTGTAGCCAGTTTTGCCATAGTCACTCGGTGATTCGCACTGATCAGACCTTTCTTCTTATATGCATCACCCACTGGTGAAATGATGCCTTTGATTACTTTGTATTTTCCTGTGGAAAAAAACACATCACACAAGAACATGAGAAGTGGTTGAGCAGATGTTACTTCCCCTGCATTGTATTTAACCTGTGACATAACCATTATCCAGCGCAATGGCAGCTGATAGCCAGCCCTGTGGAAAAATACAGGACGCTTCTGCACTGTCAGGGCAGCACAAGGAAAGAGTCAGTAAAATATATTTCCATAAACCATAAAACCCGTGCTTTAGCTCATTAAAATCAGTAATAAGCAACACATATGTGAGTTCTCTCATAATGACCTACATGGTTTTGTATATGACATAAACAGATACCAGCTTCAATATCTAATTAGCATTTGCAAAAATATCTGTCCCTGTAAAACAGGCATTCATAGACACAAAATATTCACCTTAACATATAAGTGTCTGGTTATCAAAGCTATTCTGAGTGATATAAATTACCATCCTACCTGTTTCATGGAAGTAGTCTTTAGCCAGCTCAAAGAGCCTCAGGTGCATGTTGGTGATGGGATTGAAGGACCCACAGGCCAGCAGTACCACTTCAGTCTTCCTGTCAGGATCTTCCATAGCCATTCCTCACAGCCACGCAGCCAAGTGGAGAATTTTGGTGCCAGGTACCAGCCACTACAAGAAATGGGATTAAGAAAGAGCTATAGTTACTTACTTGTGCTGCCACTAAGCAGAAGATAAAATTTCAATATCCAATTGAATGCTGTATTTTTCTTCTACCAACACCTGGCCTGTGATTGTTTATGTGACACTTTATTGTCGAAATTTTAAGTGATTAAAATATGAAATCACTGCAAAGAGGCTGCTTGCCCAGAGAGGATGGCGTACGGCCCACTGTGAAGAAAAGCAGCTCATGCTTTTAAACTTCACGTGGAGAGATTATCTGTCCTGATTGCAGGACACACTTTATTAGAACTTTGCACCTTTTTTAAGATGCCAGTGACAATCAACTGCCAAGAGACATGTGGGCAGGGAACTTCCTTGTTAAGTAACTTCCTTCTAGTGCTTACAGGGAGAAATAGAACATCCTTTGACCGTTCCTAGTCTTGCCTCTCTAAATTGCAGTGAGCCTTTCCAGCATGATCTATAAAATCAATATTATATATATATATATATAATATAATATAATAATATGCCACATATTACATTGTATTAAATTTTGGAGGAAAACAGCGTCAACACTTCTTCATTCAGGATTTACTTACATTTTCTGAAATACAAAATCCAAAGAGGGGTAATTTATATAATTCAGCATGGTATGTGGGAAGAGAGGGCTATGGACTAAACATGAGAAAAATCAGTCTGCTTTGTGTTGCAGCAAGTGTTAAGTGTACCAGCGGAAAAGGTGAGAGAAGAATAGAGAATTAACAGAAATTTAGTAAAAGCTGCAATTAAATACTGGGGTTTTTCCCCTTTTCTAAAATACCACAGCTCTGTTCCAATTCTGAGCTTCAGTTTCAGAAGGCTGCTTAAGAATTGCTGAAAACAAGGAAATTTCACTATTCATCATTTAACTTCTCCTCACATTTCACTTTCTCCTCACACACATTTTTGCTTCTCTGTTCTTTCCTGAGAATATTCTGGCTTGCCAAGATGTTTTCCCACAGCCTGGCCTAACAAAGGAGAACCACGATGGGCCATTCTCTTGCTGCTGCTGTTTGCAAGATGTCCGAGACATCCTGAGGAGCACAGAATTATCTGCCATTGTTTCTACAGCAACATCGCCAGCTGGAAAAATCCCACAAGGTCACCCTCACATTCTGTCTCCCTTACAGAGAGGCTGAGTGATGTTCACAGCAGCCACAGCGCTGAGACACCATCACAGCCAAACCTTGTAACAGTGACTGTGTTCTAACATCAAACAGCCCGCAGATAAAAGGAACTCTTGCAAGGCTTCGTATTTTGTAAGTGTTAGTACTTTTCTGTGCTTTCAAGAGTTTCACAAACTTTTAAAATATCCTTTACTACTGCAGAGTAGCTCAGCAGTGGAAGGGCTGGTGGTACTTGAAATGCAGCCTTCACAGAGGCGTGGCTAGGAGAGTTACCATGGGAACAGGGAGGAGAGGAATTAGACTGCCTTTGTACTGCACAAATCCTACTTTCAACAGAGTAACTCATGCTGCAGAACTGAAAAAAGGTTGATCTTTTCCTTAAAAAAAAAAAAAAGTACAAAAAAAGCAGAAAATTTTAGGAGGAAAATATAGAGTGCCTTTTCGAGAGTTAGTCAAATGTCCCTCTCCATGCTGCTTATTTTACAGTTTACAGAAACAATCGTTACCTCATAAATTCACCTTGCAGCATTCCGTATCAAGAGTATACATAGAATTTAATAGTTTCCACATCCCCCCAGTCTCCTAATTTGCACTGACACCCTCTGTGTAGCACTGTTTGCACAGAAAACAGCTGCATGGTTGATGTGGGGAACGGAGGAAATGAGAGGTATGTGACATCAGAGGTAATCAGTGACATGATTGCCTTCACTGTTATCTCATCTTATAACCACCACAGCACCATCAGAGCTGGGATCTGCTTTCTATGGAACCACCTTCACACAGCTCTGAATTTTTTGGAAAAGCTATGCAATTTGCGCATCCCAGGACAGGTAAAAAAGTCAAGGTCCAGGGATGATCAAAGCCCAGCCCAATGGAACTAGGCCTATTCTTATTGTATAATAAAAGTAAAATGGCCCTCATTGAGGTTTTCTGTAAGTGTAGGACATACATCCTGGACAATTTTCACTTCTGAAGGAAAAACGAAGTGCCCTCTGATGTACTCCTAATATACATGCTTACATGTAATCTCATCATGCTTTTACATAATCCCACCCAATCCAGTATTTTATTTGAAGTGTTATATTTCAGTGTGGCTTTTTAGTATGTACTGATCACAGTCCTGCTCGTGCTTAGCTGGACTGGACATGTATTTGCGCTAAAAGACATCAAAATATTCCTACAGCAGGTCTTAGGATGGCTCTGGAGCCCAACTTGCCACGCAGCTTCCGGGGATAAGCAGGTAAGGATGCTTTGCTCAATCTCATTTATGTTTGAGGCAAATATCTGTCAAATATGTTTATATATCGGTATATATACAGAATACAAGTATGATGTGGGCGTCGCTGGACGCTTCAGTTACACCCTCCCGCACCTCCCCGCCCCCGGGGGCCTGCACGGGGGTCCGGGCCCGCCCAGTGAGCTCCCCCGGCCGCCGCCGCCCGGCCCCGCTGGGCCCCGCTCCCCGGCCCCGCTCACCCTCGGCGCTGTCCCCGCTGCCCGCCCGCGCTGTCCCCGCCCGGCCGGGCTCGCGGGGCCGCACGCGCTCATTGGCCCGGGCGCGGCGGAAGCGGCGCCGCAGGGCCGGGATGGGCCCGCCCTGACTCGGCCTGCCCGGCTGAGGGGTGAGGGGGCCCGGGGCCGGGCGGGGCGGAGGGGCGCGAGTGGGGCCGGAGTCTGGCCTGGGAACGGGCAGGCGGGCCCCGGGTAGCGCCCCGAGTTCCGCCTTCTCCTCCCCGCAGGCCGCTGGGCGCTCCGTGCTCGCCCGTAACGGAGGGAGGGCCGCGTTTCCTCGTCGCCCGCCGGCGGTGGCGCGGCCCCTCAGAGCCGGCTGTGAGGCCGGGGTGTCCCGCTGCCCGCCGGCGCTGTGTCCGCCCCGGGACGATCCGCGGGGAGCGCGGGGTTCCTCTGGCGTGCGCTGGTTCTCTGCAGCCGGCGGTGCTGCCTGCGGTGCTGGCGCGCTTCAGACACCTGCACCCGGGTTATCTCCTGAGTAGTGTTCCAAGGGGCCGGTGAAGAGTCGAATCTATTGTTTCATATAGCGGGGCTTCTGTATTTCAGTAATTGCTACTTGGTTTGACACTCGCTTGGTTTTATGTGCTGGAGTTACTTCCCTGGTTAACCGCCTCTTACTATGAAGATAATCCTGTACACCCAGCCTGGCATTTCTCTATTTCCACTGCAAGGATCTCCGGGTGTTGTGATTAAACATTCCATCAGCAAGATATTGCATCATTTTCACATTTAGAACATTTAAAATATGTTTTAAGTTGTTGGTACAAACAATAAAATGTACTTTCTCTTAGGAGTGTCATGTAAAAACAACATTTTCATGTGAAAACAGAAAATGGCTTCAAGAGGAACAACAGAGACAAGTAAACTAAAACAAAACTTGGAGGAGCAGTTGGACAGATTAATGCAGCAACTTCAAGATCTAGAAGAATGCAGGTAATAAAAATAGTTGCTTTCCTCTTATATGGTAGTATTTTTCTTAAGTGGTTGGCAGAAGAAAGTGGTACCTTTCAAAAATCTTGGGGTGGGGGGAATGTATTTATTTTTGTGTTTTGCTGTGGCTTTCTGTTTTTAAATTATGTAGGATATTGGTGTCAGTAAAAATTATTTTTAAAAACCTCTATTAAGATTGTTTTATATATCTGAGAAAAATGCAAGCAGAAATACTCAATATTTTCTTTGGAATGTTATATTTCAGTGTGACTTTTAAACTTCTAATAGCTGTTCACAAAAATCACAATTTTTCTATGGGATTTTTAATAGCAGTGAACAAATAGCTTTTGTGGCTCTTTTGGTTTATCTTATAATTATGGATGCCTGGGGTGTTTTTGCATTGTTTTCTTTTTTAGTTTGTCTAACTTTTCATGTGATTTTGTATTAGTCTTCTGTGGGTTGATACAGTTTGAGACAGTGAATTATCAAGACGGTTGGGCTTTTATCTGTTTTAGTACTTGCATTTAAACACCCTGTGTTTAGATGCTTTCTCTGACTCTAGTTCTAACTTGTCCAAGCAGTATGTATCTTTTTCAAGAACAACTAGAACTGCTAAGGGGTGGTAGTGCAGTTCTGGGAATTGGGCAAGGTGTAGACTGCAGAATCAGTTATTCCTAAGTGGATGGCTTTGGGTGAGGAGATAGGCTTCTAAGATAATCTCATTCACTGTAGCTTTGAGCAAGACAATTTCACTGCGTATTTTTGTTGAGATCCAAAAATACTTTTAAATACTGCTCCAGGTGTGAGGTATCTTGTTTATTATTCGGGCTTTTTTTATTATCAGTGACTTTGTACAAACCACGCAGGTGGCTGGGAGGGGTGCAAACCCAAGCAAACTACACACACATGGGCTGGATAAGAGCTGAAGGGGTCGGAGCAGAGCAGTCTGCAGAGATGGGAACACCTCAGTGCTGCCTGGGGAATCGAGCTCCATGGTGTGCCCTTCGCTCCATGTGATGTCTCAGGTTAAATCCTGTGAATTAATGTGTCTTCTTGGGTCCTCTTCAGAGAGGAATTGGATGCAGATGAGTACGAAGAGACCAAAAAAGAAACTCTAGAGCAGCTGAGTGAGTTCAATGACTCCCTGAAGAAGATTATGTCTGGAGATATGACTTTGGTGGATGAGCTCAGTGGGATGCAACTGGTAAGGATGATGTGTTGCTAAGAAAAGTTCATGTTCTGCCTGGAGTCGATGAAACAGTGAATAGATACATTTCACTATAATTTTTATGTGACATCTAGATCTATGTAATTAATGTTTTTTATAATTTAATATACCTGTATGTGTAAAAAACTTGGATAGGTGTCTTCATTTTAAAAGGGAAAAAAACCCCATTGATGAATTACAGCCATAACACTGTAGGACCTAAAATACTAAATATATCTGATCCCTTATTTTAGAAAATAACGTAAAATAATGCAATATATAAAAGGTGTGGGGGACAGTCCAGGATAATATGCATCATGAGAAATAGAGTTCATGCCTGTTTGTTAGAAGGCATAAGGTAGCTGTTACTACTGATTTGTGTTTCAGATTCATACTAGTCCAGATGAAAAGGCTTTAGGAATGACTGTGTGACTTGAAGTTCTTTTATTATATTATTATATGTTTATATATTTTATATTTATTTATATTATATTATTGGTCTCATTTTATGTTGACTTCCAGACTTCTGATATATCTTCTCTCTTTTCAAATGCTTAATTAGAGAATGGTTTGTTCTTTCTGAACTTTATGTTCTAGGGTCTTGCTTTCAGAGAGATCATGATTTGTCCAAAGATAACTATGGTGATAGTTTTGATAATCCATAGAGGATTTCGAATAACAGTAGGATGTTTGCCTCATCATTTACATTCTGCTTTCCCTTAGAAGAGTTGTAGTCATCAGTGTGGGCATTAAAACTGTGATGTGCTAGTATCAGGAAGGTGTTGGAAATGAGTAGAAGTTAAGACCTGGACAGTAATGAAAAGTTTCACAGCTCTTTCTCAGTCTAGTTACACTAATTAGAGGATTCCTTAAGCCCTCCATAAAGGTCATATATTTTTTTTTAATTTCACTTCCATGGTTATGATAAAAAGCTGTATCAAATTATGCAGAGGATAGTAACGATGCTCTCCAGCCTTCATTAATCTCATCCTGCAGCTGTAGTTTGTGATTCCTGTTAGTCCTGGTCATTCTTGCTCTTTTCCTTGCAGGCAATACAAGCAGCCATCAGCCAAGCGTTTAAAACTCCAGAAGTGATTAGAATGTTTGCAAAGAAGCAGCCGAGGCAATTGAGGACAAGGCTGGCAGAGGTGAAGAATTCTGTTTTACTGCAAAAAACCCGTTTATTTGAGCCAGACTGATTCAAGTATGTAATGATTGCAAGGAAAGCACTGAGTGTGCTGGAAAACTTGGTGGTAAAGTCTGAAAGAGATGGAGAAGTTCTCTTTCAGAATTTGTTCAGTTTTAAATGTTTATTGAGGTAATGGGGACAACCATGTGTATTCCTTGAGTTATCTTCTATCTTCCTGCTTCAAAGCAAAAATGGGATTAGCAGGGTGAACTGAGGAAACTGCAAATAGAAAGTCTGTGATTGTAGTGAGCGCTGGAGAGTTCACTTGATGTTTCAGAGATCTAAAATGAAGATCTGGATAAAGTGAAATCAAATGTGATTTCTTCATGTACCAGTGATGTGTGAATACATAATTTTAAATGATTATCATTATTTGATAAAAAGAGATTAAAGTTTGGAGAAATCAAGTAAGTTAAGGTTAGGGGTAAAGAGTATTTGCTGAACATTCAGAAAAACTTCACAGACATCTTTTAAACCTCAGATAGGACAGAGGTCCCTTACTGCTGTGGGTCCATGATTACTAATGATATTTTTAGGCTGTTGCATTTCTCATGCACTGTGTTGGGTGAAATAGTGGGAAGCTTATATATTTTGACTTTTTTTTTCCCCCTGGTGTGCAGATGGACAGAGACTTAATGGTTGGGAAGTTGCCACGAGACTTGTACACCCAACAGAAACTGGAAATCCTGACTGCCCTCAGAAAGCTTGGTGAGAAGGTAAGGGGTTGGTGTGATAGTCAGGTGAATAGAGTTTTCCGCATATTTAGGAGGAATTAGAAATAATTAAAATAAGACATTACAATTTTATAAGCAAACAATAAAATGCAGCTTGCTTTTACATTACATAAACATCCTTCCATTTAAATGCCAAGTTTTCTGAAGCTGAACATGTATCAAATAGTTTTGTACCTTTCTGTAAGGCTGTTTCTACTTTTAAATGTTTCCCTTGGTGGGCTGTATGCATGAATCACACACCAGCTGGTACAAGGTGATCATATTTATGAAAGCTACAAAACAAGTCTTTTACTGGCCAACTACCACCAATTCATCAGGAACTATTCAAGACTTCTGACATGTATCCAGCTTCACTTTTATCGTGTCAATAATACCTACCTCTGGGTATGAGATAAAGAAATTTGAGAGATGAGTGATAAACTGATTGTTGCCCCAGTGGTCCGTAAGTGGCAGAAAAAGTCCTGGGTTTGCCACCAGGGGGAGGAAGAGAAGTTATTTCTCTTTGTGGATGGTATATGAAGAAAATGGGTTGCTGTGTATCTCTATACTTAAGCTTTTTTAGGAAATGAAGGAATGTAATGGAAAAGATCCAGTGCAGTACTTAAAGGAGCTGCAGTCCAAGTAGATTCCAAAGCAAAGGCTTTGCCTCAGAATATTTTATTGCTTGACTGTCAGAGGAAAAAAATGTTTTGAAAATATGTAAAGGCTAGTTAAGATTGTGAACTGAATGCATGAAGGTATCTAATCCTCTTGAATGAGTTCCTTGGATCACAGTATCAAGCTACTTCACCACACTCTGACCTATCCTCTTAATCTTTTAAAATGATCAGTAGCCTGCTGCACAGAGGGCTTGCTAGGACAGTAGTTTCACATCTGCTCTGGATGTGAGCAATGACAGCAAATATTGCATGTTCGTCTGCACAGTATTGCAAAACGTTGAGTAGCTGTATGCTTGCTTACAAAGCCAGGTAAGTAATATGTTTTCCTTCATTCAACATCATCCTGAAATGTCTGTACCTCATTTTTATATTTCTAATAAATTGATGCAAACACTGTGAACAGTTTGACACACATGCTTTGCTGTAATAAAGATGTGTATCTGAGGCTAATTAAATGAGTGACTTTTAACTTAGAATATCTGAACCTTCCAAATGTAGGTTACTGCTTCATTATTGTAAATATTTTATGGGCATCTGTCACAAGGCATCAGAGCACATACATAAAAGTAAAATATACATGGGGAAATGTCACTTTAAAGGAAGAGAACCATTTCTAGGTCATTGGCTCTTACCATGGTCAAAGCTGGCAGTGACAGCTTTTTTTTGCTTTCCTCAGCAGATGATGGGAAGTAAGCTTAGATCTTAGTTCATTGTTGTACTGACCATGTGACAAAAAAGTTATTGACACCTTGGCATAGTTTAGCTGCACAGGTACAGTGTGACCTTTTCATAAAAAATGATCCCTGGAAATCAGCTGGAAGCTTGCATGTGGAGGTATGTCTGACACTGCACATGCTGTCCTGCCTGGGCTGACAGGAACCAGGGAGGGAAAATTCAGTGCTAGGGGAAGTAGCTTGCTTTTTTTTGGTTTAGGTTTCAGCATGGTAGATAACACTGCCACTTCAAAACTGCAAATGGACCATTGCTGTAACCTGTCATAGCTCATGTAGATGCACAGGTAGATGGTGGGAATATGCGCAGTTAAGGTATCAACCTCACAGTTGTGGCATTTTTTTGATTTAGCTCACTGGGGATGATGAGATGTTTTTGTCAACAAATGCTGGTACAGCCCTGAGCCAGTTTGAGAGAGTCTCCACTGACCTTGGTAAGTTTTCATTCTCATAACTTCTGATTCCTTTGCATCACTGAACACTGATTAATAGAAGTACATCTGGTTCTCCTATGAAAGAGAAAATATGAACAAGAGATTCATGCCTTGAAATGTTAATATATATTTTATTAACAATGAAACTCTAATCCACTATCCATGAGGAAAAAGTAACACAGCAAATAAATCCAATGCCAAACATCCACGAAATGCCAAGGGTGCCCATCATACTGAAGGCTTGAATGGTCTGTCTCAAGCAGAGATGCTGCTCTTACAATTAAACACAGATCTTTTTTGCATTAATGACTCTCTTCAGGAGAGTCTTTTCCTCTGCCTGATGCAAAGAATTTGGGAGTTAGTGGCACATTATCAAAATACAGCTTTAAAGCACTCTTCCCGCCATGATTGTCATACCTCTGATTGTGTCGACAAGATCAAGAGTTCAGTTATAAAAGGCATTAAATAAGCATGACAGTTCACTGTAGCAGTAGCTAGAAGTGGGATGAAAGAGCTGTGAATGGCAGGAATGTGCCAGACTAGGTCAGGGTACAAGTAAACTGTCTGGGTGCCCTACCTTTCAGCTCTGCTCTCCGTTCAAGTGTAAGCAAGGTGAGAGAACCCTCTCCTTCAAAAGGGGACTTCGGTAGTAGCTCTGTGTGTGTGCGGGTGTGTTACCAACACCATTCCAGCTACAAACACAAATCCCAGCTCTACAAGAGAAGCTGGGGGAAGGGAACTCCATCCCAGCCAGGCCCAGTAGGACATGGCTGCTCTAGACCTGGCAAGCCAGTGTGGGGTTGGTTTTTTTTAAATTAGCTCAAGTGTTGTAGTTTTCACAATGTCGGTTTGGTTTCTTTTTATCTCAAATGTTTTGCTTGATTTAAGTTGTATATATGGTAATTCACAATTTCTACTAATACTTACTCAAATGTTTCTTCCCCCTCAGGATCTGGAGACAAAGTCTTTGCTCTTGCAAGTGTTGAAGTAGAAAAGGCGAAACGATGAAGAGGTTCGTGAGGCTTGTGTCTCCAGTTATCAGCAGCACTGAATTTTGGTCATACTGCATTTGGTTTTTCTATTTCTAACATGTTGAATAAAAGCAAAGCAAAACAAAAGACCCGAGTTCTAAAACTCTTGGGTCCTTAACCAGAAGATATGAAGTAAACAGCCTTAAGTGCACTTTGGAACCTTGGTGTCTGTACCCTTTAAGTAATACAAGCTCTGAGGCTGAACACTAAGTGGAACTCTAAAACAAAAGCATGGTATGACTGTCTTTGGAAAGAGTCAGCTGTTTTGAACTTTTCTTAATGTGTATTTCTCTAACTATTAAAACTTAAATCTTTTTGCATGTGGTTGTAGCAAGCAGATCTTTTTAAGGAGTGGTCCTGATGATTTTTTTGGGGTGATTCTTCACATTGTCTTAGGTTTTTGTCTGGACTCCCTACTAAGTAGTTTGTGCTAGGAAAGCATCGAAGCTTTGGAAAATGGATGTAGTTTATTGAAATGCCATCTTCCTACAAACTGTTTGCAGAAGACCCAAACTGAGCCTGGATGCTGATCACGGGCCCTTGGCTGCTTGTTTGCTGTGCACATGAATGAGCACTTTGTGTCCCAGCCCTGACTGAGGACAATGGCAGCCCTGTGGGGAGGCTTCTGGAGTAATTTAACCTTGTGTATTGAAAGGACAGGGAATTGATAGGACATGGCAATGAGATGCTCTTTCTGTGGCTCTTCCTTCAGCTCTGGTGCATAACTGCACGCTGCTGTTATTTCAGAGGTGGCATGAAATAGCTTGCCAGGAGAAACAAGTTTTAAAAGGGGGGGAAAAGCTCCCGTTCTGTGATCAGTGCAAGCGTTGCTCAGTCTAAATGGTGATGCTATGGAGAGGGGAGGGTCTGTGTCTCCACTGGATCCTGAATAAACTTGGCATAGGAGGATTTTAAATCTCAAATAGTTGAATTTTTAGCTCAGAGACTAAGTGGGTAGCATACGCTATAAACAGAAAATTAACATGGTCAATCATCATTTAGAGTGCACTTAGAGGGCACAAATACCCTATAAATTAGCAAGTTTCTCTAATTGTAAACTAGGACTGGAGTAGACTAGAAAATGTGTCTCTAGACTGTATTTTGCTTTAATAGGTACACTTTTGAAATCTAGCATTTAAGAAATGAAAGGATACATGGTATAGACAGCATAATTTGTTTTTCACTGATGCAACTTTTTTCTCCCTGTTTTTAAGAAGCCTTTATTGAGGTGTGGGTTCTTTTGTCCATTCCAGCAGAACTGTTTTCCTGTCTGGGGCAGCATTGTGTTCTCTGACAAAGGCTGATTGCAGCTTCATAGCTGAGAGCAGCTTATTAAAAGGCACTATTAGACTCTGAAATTATGGGAAACAAAACAGTCCATGGGGACTGGAGCTGCCTTCTTTTCCTTTCTGCTCATTACTGGTACGAAGGAACTCTCTCCCCATACACCCCCAGCCTGCTTGCAGCATTATTATGTAAATTAAATCTCTCAGCACTCAAAAAAAGTTTACAGTACAATGACATGGAAATCTTTTTCCTTGTAGTTTGAGAGGTGTAAGTTTCCAGGAGAAGCTTTTTAAAATTGGTTTGTAAATATTTCAGGATTTTTGCAAATTTCTGCACTGCAGGCAGTTGTAACATTCCTATTAAACTGATCCTTGACTGAACATCTTTCCAATGTTGGGCCGCTTCTGCTCTTGGAAGGATCTCTGGTGATTTAGATTGACAAAGAGGAGACTGAGATTAGTGACCAAGATTGCAAGATTCAGGGTGCTGGGTCAGACTTCTCAGAAGCTGTGAAGGGTCAGAAATCAGAGCTTTACCCAGAGACTGGCTGTGTCCTACAGAATGCCCTGACCATAAATGTGATTTAAACAAGGAAGCTGCTGCTGATGTGAAGCTATTCATGTGTTGACCCTTGCAGATAGTTAAGTAACCTCTTGAAATAGTTAGACTGATTTCAGGCATAGTAAGTTAATTGGTGTGTTGTGCTAAACATTTTGCTAAATAATCGTGGGATGTACCTTCACCACTATCTCAAATGTTTCTGCAGGGGCAGGAAAAAAAGTCCATAATCTATTTATTATAAGAATAAAAACTGATAACAAAAGAACAACTGCTAAATGAAAGCATGGGTTTGTGTTTAACAAACAAGTTTGTGATGTGAGTTCCATCCCCAGTTCAGTGTTGGACCCAGGCAGATCACTCATTCTGTACACATCTTTCTTTCCTGGAGTAAAATACAGATTATGATCCTTAAATATCGAGTGCTGTGAAGTTGTTATTGATCATACATTGCTTTGAAGATTAGAAGTGCTTTGTTTTTTGTTTATCATTTTCCTTCTGAAATAAGAATTGTAAAGTACAGTAGCTTTAAACACATCAGCAGAGTTCCCAGAGTCCTTTTTTGGCTGTATATAACCTTCTTTTTTAATCTTCTTTCTCTATAGAGTGAATTCAGTGATTGTACTGATCTGAAAGAAAAAGTGTTAGAAAATTGAAGCTTCAAATGTTCTGTCTCTCTTTCTTCTATCTTTGTCTCCTTGTGTTATTTCTCTTCTTTGATCTTGAATGGAAAAGTAGCAAGTTTTCTTTGTCTTGAAGAAAAAATACAAGATTTCTTAAGAGATCCCTTAGTTTCTCATGCTACTTTGCCTGTAAAAGTCAAATTCATTTTGTCAGAGAACTCTGTGTTAATGACAACCTACTGACCAGGCAGTTCAAGCTGTATCATTAGTGGCTGAAATGGCAGACAAATTAACATAGAACCATTTGGTTTTGTTTCCAGTAGGGCAATTCCCTTCCTATGTAAGGATAAATATAATTTTTACATTGTAAAGAAATAGAAGTCAGCCTGCAGGCATCTTAGTTTCCCCACTTCCATAATTTTGAAATTATCCTGAGTTCTGGGGAAGGTTTTTCTCTTGGGGAGTACACTCTTATTTGAATTCTGTCTGCTTAGCTACACACAGGAGAGGAAGGGGGTGCTCATGTTGGAGTTTTTCTTCAGGAGTTGTGGAAAATATGACACCTTGTCTTGCTACGAGCAAAGTTTTTTAACTTTACCTTAATAGGGTTTTACGTGTGGGTGAGGGGAGAATTACTGGAGTTATGTAGCTCAAGATTCTTCTCCTGTAACTTTTAAACACCCAAGCCACCCACCTGAGTGAAATGGGAGCTGCTGATATTAGGGGCATCTGGAAAGGTGGCCTAAAGTACCTGACACTATGACAGGACAAATAAAAATGTTTCAGAATAAGTACTCTCTAAAATAAGGCCTTAAAAAAGGAAATACAGACATAAGGTTGGTGGATATAACTATATGTAAGGCATTGCTGTATTGTGCACTGAAATATCTAATTTAACACAATAATGTGTTAATGATCTTTATAACAGCAGGTTTCTCTTTTAAACGAGTACTAGTGATGGAACATCTCTTTTTATCTTGCTATCATAGTAGTTTGCTGCTTGGTAATGTTTTCAACATCCCTCCAGAAATGGGTCAGTAATGGTCGCAGATGTGCTGGAATCCATCAGGCAAAGCCACCCGCAGACCCTGTGGACAGAGATGGTAATGTCTGAGTAAATAGCTTTTCTTTAGATTTTTCACTTAATGTCCTTGTAAGGTGGAGATGGAAATTAAGTTCTGTACTGTTGTTCTAAAGGAGTGTGTTTTGCAACTGTGTAAAACCAAATTCAATCTGGGAACACGTCTGGTTTTGAATAAAATACACAGCTGAGATGGTTTCTTGCCACACAAACTAAGCCTGGATTAACAAAAAGAGATTGTCATAGCCTTTCGTACATTAACGGGCTTTTTTGTTCATCCTTTGAAAATAGCTCTGCATTCTTCCTCACTGCACAGACTGTAGAAACATTAATTTTTGTAACTAAGGCAGCTGAACCATTTCATTTTCTAGTATATTCTAACACAAGCTGTGCTTGCCCTAGTCATGGAAAGTTCAGCTGACTGTTGTAGCCCTCCATCATTTATTACAGTGTCCCAAGTATGCAAAGAGTAGACTGGTTGAACTGCATTTAATTTGGAGGAAACACACTACAGTTTCTGCATCAGAGCATGATTTTGATGGATTTATCAGACTAAGTCTGACATAAAAAAGATCAACAAAAGAAAAAGAGATTCCAAACTAAAAACAAGTCCTTCATTGGGTACCACACACATCTTGGAGAGAAAGAGTTTTTATTATTGTTGTGTGTGGCTGAATCATGGATGATGAAAGCAGGGATTGTGTGTGCAGATGCTGCTGGAAGCCCTTAATGAGAGGGGGATGCCAGCAAGTACAGAGGGACTTGGAGGGTGGAAGCAGCTGTGCTGTGAAGGAATCCTAAATGAATTTCAGAGCTGATTAAGAAAGAATTGGACATCAGGAAGGACAGGGTGAATTGAGAGAATTTTTCTAAGTCAAGTAGGGATTCGGAGGAAAAGATTTCATGAAGTTTTGGCTTACTAGAATAAACAGCAGCCTCATTAAACAAAAGGTTAGAAGCTATGGAAAAGATAAATCCATTTAATCTGATAGATTTCTGTGAAATAATATCAAGTTTTTATACACTACTTCTAAAAATGTTAGACTTAACCCTTAGATAATTAAATTTCTTAACATTCCCTTGCTGAGGGTTAGGTCAAGCAGGGTGATGACTGGAAAGGTAACAGATTTGATCAAGTGCAGTTCTACCTTTTGCTTGCTTTGGGAGGGCCTGTGCATTCCCATAAAACATGAACAATATTTTACTCTATCTCTTGCAGAACTAGCATAGTTGAGAGTCCTCTTGAGCATCCATCATGTCTTACGATGATACAAGTGACCGATGGCAAGATGTCACCTTGCTTGATAGCTAAACATCTCGGTAAGCTTGAAAGGCATAAACTGAGGTGGGGCAGGAAAATGCTCCTAGGCTAGAGGAAGCCTTGCTGTATCTCTCCCTGCTAAAACCCTTTCTAAATAAATGCAGGATGTTAAATTGATGATCTGTAAGATTGCATTGCACTGCTGTACAGTCAGCCAGCTGAATTAGGAGAGCTAGACAGTACTTAGTCATAAAATGGTGTTGTGCCCATGATGTTATCAGTAAGGAAATTCATACTATTGCAAGGATGCAAATGATGGCTTAATTATATGCTCCTACTAGCATAAGATGCTTTTAGATCTTTCCCTCAGACTCATGTACTGTGCTAATTAACAGTAATCCAACTGGAGGATCCCAGAGCAATGCTTCTGCATATTTTTTTCAGCTTATGCTGGAGCTCTTATGTTCTTTTCTTAAATAATTAATAATCATTACTGCCTGCTGTGCTGTGGGTATGTGCCAGTGATCTCAGATCCCAGCACATTTGCACCATTCCTGTTCCTGTCAGCGGCTTGGGTTTGCTCTTTGTGGAGGCTTTTATGTTAAGCCCTTCATTAGCTGGCAGTAGGGTTTGGATTTCAGTGGCATCAGGCTTTGATGTCATTAAGTAGCAAGCTGTTAAAGGAAGTGCCACCTATTTCATTACTGTGACTATTTTTATGCAATTAACTTAAATGCCGAGTAGAAAACATGCATTTTATTAAATAACACTTGGAACACAAAGCATTTTTATCTCCAGGAACTTACCTTGCTGTCCTCACCAATGCACACTGTAAGGAAGCAGGGTTACTGTTAACCTAGTGGGAAACCGTAATGCAGATGAGATGGAGCAGGGTGAAGAGCCTTTGGTGGCTTCTGTATTCTTTTTTAGTTTTAACTAATTCCTCTCTGTGCTCACTGCGGTTTTACTCTCCTTCAGCCCTACGTAGGTGAAGCATTACTTTATTTTTGAGTGCTTCAGTGACTAAATGACCATTTATTCCAGTTGGAGGTTGCCATTTTCTGTATTGGCTGAATTAGCTTGAGTTAAGCTGTACTGAATGTTGCAGTGTCTTTAACTTTCTTAGCGCAGGGTTACTGAGCGGCCCCACACCCTGTTGTGACGCCGCTGTGATGAATCTCGGGCGGCCCCAGCGCAGCAGCTGCGCTGCCCTGCGGGTCCCGCTGCCCCGGACCGGGAGGGACAGCACGAGCTCCGGGACACTCGCCACCGCGTCCCTCCAGACGATGTTTCCCAAGGTGAGTGCGTGACCCGTCTGTCCCCGCGGAGAGGCTCCGTGCCCGCGGGGTGCCACCGCCGCAGCGGGCAGCGGCCCGGGAGCGCAGCGGGCCCGGCCAGCGCTGCCCCGCGGGCGCGCCCCTTCCCCGGCCCTGCCCCGCGTCCCCGCCCCTTCCTCCCGGCCGGCTCTCGGGTGCTGCCTGCGGCGCCGCCGCTACCCTGGGCGCCGGGACGCGGCGGGTCCCTCCCCCGGAGCCGCCCAGGCACCTCCCTCGGGCCGCCGCGGTGAGTCACGACGGAGGAGGAGGAGGAGGCTTCGCTCGGCTCCGCTGTGCTGCTCTCGCCCGCCCGTGCCGAGCGCGCCCCGCCGCCGCCCGAGCCGCCGGAGCGCCGGGGCCGCCGGCCCCGCACCAGGTGAGCGCGGTGCCCTTTGTGCGCGGCCGCGAACAAAGGCGCTCGCCCGGGCCGGCGGAGCGGAGCCGGCCCGGGGCCTCCCCGCTCCCCGCTGCCGCCCCGCCGGCGCCGCCGCCGCCGCTCCCCGTCCCCGGCGCGGGGCCGCGGCCCCTGGCAGGCCGTGGCCCCCCCGGCACAGGTACAGGAGGTGCCTTTTTAATTTTGTGGCATCACCCCTTACGTCACGAGGCGCTCTGTTCCGCGGTGTCCGGACAGCCATGGCTGCGTTGCTGTGGCAGGTGAAGTCGTTCCTGCTGAAGCTGCCGAAGGTGCGCTGGAGCCGTGGGGACGGAGGGCAGGTGTCACGGCCGCGGGCCATCAAACGCCGGGTCTGCACGCCCCGCTCAGGGCAGCCCCGTCTGCCCGTGATGCTCTCGGCATCCCGGCTCTCGCCTGGGAAAACGCCTCTCGGACAGGGTTTAGTAAAGGGCTTCCCTCGGGGGTAATTCCTACCTTGGCTAAAAATTGTGTTTCTAGAGCCTCTGAGGCAGCACTCGGTAACTTTCAGTTTAGATGGACAGTATTTGTTGGCACACGTTAGTTTTTTACCTGTTGGGAAGATGCGTGAGAGAGGGACAGCATCACCCTCTGGATCAGAATGTATTAGTGCTCCAGAGACAAATGAGACATGATCCTCGTTTCTGCTCACCATCCAGATGTGCTTCATCAGGGCATGTTTGCCTTTCAGACTTGGGTTTGCTTTCTCTTCAAGAAGAGAATATTTTGCTCTGTTATATATCATCTTTTATTTGTCTATTCCTCATCTTGGCATGTTGAACAGGATGAGCTTTGATGCTCTGTGAGATGAACATGAGACATTCTGCAGATGTGAGGATTTAAAAAAAGGAGCAAAACACCAAACTCCAGCAGACTTTGGAGGCAAGTTAGGTGTGCTAGTTCACAGTCCTGGTCGAATCTGGCTCCAGTATGGTGAGAGGCATGTTTAGAGAGTATTTAAGAACACATTTTTAAATACATTTACAAAATCCTGCTATATTTAGTTTTTTTGGCTGCTGAACTTGCTGGCTTTCAATTTCTTTTGGCCTTGGTTATTTTTGGAGCTCATGTGTGATGTGAAATAGCCTGCTGAAGAAGAACCTCTATGTAAATGGTGAAAAATGAGGCCAAACATGTACTTCAGTTGGGTTTATTTTGAAAGTACAGGTATTCAAGGTGAGGGAGCATACAGAAAGCTATGTGTTGTTGCTTTTAAAAATACAGGCTTGTTTTCTTGCCAAGCTAAAAGCTACTTTTGCCACGACAAACAGATTCATCTGGAAAATGGTGACAGGTGTACTTCAGATACATTTCTGTTGCTTCACTTTGTCCTTAGCTGAAAAAGCATCAACAGTTTTTGTCCCTCTGGCATCTTGGTAGAAACTGGCAGCTCCTTCGGTGTAATTTAGAGCTGTTGGTAAGGGGATTTGTGTGCTGTCTTAGTTGATGTGGTACACGGAAATAATAAATCTATGAAGCAGTGTGTAGGACTAGACAAATGCAGAAGCAAAGGCCATTTTGGAAAACTTAATTGGTAATGGGTTGGACCCAAATCTGCTTTAAAGCAGTTTTGTCTTTTAGTTCATTGTAAGCATTGCAACAAGTTATGGAAAAGTTACATAGGACAGAAAAGTGCTTTCAAGACTCTTTTTGACATCCAGCTGGGAAGACAGTGAAATCTTCAGCAGGAAACTCATCCCCTGGGCTGGCAGGAGTCACGGTGATAAATCCCCTTGTGATCACCAGAGCCGGGGCCGCACTGGCCGGAGCTGTGGGCGGACAGCGAGGGCTGTGGCTCACAGTCGGGAGCTTCTGTCCCTGTCGTAACAAAAATTAGTTAATGCTCCTGAGTGTCACTGGACAGAACATCCCGTTGAGTGTTTGGGAAAGCAAGTTCTGAATCCCAGTTTTGTGGGAAATCTGTAGCTGTGTCAGTTTCTGCTCTATTCCATCCTTTCCCCCATCCAGGATTTGAGAGTACTTCACTTTGCAAGAGGAGAGAGACGTTTCCAAAACAATTTGTGTTGTTTTCTAAACAGAACCAAAAGTGAATGGAAACAAAACCTAGATTTTGTTTTACTAACAATTAATTACTAACAATGACTGTGATACATATCTGCTGCCAAAAATTCAAAATCATCCTGCACTTGCATGTGGGCAAATAGAGCTAATACCTAAATGTGCCTGATGTGGTGAAGCTGTTAAAGGTTGATGCTTTGCCTAGGAAACAGTTTGTCAGAAATTGATCTATATATGTGTTTAATATAAGTTTTTCCTCTCCGAAGTGTTTGTCGTCTGTGACCAACACAAACATTTATGTTTTTTACTAAGTATTTCAGTTCCTAAATTGGTTGTTGACTGCAAAGCACCCTCCTGAGCATCTGACCTAGTTTGAAGCATCAAACATCCACCCAAGTGCTGTGCACGGAGAGGCAATAGGGTTTTATAGGCTGCTGTTGGATATGCTGGGAGAAACTTCCTGGAGAATTTTTTCCAAACAGAAGTTTGGTATCAGAAGTATTTCTATACATGCACAGGCAAAACTGTATTTCTTTTTACTGCAAGCTGTCATCAGATTGGATTTCCTGCTGAAATGCAGCAAGGACAAGGCAGCTGTTACAGCTGCACCACACCATTGGGTGTATAGTGCAGAAGTGATGGGGAAAATTGTAATCCTAACAAATGTGCCATCTGAAATCACTTCTGCACTATACACCTATTCCACATCCAGTGTTGGTAATTTAATGGTCTTGCTTCTAAGTACAAGGGAGAAATGATATGCAAATAGTTTTGAAATGCGCTAAAAACTTTTTACCAAGTAACTTAATTTCATTTAGGAAAAAAACCCCAAACCACTTTGTTCAGTGTTGTATCTCTGAGAATTGAGGACTCTTACAGTTCTTTTTCCCTTTCAAGAGCTGTGCCCTGTCCATGAGCTTCCATTGGCATGAGAGTGCAGATAGAGCAGAGTGAGCAAAACTAGAGGTGAGAGGAAATCAAAGATCAGCAAATTAACCAAAACCCATTAGTTAGTACTTGAATAAGGAGAGCACTCTCCTGACTCTCAGATTTATTTTCAGCCTTGGTGTTGAGGAAGCATTATATAACAAATGCTGAAAAAAGTGAGGAAAGCTCATTCTTGTTTCTCCTCACTGCTGGTGATCTGACAGAATGTTACAGAGCTTATGTATGGTTTAAATGTCAGTCTGAATTCAGAAAGTGTAGTCATACTTCTTACTTTTCAGTAAATTCATCCAAGTTTTTAAGGTATCAAATCTGCCAAGCCTATTTCTGTTTTCAAAAATAATACAGATATAGTTATTAATGCTATCTAAAACCAAACAAAACAGCCTAATAATCTCCAAAAAATCCCCAATAATTTCAACTTCTTGCATTATTGGAATTCCTGTGACTGACTAAATGAGCTACTGATTGGGGTACAGAGATGGAGTCAGTAGATTTGTACAACCATTCCACTTGTCTCAGGATGTTCTGTTTCATTCCATGCAAATACACAGATCAAGAATTTATTTGATTTTCAGCAAGTCCATTTTCTCTTGTTATGAGGGCAGCTAAAAAATATGGAAACAACTTAAGTAATCAACTCTGTTTATGACCATGACCAAGCTCAGAAACCTTCTGACTCAGTTTATCCTTCCATAAAATTAGTTGACTACTTCACATGAAGGTGGAGATGTTTAATTAAAGTGTAATTGTTTTGCCGCTGAACTCATCCAGGTCCTGATTCAATGCACACTGAAGTCAGTGAGGAGCTTTTAATTAATTTCCTTGAGCTTTAAATAAGTACACATGGACGTGTACCTTTAAAGGAAATGTGACCTAAATTTTTGCAGCCAAGTTGCTGTAAAGGAGAAGTATAAATCCTGAAACAGCTTAAGGTAAATTGAAGGAAGGCTTTTTGTAGAATTGAGGAGAAGGTAGTGCAGCTGTGGAATCTCTGGTGCCTGTTGCCATATTAATGTAATTTTAATGGAGTTTCCTGACTTTGAGTGTTCTGGATCTTATGTGGAAAACTGAAAATTTCTTTGTGCCTTGGCAGCTTGCTCAGTTGGTTGGGGGAGGCAATATCAGACTTCAAGATAAACACAGTTAACTGAATGTTTATACAGAACCGATCAGCAGTAACATTTAAAATATAATTAAGAGTTGATGCCAAATTGAGAAAAATAGGAGCATTCATGTCTTCTTAGCTGTCTTTTTTCAGGAATGTCTGTAGATGCCAAATAATACTCATTGGTTTATGTGGAATTCGTGAAGGGTTTTGCTTAACTTCAGAGGTCAGAAACATCAGGTTTTGCTAAACAGAACTTTTATAGCTGAAATCGTGGTCAGCAGCTACAATGAATTTAGTAAAATAAGCCTTTCACAATTCACATCAAACTGTTTGCAACCATTCTCTTACTGTTTCACTGTCAAGATTCTTAGTTCACTAGCTTTTACAAAATATGTTTTAATCTTTATTTAAAGTACTGTATGTGAAATAGCTCGTGCGAGGCACTACAGTTTTGGCCCCTTGTTTTTCATATATTCATTTCATTGCTCTTGGTAGCTGCAGTTTTAGATTTAACTGCTATCGGCTCCTGCCTTTTGTTGAGCAGCTATCCTTTATAAAGGTGTACTCTAACTGTGCTTATGGTTTGGGAGCTGCAGAAATCTGGCTGCACTTCCAGTCATTCTCTTTGCCCATTCTGCCTTAAATTGGTGGCGGCTGGGTGCAGTCCTGCTCTTGGAAACTTCTGAAGTGATCTGGGATCTTACCGTGGTTTTAACTTGTGTAAGAATCAGCTGGTCTTGAGCGTTGTTGCGAATGGTCTCTGGGCTAACTCCTGTTGTTACTATTGTTATGTATTGGAGTTTGATTAATCTAAATAAATATTTTTACATATGGTTGCCTTTAACGTATGTGTGTTGTGTCTTGCCTGTGATTTTTCCAGTTCCATTGTGCTCAGGAATTAATCAGTCCCAGAACCGATGCGGCCTTGCTAAAACCCTTAAGGCCCTGCAGTCCGTGGGTGACTTTTCTCCAGCCCACATGTGTTTGTACAGTGCTAAAGGGGCTCTTCAGCTGTCAGACCACTGACCCCATGCAGGTTTATGTCACAGTTCACGGCTAATATAATTAAGGTAACATTCAGAATTGTGGCTAGGGAGGAAGGAAATTGCATCCATTTTCCTGAGAAGTAGGAAGTCTCTTGAAGGCAAGATTTCCTTCCTTGCAATCCCACTTGGCCAAAACATAGGGAAAGCAAAATGTCCATGGTAAAATTGGTGCGTAATTAGGCATTTGTTTTAAACTAGTGAATGTTGAAAGTCCTCTCTTAAAACTGACAAGGATTTTTTTCCTTCCTCTCTCCATCGGGTGTCTTTGCAGCAGTCTTGTTTGGTGACCTAAGAAGGGAACAAAAATCCTTTTCTTGTGCTTTTTGTTTCGAGTAAGTCCTTCAGAGAAGAGAGAAGCTGGCATACTTTTGCACATATAATTAAAAGAGCTACTGAGACCGACCTATGGAACACTATCCAGGAGAAGTCTAATGGATTATTATTTTATGAAGGTCTTAGGAGCAAAAGTCTCTTGCCCATATTATCCAGTAACATTACTGATGCTCACGGATCACTGAGGAGGCAGAGTTTGTGTTCTGGTTAGTACCAAAGGGATGATCAAGGCATGTAGCCACATTAGACAAATAGCCATTAATTCTTAGTTCAACTCACAGCAAGAGCTATTAATAATAGATCTCTTTAAATGGATTTGAAAATTAAATCTTGATTCAGAACTGAAACCTCTTCTTTGCTTTTTTTGGTTATTCAGAGCATCCATGGGGAAAGCAGCACAAAAGATTTTTTTTTCCCAAGGCGAGATAACTAGGTGACATAAGGGCTGTGTATGTCACATTTTACAGCAAATTCTATTGATGTATGAGGCCAGAACACTATTTCATGTTGTTGTCCAATGGTTACACAGTTTTGGCAGTAAAGAACTATTAATCTGAAAGTCTCTGGTCCTAACAATGTAGTTTGATACAGTGTTGCAAAATACTAAAATGCTAAGTAGTCATCAACCTAATAACAGCTCACGTTTTAATTGCTTCTAAAAAATCTAGTTAGCCCTAATCTCTCTACTATAAAAGATTTATGGGCATTTGCAGTGTGAAAATGTGTGTCTGTGACCTGGCAATAATGATGTTCAGGGGTCAGTAAAAATTACAGGGCAGCACAGGCCACATTTACATTGAAATCTCTCTCTGATACCTGGGTATCTGTAGATCCTGTGTTGATGAATACCAGAGAAATGCCTACAAATACATATAGATATATATAAAATATATAGATATATGTACACACACGGTGGGGAGAAAGCCTTTCTGTGCCACCACTTGTGACCTCTGCCATTTCAGGTTAAATGTACCCAGAACTGTGTACTTGGGCTGAGAGAAGTTGGTCATGCCAGCACAGGGAGTTCGACTCCAGAAATGGCACTTCTGGCCCTCGGAGGCTTTTACTGTATGATTGTGAATTGAAATTCAATGTCATTGTTATTTTAACTGCTTACAGATACTTACTGGAATTTTTCCTGTTCTCAGTTAGGATTTTGCCTGTTTTGATTAAGGATTTTTGCCCTGCTTCTGCAGGAGGCTGGACCCGATGACCCCACTGCGGTCCCTCCAAGCTCACCCATTTTGTGATTCTGTGATTTTAGACTGTTGTCTTTTCATTTTTGATTGGTTAACAGTGTCGCTTGCCTTTTTGTTAAAGTTGTCTGAAACATCAAATTTTTGCACTAGATGCAGTTTAATGTCAAAAATCTGAATATGAGTAGACTATTAATGAAACTGGTTGGGAACATAACAAATATTGAAGTTCTTCACCATTAGCAGTGCTGGTAATTCTGACTGTCCTTGTTCATGTTTCTGTTTCCTGTTCTAAGTAACTTGAGAATTGCTGAAGAGGCAGAAAAAACATCCTGCTCCTTGGCACATTCACATACCTGCATCAATTTTGACATTGTACTGGGTCGTGGAGGCTTATTTTAGGTTCATTATGAAGAGAGAACCAATTTCTTGCTTCTACAGTCAAGTAACTCTTTATCAATGGTTATATTTCATGAGTGCAGTGTGTTTATGTCCTGTGTATTGTTGTTTTTTACCCCATTGACTTTAGTTCCTTGATTATAAATGTCCCTCTTCAGCAAACCCCAGACTTAATACTAATGATCTGTAAGTTCTCAGGGGATCCTGAGTCCAGTGTTGCCACTTTGTGCAGAACTGCTTTGAAAACGTGGCTTTGGTCATAAAGCTGATTGACCTGGCCACGATTAATGGTCTTCCTGTCCTTGTGCATTTCTGGGAATTGGCCTTGGCTCAGGTTCTGCCATGACCACAGAACAGGCCTGGGGACTGTCATTGGTGTCAATAATTAATAGTCAAAAAATATCACACCTCATAGGTGTTCCATGGGTACATGTGTGGACAATGCATGGCATGCCAACCATATAAAATGGGGTGGGTATGTTGAAAATCATTTATTGATTCCTGTAAGTAGTTGATAATTTTTACCTGTTGTTCCATTTTTTCCACTAGTTTATGATTCAAATTAAAATAAAACTATGAAAATAAAGCTAATTTCTCAGAGAAAAGAAAAGGCATCTCAAATCTAGGCCTATGTGCTGGAAGCTTCATTTTCTGCTTCTGAAATAAAATATTTGCAGATAGATCCACACAAAGCTTTTCTGTACTGTTCTATTTTAATGATGGATGCTGAACACTCTTTTAACAGCAGTAATTCTTCAGTGTGGGATACCTGGTAGTTAAATCGTTGGCTATCTGTCATTAGGGCCTAATTTCCTGCCTAGAAGATTTGTAGCTTTGTTATAAATAGGAGAAGAGGTGCCTGAGCCTCTGTGGAAGATGCCCATGATTAGGACGAGAGCAGCACTCATCCCTCCAGCTGTTGGGCACTATTGTGAGTAAAGTATTGGAACATTCTTCTAGAATTGTTTCTTGGACTGGGATGGAATTTGTGTATAAACTGTAGCGAAGTGTTGTCACTTTTTAAAGAATTTTTGACACATTCATCTTTGAAGTGTGAATACCTTTGTAAAATGAAAGGCTTTTTTTCAGGTTTTGTTGCTGTTACTACATTTAATTTCAGAGGCTTCAAGTTGACTGACGTGAACTACCTAAAACCCTGTGCTGCCTCTTTTAACTGTATGAGATGTGAGAGGTGCCTTCTCCTTGAGAGAAGGGGGGAAAATCATCTGGTTTGTGTGTGCCTGAAGGTCAGGAGGCAAATTTTTAATTTCATGAAAGTGGTGATTATGATGGTAGGATTTTTTTAAATTTATTTTTTAAGTCAGCTTGAGCATTGATGTAAGAAGTGTTTTGGTATATTGGGAAGCTCTATGGAATGCACTTCATTGCTACTTTTGAAGTCCGTTCTGAAGCTCTTAAAGGTGATCCAGCACTGGGGAGAAAAACCCCTGCTTGTGTTCATAAATGTTTCATGACTAAATGGCAATGTTTTGGGCTGTTTCCTGTCCCTCTTCAAGAAGGAGGACTGTAGCATTTCTTTAAAAATTTAAATCTAACATTTAAGAGATATGAACCTACCACGGGAGTTCCAGCAGTAAATTGACCTAAATCTGACACTGGGGTTTCAGATTCTGAAGTCAGCTAAAAGGTAGCACTGAACATAGAAACGAAGTAAAAAAAAAAAGGTATTAAATATTTCAGCTCTTACTGTTCACCTATAAATAGGTAGCTGTTATGAATTCTTCATTGTATCCCTCTGGAGATGGGAATTAATCCAGTCTCCAGCTGCCTGTGACTGAAGGTCATGAGTCAGAATGAATTAGAGGAAAATTTGTAGCAGGGTTTTTGCAGACTCTGGTTCCTGACTTCAGGTTTCAGGCTCCAGCTTGGAAGGTTTTTTGGGCTCTAGCTGTTCTCTGAAAAATGGCATTTGAAAATTAACAAGGCTTACATTAGGGGCAGCATCCCCTTGCACTTCCAAGCTTCCCAGTATGACCATGTTTAAGCACTGAAGTGCTCCGTGGTGTAACTGTGGAGGGTAATGGCTTAACCTTGGATAATGATACCAGAGAGTCAAAGGGACCCCTTCCTGCTGCTCTTAACTCCACTTGTGTAGAGCAAAGGGAACCTGCAGTGCTCGGGTTTATTCACCATAACTCCTTATCTGAGCTTTTATAATCCTATCCTATTAATTGAGGGTTTTAACTGCCTTGAACAGAACCAGTCAGATTCAACAACAACAAAAAAAGTAGCTGAACTAACTGCTGTTGGATTTCTTTTGGCTGTAACTGGAAATGCTACAAGATATTAAAGAGGTAGTCAGCTGTGACTTACATTTTAAAGAACTTGCCAGATGGCTGCTCTAAGTACCCTAAATTATTAAGACTGAATATGTAAAATACTACGTTTTCCAACAGCTTATTGCCTTTTTATTTTCTTCCCCCTTAATTTAGGCTGTGCAGATTCCTCAGTTGCACTTTGTGTTTTCCTATGCCAGTAAAATGTGGTTGTTAGGAATTTCAGCATTACAGTGGAGTACAGTGTTGGGGGGAATATGTAATTTGAAGGAACAAAAGCTCATGTTGCTTTCTCATTGCATTAAATGAGCATGGCTTTAAAACTGAATGGGATGCTTAAGTAGCTTCCTTTATGCAAAATTTATAAAAATGCAGTTTTTTAGTGTGTGTCTTTTTCTGTTGAGATGTGAAATTTTTGTTTATTTAAAAAGATGACAAGAGGGGAGTCAGAAGAATTGGGGAGTTCTTAATTATGAACTGATCTGTGGCATTGTCCAGCAGAGTCCCTTCCAGGTTTTGCATTCATACCAGTGTAGGTGGAAGTGAAGGAAATACAGTTACCAATCTGTAATTTTCAGTGTTGGAATCTTCTTCTGAAGGCGTTCAGTCAAAACAGTTCTTGCTGGTGAGGCTTGAGTTTCCTTAGGAGCTGTTTCCATCTGTTGGTAAAACAGAGAAGTTAAACTGAGATTGACTACAGATTTCTCCGGTCTACATTTTTCTGAAGTGAAACCCCAGTAGCTGATGTTCTAAAGCTAGTTAGGAAGAAGGAATAAAAGGGGGTGCTAACTGCAGTTACAGTATTTTTTCATTATGTACTGTTGTGTCTGGGGTCAGTAATTGACGAGAAAGCCACAGTGGTCTTTTAGTTCATTTTTGGGAAGAAATATATTGTATTTTCATTAAAGATTTTTCAGAACAAGTGACAATGAGGAGAGGTGAGAAGTATTCCTTAATGCTAGTGGAAAAATTGGAAGTACTTAGCTATTACATTACTTGGGTAATATCCTTGTAAAGTAGCGCGGTGTTTGTAGGTGTAGAAGTCCAGCTCCTCATTCCAAACGCGTGTCTGGTTTGCTCTGATCTCTGACTTCCTGCCTTGCCAGGACCTGCAGCTTCAATCCACAGTGCTTTGTGTGAAGGTGCTGCTTGTGCTTGGTTTGCCAAGGGCCAGGGTTGCACTCAGCCTTTCCCCAGCCCAGGAGAGGAGTTTGGTAGGAGACAGATGGGGATGTCAGGCGTTCTTGGCTCTGCCCAGTCCACATGTTGGGCCTTGCTGAGCTGAAGGAATTCCTGAGATCCTCACCCAGCCCACTGCAGGCAGCATGGGGAGGGAAGTGCTGGGCTGCAGGACAGCTTTCCCATCTGTTACTGGCTGACCTCCTGTACTGCTTGGGAAAGGGGGGGGAGTGTTTTCAAACTCAGATTTATTGCTTTAGCAAAGCTGGGCTGGCAGTGTTGGCTGTAATATATAGATCCTTGGTTTTTATTATTCTGTCATGTGAATCATCTTAAAAAATAAATGAGAATTAAATTTCATTGCCTGTGCCTGGCAAACAAGGGAGAATTAGGTGACCCAGTTATGTCCATTTCCAGTATGTTGGATGCAGCAGGACAAGCTTGAAGCATTTGGTCTTTGACCACAGTTTAGTGAAGAACGCAATCACTCCTGACTAACACTGCAGCTTTTGAAATGCACGGGTCAGTCTTTTTTGTGAAAAAGGAATGGAAAACTGCCACTGGGGAGGGGAGTAGATCCACGTTTAGCTGCCAGAGGTAAGCACAGACAGCCAAAACTTTCCTGTTGGCTCTGCACATCTGCCTCACCCTTACCTGGAGAGACCAGTTCCAGATCTGATAAACAGTGCATTCTCTGTGGCTTCACCAGCCTTTGGCCTCTCTTCCTGTAGTGCCATCCAGGACATGATTCCCAGAAATTCAGCTGAGATCCCATTACTTCTCTGCTTAGGCCAGGATGTATCAGTGACTGTGTCTCTGGGCTTTGGAATTACTTTGGCTATTCATTCCCTTGGATGAACAGTTTTCCAGTGGAGTTCTGTTGATGCTGTGGGGATTCCTTCAGTCCAGTACACAGCAGTTCTTGTTTTTCTGTTCCCCTGTCTGGCTTTTTGTGCTGAGAATACAAGTTGAAATACTGTTCTCCAGGAAATGTTTCTCATATGCAATATAATATTGGCAAGAATAGGTAAATACATTAATTCTGTGTTTTAAGTATAAACACTGGGATTCATTAGTGCTGTTGATAAGTTTGTTGGTGATGTATGGGTTGTAGAACAGAATCAGTTTTTATCTTTGCTGATCAGCTGACGCTCAGCTGCCAGCATCCTGCCCTTGGCATGTTGCATCCTGATGCTGGCTCAGTTTTCTTAATGCTGTTGTAATTCCGTGATGTGTGCTTTTAAAAACATGTTTCTTTTCAATGAGTGTGCCTTACATTTTAGCTTAAAAACTCATTTAGCCTCACCATGTTTGGGGAAGCAGCCTGATCTCTTAAGTGAGAGAACCTCATGCTGGCACTTTGACCTCGATTCAGCTTTTCTCTGGGTACAGAACATCTGAGTAGCTCTGGCTACTCCACTGTTGTTTCCCTCTTGGTGAGGACATCTGCATGAAGTGGTGAACAGCCAGGAAAAAGTAGAATTAGTCTAGATGAGCTTTTGATTTTTGACCACAAAAAGGGAAAAAAAAAGGATAAAAAAGGGAGAGTACGTTTGGTACATTTAATCTGGACTTTATCAACATATGGTGCAGGTGTGCATATCTACCCTAATCAGAAATTCTTCATTAACTACAGCAATTTATGCTATTTTTTACATGATTCTGGCTGCAATGTTGTCCTGAGTAGCAGCATTTGTTGTTTCCTTGCACATTAAAGGGGCTTGAACTGTCACTTCATTTGTGACATTGAGCTTGTCTTAGAGTCTGATGTGATGGATAGGAAGTTATAAATTCTTACCAGGCCCTGATACCTGTTGTAAAAGATGTTCAGAAATGTGTCACAAATCTAAAAAATAAAAGTCTCTTCTGTCTATTGGGTGATTGAATGTGAGGTTGGTCTGAAAAATTCTGTGCAAAGAGTTTTCCAGCCCAGCTTTTGAGTGCCAGTCCTTGTAATTGCTGTATTCAGATAACATAGGCACAGTTGAAAACAATAATTTTGGTCAAAATCAGCATGGTTTACATTTCTCCCTAGTTCTTCTCAAATCCTTGGTAAGTTACACCTATTTGGGGGTTTTTTACTAGAAGAAATTACATATCACAGTGTTTGTTGGTTTTTTCCAGGGAGTTGGGGTTTGTGCTGAAAGCTTCCTAAAGAATGCAAAGCTTGAATGCAATTCATTCTCAAGTGGTTGGGAATCTCATTGGTATGGTCAGGGTGGAAATCTTGCAGCTGAAGAATGGCTTGATTTAAAAAAACTTACTCTTTAAACATAAAAAGGTTTTTATGTTTAACAGCTCCAGGCAAGTGTACAGTTGTATGAATTTTACCTAGACCGTGTTCTAAAGCAGACTGGGAGTGAAGGTGTATTGAATTAAGGGTCTTTCTGGGGTTCAGCTGTGTATGTTCTGTAATTCTTTGCTCATTTGTTTTCACAGGGCAGTTCCCTCATACATTTTTCCCAGCTCCAATCACTGATCAGGACTGAACACGTGGATTATCTGATCTCCTGTGGTTTTTAGAAGCAGGTATGTTGGCATGGAAATCTGGTGTTTTGTTGGCTGGGGATGGGGCAGTGGCCACTGATCTGTGTGCCAGAAAGATCCGTGGGGGCCGGGAAATGCTGCTTAAGGAACGTTTCATAATGTGTAGCATATGAATGTAGCTTTCTGGAGAGAGCAAAGATGATAAGTACTTTGATAAGATTTTTCAGTCCTTCATTTGCGAAGGTGGATCGTGCTGTCTTCTGGGCTTGGACCAGCTTTGTATGTGGGTTTGGAAATTTTCTCATGTAGCATATGCTGGGTAATGTTGTCATCCTAAACTGTGTCTTCTCTAAGCTTTATGTAACAAAAAACCAGAGATATGTTCACATTTCTCGTGCTGGGGTCTCAGTGCTGTTTTAAGACCTTTGTCTTTCCACTCTGATGTCATCGAGTAGGAAGAGCTGTGGTGGCTGTTGCTCAGGATAATTGGGTGGTGTGGAGAGAGCAAAGTGCTATTGCTCTGAAAGCTTAATTTTACCTCTTTATACATATTTTTTGAGCCATATTGAGTGTTTTTTTCCCCCTATGCTGCCTACTAATTGTGTGAAGCATTCACTGAATGGGCAGGCTTTAGGATTTTTATCCTTCCTGTAAATAGGTGGCTTCATGCCAAACCCATCTTGGCTGAAGGTTACTTTAGAAGAACCAGGCTTAGCTAGGAATTCCCATCGCCCCTTTTTAAAGTTTGAAAATTAATAAGCAGCTAGAAGATAGTTATGGTGGGAAGCAATGAATAGACTCCAGGTCTTGTAATACCTGATGTGCAGAGGAATGCTGAAGTGGGGTCCTCCTCGTTGGCATGGGGGCAGCTGTGGCAGTTTCTTGGTGCTTGTGGATGGTGCCACCTATTGATGTCCCATACGTTTTGTTTCACTTTTGAACGATAGATGTGCTGATACATTTCAGCTTTCGCTGCCATGGTTTTTCTTTTCTCAGTTGATTGGTTACTATACAGCAGCTTCCCTTTTCAAGTACAGTATTTTTTTTAAGTGTTTATAATATTAAGAACCAGTCACAGCCTTTCAGACTGGCTTGGTATCTTGATCAATGTTTATTGTTTTATCAGTCTCTGGATGTGTATAACTTAATGTCCCTTGCTCACTGTCTTACTTTGTTCATTGTCTTACTACTGGCATCACTTGTGATCCCTCAGTAAATTGCACTGTGGAGTATATAGTAGAATAATCCAATTTACTTACTTGAGTTGACACTACACAAAAATATGGGATTGTTTAATTCCCCCTTCAGAGAGCAGTTTGCTGGTTGTATAAAAACCCCCAACAATCATCACCTTGCATATGTACAGGCTGCAGGTTTCCGAGCAGAACCATCTATAGCAAATCAGTTTCATGCAGATCTTCCCACTGAAACCTGTCCAAGAAGGACTGGTGATGGATCTTTCTCACTTTTTACTGGTGTTATCTCCATGCTCAGTAATGTGGGTGGCAGAGCCTGTCCCAGCAGCTGCTGCTGAAGTTTGCATTACTTCTGACTCACTCAGGAGGGCCTATGTGTAATTTTAAACGGTTTCCACACCCAGATTACTTTCCCTTAAGAGTAATAATGAAAATGAAGTGAGAGGAGAGGTTGGTAATGACTGCAGGAAAACATTACAGGGAAAACTTGTCCCCCCTTGTCCTGTCACTCCAGGCTCCTGTAAATAGTCTCTCTCCATCTTTCTTGTAGGGTCCCTTCAGGGGCAGTCAGGGGTTACATTTCTCCACCACACAGCACTGGTAAGGGGTTGGTTGAGTTTGTGACACTGCTGGAATAGTGTGTTACTTGAAGCACCTTTATTTTTTACATTTCAGGTTAAGGTTTTTACTACTGTTGTCTTAATAAACATGGTTCAAGATGGTTTTTAAAAGCTGCTGAAGAGAATGCCTGAATGTTTTTTTTTGTCTTGGTAAACACCCTGTTGTGGAACTTACATAATTACCAGATACTCATATAATAAAGTATAATCATGCTTTGTGCTATAGAATTTGGATGGCACAGTCTGTTCATTCCATAACATCATTATTTTTATTAAAATAAGAAGCAAAAGCTCAGCTTTTAAATGATACTCTTTCCCTGCTCCTCTTAGCTCTGCTTTCTCTCCAAAACCATTTCATAAATTTTAATAACTTTTACAGTAACACAGTGGCCTGTCTTATAAAGGAAAAAAGAAAAAAGAGAGAGGAGGAAGACTTAAGAGTTGAGATTTCACACAGCTTTTGTTTAGCCATTGCAGACTTGATTGCTGTGCATTTTGCATCCTGTTTTCATTCTGCTCGTGCTTATTTATGGAAAAAACCCCAAACCATGGACTCTTCTGTCAGGGTGATTCCTTCATCTAGCTCTTAGAATTCCTTTTCTACTCGTGCAGTAACGTAACCACAGATAATGAGCTGTGGGGATGTGAACATGAGCCTCTGTGAATGTTGCAATTGCATATGTAAGCCCCAGTTCAGTTGCTCATATTTTTAAGGATTTCTCTGGGGAAGGATGTGATTCCTTACTCTCCCAGGATATTCAGTGATCTGCCACTGGTGAAAAACAAGTATTTTGGAAATGAAACTTTTCCTCTATTTCCTGTTAGATCCCACTGCCTATTTTAGTTTGTCTTTTTCTGATTTTGTATCTCCAGGAAATCCAGGAGCTGGCAGGAGGGGAATGAACCGTGAGGGCGTCCCCGGAAAGAGTCCGGAGGAGATGTACATCCAGCAGAAAGTGAGAGTCCTGCTCATGCTCAGGAAGATGGGATCAAACGTAAGATGCACTTCATGGCCCATCTTTTGTGGGTTTTCAGACAACTTTGGACTAACTGGGGTAGTGTTTGTTGAGATGGGCAGGCGGTGGTCTGGTTTTAATGCTGAATTGTTTCAGCCATCATGGATTTAACCCTGATCAGTTAAACACAAGTGATTTTTGCTTAAATGTTATGAGGCTTGTGATGCCTGAGACTACCATATATAGATAAATGATTTAAAGTTTTTCATTATTGGAAAAACAGCCAAGTAAAACAGCTGTTTTAAGGTGACACTGAATCTGCCCATGAGTTCATGATGAACCATTTTGCTGCTGTGTCCTTGCTGGTGGTCGAGCTGCACAAATAAGGGGTGATTCAGCTGGTGAAGAGTAGAGCAGAGGCTGGTGTGGTGCCTCTCAGCCGGGGCTGGTGTCTGCAGTCTGTGTGGTTCTGGTTTTGCTGAGTGCCTCTGTGCCCCCAGCTGACGGCCAGCGAGGAGGAGTTCCTGCGCACGTACGCGGGGGTGGTGAACAGCCAGCTGAGCCAGTTGCCCCAGCACTCCATCGACCAGGGTGAGTTCTGCCCCCTTCTGCCTTCCCCTGCCTTCCCCTGCCCTGGGCCTGCTTCCCCTGGCACAGCAGCCTCAGGAAACCCCACCTTTAGCTTCCTGTACATCCAGAATAGTGTGCCACCTGCTGAAACCCATCCTGCAGTCCAGGGTGTGCAAGTCCTGGCTTGCAGTAAGCTTTGGAAGAGAACCAGAGCGAACTTTTTCAACAGGTGGTTTTATTTTGACAGGTAAAGTCAGTCTGATACTGTTAGGATGCATTCTTGATAACACTTTTGTCACCAAATAAAATGGAGTCATCCAACAACGTCTTCTGTTTTTCACATTTCCGTGAGTGTGTGAGTGAAGTGCAACGTTACTGTTCCAGCAGAGTACAAGGGAAAGATTAGCAATAGGACGAATTTGTTTCCCATTGCATTTCTTTAATCGCACAATGTAATGAATTCGCAGACAGGGGTAGCAGGCACATAATAAGTTTGCAAATCTGCTTTGGTTTGTTTAGATTCCCATTAAGGGGATGAACTACATGCTGGTTTTGTTAATTCTTTGTAGAATTAACAGTAAACAATTGTGTGGAGCTACTCTGAGTCCACTAATCTCATCTGAACCTGAATGTTTCTTACTGGATTCCTCTCCCTCCGCTGCACAGCCCTCGTACCAGATCACGTTCATGATGTGCAGTTTGGAATTGAAGGAACATTGTAAGACTCATGCCAGAAAGAACTGAGTTGAGCAGAAACTTAGTATAGATCTGAGACATCTAGAAATCCATTACAAACACAACCTGCACAAACTTGCTGATGTGTTTTAAGCCTGTGTGTTCATTCCTTGCATAGCTGGGGGTTGATGGAGGTGGATACTTGAAGAATTCTGAGCCAAAATAGAAAGCATTTCTGCCAGTCTAAAGTGAGAATTTGCTTGTTTCTTGTCAGAAACGGAGGTAGACACGTTCAGTTAAGAGAGACTTGGTTGCAGTTGGGATTTTTCAGCATTATCCTTAAAAGTTACATTTTTCACAGTAAAATCTATGCTGAATTACCTGCACTTTGGCAAAGAAAAGATGATAAAATCAAAAGTCCAGCCAGGGGACACAGATACTTCCTACAGCAGTGCCCCTGCACAGCTGCATCCAACTTCACTGTCTAAACTGTCTGATTTTACTGTGAAATTACATTTTCTCACCTTGCAGAGGGCTTTGGAGACTCAAAAAATTGAGTTTTGATGTGACTTTTAAATGTTATTAAAAGAGAGACCAGGAGCTCCTCAGTCTGCTTCTAGACTCACTAATTGGGCAATACAGGAAATGTAAGAGCTTCACACGTGGTTCAGAAAGTTGTCCTTGTCCCATATTTGAACAGTTAGTAACTGATTTCTTTGTCACCATTTTCATAAAAGTCCGTGAAGTTTCTTAGAACTTTGTCCATAGGGAAGTGAAGTCCTCCCTGTGGGTGCTTGCTTTGACAGAATCTGAGGCTCTGCTGTCTCTCTTGGGAGATTTGACCCCACACCTACCTTCAGTTGTCCAAAATTATAATTCATCTGGTGGTTTGACCATTAAGATTTTTCTTGGTAGGGAAGAAAAGAACAAAGAAGGAAAATAGTTAAATATTTAGAAGAGTGGGAAAGGATGTTGGTTCTTTTCATGTTCAGAGATGCCATCTCCAGATTAAGCAGTGAACAGCAAGAAGTACCAATGGAATTGAGGAAATGTAGCCAAATAACCTATTTCTTTGGAGAAAGATGAAGCTGTAGTGTGCTGTACAGACAGAAGCAACTGCAATTTATTGCTCAGGACTTCGATTTTCTTAGAAATCTCTCCAGGTTTCTAACAGTGAGTAATGATAATGCTCTTTGCTTGCTGCTGCCTGTACCCTCTGCTGGGTGCTGGGGTTGGTGAAACAGGAAGGCTGAGTATGAAATTCCTGGGAGCTGGGGATACCGTGGCATATGTGCCCGATTTTCCACCTTGAGGGAGATCCCATCTCCACTAGATGGCATTACCTTGTGCTGAAAAACCCCTGCAAATCCACACACTCACCGTTCTGCTGCTCCAAGGTTGCTTAAAGGAATTTTCCTCCCTACTTTTCTGTTTTCATTGAATCTCCTCTGGAGGATTTTTTTTTCCTTTATGCAACTTGTCTTACACAACAACAAAAAGGGGTGTTATTTAGGGAGTAACTTACACCAGGTTAGCACTTCAGTGGATTTCACAGTCCTTTGTTCCATAGCAGGACAGGTTGCTCTCAGCCTGACTGGTCCCTGACGTATCTTTAGAGCCATTTTCCTCCAGCAGGCACAAAAGACACAAAGCTGACTTGACATCCCCATTTTGTTCCAAAAAATAGAGTGACACTGTTGGCCTGAGCACTCTGAGAGCTTTGTTATGGACCTGCAGGTTTCTGTGTGTGCCTTAAAAATGCTGCAGTCTGGCTCCAGTTCCAGAAAGGTTGTTTTGGTTTGTTGGGGTTTTTTTAACAGGAGTACAGAGGATGGGTGGTGTCGGATTTTGTTAATGTATTACAGTCTCTGTTGCATTTCTGATGTGTTTCTTTTTTGTGCATCCATGATCTGCTGTCTGAGGCTGGTGGTCCCCTAGCAGTTACCTGAGCAGGACTGCTGAGCTTGTCCCTGTGGTGCCACTGCTGTGATTTCTGATCAAGATCAGTGGCTCCTGTGTGTGAGCCCCTTGGTTTGACCACAGGGAGTCACTGCAGCCTGTGTCCATTGTCTCAGCCATGTGACAATGCACTGAAGGAAGAAGTTTTTGGTGTCCCTGCTGAATTCAGGCTTGTGCCATAAACCCTCCATGAGCCACTGTTAATACCAATATCTCTGACATTTGAAGTCCCTCCATGATACTCTGTTTGTTGTCTGAGGATCCAGCAATGGAAGTTAATGGCTAATTGATCAAGAAGCATCTTGGAATATCTCTGTAATTTTTAATCAAGCCTGAAGGCTGAGACTCCCCTTCAGTTTATGCTTATTTTTATTGGAAGAGGATATATGATAATTGAGTCTAATATTAATGTCATGGTTACCTTTTTTATAACCATTTTATTTTTCAATCATTGTTAACACCTATTATGAAAGTGCAAAATCCAGGGTGTTTTTCTTTACTCAGGGAGCTCTTTAGCTGACATCTGTGGAGTGTTTGTTGTTTGTTTTTATGGCTCCAAGAATAACTGAGGAACCCTGAGGCATGTCAGTTCAACCAGTGTGTGTGCTGGAGAGGGGATGTAATCCTGAGCTGTTTTGGGATATACACACATTGGTCTTGCCTGCATTGCAGCAAGAACCAATGCAGCTCACGCTTGTTAGGGCTCTCCAGATTAAAAGGATGAAATTCAGGCTTCCTCACGTATTTTTGAGTACAAGCAAAATGCCTCTCAGGATGTTTTATGCACAGAAGCATCTCCTGCATGAGCCCCATATTCCCTGTTCCCCAGCTCCTTCCATTTCCGAAGGGTGGGCTGGCTCTGGGCTTGCTGAAGGCGCTGCTCCGGCAGGTCTGTAAATGGAAGCAGTGCAGGGAGGAAGCACGAGATGGGAATTGTGCTGAGACCTTGGTGATTGCAGCTCTGGTGTTCCCATAGCAACAGGAGTGTCGTGCTGGTTCCTGGAGGAAGCTGGTCCCATGGGGAGGGCAAGGCTGAGATGCAAACACGTGCCTGGCTGGGTGAGATGTATTCTCTGGGTTGTGGGGCACCAAAACCACCCCAGGCAGCTTGTGGGGTTCCAGGGGCAGATGGTGATGGAGAATGGAGATTGAGCTCTGCTCAGTGTAGTTTTATTCTGTTGAACACAAGGCTTGTTTTAGTGTGCTGATCCTCTCAGCAGAGCATGGTGCATTTTTAGAATGGCAGACTAGGATGCTAATACTGGGAGTTTCAGGGAAGAGTTAATGTTTAGAAGATTGTTGCTGGCAGGTGGTTGAAGAAGTGTATGTATGCAGAGATCTTCTGTGAAGTGAAGAATTTCTTTTTTTAAACTTGGCAGCCTTTAGAAATTCACAACAGGCTAAACCTTCTGATCTCTAAATGCTTTTGGGGTTTAATTAATTCTGCAGGTGACTACAAGCAAATCAGGTGTACGTATCTATTTATCATTCAAAGAGCACTTGGAAGCAGCAGCTGTTAGAGGTGTCAGCATCTTCTCTTGTGTTAAGGTAGTGTGGTTTTAATCCAGCCTGTACCCTGCTGGGTTCATGTCTCTGTACCCAGGTACTTGCTGGGCAGCACTGGCATCAGTCCCCTGGGGAAGCTTTCTGCCATGCAGGTGAGCTGAGGAGCAGCTGAGCTCAGTGTGTGTCTGCAGCCCTCCCTGCCCTGCAGTAAAGTTGTTTGACCTTCAGCTCATCTTGGCTTGCTAAGACTGAAGAACAAGTGGTGTAGAAGAATTCTAAATTCAGCAATTCAAACAACTGCAATTGGAACATAATCTCAGCAGAATTTTTTTGGAAGTTAGTGGGGTAAGATTGTCACTATTACTTTCTAACATAGGACGTAAGGCCACCAGTTAATTATTGTTAATTCCTAAGAAGGATGAGGGTGAGAAAGACTAAGGCAGAAGCAGTAGAAAAAGTATTTGAATGTCTAAAAGTCTGTGGCAGTTAAAGCTTTGCTTAGAAAAGATGGGGAATATTTCATTTGTTACGTTGTAAGTCTCTATTTTGGGATAGAAATGTGTGCCCAGAAGAGGGACAGCTGTGGAGAGAGAAGCTGTAAGTATAGATGCAGGTCAGGTAGAAGTGTGCCTTTGTTATTGTTCTGTACATTAATTGCTGGAAGTGCAGAGCTCGGTGAGGATGTGCTCAAAGCAAACGTGGTTCACCGTCCCATTGTCTCAGTCACGGGCTCTTGGCCATGTGCAGCTTAACTTTGTAACCTGTGCTCTGCTTTTTACATTATTTTACTTGATTAGTAAGAAAACATCCGTTGTGGGAGCCAAGTGGGCCTGCAGGAGCAGCTCTGTTCACTGGTACTCGAGTCCCTGCTTTCCTTTCAGCACACAGAAGGCCCAGCTCTGTTCTCTGGCAGTGTTTGTGTCTGTACACGAGCACGGGCACTGGAGAATTGCTTAATGAGCAGCCTTGTTAGCTTGGTTTCCTTTAGCTCTGGGTAGTTTGGGTTATGGGACAGGGCTGGAACAAAACCTGCTTTTGTGCTGAGAAATGTGGATGACCTTTTTCTGGACAAATGTCATGCAGGTTCTTTTGCTGGGGGACACCTCCAGACATGGCCACGTTCCTTCAGTGGCTCTGGAAGGTTGGAAGCTCGGGGCAGGCAGGAACACGGAGCTGTGTTCAGGGGGCTCGGGGGTTTTCTGGGATGCAGCCCCCTTTCCTGCATGGGATTGCAAGGAAACTTGTAAGAATTTAGTTCCCATTTAGACACTGGAAAGGGGAGACCCTGGGAAAACAGTCAACATCTGTTCAGTAATCCAGCTCGTCCCTGTGCTGAGTGACGTGTCTGTGATTTCGTGGTTGCCAGGCGACTCCAGCTGCTCCTGCACCTTAAAGGGATGCACGGAACACTCAGTGCCAGAGGTGCTGCTGGAGCTGCCTTTGCCTCCTTAATGCTGCAGCGTGGGGACCTCCCTCTCCAGCACTGAAGGGTTTGTCACAATCCTTGCAAGTGAAATCCTTGTTTTTCTTAAGAGGCTGGTAGTTCTTGCGTGCTTTAAAATCAACAAGGCAGCTTGTTAATTCTGAGCTGGAGCCTGGTGCTATATATCATTTATGTTTTGATGAAGGAAGAAACAGTTTGTGCAGGAGATGAAAAGGGAGATGACTGCAGGGCTTCTGAATGCTGGCAAGAGGGTGCATCAGAGCAGTTTTTGATGTAGTTTTATATAAGATAAGGGCCCTACATATGAAAAACAAACTACTGCTTGGTCCTTAATATTTCCTCCTCTGAGTACATATAACAAATAAATTGTGAAGTATATAAAAGTAAATGTAGTTGCATTTCATGAGTATTGATTTAGTTTTTAAGGACATTAGCAAGGGGAATTTACAACCATTTTTGACCACTTTTCCTGCTATATTGCAACTGAAGAGCAGATTAGATAACTGAGAACTCTTTTATCTTGTGTGCAGGTGTATAGGCAGAAGTTGCTTGGGGCACAAAACTGAGATTTGCTTCTTGATATGCCAGAGGTAAAAGACTGGAGGAATTTCACACACTGATGCTCCTTCTGAGTTGAATTTGAACTTTGCAAACCCCAGAAGAGGATTCTGTGGAGCTGAGCAGTTACCTGACTGGAGCAGGCAGTGGTGTTGGTTTTGGCATTCCCTAGTTTGTCATCTGCTTCTCTGTTGGTTGTAAGGATGTGTGGAATGACAGTTTGGGTACTGCATCTCTCCACTGTTCTTTAAAGGAAGTAATTATGGCACAGTTTTCCTGTATCCATTGTTGTTGCAGGTGCTGAGGATGTTGTGATGGCATTTTCCAGATCAGAGACAGAAGACAGAAGACAGTAACTACAGGACACCTGAACAACACAGAACTGGAGAAGACAGTGAGATTCCTGAAGATAGAGGAGGGTGGCTGAGAATTAATAAGTTCCTCTGCCCACCCTAATTGTTCCTTGGTATTCCTTCTCCTTTGTAATGTTGTTTCCCTTTGCCCAACCCTCAGAATGCATCTCACAGCCATCTATTCCTGTCAGATTTTGCAACTCAGCCAGGCTGTGTTCATTAAGGACAAACCTAAAAATGTGGTTTTGGTTGGCTCAAAGGGACAGGCTGTGGTTGGCTAAAGGAAGGCAATTTTTCAAACTTGACCAATGGAAACCTTTTATCTCACATTTTATTTTATATTTTAAGGAAAGTCTCTTGACATCCTACTTCTAAAGAAGCTTTTCATGCTGTGGTGCTTATTTAGGTCAAACTTGTGAATTTGAAGAGGGTTTGATTTGGCTGCATAGAACTGGAAGCAACTTGTGATTGGGTGGCAATGCAAAAGCTTTCCCTTCAGTTGGCTTGCAGGTATTTTGCTGACTCCAACATTTTCATTGCAGGAAGCTGATGTTTTGGTGCATTGGTTATTTCTTTATACTTATTGACTTGGGGGGGGAAGACAAATGTGCTTTGCAATATTTATTACATCTAAACACATATAAACGCTTGCTTTTGGGGGGTTGTTTTGGGTTTTTGATCGGCTTTGAAGTCATGGTTTTGATTTCCTTTAGGCTGCAGTGTTTCTGATGCAATCAGTTTTTCCATACTCAGCTGCTCTGTGGCCTCGAGCTCTTTTGGGAGCATGTGTCAAAGCAGATTTGGTACAAGAAGTCCACCTGGCCAGGCTGGAGGCCAGAGCTCGCAGCCCTCGTGGGCACTGGGAGGCTGTGCCCGAGCCCTGGCGCACCTGGCTGCTCAGGGGCTTCTCTTTGCTTCCGACAGAGGAGCTGTAGATATTTTGCAGGAATTGCAAGAATGAGATCTATGGCTGTGACATGAATTTGCCAAATTTGTATAGAGAATATGTGAACTTGTTTAAAATACTACGGAGTTCCACTTTAACCCTTTAATTGCTGCACAAGACTAGCTCTCACATTAGGAACAATTAATGATCATTAACTTAAATCCAGCTTGCACTGGGCTTTAATAAACTGAACTTTCTAGTCACTTGAAAAATTGTACATGGTTTCCCTCCTTGCAGCTGTTTGGTGATAGGGAAATTCTCTGGATCCTAGGATAATAGCATGTTCTTGAGGCACTGCTCCAGGAGGCAGCAGTGCTGCATTAGGCTGTCCAACACTGAGTGTACAGGTGACACTCTCAGGTTTACTCTCTCTGTAGCTGCAGGGCCTTAAAACACACACAGACATTTACAGACTGAAAAAGCTGCAGTGAAATTCCCGAGGTGCACTGACTGTTCAGGAATCTGCACACAGTGTCCAGCACTGCTGCCTAAAACCAAGCACTTCATTTTCTCTCATGTGTGCAGGTGGTTTTTACAAAACTTCTGGATTTTGCTGTGGGTTGCACTGACTTCAAGATGTTTCAGAATCTATTAAAGCTGAACTCAATTTACCTGTTCCTGGTTCTTTTCCTATGGTTGTTAATTATTTGCAGTAACAATTCTAGAATCTGACTGTGACAACATGACCATTTTCATGGCAAGAAATTCTGCTGACAGGATGCTGTTGTGGTCTCAAAATGGGGGAAAAGCTGGAGAGAAACCATGGGCTGTCTGCAAAAGGAAGAATGGACTTGTGAGCACAAGGAAGAAATTACCTTGAGCAAATAAATACTGTGTAATGAGAGCAATTGTACATCTATTTATGAAAACGCTCCTTTTGATTCAGTTGCAGCTTTGTAAAGTTCTATGTGAAAGTAAATCTTTTACCCCTTTTTGTTGGGGCCAGATAAGAAATTTCTTTATTAAAATAAACCAGGAATGAGCCCAAAAGATTCTCTAGATTTTGACTTGGTCTCCTAAGAAGCACTTTAATGTGAATTTGGTGCAGGGGGGGGCAGCCCTTACAGTGTTGACTGAGGGGGATATGTGTGATTCTGGCTCGAGGAAGGGGCTGCTCTGTGGTGGCCCTTCAGTGCTGACATTCATCATCCCTGGGTATCCATGGCACTCCTTAGCTGCTAAATCTTTTCAAGAAGAAAAGCGTTTATGTGGTTTAATCTTTTCACTAAAAATGTAACTGGTGGGGAGGGGGGGGAAATACAGTTTTTAATAGCTACTCTTGTTTCGTACTGATTTACTACACTGCTGAACTGCCAAATGAAAAGCACTTGGCTTCACCTTTGAGAAAGACTTCCACGTGCACTCCAAACTTGGGGTCTTGGGTAATCTGTTGAGAAGGATATACTGAAAAAAGCCAGTGTGTTGTATAAACAACATGATACGGGCTTCAGACATTGGAGGAGTTGTGGTCACTTGGGAATATTTGTGCTTGGTTGTTACTTGTGTGCTCTGCCCCTCCCCACTGGTGATTTCTTTACTCTCAACCAGGGCTGGAAGATTTATAATGGAAGAATTCATATATAAATTGAGGAGAAAGTAGTGGCCAAGAGGGCTTTCCAATATTCCCTTTGAATTGTGTTTCTAAGCATTTATCTTCTTGCTATGAAAACAAAATCCCTATTCCAGCTGTGGGGTGTGGATTAACTGGGAGGTGGAGAAGCCCCCACACAGGACATCAGCATGATGGACTTGTTTATTGTTTGAACAAACTTCTCTAGCTTTGCCATTGTGCTTTTGCCTTCTCAAGTAAACCATTACTAATAAAACCAGAAAATCCAATGTTTTAGAGACCTGAGTTGAGCACAGATGTAATCTGAAATATGTTTGTAACTACAAAAGGCTTTATAGTCCAATTGTCAACCATATAGTGCTTAAGGCATTCAGAAAGGGAGTGTAAAAGCTTTAGAGGCATCTTCCAAGAAAAGCACACGCTCTTTGGGTGGTCTTTTGGGGAGAAATGTTCCTTTGGATATTCAAAATGTGCTACTGTACTTTCCCTGCCAAGCTGCTCATCTACTTCTCACAACACACTGTGTTTTCCAGAGCTTGAGGAGAAGATTCAGATCTGAATCCCACCCCTCCTCTGTTCCCAGGTGGCAGCAATTGCTGCAGTTGTTGGAAGCTCATTGTGTCTGAGCATGGCCTGTTGTAAAAGAAAATGAGGCTCCACCATCCACCTGGGCCTTGAGTCTGATTCTCCCAGGTCCTAAAATAAACCCTGGAGTGACAGAACATGTGAGCTGGAGGCACAGCAACACTTTGGAAGGAGATACTGCCTGAAGGAAGCTTGGATCACAAATTAAAAAAGCTCTTGAGGTTTTTTGTTCCTATTTCTATCTAAGGTAAGTAGTTATTAGAAGTTGTATCCTCTTGGCTGTTCTGTGGCCTGTGTCTAATGCTTGACCATTATATCTTTCAGTTCCACAAAGTCTGTTTTCTAATTCCCCAGCAGACTAAATAGTTCTGCTAAACGCTGAAGATTAAATGGCCCATGAAGTAGAAAGACCCATCACCTACAGCAGAGATTGTCTAAATAAGACATCGGGATCATAGGTGGGATAAATTCCTATGGCTATTGAGAATCCCTTACAAGAACAGAGCAGTGCCATGTCTGAAATTACCAGTGTTCTACACTGCAAAAGGGAAAATAAGGCTAGAAGTCAAAAGCTTTGAATTAAATGTATAAAATATGTTAGAAATTATTTTATGGAATACACTGAACGCCTGGGCAGGGAAGGAATGTATGACTTGGATTCGTTTAAGATCAGTCCTTCAGCTTTCTTTTTGGTCTCTTGCCTCCTCAAGGACTGTGGCAGAGCTGACAGCAAAAAAGGCTGCGGGGCACTGGGACAAGCAGTGCAGGAAGAACAGTTTCTGGGAGCTTAAGGAATCTTGAGTTCTATTCAGTCTGCACAAAAGAAAGTCCTTAGTGAGTAGCATCTTTTCCTCACTGTTACCCATCAGAAACAAAGTGTTCCAAAGCTTGAAGGTTAATAAAGGGCGTTTAGGAAGCTCCATTAAAGCTGCAGAACAGTTGTTTTTGGGTGTAAGAGTGGCAGGAACAGTGAAGTGCTGCAGGGTTGCTGCCTTGCTGGGATATTTGCTGGGGGCAGTTGATTTTTAAGCCACCTGACAGATGTGGTAAATCCAGCCTGAGCACCACCCCCTCCCGTGGGATGGACCCACTTGTTACTCACCAGCAGTCAGAGGTGAGTGTTGTGTGCAGGGCAGCAGCCACAGGAAGTAACATCTGTTTTTCAATTTCTTTGAGGTGAAATGTTTTTATTTCATCCTTAAAGATCCTGACAGTTAGGCCTGGATGAATAATTTCAACGAAGGTAGGCAGTGTGAATGGCCTCACACAAAACTAGATTGAAAGGGCCTTAAAATATCAAATATCAGTAATCAGGAGCAGGCACAGCACCAATGAATGAACTGGTGGACAGACTTTTCTAGCAGCCTCAGGTGATCAGTGATTTGCGTCCTGCAAAGTCTGTACCCTGTGTATCTGAATTCTGGAGCAGTCAGGAAATAGGTCACTGGATTGCTGTGGAGGTTCTTCCAGATCTGCCTTAGACTCACTGCATTTACAGATACTTTGCACTGCAGTTTCCCTTAAACCTCCTTGCTACTGATGTTTTTCAGAGTTTTACAAGTACAAAAGTGCTGTGTAACAGGGAGGACCATTGCTGTTACTTACCAAAGTAGGAGCTTGCATCTGTTCCCTGCCAGACTGAGGTAGGTTCCCATCCAGAGACAGAAATCACCTACTGCCGTCTGAGCTCTGCTTTCATTTATTTGCTCTGCAGCCGATTTGCCCTGAGCAGGATTCCTGCTGTATGTTGTAAACAACCTGGCTGGTTTCCTTTGTAGCCTGAAGCACTTCAGTTTGGGGATTGTTTATTTTGGAAAAGAGAAAAAAATGTTTTTGAAGCTTTATAACCTGGCCTGCTCACAAGCTGCCTCATGTATCAGCATGAAATGGTTCTATGCACAGAACTTTTTGCTGCCTTGACATTTTCCAGGTTGACTCTCCTTGGTACTAAATGGTGCTCTGTGACCAGAGGCATGTGAAACTCAGCAAATAAACTTTCAGCCTTTGCAATTGTAATAATGACTCCAACCCAGATGTGGACTGATGCCTCTATACTTTAGTTTTTCACCATTGATAGTTCCTGCTGCTCTCTTCTGATGCAGTTGCAAGTGAGCAATCCCCACAGGGGCAGGAGAGGATCCTGTCTGTCCGTGACAAGAGCAGCTAGAGACACTTGGGTACCTCTTCCCATGTGTTGTGCCTGTCTGTGATGCTCAGCACCCGAGTTCTTTGCCCACCTGCCAGAGAAGAAGGTGTGTTTCCTACTCTGTGAGTAACACGGGTAGTTAATAGTATTTTTTTCTCAAGGTTATAAAATACTTCAGCTTAACCTTGGTACTTTAAGTAGTTCAGCTGAGTCCTAAGGTTACATCTGTGTTCTCAGTTGAGACTCTTAAAATATTAGGGACCCATTTAGGTCGATTTAGTTTTGAATGGGTATTTAATAGTATTCCTGGCTTAACTGTTGGGGTTTTAGCCCCAGGTGAAGGGTAAGTTCCCCGTCTTTCATTTCACTGCACACCTCTGTTGTACAGCTAATTTCACATTTTGGAAGACATAAATCATAATTAAGTTACACAAGCACACGGGGTTTGCACTGCAGTCCCCATGTTGTCACATAAAACACATCCCCAGCTGCAGTGAGGTGAAAGTAATTTCCTACTCTGGGAGTAATTCGGGACTCTACTGATGGAATATTCCAATTGATGGAAGGAGCAAGGATGACTATTCTGAAAATACTTTCGCCAGAGGAGGGGAATTCTGTGAGATGAGCAAGGAAAAACATCAAGGCCGGATGCAGAGACACACCTGAGCAGGGATGTGGCTCCAAACCCTTGCTCCCTGCTGTTCTTGTTCCCTGCATGAAGGGATGTAAAGTTTCCATGATTTCAGAGGAAGGTGCTGCTTCAGAAGAGAGCAGCTTTGGATGTTATTATGTACATGTGTTTGTCCCATGAAACAGAATGCACGGAGTTACTTGGTCAAGGAGTGACACAGGAGCTCGTGTTGCTGCTGACTGTGCACTGTAATCAATGTTCAGCTTTGCTTGTGACCTCCTAATCGGAGGGCACAGTGTAAATTGCCTTGAACGTGATTGGAATGGACAGTGGTAGCTGAGCATTTGCCTTCAGTCTTTTGTCCTGTACCTCGAGTGCCTGGAGCAGCCAGACACTGCGTGTCCCCTGATCCGTGTCTGCTGCCGTGCCTGGGGTGTGGTGCTGCCGTACCTGGGGTGTGGTGCTGCCATGCCTGGGGTGTGGTGCTGCCGTACCTGGGGTGTGGTGCTGCCATGGCTGGGGTGTGGTGCTGCCGTACCTGGGGTGTGGTACTGCCGTGCCTGGGGTGTGGTGCTGCCGTACCTGGGGTGTGGTGCTGCCGTACCTGGGGTGTGGTGCTGCCATGCCTGGGGTGTGGTGCTGCCATGGCTGGGGTGTGGTGCTGCCATGCCTGGCGTGTGGTGCTGCCTGGGCACAGCGAGGCACGGCCCTGCCTCCTGCCAGAAGAGCTCAGAGTGCAGTCTCTGCTCAGGGGTGGATTTTTTAATGGCTTGATTCTGCTAAATCTCTGGGGTGTGTGGGGGGGAAATAGGGGCAGGTCAGGAAGGGATGAGTTCCTGTAGGTGGAAGTACAGGAGGAGAATTCTGCCTCACTGTTGTGTTCTCATAAGCTTCTTTGAGCCTGCAGAAAGATGATAATTAAACTAGACAGAATCTTAAGCTTTTGCCTTGCCTTGCCAGCAGCACCAGACTTCAGAGCCTCCCTCTAAAAGGAGCTGTGCCTTGTGCTGGTTCTGTACATGCTTAGCTGCTCTCGCACCATATGGGTGTACAGTGGTGCCTTTGTTTTAGTCTGACCTTGACCTTGAGGTCACAGGTTTCTGAAACTATATTGGACATGTGGATTTACCCTGGCTGTTGTAGCTACATGATCATTTGTACCTGATTTTTTCTTCTCTCTAAATGTAGCAAAGTCTAGATGTCAGAGGATTGGAGCAATGCAAGGAATTAAATTAAATCTTTTCAATTTCAGTGCCATTGTCAAAAGGAGGAGGGGAGACTGGGATAACTGCGAAGTGTTTAGATAGACTACATCCCAGTCACAAAGAGGAAAGGCTTGCAAAGGGTTTTGCAGACAACAAAACCAGGAGAGCTCAGAGTGTACCTGCTCTAGTAAGTGGTAGACTGGCCTGGTACCACTGTGTATGCAAAGATTGCCAGCTCGTATCCTTCTGCAGAGAAGGTCCTTGGGGGTTTAAATAGAGAATTTGTCAGGAACAGCACCTTGACTTAAGTCCTGGTGAGATGGATCACAGAGAACAAGATCTTTGGCATAGTCAGATCCTAGACCTGGTCACGCTTAAAGCTGAAAGTCAACACCTTGAATTCTGCCCACATAGAAGGAACATTCAATTCAGCTGTGTCAGGCTGCTGCAGAGCAAAGACACAAAAATACTTTTGAAACACAAGAACTCTTAAATATCACTGAGGGATCATAACATTCATCTGCAGGATTGGGTTGTGGCTGAGTTGAGCCTCAGTCACAATTAAATTGGTTCTGTAATTCTAAAATGACACTTACTGACATCTTTGCAGGAGAGGCCACGCTGCTTTTGTGATGTGTTTGAGTGTGTTCTGTCACCTGGGTAGAAAGAAGAGGTCGTGTGTGTTGTTTTTTTAGTCTCCTGTCTTGACAAGAGTGCAGAGAGTTGGTTTCTGTCTGGACCTGAATAAGTCTTTGTGAAGGTTGTTAGAACCATTCTTGCTCAGAGCTACTAAAAAGGGGGGGAGGGGAGGGGTAAGGGAAGAGAGAGAGATTAAAGGGGAAAAGCCAGTAGGTTATAAATGCATTTTCCTCTGTGCTGGAGGTTAAATAATATTTTATGTGTGTGACAGATACTGTGATTAAGGAGCTGTTAGGCAAAATGAGAGCTGGGCAGCAGAGGGAGCAGAGATGCTTGAGGGAAAAGGGTATGAAGATGTTCTAGTGCTGAATTCTCTTGTGCGTATCTACTGTGTGATGTGTGGCTTTGTGTGCCTTTCACTAGAGAGAAAAAAAAATTCTACAGATATTTAGGGTGTTTTTCCCTTTCGTTGCTTTGGCATCTTTTCTGTCTGAGATGTGTCACTGATTACTAGTGACATTAGAAAATGGTCAGGCTCTAATCTCTGCTGCTACTTCAAGGTCTAGGATTAGGACTGTAGAATGGCATATGATAATCTTGTACATAAATCATGGCTTTAACAAATGGAAAAGGTTTATCCTGTTCACTCTGTTGCAGACAGACTCGCCCCTCTGTCTTGCTCAGCTTGAGGACTCCTCAGTCATTGCAGAGGTTCTGGAGTTTAAGCTGTCATCATATACCCCTCATTCAAATCAGCGAAACCTGGGCACTCAGACTCAGTTTTAGATCAGGTCAATAAATACTTGACCTATCCTGGGTTGTATTTTAATGTTCCACAGACTCCTGTCATTCCCAAAGGCTCTTCCTCACGCCGCACGAAGCTGCCTGGGTAAGCTGGGCTTCAGACAGGATGATATGCCTGTCTCATCTCATAAGCTTTTTACTTCCACTCAATGGACAATGTCTCATTGAAGCAGCAGTAAACAGGGAGCAGTGTGTGCTGTTAGCATGCACTACAAAGCCCTGTACTTCAGTCATTTAACACAACATGGGATTTAAAGCCCCCCCGCTTCCTTTTGCAGAAGACAGTGTGTCATTCCACTTATTCAGCTGATCCACTTTTGACAGACACAGAACAGAAGACAGAGCAGAAGGAGAAAAGTAAAAAGTCTCAGTTTGGAGGCTCTCTGTCCAGGCTGAAAATAAGAGAAAGCCTGGAACGTTAAAAGGTCCAGGTGAAGTGGAACTTCATGGCTGTTGAATGTTTGTATGAGTAGTGGGATGGTCCCTGAGATCCTGTGAGGTCCAGCAGAAGTAGATCCCATGAAAGAGGTGGGCATATAACCTTTCCAGAAGAACTCACTGGAAATGTTTTATCTTCCCTCACTGAGCAGAGGAAACCATGGAGTTAACAATCTAATGGATACATTAAAGCAGCACACGTTGGGATGGGGTAATTATTTAAATCACTCCGATTCATTTGCATATATTGGGTTGGTTGGGGAGGGAACTGCTGAGTACCGAGGTCTCTTCTGCCTGGTATGTGAGCCTCAGCTCAGTGGATGTTTGTTTCCTGCTTTGTTAAGACAAATTAGCTCTTTGCTGGCTCCCTTTAGGGTTAATGTGTTCATAACGCCTATTCAAAAGCCACCGAATAGAATTCTGCTGTTTTCCTGCTGGTGGTGGGTCAGTGGCTGAGTCGGTGATAGCAACAACCCTCTGTACGTTCCCAGGACGATGTCCCACTGCTTTAACACAACCTTCCTACCCCGGGACGGGTCACTGCCAGCATTTAACCCTCTTCCTATTCAGAACAGCCAGGGAGAGCAGCACCCAGCTTTGCCAAAGGCAGACAGATGTGTCCCTGTAGGGAGACTGCGTGCTTTGGAGCTCCCCATGGGGAGGCAATCGGCCCCTGCCGCTGGCGAGGAGCTCCCGGTGCCTCGGCAGCGCTAATCGGGGCTGGCTGTTCCCCGTAATCCCCTGATCCTTCCCATACGGACGGCAGCACAGGCGGCGTTTGCGTGTGTGCCCTTCTCCCCTGCTCACAGGGCCGGCTCTGGCGTGCGCAGCAGCGATTAGATGGGTGATGATCAAAACATGATTAGCAAAGCTGCAATTAGAGTGGAGGCCAGGAGGGCAGTGGCTTACTGCAGGAAGGGTCACAACTGGTATCTGTCAGAACAGAAATAAATATGAGAGATGGCAAAGGATTTAGCTGCACTCGTGTCTGAGGAGACTGTAACTTAAATAGCCAGGGCATTGCCAGGAAGAAGCTGGGAACACTGGAATTTTAGAGAAAGAAGGGGGGGAATAAAGAGGAAAAAAAGAAAAGCAAGACGGGGTTTTCCTCCTGACCAGGTAATTTCAAAAGGGACTTTTTAAAACACCAGAGGTAGGTTATGTAGGGAAAACATGGCCTCAGAAATCAGGATATCTGCATCAATTCTAAATTTTGTCCCAGACAGTTTTTGTGACTGATCTACAGGAATGCTCTTCATCATTTCCTTCATCAGCCTGACAGTACAGGCAGCGCAGGTATTGGCCATGCTTTGCTGAGGTTTGGGAAGCTTTGAACATAACAAAGTGTGGAGTTCTCTGAGACGATGTGGAAGATGTCTCTTGAAGCTGCAGCCTCCCTGCCAGATGTGATGCCTTTGAGATGGCCAGGAGCGCAGAGGGATCTGTACGAGTAGAGGAAGAACAACAGTTTGTGAGGAACCAATTGCAGGACAAACAATGGCATGCTTTTAAGGACAGGGTGCCGAGGAACCTTCCACCAAGTTCCTGTACTGTTGCAGAATGATGGAACATTTTGCTCCTTCTTTTCCTCCTTTCCCAAAAATATACTTAGAGAAGCAAACTGCTGGAATCTTTCTTTCCATTGTGGGGCTTTTTTAGCCATAGCTTATGAGACCGACTGGAGGTTCAAGATGTGCTTTTAGAGAAAACTACGGAAAAACAGTAACTTATTTTTAGAGGAATAATTTGTCCTGAAGGTAAAAACCCAAATCTTTGAGGTGTCTGTATGTAGTTAATTTAGTGAAATCTACCCACCTTGTTGTTTTACAGCAAGTAAGAGCGCTTGTTTTGTTTTGTTCCTTAATATTCCTTTGCAGTATCTGCCAAATGTTGATTTGTGGATGACCTGTGCAGTTGTAAATCATCTTGGTTGACCCTTTGTCACTTTTTTTTTTGCTAAATGTCACTGAGTTTCACAGATGCCAGTGGGAGATCAGAGGTTTTGGTACCAGGGAGCCTTTGAACATGTGATGGCATTGCTGGAAGAGCTGTGTGTGGCAGTGCCAGTACAGTCCTTATGGCCCTGCTGCTTCAGGCCGATTGTCATGCTGGATACACAACTAGAGGATGGTAATTTGGTTCATTTTGGAATCTCTGAGATAGGCTGCAGCCCAGTAGGAGAGCATCTGCTTTTCGTTTTGCTGAAGAACAGTGCTGGAACTTCTCTGTATAAGCTCGTTTGGAAACTCATTACTTAATTTTATTAATATGTGATGATTTGGCTTCTTTTACCTACAGAAAATTACTTATCGGAGTAAAATGCAAGAATATTGGCTATGAAAGGGGAAAATAAAGAGTGTAATTGTGTTAATTATCAGAATACCAGGCATGTAATTAATATGCCACAGGAATAAAGAGCAAATGTACTAATAGCACATAATTGGACTTAAACTACACCCTTGGTAGAAGTCTCTGCAATGGAACTGTTGTGTTTGTGCTCCTTTTCAAATTAGCAATAAGGAATAAATTAACATCCATTTTCTTGCCCGTACAAAGACGGAATCATATTGTGGGGCCGGGTAATGAATTCAGAGAATGCCTTTACATTCCCATATGGCTCTTGGGGAGGGGAATACTCATGCACACGGCTCTTCTCCCTTGCAGGGGGAAGGCAAAGAGGAAAACCTCATTGTGTGACCAGATGTTTGCAGAATACCATGAGCCTAAATAATACAAAACATCTGTAAGCTGAGAAATTTAAACACTGTCACCAGTACCTGGTGCAAATGTAGGAGTTGGTTTCTCCACCCATCCTTTTATACCTGGTGTGTTACTGGACTGTGTTGTCAGACAAGGAAATAGGGTAGGGGCAAGACACTGTCCCATAGGGACATCTGTGATAGAACTGGAAAAAAACCCCATAGTTCTTCACTCAGCAAAGACTTACGTTAATAAAGCCTAAATATTTTTGAGGTCCTTAACAAGTATTGCTTTTTAGGTAAAGACTGGAAAGCCAGTCTGTTCAAGGTATTTCAAGGTATTTACAGTATCTCTTGATTCGAGGTATTTCAAGGCATTGCAGCACTTGTTAATTTTTCCTCCCCTCTGTTCCCTTCTTTCCTAAATATGTAAATGGAAAGCCTAGAAATTCTGTCTTATTCAGTTGTAATGCACCTGTCACCACAGTATCCAGACACCTGCCTTTTGCTTCACAGAAGTATTGTGAGAGTGCATTAATTAACGCTTGTAAATGCTCGGAGATCCTGGGATGGAAAGTGCTAATGAGTTGTAAAATATTATAATGATGATGCAGAATATTCAATCTCCCTTTGTAAGGAAAGACTTGCATCTCCCCTTCATTGCTTTCATGTTTCTGGATGCATATTTTGCTGTAGAAGGTAAGTGTGAGTAGGAAGAAGATTGAACAAGGTGGAAAGATTGCTAATGCTGCTGGTTTTCTTGTGAGGGAGCTGGTTGGTTTCATGTACTTCTTTGCTTATTGAATTTTCTTTTTGTCTCTCTGATGAACCCCTACTTCAATGGCTTGTTGAGAATTCTCTGAATGTTCAGAAATGTCAGGGGAGAAGATTTTCTTCTTCAGATTGCCAAGGCCTTCATTTGCATCCCCTAAATCAATTCTCATACATGATCAAAGCAGTTCTGGAAATTTTCAAGTGTGGGGAAAACCAGTCCTCTAATTTTTTCTCCTCTAAAATATACAGCCAGGTTCCAAAGCATTAAAAAATAATGATAAAGTCTTAACCTACTAAATCTAAAAACACATGAGTTTTATGCCTTTCTATGTTCAGAGTGTGTATATTGGGGACAGCAAGGCTAGAAATGAGCTAACAGGTCACCTGTGTGTGTTTTGTCTTCCATCTGGCAGGGGCATTGCTCTGGCATTGTGTTGTGGTTTTTCTTTTGAATGACCTAAAAGATCCCTCTACTGCCTGTTGCCTTACAAGAGTATTCTGGGGCTTCATAGACCTCGTTGTGCAGAATTAATCCTTTATCTTCACCTCAAATTATCATTTTCCTAGTCTCATTATTGTTTGTTCTTCCTGCTTGCCTTAGACTGATAAAGCCATGTCAGAACCAGAAAACACCAAAATTCAAATTCCCCAGATAGTTTGGGATTGTCCTGTTGCCTTTTCCAGTGGGGATGGGAGCAGCTAGAATGCTCCTGTGCTACCACTTCTCAGAAGCGGCTCTCTTGTTGCCCTCATCTAATACTTTGCTTGGGTGTGCATGCAGCTGTCTCATGAGCTTAATTACTGCATAGTCTCTATGGCAATTGGTCCCTTCTCAGAAGCAGTTTCGGGGCAGCTGTGATAAACTGGTGGAGGAGATAGAGCTGGGTTTTAACTTCCCATTAAAAGAAATCATCATCTGCAAACACACTACTATGCAGACATTAATTGCACTGAGATGAAAAGCAAGCCCACACTTGGTTCCAGCCTCTTTATTTAAAGACAGGTATTTTCTCAATGCAGTTCTAGACTGTTTGAAGTTTGGGCCCTTTCCCTATGTGTCCCCCTTTAAACAAGAGTCCAAGTCTAATATCGAGAAATAACAGTGCATATTCTGCATGTATTCAAAATCCTTCATGATCCTGAGTTCTAACAAGCAGATCCAGATCTGCTGTTGATGTACCCGAGCATGTCCTGCTGCTCCCTGTATTCACAGTGTGCATTGCCTGCCTTTCAGGAGCAGGAAAATGCATTCATTTTTCCCTATCACCCTATCTTTTCTGTTCTGGCTGCTCAGCTCCACTCTGACAAGCACAATAAATGTGTCCTCCTGGGTCCTTGCAAGCCGGGCATTAGTCACACTGTGCATTTCAGGGACATCAGGCTGATAGGTTTTCAGCTGAAACAGAAAACATGTTCTGCCAGGAGCCATTTGTTCCAGTTTTGTTGCTTACCAATAAAATAAAAATCAATGGTTTTTTGGAACCTGAGAAGCAGGTCAGAGAGTAGGAGGGAGATGAGTGGTAAAATGAAGGTGCTGAAGTTAGTTCCCTGAGTTTCTCTGACGTAATGGCATGTAGCATTTGGGATAGAGCGAGGATCTCTGTCAGTGTGGGAAATGCAGTTTCCTCTGGCAGACAGGAACAGGACAGCTCTTGCCTAACAGCAATCAGGACTGGTGCAGAGCAGGTCCCACACTGGGTGATTGAAATCAAGTTGAGTTTTGCAGAACAAAAGAGAGGATGTTGTATTTGCTGCACTTCCGAAGTAAGTGCCAATGGAACATCCATGGTGACAGGGATCAGGATTTCATTTGGCTGCCTCACCACATGTGTAGGGCCCATCCTGTCTGTATCAACCTCTCAACTGCCAGTTCAAACCTCTCAGTCATCCAAGGAAACACAGACAGGGAATTGATCCTAAAATACAGACTAAAGAATTGTTTGCTTTACTGAATCAGTGCCTTAGTCACAACTGACTCGGAGGAGTTTTGCTTAGAAAGTGAAATGCCATCAATGCCTTCTCCTTCCTTGGAAATTTCCCAGTTTCAGCATGACTGATTCAGCTGATTAATTCTTCTGAGCTGGTAGTGTCATTGTATAATAAATAAGGTTTTACCTGGACATAGCATTTCTTTTCTTAAAAATGTCTCTTCCTTATTCTGCAGAACCAGAACAATTTAAATGAGTCCTGATGGTACCACTGAAGTCCCCTTCTCACTGTGGTCCATGGTGCTGTGCTTTCTCCTGTTATAATGCATGATACAGCCCAAGTGAAATGCAGAGCTCTTTTAAAATGTGGTTTTGCCACACCTAATGATAATTGATTTTGCAAAAACTGTTTTATTAGAGTATGTGTATGTGAATGCTGACTGGCCAGACGTTCTGCCCTCTTCAGATACCTTTATATTGACATTAAAGCTCTGTACAGAGTTAGATTCCTAATCAAATTCCAGTATTTGGGTGAATACCAGCTATGTTATACCATGTATTCATCAATGGGCAATCATCTTTCAACTGATGATATCTTGCCTAGTAAATCTGTGCTAGTGGGGTGGTTCTTACTCAGACATTACGTTAGTAAGCCTAGTTTGAGAGTCACACTGTGCTGGACAGTCCTACTCTCCATACAAAAGAAAAACACATCATGTAGCACCCTGTCAGCTGAAGCTGCGTTGGCAGAATGTAAAGACTCAGCTCTCTGGCAACAGATGGGCTCCAGGCTTCTTCTGACATGATCTGCCATCCAGCATATGTTAGCCAGGCTGAGAAATCAAGGAGGTTTAGACTGAGGCTTTAGCTTTATTTAAAAAAAGAAAGATGTCTTAGCTCTTGATAGAGCAGCTGCCCTACAGTCCACGGAATGAATGTGGAGTAACTTGGCTAAGGGAGAGCTCCAGAGCACAGGATAGTAACTGGGGGGTGTCCACTGTGTTGGGCCTCAGGTTCCTGCTCTGCTCTGCACACTCTCATGTACAGTGAATAAAAGTGGTTGGTCTTGAGGATGGAAGAGGAAGAACATTTTTCCTTTGGATACCCAAATGCACTGGCTTGTACAGACTAGATTCTGTCACCTCGTGAGACCTGACTGGCTGCTCCAGGGTAGCGAATAGGTTGGTTTCTCACCTTTGGTTTCTCCCCCATCTCGAGTGTGGGGTGACCAGGTAGTCAGCCCTGGGCTTGCCTCAGGAGGGAGGGGGAGGCTTTTCCAGCACAGATCAATCTTGGTATTTAACTTGCACAGAAAATAAGGAAATACCACATCTCTAGGATCCTGAACATTTTGGACTTTATTTTTATTTCACAGTGGGAGTGAAATGGCTAATAGGTACAAAGCATGAGTAGTCAGATCTAATTATAAAATAAGTTGGTCGCATTTTGTCAAAACTCAGATCATGGTATTGATAATTTTTTCCTTTGTTGAAACATTTTCTAATTGAAATTTTTGATAGTTGAGCAAAGAACTTTTCTATTATTCGGTAAGTTCTGTGCAACTTAATGAAAATTCTTGATTTAGATAGTACTTGGAAATTTTTCCAAACAGAAGTAATCTCTCCCCTTGATAGAAGTCACTAAGCCTACACTAAGAGGGTTTGGTCCTCTGCAGACTGAGCTGTGAGTGCCTCTGTTGCTCCCTTTGGGCAGGGTTGAAGCCGTGTCTCAGCACAGCCCTGCGCACCTGGGGAGCACCAGGGAACCCCTTCGGCCTGTGAGCATCCACCTGGAGCCCCTCGGCGATGCACCGCGGTGTGCTCGCCTTGGAAGTGGACGCATTCCTGCAGGATTGCGCTTCTAGAGCCGGGAAAACAGCAAGATGGGGGTGCTGGGTTAATGGTTGGATTTAGTGATATTAAAGGTCTTTTCCAGCCTAAATGATGCTGTGATTGTTTGTACCTGGTGCTTGTAGCACGAGGTGTTGGCAGTTTGCTCCTGCCCAGCAGCTGACTGGGCTTGTGCATCCCATTCCCAGTGCATCCCTGTACTTGTCTGCCTTTGGCATTAGCTTTGGGTTGGGTAAAACCCAACGGCTTTGCCTTTTTTTCTGAAAAGATGTGTGAATGTTAGGGTGAAAGCATTCAAATAGCTTTATACAGGGTTAATTATTTCTTAAATAGCTTCATACGGGGTTTAACTCTTTCTAACGGCTTGGGGGCTTAATCAGCATTTATTAAATCAGCTGTGTGATGCTTTGGGGCACCAATTTAAATCAGCTGTGTGAGGCTTTGGGGCACCAATTTAAATCAGCTGTGTGAAGCTTTGGGGCACCAATTTAAATCAGCTGTGTGAAGCTTTGGAGGGGCACCGGCTTCCCTCAGCTGTGTGATGCGTCCGGGAGGTCCCGGCTCGGCCCCGCAGCTCCCTGCCCGCAGCGCGGTGCAGCCAGCGGTAAGAAGCGGTAAGAAGCCATAAGAAGCCATAAGAAGCCACAAGAAGCCCGAAGCGGCCGTGGCGGAGCCGCTCCCGGGCCCGGCGGGCGGGAGCTGCCCGTGAGGGAGCGGCGCTGCCGCAGTGCCCTCAGCGAGCCGGGGGCGGGGCGCGCCGCAGCCCGCGGCGGTCCGCAATGGGCTCTCCCGGTCCCCCCCGCCCCGCGCCGTTGGTTCGCTCCCTCCCCCGCCTAGTGCCCGACGCGGACCCGGCCGCCATTTTAGGAGCCGCCGGCGGGGCGGGCGGGGGAGGGAGGGGAGGGACGGCGAGCGGAGCGGGGCTGCGCAGCGCTTCTCCTCCCTCCTCCTCCTCTTCCTCCTCCTCCGCGGGGCCGAGCCGAGCCGTCCGCCCGCCGCACAGCGGAGCCCGGACCAGCGGGGGCGCCAGCCGGGCTGCGCGCTGTCGTCCCCGCTCCGCGCTGCCATGCCGGCCCCCGCCGCCCGCCTGCTGCTCGCCGCGCTGCTCTGTGGAGCGGCGGCGGCCGCTCGAGGTAACGCGGCTGGGGCGGGCGGGGGAGGCTGCGCGGCACCTTGGGGACGGCGAGGGCGACAGGTCCGGGTCGCCTCCCGAGCTGCGCTGCGAGCGGGCGAGGGGACGGTGTCCTTGGCGCCGTGCGCAGGGGAGGGAGCGCGGAGGCGGGTGGACATCGCGGGTAGGGAAAGGGGGGAGGATGGAGCTGGGGCCGGGGTGACCCCGCCGCGGCCATTGCACCTGCAAAGGGGACGAGGGGATGGCGGTTCGTCCTCCCGACTCACCTGCGGCGAGCGGCCCCGAGCCTTCGCAGCCGCGCAGGGCAGAGCCCGGCCCGGCCCGGCCCGGCGGGGGATGCGCGGCGGCGGCGCTCGCTGTGTCCGCCCGCCTGTTACATAACGGGGCCCGGGGCGGGCGGGGGGCGGCACTTGTTGCCGGGAGGGTCCCGCGGGCAGACCCGGCCGGAGCTGGACCGGGCAGAGCCGCGGCGGGAGCGAGGATAAACCCGCTCGGAGAGCCCGTGGGCAGCCGGGCCTGGCTGGGCTGGCCTGGGAAACCTCCGTGCGGGGATGAGCCGGAGCAGCGCCTGGGCCAGACCGTGCGGGTTCGCGATGTGAGCGCGGGCCTGGTGGCTATTGATTGATCCCGAGGAGCAGCAGCATCATACGCATTGCGGGGCTGCTCCCCGGCAGGCTTCAGTGAGAGGCTCGGAGACGCTTCCTCACCTGAAGGTTACCCCTGGCATCGGGAATGCTGTTTCTGCAAGATTCAGCTGATCGTATGATGAGATTTAAGAGCGTTGAATAGGAGCGTACATCAGAAGTGCGGCTGTAAAATGGCTTGTACATACGTTGAAGGGAAGTTCTTGATCTAGAAACCAGCTCATTATGGACACATCTTGCTGCAGTTTCCCTATGTGGATCAAGAGGCTGCTGCCGTAGTAAGTCTAGGAAGTCTTCTGCCAGCTGTTTTAGCAGTGACCATCATTAACCTGCGTAAGATCCCTCAAGTACAGTTTGTTCACCAGTGTTCTTGGAATCATTAAATGTAACATTTACCACACTAGCACACAAGCATAGTGGCTTTGAATTCCATTATTTGAAAGTAGGAATAAGATTAACATCAAAAACCATTTTCCAAGCGAGGTGATACATGCTTTGGAAACAAATGGCAAATACAGGCAGTGTTACCCAGGACAGCGCTGGTAGGCAGCTTTTCTGCAGCTTGTTAGAGGCAATACCTGTTCTCAGCCAGATCTACAGAGCTGCTGGACTGCAGGTCCTGATCTGTTAAACTTCATCGCACATAACTGAGTTACAGAATGAGGGCTGGTTCAGCTTAGTGTGTGCAGTTGCCTTAGTCCTTGCAACGTTTTGGCTGCTGTAGGTAGGCCTGTTAATAGTGTTACGTGGAGATGCATTTAATGACAGTTAAGCTCTGGAGAACACCTGGAAAGCTGCAAGGGCTGCTCATTTTCATTTCCCTGTTGCTAGGAAAGGCATTTGTTTGGAAGCATTTATGGTAAGCTTTCCGTTTTGTGCCGGTTCAATTTTTTTTCAAGTACAGCTTCATCTTTTTCATCTGTGACTTTTAAAGTCCTTGTGATGGAGGTCGCTGAGATTTATTGTAAGTGGTGAAAATGGAATTGTGCTTGGTTCAGTAATGTGCAAAAATGGACTGGAAAGGCTGCACCAGAGTGGTGAGTTCCACTTGCCAGTTCTGCCATTCCTGTTGTTGGAACAGGGGAGTGAAAAGTGGTTTCTTTTTTGATAATGGAAAGAAAGGGAAATAGCATTTGGGGGATGTGATCTTGCACAAAAGGCAGGTGTGAGCTAGCTGACCTACCATTTTCCCTGTAGCTATTTTAAGGGGTGCAGAGAGTGATTTTGGGTTCTAAAGAGGCATTTTTCTGTCCAGCTGGTGCAAAACTCTTAATCTAATCGAATTTGTTTTGTAATTGATGAAGTTTGTAATTGATCAAATATTTCTAAGCTTGTTGCAGTGGAAAAGCAGTACCTAGCAGTGCATTCAGACTGTGTTTGTGGGTGAAGCAGTTGGATGTTTCTGGCCAGAGCTGGATGGGGAATGGAATGCAGGAGTTTCCAGAGGAGGAGGCAGTGCAGCTCACGGCTGCTGCTTCCATGGGTCCTGACCAGGCAGAGAGATAGACCTCTGTTGTCTTGGGGCCCTTCCAACTTACTATCATTTAGGATGTGTATTGATGAAAGTAATACTTTCTTGAGGAAGCTTTGCTGATCTGTGATTATTTCAGGAAGTTATGTGGTGCTGAGAATGTCTTAAATCCAAACCACAGACCACTTTGTTACTACCACAGTCTTGCTGCAGATGTTTCTTTGATACAGGAACAGCCTTTTTAATATAGGGCTGGGGATTAGGTAGGTTTCTTTCTCCTTTCTAGGGGCAAGGAAAGGTAACGCTACCCTAAAGCATTATGTAGAGATATTTTGGCTATTTATGGGGCCTGGTTTTTTTTTTTTTATTCTTCAAGTGTTTATGAAAGTAAGAAACCACTGAGAAGAGATAGAATTAATCAGTACGAGACCTCTCTACGATGTATAGTGCTTGGGAAAGCATTATATACAGCCGTCTGTTCATGCAAACAATTTTAATCTCTTTTTCTATGTGTGTTATTTAAAAATAATGCACTGCTGTGGAAACTGAAATGGAGGAGAGATGGTCTGGGCAAGCATGATTTACATTGTGTTTGGAATACTCTTGTGCTGGTTGTCTTCTCCCATGTTATTAGGCTGCAGGTTGTGCTGTCTGTGCAGAGTTAGCAGGAAAATCTGTCAACAGAAACTTCTCTAGACTTAATAAATGTATCTTTGGTTTGAGGTCTTAAATGTTTCTGCAGACAAAAAATCACCAGTTGCAGATAATTGCAAAGATTTTTTTAAGAAGGAAAGAAGCTGGGCTCATGGGCTTCAATTTCTCATGGAAGTTAGAAGGGTTGAAGTTAAACCTGGGTCAGGCCACAGCTCTCCATAATGTGAACATCCCACAACTTAGAATTCTGGTATTCTGGGTAAAACAGCATTTCCTGCTGTGAAGCCCAAGTATGTGATAGCTGAGTGGCTTGTGGCTCTGAAGCTCTGCTGCAGAGAGGAAAAAACTACTGTGGTCATTAAAGTTTTCTGAATAAAAGCACTTTTACAATTTTACTGAGCCTTACTCTCTTTAGTTCCTTTGGGAGAAGTCTCTGAAATGTGATTTATGATGGTAAGGGCCACACATCTTGTAGCGTTATTGTCAAAGAAGCAATACCTCGAAACATGGGAGAGTTTAGTGAGGTGGAAGCCTTGGTCTTAAATAAATCTTGTTTTCAACTCTAATTTATTTGTTTTGTGCTGATTGACTCGCATTGGCTTCTGTAGGGACTAAACCTCCTTAGGAGCCTTTAGAAGGGATTATTGGAAACCTCAGTGCCTTTGAAGAATTGTCTGTCTGTCCTTTGTTTATAGTATTAGGTCTCATCTCATTTGCTTTGTATCTGATTGCAAACAAGTTGCAGCTACTGCTCCCAGGGGGTTTCCCTGTTTTTAAATGGAGTCAACAAGTAGAGCCAGAAGTGCCAGCTATACCGGGGTGATGTTTGTTGTATTTCTAAATACTGTTTCCTTTCGAGGAGCAAAGTTTGTAAATATGACAACAGTTAAAACGGAAGGGGTTTCCACCCTTGCACTATAATTAGCAACATTTAAGATAACGTTAATTTAATATTTGTAGTTAAAGGCTTATGTTTTCTATTTCAGTCTCCTGTTTAGTGTAAAACATTTTAAATTTCACTTGAAAAATTAAGGCTTTGTTGGCTTAATCCTATTTAAACTGTTATGTGGTGGAATCTTTGTTTTCCCTGCCAGGCTTTTATCCAAATTCAAATTTGGTCAGTGTATCCTCTGTTTAAGGTCTTTGGTGCTCTGAATGTTTCTTCTGTTGCAGTTGTGGATAGTAAAAATTGCAGATAGTTTCTAATCAGTCATTTGCATGTCTCTTAGTTTCATCAGGCTTATAGAAAAACTTGCATGTATCTTTGTACAAATAAAATCAGATTTAGGCAACTGGTTCAGTGGAGAACAGGAAACTTTCTGTAAGTGGTGATAAACAGGAGATATTTCTCTAGGCAAAATATAATTTCATAAGACCCTGTTGAATCTCTACAGCTGTTGGTTTGAATGTGATGTTTGAAGAATTAGTGTTAATTGTGCAGGCTCATAGTGTAGGCAGCTGATAGTTTATAAACATTATCTTGTGCTCCAGTGTATGGCAGTTGAGCTTCTAGAGCAGGAGTTACAAGTGCTCCTTAACTGTGGCGAAGAATCCAAGATAGAGATCTGAAATTTTGGGATGAATTTCAACCACTGGCTTTTCCTTCAGATGGGAACCACAGAGGTTAATGGTGGATGTCTGTGCCCTTACTTAATCCCTGTCCTGGGGCATCTCCTGGATATTCCAAGTGAGTCTCCTGGATTAATTCCCTCATACTTTGTTGCTGCCTTGAATTCCCAGCAATGGAAATAGTAGTTTGTCTTGAAACCTCATGCTATGGATAAGTTCCACGCTATCAAGAAAGTCAGCATTTGAACAGAGTTTGTGTTCAGTTTTATCCCATTGTTTGTACCTGGTTGTATGACGATGACTTTTGATAAAATTCTAGGTATGAGAAGACCCAGTTAAATAAACACATACAATACATCTTTTCATTTGCACTGGTTTATATCCAAAGTTAATCCTGGGTCTTTTCTCCTGGAGGCAGGAGCTGTGAGTGACAGGCAGGGCAGGACAGAACACACATTGTAATCAGGCCATGCTATGCCCTTTCTTATTCAACTTTACTTTCAGGGTGGAGAAGGCATATTTTATTGTGTAGCTCTTCACTCATTGGCTGGACTGTATTTTTCTGTGGTTAGGTACTACTCAGACTTGTTCTTTTAATGATATGGCTTGACATTTCTTCAGAACAGTACTACATTACGACTATGGGGTAAGGTATGTTGGAGTTTTTACTGTCTCACTGAAAGGCATCCTGGTGATCTCTTGCATCAAGAGGAAGACAGTTAAGCAAAAGATACACAGTAATCAGTTTTTGTCAGACCTTCAGGACAGAAGTAAAGGATTCTACTAGTTCATCCCGTGCAGATGGAGTGCTGTTCATCTATATTGACAGAGGATATAATTCTCTTTTTTGAATTTTTCTCTGAATTTTTCATGAGGTTCAAAGGTACATTTTCAGAATGAGGATTTTGTGCTTACTGTCATTAGATTGAAAAATAGCTTTCAAACTCTAGTACTTGTTATTGAGTTTAGTGTGTTTAACCAGTTAATACTTAAGAATTTATTTTGACATGAAACATCTTGATTCAGTTCTAACAATGTGCAACATGGCTAGACAGCACTGTATATTAGAAGCAGTTATCTAGAAGAGAAAGTGTTCCAGATACAGTCTTTTCTGGTTGAGGTGTGTTTAAATCTTCGGTCGTGTAGGTGCCAGATCCCATTTAAGTCAAATGAACTTCTGACCACTTGTAAGAAGATAACAGAAGTCCTCAGAAAGGACTTTGATAAGTACATTTAATTTTAATGTTTGCTTTCAAATTAGAGAACTGAATTAATTCTGATTGTCTTAATAGCTTTTGATTAAAATTTCCACACTAGCCCTAAACCCGGTTGCCCTGCCTACCTGCTCATTTACATTCATTAATTCTTTTAGGCAGCAGAAGAAGGTTATCTGCTGGATTGTGTTCTGCAGCATCAGCTATCGCTCCTGGGAAGGAAGCATCCTTGCTCTGAGGAGCATTCCCTTTGCTGCAGAACAGTCGGGCTGGTCTGTTCTGGGTCAGGAGACACTGAGCACATTTACCTGGAGCAGATGGTATTTTCAAACCCTGTGTTGGAGGCACACGTGTGGTTTCTCCCCCTGTAGCAGCAATTACCTGCAGACAAACAGAGCTGGGAAGTGGCTGGTGCTCACCTCGTGGGACATGTTCCGTCAGGCTGGGCAGTAGGGAAGGCTCTGCAGGAGCTTCTCCGTTCAGGGTGCCACCTGGGAAATGCCCGTGCTTAGCTGGCCTTGGAATTCCTTCATGCCCACTAAAAGCCAAGCAGAAGTCGGTGAGCTGCCTGTGCCAGCACGGCTCCCCCCACTTGACTAGATTAAATGCTCATTGGGATTTACAGCAGATTCCAGCTGAGGCGCTTATAAATAGTGTGAATATTGTATTTCAAGGAAACCAGTGTAGTTTATCCCAGTTAAATGGCAAGAGATTAACAGCTCAGGGCACTTTGTTAGTGTCAAGCTTGGAATAGGCTGCTGCTCTGGTTTGAAACTAGCAATCTGGCTTGAACAACTTCTGTAGATTGCATGAGTTTTGTGACAATTAAACTACCCCTTCACGTTTTTGTCCCTCTTCTCAGTCCAATATTTAATGCTATTTAAGCAGCTGAGATCAGGATAACACTTAGTTCAGTTTGATTGAAGGGAAGCGGTGAGGTATTGCTCGTATACTGTACCTCATATTTCAGACACTAGCTTGAGAATTCCTTCCAGTGTGTGGTTATGGTGGAGTCAGTAGATCACAACTATGGATAACGGGCCTTTCCTGGATATTCAGCAGTAAGTTTGGTGTTTTAAAATCCAGTGATGTTTAGTATTCATACACACAAAGGGATTTAAGCTTTATGTTTTGAAATCTGGTGATGTTTTAGCCTTCCAAAACACAAAGGGGTGTAAGCTTTATGATTTTATTGTCTGCAGCACAATAAAAGGACATGACTTTGCTTTCAACTGGGCCTGTTGTTTGAAGGTTCACTAGACTCTGCAGATGCTCAGCATACTCATGATGCTGTGGTTACAGTACTTGAAGGTTTCACAGAGCTCCCTACCCAGCAGTAGTGGAGGTAGGAGGTTGCTAAATTAGGAGAAGGTTTCTCAGAACTTAAAAAAAAAAACCTAAGTATTTTTGCAATCCACATTCAGAAGCATTATAATGAAGATGGAGGGTTTTTTCTGGCAGAGATCTGTTCTGGTATTTTATACCACATCCTTGCAAGGACTAAGATGAACGGATGAAAGGACTGATGCTTTCAATTGGGGTATAACTGTCCCAGATGTACTTGGAGAAGAATACGCACTTGTGACCTCCTTGTGCTCCTGAAGCCAAAGCTGTATTGGTGGCGGTTTTCTCGAGACTAGGTTTGAGTTGTGGGTGAGCGTTCCATGGGAGCCTCACGCTTGAGCAATTACTGGCACCTTCCCTCAGAGGGAGGAATCTGTTGTAGTGCCTTGAGCATGACCAGGTTTGTTCTGAAACGCGGCGTTCCTGGGAGGGTGCTGCAGCAGCACTGAACTTCTCTGGGTAAACAGAACAATGTACTTGGCATTTAACTGGCTCTTTGGTGTGCTGCATGTTGAGAGTGTGGGTATTGAGGCAGTAAAGAGAGTGTTGCCTTATTAAGTACAACCACATGGAGCAATTAAACACAGTTTGCATTAAAACAGTTCGTTGTGAGTTCTTTCTTGCTGCATTGTTATGGATGAAGATGATACATCCTGTCTACTGTTGCGACTAACTAGTAAAAGATTGCAGATGAAAGCATACTGGGAGTATTACGGTTTCCTGTATGAGTTCTCTAGGTTTAATCGTTTATTGAAGTGTCCTTTTATCACTGTTTTTTAATTCCCCTGGGTAAGCATATGGCACATGACATGAATCCATTTTAGTTTGTTGAAGAGGCAGGATTCAAACGTCTGGGTTAGCCTTCCATCTCTGCCTGTTTTGACAATCTGATTATATAATTCTTGAGAGGTGAAATAGCAGGACTCAGCTGTGTGATGTGTTCTAGCTGTTGTGTATATTTTGCTGTGATTGCACAGGCATGCATTTCTTAAATTTTAAGTTCTTGATCTCATGCAGACCAAAACCTGGATGATGCTGCCTGTTGAATGCTCTTTGGTGTGTTTGTTGTAACCTCTTGCAAGGCATTTCTTGTATTTTATTATGCGTTGTTTGCTGAAGATTACTTGGCTTTGTCTGGTAAGGAGCAGTTTTCGGGCCCTGTAGGATGTTTTTCCATTGGTTCTAAGCAGCTGGATACATGCAATCTTCCAGAATTGCATTTGGGAAAATGATACTGTTAAGGAAATTTAACAATCCGGGTGCCACTCAGGCAGTAGCACTCCACCACCTGAGCTGGGGAGCATAACATAAAGCTAAATATTTAATAATCTAGGGACTGTCCTATTGGATTGTCACAGAGTAGATGATAACCTAGCAGATAATGTGCTTTGATCTTGCGTCTTTAGTGATGTACTAGAAGAAACTCTTTTTGAGGCTGACAAGAAAAGATACTGCATTTCTCTGCAGCCAGGGAAGACCAGTCATCCTGAGACAGTCTCAGGTGATCAGTTTGAGGCTCTTCTGTGCAGAGGTGAAGGATACTCTCGCAGGTGATTTTGTAGTAGAGTTTCCCAGTCTCTTAAAACAACTACTAAAGAACTGAAGTTCGATCTCTTTTCCACGTGTTTTCTTAATGATGGTGAAACCCCCTATACAAGACAAAAAGCTGACATGAGAGCAAGCCCTCATGTTCTGAATAGTCCACCAGCTGTATTCCAAGTTTTCCATGTTGGGGAAGGGGGGACGTGGAGTGTAAACAAGCCCTGATGTTTCGTGTTGGCTGGACTTTCTTCATCTGGTGCTGACTGAGGTTTTGCTGGTGTCACACTTGGCAGTGATGGCAGCAGCTCCCCATCACTGTTAACAGGTTTTTGAATTGCACTTCAGGGGCATCTTAAATCCCAGCATAGTTAGAAACTAATTTAAATTCTCTGAGTTACTTTTGGAAAGCCTACAGGGACACTCAACTCTTCTGAACATACTTAGCTAGGATTTTGTCTCAAGTCTTTTAGTTTATTAAAATCTTGATTCAGAATTATAAAAGAGGAAAATACTGAAATTAGTGTTTTAAAGCGTTTTTTAAAGATATTGTCGGTTCCAAATGTTTTGACTTTGTACTTTGTTTTCCTTTCAGTTAACAAGCATAAGCCATGGATTGAAACAACCTATCATGGCATAGTTACAGAAAATGACAACACGGTGCTCTTGGACCCCCCGTTAATAGCCCTTGACAAAGATGCACCTCTGCGTTTTGCAGGTAAAGAATTCATCTGCACTTCTGTTTGAAGATGTGGAAATGCTTTCTCGTGGACAAATGCTCTGTGTTAGTGTGTTTTCCATAACAGTAGCATAACATTTCAAAGCTTTTAGATCCTAGGAAATGTGTGTGCATGGAACAGCATTTTATTTCAGATTTGCAGCTGTATCCAAGTATCCAAACCAGAAAGCACTTTGCTTCTTTCAGTTTCATGTGTACATGGTAATTTTCTGGTGTTTTATTTTTTGTTTTCATAGTGTCTATTCTTTTCCTCAATCCTCTAGATTCCACATTTCACAGCATTCAGCGTGGGAGTTCTGAATCAATGATTTTCTTACCACACTGAAGAGAGTTTTGGTTTTCTTAGCATTTTTTGTGTCTTAATAGAGTGAAAATACTAATTAGTAGAATTAGGATTGCACGTCTGTAATAAGTTTGCTTAACAATCTAGGGTATTTTAAAAACTGAACAACTTCCTCTGGCTGAAGAAAAGGGTTTTTCTCCTGTAGCAAAGAATATAGGGAATGATACACAACATATTTGCAAAATGTGGGCTAATTCTTCACTTTGAGCATAGGACTGACAGGTTTCTTATAAACTTATGCAGTAGATTTTTTTCTGAAAACCTTTGTTTAGGAATACTGTATTCATTAATTGGATGCAGTGTTATGGAAAGTCCTTTTTTGAATTTGACAGTGTTAGAAAGATGTGTTTGGAGAATACCATTGGGCATCTGCAGGTATTTAAATTACTTGTGGTGGATAGCGCAAGCTTAAATTGGATATTTGCAGAAGCTTACTTTGTTAAGCAAAATTTGAGAGTTAAGAATCCTAGTGAAGTACCTAAAGGATAGGACATGAGCCATTTTTGGCAACATTGCTTAGCCTGGCTTCAAGGAGGAAGGGATAGGAGAGTGATGAAATTAAATTAAGAACCATTTTAAATGTTCAGCAGCCAACTGCATTGAGTGCTGCAGTGTTATGGCAGTTTGGTCACAATCTTCTTGAAGTAGTGCTTAAAGTAAGTTTTGTTGCATGATTGTAAGGCTGTAATTAATCCCCAGTGAAGTTGAAGATAATGGTAAACTTGCTATTCAGAAGTTCAGAGATAGTGCTACACCTCTGAAATTCAAACTTCGTCATGTATTGGTACATGTGGCAGAGGCTCTTCTGTTATCTTAACTGGAAATAAAGCTGCTGTCTGTGTACAAAACTTTTCACTGCCAAACGAAGAAGCTTGTGTTGGCATACACAAAATCTGGTCATTGGAAAGAGGTATGGGAAGCCTGACTTGTGTTCTCAGGGATGAGGAGAACGTGAATCACCTCTTGCAGTTCTTAAGTGCTTTAAATGTAGGTGCTGGTAGTTCAGCAGCATTGAACAGAATCTGAACATGGCAGTTTTATACCTCTTGGGTAGTAATGTTTTCAAGAAAGTACTGTCAGAGTATCTTCAAATATATTGTTACGTTTGCAGAGGAAAATCCAATGTTAAAGCATTTCTTAAATGAGACTTTTCCCATTGGGTTGATGTAAATTGTATAAACCTGCTTTCATTAAATGAACATTTTTATATACTGGGATTTGTATAAACAGAATATATTTGTATAAACAGAATATATTTTGGCTTTCAAAAATGGACATTTCTGAAACAGCAGCAGCAGACCAGTGGATTTAAAGAAATTAATGTTTAAGTGTAGCACATGAACATTGTAGAGAAATTCTTGGTGCGAGACTGTTGGGTTTGAATTGCATAAATTTTGAAGGACTGTGCCGTGGGGGTCTCTGGAAGTGTTTGTGTGCCATTAAATGGAACAATACTCGAATCTGTCCTTGAGGAGCCCCGGGGTGAGCGAGTGCTGCCTCTGTTACCAGCTTTGCTGGGTGCTGTGCTCACATCCTGGCACAGACAGTGCTGGTGTCCAGCACCATCTCTGGGGGGTTCAGTGTGAGAAACCCACTGGGGCAGGGATGTGTTTTCACAGCAAAACAAAGCACTGCTCAGGATTAAATGGCTGCTTCAGCCCTTACTGGTATATTCCTACTTATAAATCAAATTTATTCATGCTTCAAAAGGCTGGATATTTTAATTAATTGTGCCCTCTAGCTGAGCTGTGAAACTTCTGAGCTGTCTGCAGGTTTAAAATATTTTAAGTAGAGCTTTTTTGCTTTATTTCAATTTTGAGCATGTCGAAACATCTCGAAACTAGTTCATTTAGATGCTTTGTAGTACATGAACTGTGGAGCAAATAAAAGTAACATATTATTGCTTTGCTCACTTCGTGCTGTGGGTAGGATCCTAAAATTTAGGTGTGCAAAAATAAGTAGGGTTATATAGATGTTTATTTCTTGGGTTATTTGTATGGTTTTAAATCTAAAATGACACACTTTGGAAAACTGTGTGAATATAGTCATGCCAGCTTGCTTTGTCAAACTGCCTGGCACATAGGGGCAGGATGGAATCAGTGTTCTGCACCATGACTGTTACAGATCTGCTTGAGAAGACAATGACCATTCTTGTTCCTCAGTGAATCTTTTCTACATTACAAATAGAATCGTGTTGGAATTTGATCCTAAGTGTTTTTGCTGAAAAAAATAAAAATGAAATAAAGGACAGTTACATTTTTTTATTGTATGTTTATTGTTTGTGCCTAAAATCAGTCTGATGGCTAAAGCTCTCAAGCAGGGATTTCCCCTTTACTGTGCATGCATTTTATATACTGTAGGGAACAGGGAGGTGGGTGTACAGGAGTTAAGATGTGGAATATTTGAAAGCTTGCAGTTGGAATGTCACTTCTGGCTAATGAGTGGTGTCAGCCATGAATTTAAACAGCGTAAAATTTTCTTCAATGATCCTATTGCCAAAACACATTAAAATCTAGGATTATATTTATACCCTGTGTAAGAATAGACTGAAATATAAATCCTGTGGGTGCCACAAGAGGCAGCATACTTGGTGTGTTAAAATAAAGAGCTGATTATAAATCCAGGGATTATCTGAAGTGAGTTTCAGGGAGGACTTGAGAACTATTTCAGAAACGGTCTCTTTTTAAAATGAAAGGCTAGAAATCATGATAAGGTAACTTTCCTTACTTATATTTCCACTTCAGTATTAAACTGTAATTTTGCCTTTTTAAGAAAAATATTTCTCTGTAACTGTAGTGCCTCATCTCTTTCTGAGGCCACTCTGGAATGGAAACTTGAATGTGTTACTGCAAGTTGTTGGAAAAGTATGAGAATTAACAGGAGATCTGCCAGAAGCGATTTTAAAGGTACAGGTCCACTTTGTTGTACAGGAATTCAGGCTAAACATGATGATTATCAGGAAAAAAATAATGGACACATTGGATGATATGTAGAAGTTGGTAGTTTGGGGGTTTAGCAGTTCATGATTTCCAGGGAAGGGAAGAGTGGGGTTTGTCTTTTCATTAAAACTCTGAAACCGTTCCAGGTGTCTCTCACAGTCGTGTCATACCCCTGTAAAACTCTGTTATATCCGAGGTCTCCTCATCAGTGTGGAAGATCCAGGACACTGTGGAAGCTTCTCCTTTCGTGGGGTGGCTGGAGGGGGCAGGGCAGCTGCTCCTCAGTGCTAAGAGAGGAATATATCAGAGTACCTGGGTCTCTTCTGTCCAGCATTGCAGTGTTTCAGCAGAACAAAATGGTTACTTCTTTAACCCGGAAAAGCAATATACTGCTAGGAAAATATATAGCTCCCCTCCCCATTCCTTAAATTAAAACTCTTGTGTTCATCAGAATCACAATTTAATGCATATATTTTTAAATCACGAACTGTGGCAAATCTTTAAATAAAATAATATAAATCAGATAAATTCTACTTTATGAATGGTTATTCATCAATGTGCAATTTTGAAAATATCTCTTGTTATGAACATATCAAATATTTCAAAATTCTGCAAATGAAAATGTGGAGTTAAAAGATTAAATCATATTTAACATAACTAAAACTCTAAAATTGTAACAGTTACAGCAAATCACCACTGGAATTTTAAAATACAATTTTTCAAAAGCTTTTCTGTGTAATGTGTGCATCTTTGCCTTTTCCTTATTTGCTCCCATTCAGCCTTTCCTGTTACTGACTTGGGTTTGTCTTTTTTCCCTTTAGAGAGTTTTGAGGTGACAGTCACCAAAGAAGGTGATAAAGGGTTCTTTCTATCCCTTTTATGAGTATTAACCTACTAACTTTGGTTATGAAATGGGGAATCAGCACTGAAACAGAAGATCCTGTCATGCTCTTTTGTCCCATTTATTCTCCCAGTTTTTTTCTATTTTAAAATATATTGATAAAAACTGTTATGTAACCAAACCCTTGGTTAGAAATATCTGTAAATCAGACATCCATTTGAACCATTTGGGGTTATTGTATGTTGTGTGGACACCGAAGAAGTTGTTTGGGGAAAATTAGCATTTTCTGGTATTTTCACTTGTAGATCACTTTTTGGGGACAGCTGAGGTTTTCCATATGCTTTGTGAAGTAATGTTTAGGTGCTAAAGCATTGCACCACCTTCCCTGCCGTACACACCCTTCAGGACTGACTTCAGTGGTTTAAAATATAAATCAACCTCCTTTTTTTGGATACCTCTAGACATGTTTTCATTAGAGTGTGTTGTTGGTACTAAGAAACCACTGCAACTATAATAGCAAAACAGTGGCTGTAAGAAAGTCCCCATCAAAATATAACAAGTTACAGAGGTAAAAACACAGTGTAGATGATCAAACAGTTTATTGAGTGGCTTTTCTTGTGTGCTGGGCGTTACCCACCTGTGCCAGCCAGAGTCTTGTAGTGCAGCCTTAGGCTTAGAAGTGTTTAAAAATGATGTGCTGGGGACTTCTCTTCCAAGTTTGTAGGGTAAAGAGTTTGAATAGAAGGAGAGCCTTCTAAATCATTCCCTGAGAGCTTCCTTGACTAACGTTTGGCCCGTGTTAGTAGATAGCTAATGGATGAAATGGATGCCTGAGAAGTTGGTATTTCTACCTTTCTCATTCAGTAGTTTATTTTGATTCCCTGATTTTAGCCAGGTACATTGCACAGGAAGACTTTGTCCTTTGATCTGTTGACAGAATTTCTGTAATTGTGGTGCTGAACTTGTACTTGAAGCTTTTTCATCCCTTGACTTGTAACTGTGCATTTTAACTTCTTGCTCTGGTCAAAGTAAACCAGCTGCCCAGCTATTGCCAGTAGCTTGGCATTGAAGACATTACCAGTGGCCTTGGCTGTACGCTCACATAAGATCTACTCTTGCCCTAGAGCTGTCTCAAGTACTCCTGTGAAATGCCTGTCTACATTTCTCTTTTTCTCTTTTGTACTCCTGCATGAATGGATGCAAAGTAAACAAGTTGCTTGGAAGGCAGACGTTTGCTTCTTTTTACTAAAGTTCCCAGAATTCACCCATTTTAAAGCACAGTGCTCTTGCTTTGTCCACAGACCCTCACAAACCCTTGGCTGCAAAATATTTGGTCATTTATTTAAAAAATGTATCATGATGATGACCAGTTCTAACCTGTCTTTACTTTAACTCTGTAGGTGAGATTTGTGGATTTAAAATCCACGGGCAAAATGTTCCCTTTGAAGCAGTTGTAGTGGATAAATCCACTGGTGAGGGGATAATACGCTCTAAGGAAAAGCTTGACTGTGAGCTGCAGAAGGACTACACATTCACCATCCAGGCCTACGACTGTGGGAAGGGACCAGATGGAGCAAATGCAAAAAAATCCCACAAGTAAGTCAGTCTGGGGTGGGCCGAGGGGAAGTTTGGCTCCGAGGGGTCTCCTGCTTGTGGTGACTCCCGGTCTGTGTGTTGAGAGGAAATGTAACCAAGTGTTAATACTGGAAGGCTTTTCATGTAACCACGCAGAGGGTCAGGTTGGAAGGGACCACACTGGGTCATCTGGTCCAGCCTCCCTGCTCAAGCAGGGTAATAATGGTAATAAAAAGAGCAGCCAAATGGACATGAACTGCTTGGACATCCCTTCATTTGTGTTTTAGGTGGTACTGCTTTATCCCTTGATGTCTCTGAATTTACATTAGAGAGCCAGGTGGGGATAGAAGCAGGAAAACTGTTGATACACTTAAAATCTGTCCTGAGTTGGTGGAGTTTGCATGGGATACCAAGCCTGGACGTTGTTTCGGAATCCAAAAAACTGGTTCAAGAAGTCAGTCTGTATTAAGCTTAACAAAATGCCAAAGCATACGTGTTTCTGTCATTTCCAGACGGCCTCACCAAAGAATCCAAGATCAATAGCATGGGGCTCATCTTGCCTACATTAAGGAATGGGAACAAAGCAGTCTTTAGCTAATCTTTATCTAAGGAAAAACCACAATATAAAATAGTCTCTAGAAAACCCACTTGAGAGTAATTGTTTGACACTCTGGTGTAAACATCTGCAGAGCATGTGGGAGATGAGCAGTTGTGTGAAGCGAAGAGAGGGACTTAAGTGAGATGAGGAATAGAGTAGCAGAGGTCGGCTTGCTGACAAACAAGACCTTGCTACTCTATAACTGAATGCTTCAAGTAGGCAGCAGAATGTTACTGCCTTAAGGATTGCACTTGTGGAAAATAGTTGTGTCCTTAAATTCTGTTTGATGCTCAGTTTGACTTTGAAGGAAGTTTTCAAAGAGAAGGATAGCAATAAAGATTTTTCTTCTTAGCATAAGCATTAGAAAACTTCTGCTTTTATGGAAGGACTGTAGTAATTTAATTCTTCATTAGTTTACCTTTCATGATTCATCTTTTTCTCCTTTCTCCATTGTCAGAAACTGCATTATTTTCCTGGTCTGTGTATACCAGCAATCAGTGACAGGCACAAAAGGATGGCATTCAAGATCCGGTCTGTTTAGGATTATCTAGCTGTATGAAGTGTTAAAGTGTATCTGCCACTTCCGGGACTCTTCTGTTTAAATTGTCTGATTTCTCATTTCTACAGCCAAGAAATAAGCCAGTTTTCACTGCTTTACACAGCTGAGTACTTTATTAGCTAATTAAAGCAAATCAGACTGAGTTCTAAGACCAGTCTTAACTGTCATTCTTGTTCACATAAAATAAAAATTGGTGTTTGTATCAAATACTCTGACAGCAGAAAAAAATCTAGGATTATACTGTTTTAACAAAGGCAAAAGTGTGTTTTGTCACAGCTCTGTTATGTTGGATTTCTGTAAAATGGCAGGAATTTGTTGGTTGCAATACAAGGGTTTGAGTTTTATTTGCAAATAACCAGCAATAGTAAACAAAACCTGGAACTACGCTGAATTACATGGCAACACACTGGAGAAACACCCACTGGTTTCTCGGTTAGGGTAGTTGGGATTGTTGGGTTTATTAGTCATTGGTGGCTTCTTCCTGAGAGCTGGAATGCTGAGGGATGGCTACATGTGGAAAAGAGGGAGCTGCTTTGGCAGAATTTGTAATACCCTAAAAGCATTTCTTTGAACAGGAGAAAAGTGGCAGTCATTCAAAACCAGGTACAAATATTCCTGTTAATCAAACCCCAAACCTCCACATTCATGGAAGTAAGTGCACTGGAAGAAAAGAAGGCAAATGTGAATAGTTTTTCACTTGTTTAAAGTACACAGGAAACAGACCTTCAAAACAAGTTTTCCTTTTCTGTTCCTTGGTTTGACCTGACTGTGTAATCCTTGGAACAGATAGTCTCTGGTAGTATAAATGGCACTTACCTTCATTTCAGTGGTGTGTTTATGGTATGGGAAGACTGGATTGAGGTTAGTTGGACAGAGGCCATTTTGAATGCATTGCACTGGAACAGTGCAGATTCAGAGCTGTCAGGTTGAAAGATTGACATGGCTTTGGTGGCAAAGAGGGAGCTGCTGTATCCCAGTGCTGGCAGGAGCAGAGTTTGCAGCCTCTGGGAGCCCTTTCTGTGTCATTGCAGGGCCACAGTCCATATCCAGGTGAACGACGTGAACGAGTATGCCCCAGTGTTCAAGGAGAAGTCCTACAAGGCCACGGTCATCGAGGGCAAGAGGTACGACAACATCCTCAAGGTGGAAGCCGTGGATGCAGATTGCTCCCCCCAGTTCAGCCAGATCTGCAGCTACGAGATCGTGACTCCAGATGTGCCCTTTGCCATTGACAAGGACGGTAAGAGACAGAGCCAGGTGGGGTGGGAGTGACTCTCATTGGTCACCCAAAGAGCAGGAGTCACACTGGTCAGCACAGAAATACAGCACACGTGTTAAACAGCCCAGTTAAGCAGAGGTGTTCCCTTCAGCAGTTTGATTTAACAATGAAAAGTGAGATGTCCTTCAATACCATGTGCCATTACTGATGTAAGGAGCAGATGAAGTGTTGCATGTGTGTTTCTTGAAAAATCCTTTTCCAAATAAAGGAAATACAGTAGCTCTACTATGTTTTAAAACACCTCTTAGCAGTTTTGGGGTTTTTGCTTGTTGTTTTCCGTCCTGAATTAGGATAACTTTAGCTAATAAGCTTTCAAAAATGGGATTCCATGTGTGTGCTTTTCACATTTGAGATGCTCATATGAGGCTCTGGAGTTGACAGTATTGTGGTTATTGGTTTTGAAGTGGAGTGACCTGTTTAGGTCATTTCCTGACATCCAGTGATCCATGGACCCTTCAAAATCTGTAAATTACTTCTAGTGGTTCAAGCAAGCTGCATAAGCAAAGTTAGCAGTTGTTAGTGGGCTTTAGTTTAAGATTTTTTGGGGTCTATGTTGCCAATGGATTCTTTTCATGGGTTTGCAGATTTTAGAAAAGTTAGTGAATCCTGGCATGTGCCAAACAATTTACGTATCAGTTACCACTCATAAACAGTTTCATTTGGAGTAACGTAATATACTGTGAAGAGCTGGAGAAGTACCTGCTGCTCTGTGTATGTGTGCTCATCACTGCTTTGTGTATTTTAAGGATCTGGGCCTGAAGTCTGGCATTGAAAAGTCAAATAGTGCAGGGTAATTCACTTGCAGATGAGTCTGTATGAAGTACATAGGTGGTACCTGGATGCATATTATGCAGCAATGACCCTGAAGAATTATATTGATGTCTGACAATTGCTTTTTTTCTGTGTCAGGTTATATAAAAAACACAGAAAAGTTAAGCTATGGTAAAGAACATCAGTATAAACTGACAGTAACAGCCTATGACTGTGGGAAGAAGAGAGCTGCTGAGGATGTGTTGGTTAAAATTAGCATTAAGCCTACGTGCAAGCCTGGCTGGCAAGGTTAGTTTGCTCTCCTTCCTCTCTGCTTTTAGCATTTGCTGGTACCTTCAGTTAAACATGAGAGATCTTTAATATTGTTTCTTTGGATAAATATTCAGGTTGGAGCAAAAGAATAGAATATGAGCCTGGCACTGGTTCTTTGGCTCTGTTCCCTGGGATGCATTTGGAGACATGTGATGAGCCAATAACCTCAGTTGAAGCAACGGTGGAACTAGAAACCAGCCATATTGGTAAAGGCTGTGATAGAGACACCTACTCTGAGAAATCCATCCACAGGCTCTGTGGTAAGCAGACTTTTGCTAAAATAAAAGTGGTCTCTCTTGCTTACTAGTTTTTCTTTGAATTTTATGTTAGACCAGAAATCAGTGAGTAGATCTGGTCTTCATTTGCACGTAGTTTCCTTCAACGGATTTCCTAACAGGCAGCAAAAGGCATGAAATTGCCTGAAGGTGACTTCTACAATAATTCTCAAATGTGGTAAAGAATCTCTTTCTTCTGCCTCTCTGCTGTCTTACGTAGACTAATAATGTCCCTTGCATGAGATTCATGTTCAAGAGCTGAAAGAATATCTGTGGAAGGGTGTAGCCACTAAAGCCTCTCTGTTTTTCTGAGCATGATGGATGTAATGGCTGCAATCTGAGAAATACATGGTGAAAAACTAGAGAAAACCAAGGAAGAGTGGTTTGGAAGAAAACAGTTAACTTGGATCAGATAAATTTGTACCGTGCTTGCCCTAGGAATAAAGGCCCTTGGCATCCACTTATGGTGCAGTTAAAGGTCTTACAAAAAGTCGTTGAATCTTTTGTAGACATATGGAAGAATTGAGATTACAGGATAAATTATCACTCATGATTTATGTTTTCAACCTCAGTTGAAAGTAATTGAAAGTCTGAATGGCATGTAACCCCAGAGACCCAGCCAATTCCTGAGCTGTTCCCTGATTGAGGTCAGTGTGACGTTAAAGGTACCTGCTGCTGACTGTGCTGTGGGCAGGTAGTGGGCTGGGAGGGAGTGCTTGTGCACTCTCTTCAGCTGGATGAGTTCTGGTCTCACAGCTTAAATAGAGTGTCTAGAGAAGGGCATCGTGCTCATGGGTCTGAGGGACAAGTGGCATCAATGAAAGGGGTTCCTGAGATAGAGGCAAAATAAGGTTCTACAGCTGTGAAGATTGAAACTGCTTTGCTTATTATGAGATTAGTTGTCTACCCAGAAGTCAAATTTGTGGAAGTTACCATGGTATTAGATGCCTGTAATTAGTGCCACATTATTTAAAAGGAAAATTGCTCGATGGGTAGTGCATAATCCTGACAGTTGGTGCTGAGAAATTAGTGCTGAGATAACAGTTGAATTTGAAACCCATAGAGGTCTTTTAAATTTCTGTTTTAATTTGAACATTTGTGTTGTAGGTGCTGCTTCTGGCACAGCTGAGCTGCTCCCCCCTCCAAGCAGTGCTGCTAACTGGACTGTGGGGCTGCCGACAGATAATGGCCATGACAGCGACCAAGTCTTCGAGTTTAATGGCACACAGGCTGTGAAGATTCCAGATGGTGTTGTCACAGTCAGTCTGAAAGAGCCCTTCATGATTTCGGTATGGATGAGGCACGGGCCCGGAACCAAAGAGAAAGAGACAATTCTGTGCAATTCAGACAAGACAGGTTTGTCAATACTTCAATTATAAAAAGTCTTTTTGGTGGGTTGGGTTTTTATGTGCTCTGGCAGCACATGTGACAGCCTTCAGTGTTTTCTCTACCTCAGGGTTTTCTTGGAATTGAAATGAAGGTGACTTCAAAAATCACTATTGTGCTTGTGTTTAGGTTCGGCCTTAAGATTATGTAGCTTCAGATTGGGCAGACTTGTTTTTCTAATTCTATTTCAGTTTACATTATGCACTTCTTTTGCTGTGGTAGATTACTTATTCTGGCAATGCAGCCTCGAGTTTGCATCTCCAAAGATAGCCTTGTTCTTGATGCTGCCTAAAAACATTAAGACACACATATCAGGTCTAGTGACGGCATTTTGCTGCTGTATCTTTTTTTTCCCCTAGGAGGATATAATTTCTCTTTCTCCAGAGATGAAGTTTCTTTTATTCTGTGCATAATTTCACTCTCTGCTTATGATACAGAAACAATAATTTTGAAAATGCCATTAATAAGAAGGAAGTGTGATAACCCTGTTTCCATAATTGCCATTTGTAACAAAAAAAGCTCTTCTGTTTGCAAATAGAGCTCTTTTTCTCCTGCTGACAGGTTTATCTCTGGCTCTTGGGTGCTGTGCCTTGGTTTAGGTTGGGTTTGGATAGAGACACGTCTGTCTGTTCTGCAGCCTCATGGCTTCTTCAAGAGTGTTTACCCTCACTACTACTGCCGATGTTTTACAGTCCTCTTACCATGCCTGATTTACTTCTACATTGATTACTGCCTATCAGTTACTTTGAGATTTAAGTGTGAAATTGCAGAACAGGTGGATTTTGTTCTTAAGGTTTGCAGAAAGTAACGCTGTTAATTCAAACTGCCATGCAGATATGAACCGGCACCACTACACCCTCTATGTGCACAACTGCCGCCTGGTCTTCCTCTTCCGCCAGGATCCTTCTGAGGGAAAAACCTACAAACCTGCTGAATTCCACTGGAAACTAAATCAGGTGAGTCTGGAAGGACACTTGGTAGAGTGCTAGAGTGAAAGCCACCGAAGACTAGCGTCCCTGGTAGTGGACTTATTAGTAAATGCTTTCTGCAACTCCCAGCTCCTGATGGCCTGTTTTATAGAACCCAACAGTGCTTGTTCCACTTGTGATCAAGTGTCAGATTCAGCTTCACCTTCTCATCTTGAATATGAAATAGAAAATACAGCGTCAGTCTTATAGCTGTGATGTCAGTTATCTTCAGTAAATGCACTCTAAGGTGGAGTGCATGAGAAAACAGGAGGTATTTATTCCAGGTTGTTTATAGCATTCAGGTACTTCTGAGCATGTGACATTTTCCCAGCCCTCTGGGTCTGAGTGATAAATAGTCATGTTTTTTTTAACAGTTGCTCTCATCAAATACCTGTCCTTTGTCAAGTAATGTTATCTTAAAACAGTAGTTCAGGATGTGCTTGCATGTACATACATATTTTTAGAATGAAATATGCTGTTGTTTAATATAAGAATTAAAGGAAAGGAAGTATGTGCAGCTTCCTGTATTGGCAACTTAATAAAGAAACTTTTTTTAATGTTTGGGAGTCAGTTTGCTTTTCAGATGTGTGCCATGAGTGTGAAAGATCAACTGTGTCTGTACAGGCTTGTATTGTAGGTTGTTGGTACATCTGCACGTGTGTTTATGTAAAACATGCACCAGATCAGTTACTGAACTGCAATGGAAAAGAAAAAGTGACAGCAGAATTGTTAAAACTCTGTCCACTCAGGTGTGTGACAAGGAGTGGCACCACTACGTCGTCAACGTTGAATTTCCTGCGGTGACTCTTTACGTGGATGGTGTTTCCTATGATCCTTTCCCAGTCACTGAGGATTACCCACTCCACCCTTCCAAGATAGAAACACAGCTGGTGGTTGGAGCATGTTGGCAAGGTAACCGTTTACAATTGTTAATACTTCTAATTAACTGTTTTTAATGAAATCTTTGTGGTTATCTAGAAGTACCCAGCAGATCTTTTTAGTGCATGAAATGTAACTTGTTTTGCCTCTTGCAGATTGTTTTTGCTCCAAGCTGGTATCACATATTTCCTCTGAGTCATTTTTTCCATGAGTCTTTGTTTTCTCGTTGGCCACAGGTGTGTAAAGTACAAGGCTGTTCACCAGCCTGTATTCCATCAACATGATTTTGTGGTGGCCATGGGAATACTGATAGATTATTTTTAGTAATAGTTGTAACAATACCTCCTGTACTTCACATTACTGAGCAGAACACTTCATTTCAAGTAGGTTGCAAAGCATCTTGTAGGAAAAGTGTTCTTATTAATGGAAGCCTGTCCAGCAGACAGCCCTGCAGAGCAACACAGCAGTGCTGTCTCTTGGGTATTTTACTATTTCTGCTTATAAAAATAGACATCTGCTTTATTGTCTGCTCTATTCAGGCTGCTCTAAGTTATATATACAGCTCACCTCAAAGAGAGAGATTTTATCCTTTTGAGTTCTTTTAACATTTCTTTTAAAAATTTAAAAGCTGTTCATTTTTGGTGCTTCCATCTGATAAATTGACTGCTTAATACATGCGATGCTATTATTGATTAAGAAATCTGTGTTGATAATGGCTTCTTTTGATCAGCTTTCAATACCTTTCGGTGATTGGCTGTGTTAGTCTGGATCACACTGTAATTTCCCCTCAAATGGAGCCAGTTGTTAGACTGTGCCATCTTACTCTGAAGGTGGTTTGTGAGAGGTTTGCTCTCTTGGTTGAAGTGTTCTGCAGTTCTTGCTGGCGTCACTGCTGCTTGTGCGTGGGGCTCTTTGGGTTGTGGTGCCATGACTGTTCCTGTAACAACACAGTGATGCTTCTTCACTGCATTGCAGCTCTTCATGTTTCCAAGAACTCATAATCCTTGAGAAGCTGGGTCCAACATAAGCAAACATTGGGGATGTGCTGCTTTCTGTTTTCTGGGATTAGAGAGTTTGCCAAATTGTAACTACTTGGTCCTTTCCCTATTGTCCTATTCTTTGTCTTGCTTTTCTACAGAATATACAGGAAATGAAAATGACAATGAAACTGTGCCCGAGACCTCTGCAGGTTGCTGGAGTTTTTTCCCTACTGTTTTATTTCATTTTTAAGCCAAGACATTGCTTCATCTCGCACACAGCATGAAATGCAGGCATTGCATTTGGGCCATTGACCTTCACATAATCCTCTCCTAGGCTTGTGTCTTCATTGTGCTTCTATTTGCAGAGCATCTTCAGCTGACTTCTGCTTGGTTTTCGGGGTTTTATTTGGTTTGGTTTGGGTATTTTTTTTGGTTTGCATCCAAGTGTTCCTCCATGTACAAATCTGCAACCATTGTGATTGCAGTGAAGTGGTGTAAAAAGTTGCTGATGTAAAATATCAGCCATAATTTCTTTCATTCAGTTTTGTTAAAACACAAATGCACGTCATCCTATCTAAATGTATGTATTTATGCATGTAGGTATGTGTCTTTATTATAGAATATATTCAGTGCATTGAGAAGGACCTCTGGAACTCAGGTACCTTTGCTCCCCACTCAGAGCAAGACTGATTTCATATTTAGACCAGGCTGCTCATAAAGACAGACCTGTAATTTACAGGGGATACTCACTTGGTCAGATATTTATATAAAATTCTCATTACAGTGAATGGACAAAAAAACTTTGGCTGCCAGGTATTTCAAATTGGCTACAGGGTTATTTCCCCATAACAAATTTTAGTGATAGTTTGGTGGGTTCTGTGTCTTGAGTTGAGATACTTAAAATTAGTGTGTATTCTTAAAAGTGAATTCAAGATATGTACCCTTCCTGTAAAGTTTAAGAATTCCTGGAATAGTCTGGGTGTAACTGGCAAGAGGTTTCTAGTTGTGCATCACATTTTAATTTGGCAAGGAGGTAGCAGCATCCAGGGGCTCCAGAAGCTGAAGCTGTATGGAAATTGTATAATTAGTAACGGGACATTTCACCCCTGAATATTTTTTGAGTTGTACCAAGGATCTTTTATCACTTAGAACCTTTAAAACAAGCTTAGACATTTTTCTAAAATCAGGCTGCTTAGTAAGTAATGGGCTTGAAATACACATTTCTAGGTGGTGTTTTGTGGCCCTCAGTATTTAGCAAGATGGACCAGGTGATCATTGTGATGTCACCTTCAAAAACGTTAAGGAATAAAGGGCTTATTAGGTTGCAATTCATCAGACTTAACTCAGGTAACTAAGAATGAGTTACCTGAGTTTAAACTGCTCACTGAGTCTGTAGTGAGACGATGGTGCCTTTAAAGGGGGCAGGTAACTCTTGGACACCTCTCTCAGAATGAGCTGAATGACTTTGCAGAGTTCCTTTCTGCCCTTGGAGTGTAGGGAGAGCCTGCAGTGCTGGTTTAGGTGGAGATCCCTCACACCTGGAGGAGGGGTGCTGTCCTGTCCTGAGTAGCAGGAGGTGTTATCTCAGCAGGAAGATTCAGGTTTCATGGTTCATTCCATTGGTTCTGTGTTTGATTTCTGAGCACCACCTCGCTGTACGGGGCTTCTTTTGAAATGTTTATCATGGAACAGTCAGTTCAAGGTGGCCACAGCTGTCTGAAGGCCACGTGCATGGGGAACTGTTTAATTCTTGTTTTATGCCTGACCATAATCACAAGGTTAACACCCAGAATGGATGAAAACTAACCCGCATGTGTATAATACTGTGTGTATCAGCTGGCATACTTGTTGTTTTACAAAAGAAAAAGTAAAAAGAATCAAAACAAGTAAATCCTGCCTCATTTTTTGAAGGTGGTGAACTGCGCATGGCTCAGTTTTTCCGAGGCAATCTGGCAGGGTTGATGATTCGTTCTGGTAAACTGGAGAACAAGAAGGTGATTGATTGCCTCTACACCTGCAAAGAGGGGCTGGATTTGCAGATGGCTGATGGTGTTGGCAAAGGTGTGAAGGTAAAGTTGCATATGAACAAAGGGGAATGTGTATATTCCTTCCCTGATAAGAGCTACAAGTTTTACTGGCAGAGTTAACAGCTTGTCCCAAATATAACAAGCTCACCTCTTGTGGCATTTTGCATTAAAGTTACATAAAAACTAGAAAATTTTTCTTGTATAAACATGGCCTTAGGAGTGAAAGTTACTCTGTTGTCTTTTAAGTCTTGAAGAGAAACTCCATATTTGTAAGCCTTTGTTTTACCAGCTGTAACCACCAGGTTGTCTAACAAGCAGCTTCATAAAATGAGACTGTGTGGCTTTTTCAGTAGCAAGGTTATGTGAACAGAGCTAAATTTCTCCTTTATATTAGCTGTGTCTCTTCTGTATTACTAGAACCAGAACTATGATACATGCCTAGATTTTTTCTTAAAGAATGAAACACCAAATACATTCCACAGGGATAAGGCAGTAAGTAGGGAGTCTAGACTGTGTGCCACAAGGCCAGTAAATAATGACCCTGTTGCTTTGAATATGGATGTAATTACCCTGCATTTACCAGTGCTGAACTCCAGTTTGAACTGACAGATCATGTCACTTGGTTGAGTGTTCTCTTATGGTTTTCTTCTGTTTTTTCAGATCCACATGAACCCAAGCCAGTCAACAGTGACCATAGAAGGGGATGACATTGACAGAGTTGACAAGGCCATGCAGCACATTTCCTACCTGAACTCCCGCCAGTTCCCAACACCTGGCATTCGGAGGCTGAAGATCACCAGCGTTGTCAGGTATGTCCTGGTGTGAACTGAAGCAGCACTGTGCAGTGGTGGTGGGGCTTGGTGTTTGTGGATCTCACTTGTGAGAAACAAAGGAGTCCTGGGCTATGTGACCATCACACATTTGAATACAGAAAATGTTTTCCACACCAGCACTCTGCTTTCTGCCTGAGAATGGAGGAGGGACTGTGTAAGATGGGGAGGAAAGTACTGCCAGAGTGCTGGGAGTGTCTCCTGTGTCACAACTTCATTAAAGGGTTACCTGTGGCTCTAAGTCAGAATGTAGAAATGAGGCCAAATGGTAACTGTAAGTAAAAATTAATTGTAAGATTGCTCCCTTGGTGGCAAATTCTTACTTTCCAGGGCAGCTGATGGATTTATCTGAGACTCTTGGGTCTGAGACAGCTTTTCAAAAATTTATAAAGCAATTACTGTGTGTAATTGTGCCTCCCTCCAAGATAACCACCTTGACTGCAAAATGCTTCTGTCTCTCAGGTGTTTCAATGAAGAGGCCTGTGTCTCCATTCCCTCTGTGGAGGGGTATGTCATGGTCTTGCAGCCAGAGGAACCAAAAATCAGCCTGAGTGGCATCAACCACTTTGCCCGCTCTGCCTCAGAGTTCGAGAGCTCCGAGGGCGTTTCCCTCTTCCCTGAGCTTCGCATAATCAGCACCATTACCCGGGAGGTGGAGCCGGAGGGAGATGGGGATGAAGATCCTACAGGTAACAGCCACTGTTGCCCACCCTCACCTCGCTCAGTGATCCTGGGGGAGGATCTTCCTCTTGCAGAAAGGTGTGGATTTCTCTTTAAATACAGAATCCAGTAAGGGAAAAGAAGGTGTAGATCCTCTGGTCTGGGCTAACAAAAACTTACCTGGAAATGATAATAAGTCCAGGCTATTATTCTCATGTACATAACCCTTGTTTGTATTTTATTTTTTAAATCATTATTTCATGAATACTTGTTCTCCTCAGGCCCAGATTTTAGTATTTGTTCTGGTGTTTCTGCTTAAGTCTTTGGCTTTTTCTCTGCTTTTCAGTCCAAGAGTCTTTGGTATCTGAAGAGATCATGCACAACCTGGATACGTGTGAGGTGACAGTGCTGGGAGAGGAACTAAATCAGGAACAAGAGAGCCTGGAGATTGACATGACACGATTGCAGCAGAAAGGCATTGAGATGAGCAGTTCCAACCTGGGCATGATAATCACAGGTGGGGGTTTCTGCTGCTGCTCTTGTGGGGAGGGTCTGAAGGGACTGACAAAGGGACCAGTTCTGGAGAGGTGGTTTGTAACACCTTATTGTAAATACTTCATTTTTTTTTTTTTAAGAATTTCAAGCTTGGACTATCTTTAGAATTCTAAGCACAGCAATTCTGTGGAAAGCTGTGATTCCAGAAAACACAATATTCTAGGACCTTCCTTCTGTTCTTTTCTCTGTCCCAAATAGCAGGTCACCTCTGCACTGTAGTTAGACTCTGCCCCAAAAAAGGCTTGTTCCAGTGCCTAGGAGCACGCATTGTTCCTTTCTGTCCAGATTATGTTAAAGTATTCCATAGAAAAGCTCCCAGAATCCTTTTGAAGACTGACTGTGTTTAGGATTTTATCACAAAACCAATCCACAGGATTTCAGTGGAGCCACATGTGCATGTCAGTGGCTTTGCCATTTCTGTACCCCTTGAAAATCTGTCAGCCAAGAAAACTTAGACGAAGAAATGGAGTGATATTTGTCCAGTGTATGAAGTTGTACCAGTGTTTTGCAGGGTAACTGTTGTTACAACCTGTGTGTCTGTGCCCACAGGGGTTGACACCATGGCTAACTACGAGGAAGTTCTGCACCTGATCCGCTACAGGAACTGGCACACGGTGTCTCTGTTCGACAGAAAGTTCAAACTGGTCTGCTCGGAGCTCAACGGGCGCTACATCAGCAACGAGTTCAAAGTGGAGGTGTGTGAGCTGCCCTGGCCACTTGGAGGGGCTTAGGAGGATGGAAGTTGTTGCCTCAACTGATAGATAATAATAATAGATAGATAATTGATCACTTATTGATTTAGATTTTGTCCTGTAAATAAATACTAGGAAATGTGAGCATTTCAGGCAATATTTTATATATAAATGTGGTTTTAGTCCTCTATTTCACCTTGAAATAAAGCTGCCTAAACAGAGCTAAAATTGTTGTTTTGTAGAAGAAATAGTGTGGCTAATGGAGAGGTGAAGGTGAAAAGGTTGCATTGAAAACAAAGTATTAATTGAGCAAATGCAGTGAGAGCGGTGCTACTGGAGAGCTGAGTGGCCTTTGTGTGTCACTTCTTGCTGGGCCCTGCACTGTTCTGCTTGTGTGATGCATAAATTTCTGATGCTAAGGGGTTACATTAAATCACAGAGAGGCTAAAATTGCATTTCCTCTGCAGGAGGGTACAGGTTAATTATTATTTAGTATGCTTACATCAAATATATGGAAGTACATCAGAAAATGGCATTAAAGGCACTAAAATTTTAATTTTTTTCTCTTTATTTTTATCTCTTCAGAATTAAACGATTGGGTTTCTGGAGTTTAACACTTTCTGTTTGTCCCTAGGTGAATGTTATCCACACAGCCAGCCCAGTGGAACATGCCAATCACATTGCTGCACAGCCACAGTTCATTCACCCAGTGCATCATTCCTTTGTTGATCTCTCTGGTCACAACTTGGCAAACCCTCATCCCTTTTCAGGTCAGGATCCTCAGCCACTGAAGTTGATTTGGTTTTTTGTGGTGTTGTAGAGTTGTTTTTCCCAGAGTTTAAACCAGTGTGTTGGACTAATAAACTAGGCAGCTGCTCAGTCCTGTTCTGTTGTAGCCCAGGCAGGGAGGAGTGAGTTTTTAGAACCCTGTGAAATTCCCTTTCCTACCAGCAGAAGAGCTTTCTGTTGGTGTGTGTATGTTGGAAAAGGGGAGGAGACTGCAAGACATCCATAAAGTGAGGAACTGGGACAGAATTTCTTCTGAGTGGCAGGAGGAAAGAATTGCAGTGCTATTCCTTTGAGGAGTCATGGTATCTGTGCTTTCTGTTTTAATTACATTAATTTGGCATGGGTGTAGGATGTGAGAGGAAGAAAAATAGGCAATTCAGAGAAGAGTCTGTGTGTGGTGGAATGTGCTTTCCTTGTGTTTTCAGTCCTTCAGATTGATGTAATTTTATTTAAGGAACTGGGCTCTAGTTCTTACTTTCCCACTAACTTTTGAAGTGGCTATAGACAAAGTGCCTTTGGAATATATATAATAAATAATATACACGTAATACTTGTATAATGCCATTTCCCCTGGCAGGTGATGGGGAGTAGTGGGGAGCACTGTGTAAGAGTTACCATGGTTGTGTTTTCTGGTTGCAGTTGTTCCCAGCACAGCCACCGTGGTGATCGTGGTGTGTGTCAGCTTCCTGGTGTTCATGATCATCCTGGGTGTGTTCCGGATCCGAGCTGCACACCAGAGAACCATGCGTGACCAGGACACGGGCAAGGAGAACGAGATGGACTGGGATGACTCTGCTTTGACCATCACTGTGAACCCCATGGAGGTAACCCTGTGCAGCTGGTGTCCTTTTTCAGCTGGAATGGGTGTGATTGTCCACGGGCAGAGGAGTAGAGCAGAACTAACCCTGAGCACAGGGCAGAGGCATTAACTGGGAATTTAGAATGAGGGTGCCAAATGCCAAGGGCAGTTTTTTGGGATCTTGCAGGGGTTAGTGTTTGATGATGCAGAATGGGATTTTACAGGCCGGTGTCCAGCACTAGTGCTCATCATGAGCACAATGCCTTAAACACAGCCTGCTTTTGTCTGAACTTGCAGGAATTTATTGTCAAAACATCTGTGTTTATGATGTTTCCTTCTCCTGTAGCTGACATTTGAATTTTTAGAAAATGGGGAACAAGAAGGATGTGTGGCCTTCATGCTCTCTGTCCTATTGTAACATCCTTTTCCAGTAGAATTTGCAGTACTGGATCACCCTTCAGAGCCAGTTTGTGTAGAGTGCCAGGATTGACAGCAGTGTCACAGAACTCTTTTACTGAGTGCTACTTCCTTTGTCTTTTCTGATTTCTGGCTACTTCCTGCTGAGCTTCTAAAAATCCAGCAATAGCTCTTCTCAATATAGTGCCTTGAGTAAAGAACAAAGAGAATTCTGGCCAGTATGGTAATCACAGCTAATTTTTGTCTGAACAGACTTACGAGGATCAACACAGCAGTGAAGAGGAGGAGGAGGAAGAGGAAGAAGAAAGTGAAGATGGAGAAGAAGATGACATCACTAGTGCAGAGTCTGAAAGCAGTGAGGAGGAAGAGGGAGAGCAGGAGGAGGACCAACAGAATGTTAACAGACAGCAGCAGCTGGAATGGGATGACTCTACCCTCAGTTACTGATTCTAGCTGCTCCCTTTGTCTTTATGTTCCCACTCTAGAAGACTCCACTGTAACACACTCCATTGGTACCAAGGATTCATGGTGTTTAAAACAAAAGAATTCATTCTGGCCAGTAGATTGAGCCCCCACACAACCCGTGTTTGTGTTCTGTCAGCTAGTTCCTGATGTTTAGGGTTGTAGTTAGCACCTCTTCCTTCAGCCATGCCTCAGTGACTGGATTTTTTTTACACTCTGTGAGGAACCACCTTGCACTTTTTTCTTCATGTCATCTCAGCTAAGTGACTCTACAGCTCTGTAGCCATTGCACATGAATTTCTGAACTGTCTTTTTTTGCTCAGTGAAACAAACTTGGCTTTGTTCCTTTTTTTCTTTCTAAAAGATGCAAAGATTGCTTGTTGACAAAGGGTTAAGCTGCTCATTTCAGCCTGTTGATTTCTTTTAATTTTTTTTCCCTGAATTAGTGCATGTGTAAAGTGGCAGAATGAGGTTAATATGTAGAAGATTAACAAGACTTTTTAATATTTTGTAAATATATTGGAATTATGTAATTATGTCATTTGTGGTAGTGAAAACAGGGATTGGGGTTTAAAACATGCTAAAGTAAAAAATCATGCAGCATGAACTATTCCGAGTCTCATCCTACTGCAGCAGGAGCACGGGCACAGTTCTTAGTGTAGATGTTCAGTAACTCTGTCTTGGCCTTGACTGCGATGTGCGCTCATGCCCCGCTCTCCTTGAATTCCTTCCTTTTCTTTCATCTCCTTTATTTTGCAGAGGGAACAGGCAAGCTTGTGAGAAGTTGTAAAGGCTTTAGGAGCCTCTGCAGAGGTTCAGCTGCCCTGTGCACTACAGTTTGGTTTTAATTTTATTTTTTTCTCCCAATTAAGGCTTGCATTAAAGGCTTTTAAGTTATTGGGGAAATAACACTACACGGACAGTGGGCAGCTCTGTGTGCTGTGGCTGTGGGGTGTTGCCACAGCTCCAGGTAGTTCCAGGGAGGGTGCCTGGAGTCCAGTGTGGGCTGTGCACACTGCGGACAGGTTGGGTGTAGGGGATTGGTACCTGAGCACCTGGGCTACCAGTCTACAGGGATAGGGATTTGGGGTTTTTTCGTTGTTGATTTTTTCTAATTTGGGAGTGGGAAGGTTTGGGGTGTAGCTGATACCACTGAACACTCCTGCTCTTCCCCTGCAGTCCCTTGTACAGTAATTCAGATTGTCAGTGTTTTAAGCCTTTGTTTACACTTAGTAATTGTGTTTTCCTGCTGGTGAAAAACTGTAGCATAAACTATCCAACCAGAAAACCTTGGGAATCATGTTAATTCATGTGATTTGGGTTGTTTCTGATCCCAGTTCCAATTTGGGATTGCAGAGGGCAGTAGCTGGAAGGTACAAATGGGGGGGGGAGGGGGGGGGGGAGGGGTGCTGTTTTTTCTGTCAGGCAGGGTTGTTTAACTTTATTTGGTCTGATGCAGAGTCGTGAATAATGAATTTCTGCTTGATTTCTATGGAGGTGGATTAAAGAGTAACTTGTTTTGCCTGTAACAGGAGCCTGGGACTGCATTCCCTCCTGAACACGGTAAGCCAAGCGCCAGCGTTTGCTCGTGGGTGTGGGCACAGAGCCCAGCCAGGCCAGGGCCAGGAGCACTGGGGAAGGGCCAGGGAGGGGGCACAAAGGGTCCTGAGTAACAGAGAGAGAGAGAAAGGTCAGGGTTGATCCCGTGTTTGGATTTCCAGAGCCAGCCCTGTTCTCACCTAATGGGATTGATGGGAGGTTTGTTCTGGGGGAACCTGGACTGAGGAGTGCCTTTACAATAGAGATGGACCTGGCAGCAGGGAAAGAACCCACACCAGAGCTTACTGGTTTTTGGGGTTGGGTTTGGTTTGGTTTGTTTTTTTTTTTAATGTAAAATTTTAGATTTCTAAAATGGGAAAATGGTTTTGACTACTTACATGGTAATTAACTGCTAGTTTTAAGTAAACTGGGAAACTTTTATGTCTGACAGTTGTCCTGTGTTAATGTGTAGAAGACTTATCCTTCCATATACTGTTGCTGTAGCTGCTGTATTTTAGACCAAAACTGATCATGACTTCATGGTAATAACTGAGGGGTTGTAATGTCCTGATGCAGTTTGTAGCCACTGTGGGTATAACTTTTCAGATGTGTATATTGGTAACAGGTCAGTTTGGACAGTCTATAAGCTACAATAAATTTCTGGTTCTAAAGGTTGTTTGCATTTTTTTTTTTTTTTCCTGAGTGGAACAAAGCAGAATCCAGTTATATAAACGGTGTTAATTTGCCTCTGCTGGGGGAGTAGGAGAGTTTTGTGGTCATTGCTCTCAAGCACAGAAGGACTTTGCAGCATTTGTGTACAATTTGTCAATATTTTTTATTTACAAAACATGTACCTAAAGCAACTGAACAGCTAAACATGTAAACATTCTCTTCTTGCAGAACCACAATTTGGCTTAAAAAAATACTTCTTTTTTCAAGGCAACAGAATAAGCACAATCAGTTTGTACAGAGTTAAAAAAAAAATAATGACAGAAACATCTCTAAATAAATAGAAATAGGTCTATCATTCTGAGCATATTTATAAAAATGAGAAGCCACTTGTAATGAGATGGAATATTTTTGAAAATTATTTAAGTTTCAATCTTTAGTACAATTCAGCTTACTGAAAACCATCAGGTGAGCTGCTGCTTTGTGAATTTGGAGTCAACAGAGCTGTCAGATTTATCCAAGATGCTCTCCCAGGGTGTACAAGGAAGAAGGTCCACAGGATGACTCACGGAATTTTTACTGCTTGTAGGTAAGTCAGGTTTCCAGACTAAGTAACCTCTGTAAAACTGTGCTCAGTTCTTGCCACTGATACACCTTTGTGTTATTTATTGCACTTCTCAAAGTGAGGGACAGGACGGGAGCCACTGCTCTAAAAGCTGTTGAGGGCCTGACATTTCTGCTGTGAGACCTGGGAGGGACTGAGGAGAGCAGGGTCCCACTGCTGCAGCATCCTGAACACCAGGCTCTGGCACTGCAAGAGAATTGCTTTTCCAGCTCTGGAATTGTAGTGTCTTCCCTTCCACAAGAACCTGATCAGGGGTGTAGTTTCAGTGCATCTCACCTTGCACAGGGCCCAAGATTTTTTTTTTGCATACTTTCTGCTCTGCAAATTAGTTTAATAAGCAAGGAAATAGCAATATTTACTCTCTAAAATGGAGCAGAGGCACAGGACTGTTTCTCACTGATCAGCCTGCATAGAGCTCTAAATCCTGCAGTATTTCTCTCTAGTACCAAAGCAGCTGTTAGAGCCTGAGTGCTTCAGTCACAGTATCATCTGGAAGTGTAGGAAAGGGGCTTTCCCAGGGTTAGAGTAAATCAAAATGAGGTGTCTTCCATGCCAGAACTGCTGCTTCTACCAACAGGTGCTTGAGAGGCAAGAGGGTTTGTATGGATAGATCCAAACCAGAACAGACCTCACAGCGTAACATCTTTTACAAAAAGAAGCAGTAAGTACTTTAATTTGAAAATGCAATCTTAGCGTTTTCAGGTTTGAAACCAAAATAAATGCAGAAATGCAGGAATTACTTGAGAGTCAACTAAAGCCTAACTTGGGAAAGCAAAGTAAGTACCTGATCCAGTGGCCACTCCAAAGCTGCTCTTGTGCCATCAGTTCTAGACAGCAATAGCCGAGTTCCAGCTCAGTTTCAGAACACTTTGGCCTCTGGAGCAGACAGAAAGCAATATCACAGCTGGGATGTCCTTATCCTGTCTCAAGGCAGAGTAAAACCATTTGTCCAAGTCAGCTTCAGTGTGCTGTGTGCTGACCCACCTTGGTGGACACTGACACAGGGCAGGAAGAGTGACCACATGCTGAAGTTAATGCCTCTAAGCTGTAACAGTGGTGACCTAGAAGATGGGCTACAGGCATAGGGGAATCTCTGTTCAGCTAAATTTCCAAGAAAATAGAAATACAGACATTAGCACACTGGAGGGATGTTACAACTGCCTCAACTCTTCCATTGAAAGATGTACTTGAAGCTTAAGGAGTTCTTAAGGGTGCAGTACCTCTACCTACCTTTACTGTACACAGGAGTTTTATTGCCTCAAGCCTCTCCCTTGTCCCCCAAAGATCTACGGCAGCCACCGTGGTGTGGCTGAGGACAGGCCAACAGTTTTTCAGTCATGCAGCAATGTCTGATCTCTGGGAACGAGGTGGGGGATCTTCAACACGACCATTCTTCTGTCTTTGGGAACCTGGCAGTCAGTGCTGGACTCGGGGCTGTTACATTCTCCTGAGCAGGTGCAGGCTCCTGCTCTACTGCCTGTTGTCTTTGGATACGTTGTGTGCCAGCCAGTTCACTTTGGTTTTCCAGCTCTCTCGCAGGGCTTCATTAAACTTCAGTCTGAAGTGCTTCAGTGCCTCCTCATCAGTTTTCCCAAGGGCCAGGGAGTCCTGTAGGCAAGAGGCATAAATCAGTGCACAACTGAACAATTCACTGTTCAACCAGTAAGATGTTTATTTATAAGAAATTACTCCATTGAAAGGAGGAATGGAGTTGCCATCAGTTGTTTTTAATTGTTCCTGTAGTTGCAGGGGTTTTTTTCTCTGATAAACACTTGGACCCTCAGCTTATGTTGGTGCAGGGAAAGAGCAGGTTCTGTATTGCTCTTGTACAGAGTGTTCTGCAGCTGCCAGGGATGGGTGGTTGTAACTCAGGAGGCAAACTAGGAAATTAGAGCCCAGAGCTGGGTCTCCTTCCCTGCAAGCTGGCACCTGCTGCCTTCATGGTGAAGAACCTGAAGGGATTTCCGAGGACCAGGACCTGGCATTTCTGATGTCCTGCACACGGACCCTGGGCATCCACTCACAACAGTGAGTCCTGGAGCTCATCTGCTTCTAAGAATCTGTCCTTGCACACTGAACCCCCTTCTCCTCACCCAGCCACAAGATCAGGTGTTCAGTTTTAACTCCTTACCTGGGCTCTGCCTCTTACCTTTAGGTACTGGATGTCTTTGGAGCAGCTGAGCTCTGGCAGCCCAGCAGCTTTCATCAGTGCAAAGAGGTGCAGGAAGAGGAGCCCGTGGCGCCGCAGGATCATGTAGGCTCTTTCACAGTAACCCCTGAACCTGTGCAGGAGTAGATGAGGTGAAGGAATGAAGGCTGTAAACTCAACCATTTTGTAAAGCAAAGCTATATACTCTCTCCAGTTAATAATTTATTTACTTTCATGTGTACAGGCAGCTAGAGGCTGCATATTGGTGGAAATAAATACTAAAAATTTAGAGCTTAAAAAGCTGAAGTTTAACTCCCAGCACTTACCTTTCAAACTTCTCATTGTTGTTAGTTTTTCCTTGCTGGATGACATGCACAAAGTCGTAGGTTAAGATGAAAGGAACTCGTTCTCTATTAATACCAAATTTAGTCTTGAAGTTTCCCAAAAAGTGACCAAAATCAATATGGAACAGCTGAAAATAAGAAAAAATACTTTTGGAATATTACCTGTTTTAGCTGATTGGTGTTGAGTTACTTCCCAGTTACTGTATTCAGCAGATCACGACCATAGGGTTTTGGGAGAGAGAAAAATGACCTTGCCCATGGCCCTCCTTTGGGAAGAGACAATATTCCTTTGCTCAGGTAATCCCAGATTACCTGCCCTGTCTCCCGGACCATGATGTTGTCGCTGTGCCGGTCGCCAATGCCCAGCACGTAGGTGGCCACGCAGTACCCGGCGCAGGACAGGGTGAACTCCTCGATGGCTTGGTCCAAGGCATCTCTAGAGATGGCAAGAAAGAGAGTGAAAGATAATTTCACTTTGGACTCCAGTACTGCCCCACGGGGAAAGCTGTTTTCAGCTGCAGGAGAAGGGAGGAAAGCTCGTTTGGATTCCTGTAGTGCTCTCTGGAGGCAGGACTCCCACCCCTGCTTTACAAAAACGAGCTGCAATAACTGACTGTAGCTGAAGGGATCTGAATAAGGTTGTGGCCACAATCTCAATGGAATTGACTTAGTCTCAACTAAATTAACTCATTTCTATATATCCATGGATCCAAAGGACACACAGGACTCCCAGAGTGATTCCTGTTAGGGCCCTGCTGTGCCAGAACAGCACTGATGCTTTGCTGCTCTCCTCCTCTCCAGTAACCCCCCAAGCCACACAGCGGCTTCCTTTTTCACCTCCCAGTTCTGGCATTACTCCTGCTGCCCTTCTTCCAGCTGGCCCTGTATCTCTGGATCAAGGTTTGGGTCCAGCCCATGGTCAGAGCTGCCTTAGGCTATCAGAGATCAAACAGAGCTTGCAAACAGTAACCCAGAGGCCTCTGTTTCTGCTCAAGGCTCACATGGATCCACATGAGGGAGCAGCCAGAGCCTGGAGCTGTGCACAGCTGAGGGAAAAGGAGCAAGGCAGGAAGCAGGGAGGGAAAGCTGCACCCACTCACCCCGGGTTCTTGGATTTGAGCCAGTTGAGCAGCGCATCCTTGTTGAAGGCGGCCGTGGCCACCATGTTGCTCTTGTTGAGCTGGATGTTGGCGATGGTGTCCGAATGCATGACCACCTCAATCAGCCCCGTCTTGTCTCCTGTGGAGAGGCAGCCATAAGGGGTCATCCTGCAGAGATGAAAGAAACCCTTCCACTGAAATCCTGCCCACAAGTGGGTGGTGTTGACTTTTAAGCTTTCCCTTGCCTGGCCTGTCTCCTCCCTTTCTCCTCTACAGTTCTATTCCCCAGCCCCACAGAACCTGCCCAGATGCTCCCAGAACACCAGACAGACCTTGGAGCTTGCAGAGAAAACAGCCTCACCACCCCTGATCTATCAGTGCAGGAGGACAACTGTGTGCACACTGCTCACCTCAGGTCCAGGCCCTCCTGCTTCCACAGGATGTCCATCAACTGGATCATCTGCAGAGTCAGCATGTCCTGGCGCAGATCTGGGCAGCATTACAGAGGAAAAAGGGTCATAAGTACCTCCCAAAGCCCCCCTGCTCTGCGCCTGCAGCCTTTGCCACGTTTGTCACGTGCTGGTTGAGCCAGGAAAGAAGACCAGCAGTGAGCAGTGTTTGCTGGGGCAGTAACAACGTAAAACCACACACCAGAGCCTCAGCTCACACAGGATTTTTACTGGCAGCGGTTTAGGCTACTTGACTTGGCCAAAGCTCTGCCCATGGCAGTCAGTGTGGCACTTCAGAAACCCCCTTCTGGGCACAACAGTGAGCAGCAGCCACCCCAACCCTGCAGAGCTCTTTCACACCCCACAGCAGGTTTGGTTTTGTTGTCCAAGGGTATCCAGTTACCACTGCACTAAAATCTTAATGAAAGAGGGAAGCAGGTGAAATATAGAGGGGAGTTTATTATGTCTTCAGATTACTGCCAAAAAACTCACCCAAAAACATTAAAGGTCCTCATTTACACAACATCTTAATGGTCCATATTTAGGCCTTCCCACCACAGTAAATACTTGAGACTAAAAGATACATTTGCACAGGCATAATGAAGACTTACCATCTCCATTTTTAAAAATGATACCCACTCCACCTCCACCTGTCTCTTCATTATTAAACACAATCCACAATGGTTTCATTTTGGAGTCCATGAAGGTGCACTGATCCACACTAGAGGAAATAAAAATATTACCATCGGTTTCCATCTATTAAAATATCAGTCATCCAAGCTGCCAGTCCTACAGCAACGACTGATGGACTTGGGACTTCCACAAGGAAAGAACCTTGGAATAACCCAAAGCCTGGCTCCAGAGTGAAACAAAGCCTTTGGCACAAATTCAGAAGTGCAGATCTCTTCCTTACCAAACTTCAGCGAGGATAATGTTGGGGTTCAGGGGGGACTGGAGGTGGGAAAGGGCTTCCCTGTAGGTTTCCTGCTTCATGCACATGTGCATCATCTCCTTGGTTTGAGGCTTGGTGGCCTTCTGAGAACTCACTTTCACAAAGTCATTCAGAGCTTTCATCTTGTTGAGTGCTTCTCCCTGAAAAAAGGGAGGGATGAAACAGGGTTAACAAATAGGAAATTCCTGGAGAAAGTTTAAAAAACATTAAAATTTTCTGTGAAATGTAAACCTTGATTCCATCTCTTACTTTCTCTTCAATTTGTAGCAATTTCATATACTGCAACAAAACAAATTTAGTAATATCTGCTTGAGGAAGATCCATAATTAATTGTGGATACTCTGCTGGGTACAAATGCATTGCAAGGTAATGACTGCAGCAGGAATAAAGCACATTATCATGCACCAAAGGAAGAAGTGAGGTGCACTGGCTAGAAAAGTGAGGATGAGACCTAGAGCCCAGCCTGTCCTTCAGTGCTTCTGGGGAGTTCTGGTTGTGCAAAAGTGCTGCTCAGTCTTGAAAAGAACCAGCACTGGCTCATGGGCACAGCTTGGCTACAACTTTGTCTAGAGATGAGTCTCTCACTTCTGAATTTGGTACAGTGACCCTTGACAGGTAAGAGAGGTTTCAGAGTGGGAAAATGCCAGGAGTACCTGCACACAGCAACTGAAAGGAAGTCCCCTGCTCTGAATCAGCCAACTTCGATCAGCTCCCAGCGAACAGCACCTCACCCATCTGACCTCACAACAGCAGTGCTCTGACCATTTCAAAGCATTCTAGACACAGACTGCAGCCTGTGTGGGTGAGTAAAGGAGGAGCAAGGCCACACGTGCTGGGGATCTCCAGGACACGCCAAAACCAACACAGCCCTTTACGAGGCTTTTCTTGTATTTATTACTGGTGACATTAATTTGGGAAAGCCAACAGCTGAGAACCAGCCCCAAGCAAGAGGGAAGGCAACCTTCTGGCCCAAAGCAATTTGTACCTGCTTCATCAGCACCTTCATGTGGTGGGTGCTGCCCCGGCAGTACGCTTCCAGGATCAGGCCAAACCTCAGGGAAACGGCAGGAACGTGCATTTCTGACCTGGGGAGGGAGGCAGGGAAGGAGGGAGGTTAAAGCAGTGCTGACTCACTGCAGGGAGTGACTCATGCTCCCATTCACACCAGCACCAGGAGGGGGGGACACACCAGAATATTTGGCTGCTGTTTAGATTCTTTGTAATGGGGAAGGAAAATAAATATCCCCAGCCCAGAAGGTGATGGAGGAAAACCATTGCTTGAGGTGATGAGACATCTTTCTGGGTGACTCAGTCACCAACTCCTCCTTTGAGAACATCACTTGGGGAGCAAGAACAGTTCAGAGCTTATGGCTCAGAGCTGGCACAGGGCCATGGAAACCCAAAGCAAATTCCAGCTCACATGCATGTGTGTATATATTCACAAATATATATAAATTCTAAAAACAGAACCTAACCCAAACACCACCACTACAATGACAAAAGACAAAAATAAATGAACAAAAAAACTATACTGTGTCATCCTGGAATAATTCTTACTGAGTCACCCAAGGTAAAAAGCAGCAGTTCCCACTTCACAGAGCAATGAAGGACCCAGTAAATGCTGGTTTCACTTGATTACTAAGAAAAAGCCTAAAACATTTGCTCTTCACCTCAGGTGCCAGAAGAGGAAGTGGCCGATCTTGCGGTTGGATAATGCCCTTTCCAGCAGGAACTTGGTTAATTCACAGTCTAAGTAGGATTCATACTTGAGCACCTGGACAAGCTGCAGCAGGTACTGGAACACATCATCATCCCTGTGGACAGAAAGGAAACATGAAAGACAACCTTATCTTCAGTGCCACAAGTGTACTTGTAACAGCCCTTTGTAAAGACAAGGCTGTCACTCTTGTTCACAGCCCTGAGCAGAAATAGAAAGGGCGCTGCCTCTCCCCGGGGGCCAACACTTACGTCAGCTTCTTCAGGGAGTTGATAGCAAAGGAACCAACATAACGGTCAGGAAAGCTGAAATCCAGCAGCTCCAAGGCATTCAGGACAGGCAACTCTGGCCAGGTCTGAAGCAGGGAAATCATCTGGAATGACCAAAAAGAAAATAGCAGAAAGAAGGAACAAGGTTTTTATGACAATGGATGTGAATCTGAAGTTCTACTGATGAAAGAGCAGCTCCTTATGAGGGGGTCACTATTTATAGATGCCTCACAGCAAGTTTGCAGATACCAGGTCAAAAACTGATCCCTTGAGGTGGCTTGTGCTGATCTCTCACTACCATTTAAGAATATTCAATCCAGATCTCTTTTTTCCCATTAATTAAACAGATTTTTTTTTTTTTGCCTCCAGTTTCTTGAAGGGATAAACAAGACCTTGCTGGCCAGTAATGAATCTGGGACAGCCCACAGAGCCAAACAGAGCCCAGAAGAATGAGACCTCAGCTGGTACCAGCTGGGAACTTCCCTGAGAAAACTGTGAAACATCCCCTGCTCAGCTGGGCTCCCAAACACAGCACAGGAATGTGGACACTGAAAGATGGATCAGAAAGGGAGCCCTGGCTGCCAGCCCCAACATCCTCACCTGGGCAACATCCTCATGCTTGTTCCATTTGGTGATGATGAGCAGCTTGGCCAGAGCCTGTGGGTACTGGTCACGGATGTCGTATCTCATCTTCCATACCAGGTCCTTCTCGTGCTCGTACAGCTCCGTGTGGCTCCTCCGCTCCAGGATCTCCTTCAGCTGCAACTTCTGCTCACAGCAAGCACAGGAAAGAGCAGACACAGGGCTCAGTCCCAACCACAGGACTTGCTCAGCTCAGGGAGACCCTGCAGGACTGGGGCATGACCCAGTTTGGTGAAAAATGCTGGGGGTGGGGCATAAGGTGGAAACAACTTGGTCCATGAAACCAGGCTTGCAGGCAGCTGAAAACGGATGCCAGAAGACTCACCTCCTCAGAATCTTCTGGTGCAGCTCGGGGTTGTTCTCCATTCCTCCCCAACTCCAGCAGCTGGGACACAAATAAAGAGTCTGAGAAAGGCTCCTCAGTTCCTCTGTAATTGCAGCTCACCATCACTTCAGGCATTTGTGCTGCATTGGAGATCAGCCACTTGCCACCTCTGCTTGGGCTCCCCCTTCTCCCTGGCACAGCCTGTTCCAGCCTCTGAGCCACCCCTGCCTCGTTGGGAGCACAGACACGTCTCTGGCAGAGCAGATCCCCTTTCTTCCCTGTAACAGGCACATTTCTTCTTCCAGTTGTCTGGCCAGTTGCAGTGACAGATGGAAAATCTCCACCCCACACAGCATGTTACCACTCTGCTGAAAGGGAGGGAGCTGCCTACTTTCACTCATTTCCCCTTTATTCCTCTTCCTTCCTACAGAGCCTAATGCAGTTTGAAGGCAGCTCAGTTAAACCCATTTTTTAAACAAGTGCTCATCTATGAGAGCAGCTTTACCTCAGTAATTCACAGCTTGGAAAAGTTTTCACTCAAAGGTCCAACAATATCTATTCATCAAGTTTGCTTGCAGCCAGTCCCTGTCAATGGCTGCCCCAAAGCTTCCCTACTGGAAGGGACAGTGAGGGAATTCCTGTGCCTCCCAGAAAAGTGTCCCTGTGCCCCACCTGCTCAAAGGACGGGTAATACACAGGATGTGCTGCCACGCTGGGGAAGCAGATGACCAAGGCTGCTGCACTCTCAGTGTTGGGGTTGCACTGCACTGTGCCCATGGGGTTCAGAAGTTCCCCTTTCTCATCTGAAAAACAAAGTACATAAAACCCATGAGCCCAAATCTTGCGAAGCTTTGGTGCAGAAAGCAGAGCAGAGACCGTCCCTGGGCACTGCCTGGCCGCAAGCACTTCACCTTCCTGAGCTCTCCCCAGTGAGGGGCATGTGACATCCTTAGGTGAGTGGCCACCTCTCAGGTCACATGTGCAAAGCCAAGCTCAACAAAGCCCTGTCTTGGCAGGGCTCCAGCTGCCATCACAGGACAGAGCAGTGACCACTCCACTTCCTGGTGCAGACTAAGGATGCCAAAGGACAGCAGCTCCCTCTCCTGCCATACCTGGGAAGGAGGACCACATGTGCAGGCAGCACTCCCCCGTTTTCAGCTGGTCCTTGTAGTCGAAGAGCATCACATTGACCCAGGCGATGGGACAGTCCTGCGGGAAGACAGCGCTCGTGGGGAGCTGCACCTGCCCAGCTGGAGCAGGGCAACAGAAGGACTAACGAGAGAGATCCCCTTGCAAAGGGACATCCTGTCTGCTGACCTGCTGAGCTCTCTAAATTAAGAGTACAAGATGGCATCGGGCATTTGCCAAAACCTGGGGTCTTTTGTGTAGTGCTAAATGGCACCAAACACTCCCCACAAATGTGCCTAAAACTTCACCACCTGATATTTGGCATAGCTGAAGAATCTCTAAGTTTCCAATAAGGCCTTACTACTGTACACTCAGTATTTTAGGAAGCTGTGACATACTTCATATATTTCACAGTTTGAGGGGAAGGAGAAGAACTTTAATTTTGAAACAGGGAACGTGGAGTAGGAACGACTTTGGAAAACGAAACAAAGGATGCTAGAAATAGCTCATAATAGGAAAAAAAGGCTTGGCTCCTTTGTACAATAATAAACACTATCTATAGAAATCAAACTTTATGCTGCCAATCCCCTGCCACACCCCCAAAATAAACCCCACAAATCCAACCCAGACTCATTTTGGAGGAGGGAGACTCCAGCAAGTGAAGTGACCAGGACATGGCCAAGACAAAGAACTTGTCCCCTGCCCTCACCCAGCTCCCAGCCCCAGAGCAGACACACATTCCATGAGTGACCTAAGCTTTCCAGGTTCCCCAAATGGAACACTTTACCTCATACAACAGCACTCAGAGCTCAGATCACACCAAGGCTCAAGCACAGAAACTGAGTGTAAAAGGGGTTACGTGGCAGAGATTCTGCACCGACGCAGCCACAAACAGTGTCACGTTTGAAGGAACCACAGTGAGACATCTGGTTCCACTGGGGCATACCAGACAATGCAGCCTTACCCCACAGGTCAGGCACTTGGTGGAGGTAACAGAGACCCCATTTCCCTCTAACGTGACAAAATGAGTCACTTCCAAGCAGCCTCTCGCAAACCTTGGAGCTGATTTGATTACTCCAAGTACCTTCAGTAAAATCCCGTTTGACACATCAACTTCCAGATCACAGGGAAAAGCCAAACAAAACACCACTGCCAGCAATAACCTTTTCTAACAGTGTAAATGACATCTAACCACAGCTGAAAGCCTGCCAAAACACAAGGCAAGATTTCTGGTGGATAAGGTCCAGAAAAACAAGGATCCAGCATTCTGAAGACAGACATCTCCTGCTTGATTTAGAGAAACACTGAAAGCCAACCCTCTGGGTGACATTAACCCTCTGACTCATCCAGTCAGCCTGCAAACATGCCTGATTTTGTGGTAGTAAATGATTTAGTCCCACCTATCTGCTCTGGACAGTCTGCATAAAAACAACATATATGGAATTAACCTCCGAGTAAGGAAAAAAATTAACAATCAAAACAAACAAACGAAGTATCAGAGTGCATTCTGACTGTAACCTGCCCTTACCAACCATTTGAAATGATTTCTGGCTTCTTCACTCAGAGCTGTAGCTCACCACGGGGAAAAATTCTTTTGCAGTGCTCAGCTCTAGTGAATGTTGTGATTTTATACTAAAAGTTCATCAGAATGCATCCACCTTTCCCCAGCACCAGAACACACATGAATAAGATCCTCTTAACAACTCAGCTAAACAGACTGGTTGTGTTTTGTCAATCAGAACAGCAAGATTTCCTTCTGACTGCTTCAAAACAGAAAATTATTCCAGTGTGACCACAAACATCCAGCCTGTGGATGAATCAGATCTTCTGTCCAACAAAAACCTCCAGCAGGAGCTGGGGTTCTGCTATTCTTAAATAAAAAAGAAACCCAACAATAAAACTGTTAATCCTAGTCCTGGCCTCAAAATGTTTCCAGTCTGAAGTCTTCAACCCAGAAATTGGTCCCCACAAGCAGGATTCATGAGCTGGCTGTTGCTCCCAGACATGACTGCACAGTAACCCTGAGAACTCCACTGATGTCAGCACAACAACGCTCAGTGAACCTCCCAACAGTGAGGAGGAGTGAGCAGAACTGAAATCTTCTCTATCACACTCATCAGTGCCTCATTCCTCTGCACTCTAGTACAGATGGCATGAGTAATCCTCTCCTTAAGGCACGAGAACAGTGTCTTTGTGGTCACAGAAACAATAATTTGCAGAGGAACAAATGCCTTTGCTGCTCATAAAGAAAAGTCTCACATGCGAAGAGCTTGAGGCTTAAGTTACAGCTCTGGGAAACCAGCAATTCAATTACAGGCTGCACTTGGATCTCCTTTTAGTTACTAAATCGTTAATGGGCTAGAAGTTCTGGAATAGAGCTGAGGAAAGTGAGAAATATCACTACCTCTGATTAAGATGCTCAAATCAAGAGCTTCCAAAGTGATTTAACACTTTCTATGCTCAGTTTGCAACACCTGAACAGTAACCTTGAAGAATCTGCACTTTCACTTTACGTTGTCTAAAGCTTTGCCATAACCAGTGTTAACATTCCTCAGTTTATTCCCCTTCCCTGGCTGGTAATTTGCTGCACTGGGGATTTGCAGGAAAGACCTTGTTAGAAAGAAAATGCAACACAGGTGGTGGTTTAACCTCAACTACAAAACAAGGAAGTTGCGGAACAGTGAAACAGGGACACCAACACAAGTGATTCCTCTTTAGGTCCAGTCAGATGCTGGGTATGTTTCTTAATGGTTTTTCTTGAGAAGAAATTACATATAAACAGCCTTTCTCACAGGCAGCCACTCCTCAGCTTCCTGTTCCTGTTGAAGAAGTTACTGGCCATTACTCTGTAAGCTTTTGTTAACATAAAGCTCTCTGAAAGCAAAGGGCACTTGGTTCAGAATCATGTCCTGTGCTCTGCAGCCCTGGCCTGCCTGGCTCAGCCCCAGGCTGGCTTCACTTACAGCTTTCTTGGACTTCTTCTTGGTGGAACGAGCCTTCTTGGCCTTCTCGATGACGGCATAGAGGGCGAAGCAGAGCCGGGCCATGCGGGGCAGGTCACAGATGTTGATGTCGAAGTCCAGCCGCTGCTTCCACACCGGCTCTGAGCACACGTTCACCTCCGAGCTCGACACTGTCTTGCACAGCATCTCATTGCCATGGAACAGACCTGCCTGCACCACCAGCTGAGGGCAGGAAAAATAAGAGGACACCATGAATCCACAGGGGCTTGCCTTGTTCGCTGAAGACACATCACTGGAAGAGGAATGGGACAGGGCAGCCGCTCCCCTGAACAGGGTGTCCTGCTCCCATCTCTTTCCTGATCCATTGAGATCCAGTTCCTTTCTCTCTCTCTTTACTCTGCTTCAGTAGGTGCATTGTTACCTTCTCACTTCATGCAGACTTGCATATTGAATAATGCAACACATTCTTGCCCAGTTTCCTTCCTTTCCCAAAGAGCAGCTGTTCCCCTTCTCCTCATTTTCCTGCTCCCCCTTCATGGCAAACACCCTGCACATCCCAGGGCTCTGCTGCCTCCTGCTTTCTGCCTTCCCTTTGCCAGTCACCACCTCTCCCATCACTCTCTCCTCAGAGCTGGGTTTCCCCTGCTCTGCTGCTCAGCTTCCCTGCCCAGCACTGTACAATGCCATTACCTCAGGGCAGCAGCTCTGTCTGCTGTGCAGCAGCTTTTCTAATGCTGGGCTGCTGGCCGGCCACTTCCCTCCCCATTCCTGTTGTGCTGCAGTTCAGAAACTGCCCAAAGGCTGAATGAAGCCCCACAGGAGCAGGTGAGATCATGCTGTCAGCCACCACTGTCCTCCCCACACAAACGAGAGGGATGTGACTGGGAAAGCCAAAGTACAAACCCCCAGAGTGAGCCAGTACCCACCTTCATTCTCTCATCTGCATTGACCTTGCTGCCTTGCACCAGCTCGATGTAGAAAGGCTGCTCTAAGGACCAGAGAGAGCCATAGTTCGGCTGGAAAGACAAAAGGGTTCTAATCAGAAATAGATGCAACAAAGGCCTCTCAAGCCAGCACCAGAACTCATCTCCCATTCCATGCTTTTTGCTCCCACAGAAAAGAGCAAGAGGCCTGGGACAACCAGGGAAGCTGTGGAGGGGCTGGAAGGCTGGCTGGGAATTCCCATCTTAGACCCCAGCTAGGAACCTGTCCTGAGAAGGGCAGGGAGAACCCACTTGCTGTTCCCAGCCAAGATCAGCACGTCCACCAACAAACGAGCCCAGGGTGACCCCAGGGGTCCCCTTTTACCTTTTTCTTGGGGAGTGGAGGGGGCTTGGAGGCCGCCTTTGGGGGGCTGGCGATGCAGTTGGTCTGCTCGTCCCTCATGGCAATGATGGCAGAGGAGTGCACCATGGTCAGGTGGGGGGTCAGGCCCCGCTGCAGGCAGCTGCGGATGTGCTGAGAGGGGACAGGGTCAGCCAGGGCCACCCCGGCCAGAGCCACCCGGGCCTGGCCAGAGCCACCGCGCCAACCAGCACCAGCCCAGGCAGGAACCCGTGCAGGGAGTCAGGGAAGGACCCAGCAACAATCGAATTCCAGTTCTCAATTATCTCCTCTTGCTTTATAAACCTGCAACTCGCTGGGCTCATGTTGCCAGAACTGAGAATATGAAGTGCCTTTTATAGCTGGCATTTCATCAATGGACTCAAATGGCTGCATTAAGGGAAAACACTGAGGAGGATTCAGCACTCTCAGCAGCAGTTTGCCCTGCCAGAGGAGCACATGACTCAGGATTGCTTGCCCAATTTTCAAGAGGAGAACCCTCAGCTCACCATACAAGCAAGCAGATACTTCCAGAACCACAGCCTCTAAATGTATTTACACAGCACTCAGCACCCAGGGACAGGCTTAGATCACTGGCCCCCCAAAAATAGGAATTTTCTAGGTTGCTGGAAATACCCTTTGCCCTAAGCAGCATCCAGGTCCTGTCACTGATGTGCTGCACTCCTGTAAACAGCACTGTCTCCTTGACAACATGTCCCAGCCCACACCCCCAGCAAGGGAAGGCCATGTGGGAACAGACTCACTGATAAAGACACGACGCTCACCTGGAACTGGTAGAGGGGGTAGTTCCCATAGAGATATTCACATTTCCCGTTCACCTGCAGGGTGTAGTCCTCTGGCTTCTGCACGGTCTCGTGGCGGAACACAGTAGCCTGTTTCTTAATAGCATAGCTCATCAAGGTGATGGGGAACTCCCAGGGGGAGATCTGGAACGTGAAGCTCTCCTGCAATCCCAACAACACAGCAAACTGTCAGATACCAGCAAAGGGCTGAAATGGCACAGACAGGGAACAACATTCCTGCTGCTGGAAGTGAGGAGCAGGATAGGAAGGTGCAATCACACACACATTAGCCAATGATAACTAGGGATGTTTGCTAAACTGGGCAGGAGCAAGTTTCAGCAGTGCAAGCACGAGGCTGGAAATCAGGAACTTCAGTTTAAGCAGAATCACCAGTTCACGTGGTTGCCAGTCACTAAAAACCTTCCCACTGTCATTCCACCAGCAGGCAGAGGCTGTAAGGGTCACCGTGCTCAAACACACTGCTCTGGAAGGCCCTTCTCCCGTGAGGGTGACCCTGCTCCATGCCCAGGCACAACATGCAAAACACGAACCGAGGGTACGAGGCAAGAACAGGGCCCATGGGCAGCACAGACCAGTGCCTGCAAGCAGTGTTTGCTGAGCATGAGCTGAGGCAGGCTCTTGAGCTTCCAAAGGAAAGTCAAGTACTGGATTCTATGCTCCTTTCCTACCCAAATCCAAAAAGCTTTCCACCCCATGTACGTGCAGCAACCTCAGCTTCCAGCTAACCAGCACACCCAGTGCATGTTCAGGAGGGAGAACAGCTCCCTCGGTTGGAGGCTCAGTCTCCCTCCCAACCACCACTGCATGCAAAGGAATCTGGAGAATGAAAATGAACACTGAACACATGGAAACACTGTCCAGGCACACATTATTCTGTCTGCAAACACACAGAGGCTTCCAAAGGAAAAGCACAAACCATCAAACACTGTGACAGAAAACCTTGTGCTTTACCCCGCCAGACTGGAACTTGATGTTGACAAAAATGTTCTTGGTGGGGATTTGCAAAGAGCCAGTCCCGAGGCCCTTGGCCATGGGCTCCAGCTGCAGGGGGAAGTTGTACTCCATCCACGCCGCCCAGCTGAGCTGCTGCCGCTTTGCTGCTTTCTCCTCGCAGAACTGGCACATTTTGGTGCGGAAATCACTCACCTCTGGATCCTGCACAGAGTCAAACTCGTGCAAACCTGAGTGGAGAGTAAGAGAGGAAGGCAAAATAAGCATCTGCAGCCTTTGGGGGAAACAAGCCTTTTCCTCAAACATCTGTGAAAGAGTCTCGAGACTCCCTGAACACGTATTTAACATGTGGCCAAAGGCAGAGTCAGCCAAGCTACCAGCAGTCACTTATTTATGATGTAGAACTGCACTGACTCAACACCCCAGTGCTCTGCCAGCAGGAAGCATCACCTTCCCTGGGTCTGCACACATAGTGTTCCCTCTCTGCATCCACTGGAGACCAAACCTGCTGACGTCCCAGCGCACAAGCAGGGCTCCAGCACTGTCCCACAGGCAGCCAGGCTGTTTGGGACAGGAGCACGTTCCACCCACAGCCAGCACGCCTGCCGTGACCAGTGAACTGACCTTTCCCAATGAGCAGGCTGATCTGGGAGTTGATGACTTTCTTGACCCTGTCTCCCTCGCGAGCCACGAGGCGCAGGACGGGCAGGAAGGGCTGGATGTCACAGAGGCGGCGCTGCTCGTCCTCCAGCTCCTGCTGCTCGGCCGTCTGGTTGATGCAGGTGAACACGTAGGCCTCGGGGTCGCTGAGCATGTGGAACAGCGGCTCATACTGCGCGTGCTTCCACAGCACCTGCGGGGCAGCGCACACTGTGAGCCTCCCGCGCCGCCCCAGCCTGCCCCTGCCCTCACTCTGCTGCTGCCACCCACCACCTCTCCCTGAGCACACAGCAAAGGCAGAGCACAGCCCAAGCTCCTCACAGCACTCCTGGACCTGCAATCCCAGGCTGCTCCTCAGCCAAGTCTGGTGGCTCCAGCTCGTGCTGAACGGCTGGGTAGGTTTATTTGCAGGTGCCTTTAACTGACTTCCTTTCTTCACGCTTGCCTTTTGTTTCAAGCAATGTAAATCCCTCAACCTGAGCATTTAAATAACCCCCACCTGAATACCTCACAGTAAGCACCTGCTGCCTCTGGCCGTGTGAAACAGAGCAATTACTGACACTGGAAGCAAAATTGGGTTAAGTAACTTGCCCCCAGTAACAAGAAATCTGTGACAGGAGCCAAGAGCTTCTCAAGTCTTGTCAACACTATCCGGTTCCCAAAGATCCTTCTCTCCCTGTAGATAGCACTTTCACATGACTTCACACCCCTTTTTTCACTCTCATCCTAAGTGCCTGCTATTGGAGGCAAAACTCTGGAGCAGATGGGCCTCTGGCTGTAGCACAGACCTGTCACTAACAGCTGGTACAAGGCTGTTACCTGCTTGATGGTGCCCAGGCTGGCATTGCAGGGCACAGAGAGGTTTAAGTATATGCCTGTGGGCAGCAAAAAGTCCACCTGGATGTTTTGGTTTTCCCCCTTGGACCAGAATTCCGTAGGGCAGTAAATGCCTGGGGGCATCCTGCTCACTGCTTAGCTACCACCTGCAAGAAAAGGGAAAACAATCTGTTGATGTTGACTACACATTGTTTGCTCAGTTCTGTGCTGGACTCTGTAGGAAATTAATGTGCAAAAGAACCCAAAGAAAGGAAGGTCAGCACAGCCTTATAGCTCAGGAAAACATGGACCTTAGTAAAAATTCCACTCCAGTGCCTTTGAGCCACATGTAACTACAGCATTTGCTTCTATTTCAATGCAACCCTCTCTTAATCTCTTCTAGGCCAGAATTAACATCTACATCTGCATTTGACTAAGAAATAGGAGAATTATCTTCTCTGGAGAACAGAGACACTTGTCCCAATGGCTCATCTGTGACCAAGCAGCCAAGACAAACAGTAAGTTCCTACCCCTGGCTGTGTAAGGCAATCCTCAGGCCACATGCTCCAAGCTCCACTTTGTTTTTCCAGAGCTCAGTTCCAGTCTGCAAGAGGGAGAAAGAGTTGTTGCTGGTTCCAAGTATGCATGCATTTTTATACACACAAACAAATAATACTCTGCTGTACATCCCCCCTCTACAAGTACAGAAAAATGAAGTTGAAGGCTGAGGCAATCAGAATAGGTTTGTTAATTCCATCTGCAGCCTACCCCTTGGCAGGGTGCTGCAATTTATTTTCAGTACACCCAAGGAATGCAAAGACAAGAACAAGAAGCTGAACGCTATCAGGTACAAACTGCTGTTTTCAAACACAGGATGAAACAAAAGGCATTCACCAGAAGCCTGTCAGACATTTCCTTTCTCAAAAAGGCCTGTAACAAAGTCTCCATCCACTTGCCCACAAGCAAAATACTACAGCAATAAAATCTCCAGTTTCCTGCACAGATGACAAGTGGCAGAGTGTGGTGTCCCCACGTGCTGGGAGACTCTGGAACTGTTGGCACTGGGTCCCAGCAAGAGACAGGGAAGTGGCTCTAATTCTCTCCAACCACCTCAGCAGGGAAACCAGCTCACCTCAATTCCCTCTCACCAGAATTTTTCCACCAGGTCAGCAGAGGAACATCCCAGTGGTACAGCCTGGAAGGTGCTCCACGGCCACGGCTCCAAACCCAGCCCTGCACGTGCCCTGAGCAAGTCTGTGTCCCTTACCCTCAGCCCATGAAACCAGCACAAAATTTCCCCATTCACAACTTTAAATACAGCTTTGCAGCTGTGGGTGTAGAGACTTTGAAAGAAGCTGAGCGAAGTGCTGCTAATTCCCAAACCACAAAGTCCTGCTGGCAGCTCCTCATGAGCCAGCCCTGGGCTTCAGCACAAGGAGCCCAGCATCTTATCTGCCAGGTCCTGGGAACACACCACTTCCCTGTCAGCAGTGAGGTCAGGATTCCCAGAAATATGAGCCATGTTTTATCTGTCCTGCTTCCTCAGCACACAGGCTGCATCACCCAGCCACCGGATAGAGAGACCACAAACCACACCCCCCCGGGCCTTAGCAGGGAGGGGAGCAAGGGGGAGGAGGCAGGGGTTACAAATTTGAATAAAGCAAAACAAACTGGCCTTGTTTTCTGCTCATCAACAATAAAAACAGCAAGTCTCTGCTGTATCTGCCACCTCAGCCTAAATCAGCAAACTACAACTCTACTGACCAGCAGAGACAGACACAGCAATGGCTGAGCTGCTTCCTTCTGCTGAGGATTTCTATCTGGCACCACATCCCAGAGAATATGAAGTACCTCTCTAAGCCATGAGCACTACAATGTCAGTTCAAGCTCAACACCTTGTCTTTCCAAACTCCCTGATTTAGAGGATGCAGGATTTTTCCAACAGAACCTGGAGTGAATATACCAAAGGAAGAATAATTCTGGACTTTCACCACCTCTAATACATCATTTACCAAGTCTCTCCCCTTCCTATTGCTAAATTCAGAATGCTCGACTTGTTGGAGCTCAGATCTGATGCAGTGTGGCAGTTCTTACATGAGGCAAGCTCTGCATAGATGGGTACTTTTGCACCACCTGACTTCCCTCTTCCCCTTTGCCTTGGGAAACTGAACAGAGTTCTCCAGGCTCTAACCTTGTTTGCGCTATCTTGACCCCACGTGTGTAAGTAATTACAATTCCCTTTTCTCTGGGTCATTTACCATTTATGAATAGCTGAATGCAGCATCACTCCTTTTTGGCAGGGTTTACACTACTGGAGCTGTTCGAGATATACTCTTTGTCTTTCACTGCAGCAGTCTTCAAACAAAAACCCCAACATTCTCCAATATAATTGTCCATTTTTAAAGCCTCAGCATAATCTCAGACTCTCATTCTGGTGGGCAGACACATTAGTGTTAGAAATCTCATACCATGGTAGGGTTCAGACTTGTAGGTCTGGTAGCCTGAAGTTCAAGTTAATCAATCTACACTTGACAAACTAGCTTCCTGTACAACTTGTGTATCCCTCAGAGCCAGGGCAAGCCACGGTGAGACAGAATTTTGTGTTTTACAGGGATGTAAACCCACAGAACCAACCCAGGCCCCCACAGAACCCTCCTCATCAACACTGGGCTGCAGCTACCCACATTCTACAGTAAGACACTCCCGGGTCTCACCCTTCCTGCTGCAACATACCCCAAAACATCTTCTTGCTAGAATACTTCCACATTCCCCCACCCACACCTTGCTGTAACAATTCTTCCTCCCGCCAGCCACACCTCCCACAGCCCTCAAGCACCGGTTTCAGGAGCAAGGCAGGTACACGCTGCTGCCTCTTCCCAAAAGGAGGAAGGGAACTTTCCTTCCTTTCCTTTCCTGCACGCTGGATGGGGACCTCAGGGCTGGCTGTGACAATGTGAGGCACAGCCAGGCACAAAACAGGGGAGAGCCCAGCTGTGGGACGAGCTGCTGCTCCCCATGGGCTGTGCCTGCTCCCCATGGGCTGTGCCCACCGAGCTGTGGGGCCACCACAGCTGCTGCTTTCAGGCTGCAGATAAACAAACTCTGCACAGCAAGCGGTGCCTTGGACTTCTCAGACCGTGCCAGAGGAAGGGAAGCGCCACTGTCACACAACACAGGCCCCAAGGCACCAAGAACACGCCCAAGGATGGATTTCCATGGGTCCAAACACAAAGCTGTTCCACACAGTTCCCAGGGAACTCAAGTCTACTCCCCTTGTCACAGGTATTTCTGCTCTGTGGAATATTTTTTTAAGGTGAAAGTAAAATTAGGAAATTAGGAATGAAACACACATGGAGCCATTCCACACTGACTCCTGCCTCTGGTTCAGACCAGCACAAGCAGCAAAGACTCCACAATTGCTCCATAATCCCCCATTAATTTTGAGGTGTGGAATAATTTCCTGGGGAGCAATCAGAAAAGATGAATCCATTGGTACGAATCACTTCCTTAGAGTCACACATGCAATGAACCTATCATACAATGCCCAGACCTCTTCATCACTGGGCAGGAAAAGTGGTGGAGGAAAATAATCATGAGACGAAATTCCACTTTTTAGATGAAGGCAAGTCCACAACTTCCCCTGTGCCCTTTGCCTCAGTTCATTATTCTTTACTCTGCAGGAAAGCTACAGGCTGCTCTCCCCTCCTTAGGGTTTTCCCCTTGCAGTAATTAGTGTGAAGGTAATTAATGTGTATTTTTACCAAAGAGGCAGAGCTGATGTGCACACGGGACGAGTCCACGCACTAGGACAGAAATAAACCCTCAATTTTACTGGATCCCATGCAGAGAATATAGGCATGACATCAGTAATAGGAGGGAACACAGCTGAGGAATCTGAGGAAAGGTAAATTCACGAAGAGTGTCAGGGCGCAGTGGACACATCTGAAACCACCCAGGCAGTATTTAACAAGCCAGCAGCCGACATAAAACTTACTAACACAAATTTCCTCTCATGAAGTTTATCAACCACAGCTCTGGTGTTTACAACATGCAACTGCTTTGGAGAGGAAAAGGTAAAAACCAACAAAAAAATAAAAGCAGCAAGATGACACATGGAGCAGCATCCCCCAAACCTCTGTGAGGCTGCAGCATCAGACAGACACGGAAGCCCAAACACCCACAAACAAATTGCAAAATTACTAAACCCCAGGACTACCAAAATACCTCTCGAGTTTATAGGAAATGAGCAGTGCAGAGCTCACAGGTGATGTGCTGCGTGGGAGACTGCAGGAAGTCACTTTCATTGCAGGCATGGGCTTGGCTGGGGGAGGAGACCACGGGAATTTTGAAGTACACACGTGTTTGACATGGCTTTACCACACAATCAGGACACTCGGCAGACGTGAACCAGCTCGGAGCTTCCACAGCCACTTCAGTGTGTTCTGAAAGTGTTTTAAGCTCGGTCTTGATTTTTTGGTTGGGATCACAGGGTGAAACAAGTCCACACTGCAGACAAGTCAAGTCACTTGAGTGCTGACTGACAGTAAAATTAACACACAAATTGCCCTTCAAGACAGACTGGGAAATATCCTGCAGCAGGTAAGTGTGCCAAACTGCACCTGCACGTGGGAGTTTGGGACAGAGGGAGGGAGGGGGCCGCCCCCTTGCAGGGTTTGCTGGAGACTCACACCCAGCGCCAGTCACTTCATCCCACAGCAGAACCACGCTGGAGCTGCTTCCCACTGGCGTAAGCGGCAGTAACAGGTCAGACTTTGCTCTTGTGCCAACAGATGTGCTTCCTTTCCTTTCCAACTTCCAGGAGTCCCTCTGTAAAACAGGATCAGTGTCCCAGCTGTGCCACTAGGCCATCACTGTTCTCCTTCAGTTCCTGGGCAGGGTTGCACCTTCAGTACAAACCCGAGCTGCACCAGAGCTGTCTGTGCTTCCACCCTCAACACACGCACATGTGTCAAACTCAGCTCATGAACTAGGTAGGAAAACCACTCTGGACCCCTTGGAAAGGTGTGGGGAACCATTCAAGCACTGAGCAACTCCTAAAATCAAGAGCCTGGCTTTTTATCTTCCTCAAACCCTAGTTTTAGGGTTTAAATTTCCTTTACTTGGTTTACCATTATATGACTTCTACCAAATATAAAAATTAAATAAAGTTGTTTTCTTATTATCAGCTTCCATTCTGTACATTGATCTCTCCTATCCTGCCACACAGTTGCCTGCACTGATTCACTCATTCTTTCAACAGCAGTTCATTGTTCATCCAGCTCTACATACCAGACACACAGTTATGTTGCTTTGACAATGCCTTTTCTTAGAGATTTCTAAGCCCCTGATTAATCTGACTTTTACTTACACAAACCATTGGATGGATGTACATGTACCATGAACTCTCCCTGGACAAGGGATGAAAATGCCCAGACCTAACCCTTCAGGCCTCTGAGACACTACAGAGCATCCTCTTCCCTACCAGAGGCACTGATAAAAAACAGCACTTAATTAACAAAAATCAGCATCTTCTGTGCATCAAGATGTCACTGGAGAACCATGGATTTTCCCACCTTCCATGGAAATGTTCTAGCTATGTGGAAACTACAAGGATCAAGCTTTACACAACCACTGGGGCTAAAGAATCCCTTGGCTTGGGCCCTTTCCATTATGAAATAAAGACTACTTTGAGCTTTTAGATTGTTCAATGCCCCCCTTACACACACACACACTCCCACAGAACAGGCTCGCAGGGAAAAGTAATGGAAGCAGAACTACACTAATGTGATCTGAACTGGGGATAACCTTGTTTGTGTGCAGGGCTGATGATCAAAGGGGTTGTCAGCAAGAGAAGAGATAGGAAAGGAGAATGTGGTGATAAAACCAGGCTGCAGTTTTTGGGGCTCCCAGCTCCAGGAAAGCATCAGAGCCATCTCCCATCATTCAAGCTCAGTAGAACCTTAGATCCCACCAGAAGCAGTAGCCAGAGGGAGGGAAAGAGGAGTTCATGCAAAGCAAGAAAAAGAGATGTAAAGCCATTCCTCATTCTGGGAGTAAAACAGTATCACCAGAGAGAGAGGCAGAGAGACACCAGAGAGTGAGAAAAGCATCTGATGGGAGACTGAGAACCTTTCTCTGGTGGAAACTTCCAGTCAGCTTTTAGGCAAGTTCACAGTATTGCCTGAGGAACTATCTAGTGGGAAACCATACATTTAGTGGTTAAAGCAAGAGCTTGAAAACCAACACTGTGCAAAGTTCCATTCCCAAACCTGACAACTGTTTGCTGCACAACAGCAAACAAAGAACTCCTCCGTGTTTCAGCTTTCTCACATGCACAAGTACAGTCTGTAACTCATGAAGGATGTTGTAACTCTTAAATGCTGGCAAAGTGATGTGAGATCCTTGCACTCTTGCTATTACTGCTAACACAGGCAGAACCTGGGAGTTGGAGGAAGTTGTGATAAAACGAAAGAAGTTGCTGAAATTAGGCTTTTTCAACTGTTCCCAATTGCTCCACAATACCAGAAACCCGAGTCCATCTTGTTGATGAGAACAAAAAATAAGTCATGCATTTCTAATGACCTCTATCATGACATTCAACTTTCAGGTTCCCATCTCAGGCACATACAGTGCACCGTGTTTGAGACTCTCTTCTGGGAGCTCTTAAAAGACTCCCTCATGCCCTGCCAAAAACATGATCCAAAGCTAACCCACAGCAGAAACACACATGGCTGTGAACAACTGAGCCAGGCAGCACAAGTCCTACACCAGGGAAGGTCTGGATGACCGGGTGTTGCCACTCCTCAAGCCTGGGAGTGACAATTGTGGCGACAAGGTGCCATGTGCCAAACCTACCCTAAAGGCCAGGCAGACACCAGAGCTCACCAGCAGCACCAGAGCTCACCAGCACCCCGTGGGGTGGGCCGGCAGGTGATGAGTGGTTACTGGACAAAACAGCCAGCCCGCTGCCTGCCTGCCTGCCATCCATCCATCCATCCCTCCATCCCAGCGCTGCCACCAGCACAGGGGACACGGCGCCAAGGGCACCCCCCGAGCAGCTCCCACCGCGCACCCCGCAGGTCAGCGGCTCCGCAGAGCCCCCATCTCCACAAAGCAGAGGCGCTTTTCCCGAGGAGCAGCGCTCTTTGCTAAGGGCGCCCGAGCAGAGCCGGGATTTGCCGCAGGCGGCCCCGCAGCGCCGGCGCGCACCCCGGAGCCCCGGCCCCGCCCGGGCCCCGCTCCCCGGCCCCAGCCCCCCCCGTCCCCGTCCCGGCGCTCACCTGGGGGGTCCCGGGGGCTGCGGGGCTCCCGCGCTCCCGGCCCGGCCCCGCTCCGGCACCGCCCCGGCCCCGCCTGCAAAGGGGCGTCGGAGGGGCCGCGCCCCGCCCGCCGTGCCCGCCCCGCCCCGGACACCGGCCCCGCCGTGTCCTCCCCGCCGTGCCCGCCCCGCCCCGGACACCGGCCCCGCCGTGTCCTCCCCGCCGTGCCCGCCCCGCCGTGCCCGCCCCGCCCCGGACACCGGCCCCGCTCGGTCCCTCCCCGCCGTGCCCTCCCCGCCCCGGACACCGGCCCCGCTCGGGTCCCTCCCCGCCCCGCCCGCCCCGCCCCGGACACCGGCTCCGCTCGGGTCCCGCCGCGCCGCTGTCCCCACCCGCCCCGGGGCTGCGCGGAGATGCCGGCGGGGAGCGGAGATGCCGGCGGGAGCGCAGCGCCCGCGGCAGCGATCGATGCTGGCGGCCGAGCGCACGGAGTGTCCGAAGCGTGACGTGGCTGCCGCCCGCTGCCGCACTGGCGGCGTCCCCGAGGCACACGCGGCTCGCTCCGGAGCCGCAGGGCCAAGCAGCAGCGCAACACCGAGGGCAGGTCCCACATCCACATCTGTGTGTGAAACTGCCCACGTAGGAGATGTAAAACGGTTTGGGATTCACTCCTTTCCTGGAAAGCGCTCCTTTGACAACCTCAGTCATACAACTGTTCTTTCTTCACCTGAAAAACTGTGGGAACCCTAGAAATTGGCTGGCACCAAGTCTGGGAGAAAACGAGTGGGAAAGGCATTTAGAGGGAAAAGACATGGACTGTAGAAGAAAAGGAGTGAGCCCCAAAGACAAGGGGAGAGACCCTGGCTGCACTTGCAGAGTGCTCTCAAACAGGAAACAGTGCAATAAGGATGGGGAATACTCCAAGTTCCAAAGGAGAGTCAGGTGGATTTAGGGGATGAGAAGAAACACCTCCAAGGCAGGAAAGGTGCCCGTGGGTCCAAAGTAGGAGCAGGATAAGTTTTAACACGCCTGGTGTTCCACTTCCACCTGCTAATCATGGGAACAGGACCAAGTACTCCTTTAAATGCTGGGTACCAAGGACACACAGGGTTATCCACTCATTTTTTTTCTCCCCCAACCTGTTGTACAGGTCCATTGACTGCAAGGGAAACCCACCCACGCACCAAACTACTGTGCAAGGTCTCATCCCACCAGTTTCCCAAAGCTCAGCCACTTCTCACACCCCTCAGGGCTGCCATCATCCTTTGCTCAGTGCAGCTCTCCCAGCTGTCACAGGAAATTAGTGGCTCCAAAGCAGCAGCAGATGGGGATAAGAAATGTTTCCAGTGTTCAAAGACAATCATTCCTCTCTGTCTCATTAAATTTTCAGCAGCAATTAGATACTCGAAGACCATGTGCTCATTTGAAAAGTCTCTTTCTTTTCACACATCTCCTCTGAAATGCCCACGGTACTTTGGGTCACAAATGGGAAAATATTGGGAATGCGGATTTATGATTTTAATTATTTCACCCACACATGGAAACAAACAGCCTTGGTACAGGGCATGGTTTGTGGAGTCACCTCGACTGGTCCTGCAGTTTTATGACTCCCAGAATCACCATTTTTCCTAAAGTTTTTGCTGCCGGAGACATGTGATTAAGGTATAAATTCTTCCCCCCCCCCCCCCCCCCCCCCCCCCCCCCCCCCCCCCCCCCCCCCCCCCCCCCCCCCCCTATATTATGATCTAAGAAAAGCTCATTATTCTTGCAATCTCTTTTTTTTCCCCTGAACATTACTAGTTGGCAACACAGATATCTTGCCAACAGTACAAGATGTGACTGTTGAAACATTCATTGTTCAACTCTGTTTGAATCTACTATCATGTCTCCATGTGACCTTTTAACGCTCAGGAATTGTCTATTTTAAATCATTGGCCCTGACATGTGTTGAAGATATTTTTAACAGACTATTTACAGGAATTCTGGTTTCTGTTCTGTTTTTTCCTTTTCAACAGCTTTTCTATTTATCATCTCCAAGTTTCACATGTACAGCTGTACTGAACACTGGCAGGGCATTTGCCCACATGGCTTGTGAGAAATTGGACATCAGAAACTGCAGGGGAGGGAAAAAGGAACTCAGGAAAAATAGCTGCAATCTGCTAGGTTTAAGATCCAAGACCCCCAGGAAGAACAGAAGGGAAGGTTACTTAGCTGATTTTCTTCTCTCTTATTGAGAACCAAACAGGGCTAATGCATTTGAAGAGAACACTCCTAAGAAGGGCAGGTGGCATTATTTCAAATACACCCAACATGAGGGACGTACAAGGCATGCCAGTTCACAGAGACCATCTCCACTCCATGCCAGTCTGGTTTACATCTACCCAGAATTGTTCATACCAGTCTGAAAGGTTAATTTTGTTTTTCTCAGCTCTTAAGCTCTCTGCAGCACGCGGACATGTGCTCTATGTCACCTAATCTGGTGAATTTGCAGAAACACACAATTCCACGCTGCTGCTGAGTCAGGGGGTGCCTTGTCCTCCTTGGGGAACGATACAGAGCCCAGCCTAATCTTCACCACTATCCCACTATCAGGAAATTTAGCCAATGTTTGGAGATGAGACATGGTCAGCTTTCATAGCAGAAACAGCGGGAGGGAGGATGACAACGAGCAATGCAACAACACCTTGGTATTTACAGGATCACCTAGCACCAATGCTTCCACCCAGAGAGACAAAGACCCTGACTGCCCTCCTGGGTCCCAAGCCACAGAGATGTTGGCAGATGTAGTGAATAATAACACTTCTGAAGGGGTATTCCCCACTGCCACAAACGGGGCCAGAAGAGTCTCCCTTGTCCTTCACCTGCATGGGGCAAACCAACAAACCAACCAATCCAAGTCACTGCATTTCATTGCACCAGAGGGCAAACAGGAAGCTCGAGCAGTCTGAGGAGAGTTGAAGCTCTCTACTCCATGTGGTTAACAATGCTCGTAGTTAACACTGCTCAAGGTTAACACTGCTCAACAGCGGAAAACCGCGCCTGGCTGTGAGGCTGCAGACACGGCTGGGAACTCGCTTGTATTTAAAAGTCAAAAGAGGCTTTTTTTAGCTTGTTTTGTTGTTTTTTGGGGTTTTTTTTTTTTTTTTGCAACAAGATCTGAAACAGGATCACAGCCACCCAAAGCCTGCGGCACTGATCCACGCTACCTGTCAGTGGTGAGCCGTGGGGCTCACCTGCCTGAGCACAGCCCTGGGTCACAGCCTTTGCCTCTGGCCAAACCAAACTGCTTCAAGATTTGAAGGCTACTGTTTCTTTTTCCATGTTACACAAAAGCTCTCTGTGCTGAAGAATAACCCTATGCTGCTACAGGTCTGGGGATTTCTTTAAACATGCACACGCACATATATATATATATATATATATATACACATATATATGTATTTGGGGCACCCAGGTCCTCTTGCAAGCAAGCAACATGCATGTCAAAAGGACATTAGGAGAATTAGTGCAGTTTATCCTAAGTATTGTAACTGCACCTCACAGAGAACAGGAATAGGGACAAAGGCCTCCCAGAGCCCCCAGCTCTGCTCCCTGGACTGACCACTCCATACACCCCTAACTTGTCACATCCTGATGCTCAGACAGCCTTCACCCACCCCCAAACAAGTGCTGTTCCCGCTCTTCTTCATCTACTCTCCAGCAACCTTCTCAGAAGGACATTCCCCTGAAGACAAACGTGACAGGTACTTCATAGCGCAGTCTTTGGGACAGCTGAGGACACAGTGGTTTTAGTATGAGCTGTTTTTCTTTCAAGAACAAGGCCACAGTTTACTTGTTGATATTGCCCCATGAGAGATTTCAGAGACTAAAACCATGACAAAACCTCAGCACGTTTTTCTCTTTGATGTCCATGCATTCAAACAAAAACACCATTAAGCAAAACCTTGCCACAAGCTGTAAGGAGCTGATGGAGAATTATTAGGGGGTCAGATTCAAGGACCTGAGCAGTCTGTTCATTTGAAAAGCCTCTGAAATTGTGTCAGTTTGCAACCCCAAAATGACAGAGAGAAGGGAGAATGATGACAAAGTACTCAGCTCTCTTGCTGAAGGCCAGACTAGCCTGATTTGGTGTCCTTGCCCAGATAAAATACTGTTTTATTTGTGTGACTATGTATTTAAATAAAGGATACTGCAGACTTGAGAACAATGCATTCTTCTTTGGTTTCCCCATAAGTGTTTGCAGAGCAAAAAAATAACAAGACACGACCTGAGTCAGCTGCAGTGGCAGCTGAGATTCCCATCTTGACCATCAGCAGCACCACAGGACTTCGACAGGAGAATGGGCCCTGGAGGCAGTTTTCCTTCAGAGTTGTCAAAATGAAGCAGGAGGGTTTGTTTGATACCTCCTTGTTGTTTCTTCATCAGAATTTCTAAGTTATAACCTCTGCCCATGCCAAAGTTTTGTGTTGAGGAAAAAGGCAAGTTCTGTGGATTGCAGGTGTTGCAAGCAGCACATCATCCCAGAGAACAGAGTGGAAGGTGTCAATCAAAGGTGAGACTGGAGGAGATGCTACTGACCCAGTCCTGCAAGGAACGTGGGGCTACAGCTCTGTCGGGGATACAGTGTGAGTTGCTGACTGCAAAAATTTAAGACAAAGTTCTTTGGGGAAAAAACCCCCACAAATCAACAAAATTGCCCAGCAAAACTACACACACTGCTGTGAAAACCCAAGACTTTCAAGGACAGGATCTGGAGTGAAGTGCTCGTGTTCTGCTCCTCACACCGGTGCCCACGTCGCAGCTTTTACTGTGTCGTGTTTCCCTGCATGCAGAACACAGGGAACATTCCCCTCGTGTTCCACAGGGCATTTTGGGAAGCTTTGCTGTTTGTACAGCGCATCTGAGGTCTTCAGCTGGTGGTGCTGCACAGGTTCAGATCATCAATGTCGGGGCACACCACGTTTTTATCACTTCAGAACACAACTGCAATACAAACACAGGTTTGCCCCCTCAGGGAATGCCGCTCAAAAGCTCAGTTCTGTTGAAGAAGGTTTTTGATGCCAAACCAAGAAATGTCAAACACAGATGGCCAGAAGCTCCATCCCGTTTTTCACTATCCGTTCTTCAGGAGGGACAAACAACTTTCCTTTCTCTTGTTGTTTTCTTTTTTTGCAATACAAGTGAGTGATCTTTAAAACCACAGATTTCCATTATGAATTGTAACTGCCTATTTAGCTAAGCCACGCTATTTAATCTTGAAATTACTGTTAGGGGGTTCTGGATCCTTTTCTTTGCTACCAGAAGGAAAGCAGCACCCAGTCTTCCCACACTCAGAAGTACAGTTCAAGTTCACAGAACTAGACCTCAGTGATAAAGTCACAGTGCTAAAAAGAAACTCCTTCATCCAGTTTGGGAATTTTGGGGGTCTTTATTAATTGTTTCCAGTAAGACCGGATCTTGCAGACTCGTGTGTGGGTGGCTGGCTGCACTCTGAAGACAGATGCAGGTGCCTGCCTGGGCTAAATATTTTGCACAAACTCAAGAGTTTGTTATGTTTCAGTGGTTTTTGTTTGTTTAGCTTTATTTGACATCTAAAATGTGTATTCCAAACTAAGCAACATTCAGAACCCAAACAAATACACTCTCTGCATAAAAATCAGAATATATGTATCATGTTACCAAGTGAGGCAGATGCCAGTGACAAATGCTTTAAGGATTTTTTTAGCAGACACCTGAAAAATCACTTAAGAGTCAGAAATAAGTAGCAAAGGCCATTGCATGAGTCATCAGTGACAACAAGGAGAAAAGGAATGTGAATGGAATTTTTTTTCTTTTTTTTCTAAAATGAGAGATGGCTCTGGCTGAAAGAAAATTATTTTTACTGTTACCAGAGGAAAATTTCCATTTGCAAACAGGGGAATTTCCACCTGAGACATATTGATGAAGACTCATTTACATAGCTGGTGGTAAAACTACAGATTTGACCCTGGGAACAGTGATGAAGGAAAAACAAATTCTCTTCAGTGGCGGGAAAGGGCAAAATTTTTGTCCTCAAATTTTGGTCTAGAAATAGATAATGTTTATTTTCATTAAGTCTTTAAAAATATTTACAAAGAAGAGAAGATGTATTTCACAGAAGGGAACAGTCCAGCCAGCCTAAACAGAACCAGGACTGGGAAACTGTGCAGGACAAGTACTGACTGTGTCAAGCACTTGGATTATGTGCTACAAGGGCGAGTGTGGCTCGAAAAATAAAGTAAAAAGCTCCATTGTTTATTAGGAGAGTGTCATAATTTAAAACACGGCAGCAGCCAGGTCTGAGCAAGGGTGGGTCTCCCCTCTCAGCAGCAGGAGGCACTTGAGCAGCTCAAGGTGCAGGTCTCACCTTGCCCCTTTCCAGGGCACAAACTCCCTGCTGGAGTCTCCCTCCCAGGGCAGTGGGAACAGGAAAGTTCAGTATTGGATCATTTCAGAGATCAGCATTTTCCCCCCCCCCTCCTTTTTTCTGCTGTTCCCACAAAAAAGGGGAAAACCCGAGCACCACAAACTAGCAAAGTCTTTCAAATCAGTCACCTAAAACCCAAGAGAGAGGGGACAGCATGGAAGAGCACGCTGCTCATTTCAAGGAAAATACCTGGACACTTGAAAATTAAGGGGAAAAAAGTCCTGCTCCTTTAACTGGTGCTTTTTGGGTCTGGCACATTTTAAAAAATCTACTCCTAAATAGATAATAAAAACATCCACATCTGTAAGCAGCACTGAACATCAATTCAGTTATTGAATCGAGTGACTGACAGCAGTTTCCATGGGCAGTCTCAATTGCTTCCTAGAAGAGGCTGCAGCCTGTCTTTGTATTTGTACATCTTACAGCCCTGAGCAATAAGGCTTCACCCAAGTGATTTTTCCATTTTTACAGAATTGCAGCGAGCTAACACAAATTACAGAGCTTGAGCACCTTTGCCCACACAACCACTCATTCACTCGGTTGGAAAATTGTGAGGATCTTGGATTGAATTTGATACAACTCCATTTTCACCAGGTCCCCAATAGCCAGTGTCATATGTATTAGTATGTCCTGAAGTTCCCAGCAACTCCCCTTGCACCCTAACAAGGAAAATGTCAGTATAATCCACACTGCCTGGATGTCCCTTTTCTAGAGGGTCTCTGCTGGGAGCTGCTCTGCTCCATCACACGGACCTGAAGTCCAGCTTTTACCCTGACACAAAGAGGAATAAACCATCAGACCAAAGCAGCCATAAAGCACCTGCAGTCTGTTGTGTGGGGGGCTCAGCAAGATGATAACTTTGCATTGAATTTCCTATTTTATTTCCTTGCTACCTGCAACAGGAAAAAACTCAACCTCTCATTTCCTTCCTCCTACCCACTTTCTGTTTGGTGTTTTGAGTGGCTGGTGCAAACCAGCTGCTGTCAGGAGCCAGATTTTCAATTTGCTCTTCTTCTGAAGGCCATGGATAGAGACACAGAGCAGAGTCTGCTGGCTAAAATGACAAAGTGACAGGGGTGAGGAGAGGGCAGTAACAGACACAGAGCTCACAGGCACAAGGGGAATGATGTTTAGATGCTGACAGGATGGAACTGGGCGCGCAGCACTGCCAAAAAGGAGAGGATGGAGCATGACTTTGGCTTTCTGAATTAGTCAGGGAAATTTAACGGAAAAATGTAATGAAATCTTTGCAGCCTCAGCCACACAGGTGTGTGCTGTTCTGGACAGCAGAGTACTGCTGCCAAGCCACATTGGTGACTTTGAGAAGGGAATGACCATGCACCACCCACGCACTCATCCACTCTTAGGGGTGGGGACCCAAGGGACGCACTCAACCCTCTAGAGAAGAGTTTGGAAAGAAAAGCTGCCTTGAAAGACATTCCTCCCCACCCTCAGAAGCCCCCAACAAAAATACAACTACTGACTACACGTGTTATTCCTTCCTTCGGTGGCAGAAGCAAAAAAAAAAAATCCATAAGCCCTTTGACACTCAAAAGACATCCTTCCTCCTCCTCGAACTTCTCCTTTCCCATAAAGATTTCTCTTTCTGTGCCATTTCCCAGTCTGTCACACTTGTGTCTTGGCTCCCACCCTGGAGCCAGACAAACGCCCTCTCAAAGCACAGAGCTCCCGATGGACCATAAGGGCTTTTACTGCCGGGCCCTTGGGCCACGGCACCCACTTACAGCCCATTCTCTGCTAACAGGTCATGCCCTGACTGTTCCTCCCTGCACGTTATTGATTTACCATTCTTCTCTTCCTTCAAAGCTTTATGGATTGCTGCTGCTCGCTCCGTGTTCCCTGCGATGGGAAGTCCCACGCAGCGCTGAGAACAGACACCAGCACCGCTGGCTGCTCCTCAAACACCACACGGTTTTCCCCTGTGGCCACATAAGGATCCAGACAGCAAACCTGGAGATTTGAACAGCTCCCTCAGATTACCAAATGACAAAAAACCCAACCAACAAACCCCTCCAAACCCACACCTTGTCTTTTTTTCACCGCTGAATCAGAACCAGCAAAAGCCCGCAGACATTTGAAATTGTGCATCCCTCCTCTTGGCAAAATACAAATAAGGCACCTGATACAATTTCCCAGCGTGGCTGAGCTCTTGTCCCCCATGGCTCTCATCTTTACTGAATCTTTGTCTTCCCTTATCTCTGATAAAGAGCAGGGCAGAATGTTTGGTGATAACAGATTTATCACAGGCACTGGGAATTGCTCAATCCACAGCATCAGAGCATTTTCCCCTGCTCTTCTTCTTGAGCCTCTTTTGTGGGGTTCCAGCTGACCACAGGAGAAAAGGCAGCCAAACATCTACTCAGCTTACAAATTACAAAAAATAGCACATGAAATCCTGCTAAGCTGCACAAAAGTAAAGATGACAACACCCAACAAACTTACACAGGAGAGAGCTGACAGAGCAAAGCCCCTTCAGTGCCCTTCAGCCACTTTGGACAGCACTGACCAGCCACAGCACAATCAAAACTTGATTCGTTTTTTATCACCTTCTTGATGCTCGGTGTTTGCAGCTCATCACCAGATGGTTGTGCCTGTTACCTTGGCTGTACTCTGGAGCCCTTGTAAGGGCTACAAGCTGAAAACACGTCCTGCCCTCGTGTGAATTAGCAAAGACTGAGGGAGCCCAGTAAACTGCCCCAGGGAAAAGTGGCCTTCCCCCACTGGCAGCTTCAGGAAACACTGAGTGTGAGTTGTCCAGCAGTGCTCCCCACTTATTGCCTTGGGATTAGTCTTATAGCAGAAAATTAAAACCAGTCACACTGCTTCTCTTATGTCACAAAAAAATAGAGGAAGAGGCCATAAAAAACCCCAGCCAGCAGCATAACTGATTCAGAATACACTATTTTGCTCTGTTCTGAATGAGGGGTCAGCAGCTCTGATTGTATGTGTGCAAATTCCCCCAAAATTTCCCTGAAACCTTCCATTACAGAAAGGCAACTAAACTCCAGTATTCAGTTTAGGCTGATACTTGTTTATTTACCTCAATTAAGATTATCTGTTAGATCTTATCATGGGTGAGTGAATCACCCTCTACTACATATGTGCAGCTGGTTCTCCCCAAGGAGAGGAGCACAGCAGCAGCTATACAGATTGCAAGTGCTCTCTGTAAAGGGGCTTCTCTCAGCACTGATTTTTCCTCCCCTTTTGGCTGGTTGCCTTAACTGAAGAAAAAATTCTGGTGGGAGGACTAAGAATAGCCAAGTGACAGGCTATTTCCTCTGACATAAAAGACAGTTGTAGCTTCTATGCTGGCTGTGTGCATCACAGGTTTACAAAGCCCAAAAAAAATTCCCTTAGGTAAAAAATTTCTCTGCAAGAGCTTGCAGAGCAAAGAGGGGACACCTGCTAAATTCTAAACGGAGATGCTGGAAAGACTTGTCATGGGAAACAGGACCAGGGGGTTAACAACCCTTGGAATTCATCAGGAAGACGTGAATGAGTGTCACCATGAAATCACCAATGACCAAGTGACATTTAGCACACAGTAGAGACTCGCTGTCAAATCTTATTAACTACATCCTTGTGTCACAGCAGACAGCTCTGCCCACAGATCAGAGACCACAGCATTACAGTGCAAAAATCATTCATGAGCCTACTGGTGGCTCTGGAAGGAACTGTAGAATGAAAGAGAAAAAGTAATCCTGCTGGAAATCTATTCCCACCATTTAGAAACCTGGACTAACCATCATTCTGTCCAGTTCCCTTACAGCCCTGGCACCAATTCATACATGGAAAAGTCAGGCAACCCTTCTCAACAAACATTTGCACAGGCTGTGCTCACCTGTCCGTGTATCACTGGTCTCATCTGGTACCACTGGTAACTGTTGAAAAGCCACAAAAATGGCACTCACAGGAGCTCCAGTGAGGGGATGCCCCCTCCCTCCTCGTCCTGCTCTAATGTGCCTGCAAAGCTCATTCATTGTTTTTCATCTCTCCCCAGCCACTGATTTAAGGGGCATCTTACCCGATTCCCCTTCCTTTCCCATCCCCAGTGAAGTCCTGTCTTTCCCTGCTTAGGCAGCTGTTTTTCCTTCTCCTCCCGGCCCATTTGCCTGCTGTTGTCTTGCTAATTATTTTTACAAGGCTCAATAATTGATGCAATCTTCCCCATTTTTCATCTCCTTCCTGCAGCAGTGTTTGGCAAGCAGGGAACTCCTGCAGCAGCTGCGCTCCGTTGGCTGCTCACCCACCTCCTGCCGAGAGCAGCCAGTGCCAGAACAAGACCGTGCAACCTAATCCTCTATTTACCTTTCCCTGGGCTCAGCAATCATTATCCAGAGGAGCAGCTTTGGAAGTCACTTAGCAACGTGCCAGCAAACCAGAGCTCTGATGTCACCTACAAAAATAGCATCTCAGAAACACCCAATTGTCTCATGCCCTGAACCAAAGCATCCGGGGCCGTGTAGCTCCATTCCTCAAAAATTGCTGCTTCTGGAGAATTTATCTTTGACTCGCTGGCAGATGAGGCAGCAACAGAGTGATTTCAGATTAAAAATAATCTCCCATTCTTCAGTAATCACACTGACTAGAGCACTCCAATGCGTGGCATTGAACAAGAGCACAGATCAGATACTGAAGTGACACAGGTCTATGTGGTAGAGCAGCTCCCTCAACCCTTCAAGTTATTCACCTGTGAAGATGAATTACAGATTGGAAACAGCTTTTTTCACATTTTGCTTTTTACTTATGGTCAAACAGGCCATTTCCCCCCTCTCAAAACAGCAGGGAGAAAATATGGCAGCAAATACAGGAATTACACTGACAGCAAAGTTCCTAGTGCAACATCTTTGTTTTTTAAGAATGTTCTTGGGCCCCTAAAAAACAGAAGTTACAGCTCTTGAGAATTTTCAGTTCTTTGCTAATTTTCAGTTAATAATTGACCCTGGGTCTTAGTTTGGGAACCACTTTTCTGAGAGTTCACTCTTGTCCAGCTGTACAAGCTGGCCCAGGCCATGGAAAGGGAGGGCAGCTCCTCTCTGGGGCACTTCAAACCAGATGCTTCCTCATTTCACACACTTGAGCAAACCAAGACTGCATGGTGGCTTTTAAAGCATGAAATCCAAGATTCTGCAGGAATCAGCACTGGTTGTTCAACATTCAGCATTATTCTGACACTGAGTACCTTTGACTGATTATCACAAGACTCCTAAGAACAGGACAAATTCTAGATTTGTCCATCCAAGAGCAGTTGAGGAAAACAATTCAAAGGGGAAAATTAATGGATAGTTCTGCTGCTGCACAGCACTGAGCAGGGCATTTATGGGGAGCACACAGACCACAGCACCCCCTCCTTGGAGGGCCCCTTCTGTGCGACAGGACCAACACACAACCATGCAGTGCCTTTTCCAGAGCCTGCACCCAGACCTTTGGCAGATGTTTCCAGGGGCTTCTTCCAGTCAAACAACCGCCAGCCCTGTCCTGCTCTCCTGCAGCTTGTTGTTTCTAAGAGCAGTGGTGTGAAAAAACAGGAAGCCATGCAGAGGAGAGAGAGAATACAGATTGAGGCATGAAACTGCAGCAGCCCCAGCTCCCCCAGCACTCACCCCCACCCCCTCTTCCCTTCCCACCCCCTCACCACAGGCCACATTCTCGATGAGAATGCTCAACTGCTCTTGACGGGAAACTGGGTACGGAGCTGGGCGGCCAGAGAGCCTCGGCGGGAGGGGAAATCCAGCAGCATGGGGGAAACGCGGCTGCCCGGGCTCCGATGGCCACGGATTGCAAGGAACAGCTCAAATCTGACTCTGCTCCGCAGGTGCATCCATTTCACGCTTCAAGGAAAAGTTTGAACCTCCTTTGTCCTCAAAAGTTTGGATTTGCTGCTTCAAAGATCCAGAGGACTGTTCTACAGACTGTTTGAGCTTTGTCTATGATTTGCTGCAATCCAAACAGGTCTTTGCACCATTCTGTGCCCATATAATTGTTTAAGGAATAAGGATCCCGAGTCACATCTCCCTGTTGAAAAAAGCCACCAGATCCTCTTGTCTACAGGGCTCCATATTCACAGCTCTCCCAGCTCACCCCGCACGGGCACATTCTGACACAAAGTTTTTGTTTTGCAGGACTCTTCATTGCTCACACTCTTATCCCTTCAGTCTCCAACACAAGGCTGAGAGATTGAAAGGGTGGAGATGTGGAAACAACAGTTGGGACAAAAGCACTGGTAGGGGACAGAAGGGCCAAGCAAACCACCAAAACCACTCCAGCACCCCGGCTTCCATGGCAGAGAAAATATTCCCAGCGTCATCCTGCGCATAACCACGGCTGTGCTTATGTCAACCAACTGTCTGGATGAAAGAGGGAAAGAGGAAATGTCTTGGGAATCCTAGTGTTGCTGAAAGCCAGGAAAAAGCCAAGCACCACACACAGCTTAGCCAGTGCTTCTGGAGACCAGTGCTCCAAAATCAAAGTGAATAAGGTGGGATAAGTGGCACAGCCTGAGCCACAGAGGGTGACAGAGCACGAGGTGAAGGCACAAACGACCTGGCACAGCCCAGAGCGAGCGACAGCCCAGGACCAGTTACAGCCATTCGCCCATGGAGAGATCAGCACAGCACCTCCCTACACCGTGCCTAGCTTGTGTCAATCAAAAGTCTTTTACATCAGTGCTAACCCAGCACCAAGCACAGATAATCCTGCTTTTCTACTGTTAGTAACACATAAAACCATTGTTAATTGCCAAAACCAAGGGCAAATGTGTAAGGACAGACATGAGGCCACACAAAGAAGAATTAAACAGTCTGGTATCTACTGGTGGGAAAGGGGAATGCAGAATTTCCTTAGCCCTACCCAAAGCCTCTGTACTGTTCACAAGGGATTGTGCTGGGCTGGGGTTTATTTATAAAACCTATAAGAATGTTGACCTAAGGCTGTAACTTGGAGAAAAATACGCGAAGGTCAGGTTTTCTAAATGCAGTCACAAACCCCAGAGAGAAGCTTACCAGTAAGACCCTTGGCTTTTGGAGGGAAGCAGAACTAAGGAGAGGCCCCAGCACTTCTGAGCTGCCAAGGAAACCGTGCAAACCATGAGCCATCCCCTGGTTTAAGTGCAACCCATGCTGCAGCTTTCTGTTGCAGCCACAGAAGCAAGGCAGGGTCTGGGGGGAGCTTGAGGATGCCTGAATGAGCCTGAGGGGGATTCCCAGCACCTCTCTCTGCTGGCAGAGGTAGTCAGCCTTCCCTGGCTCTTAGAATTTTTTGTCTTTTTAAATAACTGATGAAGAACTACGCTCCTACAAGTAGTGATTCAGAGCGGGGCCTTTATCTAAATGCTCTGGATCATTCTTTGTAAGAGACCATCCCTGCTGACAATCGAAGGCGCCTCTGGAGAAGGGAGACAGATTGAAGTGATTAACTCTTGTGTGGCATTTGCATCAGAACGTCCAAGTAAGAGACTGAGCTGTTTGCTGCTGGGGCTGTGGCTCGTTGTCCAAACCTGCTCGAACAAAAAGCCAAGGCCGCTGCAATAAAGGAGCATCGGAGGAGGAAGAACAAGCGGTCTGCGGTCCAAATGTTTGGCCCACAAACAGCTCAGCCATGGACATCCCTACTATTATTAGGAATACCATGAAGTCCTCATCAACTCGAGGAAAATTATCCAAGCCCAGCATGATGGGGGATGCTGTGGGGAGGGGGTGAGCAGGAGGAGCCCCCTCAGGTGCAAACGCCTCTTGAACATCCCCATCTCCGTGGGCAGACTTCTAGAATCTCTCCTTGGCGTTGCTCCAGCGTGTATTGATTGTTTCGTTTTCCAGAGGGGATGCCGGTATCTCACAAGGAGCCTTTCCAGCCCCACGACACCGGTCCCTGCGGTGGGCTGTGGCACGAACGCCCCATCTAGTGGCAACCAGAAAGGGAAAAGCTCCGGAGCCCGGCAACGCACAGCAAAGCGCTCGTTTAGGGGCAAGTTGCTGTAAATGGTCGCAAATATCTGGGGGAAAAAGCTTTTTTTTTTGTGTGTGTGTGTGTATGTGTTCCACCTGTCTGGGCTGGGCCCTGCAGCCCATCGCCGCTACCACAACACAAACAAAGGAGAGAGAGACGACAAATTCCTCACTCTGAACCCACAAATAGCAAAGCTGCCCGAGCATCTCACAGCCGCGGGCACAGAGCCCCTCAGAAACACACCAGGCTATAAAATTCACTTCACACACTCCTTAAAAACTCTTATTTTCAAGTGGAACAATCCCGGTAGGAGTGTTCTTTACTTAAGGGCACATAAAAGCAGCTTTGTCCATGCATTTGGTGGGACCACAGCCGAGACAGCCCCCGCAGCCAACGACAGCAGGTCCCAAACGCAGCCCTCATGGAAGAAGAAATGGTCACCACTCACCTCAGTCCATCCCTGCCAGGTGGGTGCTGAGCCGCTCCAGAAACAACCCCTGGTCAGGCACACGGGGGTGCAAGAATTTGCGGGGATCCCCGGGCTGTGGGCGCCTGGGGCAGGAAACCCTCCCGACCCCACACATCCCCCGGGTGCGGCGAGTCTGGGGCGAAGCGTCTGGGTCTGATCAGCACAGATGAGCTGCAGGTGTGAGGGGTGTGAGGGGTGTGAGGGGGGAACACCGCCCCCGGCCTCTGCACAGACTCGGCTCAGGTGGGCACAATTATTACCTGTTCCTTCAGAAATGCGCACAGCTGTTGCTCGTCTACAGGAGAGGATTTTCGTCTTAAAAAAAACAACAACAACAAAACACCCCCCACTAAAATAAACCCCCCACTAAAACCCCGAAGCCACCACTAAAAACCCCAGCGAAGCCTTCTTAAAAAGTTCCCTCTTGGGGCCGGGTTTCAGCCTGCACTGCGCCCAGCACAGGTTCCTAAGGAGGTTACGTGCACTGGACCTGGGCAATGGAAAATGTTACAGTATTTCCAGTGCTGTTTTTATCACATTGGTGGAATTTGAAGATGACATTTAGGATCGCTTTTTAAGTATAAAAGTTACAAAATAACAGCTATAAAATTGAATTTCAGTTGTACATTCTTTCAAGAAAAGCATCAAAGTAATTTAAGTACTTTCTGGAGCCACAACTCTTAGGAAATACTATTAATATAACATACAAGTGCTGCCCCTCACATAACAGTATTTGAACTCTTCTCTCTCTTAAACTTAAAACATGGTTCTACTGGAAGCGTATTTTGTCTCTGAGCCCTTATTTTGAGAGAAAAGCATAAAAACTACTCCCCTGAAATCAAAAGGAAAGAGATCCTTACACAACAATTACAACACCATTTATAAGAAACATATTAACAATGAACGTATGCAAACATACATAACCAGCAACAATATAAAACAACCCGTATGAAAAATCCATATAAATTCACTCTAAGTACAAACCCACAAGATTCACAGTATTAATCCAAGTATCTTTGGGGTTTTTTGGTTTGAGGTATTTTTCACCCAAGACAAATCTATATTGCTTTTCCATAGACCCTGAAAGAAAAGCTTCAAAATAAATTAAGGACACTTGAAAAAATAAGTTCCCTGCATGAGGCAAGGTCTGGCCTGTCCAGGACTCCTCCTGTGCTTTCAGGCTCAGAGGACGCGCGGTACCGATTCGTTTGCTCGGTGCTGCAGCTCCCTCTCGGGCTGCCTGGAGGCTCAAACAACAAAATCACAATTCCCCCCTCCCCCCCAAATCCAAACCAGTGGAGAAGCACAGTTCACTCCCCTCGGGGCAGACAGGAGTGAGACAAGGGGCGCATCTCGGGCTCTTTCTGCATCGCTCTTCCTGCGGCATCTCCCGGGCGGTTCTAAGTGACTTCCTCAGGAATCCAGCGACGATGCAGCAGCGCGCCGAGCCCTGCCCGGGCCCGGGCACTCATCTGAAGGCGGGGAACAGCCTGACCCCCAGACCGTAGGCCACCGCCACGTCCATTTCGGCCGGGCTCAGCGCCCAGGCGGGGAGCGGCAGCGGCAGCCCCCGGAGGACGGGCGGGCCCCAGGCGGGCAGCTGCGGGTACCCGCAGGGCAGCACCAGCACTGCCCAGGGCCCCTGCGGGCAGCCCGCGGGCACCGGGGGGACCGCGCAGGGCGGCGGGGGCCGGGGCCAGGCGGGGCTCGGGCGATCCCGGAGGGCGGCGGGGGCGATGCGGACGGGAGGCGGCAGCGGCAGCGGCGGCGGTAATTCCCCCCCGGGAACATGTCCTGGAAAGCGGGATCCAGTGCCCAGTGGTCGGCGCGGCCGTGGCGGGGGGCAGCCGTCGGAAGCAGGGGTTGAGGTTGAGGTGGTGGCGGACGCTGTTCTGCCAGCGGCGGCTGGGGCCGCGGTAGAAAGGGAAGCGCCCCGCGATGTAGGCGTAGATGCCGCTCAGGGGCAGCCGCTGCTCGGGGCTGGCGCGGATGGCCATGGTGATCAGCGCCACGCACGAGTAGGGAGGCTTCTGCGGGCCCCCCGCCGTGCCCCGCTCGGTGCCCGGCTCGGTTCCCCGTTCGGTGCCCCGCTCAGTGTCCGGCTCGGTGCCCCGCTCAGTGGCTGGCTCGGTGTCCCGCTCGGTGCCCCGTTCGGTGCCCCGCTCAGTGTCCGGCTCGGTGCCCCGCTCAGTGGCTGGCTCGGTGTCCGGCTCGGTGTCCGGCTCGGTGCCCCACTCGGTGCCCCACTCAGTGACGGGCTCGGTGCCAGGTTCGGTGCCCGCCGCCCACCGCTCACCAGAGTCCGTCTCGGCCATGGTCCCGAACTCCGCTCGCCCCAGCCCCGTGGGCCCTTTTAAACCCTCTCCCCGCCGCCCGGCCCGGCCCGGTCTGGTCAGTTCGGGGTCGCAGCCGGGTCAGGACGGCGCCTTGGCTTCGCAGCCGCCAGTCCCGGCGACAGGAGCGGGGCGGAACCCCGGCAAAGCTCATCGCGGGGCAGCGCCAGGGAGAAGGCCCTGCAGCCAAACCCGGTGGAATCCCCATCTTTTCTCGCCGTTCCCGTACAGGGGCAAACACAGCCGGCACTTGTGTCCCCACCCATCGCCCCCAGCCCCGGGGCAGGGCCGCTCGCAGGTCCCTGCAGGTACCGGGAGGATGATGGAGAAGCTGCTCCGCTGCAGCAATGGATTCTACCAGTGTCACATCCGTGCAAGCACCGCAAATCACTAAATCCTTCAAAATACACCTGTAGGTACAGAATTATTAGTGGGCTGTTGCCAGTCATTTAATTAAAATACATCCTCCTTTAAGAACTGTTGATTTGATCAGCTTATGCCACCTGCCCCCTAATTTACATTACAAAATAAAAACATAAATTAAAGACTATACAATAATACATAAACACTCTCAGTCATGATTTCACAAAGAAAAAAACCCCTTAAGTGCCAAATGAACACAAAAGTACAGTGTGCATATAACAGGACCACTCACACTAAGGTGAAAACTTATCCGGTTTTATTTTTTAAAGAAAAATATTCCTCTTTAAACACAAAGCATGAACTAAAAACCTCAGAGGAACAGCTTCTCCTTCCTTGGAGCACTTTTGACTAAACTGTACAGTGATAGAGCTCCCCAAAGAAGTACACACACATAACATACAGTCTTTCACAGGAAATAAGGTTTAGGACTTGAAATTGTCCTCCTCACCCTCTCTAGATACCCATTCAATCCAAAAATACTCTGTACCTTACTCCCACCCCAGAACACAGTGATGATAATTTCTGGATGCAACATATATTTAAAAAAAAAAAAAAGTATTGGCCAAATTGGCCCATTCTAGCCTTTTAACAAATGTCTGTGAGAGAGGTTAAGACCATCGTTATTTCCAGGAATGGTGCTTGGAAGAAAAAACAGCAGCATCCACAGGCAACACAAGCCCTTCAGTCCAGCTGCCCTGTTACAAGGAACCCAGCCAGTTCAGCAGTGTTTTACAGACGTTCCCAGCACCCAGGGAGTGGGAATCAAACATTCACAGGCCAAATATGTTGCTTGAACAAATAGCCTAAAATTCAGTGAATCTGGCCTACATATGCCAGCAATGAGGTTTTTTTTCCCCCAGTGACCAATTTAATGTCTAAGATTTTATGTAAAAAGGTATGATAAACTTCAGGAACCATCAACTTGTTCTACCCATTCCCTCTATCCCATCAAATAGATATGTGCATAATATTTGTCACATCTGCCAAACTCCCCAGACTGCAGAATTGGAACCAGACTCCAAAATACAAATTCTTTCTAATTCAGAACAACAAAATCATCTAAAGTATCTGCAAGGTCTCAGAACATGCCTAACAAGCCCATATCCAAAGAAAAGTACCTGGACATTTTCAATGGAAAGTAGGAAATGGAAAAGGTCTGGAAATAAAGCTAATTTATACTCCACCTGATCATTAATTGTTGGTATCATTAAGTCATGTTCAAATCTTTATCAGGCCATTTTGCAAAGATCTTTTCCGCTCCATACACTCCAACAGTTTTTACAGTAGGAAAAGTATTAGAAAAATAAAATCTCCCCCTGAATGACACTGTATGAAGATCAACATCATCAGTCACAGAGATTTTTACAGGGGGACCAGATAAACTTCTGTTTCCTCCAAACCAGCTTTGTACAGAAAAGAGCAGCAAGATAGACACAGTATCTATGAGCTAGATTAAGGCCAACAATATAAAGACAAACATGGGCTCAGATCTTCCGAAATGAAGAAACCTTCCAAATGTTTTTATACATCTGCACACACACACACACACACACACACACACACACACACTCGTGTATTCCTCAAGCAAAGGCTTCACAACTGTGAGAGCACCACGGGAGAGAGTTCTAGCACCAGAATGAAAAACTTCCCTCTTCAGTAATAAAATCCAAAGTCTCTCTATTGCTTTGGACAAGGTCACCAAACTCCCTTCCAAGAACAGTTTCGGTGAGCAGCCGCAGAGGTGCAGTGACAGGTTACAGCGTTCCTGCTCTGGAATGGGGGTGGGAAGAGGCGTGTGGAGATGCTGCAGCTCCTGGGTTGCTGGAGAGGAGGAGAAGGGTGGTATTGCAATCTGGTCGAGACCGGGATCCAGGTGAGGGCGGTGGTAAAACTCAGCGCAGGCTGGGAGGTGAAAGTGAGAGATTTGCATACACGAAGTCACAGTGTACATCTGCTGGGTGACAAAGACAAGCAAAGCCACGGTATTCTCTGGCAGCTTGTCTCTGTATAGGAGGCCTCTAAGTAGGACAAGGATCCGTGAATGGGATGTCACACACTGCACCAGAACATCATGAAACCCAGCGAGCAGAGGTTTAAAGGGAAGCTTGGCAGTCGCTCTGCCATCATCCTGCCCATACACATGCTCGAGTGAGTGTGCAAAGTCTATAAAAGGGACAAAAATCTCTTTACAACAAGGTTATGGGTCCAGTTTGGCTACAAGGAACAATTCATGCAAGTTACAATAGAATTAATCATCAATCTACAGCACATCATTGTGCTGCAGGTCTCTCCTGGCTCTAGGCCTTTGTCCAGGAGGTGCTGGCTGTGCAGCCTTCAGCAGCTCTCTGAGGAGGCCGAGAGAGATGCAGAGTCAGGAGTGACCTTTCCTCAGCCCCACGGATCAGCACGTGTGGGTGCAGGTCTGGCCTCCCCTGCGAGGCACAGCAGGGCCAGTCTCACCCACAGGGAGGGTGGGAGCAGCAGCTGGAAGTGGGAAGCTAAAACTATGCAGGGAGGCTTGGAAAACACAAAGAGACAACTGGTTTTTCAGTGCTTGAACCAGCAGCAGTAAAGCCCCATTTAAGCTGTCACATGCCTGCTGATTAGAGTCTGGCTATGGCTCCCCTGATCTACCAAGTGAGGCTGTGGAAGGAACTCAATTAAAGCATGCAAGAAAAGAAATGAAGTGAAAGGAAAGGGTGATCATCACTGCGAGGTGTGACTCTCAGGTTCAGAGCAGAGAATGGTCAGCAGCAGATACACTTCGTTCTGTGCACATGCAAGAGCACAAGAGAGGGAACAGCAGCAAACTGAAAGGGAGGGAAAGACACAGTAAGCACCAATTTAGGATGCAAACACAGGACAGTGGGGTGGGGGAATGAAATTTGAGGTAAAGGAGCCCAAAGGAAGACACAACAGAAAAACTCTTAATAGATCAGAGTCCCACTTCAGGAAATACACAGCTAATACCAGTCAACTCTCTTCTCACCAGGTATTCTTGACACACTGGTGAATCTTCTCTCTGCACTTGGTTTTTAGGAACCAAAACATCAAGATCAGGATTTCTTTTTTTTTTTCCCTAAGATGCACTAAATGATTTTGAGTGTTCAGGACAATACTCTAAATGGGCCCTGAATTCTAAGCAATGCTGAAGACTCACCCAAAAGCAGAAATACCCAAATTACGAGCTGCTTTTGAAAATCTACTCCTTCCCTTGGGCTAGAAAAGAAGAATCTATCCAGAAGGCTGAATTGTCCAGAAGCAGGTTTAGCATTTCTCACTGAGAGCACCTGGGCATTTTACCAAGTAAGAAGTATCTTAAACAGTTACTTAGCAAATCCCAACATCAGACTGAGGTGCCAGGTTTCTGGACAGATGTATACAGACAGCTCCTCACCTACCTCTAACAGAACAGATTTGTGCGATTTACAGCAAGAACAGGCTCTGCCACTCACTGCTTCAGTGAAAACTCCAGCAGAGCTGTGAGCTGAAGCCCTTTGCCTATGGTGCAAATCACACCAACATCCTTTCTTTTTACCCACTTCAGAGTAACAGAATTAATGCCTCCTGGGCAAAGCAAAGCAAAGCATGGGCTTCCTGGTTCTGATGCAGCCAGCACAGGGTGTCTGTCTGGGGACACACAGAGCTGGCTGGACAGAGGGACACACAGCGGGGCTGAGAACCAGCATGGCCAGAATGGAACTGGTGAAAGCGGCCTCAGGGCCAGGGCCAGGTGGAAGCACGAGGACATCTAAGATGCAAGAACATGACAGAGCAGCCAAGGTCACCCATGTGCTTAGGGAAGCTTAAGGCAACTAAAGAAAGTTCACTGACAATTTAGAGGAGAGTGCCAAAGAGAAGAGAGAAGAGAACCACTGAGCAGAGGCTGGGGATGCTGTCACAGTAGCCACAGCCCAGCACCAGCTACTAAGCCATCCCTCTTCTACAGCTCATTTGTTCTAATTCTCCTCATTTTACCAGCACCATCAGCACGAGGTCAATACGTCAGAAAGAAGAGCTGAGGGTAGGTTCCTAAAAACGCAGCTCACGCATTTTCAGGCTTGTGTCTCAGGTCAGCTCTTTTGAAAGAACGAGTGTGGGCCAATGGACTGGCCTCCTGCTTTGAACTGGAGCTGAGAATTCTGCCTGCCATCTCTAGGGACAATCCTGGGATATGTTCTACCTGGAAGTGACGGCAGCAGCTGCCCAGGTTCCTTTTCATGACAGTTGAGTGTACAGTAGTTTTTTAGAAAACAGCATGCAGCGGTGGCACGGCCATTAGACATGAAACCATGGTTGAATTCTTCTTGTCTCCTCAGGACCAGGTGGAACCAGAGGAAAGGGAGTGTTGGCACAAATCAGCGCAGGCTCCTGTAGACATAGGCTGATGTGAAGACAGCATTGAGAGTCAGGCTCACGGCGAGCAGGCCCCGGAGAGCAGAGACACCAAAGCGACCTTGAAGAGGAGAACACAGAGAAAAAAAGGGAATAGTACAAAGAGATATTAAAGAACTGGTAAATAAAAATGAGCATATGTTGTACTATTTCTCTCTGCCCAGTGTTTTCAGCACAAGCAGAAATTGCTGAAGCACTTCTCCTGTCAGGAAAGGCTCCTCTGCTCTCTTTTGGCTCTATCTTCATCTCATCTCATGCTCTCGACACCTGCATCCCCACCCCTCTTCTTCTGTCTTGGTTTAGCCCTTTGTCAGTGTTCTTCAGACAGTCCAAAGAACAGGAACAGCTTTGTTAAGATCTTAGAATAGCAAGAAGGTCCATTTTGCAACTACTTATTTATTTGATTTCCAGGAAAGATCTGTTACACTTGCAGAAATGCTCACACATGCATGAAGCACTCACATGACTTGCACTCACCTCTCCAGCCGGCCAAATCTTCCCCTTTGGTAGTTGTGTCTACCACACAGGTAGACGAGTGTGATGACTGATCCTCCTTTTTGATGGAATTATCACTGCAAATACTCCCCCCTTCCACAGCAGATCTCATATCTGCAAGGAGAAAAAGATAAGAAAATTCACCACCTGGGCTTCTCCTGAAGGTTTCCCGTCTATTGTGGCCTAGATGTTGCGGGGCTGTGCTTGCAAACCAACTCCTTCCCACAAATGCCCTGCCAGGAGTGCAGCACCAGCAGCGTACCAGGCACTCCCCGCTCCACGAGGTTCTTCCTGGGAAAGCCGGGCAGCTCGGGGGCAAAGATGTTGCTGTCGGAGTGGGTGTGCTCCTCGGAGCCGCTCGGGGTGAGCAGGGCCTCGTTCTGCGACGGGAAGAGCAGCAGCTTCTGTCCCTTGAGGTTGAGGCGAGCGGGGCTGATGAGGGGCCGGCGGAAGCGCAGGGACCCCGAGCTGGAGGTGACGGAGCCGGCGACCGACGGCGCCGGGGATGGGATGCGGGAGGGGACACCGCTGCCGGACAGCGGGGAGAAGGGCTCTGCAGCGGGAACACCACCAGACAAAACCAGCCGGTTAGCATCCCTGTACAACAGGCACAGTGCTCTGTAACAGTTCCACAAGAAAAAGGAGTGGGAGTTGCAAATGTCCACCAATACACCTTGTACTAAAATTCCTTCTTTCTTTGAGTCCCTGTCAGAGACTGAAATGGTATAGTTTATGACTTAAACATTTTCTTAAAGGGCTTTTAAAACTATTACAAAAGCTGCAAAGAAGACTACCACACCCTGAATGGGGCCCTGAGTGAGGCCTGACACTGCTCGCTGATGAAGATAAGATAAAGGAACAGCTCAGGGCTGGGACATTCACTGAGCACGGGCTTAACACCTCCAAGGTGGAGACCACAGCCCCAGGGCTATCAGCTGCCAGGCTGGCACAGACCCTCCACCAAAGGGTGAGGGGAGGAGAGGCTTTGAGTGTGTGCTGGAAATGCCTCTGGTCAGAAGCTTATCCACAGCAGAAGGGGTGACATGGCCCAGCACAGGGGCCCCCAGACCCTGCAGCAGAGCACCAGAGATGATGCCACAGACCCTCAGTGTTGCAAGGGACAGTGTCAAGGCAGCCCCTGCAAGAGAGGCACGTGGGCGTTCCCGCCTGGCCCAAAGTGTGCATTAACCCACGGAATTCTGGCACCCTTCGGCTGTGGCAGCATGTGGCGGCGTGGCCACGGCGCCCACGGGGGACCCTCACCGCCGGCAGACCGGATGGAGGGGAGCAACGAGACGTCCTTGGGACCCTCAGATGGGTGATGGGCTCCCACCTAACCCGTATCACCGCTCCCTGTCCCCCCACATACACTTCTTTTTTTCATTTTTCTCTCTTTCTTTTCTCTTCCCTTCTCTTTTACTATTAAATAAAATACATCCATTTTTTGCCATCAACATCTAACCTCGTTTGATTTTAATCTCGTTTCTGGGAATATTTTGAACCTTCTAAGTTCTTTCCAGTTTATGCACAGAGACTTAGCTTGCTTTGCTTTTCTGGGTTTAAACCAGATCGCAACAGTCCCCTCACTGCAAAACACGGAGAAATTCCACCTGTACTTTGCACTGGGATGCAGGAGGTTTGCACCGGCCCAGGCTGTGACTGCCTTGGCAGCAGCACAGACAGCCCAGGGACCCATCTGGGTCAGAAGGGCAACAGACAGGTCACGGAGGACACGGGAGCAGAAGGGCAGAGCAGCCAGGGCAGCCAAATTACCAACTGTTGGACTCTGCTGGGAAAGCTACAAAAGAGCTGCCCTAGGAACAGCTGAAGTCTCCTATCCAAGCAGGCTCAACTCAGCTCTAATTAGCAAAGGGCTCCTTGTTTTGTCTCACTGATGGCCCCATGAGCTCTCCCAGGGAGAACATCCAACACACACAGCACCTGATTTTAATGCAAATCCACTCTTAGCTGGGACTCTCCCTGCAGCATTTCTAACAGCAAAATGGACATTTTCACTGGAATGCGAGCAGGGAGGAAAGAATTCAACCAGACCATGTGTTTCAACCCACTCAGTGCAAATCCTGCGAAGACAGTTGCTCTGGAAGGCCTAGAGCAGTACCTGATGTGGGGGATTCCTTGGACTGGGATGACTGTGAGGCCGGTCGGCTTCCACTGAACAAGTAGCCAGAATCTAAAAGCAAAAATGAAACAATTTGAACCCAGCTGGCTCAGCTACTGCCAAACCCCAAACTCCTACTGTTGGATACTCCTCTGTGCCACAGGAGCAGCCAGCCCTGAACAGGACTCTAACGTGTGGATCCCTCCCAGCCCATTTCCTTCTGAAGCACTGCACCATTCCAGTGCCATTCCCACTGGGACAGGCCCCTGCACACTCACCTGCCCTGGCCAGGGAGGGGATGGTGCCCAGCGAGAGCGCCCTGTTGAGACGGCCGGGAAGAGAGGAGGAGGAAGTTCTGCGTGGGGACCTGAAGAGCTGCTGGTTTGTCAGGTGCAGGATACTGGGTGGTGTTGGGACAAACAGAGACGTAGCAGGTGAAGGGAAGGCTGTGCCAGGGCTGCTGGGAAAGACAGTAATCGAGTCCCCAGAGAGGTACCTGCAAAGGACATGCATGACAGACACTTAGCAACGAGAAATCCCAGCAACTGCCTCGCTCATTGTGCTTGCAGGAACACTTGGTGTTGTTACCAGGTCTGGACTAACTTTTCAGTGCAGGAGTGCTGAAGAGTTTATGAGAATGTTCCTACACCTTGGGAAAAGAAGAACTGCTCAGGTGTACTTAAATTATTGTGCACCAACCTGTCCCACAATACAGGGTGGAAAAGAGGGTGAACAGTTTAGGAACTCCAGTGCAAATACCTTGGAGAAAATTACCCAGAGAATGCTTTATGAAGTCCAGCTGTTGAAAATACAGGAATTTTGTATTATTTTTAACAACTGAATGAAAATACATGGAAGAAAATCTATCATATGAATCAGAATCTCTCAATGATCCCCTGTAAGATTTTTTAGTCAGAAACAGGTAATAGAATTGTCAAATAAAGCATGATGAAGAACTGAGTATGAAATGTTTGTTTCTAAATGGAGATACCTGACTTTGCAGATACAGTATTTGGAGGCTTAATCTCACTTCTGATGGAAACAGAGACAGATGAGAGCAGCAATATGGTTACATGGCTTTTCTCCCATCAGAGAAAAGCCAGGAGTAAATCAGAGTGTGAAGAAAATCTCAGCCTTGCACTGTGGGGTGATTTATGCACGTGTCATTCTCTCCTGGAGATTAAAGAGGTGGTGCAGCAATATTATGCTGTGCTAACTCTAGAGTTAAGATTACAATTTAAAGCATCTTATAAACTACTTATCTGCTAGTAGGAGGCAGCCATCACCAATCCTGACCAGCTTAATGAGGCTGAACACGTGAGCCAAGCAGGGTCCTGGTGCAGGAATGCCTCTAACAGCAGCCAGGGATGTGCTGGTCTTGCAGCCCCAGGGGCCCAACCTCTCCAGGTTCCAGAGGACCTGCAAAGGGCATCCTGCTCTGCATCCATGGGGATTCCTTTAGTGACCCCACACACATCTGCCCCACCACACACACAGATGGATGTGCCAGCTCACCTTTGTAAGAGGAAATGAACGGGAAAGGGAATTAGAAGTGCAGCTCAGGACTGATATGAATCATAGGAGAAAGAGTGATACCTACCCCTCACTGTGGCAGGGCTGTGGAGGGCCAAATCAGAGCAGCACCTGTGAGCAACAAGGCTCTTTTGTCCTAACTTTGCACCTTCTGTGTTTTTGGACTAAAGGATCCAACTTTACACAGCTCCTCGCAGCAGCAGAAAACAGCTTAACGGGTTTATTGGCTTTTGGAAGTCTTTCATTTAAAGGGCTGGATGATACTACACTCATTTATCACTCATAACCACAATCCTGGGATTGTAACTGTTTTGGACAAGGCTTCCAATGGCTCTGCTGCTCATCAGCCCCACTTCTCAATCTCACCAAGTTAGTGCAGCCAGATCCTCAGGGTAGTGAAGAATCATTTGACTTGCACCATCCAGAAAAGGAATTTTTCTCATTAGCAAAGAGGAGCTGAAGAATTTTATGTATAGCTTATTAATGCCTTAGGACTGAATGCTGACCAAAGTATGTCTTAAATATTGATCTGTTCTGAACAAATTCCTCCTAAGTGTGCAAAACCCCATTCCTGTTGTCTGCACTCTTTAGTGTTTGTCACTGCCATGTCAAGAGGGCTCGATGCTGCTAAAAGCTCTCATGGGAATGTGCTTCATGCCTGAGAATGGGCAGCTGAACTAAAACTTCTTCCAGAAGCAGATGAAAAAAAGTGAGGAGATTAAGAGGATCATAAGGCAGGAAGCAACTATATCACAGCCCTGGGATGGAGCACTGCAACTGTGTCTTGGCTTCAAGCCATTTATCACATGGTAAGAGTGGCTCTGGCAACAGTAAAAAAAGTAACATAAAAAAAAAAGAAGGAAAAAAAAAGGCTCTGGAGTCAGATAGCTTGTGGAAATAGTCAAGGCCTGGAAGCCGTTTATTTCAGAACTTGATATTGTGAACATCAAAAATTGGGTATCTTAATTAGTGTTTACAATGATCACAATGTTACTAGACAGTTTGGGCACAACTCTGCTACACAGATACTTAAAAAATAAATAAATAGAAGGTTAAAGTAGAGTATTACACGGTATGGGACTGTACACGGTCCTGAAGAAACACCTCCTGCCAGCAGAGCCTCCCCTCCTGTGTCCCAACAGCTCCCTGTTATCCACAGACACCACCATACGTGTGTGCCTCTGTAATGCACATTCTACCAGAGATGCTGCATCAGCCCTGGGACAGAGGGAGACATGGGAGAGCCCGGGGCAGGCCAGGCTGCAGAGGGACCCACTGCTCTATCAGATAATTCAGTCCATGAAGTAAGAAGGTAAGATGCAGTCACAGGCAGGCAGCTTGGGGGATGTGCCCAGGTTCGTCTGATCTGCCCAGGGCAGTCAGGGGCAATGTGTCAGTCAGGGGGTGAAATGTTTCCTCTGGCCTTAATGTCTCCTCAGAACTGAGCTGGGGGCTACCCATGGACAGCAGCCCCTCTCCCCAGGCAGTGGGTGCAGAACAGATCCCTGTCACCCCAGCAACAGGGTTACTGGCTGGGGAGCAGCACACTGTGTGCCCTGACACTGCTCTGCCCTGCTGCACCTCCTCACTCAGGGCCACAGCCTGTGCCTCCAGCCAAATTCACAGAACCAGGGGTAAAGAGCATTACAGGAATAAAAAACAGGCACGAGGACAAGGGAGAATAATGCTAAAATGGGCACAGGTCTCAGACACATTAATATTTTGATATGTGACTTAGAAAGCTAGAAACTTCAGCTGCCAAGAGTAAGAATTCTTGTCTCCTGCCTGGTGTCCTGCTTTGGACTAAAAGGAGGGTTGAATTAGAGCTGCCATGTCCTGCACTAGCATCTTCTGGAGTACAGATGTTCGGCATCAATTGTGCCTTTCCCCCTAGCCGGTGGCACAAAGTGGGGAGGTGTGTGTGTGTGTATATGCACATCCTTTGTCTACACAAATCCAGACTTGCTGGCATGCCAAAAATGTTCAGGGAACCTCTTCCTGCCTGTGCACTCAAGAGCTTTGGTCCCAAACAAGGCTTTACAGGGGATGACTTCAGGACTGAGTACCGTCCCTTTCACTGGAGAGCACCTGCCATGGCTCCAAGAGCCAAGTGTACCTGCAGGTGACAGCACACCTGGAAGGAACTGGCAGGTTCTATGTGACAGCACACAATTTCAAAAGCATCTCTGAAAACCAAAGCAAAGCCATATAGCACAGCCCCCTTCAGCTTTCATGAGTGCAGTCAGTCTGGAGCAATTATCTGGCTATTAATTATATTAATTTTTATAAGAGCATAAATACTTTGTCCACATTACATCAACACATACTTCCCATAGTATCTAAGCATGATTATTAGCTTCACATAATTTCAGCGCACTTGATAAATATCCATAAAGTCAAAATAAAAAGCCACTACACCGTTTTTATAGCCCCACATGTTCTCACCCTTTGACACACCCAGGCTCACCAGGACATGCAAAGCATGGATGTAGGAAAGGAGGAGTTAAGAGAAAGGAAAGAACTGGATATAAATACAGTGTATTTAGAATGGTGAAGGGCCACAAAGGCGTCAGTTTGCATGCACTGAGGGCCTCAGGAAGAAGAGAAGCAGCAGCAGCAGAGATGCTGACTTGGTTGCTACCTCTGGGTTCTCCCTCACCCCCCTGTGGAGTTGCTCAGAAATTTTAGCTCCTCTTGTGCCCTGCCACACTCAGTGGGGGCACAGGAAGGACAAAAGCACTGGCCTGGCAGACACATGGGCAGTGCTGTGCCGTGCTGCAGCCATGGTTCCACCAAAGCAAAGCAACACAGTGTTGTCCCAGATCTTGTCCAGGGAAAGGCACTTAATGAACCCACACTGGCCCCTTTATAAATCTGGTTCTGCTGGGCAGGGTACAAGATTTTGAGTTGGCAGATCAGCCACAGCCACTGAGGGCCAGAGTCAGGCACTTGGGGATGGAGCAGATGTGATTTCAAGTGACACACAAACCCACTAACAATCCCTCAGCACCTCAGCTCTATTCTGCTGTACCATCCCCTGGTCCAGACACATGGTCCGTGTGAAAAAGCAGCACCTCGAATTAGGGGCTTTTGGGCTAAAACCCGCTAATATTGTTAAGATGTTTGCATGCTCTGGCCTGCATGGCTGCAAGAATCCTCAGGCAACAAAACTGCATCTGGAGACCACAGGTTACCACGTGTTCCTCTGTGGCCTGAAGTAAGAGCCCAGCTCAGGGAGAACAAGAAGCTCAAAGCACTGACCGAGTGGTTCTGGATGATTTTGTGGCAGCTGTGGTTGTTAGTTACCAAGCCTTTGTCAGCTCTTATCCCACCCAGCAGAAGGAAATGTGTCACACAAAATAGCACCTCAGCTGCACAGGACAGGAGCACTGTGCACCAAAACACACATTTTCTCCTGCTGGACTCGCTGTGGGACAAGCAATCATGCAGTTAGATGATGTACCTAAGATATCTACACCTCGATGACACAGATGGTATCTATCTGCTGAGTGAAAAAGGCAAAGCACCTTCCATACAGAACCTATGGCACGACAGTGTCTAGAACAGCCTATTTGGCTTTGAAATCAGGTGTGGCAAGAACAGTCTCAGTAAAGGCAGCAGTGGTTTGACTATTTTTTTTTCCACAGTCAATGGTAGAATACTGCTAATTTATGACTCATCTGCAGGGCTCGTTGTCTGAGACACAACTGGTACAGATTGAATGCTACATTTTATAAATCAGAACACCTCTGGACAAAAACCACCCTTCTTCTCCTTTCTTCCCTTACCCCAAAAGATCCATCATCCTCCACCATCAGCAACAGCATGTGAGGCAAGCAGAAAGAGAGGAGACTGTCAGCATCAGAGTCTCTAAATACCAAAAATTCAATTGCTGCAAGTTTGGTTTTGAGGCTCTGAGGTTTTTGTTGTTTTTAGAAGCAGCAGCACAGACATGCTGAGGCATGAGAAGTGGGGGAAATAAGCTGACACCTGAGCAAAAACAAAAGCTTCTTTGGCATTAAAATTGAACCCCACTTCAATATGTATTGTGTTATTTTGTTTCACCTTTGAAATTTTCCCAATTACAAGCAGTAAAGTTCTTCAATTGTAAGTTGTGAACGAAGCACCACAGACATCAGTTGTACAGCTTGGTTGTAAAACAAAGTAGGTTTCTGCTGTTCGGACATATAAATCAGTGCAACTGGTAAATATACTTCATTTATATTAATCTGCATAAAGCGAAGACAAACTGATTTCTTGCTTGTATGTCACTGGCAGTTAACATATCTCCCAGATTAAAGGACTTTAAACTCAGTACAGATTTGCCCTTGCTGTGCAAACAGAGCTAAAATATTCCTCAACAGGATTATTCAGGCTTCACAGTGTAAATCCTCTCCTTCCCACAGTTCTACCAACTGCCTGCTCCCAATATTTAGTGTGCATCCTCCCCATCCCATCCCAGCACTGCACAGGGAAAAAGAGAAGAGAATAAGAGAAAAGAACAGGCATGGTAAACAAATATAACATTTAAGAGCAGAACATCACAAAAGGCGCCTGACTCCAGGGAGCTCGAAGATGAGCCAAGTTTAAATTGAAAGAAAAAACCAAAGTGCTCCTAAAAAGAGGGGAGGAAAACAGCTACTGAGAGGAGATAGGAGGCAATATGAAACAGGACACAGTGAAGCTTAACACAGCCTTGACTTTCAGCTCCTGAAAATAAAACATCTGAAGAGGCTGCCAGCCATCTTTAGAAGCTGCCACTGAGAGTTTCCTTACTACTGGGCAAGAAACTTTGGACAGATTCATTTCATTCTTATTAATAAAAGGATACTGCTGGCAGAAATCAGGCATGACATTACCATCAGCTGCTCACACCCCTTGTTTCAGCCTTCTCAAAATATCCTTCAAACATGAGACTCCTCCCATCCTTGGACACATCTCACAGGAGAACAGCAAGAGGAACTTTCAATCCAAATTGTACAGGTAAGTGCAGAAGACAATCACAGCTAAACAGAAACATCAGTCTTTTCTTACATGTACTTTATGAGGAAAATTTGGAAGTCCTGAAGCAGGAAGAAGGAAGGAATTTAAAAAAGAGTCTGGATGCCTTATTTCACTTAATGGCCATAATAGCTCAAGGTTTCCTGCGCCTGTGGGCTGGAAGACAAATGTTTTGGGTCAGCATTGACAAGTGATGGGAACATGGAAGATGGAAACAGACTTTGCAGGTGCTGGATTCCTTTTGTGGGTAAGTAAGTAAACAACCCTCAGCATCATTCACAAGCACCAGAATGGAGCCAGGTTCTGTTAGCTTGAAGGTGGATATTGCAGCTCTCTGAAGGCACCAGAAAAAGGTTCCAAAGGAGAGCCCAGGTGGGCAGCAGGTCTGTGTGGCCATTCCCTTGCCAAGTTACAGGCACACAGCCAGGAGCTGCACCTTCCCATGACTCAGCCTGGCTTATTGGTAATGAATTTCAGAGCTTTTGGCAGTGCTGCCTTTGCGCTTTCACAATGAACACCGGTTCGAGAAACAGTGAGTACAAACAGCTAGGAGACAGTTTTTGTTTCCTTTAAAAAAGCTCCTCTAATTTCACCAGCATCTGCAGCACCCAGTAGTGTCTGCATTGCTCAGTAGGAGTTGCAGATACTTCACAGTGAGAGCTCCATTCTGATTATTAATAGTTTATGCACTGGAAGATCACGACACCCAATTATCTTGTATCAGACTATTAGGGTGGTGAGTTCCACTGTGCTATTCTGAACAGAAGAAAATAGCAGACATTCTTTAAAAGTGCTATTTCCTCTTGAAAGACCAAAATCCGTATGAGAAGCTCAGCGGAGTGCCTTTCAAACAACTGTGCAGGATAATCAGACTGCTTATCCTAAGAGGCCCCAACAAGTTAATCCTAAAAAACCCAAACAGCTGGAAGTTCCTTTCTCCCCACACAGTAATACCCAGCCACCCCAGCTTTCAGCAGAGGACTGCCAGGCACTCAACTCCAAGTCACAATTTCCAGACACCTTTTTTCAGCAGTATTAGCACAATGCCAGACTACAAAAAGAAGCCCTGCAAGGAACCAAAAAAATACATCTGTGTTGCCATGCAGTCCCCCAGCAGAGCTCCCACCCCTCCCTACAGCACACCCTTCCCATCTGTGTTCTCAGCAATAAACACTGACTGAGTAGTGATGTACAATGAAAGCTGAGCAGATATCACAGCATAAGGTTGTCAGTCCCATATTTTTTCTCTTTCTAATGCTATAGGAGTGGAGGAACAAATGCATTTTTATCCACTTGTGCTTGTACACACATGTTGCTCGGGGAGCAGGTGGGTAAAAAACCCAAAGAAAGCTGGCATTGAAAGCAACAACCACTGGTAAATCTGAAAATTTAACCTCAAACAGCTGAATACTTTCAGGTATTAAGACACCCTGAGCTACATGACTTTTTAAAGCACCTTTTTGAATAAGTTAATGAAGTTCCAGTCAAAAGCACTTAAGGACACTTCTCCATTTAAAACAGGAGCCAGGAGAAGGGCAGAGCGAGACAGGACGCAGGTAAGTGATGCTACACAGTGGAAGGCAAGGAGAACCAGGTTATGGGCTCTGTGTGGTCCCCTCCTCACGTGCCTGGGCACCACAGCACGCGTTAACGAGGACTCCAAATCCAGAGGCAAGTTCCCATCAGTTCCAAATTAAAATGAACAGCACCATTAGGAAAGTGAAGGTGGCCTGGGGCCCATGGTGGATCAGGGCAGAGGGTTCCTCTGTGAGTGGCTAAGGATGGAGAGGCAGTGAGAAGAACCAGGAGGACAGGAGGAGCCAGAATCTCTCTTTGGCTGGAGGAGCAGAAGGGGGAGGAGGCTGCATTTTATGGAGCAGTTTGTGAGGCAGCTGCTGGAAGAACTGACTTTGGGGAAGCTGGATATTTGTGCTGCTGATGTAGAATGCAGGAGGAAGGGAGAATGGAGGCAGCACGAGTAGCTTCCATGGCTAGCAGTGGAAATGCTCCAAGCAGCTAGCACAGTGGTAAGCAAGGATGGGGAAAAAATTACATATATATGTATCTACACACACATATATATACATCTGCGTAGATAGATATATATATTTATATATAAAAAAAGGAAGACTAGATCTTCACTGCTTATCTATTCTTAAAAAAGAGAAACAGAGGAAGGGAAAATAACAAGAGGAGAGAGAAGCACCAGTCACAAAGAGTTCACAAGGCTTTTTTCCTCCTTCCCCCAGCGTCACTGCTCTGGCTCTGACCTTCGGGGCCGGAATCTCCGCTGGCCCGTTGACTTCCGCGTGGCCACGGCTGCGGTGAAGCCCACCAGGCAGCACAGGGACGTGGTGCCAAACTTGGCCGTGTCCAGCCAGCTGGGCGTGTCCACCTTCAGGTACCTCTCGGCCAAGTGCAGACTCATCACTACGAACCACAGGACTGAGGCAAACGCATCGATTCGCCGGAGCCTGCGACGGGAAAAGAAACCAAACAAGGGTTTCAACACCACTGAACCAGCTCGGTCCTGAGGAAAGAGAGGGAAGGTGGAGAGGGTAGCCAGACTGAGCAGGTTCTGTACTGCCTCCGACTACAGCACATCATGTGCAGCCCTGCCTGCTGCTGGGCAAGTGTCTGAGTAGATCAGTTCCACTTTCTACCAGAGCTGCACAGGCAATTTTTCATTCACAGTAATTCAAGCTTAAATTGAATCAATCAAGGCATGCAGTACTACGCGTCCCATTCTGGAAAATGTTTACCCCTGGATCACCGAGGCAACACAGGACTAGACAGCTCCCAGTAGAGCAGTTTGAAGTGAGACAGAAGCTGAGCACACCCACCTGATGCGCCCAGCCAGGAACATGGCCAGCAGGCAGGTGAAGAGCCCCAGCACGGCCACTGCCATCTGGTGATTCTTGCCGTAGGCCCACGCCGCGCTCAGGTTCTCCACCACGCGCTCCGGGAGCAGGCGCAGCAGCTCCCGCCAGCCCCTCACCGAGCCCTCGCTGCCCCCGCCTGCACGGGGGCTCGTGCCAGTCCTGTTGCGCACAGGGCCAGAGGGGACAGCAGCAGGGATGGCTGTGCTGAGGGAGAAGGGGTCGCCCGACCCGTACAAGGCCATCAGAACCAGGAACGTACAGCTGAGGAAGGCCAGGAACCGCAGAAGTATCACCTGAGCTGGTGTGGTGATGGAAGTGGAAGACGAGGATGAACACAAATTCTGCAGAGGGAGACAGAAACACCTTGTCAGAAGCTGAACAAACTGCAGCAAGGTTTTGAAACGGTGCTGTAGGAAAGAAACACTTCCAGACTGTATGGTTTACTGGACTGTTCTGCTCAAGTCCTTCTAAGTCTCTGTACTGGGCCGACACCACATGGGATTATTGTAGACTAGCAAGGAGAAACAGCAGAGATATGAGCAGAAACCACGGTCAGGCAGGGCAGTGAAACAACGAGAAGGTCATAATTCAATTCCCATTGTCCTTTTTTTCTTTCTTCCCCTTGTACTCTGTAATTTCCTGCACTGCACTCATAAACTGGCTTCCCTACCTCCCCTTCTCTGCCTGTCCCATTATTTTCCTTCCACTCTGTTATTACATTAGACTTACCTTCTGGCAACTGCACTGAATGACACCAGCAAGGGGAAAACCTCAAACTAAGGAGCATCTGTGGCAACACTCCTGTGCTCTTCTAAACTGCCACCACACCCCCAAGCTCCCAGGGCTAGAGAGCCCCAGGGCTGCTGCCTCCCTTTCCCAGCTGCAGAGCCAGGTGCAGCGGTACAAAGCTCTCTGTCCCTGCCCCTGAAGTCCCTCAGGTGTCCCCACGTACCTGGCTGTAGCTCTTGTCCGTCTCCCGGCGCCTGAAGTGGTGGCTGAGCAGCAGCGCCCGCAGCTGCCGGTTCTGGTGTTTGATGTAATACTCCACAGCAGCCTGGCACGGGCGGCACAGCTTGTAGGTCTGCTCCAGGTGGTGCTTGTACACCTCAATCTCCTCGTCATACTTGCCCTGGTGAGAGAGCAGGAGGGGGAAAGTAGGTGAGAAGTGCAGGTCCCTCACCAGTTGTCATGTTTGCTATCGACAGGTGGACAAAGCATGACTCCAGTCTCACAGGGACAGCTCCCTGAAACCAGACCTGGGCAGTGACCAAGCTGCAGGCCAGGCATACAACCAGCTTCACACAGAGCTGACCCAGCCTCCATGTCCCAGAAGGGATGGCAAAAAAGAGCCTTGGAGGAGGCAGCTGTGGCCCAGTATCAGCATGCTGAATTTCTGTGCCCGATTTTGCTGTCTTTTTTGAGATCTTATGAACTCCACATAGGTGACACAAATAACTAGAATTACTCTTCCTCTCCTCAAATGAAGGGACACAAAATACCTGTTGCTCCTTCACTCCAGGCTCATCCCTCCCTGGAACAGCCAGCCCTGCTGTGCAAGGCCTCTGCTGTCACACTGACACCCTTATCCAAGCACACTCGTGGATAACACAGTCCCAGGTTTCTCAGCTGGCACAGGCACTGCAGTTCACTGAATGCCAAAAAAGGGGCCAAAGGCTGGCAGTACTTGAGCAACTGGATAGGTCTGGCAAGAGGCAGGGACTAGAAATAAAGCTGAGAAAGGGCATCAGACAAAGATATTTTCATTTATCATGATCAAATTTCAATCTGTTCTCTGGGAGTCATTCTTATTAAACCCATTACAATTACACAAAGCAGACTGGATTAGGCAAACCAGAGGATGGATACATCACACTACAGCTCAGTGTAACCCCAAGGCTTGACCACAGCTGAAGGCTACGGAGTGCAGCACAAAATTCTCTGCATGAAACTTTAGGGAGCCATAAAACTGTGAAGGAGAAACCCCACTATCCCATCCTCCATGTATATCAAGTAATGGGAAGGCCAAGAAGTTGCTCAGCAGGAAACCCTGTTGCTGTAACTGCAAAATCCCTTTGCCCTTCTAGGCACAGATGCCTAACCAGGGAAATTATGTGGCTGCAGAGGATTCCTCTCCTACTTCACTAGTAAATGCAGAGCAGAACAGCCAGGGCCTCAGGAAAACAAAATCTATTAAGGCTTTTATTGTGGGCTGTTGTGCCTCTCAGATCCCATAAACTCAGCCATGGGAAGTACCAGAGTTGTAAGATGATCTCAGAAATGTTTTGGGCTCGAGCTTCAATTTCCAGTGCTCATCTAGAACAGGGGTACATTCCAGCTTTGAAGTAGAATTAGGTAAATTTGCAACACTAATCAGTGAACTTCTCTGCACTGGAGCCACACAGTGCTTCTGAAGACTGTTGGAGCATCATTCCACAGCACACTGAGAAACTGCTCTCTCTCCTGCTTACTGGGCTGCATCATGGAATGAACAGAGCAGGAACAGCAGATACACGGATGGGAATGCCTTGGACAAACATTCTCCAGTGACTGGCAGTCCCTAACGAACACTTACCTCCTCCCTTGGTGAGAATGAAGCCAGCTGTTTGATTTTCATGGTTTGATGGTTGTTGCATTTCTTGCAGAGCAGAATTTGGCTGCTCACCCACTGCTGCGGTTTGGCGGGGTCACAGAAAGTCGGACTGCCCGACACAACGTGGTTAAGGTGTTCCATGTACTGGGCAGGGATGGGCTTGTTGTAGTCTCCATTCTGACAAAAAGCAGGGGGGAAAGCAAACATTCCATCATAAAATCAAAGCTAGGTTGACTGTAAGATTCCCTAAGCTCTGTCAGCAGCTCTACATTTCATTAGCATTCACCTACGTAACAAAATAAGTAAGTAAAAAAAGAGACAAAATGCTTCAAATCTTCGCCCCATCTCCAGTGTCCTGCACACCTATCACAAGTAGCTGGTGGTGCTGGATTTCAGCTTAAGACAGGCCTTGCTATTTAACGGGATACAAAACCAGAGAAGAATTGTTCCATATAGTAAAAAGAGTATTCTTAAGAGATATGTCAAGGCCACTTTTGCCCTTTAAAGCAAGAGAGGAAAATTTGCCTTGGTCTCTCTAGCCAGCACACCCCAGTGCAGTGGATTCTTTCTCCAAGTTCAGGTGCAGAGCCCACGGGTGCTCAGCGCAGAGCTGCCAGCTGTCCAACCGCTGGACATTCAGCTGCCCTGCAGCTGTACCATCCCAAGTGAGGAGCAGGGCTCCCAGGGCATGCACATCCCCAGCTGCTGCTCCCCGTACCTCCTGGAAGCCGTTGTACTGCTCGCAGTTGGGGCAGTCCCAGCAGTTGCGGTTCCCGTACGGCACCACCGTGTCCTGATTGCAGAACCAGCAGTTCACCGACACGTGCGTGGGCTTCTTCCTGTCGGGAGAGGAAACGTCTCAGGCAGGAGCACTGAGCTCAGCTGACGGAGAGGAAAGCAATGGCTTTCAAACAGGGAAATGCAGGAAAACAATCAATCTTCCCGTTCCATGTGCGTAGTGCTATGACTCGGAGTAGTCATTTTAGCAATGAAAAGATGGACTGTTAAAGTGGAAATAAATTCTGCCTGACAATCATACCCCTGTTCTAGTACCATGGACGTGCCAGAATTTTAATAATAACCTTGTGAATTACCCATTTCACTGTTTTTCAGGGGCATATTTGGGGGTGCAAGTCCTCTCCATAATCAGCAGTGTTATTCTATGAGAAGGTGCAGTAGAATTGATGCTTAATACACAGGATTCCAGGAGAAGGAAGTCAGGATCCACAAGACCTGCCTGTGACAGTGCTCAGAAACCCAGGAAACAGGCTCATGGTTACAGTTCTATCTGCCCCGTTTGGCAGAAAATTTTTCAAGGACAAGGGCATATCAAATTATCCTGAGGTTCCAGCACTGTGAACAGCTGTTTCTTCACAACTTTAAGTACTAAAGGAACTGAGGAATCAACATTTCTTCCCCTGCTTTTATGCACTAGAACTGAAGGGATAAAGACTAATGACCTTGATCCGTGAGCCCCTTGTTTTCTAAAGCAATCCTGTTAAAACAACAGCCAGTACAGACAAACAGCTGTGACGTGGCCCCACCACAACAGGTTGTGACAGATGTTTGAGCAAAGAACTTCAGTGGCCCAAACCCCTGAGCCTGTCTGCTAGAGAAGCTCTGCATTTGTCTCGACACAGTGCAATCCCCAAGAGGAGCTTCCTGGCAGGTCAAGGCACCACAGCCCAGCTGTCTGGGTTTATCAGAACCAGTCCCAGTTCCAAGGGAGGGCAGCTGCTCAGGACTCGCTATGGCATCTACGCAGACAGATGGAGCCAGCTGCCACCAGCCCAGCTCCACTAGGGAATTATTAATCTGTGTGGCTGCACTGCAGCAGCAGAGAGGGCGATGGAGCAGGGGAGCTCACCAAGGGCCTGGGGAGCAGCTAACAGTAGCCAAAGTGCTCCCAGTTGAGAGCAACTTTTCCCAGCTGTGGGAAATGTTCTCTGCTGCTGAAACATCTGAATGCTGCAGAAGTGTTGCCTGGCACCCTGCAACCAAACAGCCAGGGGGGGTCTTCTCTCTCAGCCATCACCTCTCTAGATGGATCTCTACAATTGACATTTTTTCCCATTTCCATAGACCATGCCTTGAAACTTGGTTCATAAAATATCAAACCCTCAAGCAATGTCCGAGCCTCCTGTTCAGGCACTAACAATGAGGATATGCTTGAAATGAAGCACTGAAAAGCCAGAATGTACAAAGGATTCCCTGCCAGATGCTGAAAGAAAATGGCTGGAGCTACTAGGATGACAGATTCTCATCTCAAAATAGATGCAAACACCCACACTCCTCTTAAAATGAATATTCCCTGCTCAACTTTCTTCACTGCCAAGGGGGCTCAACTGATCCGAGTTAAAAATACCACTGCTAAAACTAACAGGCAAAAAAAACCCCCAAACCAACCCAGAGTTTAAAGCAGACAAATCTAGGTCGACAGTCTGAGTTATCCACGAGCTACCGCTGTCCAAAAGCCAAGCACATGCCAAAGCAGCCACGTGAAGGGTGGACAACAACACCTGTTGTATTGGTTCAATCTCACTGTCACAGGTGTAAAAGCTGTGCAAATATAACATGTAGGGTTCAGCCCCCAGAACACAAACCCTGCTGCTCCTAGGGCACAGCCTGAACTCTGAGGGAGGTTATTGCCCAGGTCCCAGGTACTGCAGAACCTGCCACAACCCCTCCCTCTCGCCGCTGTGCACCATCCTCTGGCACCCACGGAAATAAGACACACCACCCCTCAGCTTCTACCCACCCCCAGGCTCTAAATTCCATGACATGACAGAGGTAGAAGCACTGATTTCAAGGATAATGAGCGGAAAGCACTGGCAAAGAAATGAATAAAGCAGTCATGCTATAAAGCAAAAACCATCAATGCCAAACCCTACCTGAGAACTTGCTAATATCAAAGACCAAATCCTCAGTATACTCGAGACCTTTCCATCTTTTTCCAAACAGGATTTCCCTTCTCGCTCTTGAGGCTCAGGAAGTACTACCAAGGATTAAGTAGCAGCACTTCATTCTGACAATGTATGCAAAAGAAATGGCTACATCCTGGATTATTTAGGATAAAAGGCAGTAATACTTCCTTTTGTGAACCTATAATCTGCTGCCATAGAAATAGGTGCAAAAAAATCCCAAATTCCCAATCTGGTGCACGCAAAAAGAAGAACAAGGGGAGAAAAAGGTCATTTAGGCAAGAACATGTAGGTAGGGTGCTAATTTTCTAGTTACTGGGCAGGACTGAAAAAAAACAGAAAACAAGTTCTGCATTTGGAAAGACTCTCAAATACAGATTTAACTACTTTGGAGCTATATTTACCTTGACTGAATTCAGGCAGCAGCTGAGGGCAGTGAGCTAAAGCACACACTGCTTTTGAAGTCAGATCCTGGTATGAGACTGACAACACAAACCCAAGCCTTTAGCGTGCGCTCAATCCCTTGCAAAATGAAAGGCAAATCACCCCTGAGGAGTTTATAATCTACCACTGTACCAATCTGAACCAGCTTCACTGGACAGAGAACCTCCCAGCAACCAAAAACCTGAGCAACAAGAAGTAATTGAGTTACCTGCAGCACAGAGAGATTCCATTCACAGCTGACTTGCTGTGCTAACTCCATGTGTAACCTGCACACCCAGTCAGGCTCAGAAAATATTCCCAGGCTTGGACAAATTGTTTTGCAGGTAGAAAGTATTTGCTTAAGACAAAATTGAGGAGAAAATACCTGCAGTAAACTCAGTTATGAGATCAACACCTAAATGCTGACATTGCTCAGATAATATGACAAAATGCTCCTTTGTGAGAAGCTACTGGATTCCGTTATTTTGCTCACAAAAATCAGGCTGCAGCTCTGCAGGTCCCATTGACAAACACTGGTTAGCAACCAGTTTGTGTCTGTCATGTAACGTAAGGAGGAACCTAGGCTCCTTCCAACTCCCAGCACTCTTCATTACTCCTCATTTATACACACATTTAAGGTCATGCTGAAGTCCATGCTTCTAATGGATTGCCACAACAACAGTCCCCTTATAAGTGCTGGTAATAATAAACTGGATTTATAAATATTTTTATTTACATCTATTCCCCACCCTCTTTACTACTAAGAGAGAAGATGAAGATGTTTACTCTTCTATAGTCTTGAAAGAGACCACTGGTGGATGTGCAGCTCTTCGCTGGATTATCCTCATTCTCTGCCAAGGATTAGAAGAAAAACCCAATTTTCCATTAAAGGTATTTAAAGCAGCAGTCTTCACTCTGGCACAACTGGATTACGAAGCAGTTATTCATATGTCTATGCCAGCAAATCTGAACAAAAAGCACATGGGGAAGAGGGGCTGTTTTGCACAGATCAGTTTTGATCAAACGACATCTAGGGGCACTTGGACAGACCAAGCCCTGGCCCGGCACTGTCGGCACAACTGGGTTAAGAGCTCAGCTCCCTGGCAAGGAAGCTCCTGGGTGGCAGATAACAGCTGCCAAACTCTAGGTTGTGCCCATGTCCATCGCCTGTCAGTAAAGGGGTCTGTCAGTGCAGACCCAACACTAACCCCCATTTTCCAGTGCAAGAAAAACACATCACAGCTGCCTAGACTCCAGCAGGTGAACTATGATATAGATGCATTTGCTCAGAACTAGCACCTATAGACAAGATTTAGCCATGAGACCAAATTTCTAGTACAGCGTTGTAAGTTACAAAGCAGCTTGTCCTCTCCCAAGAGCCAGACTTAGTGATCTCTCAACCAGAAAAAAGGTGCCCAGTGGACCCAGGCAGGGACACAGACCCAGTGATAACCACCCCCAGGTTCTGTGCATATCTGGACATCAAATCTTTTATCTCCTTGATCAACAAAAAGCAAAGGCAGCATCATATCCATGCCTGACATCATGTCTGTGTCCCTTATTATGCTGTCCTTCTGATGGCTATGGAAGATTCATTTAACTAAGGCAGAACTAAGAAATGTGGAAGTATCAGGATAGTACTGAGAAATACAAACATGTAGCCTCAAAGAATTATCAAGGTCACCTGAAAGAATTTACCAGCAGTCTTCAAGGACTTGGGGAGAAATGCTTTCCATTCCAGAAACCTTTTAATGAACCTGAGCAAAACAAATCCAATCTCCTCCCTCAAAAGGCATGTTAGCCTCAACTGGGTCAAAGAAATCTTGCCTGCTTCAGTGGGATTGCTTTAGGCCACCTGGATTACTTGGCTACCCTAAATCTGTCATAGAAATGCTAAGTCTTATATATGGGCTAGTGTCCCATTGATCATTGATATGGTTAAATAAACAGCAGATGCTTTAGAGCAAACCTCAGGCATCATATTGAGGATGTAGGAATACGCTTCTCTTGCAAAGCATAAACTTGAAATGAACCTTAACACAGGGAGCCCTTGGGACTGGCTTGTCTCCAATAGAAGCACTTAACAGACAAGCAGACTGCAAAGTCTATTGCTATAAAGACTGAAATGCCTTATATTCCACACATCCCTACATTCCTATCATGCTATGCTAGATTAGAATCTGCCAAATTAAGCTTTTCTCCTTTTACGAGATCTGAATCATGACATCTCTCCTGATGCTTTTCAAACCTGGTTTTCAATTGGTCTGAATTTGTTCTAAGACCAGGAACGTTCTGTGCAATTAAGAAATTAGTAACCAGAGAATTCTGGTCCTTAATCAATAATTTTGACTTGTAAGGCATCTCTCCAAGTTCTAGCACTGTGCCAACAGCGCTGTTATTTTACAGACCTGTTCCCCAGCAATCTTTCCTTCACCCCACATCAACCAGAGAAAGGAGCAGGATCTTCTCTCTCCCTGCCTCAAAGACGTCAGAAAACAAGCAGGGGAGACCCCGCTCGCCCCGAGCCGCGTCCCCCGGCGGAGTGCCTGGGCCGGAGGGCGGGCAGCGATGCCCGTACTCACCGCTCCCAGCGCAGCGCGTCCTGGATGCTCGCCCGGCACACAAAAGCCATTCCCGGGGATACGGAAGAACGCACCCAGCCATTCTCCCACACACTCCTGCCGCCGACCACGCGGGGAGCCCTGCCCCGCACACCCGCTCTGGGGACGGGCACGGACCCTCCCGGGGCTCTCCAGGAGCGGCCCCGCTGCTCCCACCCCCGCGGGGCGGCCGGGCGGGCCCCGGGCCCCGCGTGGCGCCTTCCCGCCGCCGCGGGCCGCATCCCGCCATGGCCCTGCCTCCCTCCTTCCCTCCCTCCCTCCCTCCTTCCTTCCTTCCCAGCCTCCCTCCCCGCGCCCCTCCGGCCGTACCTCCGCGCGATGCGGTAGAGCAGCAGCCCCGCGGCCGCGGCGCAAGCGGTGACGCCCAGCCCGGCTCCGTCCATGCCGGTGCCGCCGCGCTGACCCGGCGGCGGCGGTGCCGCTTTGTAGGGGCGCGGCCGCCCCCCGTCCCGCCCCTCGGCCCGCGGGGGCGGCGCGTGACTCACGGAAAGGCCGGAGTCGTGCGGCGGGGCCGCCGTGAGTCAGCGCCGCAAAGGCCGAGATCGTGGCGGCGGGGGCGGCCCGGGGCCCCGGCGCTGCCCCGGCCGTGCGGGGGCCGGGCAGGGGAGGTCGTGCCTGGCCCGCCGTGCCTGGCCCCGGCGCCCGGCCCGCACAGCTCAGAGCGGGGGGGCATTGCCTCTCCTAAATTTAGACGGCGGCGCTTTCTGTGTGACAACAGGGACAGGCCCCGCTGAAGGACGGCCGCCGCAGCCGGGCACTGCACGGAATAGCCCGAGCTGGAAGGGATGTACAGGGGACACAGTCCAACTCCTGGCCCTGCACAGACACCCCAATAATCCCACCCTGGGCATCCCTGGCAGCGCTGTCCAAACGCTCCTGGAGCTCTGGCAGCCGCGGGGCCGGGACCATTCCCTGGGGAGCCTGGGCAGTGCCCAGCACCCTCTGGGGGAAGAACTTGATACCCCACCTAACCCTCCCCTGACATAAATTCATAGCCTTCCCTTGGGTCTGTCACTGCCCACGGCGAGCAGAGATCAGTGTCTGCCGTCTCCCCTGAGGAGGGTGGTGCAGACTGGGATGAGCGTCCCTCAGTCTCTCCAGGCTGAACGCTCCCCGTGCCCCCGGCCGCTCCTCTGCCCCACGGCCCCTCGCGGGCCCCAGCTCTGAGGGGGAAAAGGCTTCAAAGCCCTCAGCACATCCACCCCCAGCACCACAAACAAGACTGGAAACAAGGCGTCTATAAAAAGGCAGAGAGCCGGCAATTGGTCAGTTCTCCCCTAGAAAGGAAGGTAACCCCGTTTATGCTCTCATCCCTCAGCACGCACAGGTGGCATCTGCTGTTCTCACAGAACGTGAAGCAGTTGGTCATTTGACAGTCGTGCCGTGCTTTTACACGAAAATAAGATCTTTCCAAAATATGAGACTGACCCAGCCTCAAGTTGTGTAGCTGTTTTTGTGATTAAAACAAAAGAAAAACCTCTCAGCGCAATAAAATTGCTTAAAATTCAGGAGTTCCAAGTTTTGTCAGCATCATGTTTTTTAAAAGGCATAAATGGAAAAGCTCTTCATAGACAAATATTTGTACTGGGAGTAAGCTTAACTACGGTTGGGCTCTTCACTGTTCCATTTCCATCTGTACAGATTTAATCATGGAAATTAATTCTACGGAGTAACAGTGAATATTTCATCTTAACAAATTTAAAAGGCGTATAATTTTTCCATCTCTCTTCCATTGTTTAGTGCGATTACTTAGGGATTGTATAATGAAACCAAATGATAGGGAAAGGAGGAAGAACAACCCACCCAGTCATTTGGTACACCAAGACCTTGTGTGTGTCCTCCAGGACTTGTGCTGCAGAGCTGGTCTGTTTTTCCTACACAAGTCCCTCCCTTCCTATCGGCTCCATCTGCAGTATCAGTGCAACCAGAGGTGCATTGTTTACAAGTTTCCTCCGTAGAGGAGCTAATGAGGAACTTGTGCAAGGGGCACCATCACAGTACAAGCATGGAACACAATTCCCAGCAAATGCGGATATTTTGAGGGTTATCAAGGCAACCACAGATATCTAAAGGGAGGCAGTTAAGTCTTACAGTGTAAGGATTTGGGAAATCCTCAAGTGGCTCAGAAATACTTCCAAAACTAAATTAACCAACATGAGTAGCTCATAATATTGCAGCAACAGTATGTGTGTAACTTCCATTCAACTGTTAATTTATGAATGGGATGCAGTCCTGGTAAAATTAATGGAATCTTTGTGGTCACTTCAGATAGCACCGTAGTTTCATCACCTTACTGATAATTAAGCTACAAAGTAATGAAGCCTTTACCCACCTTCCATGAAAATGACTTTCTGAAGAAGCTGGAGGAAAGAACAGTGAAAAATTCTTTTAGATTAACTTTCACAAGCAGAGAAAGCTTGGTTATTTTTAAATTCAGGTGTTGTTTTGGAAAAAGCTACTTCAAATTCTTCCCTCTGGTAATAGGCTTATTCCATACTCAGTGACATCAATGGGATTGCTCACAGAGCGTCACCTAAAAATGGTAACTCTTTACAGGGTTTAAGGAATCAAGGGCTAGTGAATTTTAAAAATTCTATTAGAGAGAGGAAGGAAAAAGGATTTAATTATACTAATTCAGAAACTCTATTGTCTCCAGGTATAGCTTATTAACCCCTTATCAAATTAAGACTAACTCTGTCAGGATTGGTAGCAAAGCTGAAAGGACAAAACCAAAAATCCTGCAGAATACATGATTTTCCATCAGATTTAGGCAAACAAAAATGTGTTCACTTTCTCTTGCCTTCTCTCTTTCCGAGTCCCAGACTTCTCAAAAGGGTTGGAGTTCCTTCTCCTCATTCTCAGAAGACATCAGCAGTCTACACATTTGACTAACATTTTAGAAGTGAGCTAGTGCACTGAAGTACAGAGGAATGCTAATTTAGAAAAGCAAATCTCAGAAAATGTTTCAGAGTAGCAGCACAAGTGTCCTATTTCTCAAAAATAGCAACACTGTTTGACAGTTTTGCCTCCTATAAAGAGACTGAAGATTTTGCCTCTCATCATCTCCATAAAAAAAGCCATGTCGATTTTTACTCAACTGTTTCCTATTTTAGCTTAGGGAGAATGTGATAAGTTATTTCCAGTAAGACATAATAGAAATCAGTTATTTTTTGCAGTTTTGCCTCATAATGAGGTACGCACACATTCTACTCTCTTTGCACTAAGCTCCTACATCACACTGATGTCAAACATGACCTCAAGTACCAGTCATCAGCTGGGGTCTACTGGGAACAAATGGGAAGGTTTGAATCCAGTTACCAGCCCTTCCTATTTCTGCAACAAAATCCCAGCCTGAAAACTTCACCTGATCAAAGACAGCCCTGCTCGCTACCAGGCTGTTTGCTAACGCTTCCCATGCTCCTCCCAAGCCCACACAGCATCTCTGCTGTGAGCAGTCCCTGAAGTCAAAGCTGTCCAGAAACACTTGTTTATGCTCGAGGACTCAGCACCTGCTCAGATCATGAGGAGCTCGTTGCTGTCACTAGCAGGGAAGGCCGAAGCTGGCCTCAGATGCTGCCGTGTTTGCCTCAGCTGCCAAAGCAAATGACACTAATGAACAGAAGGGCAGAGTATGGCAAAGCAAAACACCAGCCTACATGTGAGTGCTAAAATGTTATCCTGCACTGTCAGTAATAATTCATATGCCACATTTTAATCACAAGGTGCTGCTGCAATACAAGTGGGGTGAAGACTATTAAAATGAAAGCATATTCTAATGTATTTGAAAGAACTAATCTCAAAGGTAAGAATTGTATCATAAGAACTGTTGAAAATCTCTGTCTCATGGAATTTCCACAGGGCAGCCAGGCCGCAGTCACTGACTGTCTTTATGCTCTCAGGCCTGCACAAAAGCAAGGTCTAAAAGCCAAGTCAGGACAGATGTGTTTATACCCAGTACCATAACCAGGTATCCCCAGTGCACAGAGGCATGCACACAACTGTAATTACATTCTTCCTAAAAGCCTCCCACAATCCTATTGCCAGTGCAAATGGCTTTTCTAAGAGATTCTGGTGTGCATAGTTCATACCATCAAAACAGAGAAACAAGTTTGTCCTACTTGAACACTCCAGGATGTTCACACAGGAGTGAACAATGCACCTTGAAAAAACCAGAACTACTCTCAAACTTATTTGGGCACTTAGGCTATTACAGTGCTCACAAGCAATATGACCCAGTGGTAAGAAGACAGTTTCAAATGTCCAAGCCAGTTCTCCTGTTTTAATACAGTTTTAATGAACATCAGTCCAAGAGATCACTTGATAGTATGAGGTTGACCACATATGGCTGTGCTTAAGGAAAAGGACAAACATATAATTAAATTAAATAATGTAATTTAATTTAGTAGCAGTTTAATTATCATCAAGTTAAAAAAAATTATAATTAACTATTAACGTTAATGACTTGAGACCTTTTAGAAAGCATGAGTCCAAAAGGAAATATCCACAGGTGGTCACAGACTTGTAGTTTTCCCACCAGCACTGCCACCTGCACCAGTCTCTTAAAGGACTATTTGTTCAATGAAAAAATTGGTCTTCAGTCTGTAAGAGGAGCCTTGGCTCTGCTACTTTGCGTGGTCTTCTAAGAGATACACAATTAACTCGTAGGTGGACAAGACAATGGCTGTGTTTGGTATCTGCCGGATGAGCTGGGCAAAGAGTCCTCTGTAGAAGGCCAGGTACCCCTCCTCCTGTGCCACCAGCCGAGCTGTCTGGATGAAAGTCTTGTACTTGGTGCCTTCCTCTCGCAGCCGTGTCCGGATGACCTCTGCACAACAGGGAACCAGAGCCCAGAGTTACCAAGGAGAAACGTGCCAGTACCAGGAATGTTCCTGTGTTCAAACCCCAGGGACATGAAAACCTTCTGTACCAGCTACCAGCCAGTACTTCCAGCCATGGAACCCTGGACACACTGTCCTTCAGGCAAGAGGAAGAGTTAAAGAGGAGTTCTCTTTCATGTGGAATAAATGAATGATTTGCTCACTGAAGCTACTGCAGATCTAAATGCTTTACTGATGCTCACATAATCAATGCTGCTCTTTCTACACAACCACATCATTCACATCTATCCAAAAAGACTAACACCGTTCAGTCCACAACGTGATCACAGAATCCCAAAGGCTGTGGGTACTTACCCAGCTGAGGCTACTAGTAAGAACAGAAACATTAGGCAATCCATTTTTTGGTGGTTTTTGAGTTGTTTTTAAACTAGCAAGTCCCAATCACCAATCACATGTCTAACTAGGAATAGTGGGACCAATACTGAAAATGTCAGTGCAGAAGCCAAAGCAATGTGCATTTGGCCCTTTGAACATCTAAGAGTTTTACAGCCCCAGGCCCATCATTTGTCTTGGATTCCAGGCAACAGCTGTTGCACTGCACTCATAAATGGAAGGGTTAACATACCATGAGGATAGGCAATACAAGAGGCACAGCCCTTGGAAACAGCAGCAGCAACCATCAGTCCAAAGAAGCTTGTCGAGTTCCTTTCGGTCCCGTTAGAAGAAGGGGGCAGATGGACTTCCTTTAAGTGCTTTTTTAAACTTTCATAAATAGCAAAGCAGATAATGGTCTCAGAAATCCCTGCATAGGAGGCAGTCAGGCCCCTATAGAAACCACGGATACCTTCTGTCTGGTAAACGTATCTAGCACACTGCAAAGCATTCATTGGTTTGGAGCCCCTCACTCTAAAAAACAAACAGAACAGAGCATATCATGAGCCAGGAAAAAGAATTAATGTTAAAAAAAACCCTTATGGCTTTCAATAGTTTTTATAACTACAGAAATGGTTCTCTAAGTTTTACTCCAAAATTCTCCTAGGAAAGCTGCACAGAGCAGGACTACTACCATGCTAAGAGTGCACACTTGGCTTTGCTACTTCCTTAATATATACTCATAATTCCTTCAGCTCAAATTCAATCTAGTCTGTCACAGCTCACACCAAGGCCTTAAAAGACAATAAGCACTGAAGAGACATTGGCTTTAAATGGAATCACCAGTTTGACACAAAGCATCTTTAGCAGGCCAAGAGACAGAAGTCTGCTGCATGAGAAATGATCCTTCATTTTAAAAGGCAGCACTCAGTTCAAAGGTGCCACCCTGCAAAGTGCTGGAATTAACTCTTATAAATTATTTATAAAGTTGTTGTGCCTTATAAGATCCTTTTTATCTGACCTAGCATGTCCTTGCAGGAAGGAACTTCCATTCTAAGCAGTCACATTATTAGCAGAGTCCCTTATTGCTTTGATATCCACTAGTGACTGCGAATCATTCAACTGAAAGAGATTGCTGTCAAATTCCCTCTGCCTTCAAGGAGGTGTGGTTAACAGGAACACAATGGTGAAGGAGGCAAAAGAACGTTAAACCACTGCAGCAGATTCTTATGGCCTCTAGAAAGTTTTATGAAATAAACTGCTGTGTCTTCATCACAATTTAAAGCCAGCACCCTTTCTGTTACAGCTACCTGAATAACACACCTGCCTGATCTGGGATCTGTACAGGTGATGCTGCCAAAAGGGACACAGACTCCACCCTTGTGCTCAGCCTCCCACATGAGCTCTCATGACCCTTCCATAGCTTCTATTCAGTCCTCAATACATTTATCCTCATCATCAACCCCAGAACTACAGAGGATTCTGTAAGCAGCAGAGAGAAAAATAATGCTATGCTAAACTAAAGATTTACAGTGAAACCAGAGGCTGAACCTAACCCAGCAGTCAAGGCAACTCCCACATCCTTCTCAATAGTTTCTGTGCATCAAACTGAAGCAAGACACACAGAACCTGAACCTTTAGTCTGACCAGACAGAATCAAGGTGGCTTGAAAGGTGGAACTGAGAGTCAGGGAAAAACTGGGCAAGATCTATCAAAGCACAAAGAGCCATGAGTAAAACCACAACAGTTCAGTTTTCCAGAGGCTCCTGTAGCCACTCGGTAGCACCCACTACCCCCCCTCAGTTACTTACTTCCGTTCCAGCTGCATTCTCGTCTTCACCATCCATATAGGGTTCATCAGGGAATTTGTGATAAAGGCTGAAGAAAACAAGACCAGAAGTACAGCTGAATCCAGGCCATTGTATGAACCTTACCCCCTGTGCAGCGAGACAGTTCTATCACCAGCTCTAGCCAGAGGTGTCAACAGCCACACACGTGCACAGCTTCCAACTTCATTTTAAAATTCAGGAGGCACCAATCCATGGATTCTTCCTTTTTGCACCTATTTTAATATGTGTGTCATGTTCCTAAAGGCTGTTGCAGACAAGATGCCTTCCTTAACTGACTGGTTTTGGAATTCCAGCTCAAAGGAAACCCGTGGGGACACAAACCTGCACTGGACTCGTGTTCCCCAGGGCTGTAGGTGGTGCCATTGAGCCGCTCATTAACAGAACCCACCCCTAATTAAGGGCTTACTTTGGGAACGATTATTTTTAGTGACCACTTTCGTGACTGATGATTGAATTAGGGGAGCTCTTCTGCAGTATTTTTCCGACAAGAACAAACTATTTTTCCCAGCCTGGTAGGAAAAATACAACATCCTGAAACAATCTGGCAAAAGCAGTATCAGAAGTTTAATGGTGTTTACTAATATTTTTTCCTTGCATTAAGAGACATGACCAGAGCATTGCAGTTGGAAAAAACATCCCAGATTAATAAACAACAATCTAGAAATATTTCCGTGCTGAACAGAAAAACAGTTCCTCTGTAGACAAGGCCAGATAGGAGCTAGCAAACTCCTGTTTTTTGGCATATACCACTCAGATTAAGTGCACATATTCAGCACCTGCCACCACTGGCCTTTGTTCTTGTTTATAAACCACAATTAACCAGAGACATCAGCCAGGACTGGTGTGTTAGCCCACGTCCTGCACAGACAGGCAGCCCAGTCCCTGCTGTATGAGCCATTCTAATTATTTCCCAACTATTGAGAGGGTTGGAAGAAGTCTTGTAGCAGCAACAGCTTGGCATAAATCCTTTCAGGTACAAAGTGCATCTCAGAGCCACCATCTCAGGTACCAGTGCTCTCAGGTACACATTGCCTGCTCTGGCTGCACACTGGGCCAGTGCTGCAGACCAGGGGGAGGAGGAATTACAAACACTTACCAGCAGAACCTGCCGAACAGACGTGCACAATGTTGCTGTTGGGCACAAACATGCTGTTAAACTGCTCTTTGGCTTTGGAGTAGCATGCAAAATAGACAGCTCTGTGGGGAAAAGAAGAAGAAAAGCAATGTAATACAGACAATGCCAAATTAGACAGTTACTGCTCTTCACCCTGCCCCCTGAAAGCCAAAACTTTCTCTGAAGGGGCCTCCACATGACTACTTCCATCTACAAGGGCATAGGGCTTTTTGTTTTCTTTCTTCCCTTACATTACAGCGCCACAGTTTGACTTGACACCCACAGGGTAGGAATATTTTGCTATGGGAGGCAGCATGGTATTGCAGACAAAGCAAGTTAGATCAGACATCTACCCTTGCACTGGCATTATACACACTTTGGGAAGGTCACTTTCCCACCTGGAGCCCATGTTTTCCATACATTTGTTCAGCACTCTAACTGCATTAGCAGCACTTCCTGCTATAAGACTGAAATTCGAGTTTTATACACCTTAAATCCCTACAAAATGCACAGGAACGGAGGCAGCTGAGCTGATCTACAGCAGTCAACCTGCTGAGTAAGGAGCTGTCTGAGCCAAGTACGTTCAGCTCGCAGCTCCCTGAAGTGAACTGCTAGAAAAAGGTGGATAGTGGTGGCTACAATCTGAGAATTTCCATGAAATACCTTATGGAAGAATCTGAAGGAACACAACAGACAGCATGAGTGAGTTGCATGGAAAAGCAGAGTCCTGGATTCAGAGCCCTGCTGCAAAGGTTACCTGTACAGAAACAGGATTCCCTGCTGCTGGGGGGGACATCCCACCTACTAGGCAAGAGGCCAGAGAGGGAGTTCATCACTTTTCAGGCTCCTTTCTAACTGGTTCAGTTTCAGGCAGAGAACATCTGCCAATATCTTGACTGCTAACGAGTTTTATCATTTCCTAGACAGAAATATCTTCAGCCCTGCCAAGAACAGGACAGTCACAGGGAGAGACCATATAGGTGTTGCAAGACTTCCAAATGCAAACAAACTTTTTTGCTGCTAGAAGAGGGACACACCCCCCTTTTGGGGTTGTGTGGCAGCAATGAGACTCCTTCTCCCTCAGCTGCAGTTTTTCATTTGAGAGGAATTTAGGAAAGCAAGGCCCAGAGAGCTACTCCTCTCCCCTGGCATGCAGCTCCCACTCACTGCTAGGCAGGCACTGGTATGTGCTCATGGAAGCAGGACATTAAAATAATGCAATTATTAACCCTACAGACTTTGCTGCACTACCTCTTCCTTTTCAAGCACAGAAGTGGCTCTTGCAAGGACTTGGAACTTAAGTATACTTGGCATTTAAGTGCCTTATTTGCTCTGCACCTTCCAGTGTTAAAAAGCGTCAACCAGATTTTTATCAGTATCTCTTGGTGTGTACACTGAGCAGAATACAGGCACAAAGTTTACAGATGGGATAACTTCATGGCCTATTATTTTGAATCACAACTGTACTGTAACATTTGTGTTGGCACCTTAAATGTGTCTTTTAGCAAGAGTTTAACTATTTACCTTGATGGTGCAACTCCAACCAAGTTTGGGCCCAGCCCTCGGAAGAGTGACCTTGGTCCTTCTTTTTCCAGAATTGACCTTAAAATAAAAAACAAACAGGGAAGGAGAAGATAGTATTTGGGTTAAAAGTTAGTTTCTTGTTCAGTGGGGCAGAGAGCCAAAAGAACTACACAAAATCAGAGTATGACTTGTGAAGCTCCTAGATTTTAATCTACATAATATACTACAAAATAAGTAGAATTATACACTGAGTAAAAGACACTGTACCATAAAATTCAGTGCTTTACAGGCAAACGAGTGTCCAATGGCACAAGGTTATAATTTCCATTCTTTGAAAGCTGTCAGGAATTGAATTAAAGTTTTGTGGAGAATTCAGTAATAGTTCAGCCTGATGAACAAAGAGTATTTTTAGTGTTTTCTGTATCTAAGCAATTCAGAAGTTTGCTTCCTGTACAGTTCTGTACAGAGACATGAAAAAAGAAATCCTTTCTCCTTTCACAATTACCTAGGGATGTGCTTTTTAGAAAGCTGAATGTGGCAATCATACTACAAATGGTGTGAGTGCAGCAGCTCTCTTAACTGAGCTCACCACGGGAAAACCATGCAAGAAATTCCGGATGGCTCCGGGCTCCGTGGGTAGATCACTGCACCCACTGGAACTGCCAGGTTTTCACAGTTTGCTCTCTAGGTCATTGGCACTGTTGAGAGTGCTCCCCATAGATTTCAAACCTAGCCTCATTAAGCAGGAGGAGACACACGAGCTTCTGAAACACTTTTGTTTTCTGCAGCAGAGTTGAACTTTTTGTCTAAACTCCACGGCTGAGTGTTTCCAAGGAGACAGATCCACCAACTACTTGTTCTTTGTCACTTAACAGTCACGACTGCAGCTTCCAGCTGGGCTAACTCATCAGAATCTTAAATGCATTAGACAAAACCAGCCTGTCCTTCTGAAGTGCTTTCTATCAGCAGCAGACTTAACCTGCCCTCTGGGTACCTGTTTTCTATTTACAGCAGTTAAGGGGCTTTCATACTTAACACCTTTAACTCTTACACAGCAATTTTATTGGTAGAGCTCTGATGGCTCCTTCCTTAGCCATACAATTTTCCCAAACCGTGAGGTCCAAGTCATGTTCAGTTTGACAATGATGAGGACTGAGAAAGGGATGAAAGTGTGAAAGCAAGGGACCAAACTTCATTTCTTTCTTCCCACATTTGTATTTTCTCAGGTCATAATCAACAGCATTATCTGCTCTTCATAGATGCTGCCTGCAAGGGAATGACAGCAGAAATACTTTGCTCTCACTTCTCAACCCTCTAAAGTAATCAGGTTGAAAACTTGGCAATACATACAGCTAAGCAATTCCTCAAGTGAAATGAAATCAAGATCCCAGTCACCAAACTTAATGAGCTTAATAAATATATTAAAAGGCTGACCCATTTTAAACCATTTTCTCTCTCCCTAAAAAAAAAAAAAGACAACCCCAGAAAAAGATGGGCCCAGAGGATGAATTAAGATCTTTTTGCCTTAAAAGTTACCACTTTCATTAGTTACAGCTGCCTAAAGTCCCATGCTGCAAGGTGAAAAGATAGCAAAGGAAAGGAAATTAAAATCAAACTGGCACTGCCTTATGCATTCAGTCACGAATTGCTCTAGACTCACCTCTGAGTAGACAAAGAAATGTTTGGCAGGGGAAAGCAGGCTGTTTACAATACAGAAACTCAAGTCCCAGAATGACTCCAGCCAGAGAACTCTGCAGAGAATTTGAATTAGCACTCCAGTGTTATATAACTGTGCAGCTTCTCCCTAAGCAGTCTGCCAGGCGTGCTGGCCTTACATAAAATCATTCAACTTGCACTGCTGGTCGGTATTTTCCTTGGCACTCCTGCCACCTGATCTCAGCAGGACCTCTGCATCACCCTGGGGTGCCCAAGCAGCCAAACAAACTCAATCCTTCCGCAGGAGGTCTGACCGTAAGTCGATGGTGCTTTGGTATTAAAATACAGTAGCTGAGATTGTCATAGTTGCTGGTAGAACTATTGAGCAGATGTTAGATAATTTCACATTTCCTCTTCCTTATGAACACACATCTGAAAGGGAGCAGCTAGAGCATCAAACACTGCAGTCTGAACCACTCAAGGCTTTTAACAGAGACTAAGACAGGTACAGACAGGACTGATGCATAATAATAATCAGCAAAGACAACATCTAATAGCAGAGGAGAGCTCAGTAAGTCAGCTACAGCCGAGATGATAAAAGCCCCCAGGACACCCATTAGACACCATATTTTAGTGAAGTGAAACTCTGATCAGTGTGTCAAGGAATAGTGAATGAGAGGAGGAGCAGCACTCACTTGAGAACACTGAAGAGCCCAGGGGATACAGACGTTGGCCTGACCATTCCTTCCCCACTGATGGTCCCCAGCTGCACCTGGGGGTAGTAGACAGTCCTGAAGGCCAGTTTTGAAGATTGAAGCCTCGTCTTTATCACCTCTAAGGGACACGTAAAGATGGCTCCAATTGTTCCTCCACACCTGCAAAGTACAATTCAAACAGCGGACAGAGTGTGACAAACATTGCTGCACAGATGTGTAGAACCACAGCACAGCATAGAAATAAAGTCTGAAGACTTGTCTCCAGTTTTTCCTCACTGTGGACAAGTCATCAGGAAACAGGCAGGTTTGGCACTGGGCAAAGGAGACTGTTCCCATGCCCTGGGGGAAGGACTCAGAGTGGCCATGGGTAGTGATGAGATCGGTAAACACAAAGGTGACACCAATACTAACAAAAAATCCCTGACTGACCATGGGACTGGTCCCATGGTCTACCACGACTTGGAATTCTGCCTGTAAAAACTTCCATGGCATCCATGTTTCGAGGTTGTTGTCCTAAAACAGACATAGCCTTGGATGGATTTTTCTTATGGGAAGCAGGAAGCTGCCAGATGTGAACGAGCCACTGGGGATTGGGACACTACAGAATGAAAAAAGCAGTACAATTCTTCACCATTTCGGTACTTATGATTAAAGAACTGTCTTCAGAAGTAGCAAATATCAAAAGTACACTAAGCTAGGCACTCTTAAACAATGGATATCAACTTTTTTAGGGGGGAAGGAGGGAAGGAAGCAACAAGGATGAGAGGGAAGGTTGGCAAAGAGAATAACAGGGCAGAAAGGCTCCTAAAGAACAGACCTCCCATACTCTGATAACAGAAGGACAAAAATGAAATATTACACACACATGATCCTATAATAGGCATCTATTCATCTTAGTACCGTCAGACTGAGCCTCAAAAAAAGCATATTGGGCCAAGAATATAAAGTGTGTGAGTCCTAGTTTTAATTTTTATCAGTGGTCTGGAAAGTGACTGGTTAAACTATTTCTCTCTGCTGCTGCTCCTCTTAGGTAACTGAATGTTTCTTCTGGCAAACTTCACAATTAAACATAATGCTGAGGTTGGCTAAAAGGTACTGTATCTACATCTTATTATTCAAACACACTGGGATTTAGGAAGACTTAACTAAGTACTTTGGGGTTTTTGCAAGGGCATTTACTACAGCTAAACTGACTAGGAAATGTTTTCTTTGTTTGCACAAGTGTCAAAGCATGTGATTGCTTCAGAAACCTGTATTTACAATTTTCCTTAAAAAACACCAGGGGCCAAGAACTTAAATCTCTTTGATGTTCACGTGAAATTGCAATTTTAGTAGCTTTCTATGAAAGGGAGATGAATTAAAAGAAGTAACCATACCCTTTTTCTTGTGTATAAAAACCCATACTGCTTGCTAAAGAACACTGCATGCACTAATTTGGGAGCAGAGATCCACAGAAGGACATTAAAGAAGGTATTAGTGCGTATTTTCTAAAGCCCCTTCCAGACATAACTACCTTACTAGGAGAATCTTTTTTTAAACACAAGGGAAAGGGCAATAAAAGAATGACAAAAAGATCCAAGCTGTAGATGCACGCCAGCTCATGAATGCTTTATCCAGTGCAGCTTATTTTGCCTGCTGCACCAGTGTATTTTATATGAACAGACGCCATTCTGTGCCAAAGCCCCAAAGTCCCCACACTTGCATTAACAGCGTGGCCACCCAGGCTGTGCAAACACAGAAATCAAGGCTTTATACAGCTCCAAAGAACACCCCAAACCTCATGGCCAGGGAACACAACTTCCTCACCACAGCTTTCATGTTCTGCAAGGTTCTGTCCAAGTATGACCCCAAACTGGGCTTTTCAAATGCAAATGCATCCACCAGAAGAAACTGCTTTCATGGAAACTGGCAATATGATTCAACAGCATTGCTCAGTGAGTAAATCCTTGCTCATTCCTCTTCCTTGCTGAAAGGGATAGAAAACTAAACTAGGGACGATCCACACATCCACAATGACAGACACTATAAGAAAAAACTTCACCTTCATCCCTTTGTAAGCACTTATGCTTTTGAGTGTTGACTGAAGTCACTGAGTTGATCATGAAACTCAGTATAAAGAAGCTGAAATTGTGTCATTTGGCTCAAAAATGCTAGTGCTCAAAGACCTTATCAGGCCTCTGATTATTTTGTGTACTGAAGCTAGGCTTGGAGCTGAGCCCTCTGTGGGTCCATACGGCTTGGGAGGACATGGTTTCAGCTCCACCTTCTCTCTTTAGTCAGATACATCTCACATTGCTCACGTATCTCTGAAATGACATCCCAATGGGAAAAGGCCTGTCAGGAATGGTTTCTCCAGCAAAACCTTTCCTGTTCCCAGAACTCAGACATTGCTTGGAACAGAAAGTGTTTTGAGAGTCCCCCCCCTGCTGCCTTTCCAACTGTGTCTATCCAGCACAGACACACATATGTGCAATTAACTCCTGACTAATCAATGCACTCCAGAGCAACTGCAAGTCTGGGGGAACTTCATGAAGGTAATTTGATTGCCTTAATTCCCAATTCATTTATATACCAATGCTCCACTACTGTGTATTCAGTCTTCAGTCCCCATTTATTTCACATTAAAACAATACTTTGACAGTAACAATTCATAAATTCAGAGCACTGAAACTCTATTTTCTATTTCTGAACTACCAGCTGCTCAGTCTAGTGACTCCTTGCCCTACAGTTTTTTAGCCTCTCTGGCATATTCTCTCCCACATCAGCTGTCTTCTTGCCTTCCTAGCCCACTCCTTGCCTTTCATCCTTTTAGTCTGATAATCCAGTTGATTTATGCAGCCTTTAAGTACTTCTGCTAATGCATATGTAACCCTTTGATACCCTGCATGATGAGTTAGTATCTGCAACACCAGTTTTAACAGCTCAGAGTTTATGTTGTCAGTGCGACATCCAAGAAAAAAACATTATCTAACAGCAACTCTCAGAGTGTCACCAGGGTGCACACATTATGTCCCAAATATAAATACACTGCAGATAGTTCAAGTAAGGACTTTGATGTATTGGGCAGTTTTTTCAGATGAGATGATTTTCCTTCACATGGGAATTCCACACATCATCCCCTGGGAAGATGCCTGAAAAACAACACACTGTGCACAAAAGAAACACTTTGTATTCCTAGAGTGTTCCAAATGCCTACATCTGGGAAAAAAGGAAAAACAACCTCAGCTATGTCAACAGCCATACACCCTGAAAGATTCAGGGGTATGCAGCAGGATAAATTTGATTTGGGAAAATCGTGAGCTGCAATCAAGGCAAAATCTCCAAGCCTTCATCCTGTGAGTCAGGGTTTTTTTGCTGCATCAGTGCAGAACAACAGTTCCAGAGATGTTAAGCAGCGTTTACTGCACAAGCCTCTTGCAAAAATCCTGAAACAATGTCTGTATCTGTCTTTAGGGAAAAGGATAGAAACCTCCCTGGAAACAAAACACCATGGCAGAGTATTTTCAACAGGTCAACATGGTGATCCATGGAGATACATAATGTACTTTCTCTATTAACAGCTGCAGAAAAATAATTTACTTCCATAAAGAGAACATTGTTTAAAAAACATGCAGAGGACGCACATATCAAAATCCAATTTCCACTTTTCTCTTGCTGCCAAGATTTCTATCTTTACAAAGTCCACCCCCGAAGTACCAAAGACCTGCGCTTGAAATAAACTCTCAGCACTCACTAACACAATTGATATAGATGCCAAGAATTAGGACGTACTTCATCAGTCTTAGATTTAATCACTGAGCAATATTCTTAATACAAATATCAAGCCAATGTTGAATGTTAAAGGAAGTCCTGCAGAACAAAGATCTTGCAGTAGAGTACCACTGACTTCACCAAGATCACAAAGATGATGGAGCTGCCTGGTTAGAGCAATCACAGCTTATAACCAGCCTGACACATTTGGCTGTGTATTTGAAATTATTCTTATTTTCTAAAACATGCCACATGCTCTAGCATGACATGCACAGCAGAAAGAGCAAAGCAGGTTCTACCTTTGATACTTCATTACTGCATTGTCCAGACTGTCAACAAAACAAGCTGCTGCATTCTCAGATGCCAAAGGAAACCGAGTATCAGAACAATACAGACTCTTCCTAATGCTTTAATGTTATTAATCATTCATTCAATATCCACCTAATCATGTTGTTATCAGGTATAGGTATTCCTGTAAGCATTTCCTGTGTTCCTTGAGCTGCTACACTGTTAATGAGGTAGGGAATGCACAGGAACCTAAACTAGGAGGAGGGTGAGACAGTCAATCCCAGCACCAACTCCCCGTCCTGCACCACACACACACCTTCAGGTGAACACTGCTTCTCTCCATTTTACAAATGGAAACATTATTTCCCAAATTGCTTGTCAGCATCAGCACATTGTTTAACACTACCACTTCTTAGGAAATCTCTGTAGTAACCAGCATTCCTCCAGCTGGAAAGACAACATGGAGTAACCTCTGCTGCAGCAGCTTTTCCAAACAAAAACAAGCAACAACTGCACTGACTTCAGCAGGGAAACAGGAACCCTGACTTGTAAACACGCTTGTATCTGTCGTGCAAGTCAGGCATCATTGTCTCTGCTGCTTCTGAATCCTTCCCAGCCCTCACAGCCATGTTCCCATCAAAACACCACGAGAACTCTTTGGTTTGCTGGTGCTACTGGAAGCCTGAAAAGGAACTAACAGAAACTAAAGGGCCAATGAGTCTGTCTGCCCGAATAACCTGGTTAATACGAAACCATCTCTTTCAACAACTGGAGAGCACTTTGCAACATTCAAATGCATTTCATCACTCCCAGCCTCTGAAGTGCTAAACATTCTATTCTGGCACTAATACTATCTAAGGCTGGCCTGCCTGCTTTGTGCAAACACAAAGATATGAATTACTTTTTAATCTGACACCACAGCCCATCCCCACCTTCCCAGAAAACCATCATAATACCAATAATGCCTCTATCAAAATTATTTCAAGTGAATGGGTTCCTTTTACTTTCTCTGCAAAAACCACTTTACAATTGAACAAAGGATGGCATCTTACATGACATATTCTGAGCTTCCAACATTTTCTTCTGCTGGATGGGTGATTTTATCTGAGGTCCTGGTTCTGCAAACAGCTTTATGTCACAGTACAACCCATTTATTACAACAGAGTTCTGTGAAATAAAGCGCAAAGCTAAAGGTATTTGAAGGCCTGAGGAAGAACCTCAATGGAGACTATTATTCCAGCACTAACACACCAACAATTCTTTCTAAAACTCCTCTGGGATGTAACAGATGCAGCAAAATATTGTCACAGCTGAACTCCTTTAATCAGCCTTCATTGAGCAGGCATCCTCTACCACCACTACTACTACTAAAAACCAAAATGCTTAAAGCAGACACAGCAGAGCCTCAGATCTACCAGGATTTGGATTTCCAGCCTGCCTCCAAACACATCACCTATTTCCCACAATATTTCTTACACATAGAGAAAGGCACTTTAGAGCTTGGGCACCAGTTTGAAACTGATGCTCCATTTTTTGTTCTACCCAGTGAGCCCCAAGAAGTGCATTTCTCACTTGAAAAGCAAGCAACAGCATTAGGACATCTGTACACACACAGGACAGGGAAGGTCAGGGCCTCCAACTGGGGAAGCTCTGAAATAAACTGGATGGCAGGGGATGGACACTGCATCAAACACTTCAGCACTGGCTGGTGCAGGAGAAGACTACATCTCCTGTCTCATTTTCCTCTCTGTAGCATCACAGCGGGAGAAATGATGGCACTTTCCTGTGTCTCTTTAAATAACAACAATACAGAACCAGACACAGGTCCAGCAATGACCCTTTAAAGGCCCATTTACCCTAAAAGGGCATCTCTTTTCTCTGTGCTGTATTTTCATCACTGCTTCTGAACCAAACCAGCCTTACCCTAACAGAGAGGTCAGGGGGACATTGCCTGATGTATTTCCCTTCTTTCCCTGCAAGCTCTCTCAAAGGCAGACAGGACCTGGTGACTTCCTGCAGAAGATGTTTACTGGGATCCTTGCAGAAGGCAGAGGGTACAATAAATCACTAAGGAAGATGCTGACCACCCAGTACTAGATTAAAACACTGATGAGTTTAAAATTCTTATTTATTTATAGTCTGAGGAGTTACAAGAGGACACCAAGAGCTCTGGATAGGTGCTGTTACTATCCAAACAAATTCCATGTGTACACTCCAGTCCAGCGTCTGTCCCAGGCTCCAGGTGCTGCTCTGATGCAAGTGGGGGAGGCAGGGGGGAGAGAGGACGTAGTGCAGAGTATTCAAGCCAGCAGAAGGGCAGTGTCTCTGCAAAACTTAAGCTTTGTTCGGTTTAATATTATATTAAATAAACCTATTGCTCCAGGGACATGTCAGAGGACACTTAAGTATCCTGTTAAGCAACAGAAAAACCAATGGTCTGCTATTAGTTTTAAATTAACAACAGGTTTCATGCTGGCTTCCTAACTCGTCAGCTGACAAGCACTATAGAATATTCTATTGCTTAGATAATTTAAGCTGTTAAAAAATTAAAATATTTCTGACAGGGCCAAAAACGCACTTAATCTACACAAGGGATGATTAAAACTTAATTTATACCATAAAATTATCTTACTCGACTTCTATTAAAATAACTGCAATAAGTTAATTTTCAAAGGGTTTCTGGTTGGCGGTTTGCAGGTTAGGGCTGTTACTTTTGGCTTTTAACACAACAAAACCAGTATCTTACAAGTCCTTGAAGCAAGAGCAGGACAGGAGCGGCCTGCCATGCCACAAGTACCAGGACCTTCGCGAACCCTCTTTCCCCCCAATCCTTTTCCCTTCTTGGAGCTCCTGCGTTTCGCTGGAATCCCAGGGATGAGGGATTCAGTCACCGCCCCGCTGTCTCCCAGCGGGTGGATTATGGAGGTGCTGAGCAAAGCTCACCTTCCTCCGCAGGACCGAGCTGCGGGCCCTCACAAAGCCCAAGCCCGCTGTGGGGACAGGGATTCGGGGTGACATCCCGCGGCTCGGCTCGGCTGGGCAGGAGGGCCGCACGGACAGCGGGTCATTCACCGGGCCTGCCGCCGAACATCGCCACATGTCGCGACAGTGCGGCCACGGCTGTGAGCGCCCCGTGCCCGGCCTGCCCGGGCTTTAGGAACGGCGGCCGGGAAAGGCCCCGCTCGCCTCCTGCCCGAGCCCGAGCCCGAGCCCGAGCCCGTGTCCGTGTCCGTGCCGCGGGCACAGCGGGGTCCCCGGCCCGGCCCCGTCCCGGTGCCCCGCACTCACCCCCCGGCGAACAGGTGCAGCAGGGTGTTCTCCTGCGGGCCGCCCGCCATGGCGGCGAGGATGAGGGTGAGGAAGGTGAGGGTGAGGAAGGTGAGGGTGAGGAAGGTGAGGATGGTGACGGTGTCACCGCCGGGCCGCGCGCCGAACCTGCCGCGCGCGCGTGACGCCGCCGGGGGGCGCGGCCGACGGCCGCGGGTGACGTCACGGAAGAGAGCCCGCCCACCGTGACGTCTCCATGGTAGCCACGCCCCCGTGACGTCACGGTGAGGTGAAATGGGGCTGGGGGCTTGTGGCCGTGTGGTGGGCGATGGTCATGGCTCCGTGGGACCGCCGCCGCCCGTGGGTCAGCTGCACGGCCGGGGCGTTTATGAGTGCCCAGCTTTCAACATTAAAATCTTGAAGAAAACATTAAAATCTACAAAAAGACTCGAGGGCTGCGTGTTTTTCATGCACACGAGTTTCCCATTGCCCCTGACAGCAGGCTTGAAGAGCTTCAAATTCCCAATCCTAAACCTGCCAGGAACTGGAGTCTGACATTGGGGTGTGCACATTCCCGGCATTTAAACCTCAGCCTGTTCAGAGGAACACAGAGCTGCTCAGGCTAAACCCAAGAGATGAAGCGATGCCTGGGTCCCCACCGGGGTCAGTGGTGTTTGGGTGTGCCTGTCCTGGACCCTCAGTCTCCAAAGAACCTTTTAGAACTTCATGATTCTGTTGGAGGTGATGGTGATGAACCCTGAGGTGCTGTTAAGAACGGCCTGAACCGATCTGTGTGCTCTACACGTAATGATTTACTAAAGCAGAGTCAGTCTGGTGGACAGGAGTGATGGGATCCTTGGTTCATGGAGTTTGCTGAAACCAAGGAATTAAAAGAGCATTAAAGTGCAAACAGGATCTGAGGCAAAGTTACAGCTCTGACCGGCTGGTCCCCATTCCTCCTGGGACCCTGAGGACTCCAAATCATAACAGATCCTGTGAAGTTACTCTTTGTAAGGACATAGAACATATACCTGAGATCCAGGCAGCAATATGGATTTGCTACTGTAAATGTATTAAAGATGCTGGGCTGGTAACCATTGCAGGTTATCAGGACAGAGATGACTCCATTAACACATCTGCTTTGTTTGCTCAAGGTATTGATTCAACCACCATGTGATCTTTGGAGGCCCCCCTTGTTTATAGTGCCTCTCACCAGCCAAAAAAAACCCCCTTTGGCCTTATCACAATGACAGAAACTTCCAAGTAGGTGTAAACATTGAGAAATGCATCTCTGACACCTGATAACATCAACACACCCTGGCTGCAGGGGCCTCTTTGCTAAGCCTTCCAGCTCAACACAGCAGTGGGACACCTGCAAACATATAAGGATTCACAGGAAAAACGGGGCCAAATAATCTCATTTACATCCACAAACTACAAAGGCACAAAGGCAGGACTTCAGTGCTCACACAGGGCCCTGTTACACACACACAGTCCCAGTCCACAGGGCTTGGCCAGGTGTTGTCCCACATGCCCCAACAGGAAGCTCCCTGGCACATCATGGTCAGTTCTGAACCTCAGTCTGGTGCTCCCAGTGCCAGAGGCAGAGCAATCCTTCTTGCAGTGGGAATCTGCACGGACACCACAGATTTTGGGCAGACATGCAGAGGCAGGAGGTATTTCCAGCCCACCAGGAAACGTAGGGATACAGTCAAATGGGTTCACATAACCTGGGGAGGTGCCAGGCAGTCCTTTACAGTGTGGAAACAAGAAACTTGACCTGAGGGATTCTGCTTCGAGCAGGGAGCAGAGGAAAGAAAGGAGAAATCTGCCTTCCTGCACAACAGTGGATGAGGTCACTGTGATGTGGGAGGGAGAGGAAGAAGGTGGGATATTCAGGTAGGAAAGGTATTGGTCAGATGTTTAGGGACACAGAGATGTGGAGCAAGCTGATCCTGGCAGGATCTGCCAGGCCAGGGCTCTGTAAGCTGTATGAAAAAGGATGGAAGTAGCTATAGCAGGGGTGGCTGAGGAGAGAAGCAGCTGTACCTTCTGAGCACAAAAGAGGAAGGAAAAATCAGTTAAAGCAGCTGGAGCATATAGGATCCTTCAGAACATTCACATGGTATCCTTTCCCTCGATTTGTTTTATTCTGTTGCTATTGCTCTGCCCTTTCCCTGCCCTCAGGCTGTGCACAGCGAAGGATCGGGACCAGGGCAGTGGGGTTTTCTGCCAGGCTGGGGCTGGGTGGGAGCAGGAGCAGCTGCCAGGAGCAGGAGAGCTCCAGGGCCGTGTCTTGGGTGCCAGCCCAAGCAGGGGTGTGCGGGGGGCGTAGGCTCAAGACAGCCACTCACCAGACAGCTGCCCAGAGAACCCTCCAGACAAGGCTTCCCCGGGGCTGCCGTGGTCTGGGAGACAGGGAAGGCGGTGTCCAGGGCTGTGCTGTTGCTGGGCACAGCTCCCGAGCCGGGTCAGTGCCTGCTGGGCAGGGCCTGGGCAGTGCTGCCAGTAAAGCTGCGGGGCCTCATTCCCAGCCCTCTGTGCCAGCCAGGCTGAGGCAGGACAGGTGAAGGTCAGCAAAGTTTCACCCTTTGTAGCTTCAGCGTAGTGTATGCTCTGCTCCCTATGGCCCATGCAAAAGCAAAGATGGGCAGCAGGAGAAAAGAGCTGTAAGGGCGGCATGGAGGAGCTGGGCGCAGTCTGCCCTGGGTGTGTGTGAGATTTGCCAGCCCCAAGGTGACATCTTTGAACACTCGACTTTTACAGAACCATCTTTACTCCCTTTATGCCCTTTGGTACTGCCAGAGACACACAAAGCCATAGACTCATGGAGTGCTACGGGTTGGAAGGGACCCTAAAGATCATCTAATCCCAAACCTACTGAGAATGTTTAGGGACAAGCTGCGTTTTGAGCGGTTATACAACACCAGTAAAGTAGCTACAGGCTTTTTATGGGGAGCACTGTTCCTAAAGAGCCCCAGCTAACAGGGAGGACTCCCCAGTGGCACAAGGCCAGAGTGGCAGGAACCGAGATTTTGCCCAAAATTGTCGCTTTTCACCCGGTTTCTGCCCGCAGCGCCCTCTGGTGGGAGCAGCGCCAGGAGGCGGCCTTGTCCCCCGGCCGTGTCCGGCTGCAGCGGGCCGGTGACAGAAGCGCTCCTCCGTCACCAGCTCCCAGGGCAGGCGATCAGCAGCTTGTGGGTTGATGTGATTAGGTGAGCAGCCGCCGGAAGCAGCCAGGGACACGAATCTCATTGTCCCGCTGAGCTCATTACGGGTGTCTGGGCTGGGCAGCCCGAATGTGCTCCCAGCCGCACCAGACGCTGTTTGCCTGGGGACCACTGTCCCAGAGAGAACAGCAACGGGCTGCTGACCCCAGACACTTGTGCCACCTGCTTTGCATCGGCCAGGAACTCGTTCCTGGAGCACGGCTCCAGCCTGGTTTGCACGGCTGGGCCAGAGGACGCCGCACACATTCACTGGAGCAAGGCGTGGGCTGAATCTGCACATCATTCCTCAGCCTGAGGTTGTCTGCAGTCCAGGCTGGAGGTTGCTTGGCAGTCCCTGCTTGCCTCTACCTCTCATTCCCCAGCAGAGAGCACTGCAAGAGCAGTGTTAGGAGCAGAGGCACCTGAGAGCACTGAGGGATTAGTCCGGGAAGGTTTGATCTTGTGCAGTCTCTGACTGCACCTCCAGCTTTGCCTGTATATGCCTATCACCCATCCTGGACACTTTGAAGATGCTCTGTCTTGTGGCTCCTGTTCCCTGTCACCAAACGCATCTCCAAGGAGAGATCAATTCTAAAAAGCTCAGACAATCAATGACTTTTTCTGAAGCCCTGGCACTGTTTGGGCACCTCACTTGTTTGAGCCAGACAGCAAAAGTACTCCCAGCTTCGTGGGCATCATCACCTTGATTTTGCTTCTCCTCGGCCAGGTGGAACAAGGAGCTGTGTTTGCTTGTACCTGCTTGCACAGCCTCAGCAGCTGTACAGCTGTGCTGTGTAGGGGAATGCCCCTCCTTCCCCATCGTCATTTTCTGGTACTGATCTCAGATTGGGGTAGGTGTTGACTGTCCAATCTCCCACATGCTTCCCGTGCCAGAGGGATATTGCCAGAGAATCCATCCCTTTCTTGCTTCAGCCATCCACTGGGTTTGAGCTCCTGGGGTACAACACACTCTGGTGGTGTCTGCTCCTCCATCCAGAGTGCCCCTCACCTCTGAGAGCTGCAGGGTGCAGGTTTGGGTGCAGGAGATGTGGGTACAGGCAGGGAAATCAGAGGAGGGCAGATTTTGTGGTCATGCTGAGAACATACAAAAGCACCAGCAGAGTGGGCCAGATCTGGGAAAACTCTGTGCTCCAGACACTGTTGGTACAGCCTGTTGAGCATTTCTAGGGAATTGCATGAGGATAAATGTGCACAGAGGCATTGTGGCCTCCACAGATCAGACACCGCAGGAGCCACATCAGGGGAAGTTCCTAAATTACTCCCATGCCAGTACAGCATGAACCCAACCAGGACAGGGTTGAGCTGGCTATTCCTGGGACTTGTTTTGTCTGGTGGCTTCCTACAAACTAGAGCAAGGACTCACCAGCTTGTTCCACATCATTAGCAGCTGGCAGCTTCCCAACCATTACCAGCATAGTCTGGATCTCACCCAGCATCTTTGAGATGAAAGACATTGCAGCACCATTGCACTCACTGTTTTAGGTCCCAGTCCAGCTCCCATTCAAGGCAGTTACTCTTTTTCCACTGACTGCAGCTGGAGCTGGGTCTGACATTCCTGTAACAGATCTGTCTCAAGTCCTGAGTTAGGTGAAATATTGGTAAAATAGTCCAAAACAACAGATAGGGGCCTGCAACCCTGCTATTTTCTGGCATCAAATTAAAAACAGCAACACAGTCAAGCAAGAGCATGAGGAATTCTGTTTCCTTCCTGAAAGCACTGAAGGTCTGAACTTAGAGCAGCCAAAGCACCTGGTGAAAGGAATCTGGGAGCCTGCTGTAAGTGGGTGTCTGTGGGAGGCTGACACTCTTTCCAAGGTGCATCCCTGCCAAGAGCATCATCAAAGAAGTCTCTCTGGTGGTGATGAACATCCTGATAATAGCACTCATCTGCCCTCAGAATGGCCAGGGTCACTGCTCAGATTTTGGGAGCAGCCTTGGGAGAATGTATGTCCAAGAGAGTATCCAAAGTCATAGTGAAGACTGTGTAGTATCCAAGAGCACGGTGAAGAGGCACATCACTGGGCTATTCTGTCAGAAAAATTTTGTTGAGAGTGATTTAAATCACTTGGAGTGATTTCATGGACATCCCAAAGGCTGTAAAGTAAATGCATATAGTTTGAATTCCTTCTATCTTTCATTCTGCAGCGAGTGATTACTGACTCCTCCTGTTCTCCATGAGGAAAGATGAGGCACGAGGGTACAAAATGAGCAGGCAGGGGTGAGGCTGGGGCAGACTGCCTTGCCCCCAGGTCAGCAGTTGTCTGTCACACATGCAACTCCCTCAGTGAGCTGCTCTTGGATGCTACAGATGGAGGGCCTGGGTTGTTATAAGACTTGGCCTCTGTTCCTAAACATCTTGTCATTGCTGAAATAGGTTTAGTTCCACGCTCAGGACCAGGGCACCAAGCAGCAGCTGTCAGTTCAAACACTGTCATGCAGCCACTGGAGGGCTGACCCACCCTGGGAGCAGCAGCCTGTCAGCACAGGAACAAGGTGGACATTCAGGGGAAAGGGAAACTGGGCAAAATTATAGCTGGCAAAAGACTTTCTTTCCACACTAACATGGAACTGGATTCATAAGCTTATGGTAAGAAGATGCCACTAAGGCCAGGAGTGTTTTGCCTAGAACAGGAGGTGTGATCAGTGGGAAGGAGGGACTGAGAGCCCGGAGAGCCCTTGGGAAGCTGTTCAGAGCCTGCCCACGGCCAGCCTGGCTCAGTGCTGACTCAGACAGACACCACTGACTGTGGGACAGCCAGCTCTGCTTCTGCTGCAAACATCAGGAAATCCTGTGACTTCACACTCTGGGCAAGTGCTGAGACACCTCTGAAGGAGACATGAAACTCCCAGGGGTCTCTGAGGAACACCAGGAACCCACGGGAGCCTTCCAAGAGCCAGCATTGCTGGAGTGCAGTGGGTGAGCAGAGCTCCTCCATCCTTGGCAGTTCAGTGCCAACACAGCCTAAAGAGCCAAATAGAGGGTATGTAGTCAAATACAGGGGATATAGCCAAATACAGGCAGAAAGAATCCTGATTTTTGGAGGATTAAAAGGGGATCAATGGAACAGAGTAGCAGTATCCCCCCACGTGAACCAACTTCCCTCCATCCTGCAAGCTTCTCTGCAGGCAAGACTAGGATTAATGGGAAACATATGGGAGGAGAGTCTGTGATCCAGGGCTCCAGGACGAGCAGCTGAAGCACGAAGGAACACCTGGACCCCATTCAGGAGTGAGCTCAGGGATAAAACATCTCGTGAATGGGGAGTGGGCTGGGTGGGGAACTTAAAGGGTACGGGGTCCAGTTTGGTGCTTCCCACCCTGCCGGGGCACCACGCCAGTCTGGGAGGAGCATTCCAATTCCAGCACAACAAAGGGTGAGAGTCACTCACCATACCCTGCATCTTCCACACAACTTCTCTTTCCCGCCCTCCCAGGTTAAATTGTCACAACTGGACTCATGGTAGAGTCACCAGAGACCCTGGTAAAGCCAGTGGGGACATTGCTGGGGACTGAAGACAATGCTATAGTGCAAGTGAACAGTGCATTGTTATGTAGCAGAATGAGAGTTGCTTCCAATTTAAACCCTGGTTTCATGGCGACAGCTGCATCACCTACGTGCTCTTGTCATCCCCCAGCTGTAATTACAGCAGAAACATGGTGGGAACATTTTCGATGTGACAGTGTTCTGAATATCTGTTTTCCATGTTCGTGGTACTCTGCAGTTTAACTAACAAAACACCTGCAGGGGTGAAATATCCTTCATCTCAACAATACCTCGCGCTTGCTTGGATTTGCAGATAATCACTTGATGAAATCTTTCCCTTAAAAATAAGGATTGGTTATTTTTAAAGAGGAATTAAATAGCTGAAGTGAGGATGGAACGCACAGAGGAGAGGAGCTCAGTTACCACAGGCTCTGCTGTTTTATTAGCTAACATCAGCATAAAGTGCTCAGTAAAATGGCTGCCCATCCCATCAATTTTATTACCTTCCACATGTGCTTTTTTATTATCATTAGCTTAGCTTTAAACAATCCTTTCCAACCTTTCCTGTGTCTTGATCTTTGCTGTCCTCACTCCAGAATTAAGTAACAAGGTTGTAACCAAGCATTTTCCATGCCTTACTGTACAAGGCTCATTGGGTCATTCCAGGACTACTTCCTTTACCTCATCCCTGACACCCTGGTTCTGCCATGAAGTCTGTGCACACTCCCTGAAATCACCAAGGCTCTCACTACAACATTAAAGCTCTGCCTGACCTTCAGATTTATCTCAGTAAATCTTCTGTCCAGCATGGCCTTAAAACAAACTGCTCTAACAGCCCAAGATGAGGATTAAGTTTTATAGAAACAAAAGCAATAATTGCTACAATTTGAACATATTTTCCCCTGAATTTGTTTTTTATTCAGTAAATGAGGATTTTCATTTAAATATGTTCTGTAACATTACAAGTGGATACTGGAGCAATGAGCCAACAAGGCTCTTGCAATACAGCAATAAACCCCTCAAGGACTGTGTGTCCTATTGTTACAGCTTTATGGGCACTGCCTCTTTTTCTATAAATTTGACACTGTCAATCACCAGATCCTTCCAGAAATCTCCTCAGTCAGCTCCCCCAAGAACTCCAGAATAAGCTGCAATGCCCTGAAACATCTCAGGATTTCTTTTGGGACCAAATCTGAACACAAGGATCTCTCAAAGCTCAGTCCTCTCCCTTTTTCCTGATGCTGAAGAGCTGCCTCAGTGTCATTGCTGCAGGAGCTTCCCCAGCCACATCCAGGGCCCTGAGTGCTCTCACCCCGGGGTCCTGGAGCTGTGCAAGTGGCACACAGATGCAGACAGATGCTGACTTGCTCCACACTGTGATTACTCACCAGAGGAGAATGCTGTGCTGTAGGCACAGGGATAAGGTGTGAGTAGGAAGCCTATGTGAAAGGGGGGACTTCTCCCACCAAGAATATGTGCTTTGTACCCTCCACTTCTCTGCTTTTCAGCCAGCCAGTAAAATGAAATCCATGTGAGGGGTGGAGCAGGAGGGCAGGGATTTATGGGTTGTTTTATAGGAGATGATATAAAACACTTTTATGTCAAGCTCTCTGTTGTGTTAATTTCCTTTCTCCTTCTCTTGCTCTTTCCTTAACCACATGCAGGAGAGGGAGAGCAGGAGAGATCCAGGCAGTTACAGAATAAATCTACCTGTGGAATGCCTGGGGTCAGTGCCCAGCCCACCCTTCCTGTTACCATGCCATTTATTGTGGCTTAAGGGAAATAAAACCTGGAGCCAGGGGTTGTCTTTGTGCTGTGGGCACATCAGTCTTGTTGGTTCACCAGCTCTTCCAACAGCTGTGCTGAAGTGTGCCCTAAATGCCACCTTTTAGTCTGATCCTCAGGATTCCACTGCAGTTTTAATCCCATTGTAAGACCTACCTGGCACACAGTCTAAGGGGATAAGGCAGGTAAAAGAAGGAGAATTATTTCTGTTTTATGGATTTATAGAGATGGCTGTGGGAGCTGGTAACAGCTGACTGCAGGGGATGCCAGTGTGTGATGTCAGGGTATGTTGGCCACTGAGAGAAACAGGTGACTCCGTGGCAAATGCCATTATTTCATGTAGTTCACACTTCTTTGTCATCTCTGACTGAAACAATGAGGAAAGGCAAAGGATGAGAATGGGTTAAGAGGGAAGGGGAAGCAGCACAAGGAGATTTTAAAAAATAAATTACTCGATTCAAGGCAAACGGCAGCCTGTTGATATATCTCACCCAAAGGGGACTGAAAAAGTGACCTCATGCTGCTTGTCAAATACAATCCCATCCCTCCCATAACTACCTAATGCTGCAGCTCCATCTGTCTGGAAGCAAGTCCCACCACACCAGGGCCAGCTTTACCACAGAGACAGAGCAGTGCCTGTCATTTGTAATGACTGTGTGTTATACAGCCTGCCCTGGTCAAGTCATTTTCCAGTAAATCTGGGAGCAGCAAACAAATGCTGAGCCCTGCACTGTCACGTGGACATGGTGCAGAATGGTTGAGTGCTTCCATGCAAGTTTGGGTCATGCTTTACACACTATGCAAAACCCCTTGATTCATCTCAATATCACAGCCTGAAGACCTGGTCATGGGCCTGGGTCACACACACCCCCAGCCACTGGACTGGTCCCACACTGCCTGAGCTGCAACCTGCCCCAGGGCTTTCTCTTTCTTTTGCTATGAGTTTCAAGGATGAACCCAAAAGTAAGCTATCACTGACTAAATTCTAGCAGTTTCTTTGGTGCCAGAGACCCAGATTGGTGCTCAGAGACTCTGAGGGGTGTGCCAAGAGGCTGCACTGCCTTGAGGATCCTTGGGAAACAGCCTGTGCATAACTCTTCCCACTTGGATGTGTTTCATGGAGCCATCCAGAGTCCCATTAAAGCCAAAGACAACACAGAGAGGTGGCGGGCAGTAGCAGGTGACTAGATGTGATGGTGCAGGAGGCCACCTGAAAGGACCAGGATACCACCGTGCCTCAGCCTGGGCACAGCTTGCCAAGAGCCCTGAGCAGGGGCTGAGCTGCAGCCAATTTGGCTTGCTCAAGTAGCTTTTCACTGAGGATTTTATGGGACTCCCTGGGACCACGGGCAGTGGCAGCCCCCCTTCCCCCCTTCGTCATCTCCCTGATGCTAAGCTATTTTACAATTATTATCTGAAGTCAGTGTTTAGCTGTTGCCCAGGTAACAGCTCAAACACGCCTCACCTCGTGGCCTCCCTGCAGCTTCACATGGCTGGGAGAGCTGGGGAGCAGAGCTGGTGCCAGGCGCTGAGGAAATGAGCTTTGCAGCCTCCCCAGGACATCCCAGAGCCCTGGAGAGCTTGGAGGAGAAACATCCCCAGCCAGATTCCTGGGCAGGCACCTCATTCAGCACACAGTGCCTGCCACAAACCCCGCAGCATCCCCCCCACCCCTCACAGCCCTCGTTTCTCCAAATGTGTGCAAAGCCACGAGGCAAAGGCACCACCCCTCTCCCTCTGGCACCTCTGCCCTACCTGCAATGGCAGGCCCTGGGATGGATCCTCTGGGGAAGGACGTGCTCTGACACACACTGGGAGCGCCCACAGCCTCACAGCCCTGCAGGACACGCTGTGCTCCTGAGCCACAGCCTGAGCTGGGGGACAGGAACCCGGCACATGGAGCCCTTCAGTCCCTGCAGGGGCTAGAGCAGCTGCTGTGAGGGCTGTGGCAGGCACCCAGCAATCCTAATTCAGGAGACTCACTGGAGTCACAAGGAGTATTGTCTGGGTAAAGAGGATACTGTCAGGGCTGGTGTCCCTCCTACAGCCTTCGTATGAAATGTGCTCATCTCCCAAGTGGAAGCACAGTTCTAGCAGTGTTGCTACCTGGCATGTCATGACCACAGGTTTACCTTTCCAAGGCCTTAAACTGCATCCGATAAATCATCAGAGACTCCTCGGGGACTGACTGGCAGCTCTGTGCTCCCTGCAGTTTGGAGCCCTGCCTGCCTGCACGCCACAACCACACTGAGATGTTCCACATTCACAGGCAAGCCACAAAACTTCTGTCGCGATGCCCTGTTCCTGCAGGGAATGCTGTGGCCCTCGTCAGGGAGGAGCAATGCTGTAAAGCTCTAAGGCAGCATAGGAGGCAAGGAGGCTTCAGCATGGTACTGCCTGAGGTTATGGTCTAGTGAGGGTTCACCAGTGTTGACACAAAAAGTGTTTATAGCCAGTGCTCTGATGTGAGATGCAATCCTCTGTTCTGTCATTTATCCATCGTGGAACAGCCCCATAATATGTCAAGAGTGCTCTCAGCCTCCAGGCAAAACCCAGGAGTGGGAAGGAGTTCACAGGGTCCCCCGTACAGACAAGCTGGCCCAAAGTGGTTCACTGCCCTTAGTCAAAACACAAATTATCACCCTCATGTTGCACGGGGAAACGCATCAGCTTTGCTTGTGACTCTGTATTTGCCTGCAGAGGTTCCTGCTGCAGCTGCACCAGTGTGGCTTTAACAGGCAGCTGATGCTTGTTTGTCCTTCCTTTCCAGCTCAGCCTTGCAGCCACCCAGCACCCCACTGGTATCTCAGTCTCGGCCTGAGCCTAAGCCCAGCCTCAGCCTGGGTCTGTCAGGGCCAGGGAAGGTGAGTCTGTGATGTTTTGGACCCCTTGCACTCAATGGTGCATTGAAGCCCATCAGGAAGGGATAAGGTCAGGTATTTCCTCTGGGCTGGGTGCCCAGCAGCTTTGGAGCACAGGAGGAAGAGATTTTCCAAGGCCCCTTCAGAAAGTGGGGCCAGTGCTGCTCTGGCATGGCAGGAGGAGAGAAGTCTCTTGCCAAGCCCCCTCTGGACCCCTGATCAAACACTTTGGAGCACCTCCTTTGTGCTAAGAGATGAAACCACTCCTCTCATGAATCTGGGTGCCCAATGCCAAGTTTAGATACAGTCTAGACGCAGCGGGGTATTTATAACCCTGGCACATAACGTGGCAGCCAGTGGGGTATAAACAACATTCAAAAACCATGAGGTGAAAAGTTATTTATACATCAAAGTGCTGAATGCAGGTACCACAGCCCCCAGGGCAGGAGCCACAGCTCACTGGGCACAGGGAGAAGCTGCACTATCAGTGGGAGCAGGGGTTTTGAGACTGGGACACGAGCAGGTAAGATCTAATCCAATCCCTGAGCTCCACTGACCACATCTCAGTGGGAATTTTCAGTATTCAAGAAAAACTTTGATTTTACCTGTTGTCACAAGAGATGAAAATGAGCGAGGAGCAGCTTAATGGCTCAGCCATTGCCTGAGATGTAGGCAAATCTCCATTCTATCAGAACAGCAAAAACATCCATATTCAGCAGGTAAAATTCACAATGAAACTCTACTGACAGCTCGACACGATTGAGTGGCAGCAGCTCTCTCACAAGTGCAAGAACTGACTAATTCATGACAGTAATAATGCCTTTTCCTGTCTTAAAATCAAGAGTCAAACACGGTAAGAAGGGGAAAAGGGATTTTACCTTGGTATTTATTTTAAGGAACCTTAGGTGCACACATCCAGTTCGAATGCACCGAAATGCACCCCGCAATGCCCCCCAAAAGATTTGGTATAACATTATACGTGCTACTAATTAGCATATCTATCGAAAATTCCCCAATTAGAGGCTTGAATGAGCCCCCCTCCCCAAGGAGCCTTCTCCTGGATGGTTCTATCTTGGTTTACAGGATGTGTTCTGGAGAGGACCTTGGGGTCTGGGGCACACTGACCCCTAACTACAAAGCTTCTAAAATGTTGAGTCTCTCAGCTTGACAAACAAGTCCAAGAATGTAGGCAAAAAGCACTGGGAATACAGAAGTTGTAGAAAAGGTATAACAGGGGTATAAAAGAAAAGGCAAAAAGTCTTCATGGCATCGGTAACACAAGTCAGGATCTCTGCTGCCTCTTGAATACAAGAGAACATGAGTGCAGTGAGCCTGCAGCTGCCCAGGTGTGAGGGAGGGAGGCATTACCAGACAGACAATCTCTGCAGCTCGCAGTTAATTCGATTTTATGCAACAGAGGTGCAGTCCACTGTTAAGCAAGGTTTGGCTGACATTGTCCTGAGCTGACAATGCAGATAAAGATCTAAAGTTGAGAAAACAGAAGAATTAGAGGATGATTTGTTCCAGAATATTGGCGTGTTTGTGGGTAAAACTGATCTCCTTGATCTCTTGGACTGAAATGGGATGGAAGCACATTTTTTTGCCTGGGAGCTGGAGCTTTCAGGCAGCTCTGGCTTCCTTGTGGAAACTGCTTCCCCAGAGTAGGCTCACAAGATGATTTTATTTCCATCTTGGCCTTGATACAGGAATCAGGTAAGGGCTTTAGGTGCTTATACTTCTCACCAGACAGTGGCTCTCTGGGGTGTTGTCAGTGTGGCTAAGTCGTGTCTGGTGGCTATTAATGTCCCGATCCTCTGAAACAAGGACACCCCGTGAGACAGCCTGGCGGGGACAGCCAGGCAGAGGGATGGGATCAAGTCACTGATAACAGGGTGAAGGAAGTTTCCATGTCAAATCTTCCTGCAGCCCTTCAGGGAAAGGAGTGTCACATCAAGAGCTGGACACGACTGCTCTTCCCTCTCCTCTCTTGTCTTGCTGCACAGGGTTTTAGGTTACTGCCTCTGGGAGGGAGAACCGGTTCTGCAGGTCATGGCGGGGAGCAGGAGGGGAAGAGTGAGGTTGGACTCCTGTGGCAATACATACCCATCTGTGTCCTTTGTGTGACTTACATGTCATGAAACACCTCAACCTTCCACCCGGAAAGAAATTTTTACAGGCATAATTGGCTTTAATAATAGCTTGCAGAAACACGGTACTTTCTCCTGGGAATCCCACGCACTGGGCAAACATCTGACCTACAAACCTCAGCCCTGAACACAGAGGTGTCACTGTCACTCAGAGATGGATTATCCCAGCAGAAAGTTACTGCCCAAATATTAGCTCATCCTGGAAGTCAGAGAGAGGTCAAGGAGTCGAGTCCTCCAGTTCAGTCACTAGGAAAGTGTCCCTTCTCCCTAGCAGGTCTTTAGGAGGCGTGGATGCCAGGGCTCTGCTTTCAGGTATCTGCTGCCTTTTCTGTAAAGTGAATCCAGTCCTTGGAGGGAGAGGGACAGACAGCACAGTCCAGTGACTTACAGATCTTGGAAACCTTCTGGTGGAGGCCTCACTGCCAGCTATGATTTGTCAGCACAGCCTCTCCCTGTGCCCATGCCCATCTGAGCTGGGAGAAATTATATCAGCCCAGGCACTTGAACTGGATTCAGGGAGAGAAAGAAGTGGGCAGCACAGCAAGCCAAGCTGAGGAATCCTGCACAGTATGTGGGTAGCACAAGGGTCCTTTCTCTGATTTTGAGTCTCTGTATTCAGCTGGACCACGGCCTCCCTCAGAGAGGAGAGGTTTCTTGGCAATTTGCTTAGTTCTGTTACAAAAACCATCACTCCTGACTTGATTTCTCCCCCTGCTTGGTGTGCAGACACTGCCCCTGGCCTCGTGATAAGGGGATCATTGTTGAGCAGTTATAAATAGCTATCAGACAGGGCCACTAGGTCTGTGTTACTCACAGCAAATGTGTCAGCCAAAGTTCTTCCACCAGGAAACTGCATTTCCCACCCTTTGTCTGTCTCACACTCTCCTCCCTTCCTAGAGGTATCTGAGGTGTTAACTCCTCTATCTCCAGACTGTTTTCCTCTCCAGTTCCCTCTCCCTGCCCTTTCTCCAGCGTGGCAAAGAGACAGTGAGAAACAGACACTCAGTTTAGTGAGGCCATCATTCACTGGGATCCTCTCCTGTCCTGACACCACGGTTTGGAAAGTGGATTCTGACAGGACAGGGACGTGCCTGACTACTGCTGCCCTTGTGACAATAATTAGTGTAATTTAAGCAATAAAGAAGCTACAGTCAGGTCACAGTAGTGAGTCAGAGTAGACAGAAGTGAATAAAGGATGGAAAGTCACAGCACTGAGTTGTTCAGGACAAACTGCCCAAGTCTGGGGAAAAGACCTACCAGGGGCAGCAGTGAATCCACTGAGGACAGGGCAGTGCTGCGTCTGCGTCGAGTGGCCCTTTGTCATAGTCCATGGGAATCTCTGCTTGGGACACAAAACTGAGGTTAGGCCATTTTTAGGTAGCAGTGAAGAGGCTGGAAGGGTAACCATGCTGGTCCCAAAGAGACAGTGAGATTACAGAGAAATTAATGTTACACAATTGTCTTTTACAGAGACCCAGGGGCAGGTGAAGGGGAGGGCAGGGTTGTTTTTCCCTGAAGTATCTATACTAGCTGTTCTCAGAAGTTACTGAGCAGAAGACTCAATTACACAAGTTCCTAATATAGCAGGTTATATGATGATGGGCTATGTTTTTAAAAATTTTGAGTCACCCATTTGTCCACTTCTAATGGTAAAGGTCTTTACTCTGTGGAAACTCTTCCTACTAGAGATTGAACTGACTCAAGGGAACATTTATTTTGGGAGACTGTCCTTTAAAAAGAAAACAGGGTGAAAAAAAAATCAGCTCTGAGCACTATTCACGTTTATTCACGTCTTGAGCGAACTGCTTCCTGTGCAGACAGAGTAACGCAGAAACCAGGCAACACCCAAACCCAGAAGCACCGTGTTCTAGTGAAGAGAGCTCTGGACTGGAATTCAAGAGACTGTGGCTCAGTTCCTAACTCTACACTGGCCTTTTGCTGCCATTCAATGAGTCAATTCATCGATCTGTGCCTCAGTTTCCTTGCTCTGTAACAGGCAGTGATACACACATCCTTAGGGGTCTGCTCCTGAACACTGCTAAGAAAGTGTTAAATATAATTTCTAGAGGGCTTGCCTAATTCAGCCCCAGCTGTCCCTGTTCCTAATGTGTTTACTGCACTTCATTCCCTCTACAGGATCCTCTACTTCAAATACTTTTCCTTAGAATAAAAGGGGAAAAAAGTTTACTAATAAGTAAACAAACCACAGCTCCATCAGCCAGGAAGAAAAAACAAAAAAATGCAGACAAAGAGACTTATTTGGCTAGGTGACATCCTGCCCAGCAAATTCCTAATTGCCCAAGATGGATCTTGTGAATGGAACTGTTTTGTGTCCTCGAGTGAGGGTGTGTTAAATTTGGGGAGCAGGGGGAGATGGAAACCGCAGAGAAATTAACTCCTGTAGCTGGGGAGAAGGAGAAGGATGATCCTAACAAGGTCGCATCAGAAGGCAACCCCCTCTTTTTCAACCATGTCCTCCTGAAGGGCAGCAGGGGTGGGGCTGGCCCTGGTGTTTGTCTCCTCTGGCACCCCGAGGTGTGCGGTTTCAAACCCTGTCTGCCCTGAGTCCTACGGAGCAGCACTGAAAGAGAGAGAGAGACAGAGAAAAAAAAAAAGAGAACCTAACCCCAAATCTCTAAAGGAAGTCAAAGGCCAGATGTTCCTTGCTTCCTCCCCGCTGCTGCCACAGTTGCCATAGCCTGTGGTTGTGGTTAGTCTGTCTGGAGCTCAGATGTGAGAGACTGAAACTTCACTGGAAACTCCCCCCAGCTCGGTGGCTGCTCATCTGCAGCAGCACCTGACAGCAGAGCCTGCAAAGCCCCGGCGCCGCCTCAAAGCCAGAGGCTGCGTTTCTGCTGGGCTCGTGTGGCTGACGTTCAGAAAAGGTGTTCTCCCCTCAAAATATAAGATAGGTAAGCATGACATTAGTAAAAGAAAAACTGTGCTTTGGGCTGGCTTTAAAAGAAATATGTCAAAAAACATTGCTCCCTTCAGCCCTTTATTCTAAGGCACCGGGAGGACTTAAAGACATTTATATAACAGAAAGAAAGGTGCCTTTTGGGCTCTGCCTTTATAGGTGGCCAATAGCTTTGACACAGAAGTGACATTTCCCTTTCCACCCAAATGAAATATTTTTGGCAGAAAAGAAAATGAAATAATTCCCCACACCCTGCTCAGCAATCTCTTTTCTGTCTTGTTTTACTGCACACAAACATTCTCACTCCCTTTTGTGATGTAGGTGAATGGAAGAACCACGTTCCAGTGAGAGAAAACACAAATGCACGTGCTTTGTTGTGATGTGGAGCAATGAGAAGGTATTTCTTTTAAAGTTGGGAAGCTTCCTATTGGCGTGATGTCCTGTGCTAGGGAATGCTCCAGAAACTAGGAGGATGTATAGAGTCAGGCATGAAATGTGTATATTTAGTAAATACCATTATATTAGATCATGTTTCTTCACATTGCTCCTCTGTAACTGGCTGCATATGAACAACACAAAAAAAAAAATACAATTGTGTCGACTACAGAAAAGAAACTGTGAGCAGGCAGAGCAGAAAGTGAAGCAGACCAGCTGCATGGCGTATTTTGGCCACTGCTGAGTAAGTGGAGTGTGTAAGATGGGCCAGCATGTACACACATGGCTAACAACTGCTCACAGGTCTCCTGAGATCAGAGCACAGCAATAATCCAGAACAGCTTGGAGAGGCTGGGCAAGTCTGCAGTAAAGTGGAACTAGAAGCAGGACATTAACAATTTATCTAAAATATTGACAAGCTTAATAAACCATATTAGTCTTTTCCCTGTAGGTGGAAAATTCTTTTCTGCTTGAGATATGGAGAGGGCAGCCCTAACAGTCTCAGTGAAAACATGTGCAGTGCCCAGGGGTGAAAAGCACGGATCTCATAGCAGGGTTTCTCTGTGCAGACCGGGGCCTCAGGGACCTCAGGGCTGCTCTTCCCCTTCCTTGCACGGGACACTCTCTCTTTGTGTTTTATTTAACTGCGGTGTAATCCTGATTAGCTCCAGCTCCTCCGCAGAGCCGGGCGGGCAGCGCAGGGCTGTCTGTCCGGGCTCTGCGGGGCACAGCAGGGCAGGGGCAGGAGCAGGAGAAGGGGCAGGAGAAGGGCAGGAGAAGGGGCAGGAGCGCTGCCTGTCCGGTCCGGCCCCTCCGCTCCCGGGGCACACACAGCCCCTCCAGGGGCCGCGGGAGGATGGCACCCCTCCACATCTGTGGGGTGCAGAGGGGGAGTGCAGAGCCGGGGGGCTGAGGATAAAGGGACGAGACACAAGGAAGAATAAAACCAAGAGGGAGGAGCAGCAGGAAGAGTGAACCCAGCCGTTAGGATTAATTAATTACTGCAGAAACGCTGAGATGAACCTGTCCGAGGGACTGGATCAGTTCCGTCTGTGATGGCAATCCATGAATGCCATCAGGCAGACGTGCCCTGTAGCTGGATTTGTTCCCTTCAGAAACACCTTCACCTGCTAAAGCACAGGCAGCCCCCTGGCCTGGGGGAGTGGGACACTTGTGTGCCCTCCTGCCTGGTGCTCACGGCCAGGTCATTGCTGAGCTACGACGAGTGCTCCAGCCCGAGGCAGGATTTGCTCACACATCACACCTCGTGCCCTCTCTCAGGCCTGGGGGCATAAAACATTGCTGATGTCATCCATCATACTGATTCCTGCCACTTCTTTCAATCAGACCAGTGGATAAGAAATAGCAGGACTCCTAAGACAACACACCTCCACTGAGGTTCCTGCACATTCAGCTTCCTTCCAGCAACCCTGACACCCACCTCTTGCTGGGGCCATGCGTTATACCTCATACCAGTTTGTCTATGTGACCTTAAGGAAGCGATTTGTTAATTAAACATGACATTTTCAACCTACGAAGTCTACTTAACGAGCATGAACTATTCTGCTTTCAAGTGGTTTTGGCTGCAATTCACAATAATTAGGGGGATTTTCCATGCTTGTCCTTCTCTTTTTAAGCAAAGCTGATTTTTCTGCCTGTGATGCTTAGCTTGGGTGGCATATGGCCACCAGCTCTGTGCAGGAATCATCTGTACATCCAGCGATCTTAACCTGGCAGAAAGCAGCAAATGCAGGGATTTGGACTCTGCTGATTGTCCCCACCATTCAGCTCACTTCCCTGGTGATTTATTCATACCAAAAAGGAGCCAGTTCTACTTCTGTAATCCCCAGGAAGCAACCAACAGCTTTCTACCAGAGTGAACGAGAGCAGAATTGCATTCACAGTCTCCCTAGATGGTGCCTTGGGTCATATTCCTCTCATGTGGAATCATGAGCCATCACAGTCACAAGCAAACCAGGTCACATTCTTTGGGGTCTGTGTCTTCTGCAAACATCCTACTCTGGCTGACTTGTCTCACACAAAGCAAATTGGCTGTACAGGGAAAATAATCATCACAGACATTTCCTCTGTCAGTGGAAAATAAATCCTGGCCAGTTCCATGCCACTAGGAAGGAAAGGGTAATACAAGGAGCCACTGGATGCAAGTAGCACCATGGGTTTTCACAGCCATCTGCCTGGGCAGAGTTGACCCCTAACATTTAGGGCATGTACAGATTAAAATGTTTTTCCTGGCCCAAAATCACCTAAGGAGCTAAGGCAAAAGCTCAGTCTAAAGACAGACATCCTCACCTTCAAATCCTTCGTGTCCAGGACTGACATGGGCTTCTCTGGACCATGTGTATTTGGTGGAGATCGATGCAGTTTGGCCTTGAGTTCACTGGTGGTGACATACAGCTGTCATTGCAATCGGCCATCACCAAACCAACCAAGTCCCACCCCTGCCTGGATATAACATCCCACTTTGAATAAAAGCTTGGTGCTGGCCTTGGCAGAATAAAGACAAGTGCTCAGAAGATTCAGATAATAACTTGTGCAAATCTAAGACTGAACTCAGCCAGATATTTTCATCTCAGAACAGATTTTCTTTCCATGGGCAGCCTGTTTCCACTTACAGCAAGACAGGAACAATGCACAGTTTCCCTCTCTGAAGGGCAGGAAGGCAGAAAGTTAATTTGTGTTTTCTTCCTGCTCCAGGATTCATGAAGAACACCACGCTGAGTTAGACCATTGTGACCCATGCAAACACGGTTTTCCTTGGACTGAACTTCAGGTGAGCTGAAAACATTGCCCAGGTGGCATTTCCAAAACCAGGGGGAACAATTCCATATTGCCCTTGCCCTGAATGGCTCTACAAGCACTCGTGCTAAATGCGTGACTGCCAGCAGTTAGTTCTGCTGCATGGGCCTCACAAGCAGAAAATAAGAGAGAAAAGGCAATATAAAGAAAGCAATGTGCAACGTGAATGTAACAGAGCTGTTGTGATGCTCTGATGTAGACCTAAAGTTGTCTCTCTCTGGGAGCAGCAGTTAAAACCGATTTTTTTTTTTTTTTTAAATAAAGAGTCATGTAATCCAATGAATAGGTCATTCAGGACTGACTGGGAGTGGGATAACACTGGGAAGATGGGAGGGTGTTGTTTCTGTCATCACAGCTTGCAAAGCCACCAGACTGACAGGAAGAATTGCAGTCAGAATGTGAAGGAGCAGGGGCAGGCAGGACCAGAATCAACCTGGGGAGGTCAAAGCACCAAGAAGTCAACCCAGGCCAGGGTGGAATTGAGACACTGTGTGTGCCCAGGCAAATCTCTGAGCCTGCCCACACCTCAGTGTTGCCCAGCTGTGAAATGGAGATGGCAGGGGCATTGTCAGCCTGAGCTCATTAACGTCTGCCAAGCTCCCAAATCCGCTGACGGAAGTTGCTGCGCAGCAGGAGCACAGAGTTGTTGTTTTTTGGGTTGGGGTTTTTTTTTTCTTGAAAACACTAAAGAGATGAGCAATTGAAAGAGTAACCAACATAGTTCACTGCCTCTTTAGAAACGCCTGGTGAAATCCCAGCCAGCAAGGGAAAAGGGCTTGTGAGGGAGGTGAGAAGTGTTGCTGACGCCAAGTCCAGCGAGAGAGTTCTGGCACAAGGGTGGTAAAAGCATCTATCCCTCTCCCACTTGCCTGTGAGGAGGGGAAAGAAAAATTAAAAAAAAAGGAAAAGAGAGAAAAAAAATATAAGGGAAAGAGGAGGAAAAAGAGAGAAAGAAAGAGGGAGGGAACAGCAACCCAACGTGGTTGGAATAACTCTGCTCACTGTAGCCTGTCCAACAACAGCCCTGGCGGATCATAAAACAGCCTCTCACATCCATGTGGTTTTTGCTGCTAGGAGACAAGGTACAAAACACACAACCTCACGCCGGGCTCTATAAAACCTTATATTCCCCCTCAGACCCAGAGTTCATCTGAAGAATTTGCATCACCTAATTAGAGCCAAGTTCTAAAATAATAAAAAATAGCAAAGTAGAAAAAAAAATGAAAAGCCCCTTTCCTTTCTTTACCCCCTTTTTGTGATTTTAGTTACCATAAAACTTGAAAAGTACCTTTCTGACTCTTCCAGGCAAAATTTCCACACAGAGGCTTTGCTGGCAGGTCTTAACTGCTGAGCACATTTGAAGGCTAAATCCCTTCCCCTCCGTGGTGCCCAGTCAGGTGTACCCCGTTCTCCTGCCTCCATGGTGAGAGCTGCTCACAGGCAGCACCTGAGAAGCACAAGGAGCCCTCAGCTGCTGTTGGCACTTGCAGGGTTGTTTTTCTGCACAGAGAATGGGAAGCCAATCTTTGCTGTTAGAAACTGTGATAATGTTTCTCTTTTATTTTCATTCTTTTTATATCTTTATATTCTTTTCCAGCTGTCCACGAGGATGAAACGATCGGTGGCGCAGGTGCTTAAACTGGCGTTGTCTCTCTGTAACAAAGACACTCCCAACTTACCTAAGGAAGTTTACCACAAAGAATTTCCTTTGTGTGGCAATGCACAATCCCTGCTTCTCCAAATTCCCTATGCAGTTTTATCTGTACATCCTCCTGCTAACCCTGTCCAGGGCCTCCCATGACTGCAGCTCATCAGGGGTATGAAATGTCCCAGCAATTCTGGGACTGGCTGAGAAAACCAAGGGTTGGCCAACACATGCTGAGCATGCAGCCTGGTTTGTGGCTGCCCTCTGCCCCCTCGTGCCACCCCTGATGGCAGAGAGGCCGTGGGTAGCTGCTGTGGGCAGTGCTGGTCAGCTGGGCAGTGCGAGCCCAGGGAGGAGCTCTTGGGAGGAGCTGGATGATTCACGTGGCCTCTGTCCAGGCATTGCAACCAGCACACACCATGGACAAGTCTTGCCTGCCCTCACACAGAGCCACGGAACCATTTATGTTGGAAAAGACCTCTGAGAGCATCGAGTCAAACCATTCCCCCAGCACTGCCAAGTCCACTGCTAACCTGTGTCCCCAAGTGCCACGTCCACGTGGCTTTTAAATCCCTCCAGGGATGGTGACTGCATTGCTTCCCTGGGCAGCTGTGCCAGGGCTTGAAAGCCCTTTTGGTGAAGATGTTTTTCCTAATATACAACCTCAACATCACCTGGTGCAACTTGAGGCTGTTTGCCCTTGTCCCTTGTTCCCTGGGAGCAGAGCCTGACCCTCACCCATGGCCTGTCCTTGGCTTGCTTCCCCGTCTGCCCACACTTTATTGCTCTGGCTGAGGTCTCACAGAGGGGCTCTGAGGAGGGGATGTGCTGTAACTGTGGGTTTGGGTTCTATTTTGACTGCAGAGGCTGTGAGCAATGTTCATTCCTAGTGGGTGTATCATGGCCTGGCTTCCGGAGAAAGCAGCTCCCTGGCAGGGAGGGTGGATCCGCTGCAGCCTGGACGCTCTGGAGGATGCAGCTGTATCCTCCCCGCCAGGGCTGCTCTTGCCTTTTCCTTCTTCAGACCTCAAGCAAGGGCTGCACCTCCTCTCCTTGCAGCCCAAGTGACAGCTGACCTCCTCATGTGCCTGCCCCACACAGTGCCCAGTGGTGGCAAAAGGGAATTAAACACATCCACCCTGACATAGCCACTGTATCTGCCGAGCCTTGAGCTGTGTGCAAGAGGAGGCAGCTGGTTTAGGAGAGGGATTGCTGTAACCTGACCTCTGCAGCTAAAGTCCACCCTCACAGTCCTTCAATGCCCACAGAGACAGCAGCAACGAGCTGGACTGGAGGCACTGATGTCAAGGAGACCTGGTGGATACTGTGTGCGTCACTGCACTGCGAGGAAAATGTTATCTCAGGGAGGGAGAGCAGAAAGAAAACAAGAATCCCGAGGATCCCATGCTCAGAGGATGAGAGGGGAAAGAGGTCAGTTCCTGACAAGCAGCTCAAAACAAACCCATTGTTCTGAGTGAGACTCTGCTGTCACTCTTTCACCAGGTGTTACCTGGAAAATCCATCTGCCCATTCCCCCTCCCTTGGCCATTCCTCTGCCCTGGCAAAATGGGGAAATTCGTGAGACAGCTGTAATGGCACCAGCTTCCTGGCTGGTCTCCCTCACCTTCCTAGAGGAAAAGCAGCAGCTCTGAGCTGGTGTCTGGAGGAGGAAACAGGCCCTGGACTGAACCAGAAAATGCTGTGGGAGAACCAGGCAGCCCTGGGACGGACACCCTTTTTGGCAGAAGCACCACATCCCATGGTAGAACACTTGGATTTTGTGACTTGTGTGTTTTTTCCTGGCCTACAGATATATAGATATATCTGCTCTGTGGGTTCACCTGCCAGAGCTGCCCTGTAGTAACACACACCAGGATTAGAAACCATCCCAGCCCAGACACATGCTGCGTTCTGACCTCCATACTTTTCCCACTACCTGCTGTCACCTTCTGGAAAGGCTAAAAGGGACACACATTTTTCTAGAAGAATGATAAAAACACCTTCCAGGCCCTTGTATGTCAGAAAAAAAGTCCAAATCTTTTCCTTGTCTCAACTCCAGTGAAAAAAGTCTCTTCTGGGTTATCTCACACTTATTCCAGGGTTTATCTGTAAGACATTTCAGTTCAGAGCAAAGCTCTAGTCCTGGATTTTGCAACCTGATAAAGACTGTAGCCTAGCAAAACTAAACCAAAACAGTTCTCTGTCATGTCCACAGTGCCCTTGCATCCCAGCAGCACTGCCCTGCGTGGTGCCAGAGCAGGCTCCATAGGTGCACATGGAGTACATAAACCTTTTGCATAGAATGGCTATTTTAGAAATTCCTTGAGACCATAACACCAAAGAAAGGACCCTGCAGAGCCCAGTGGTGCACAGAAAATGAAAACATTATGCTCCCCAAAATGCTGTCGTGAGGAAGCAACGCTGAGAAGGGAACTTCTTGCCATGGCTGATTTATGGTTGCCTTGGCTCATAGCCAGCCTGGAATACCCCAGCCTTTGGAGAACCCATGGAAGTGAAATGTTGAGGAAGTTGTACATCCTCTAGAAGAGTCAAGTAAAAACAAAGTGCAGGCTTTATAAACACGGTGTGTGTACACTGTTAAAAGAGACTCTTTCTGCTGGGTTTTGGCTTTGTGTCTAATGCTGCTGGCCAGAAAGGCTGGTTGGGAGCAGGAATTTGGGGATTTCTTAAAAATGACAGTATTGGAAAAATGTTGAAATGTTGACATTTCCCATCAAATGAAAGTTTTGGTTTCTTTTTTGGTCAGGATCCATCAAACTGTATCATTTTCCTTCTTTTAAAATAATATCCATATTCAGTATGATTGTACAGGCATGATTCTTCCAGTGTTTAAAAGGGAACATGAAAATTTTATGGATTACAGATCTGCACCTTTATTTGTCAAGAGAAAACCAACCCACCCAAAACATTTTAAGTGTTATGATTTTCCTTCTTTTCTTTTTTTTCCTTCAGTATGCCAGGGACACTAACTTTCAGCTGGGAGTAACAGCAGACAAAGCTAACCCAAGTGCTCTTTACAGGGGTCACCTGTGTGAGTGTTCAAATTGGAGCAGGTGCTAAAACCTGAACTCAGAATGTTCCTGAGGTGAGGCTGAAGGAGGGCAAACGTCAAATCAAGCTTTGCCACTGACATGAACAGGATTCAGCACAAGCCCAGTCCTGGTTTTCCAGATCCCTAGGAATGGATGCCATTCATCCTGTGTTGATGTGAGCTGGCCCTTGACTGCAGCCTGGCTCATCTGCTTTTTATAAAGCACAAGTCCCGTTCCAAGCGGGAAGAGAAGCGTCCTACGCACGGGGCTCTGCTCCGAGCGGGTGCCACTCTGGATCCCAGCCCTGTCCTCCAGTCAGGCAATAAATTCCATTCCTTCTACACACTTCAGCAAAGGCCGTGTGAGTCAGCTCTGGGTGTAAGGACAATGATAAACGCTCCCTCGAAACGGTTTCTGCTCAACTCTCCCTTCTTTAGGAGGCCTTTTGCAGAGATGCAATCAGGTCACTGCAGGCCACGCTGCAAGTGCACCACCATCCTTAAAGGCCTCTCCTTCCACTCCTCCTCTCCTTGCCTATGGGTTTTGGCAATAAAAAGGTAGGCCAAGCACCTAAAAGTGAGCCAGGAATATGCATCTCCCCATCCACCTGAGACAGGTAAGCACAGGCAGGAGCATGTGAAAGATGGGATTAACAGCAGTGCTGCGGGAATAAGGTTTTTCAACCTGTGGGGCACTTTGGCATCAGCTCTGCCATTAGGAAAAGATCAGTACATGCTTTAAGTGAGGATTAACGCCTTCTGTAATAGTATCAGAAAAGGAAATGTAATAAGAGCATCTCTACAAAAGGAGGACAGTCCAGGGCAGTGCTGCACAGCTGTAACAAAGAACAGAAGCTGCAAGAAACTTCTCCTTCCCCCAGGAAAATCCAGCTGAAGGTCCATGTAGTAAAAGCCATGAGAGGCATGAAAACCTTTTCAGTGCTCCTCTGTGAAACCTAGGAGATGCACTACATAATTGTGAACTCCATCCCCATGTTCCTTACCTAGAAATATTTACATTTCTGAGACACCAAGCATCCCCTGGCATGGCCCCGGCCAGCTCAATTCCATCCAAAAGATGGCAAAGGAGGTGAAAACGGTACAGTCCCTGCCTTCACATGGCCAGTCTCTCCTGCCAGTCTCTCTCAAGTTAGTTGGAGAGGAGAAGGAAGGAAAAAAAAAGACCAACAAAGCCCCAAGACTCTTTTTGTTTATGATCATGTCCATGGGCCACTCTGTCTAGACAGCTGGTATTAGCATCTGAAGCTGTCCTGGAATCTAAAATACCATTTATCTACAGGGGAAGTAAAGCCTTGGATTAAACAGACCATAAAAGTAATCTGGGAATTGACATGGGGCCCAAGGAGACTGAAGGTAACAAGATCTAGAGCAGGCATCTCTGTTTGTCTTGGCTGTAGGGATGTTTTCTCAGAAAACCAAACAAAACAAAACAACTTCCCCCTCCCAGTAACCCCCCCCAAATAATTTGGCTTTAGGAGAGTGTTTCCTTTTGCTTCTTCTCCTCCCACCTTTGTTTGATTGCTATAAGCATATCCCCATCCACCACCCACAGCAAAGAAGTTTCCAAACATAACCGGTCCCCGATTGAAAGTGGGACTGGAGAGGGGCAGCTCCTCCTTCCAAGGATGTCCTTGGAACTGTGAGCTGCTCTATTTTCCTGCAGAGAGACTCCAAATGCTCAAGAGTGCTAAGACCTTCTATTTTACTTCACTATTGCCTAATGTGGGGTTTTCTCATGTAGCCATTCTGGCAGACCTTAAATGAATGGGCCTTGAATGAATTTAATTAAACTACCAGTTGTAGTTGGTAGTCCCATGTTAACATTTAATCCAAGGAAATCTGCCATTTTAATCCAATGCAGACAGTAAAGAGTGAAACAAAAGGTCACTGCGAGGGCTTAAAGCAAGAGACAGCAAAAATGTCACTCTATTTAGGTGCTTGTCTTTAAAAATCAGCCTTTCCAGCTATATGGAACAGTCTGGAGAGAAGGCTGCATGTTGGTGGCACACCTAAAGCAGATGTCTCATTTCCAGTTGTGATTCAGAGTTCACACACAGCCTGGTGCGAGCTGCCCTATTCTAAAGTTCAGCCAATAAACATGTTAGGTATGAAATATTCCTTCTCTGTGTGCTTTGTTTAGAGGCAGATTCTGCCTTTTGTAGTGCAAAGAACAACCAGCACAAAAGACTGTGAATTCCAAATTAATGCTCGGCTTCCTTTCTCCTGGCAGGCTCTCTGCAGTCTTTGAAGCCTCTGCCACGTTACCACAGGGCCACTTTCTGTGGGGAACAGCTGAGTTTTGGCTACTGGTGCAGGACTCAATTTACTGGCCCACGGTCCTGACTCGAGATGGCCAAACTTGTCATAGTGAGAGAGACTCTGCTGATGAGATCAGAGTCTGAAAAGACAAATTCCAAAGTGCAAAGAGAAAAGGATGTTTTCTTTTCCGCTGGACAAAACACAACTTTTCTGGCAGGCCCAGGCAGGACAGTCTGTCCACTTTGGCAATACCCTGCACGCCTGGACGTACACAAGTGTGTTTTTACATGCAGCCTGGTTTGATTACACAATCTCTGTCCAAGAGAATTTGGAAAGAAAGATATCTGAGAGAATTTAGAAACAGCACAGTCTGCAGCGTGCTGCTTCTCTCACACAACTTCTAGCACCATTTGGAGCCACTGACCATTGGGAAAACACCCAAAGAAATCACCCTCAGTGCTGCTCAGGGACCCAGCCGGCCCTTTGGGAGATGCTGCAGGGTCAGCCTCAGCTGCCAGCTTGTACCCACAGACCTTTATCCAGCAGCTCAGTCCACCTCAGAACACTCAACCAGCCCCAAGGCCAAACCTTCCCCCCCTTCCCAATTATGATTCTGAACCTTTGCCAAAGGCATCTGGTAAAAGATTCACATGTCAAAGGCTTTTCCTGACCAACAACCTTTTTGTGCCCTGGCTTCTTCCAGAGTTAGATCTGCTCTTCCAGCGCCCATCCCCTCCTGAAAACACTGTTGAACACCCAGCTGGGGAGATAGTGTTTAATGCTGGTGCTCAATGCTTCTAAACTCCAACTTAAACTTACTGGGAAATGAATCATAGCTTGTCTTGGGATTCTCATGCTTGTTTAGGTTGCAAACACCCCACCTGTTTGACCATAATATTATTTTATTTGCCTTTGCTGTTTGTAGAGAAAGATACACCCCTTGTGCTTACTGAAAAGTTCTTGTGATTAGTGCCAGTACCAGGCAACCTGAGAGAGGAAAACAAGTTTATTCTAGTGAAGGCCATGGTTAGTCTTGATTATGAAGTCCAAAACACAGTTAGCAAACACAAACACAAGAAAACACAGACCTAAAGCATGTGTGCCACAAGTCTCTGCTGTAAATGTTAAGCATCCTCCAAGGTGCACAGTCCAGATCCATGATCTGTAAGCCCACCTCAAGAGTGCCTGAGCTAGAGGATGCAGCTTCTCAGGGTGGGTTCCTCTTCTGTCTCTCACCCTTTTGAAGTCCAGAGTTATTTGCATTTCTCTGTTTTTTAAAATGCAAATAAAATGGTCAGATTGAATACAAAGAATCACCTTCTTTCTAATAAAAGGGATCTTATCACACAGCACTTCACTTTGGAAGAGGTAGCTGGCATCTGTGAGAGCATTAATTGAAAACATTTGTGTTTATCCAAGTAGGATGCATCATAAGGACCTTGAGTGGTCATTCTTCTAGGTTTTCCTTTACAAAATCGATTGTAAACTTCATTTCTGACACTCTGTAAATCTAACTTTCACTGCTGTAACTTCCTATTGTGCAGCACAGTTTCAGTCAGTTTTCATTTGGCAGCATTTCACAAGGAGCTCATGTGAAACATCCCCACAGCTCACTGTTGTGAGGGTTTACTGTGTCAGTGGTGTTATCAAACACCACAGCCAATAGCTCCTGAAATCTCTGCACTGTCTATACCAGGTCAGAATGAAAAATGTCCAAGTGTCAGCCTCAGTGATCAAATTGCCTCGCTTGTCTGCTTGATTCACCGTGTTCCCCTGGGTTTCCATATAGCTCATTAAACAAAACAAACCTTTAGAGAACGTTTGACATGATTAACTACCTTTGCTGGTAATGTGTGCAACCCACCCAGGTGTCTAGACAGTTTGAAAAATACAGATCATATTTAGGAGTAACAGCTGGTACTCCTCAAGTCTCTCTGCTGGACCTCAAATTAAGTAGAAGCAGACCTTATCAATATTATGTGGTTCTCTTCCAAAGAAAACATCCAGCCTGCTGCAGGAAATTAAGTTACTGCTTTGGTAGATGGCACTTTACCTGCAGCCTACCAGGAAGCTCTGCACTCCCAAAGGTCCTGTTTTGAGAACAGTGAGAGCACAAAGAGTTCAGACCCATTTCCATTGTAGGAAACCTTCAGTATTTTTCATAAAAGGAAAAAAAAAACCCAACACCTGTGTCCTACCAGATTCCAGTTTAGGCAGGTGTTTTTTGCCTGCCCGTGTACCTTTTAAAATAATAAGCTGGAGAACCTGTTTGCTTATGCAGGTTTTAGACCGAAATTTTGTTAGGTGCTTCTAAATAATGGCTTGACAAGAGGTTCTGGGAGGGAACAATGACAGGCTCTGGTAAGAACAGGCATTCCTGTTCTTCAGGACACCTTCAGGACAAACCAGGTGCTCTCTAGAAGGTCACCCAGAGGCAGCTCCTCTGCCTTGGCCCACGTCCCACCCAAAACCTCTGCACAGCAAAGCTTCCCTTGGCCATGGGCTGTTGGCTGCAGAACACTCACACATGATGTCAGAGGCAAAAGCAATGCTAGGTGCCCAAAAAGTGTGGACAGGAGTCCTCTGATTATTAAAAGATGCGAGTCTGAGCAAAGTGAAAAATTGCAGGTCAAACCCATTTAATGAGGACTGTGCCCCAAGATGCCACACGTGTACAGGATGTGGTTTTCCAGGAATGTGAGGGGGGGCAGAAGCCCAGAAAGTCAAGGAAGTAGGTACCTGTAAACATGATGGCAAATGGGACTGCTCCCAATTAACAAATTTTACACAAGTAATGTGTAAAGGCCAGGCAAACAGAAAGGACATCCCAAGGTATTCCCTGTTCAGCAGGTATCTGTCTTCTGACTGAGTCAAATTTGTCACAGTTCTGAAAAAAACCACAAAGGTCTTTGCCCCACTTCATTGTATTTGAGAATTTATCGTCCCTCTTACAGGGGGAAATAAGATTTAAAACTCAGCTAAGTCCCTGTCCAAGAGGCTGCCCAAGCCCTGACCTGCGGCTGCTCAGCAAGGCCTAAACCCAGGCCAGGAGTGCTGTTATTGTAAGAGACTGTAAATCACCTCCACTTTCATACACCGTGGCAGGATGTGAGCAGAGGAATGTGGCTGCTCTGTGCTGCCCCAGAGCAGTGAAATGCTCAGATTTGTATCTGCCCCGTGTCAGGGTGAGCGCGGGGGTGCCACAGGAACAGAACCCGCTGGGAAGAGCATAAGCAAACTGTAAAACACGAGGCAGACAAAACATCTGGCAGCTGCTTCAAATAGTTTTCTGTCTGAAGGGCAGACAAGCCTGCAATAGTTTCGAATGAAAACATGTGCAAAGGCAGGATCAGTGCTTCAGTGTGTTTTGTGCAAGCATTGAATGAGTTTTGCTCCTTTCAGCGCTGTTTTGTAAGCCAAGAAAGGCTGTGCTTTGGGTAAGGTTTTTAATTTTAATAAACTTTACTAAATAAATCACTGTATTTCCTTCTCCAGTCAAATGCAACTTTGGCATAAGATCAACAGCATTAGCTCTGCATAGGAAGCACGTGGGAGAGATGAGGGGCAGTGTGCTAGGAAATGTTTTCCATAATTGTCTTACCTTATGCAGGAGAAAAGGTGTGACTGCCAAAATAAGTTCTTAAAAGAATGACGCATGTTCTTTCGAGTTCCCACGTCTCAGGGAAAGGGAAAATTGCCTTGATACCGGCAAAGGACTTGACAGGTACAGACTGGTGGCTGGGCTCCAACAGGGAAGTTAAGCTGATTGAGCTCAGACATAAATTCTCAGTCCTGCGGACAAAGGAAAGAATTGGCAACTGTCTTCCTCCCTCCAAGTTTTCCTGTCCTGACACTGTCACAGCTTTGATGAAGATCCACAGGCACAGGTTTGTGCAGGAGTGTAACCTGCACCCAGGACAGGCTTCCCTTTTGAGAGGAATGTGACAAGACTGCTAAAGAAGGATGATGTATTTCCTTATCAGCTACTGCACTCCTCCACTGAACACTCCCCCCTTGCACACTTTCCCAGACACAAATTACTTTCACCAAAGCCTCAACTTCCAGGAGGAAACAAAAGCTACTCCACTGCTTGTCCAGGGCACCAGGATGCCAAGGCTCTGTGCAGAGTGGCCCCAGCACTGCTGCAGCACAGGCAAGGCAACAGCAGGCAGGCTGTCGAGGCCAGGAGCCTCCTAAAAAAATGTAGGAACAGTTCCATGTGCGCAAAGTGGTGAGTCAGCAGCAGCAGGAGGATGAGATGCTGGCAGTGCAGCAGGGGTGGCTTTCAAGGCAGTCCTGAGACAAGCAGAACTTGCAGCTTTTACTGCTACTCACAAAGGCAGAGAGAGATCTGCCTGCCACAATGCCAGGGCTGGGATGGAGGCAAGAATAGCAGGGAAGCAGAGCACCACTGATTTATTAGGACTTGCTAATCCGTGATTTCATTTGTTGATTCCATCAGGTCCAATCCCCATCTCATGACTTCCTCCCCTGTTGCCATGGCACTGTACATAAACACTGCAGGCTCCCAGCCCTGAGCAGGTCATTTGTTTCAAATATTCCATGCAGCTGGAACACAAGCCTGTTTGGGTGTCTGGAGCTGAGCATGAACTAATTCCTCAGTTTTCTGCACCCGCCCCACCTTCTGCACCCTCCCAGCCTCCTGCTCTCCCCCAGCCTTAACTGCAGGGGAAGGGGAAGGGGCCTGGGGCAGAAACAGGCACAAAGTAAGAGTTCCACTGAAGTCCTGCAGCAAACCAAAGTGTGATTAGTGAATATGCTGGATAGTAAAGCTCGGGATCTACAAACCCTTGTCTTAATCATGTGGTTTTCCCACATGTACATCTCTTACACATGTAAGAGACACCCAAAATTAAAAAAAAAAAAAAAAAAAAAAAAAAATCTTGCCTGACTAGAGACAAGAAACCACTTGTCTTTTTTTTGAGCTCTCCCTCCCCACTACCCTTATTAGGCAGTTCTCAGGCTGCAGTGGAACCTCACATGTTGCAGTGTGTGTGTGTGAACTGATTAAAAGATTTGGCTCCCTCACACACCTTGGTGGCTGCAGGGAAGACAAAGAAGTGTGTGGACAGGAGGAGGACTTAAAGCCTTCACCATCATGGACAAAAGTACCTCATCACCACCACACTTCCAGTCACTTTGGAGGCTTAACCTCACTGCTGGCACAACGTGGGAGCACCTCTGTATTGCACAGGTCGGTGACTGGAGGCACAACCAGCAAGCAGCTGTAAAATCAGCTATAAACCCAGTTACAGCAGGAACCCGAGGCTGCCTCATCACAGATTAGACTGAGCTCCATCTCTGAGGCTGTAGGGGCAGCTGTGCACACTCTCAGGTTACCACACCTCACCACCCTGTACCCACAGCTGCAGCCTGCCCTCCGTCTGTACACACCTTTTAGATGCCAGCTTTAAATTGTTATTCCTCCAAGCAGAGATAAGGCCATGACAGCCCCTGCTTTGCCTGTCTGGGCAGGCTTCCTGGGAATAAGCTCACTGCTCATGTAGAAACAAAGGATAAAGAAATCTGATCATTTCATGCAAATAAAACCCATCACCAAGTAATATTTAATAAAGTTTATTAGGTTACTGAGTATTATCTACAGTCATAAAATAGAAAGAATTTTAAACTGTACAAAGTAATGTCCTGGTGAAGTGAGGAGAGATGGTAACGAGGGAGCACAAGGAGCATTAGGAGTAGGGAGAACACAGCTACCTCCCTGGAGTTCTGGAAGACACTGGTTCAAGTTGAAGGCAACCAAGTAGGGCTCCACACACACTGAATTTTGTGTCCCACCCTGCAACAGAAACTAGTACAAACCCCTACATTGAAAAAAAGTCATATAATATTAGAATAAAAAAGGGGCACATCACACCCCACCCAGTCTTGGCACCAACTCTGTGCTTTAAAAAATATACTATGCAAGTAGTTTATTTTCAAAAAGGTACCCTACAGCAGCTGTTTAAAACATGTTCTTATACATACACCACAAATATATATATTAGCATTTTCAACAACTAAACTCATTTGTACCTACACAAAACTGAAGGGGTAACTCAAAAGCAAAAAAAAAAAAAAAAAACAAACCCAAAACAATCACACAAACATTTTTCAAGAAAAAACCACAAAGAAATGTGCAAAATAACCCCAGAAAGGCAGCATAGTAATCTGTGGAGAGGTCAAGAGAGCAGCTCCTGCTAATAAAGGAGTGTCATCCTCTTTACTTGGCTACTGAGGATCTATTTGGGATGTGCTGATTTTGCCTGAATTGCTTGTCCTGTTTATTGCAGTTCTCTCCTGCTCCCCAGCTCTGGAGAGGTTCAGTTTCTTCTTGCTGTGCCTGAAGATCACCCCCACTCTCTGCTAAATCCTCCCAAGTTCCACCCTGCAGCAATCCCCTCCTGGGCTGCTCACCTGCCTGCTGAAGGCATTTCTGCAGCCACACCGTGGCCACTGCTCTGGGACAAACTCCCACCTGCAGCAGGGCACAGAGAACCATTCCTGCTGCAGAGCTAAGTGGAGATTAAGCTGGTCTATGACAGCACAAAGCCTGGTCTGGATGAATTTAAGCAGCTTATCCAAGAAGAGAATTCCCTAGCAGTGCCATTAGAGAAACATGAATGTTTCTCTAAAGCCTCAGCATGGAACAGGGGCAGAGCTCAGGGGACAGGACCTGCAGCTGTGTGACAAAGCTCATGCAGATGGGCTCACCCTATTGCACAAGTTTGTCCTTCCCTGTTCCCACATCAGCCAGGAATCCCAGACCTAAAGCTGCAGGTTTCAGTTGGGAAGGAGGCATGTGGAGACACAGCCTGACTGCAAAATTGACTGAGTCAGGAGGAGGCAGAGCAGAGAATGGAGCAGGAGAAGCAATGGTGCTAAACAAGAAAGCAGGAGTCACAACCCGTGAAACAGCAATAGAGCAAGGTGAGAAGTCCCAGCACAGATACAGACATCAGCAACATAACCACCTTCTCCAAATCAAGAAGTGTCCTGCTGGAAGGGCTCTTGGTTTTGGTGTTCCAGGGCTTGGGGTTGTACTTTTTATTTTTTGGCTTTTAAAAGCTCATCAATTAATTCTTTGTGGCATTGTAGACTCTTTCCAACTCTGCTGGCTATCCCGAGCCTTTCCATTCTTAGGACCTGGTCTTAACATTCCTATTCCTAATGCTTCCTCTTTCCCCAGATTATGTTTTTATTCTTTTATTATCATCCTTCCCTTTAGCTGGTACAGAAAAATCATTCACTCCAAGGCCCTCGAACCCCAAGGATGCAGCACAGCCTTTTCTCAGGAGGAGCAGGGAAGCACAGAGCCTCTGTAAATGTTCCTTTTGTAAGTGTGCTGGGGAAGTGACTTCCAAGGAACAAAGCACTCAGTTGTGAAACAAGGATTACTTGAGAGCTCGCCAGTGAGGGCACATGGAGGCTGAAGCAGTGGCAGGAATGCTTTGGCCGAGGAGCTCCAACAGCGGGGATGACACGAGGGCGGAGAGCCCAGTGCTCCGCGGGTCAGCTCCGATCCATTGCCTTGGTTCCACCTCTGTCCTGGAGCACGAGGGTCATTGGTAGAGCAGGTAACTCTTGAGGGAGGCTGGCAGGGGCAGGGTGGGGATCTCAGTCAGTCTGTCCTTGCCCAGGGCAAGCCTCACGGCTCGCCGGCACAAGTCCATCAGAGGCAGTGGTTCAGCTGGGAAGAGAGACCCAAGACATTAACAGCCCAGCCCACAAGGCACACGTTCACTCTGCTGCTTCTACAAATCCCCCAGGAAAGACTGAGCAAGAGAAGGGAATGCCTGGCATGCCTGCAGGACCTAAGCCATTCAGCAGCTTCAGCTCATCAAATACACCAACAGAGCATGAGGTTTCTGTAGGTTATTTAAGCCATACATGTGGGAATGAAACAATCCTAGAATACCAGCTGGAAGTTCCTCCTCTACAATACCATTCATTCCAGTCAGAACACATCTTCTAGCTCGTGCCTCTTACTGCAGTGTCCAGAAACTTTTGTAAGAGTCACTGAAGCAAAAGACTGCAGCAGCCAGAGCATCATGTGGTCTGGGTACCCAGAAGCACCATGATTTATCTCATATAGGAGGGTAACAGCTGTCAACCCCTCCATTTATACTGCATAGTTCCCATGAAAAACAAAGCCATCTGTCAAAGCTTCATGTTTCTACTTGCACCGTGACATTTTCCACTAGAGGATTCCCTCCTGTGTCACAGAGCCGGGAAGGATACAAGCCTTTGGCTATCTTTTTCTGCATCCTGTACTTAAAACCCTGAACAAGACATTACAAGTTTTTCAGGAATGGCACGGGGGGGGGCCCTTTGCTGCTGAGGAGTCATTCACACACGGAGGGGACTGAGGTCAAAGCCAGAGCTAACACATCCCAGCTGCACACAAGGAAGATACACATTAGTTCCTCACAGCCCCCGCTGCTGAACCTGTCACAGCTCACCTTGACACCCCGTGCTGCTCAAGCCTGAGGGGTTTGTCCTGCCCCCAGAGAGGGCTGACAGACATCCCCAACCAGATAACTGGACATCCTTCTACAGCCTGAAGGCTCTGCCTGCACCTTTAGAAAGCTTCCTTTACTTGGGCTGAACACAGACACCTAAAAGCACCCACGAGCACGGAATGAGTTTGGCTGAGAAGCTGCAGTTTTCAGTAACTTTGATAGATGCCTACAGCTCCAGCTTCTACTGCTACACGCCAAATTAATCTGACTGTTCATACAGCTCCCCAAGCACCACCATTTACCACACACGTTCTGTGCCACAAGGAAGGCACGGCTGCACTCAGCTCTGGCCTGGCCGCTCATGACCCATTTCAGGATCTGTGCTGCCTCTTGCACAGGGACAGGTTCCTGCAGCAGGCTGCACCTCTCTGCTCTGGCTGTGACACTGCCAAAGAGGCCCATTACTGGCAGCACTCCTTTGGCACTTCCCAGTGTAGCTTATTCTTAAACCACTGGGGCACAAACTCACTGCATTCAAAGTCTGCCCCAATTCCGCCTGCTCTGCACAGAGATAGTTGGGACAGAGGCACTGCCCAGCCAGCATCCCAGGGGACAAGGGCCCTGACCTTCAGAGCCTTCAGATACTCACAGAACAAATACATTTCAGTTTAGTGGCCTTAAAAGGAGAGGATCTTCCAGAGAGATCAAGATTTGTCCTCGTCTAGTTTGCACTGATAACCCCATCTGACAGGAGACCAGAAGAGAAAGCACACACACATCTGACCTCCTTCCATTCACAAGCACTACAATCACTGGACAGTGTTGCCATTGAATGCTCAGAAGTGGTTAGAGCCAGACACCTTCTTTCTATCTGTGCCAAAACAGCATCCCGTCATTGCTGGCCTGGTGCCCACAATTCACTCCTTAGCTGAGAGCACATTACAACCAAATCCAGTCCTGGAGGTGGCCGTTTCCTTGCTAAGTGCAGCTCTGTGCCAGCAATTCCACAGACTTGCTGGCTTTGAGTGGAGCTGCAGGTTTTGGCTTTGACCCTCCAGCAAAACCTGGTTCCTGGAGCTGCTGACATTCTTTAAGATGTTGTGGCAGAAAGAGCTGGGCTTTCTTTGGGTGAGAAAATGCTCTGCCAAGAGCTCTCTGTTTGGTCTTGCAGAGCTGAAGTGTATTTCTCAAAGCACTTGCAGATTTTGCTCCTGCCCCTTTGCAAGGCTCTCCTGGTTATTCTGACAGTTCAGTTTTTCAACTTTGTTGCACCCCAGTGTCAGGGTTCACCAGAGCTGGGCCAGCATCAGGACACCTCCAGCACAAACAGAAGAGCCCAACTTGCTACAGCCCTTGGGCAGACACTGTTCTGGAATGCAGGGGAAACTACTCTTCATACCAATACTGCCAAATTTATTTCACTAGCAACATAAATCCAGATTTTAATCCATTTCCTTCACCTCTCTCCTCCACCCTACCCAGAGGACTGAGTCACAGTCTGGCCCCATGGGAACTTCTGACTATGAGAGATAACAGACTTTAGCACGTTTGGACAGCCAAATTTCTTACTAAGCTTAGCTAGAGATTGATGTGCCTGTTAGTAAAAGGCCTGGCATGCAAGCTGGGCTGACTACAGTATCCAGCCCCTCGACAGAAACGAGCACACCCTGCTCTGAGAGAAGCAGGGAAGGGAGCTACTCTTCTGAAAGATGAAAAACATTCCCATTTTCTTAGATAGGGAGAGATTTTCCCATTCTTGCCTGCAAGGGATTTTAAATATCCCTTCATTACCCACTTAAGGAAGGGGATTGCCTCAGAGACTGTTTTCTGTAAAGAGACACCAGGATTCCAGTGCCAGTGGTGCAACTGTCAGAAGAACATTCCTGCTGCTCTTTTGGTAGCAATACAAGGTTCCCCATCTCTAGTTGGACAACTGGCATCACCTTCTCCCACCACCCCACCTCCCCAAGCCCTGCCTGCTCCCTGCAGTGCCCTGGTGACAGAACATGTGTGCAGTCAGGTAAGTATTATGTATTTGCCATCGAGCATTCTGCTGACACGAATCCTCACCTCTCTAGAAAGAGGAAAACCCTCCCCAGGATGGCCCAGCAAGGGCAGCCACAGGCCTGTGCTGCCAGAACCAGCACAGGAGTCATACTCACGGTCAAGTCCGTTCAAGTAGCACATCCGTATTTCACAGTGGCCCCACACTGCGCTCACCACCGGGTAGAGTTTTTTCCCTTTGAGTCCTCGAAAGGCAACCCCCATGTACTGCCCATCCACAATGAAGCTCAGTGTCCCGTCATCCATGTCCAGAACCACCAGGAAGGAGTCGGGCACGATGAAAGTCTCGTCCGGTTCTAGGAAGGCAGGGTAGGTTTTGCTGGGCTGGTTCTTGCCGTCGTGGTAGAGTCTGTTGCGCCCGAGGTCCCAGCCCCAGGACTCGTGGTTGTTCCCCACGAGCGTCGTGTACCCCACGGAGTGCAGGGGGGCCTCTGCCGTGGCCACCCCGACCACGGCGTGGGTGCCCCGCTGGCGCATGGCCCACGTGATCTGCCACACGTGCAGTCCCCGCGTGTACCCCACCTTGCCCCTGATGGCATCTGTGCTCTGGGCCACCGGATGCCGGTGAAATATCAGTTTGTCGTCCTCTTTCACAAACACGTTCAGCGAGCGATCGTCGTTGTTCCACGAGTGCAGCAGCTGCACTTCGTAGGACACCGGAGGCATGTCCAGCAGCAGGTCCAGCCGGGTGGGTTTGCTGTAGTCCAGTCCTTGGAGCTCCTGTTTCAATGGCCTGTATACAGGGTCCCTCATATCCACAGTCTTTATCCCACCTGTGACCTTCTGACCCATTGTGTGTCCTGATTTCGCCTCTTTATAGGCTCATCAATTTACCTGGCAGCTTCTGCTGTCATTCAGCCCTGCAGAAAAGGTTGCCAGGAGACTTTGTCAAGATGTGCACCACTCAGTATTGCCTAATGGATGGAAAGAAAAACAAGAGACCAGTTAAACATTAGCACATTCAGCCTTGTATGCCACATTCACAGAGCGCAGGTTCATCTGTTTATCCCAAAAACGCGTGCTTCCTTTCCACCAGCAGGAAGGGTTGCACAGATCAGCTGCCAAAGCAGCCATTGATACAGGGTTGAGGAGATAATTCTCTTCAACTAGAGCTTTGCTGAGTACCTTGGAGGCCTGACTGCAAGTCTAAAACAACAGACAAAAGCTGCTGGGTCCAGCCTTGGGGGGACACTCATTCCAGCAGCTCTTGGCCCCTCTGAACCCCTGCAGCCACGCAGCAGATAAACCTGCTGCCTGGTTTGTCTCAAGTGAGCAGCTTCGGTTGGGACAGCTTCGCTTCTCCAAGAGGAAAAAAATTCCCTAGTTTCAGCTGCAGAGTCCAGGGGGAGGAGCAAGATTCTTCTCACAGTTTAGCAGTTTTCCTTCCAGATTGCAGAGAAACCTCTGAAACGTTTAAGCCAGCTTGGCTAGAGATACTCGCTCACTCTGTGCACCTCTCCTCCAGCACTGCATCCACTGAAGTGTCTCTGCTCTCACTCAGCAACACAAACAACCCTCTGTCAGACAGCTGCCAAACTGGGGGCAGCTATTAGGAGAATTAGAAGTGGGAGGGGTGCAAACGAGCTTTCTAAGAAAAAAAAGTGTTATTTTAACATTTCCTGAAGTGAGGCAATCATGCAGCGCTCCTGCCAGCTACAGTCACAACACTTACTCACAACCAAGGACCTCATCTGGCATAGAAAATAGAGCATGAATCAGATCTGGTTTAAAAATAAGATTACTGGACATCAGCAAGGCTTCAGCTAGAAGGTGAGCAGGGAAGGCTCACGTATGGTCTGGGTTAGTGATCAGTTCAGCAGCTTCCCTACAGGTCTTTACTACTAGTCCAAGGTATGCCATTGGAACAGTGAGTTAAATCCCAATTCTCAATAACAAGAGCTAAGACTACTTTTTCTTTCCTTACCCACTTTTTATTTAATCATGGACAGAGAGGAAAATCCTGAGATTCTTTAAAAGCCACATCCCAATGCAGAGGCTGCAGTACAGCTATTTCAAACTTTTCAGGGACCTCAGATGTTGGGCACTGCCAGGCAGAAGATGCCATTTAAATAGGCCCAATCATGTTATCGGCTGCTGAGATGACCACGACATCCTGGAAGTCAAATAAATACCATCCACAACATCAAAACAAATCCTGAACCATGTTAGCCACTGGTCAACAGCTGAAAACAAGCAAGGAACAGCAAAACCAGCTGAGGGAGGGCAGTCAGTGGATGCCAGTGCATATCCTCCCACGGCACATGATTTGGCTGCTGTGCCCCACAGCTCATGCCTGGGCCCACGTGTTTCCATGACTCACAGGCACTTCAGCCCCAAAGGGCACAGGCTTCCTTGCTCTGCAAGCCTAAGGAACAGCAACATCTCAAACCAAGGGATCCAAAGAACAAGCCAAAACAGACATTAGCTGAGCTTCCCTGGGAGAGGCACATTAATGCTGACCCAAAGCAATAATTTTTGCAAAGCTTCAGTGTAAGCTGGTTGCTCAGGCTGGGATAAAACCCATCAGGCTGCTGAGACAGAACATGTGGTGCTCTGCAGAAAGCACCAGGTGAAATCCCTGGCATTCCAAGGCCTGCGGCACATGGACAAAACCTGTCAACAAGGGACTGGCAAGGCACACGTGGAAGTCCATAGGCAAATTCAGCGTCGGAATTTTGATTAGGATAAGGGAACAAAACATTGGCAGAGAGAGGAGAGGCAGAGATTTCCTGTGCAGTACATGTGAGAACACAGCATAGGAAACAAGAACCAAAACAAAGCAGACTGCAGGAGTGCTGTTGCAGACCTCTTTGAAGCACAAAATACTCAGGACAAGTAAGGGAATAGGATTGTGCTCTTCATTAGCAAAACAATGCCTTGTTCATTATGGCTTTTTGCCTTTTGCCAACAGAAGCTTCATCATATTTCTCTGAGGCTGCTGCAGCAGAAAGGGAATCACCCCAGTGAAAGACAGCAGGGACTCCTGAAGCCCATGGGGCAGGACAGCCCTCACTGCCTGCTCTCCTCCAGGGGCAGATTTCTGAACACCAGCACCACTCATCACTTCCATTGGTTAGGACTTCCCCAGGTAGACTGCTAACAGCAGATGAAAGACAATGGCCAGAATAAAGAGAAAGGAGAAAGGAAGGAAAAAGACTGAAGCAAAGGGGTCAATCGGAGTGAGAGCAGGTTGGGTACTGAGCACCCTGTGCCAAGACTTAAGTGCAACACAGCTCCTTATTAGGGCAAGGCAATAACTCCTGCCCACAGCTGGCTCTGCTGTTCCTGGCACCAGTCTGGTCTAGAACTGCAGAGTGGCACCTTGCCCTGCAGTCAGGAACACAATTACGCCCTCATTTTTTACAAGGAAAAGCCTCTTCATGCACAAGACAATACAGGCACTTTCCCGCAGCAGGAGAGAGACAGAAAGGCTTCTCCTGTTAAATTAATGGATTAATGCCCTGGGCAGCTTGATATGAGACACAGCCAGCCATAAATGAAAAGATATGCTGGGGAAGGAGCTGCTTCAAAACCTTTGAACTGCTACAGGTTTAAATACAAATGTAAACACTGAAAGTGCTTTTATCGATCTTATCAACAGCTCAGGCTTGCTGCAACTCTGCTTTACCAACACAAGCTCATCCCCATGATGCTCAGTTCTGCTCCCATGCTATTTTCAGTTCTATTGTTAACCTTCTGGGCTTAAAAACTGTGGAATGAAATTCTAAGGGTGTCTCAGAGGAAAGCATTCACTGCTATTTTCAGTGAGAATTGGACCTCCCTTCCATTTAGCTGTTCAGAGCAAGCAGTCAGTTTGCCATACTAGGAGGATATGCCAGGTTCCAAAACAACTGCTTGCTGCAAATAGATCAAGGCAGGAGACAGCAAAGACATTTAAATGGAAGGCAAAGTCCTGCTGTTAAAATAGGGAGAACACAGCTCTGCAAGTAAGCTATTGTACATGGCAGAGCAGAGTTGGTGTCCAGCTTCTCTTTGCAGTTCAGACACTCATGGCTCCTCACAGGTCCTCCCTTGCTCTGCACCTACAGGACACTTGTCCGGAGCATCAACAGGAACACATGAAGGATCCTCAACTCCTTGATTCCTATCCACTTTCAATTTATTTCTTCGCATCAGTTTACTGTGGCTTTATTTCCTTCCCAAATATTCATTAGGTGTACTTCTACAGATAAGAGACCAAACTTTTAAACACCTCACAGGCTCTGGGTGCTCTACAGACAATGAATCAGAGCCCTACTCTAGAGATTTCCAGCCTGGAACACACCTCAGGAGAAGAAAAGAAAATACATATACTGGACATGGTCATTGACTTGCTAACGGCTTTAGAACTAAAGGATTCCAGACAGTACCAATGAACGAGACTAAAAATCCCACTGCGGTTTTGCTCATGTTTCCATGATTTTGCTAGAAAAGCGTAAGGAGAACTTGGTTAATTTTCTTGGGCTGAATGTTCATCCTGCAAGCCAATAGCCAAGGGAGCCACACAACTCCCAGTCTGCCAGGTAACCTGCTAGCAGGTAGGTATGTGCACAGCCAGCACGTCAGAAACCCCACGAACACCCTTCACTGTGCTTTCCCTTCTTTAGAACGGATTCCACAGCAGAGATTTCCCCTTCCTCCCCTGGTGGGGCTGAGAACAGATCCCTTGATCACGGAGATATTCTGTGTAACCAAACTAAAAGCCAAGGTGGATCAGCAATGCTACAACGCATCTCGAAGAGGGGAGAACTCACGTGCCTCTAACAGCATCCAAACTTCAGCCCCAAAGAACCAGGACACTCGATTTTCCCTGGTGTTAGCTCTCAGCATCAGAAGCAGTGGGTGGCCTGCACTGTGTACTTCTGCCTGCTGCAGAACCCGGGCAGGCAGGCTGTGACATCCAGCCCAGTGCTGATGCAATCCCTTCACCAGCACTCTGGCCTCAGCACCCTTCCCACCCATTAAACTCCGATCAAACCCTGGGAAAAAGCAAGCTCACCTCTGCTGTTGGAGCTCTCCAGTGCTGTGTTAGCACAGACCAAGCAGCTACAGCAGAGATGACAGGAACAACTGCCCCAACAACATGGTCAGGGCGAGTTTCGGAGTGTTGCAACTTTGCTTAGATCAGGACTGGGCAGACAACCCTCGTTGCATAGCAATGGTTTTGGCAGCCTCACGGCCGCCTTGCCCCACATGGAGAAGGTTGCCACAGGGGCAACTTGCTCACCCCCACCTCCTGAGGAGCAGCAGCAGCTTGGCTCAGCAGGTTTGGCTGCTGGCAGGGCTCCGTGGCCGCCGCAGAAAGTGAAACTGCAGTCACAGATCACGAGAGCTTGGGCAAGGAAGAATTAAGAAAGGTGGCACACGTCCCAGCAAACAGCAAAAAGGAAAATCTTCCAGCAGAGTTAAGAGGCCCCTGACAAGTCACTGTGCTCGAGATGTGTCAGGGATGGGGGGAACAAGTCACTTGGTGTTTGGCAGCGCTTGACTTGCCTGGACTTCAAGGGCAATGCCTGCCCTGCTGAGCAAACAGCCCCATCCATCCCCTGAGCAGCACCAAGGGCTCTGCCGTCCCCACAGGAGGCAGCTGGCACACGCCAGCCCACCCTCAGACCTACAGGAAAGGCTCCTGCCCGTGGAAGCCAGGTCCTTGTACGGCACTGTTAGGACTTGCAAGGACTGAGCATCAGCTTGTCTGTGTGAGCACAGCTCGCTCTCACTCCTCGCCGTGGAATGATTCAGGCAGGTTCTGCTGAAGTTTTCTAGCTATTTTTGCCATGCTGAAGGCATCATGCCCTCTTACACCATCTCTCCAGTGTCTGGCTGTCCAAAACAAAGCACTGAGGTTACTCGGAGCAGCACATCTGAGTAAACTAAAACCCGAAGTAACAACCACCACCCATCCTCAACCAAGCCACTTACCAGACACCAACTTTAACAAATTTCCACTGTCCACATACCCAACCAGCTCCTGTTAACTACAGTGCTGCATAATCTGGCAGAAAACAATTCTAAGCAACAGGAGAGAGTTTACTTTGCAAAGTATTTGTAATGATGGAAGTACCTCAGAAGGGGTTCCAGAAGTTCCTGCCAGAGATCTTCCCTCCCATTAAAGGCAGGTCACAAGCAGCAATTTTGGTTGCAGAGAAAAGGCATTTCTCTAAATGAAACAAGTGAACTCAGGCTGGGTTTCCTCACAGAGGAAGTTTAGTGGATGTTTCAAAGGTCATTAGGCTCTTTCCAGCTCTGCATAAGGTAACTTACGAATGTCAACTGCATGTTAAAGCCCAGGCACAAACAAGACTCACTTTAAAGCAGCTTCTCAGAGGCAGACTGCAGTCATTTGCCTGCAACACCTATGTTCTCGGCACGAGGAACTGCTAGTCCAGCTTCCGATGGTCAACCCACTTAGGCCAGTACTCTCAAACAGTTCTTTTGTCCCTTTTCCAAAGCTACCTTGCAGAAGTTTTGTCCTGGCTATTCTGAGGACAGCAGCAGCATTAGGAAGCTATATAGGTTAAACCATTGCTGCTGCTGAGTCCAGATCTCTGCATCACCAGCAGCACAGTTGCTCCTTACCCTGCTCTGATGTGTCCATTTCCTTTCCACACTTACTCATAGTCTGTGGCCTTTACAGCCCGAGTCAGGACAAGGGGACTCTGGCTGCAAACAGTTCATTTACTGGTACTGGAACCCACAGATGTTAAAAGGACATAAGCCATTTGCCCTTTTTTCAGCATGTTGGTTGTACAACAGGAAGTAACTCCAAACACACGTCCTGAACACTGCAGAACTCTTCCACACAGACACACTGACCCCTGGGCTGCAGAGTGAGCAGCATTATGTGGCATAAGAAGGGTTGTTAAGTTGGCCATGGGGCCTGAAAGAAGCCATGGTAGTGTATTCACAGTGAGCAGCTGGTGAACGGGCCAGAAACCCAGCAAGTGAAGCTCTTCTCGCACCAGGCAGGATGGAGCCCCGGGTTTACCATGCCACACTGAAGTGACAGCTCTGCATCACAGCTAAACACTGAGAAATCCAGCCAGAGTCCCTTCCCATGTCCCCCCTTTGCAGCTGCAGCACTGACCTTCCTTACACCTCTCCCCCTTTGCTCCTCTCCAGCTTCCTGCTGGTCTAGAATATCTGCTTGCAGCCAAGTGGTGAAGTGCTATTTTCCAGAAGCAACTTTAAACTCCGTTGTAGCAAGTGTTTACAGGCAGCTGTTACCTACCAGACCGACCTGATGAACTTGGGTTCCAGTTTAGCATCTGAATCATGCTTGGTGCCACAAGAGAGATTGTCACCTGCTTGGGTGTCAGCCAGGTCACCCTGCAGCCCAGCCATTCACCTGAGGCTCCCAGGCTCACAATACACACAGTGAACTGCAGACATCCCTTGCTGTCAGTGCAGGAGTTGGGGACAGAGAGATTCTTTTGGAGGAAACAGCAGAACAGCCGTGCTTTGGCAGCTCAGCCTGAGCAGAGACAGCACCTGTACACAGTGCAAAAGGCACAGACTTTTGACAGCTCCAGTTTCTTTACATGCACTCAAGAGATGTGTCCATAAGCTGCTTGCAGACTAAGTGCCATCAGATATAAGTCACATAAGCAGCAGGAAGAAAGGTCACAGGCAGCCCTTTCTCACATGTCCAGAGGTTCACCTTCCTTACACCTTTCTACCTGTCCTGCCACCTTCAGCTGGTTTTCCCCACATTATTGAGACTTTGCATGTGAACAAGCACTGCTTCCAGAAGCCTCACAACCCTTTAAGGCTGAAATCTACGCCTGGCACATTGCAAATACAAACCCCCCAGTTTTGTAACCAAACACTTGAAAGGCCTGGTCCAGCTGCCATGCTTGCCCAGTGTTTTTCCCTCCAGCATTGGAACCATTTGATAGGCTGCATTTAGAGAGGCATTTCCTCCACAATTAAGCCACTATAAATTTTAAATAGTAAATGTTTATGTTCAGAACTATTTGCATTAAAGAAGCCCACATAATCCATAATAAGCCACCCTCTTGCACAAGAACTCCCTGCTTTTTGTTATTTCCCCACTTAATTTGCAGCCTACACTGCCCACTGTCCATCCCTCGTCTCTGTTTAAGTGTCTGGATTCATTAGTTTTGTCTGATAATGAGGAGATGGGGAGGGGAGCAGTTGGTGGAAAGAATGAAACTGATGTTTCTACCTCTGCCCAGAGTTTCCACTCCTGGATCAAAAGCACTTTTTTGGCTCTAACTGCGAGATTGGCCAACGCCACAACCCATCAGGACAAAAATTTTGTTAACAAAACACTGCTTTCCCCTAAAAACAGTTCATGAAACACTGTAGCTTCTTTCTAGCGGCAGCTGCATTAAAAGAAATCCATGTTCTCAGCAGTCACCTACCAGAACTCCCCTTCTGTCTTCTTCCTAGGTGACAGCAGGGCACAAGAAAGAGACTTTCTCAAACAGATGGCTTGAAAACGTCCACAGTGGACTGTGAGGATTTCAATCCCTACTCCTAAAGGCAATATAATATACTCTGTCAGGATCCAGCAGGATTCCTTCTCCCAGGTAAACCATTTGTAGATGGAGCTGTTTTAATGTTAAGGTTGTTCAGTTACTGTCTCTTCCTTTTTTCATTTAAGGATGTCACAAGCACTGCTAACAGTAAAGCAAAAATCCCCACAACAGAGCAGCTGCCAAGCACCAGATTACTCAGCCTGTTACCCTCAAATACGTTTATTGTGTCTGAAGCTTCAGCACATGTATTTACATCAAATACATCTCTTCCAGAGGGGAAGTTGTGCAAGTGTCTGGTACTGCTCATCACTACAGAAAAAGCATAGTTGAAAGCATAGTTTCTGTACTAGAAACAAGTCATTCTTGGTCCATTGCAACAGAGTCTCTGCTCCCTCCAAGCAGATTCTTACAGCACCAGGAACTGGATGCTGCTCTGATTCAGAGGGCAGAGCAGCACATTCAGCAAAATCAGGGCCTCGTGGTGCAGAACTGAAGTTATGCTCCATCCCTGCTTCCCTGGTGCTCAGCTTGGGAAGCTTTGGCACAGCACCTCCCTGGATCTGCATTTCCCCCGTTTGGATGGGCAGCAGCAGCACCAGCCTACCACAGAGGAGAGGAGGAGACACTTGGTAAGAGGGAAAGATCCAAGTGCTGCACCCTTCTCAGCCTGGCACATCACCTGGAGAGTGCTGGAGCAAAGGTGAAGGTGAACAACAGGACCACAGAGGATGCCACGAACTGCCTGTTACTGAGGAGGAAATCCCAGGTTCTGATACCCAGAACACCACTCAGTTCCTCCTCACAAAACCCTGCCTTGTCCCTGACATTTAAGGAAGCAAAAAACAGATTCAGTTCACATGCCTTATGGTCTTACCTTGACACATGGAAAAACTCAACATTCCTCTATAATACTTACCCAGATCTCTTCATCCTCTGCTTCTTAAGCGTTGAAAAAAAGGAGACTGAAGTTACATCCTTGTGTATGAAGACCCCTGTGGATCTTTCACACTTTAAAACTACAGATTCAGGTCTGTCCTGTCCTGAGGTCTGTGGAGACTGAGGGTGTCACCACTGAAGACAAAAGCCTCACAAGAGGAGACAGCTGAGTCACTGAGGAAGTGACTTTCTTCGTACTGCTTAGGAAACCATTCTGTTCACTTAGCAGAAGGATGTTTTCAGAAGTCACCACCCCTGCAATGCATCCAAAGCAGGAGCTCATCACACAGTCCTGACAGGTTCCTTAAAGCAAGAACCCCAGAGCCTGTCAGATTCTCCAGTGCCTCAGATTCTCCAGTGGCACCTGCCCATAGGCAAAAACACCTTCCATGGTTTCCCTCAGTGAGTCTGGTAGTTCCAGTAGGTATTTCCCATACCCCTACTCTCAAATGAGATCTTGCACCATGACCTGCACAGCAGATGTGCCTCTGCTGCATCAGACAGCTCTTGCAACGTGCTAAATGATGACAACATCTTTTCTTCCATGCCCTGGCCACTGGCCAAGCCAGCCATGGCTTAAGTTTAGGAATTGCCCATTCCCTGAAGTCACCTGCTACATAAGCAAGGCTGTGGCTCAGCCTTATCCACCAGCTGTCCTCCCTCTGAGGACAGGCAGGCCTCAACATCCCCCTTGGAAACAGCCCTCACATCACCCTTTAGGAAGTATTGCAGGAACAGCGCTCGTCTTTTTAAGTGGAAAAGATGAAAGCCAAAAGCTGGATGCTCACACGAACCTCATGCTCAGTACGAGTCTTTGAAGGCAGGAAGGCTGGGGAGGGCAGGCTGGGCTGGGAAAAACAATTCTGTCTGGCTAGAGGATGCAGACTGCCTCGCTGCCACGGCGCAGCGTCGGAAGGGCTGTGCTCTCCCCAGGTCCTTGCTCCTGCTGTGCTGCACCTCGAGCTGCATGGCTGGCACCCCTGACAGCTTCAGCCACACGCTGCAGCTGGAAGGAAAACAACCTGCACAAACACTGTGCACTGACACCAATGTCTGGCACCTCCTTTCCCACGTGCAGCTTCCCCTGAAGCAGCTCAGCTTCATCTACACCTCCCACCCCAAAAGAAGTCACTGATGCTCCCAGGTGAGGAGGGATCTGCATGTTCACTTAGAGCAAGCAGGGTTCAGGAGCTTCCAACTCTCAGATTTGTTTCCAAGGAACACAGAATTACCTTCAAGATAAAAACAGCAGTTTTATTATCAAAGTTAACTAGGTACTTTGCTTTGAAATACAGTTTCTTCCCCTACATCAAAGGGCTGTTAATTTTAGTCTTGTAGCAAAAAAAAAAAAAAAAAAAAAAGTAGAAGAAATGAAAGCAGCATCTGCTTGGAAGAGATGAATGCAAGATAAAAGGTGTCTGTGACAGAAAGCTGGCAGCAGCCTTATGTTTTCTATTCAAGTTTAATCTGGGAACAACAACCACCCTTAAACATAACAAAAGCTGTGGAAAAACCCTTTCCAAATCCAACGACATAGCCAGAAGATGCAATTTCTCTTCTCCAATTGCTGCAGCAGCCAATTGAGGTGAAGAGTCCAGACAAATCCAAGCTTGCTATACCAGGGTCACCCAGTACCTCAGTTTGCTCGAGTCCACAATATCCCTGCTTTAGCTTCCAATTCCTCTTTCCCTCCCTCAAGTCTCCACAGAAAAAGCAGTTTCCTAGAGATCTCCCACAAAAGGAGGCAGTCACACCATGGCAGAACACCTCCAGAATGTCTGGGCATAAATGGTTTGCAATCCAGCCAGCAGAGAACAGCAAACAGCACTGACATTTCTCGTCTGCCCAGGACAGGCTGTTCTCTGCAGAGGCTCCAGTCAGTATCATCACTTCTGCAGTGGAAGAAGTGAAGCATGGATCCTTCCAGTGCATAGCAGGGAGTATGGAAAGCTGCTCCTTGTGACCTTTAAACTGTTTGGAACTATCGAGGAGCCGGCGCAGTGCACTCTGCCTGACCCAGCCCACTGCCAGCTTCTAGAAAGATGTGGTGCTCATCTCCCATTTCTGAGGCAGCTGCCAGAAGCTGTGTAACTCAAACATTGGCTATAGGAGCAAAAACCCAAGGAAAGAGCTGGATAAACATGGAACAGACCAGTGCCCAGACTTTTGTCAACATTCAGCAAACCACTCCACCAGTAGGCTCAGTAGGGTGAGCCCTCCACGTCCAGGAACACACACCAGCAACGAGGGATCGCCCAGCAGCTCTCGAATGCTGAACTAAGAGGATATTCCTGGCAGACAGATTGCACAAGAGACAGCTCACACTGCCAGCTTTACTGGAACACACTCAGCAACTCCCCACAGCAGAGCATGCCGGGATGATGCTTCACTGGGTTTCTGACTTGTCATTAGCCAAAAAAGTTTAATGACATGGTTGGACTCTGTGTTTAGCTATAATTGACCTGGGACATCCCATAATTAGGAAGAGACACTGCACATGTCACTGGAGCTGGCTGTGAGTGCAGTCTCAGCGTGATGCAATGTTTTGCTTTCACCATCACCTGAAAGGGTCCCTGGAAATTGCTGTGGTGGTTTGAGACAGGCAGGGTGACCCAAAAGCTTTGGCTGGCTTCTTAAATCATCCACCAAAAGGCTTCACAAAGCAGCAATTTTAAGAAGCCCTTCTAGCCTGCCTGCTTGAAATTTTATCCCTGTAAAAGCTCAACAAGATAAATCAGATTTGAAAGGCAGAGCGCCAAAATGAAGAGGATAAAAGCACTTTACCCAAACTGTGGCTGCAGGAATGTACATGCTGCTTTCAGAGGACATCTGCACTGTAAGGTGGCCAGATATCCCAGAGCAACTTTTTCCTGGAAATAGCAGTTGTGGTAACACAGAACAAATGTTTTTGCCAAAAAAAAGTGACCAAGACAGGCACTGCAGCATTGTCCACACTAGCTTCACTACTGGTTCAAGTGGCAGAGGGTGAAATTTATCCCTTAGTCTTACTGGGACACACTCAGAAATTCATTCCTAAGCAACAGCTTCACAAGCTTGAACTCTGTAAATAAAGTGATATTTAAAGTGGCTTCCTCACCACCTCCAGTGTGCCAACACTCAGCCGCACCCCAAGGCACAAACTCCTGCACGGGAGGAACGAGATGGCCACTTCTCAGAGTCTGAGGTCTGGCTGGTGGTGACAGGGAATGCTAAGATGGTTTTCATCCCTTCTGTTTCCACCTCCCAAATGCTCTGACACCACCACAGAAGCCTGAGTAAGCAGAGTCTGAAGAACATGCATGTCCTTCCTTCCCTCCCTAGGGCTTCTCAGCAGACTAAACTGTGGGTTTCCTCTCTAAAACAACAAAATTCCATACCTGTAATTAAGCCAACAGCTTTCTGCTGTGACTATCCAGACTTTGCCATCTGGGTCCTTTCCACTATGGTGACCCATTGGAAGACCTCTCCAATGTAAAAGACAAGGAAGAGTGCAACAGTCAGTGATGAAACACGCTCGTGAGCTGTACTCCTGAGCCCTTATCTAGGCACTAAACAGCTGCCAGGACTTCCAGAGTTCAAAGGCAAGACAAAAGCTGTGCAGCCAACCTATCCTCCCAACATACCTCAGCCATCACAGGTCCTCATAAGTCAACATGCCTTCTAAATAAGTGTTTAACATAAACATTTGTAGAGTCACTTAATTCCTGGTGAACGCAGCTATTTGATGTAGGCCACAGAAAGCTCCCATGACATCAATGGAAAGTTTCCAGTTAGAAAACCAGGTTTGAAACAGATTAATAGAAGTTAAGAAATAGAGATGAAGAAGCCTTGTAGAAACAGTCAGAAGATCTGTTCTCAAGCAAGATGCACTCAATACACTCAGGACCAAGCAGAAAAGAGAAGCTGCCTTGCTTTTTCAAAGTTTAGGGATCAAGAGTAGTAGAGATAAGCCAGTTAAGTCAGCTGCTGTCTCCAGTGTGTAGGCTTCTGTCTTTTCTGAGGCTGCTCAGTCTCAGACAAAGTATGTTCAACTGTTTCTTGGCTGCTGCTGGAGTTCTTACTCCTCCTTTCGAGGAGGCTGGATGGCTTGGCCAGGATTTGCTGTGTGCAAACACCAGTTGGAAAGTAATGAGAAGGCCACTGCCACCCACCACTCAGTGCACCACAACCTCCCAAACACAGGATAGATGTAAACTGCCTGGAATAGCCAATGCCTGGAACATCAAACAAAGCCACCACATCCAACAGCCTTTTCTTCCATTAAAACCTCACACCAGACTAAACTCACCTTGTGGTTTTATTCCCACAGACAGCTCATGACACTACTACTGCTAACATTCAGTGAAAGCATAAACTGAACCCCCCTCCAGATAATTCCAGTGCTCTGGGGATGCCATCCTAGACTGGACAAAGCTGGCTGTGGAGCTATTCACCCTGGAGGAATTCATCTAAGCACGGATAACTGGACTGCCCAGCTCCTCTATCAGACCTGCAGGCAAAATAGGGTTCCACTGAGGGACCTGCAAAGCCACCTTGTCCCTGCTGCCACCCTGCCACCTGCTGGGCCATCTGCTCTGTCCACCTGGGCCCCAGGGCTTCTCTGGCACCACAACCCTGGGTCACACACCATTTCTGTGACAGACCCGTTCTGTGGGCCTCTTAGATATGCCAAAACAAGATTTAAGAGCATATTGAATGTTTTCCTGTTGAAAAGGCTTTTATGCTGATACAATCACTGCCGTGCTGTTTTGCACCTTGAAATGGAGATTCCCATGAGGCCAAGGATTCTTTCAAAACCAGTCTAGGCTGAGGATTGGTTGGCATTTTTGCCAAGTTTGAAGACAGCCTAATCCAAATAACGTAAGAGCACATGCCTCTGAACAAGTGCTGGTTACAATACCTTCCTCTCCACCTGAATGACCATGAGCTTAAACCCCGTTCTCGTATCTTAAACACACAGGGGGATTTGTCCTCAGTCCTAACATAGAGCACATTGCTCTCCAGGGCCCACCTGCTTCAAGAAATCTCTTAAAGCTCCGTAAGCCACTCAACTCTTGTTTCTTACCAAAATTCGCAATCCTTCTCCATTTAGACAGAAAAGTGTTGCTATATTTATCCCAGAAAACACAGTCCAGCAGAGGATAAGACACATATCTCATTTTACTCTTGTGTGTTCCTAGGTGCAGCCCAAAAGTCTTGCCACACCTCTGGCCTAAAGCCCAACCTGCTCAGCTGAGTCAGGGGCTGCTGCCATGTCCCGGCGTGCAGTCAGTGGAAATTCTGTTTAGCCCATGGATAACGTGCTGCCATGTGGCTGTGCCACAGCAGGAGGCTGAGCTGTTCTGCCTGGAAGGGAACACCAGCATGCCCTGAGAGCCACATCCCTGCACCAAGGGGCAAAGGTGGAAGGCACCTCATGAGTCACAGCCAAATTCCTTTCTGGAAAAAATAGGTACAGCAGAAAGTCCTTATAGAAAAAATACACACACCAAGTATGCATTCAAGTGCACCCAGCAGCACAGATTTCCTTCCAAAATGAACAAACCCAGTCCAGCAGCAGATTCACTGGAGTTCCTTGCAGGCAAACATCTGGAGGTCTCTGCCATCCCGGGGTGACACAGCACGCTTGGCAAGCTCCCCAGGTAACACAGAGCCTGGCTCTGGAGTGAGCAGAGGGCAGTTGCACAATCCCTGCTGCAGATGTGGGCGACTGCTCCTTCCAGGCAATCTCATCAGGTGTCCCTCCCTCCCAAGGTGTTGACACACAAAGCTGTGCCTCTTGCAAATCCAGTTCCGTGTCACACCAGGCTCTATCAGGTTACCCAGACAAAGCCTCGGATTTAGTGTTATTGTTGCTCATGCCAGAAGGGCAGAGCTGGACCTGTGTGGGCACCGCAGGCACACAGGACCTGCCCCTTCAGCAGCCTCCCCAGAAGGCAACATCCTGCAGCCACCTGCCCTCCTCACAGCCAGGGGACCAGGAACACCAGCACAGCTGGACAGCAGCACGGCCACAGACACCAGTGCCAGGGAAACAGGAACGATGCAGCTGAATGAACTGTTCAGGAAAGCTCTCAATTCCTTCAAAAGCTACTTGTAAACACAGTTTAAAAAGTTCCACTATTCAACAGCTTGCTGGTCCTTGAGTGGATCATCTGACAATCAATTAACTGAGGCAGCTAGCAAGAAACTACAGTGTCCAAGTTCCAGGACGAACCTCAGTCATTGAAATAGGGCAAACTGTGTATCTTATGTTTTTGAATGTATCTTTCTTCTTCTCCCCATCTCAACCTTCAGCAAGTCAAACCCACAGCCTGGAAAACCAGCAGCACATTACGGTGCTGGTCTGCATCCACTCCCTGAATTTTCGCCCTTACCCAAGCTCACAGCCACTTCACAGCACATTAGCTGCCCCTTTTCAACTTCTGCACAGCAGCTGTACCTTGGCAGGACAGCGTGCCACATACCTCACCTTGCAGCAATATCCTGCTGGAATCAGTGCCATGTGTGCAGCCCTCCTGCCCTTCTCCTCCCAGGCTGCAAGCTAAGCTGTGCTGGCAAGATCTAAGAGATATGTGTGCCTGAATCAATACCAGAGTCAAGTCTGAGGCTGAAACCACTTACAATTGCCTATCTGATCCTCTCTGCAAGAGGGAAGCACAGCACTCCAGAAACGCTGAGAGGAAAGCAGTGCCCCAGCTCGCGAAAGATCAAACGTTCAAGGGTTTGGTTCACTCCCACCCCCAGCTCCAATCGGTTCCAGCTGGAAGTGCACAGCGTGCCACACGGACAACCCCAGAACACGAGCAGTGACACCGTGGGGGACACCAGGCAAGGGAGCCCAGTGTTCAGAACCTTCACAGAAGGGTGACAGCACAGCCTGCAGCAGCTCATGCCTATCATATAACCCTGGAACAGACAGTCCAAGCAACTGCATTTCCTGCCCACAGGCATCCAGCCAGGTACTTTCTGGATTCACACAGGCCCACCACTTCTTCTCAGCACAAGGGTCAACAGGTTTATTCTGCAGCTGTTCGAGTTTACAGGAACTGGGATGCAGACACGAACCCTCCCAGTTCAGCTTACCCCTCACCAGCTGGTCACAAAGCTCCGAGCATTTCTTTACATGGGCACCTCTTGAATGGTCAAGTCCCAGATGCACGACTGTCCTGGGATTAGTGTGGAACAAAGCAACCTCTCCCTCATTGTCCACATTCAATAACATGACTGGTTTAGCCTTAAAATAGCACGGGGAGACTGAGTATCAATGTAGAACTGCTGACAACACAGCACAACCCCATCCACTCCTCACACCCAGTGTCCCCACAGCTCAGTAGCAAGGGCCACTGTCTGGAAGCATTTCAAGAGTCATTATTCTCTTCTTACTGAGAAGCAATGCTGCTGTCTCTGCAGCACAGACCCAGGGGTCCTGGAGTACCACCCAGCAATGAATTAGGGCACCTAGGTAAGAACCACACTTTGGCAAACTCCAGGGCCTACCACTAGCCTCCAAACACTATAGTTAGGATGTAGGCATTTTTCACATGTCTGCATTAAGTAGATTTTAATTTACAAGAGGCCATTCAAACCAGAATTTATCCACAGTGAAGTTTGCAGAAGTTTAAACCAAGAATTTCTAAACATCTGAGACCAATGTAGCCTTCTCATGTAGAGAACAGCTTGGTCTTACCCCTTGCTTGCTTTTCTTGGCTGTTTACCATCTGTGGCTCACGTTCTTCAGAACTAAGTTGTTTCTGCAGTTTTTGTGCAACTGAGTGCCTTTGTACATTTATGGTGTCAAGGCCCCATCTGGGATCTCCTCAGGACAGATTCCTGACTTGATAACATACCAGCTCTCCAAAGAAAGCAGTTTGAAGCTAACATCGACACAGCTGCTCTGACTTAGAAGCTTCATCAAATTCCCCTTCCAGGCTAAAAGAAAAAGCCCATGTTTGGTAACTCCATTCAGACATTACCACCTTCTGCCCCAAAGCTCTCAATTGCTCTCACTTCGCAGACAGATGGTGGTGGTTGTTGGGGTCTTTTTGTTTGTTTGTTTAAGTAAAAAGCTTTCTTTTTAAAGAGAAAGCTTTGTATGAGGACAAAGAAGTGTGTCACTTTCGCCTCCCAGGGGAAGTTTTACTCTTGCACAGCAGCAGCAGCACTGCTTCAGCTTGAAATCTGTCTTCCCAGGTTCTAGAACAGAAGAAACTCACAGAGCCACGGAAATATCAGTGGACAAGACTCTCCAGCATTAAGGAAAAAAGCTACGGCAAAGACATGTGGCTGTTTCTCTATTAAATGAGAAAAAGATGCTAATCCAAAAAACTCTGAAGCTGATCCTCAATGCTGCTGAAGTACAACACATAAAACCAGAAGGGAGGACGGCATCTTCCACACAAATGGAACACTGGCAAGTCAATGACTGCCAAGCCCCCCACTCCTCACTGTGGCACTTCCACACTGTGCACAGATAGGAAGACGTTTCCCACCTTTTCCACCCCACTCCCAGAATGAGCCACATGGCAGAGCCCATTCAATAAAACCTGGTATCAAGTATCCAGCCCAGCCTTAGCTACCAGACAAGCAAAGCATTAACTTCATTCTCTGCCTTTCTGAACAGCCGAGCGCCAAGGGGAGCGATAGAAGCAGGGCCACACATCGAGGCAGATGTCTAGGAAGGCTTAGCCCACAGCTGTCCCTGGCCTGCAGCCCTGCACTCATCCCTCCAAACCACACTCCCTGGAGCACACAAACACTGTCAGGTTGCCACAAGCACCAGCTGGCCTGGAAAGCTCTGGGCTGTCAGACCGAGCCCAGGCACAACAGCGTGTGACAAAGAGCTGTCCCCAGAAGTCATGAGACAGCACCGAGCACCCACTGCACCAGCCCTTGCATCTGCTCATCCCAGAGCTCAGGGATATTGTCCTTCCCTCTCCTCTTGCCAAAGCAGGGGCTCTGCAAAGGCAGCCCCTTGGGCTGCGACAGCTTTACTCAATTTCAGCTCGAGAGCAGGACACTGTTCATGGTTCAGCTGAGTGTTCTGTCAGTTCCTTACTCGCTGCTACATGCTGGGGACGGACCTCCACACAGCATCCAGTTCACACCAAACCGATTTTACTAGGGAAATTTTTTTTGTATTTCCTTCCCTTAAACACTCCAGGCAGCTCGTGCCACCCCACAGCTACAGAAGAAAGCAGTTCCTGTACCCAATTAACACCCAGAGTGAGGATTTTTTCTCTTTGCTGTATAAACCACTTAGTCTGCAAGAGAATTTTCTGACCATTGCCACAGACCAATTTACTTTATCCCAGGAGTTTCCAAAACATTACCATTAAAGGCAGAGCAGTACAGAGTCAAAAGGGAATAGATGCTTTAGTAGTCCTTGGGAAAACACAGTTAACAGTGGCACATTTTCCCTACCACGTGCTTGGAAACTGTTATTTTTTAGCTGTATTTTCTCACACTCAGCAGAGAGTATTTGGCCATCACCTGTAGCACATATCCCATCTTTGCTAAGGACAACTGCACCCTTCCCCCAGCAATTATTTATGGAAACAGAGGCAGCTATAGCAGTTACTCACATGGGGTAACTCAAGGGAAGGTTTCTTTGTTGGCCAGAGCAGTGCAGTAACTGGAAGTGAGTCAACACCTTGACATGAGCTCATTCTGCAAAGGCCACCAGCAGAGGAACCCAGTGACTGCAGTCTGGTACCAGACACTTACTCACTTTTATTCTGCAGGCATCATACAGCTTTGTCTGAAAGCAGCTGGTGCCTGACTTGTGACTTGGCAAGTGATGGGTATGAGATCCATCACACACCTGGAAACACAAAGGAGTAGGGCAGCAGCTGCACAGCCAGCCACAGACACCAGGTTTGGGAAACTGCCACCAGAACAGAGCTGGTTACTGTGGTTCATGCAGGTCTAGCCAGCTGTTCCTCCACTGCTGTTATGCTGCACTGCTCTGCCAGTTCATGCATGTACAAGGCTCCTGCCACAGGACATGGAGATAAGCACAGCCCAGCTGAAACCACCTCATTGATACTCCCTGCCAACACCACTGAATCCTCCTCACCCCTTGTCAACACAAGCCCTCAGTGACTCCAGACTCAGTAAGTACAAGTATACTAAAGCCCAAAATTATAACCACCTCTTGCATTGGCCTCTCAGAGCCCATCAGGTGCCAATTTCAGCATATGCAGAGGCATCAGCCACGAAATTTGACTGAGACGCAAACCTCGGACAGCCACAGAACATACTCCATTCCACATCTTGTATTCTTCAAAACCTACATTGGGACTTGGAATATTATCTGTCAGCACTCAGTCACAAACCCTGGCATAGTGTCCTCACTGGCTCATTAGCTACAGATTTTTAATTCCAGTAACTTAATGAATTCTTAATTAGCCCTCACAAGACTTGCAGACTGCTTTCACTTTTTCTGAGGAAAGGAAATAGGAGCCAGGGAAAAAAAAAGCCCAGACACAGGAGAGCAACAAGCAGAGGCCATTCCCCACATGCAGCAGTGAGTGACTGCACACAAACACAGCACGTGTCAGCCGGCCAGTTCCTGGAACACAGGCCCACATCTCAGAAGCATCCAGCAGAAGTTTACAAACAAGCTCCAAAGCACATTATAGTGCACTTCAGCAACCTCTAGGGCAGAGGAGAGAGGCTGCAAAAGCTGCTGCTGATGCACTGCAACAACCCAATATCCCCCGAGGAATACCCTGCTGGAGTTCATCCCCTGCCTTTAAGGGAGGGGAAGAGTAAATTGCTGCTTTGTGCATCCATCATCACCACTGTGGAGAGCTCGGCAGGGCCAGCGGGCCAGGCACGGTGACAGAGCAGGGAGGGGACAGGGCAGCTCCCGCCGCTGGGTCAGGGAAGATGCTCCTCCACTTCGGTGCTTCCTGGCAAAAAAAACCCCAGCAGCACGGCTCCATCGCGTTCCCGGCTGTTCCCTTATCAACTTACCACAGAAATATCCTTCCCTGTAGGCTGTGAGAGCCCCTCTGACCATCCTACAGCCAGACCTCTCTTACTGTAGGCTCAGCACAGTTTGGTCCTGGTGATGCAGCAGCCAACTTACACCAGCAAGACTGAGCTGTCTGTGCTACCGAGCTTTGCAATGCTGCATCTGGTGTAGAAACCAGGTGTTAGAGGGGTGGGAAAAACACTGATTACTCCTGGGACAAAAGGTTTATAGAGCCATCCTGCATCGCTATCATGCAAAAGAAAAAAAAAAAAAAACAAACAAACGAGGTGATCTTTCTCCAAGGAGCAACTCCCATTTTTGCAATCATTTTGTAAACTTCCTTATCTTGAGCCACGGCTCAGACAATTCACAGGTTTTGATTCAGGCATGGCCACCAGCAGCCACCAGGCACCCTGGCTGCCCACTTCAGTCACAGAATGAGGACAAAACACGGCACAGTCCAGCAGGAGGCTACAGCAAGACTGACCTTATAGGTCCTTCAGGTACAGGATTATATAAGTCCCCGTTGTATTCGCAAAGGTTTATGTAGTAAGAAAAGAGACACAGTAATCAGACCTTGTAAGGTGAGCTCCGGAGGCCACCGCGGTAACCACAGATCCTGAACAAACAAGCTCGCTTCCCTAACGAGTCGGAGCTATCTGAACCGATTATCGCTGTTTGCTCTCCAAACCCGCACCCGGCCGCGCCAGCCGGGCTCCGGCAGCCGCCCCTCCCGCGGCATCCCCGGACCGCGGGGATCCGCGGGGCGCCGCCGGAGCAGCGGAGCCCGTCACCTCCGCCAGCCCCGGAGCTGCTCCCCGCGCCGGGACGGGCTCCAGGAGCGGCTGCAGCCAGCGCTCGGCCTCGCCCCGGCGTTCCGGCTGGCACCGCCCGCGGGCCCTGCCCGGGCGGAGGCTCCGCTCCGCGGGGACCGAGCGCGGAGAGGCCGCGGAGCCGCCCCGCAGCGCCCGCCCCGCAGCGCCCCGGCCCCGCCGGCTCCTACCGTGCCCGGGCTGCCCGCCGGACCATGGCCCCACGCCGTGCCCGCCGGGCAGGCCGAGCCCCGCGCCCGCTGCTCCCGGCGCCAGGCGCGCCCAGCGGGGCCGGGCCGGCATCACATGGCCCAAATAGCGCCCGGCGCGGCCCCGCTCCGCCCCCGGCCCGGCCCGGGGCGCGGCCGCTCCGCCCGGGAGCGCCGGCGGGGGCGGGCGGCGGGCGGGGCCGGAGGTCGCGCATCGCGGGGCGCAGCGGCGGCCCCGCTGCCCGGCCCCGCTGCCCGGCCCCGTTTCTGGGTGAGATCTAGGCTGCTTTAGTGCTGTTCTGCCACGCGGAAAACAGCGGCGAGTCCCGGCCGTGGCGCTGGGGATCTCCGCGCACGGTGCGGTCGCTGTGGGTCGCATCCTCGGTGTCCGCACACCGACACAGAGTTCCGCGTTTTTTCACATAAAAGGGGATCAGGAAGGGGCTGCCCAGGGAGGTGGCGGAGTGTCCGTGCCCGGAGGTGTTTGAGGAGTGCCCGGCCGTGGCACTTTGTACCGTGCTCCAGTTGACACGGTGGCGTTATGTCACAGCATGGACTCGATGATCTCAGAGGTCTTTTCCAACCTGATTGATTCTGTGATGTTTCAATCACTCCAGGGAATGTCTGTTTGCTTTTTAAAGACTCATTTGTTTACCGAAATGAACCAGGGAAGTACAATTCTCTTCATTTCAGTCTTCATTCAAAAAACAACTCTCTGGACAAATCTGACCCGGTAGGGTCCCTTTGAGATGACTAATTTTTCAGCATTTCCAGACAAAAAGAGTTGTTTTTAGCAGTACTGCTCAAGCTGCAAACCCGTGGATTGTCATAAATTCAGCAAGCCATATTGCATGGGATACCTCCAAGGACCACCTAAGAGCTGCAGGAAGTGGTGTGAGTGATTCAGGAGGTGGCAGTCTGCCATCTGAGTCAGTGTGGAATGAATGCCCCTGCATGCTGCTGGAGTTACTGTTTTTAGGGATTGGACACTAACATGGTCTTGACATTTCTCATCACTGATGGTCTTGGGGCACACGTGAAAAAAGAGCACAGTTAATTCATGTGCCCTCATTTTTGTGCCTCTACTTCCAGAGGACTTTGCTTTCGTCTCGGCTGAACTCAATTTCCAGCACAGGGACCTCATTCAAACAAGGTTCACCCATAAATATGTGAGTGCCTTTTCCTTACCTACATTTTAATTGGGCAGGATACTCAGCTCTTTTTCCCCTGGCTGTGCTCCTCGTAGGGAGTGCGTAGTGAGTAGTGAGGAAGGCAGTTCCTGGGTGCATTTGTGTGCTGGATCTCTGGGGAAGAAGAAGTTACATTCTGCTGAGAGCTCAACAGACTTTTTGACACATTTCATGGGCCATGCATTGATTTACAATGTAGTTACACCAGTTCTTAGAAGATAAAAAAAAACCCTGCAGCTGCACATGGGATAAAATGAAATTGTGTGGTCCCCAGGGGACTGTAGGAACCACTGCTGGGTTATTTCTGCAGCGAGGTGGTCACAGCAGGGCCTTCAGTGACAAATAACAGGGCAGGGTCCAGTGCGGAACCCACTGAGCTGACAGAAAATGTCAGAAGGAATGAACGTGGTGTGAGGGCCAAGGCAGGCAGCTACCCTGCCGAATACTCCTCTCCTCCTCACCCTTTTCAGGCCACAGAATCAAAAAATCCCTGAAGAGGACTTCAGCCAATAAAGGGGAAAAATTCTGCTGAACTCCATGGGACACTGCATGTGTGTGAAGTTGTTCATATGTGCATTCATATCTTTGCAGGACTGAGGCAATAATTTCTTGGGCATATTTTGATGTGCCTGGGGAATAGTTGCTCTATGCCAGCCACTGTGGTCCATTAAAAAAACACATTTGCATCAGATTAAATTTATTACTCTAGCTGACCAGAAACACCGGGGAGATTGTAGATACAGCACAAATATGTTCTTTCACACCCTGCAAAATAGAAATAGGAGGGTTTATGTCAAATAGATACATATTTGGGTAGCTTTTTCAAAACTACATCGCTTTGACCTGGTCCTGCTCATATTTAAGTCCCTTTTCCCCACTAATTTCAGCAGAAGTTCTTCTGCAATGTGTGTTGTGAAAGTCTCCCCCTTCAAGCTTTTTCTGCAGGATACTCTTCAGTTCTTGGACAGTTGGCCAAGCCTTGGGGGTGAGCTTCTCTGAGAGCTACTCAGTCCTGCATTTTCTTGTGTGCTGGTTCCAGGTGAGCAAGGGTTTCCTGCTCCAAGAGAGACCCCTGCTCTTTACAGCAAGAGGAGAAGTGGGGTGGAGGAGGTGTGGGAGCAGCAGGGAAGCTGGAGGAAACCAGACGTGACAAGTGCTGAAGCAGAACTTCTCAGCTTTGTGGTGGCTTCTCGCCAGATGAGATCACAGCTCCTATGGAATCTTGTCTGCTTTTATTTCCTTAGTATTTGACTTTCTTGCTTCCTTAAGAAGCAGGAATTGCTGATCTTCAATCACTCGCTTTGAACACTGCCTACATCTCAAACAACAGGACAAACAGAGGCAGAGGGGGGTGACTGACCAGGGCCAGTGCTTATGGCCTGCAATGGAATCCCTCTCAGCCTTTTTGGAGAACTGACTGGGGATGGAGCCTGGATTAGCAGAGACTTTTCCAGCTCCCATCCATGTGAATTTATGCTAAGACTATTAAAAAGAAGGTGGGAGGAGGAATGGCTTGGCATGCCTGCTTTCTTGTGGTCAGCATCCAGCACTGTAGATTAGCTCTGGGGTCTGGAAGGGGATGAGCATCCACCATCTGAAAACTGCATCCCTTTTGAATGTCTGAAGTTAAAGATTAAAATCCTTTGGACTCCCAGCACGGACTCTGAGGCTGGAACAGACTCTGTGGATGTGCTTTATGCCTGACTGACACTGCCCTTGAAGCAGGAGGCTGGCGGACTGCAGCGACAAAGGGGATCCTATTGCCTTGTGTTCGGAGGGGGTGTACAGAGACAGGCAGGCAGAAAGCCTGGAGCTCTCTGTGCCCTGGGGAGAGCAGGGGAGAGAGAGAGCAACCACTCTGCCCGGAAACATGTACGTGCTGCATGCAGGCTGTGCCTGTGGGAATTGAGGAAGACAATGCAACAGATAGTGAACAATGAGCGTCTGTAATGTGTAGCCACGAAGCCAAAGTAACCCAGTGTGCTGCAGGACAGAGAGAGGCTGTGAAAACAGCAGCCTCACGAGGGAGAAACCCTGCCAAGCCTGCTCAGAGGATAATCAACAAACCCTCCTCAGCTGGAAGATGGGGTGGAAAAGGGAGTAAAAGAGAATGGGATGGAGGAGAATAAAGAAGCATCCCCATGGGGCACTTTGCAGGAAAAAGAAGTAGTAGTCATCTACTTTTTAGTCCCTTCTTGTAACGGGAGCACTTGGATGCAGAATTTACTCCCTGTTCTTTTTAGAGCAACCCTTACATCCCCAGCTGACTGCCCAGTTAGCTCTGAGGTACCTGTACATGACTCTCTCTCCACGAGGGGAGCACCCCTGGAAATCACAGCGATTTACTGGCTGACACGGGTCCTGCAGCTGCGGGAAGAGGCCACATCCCACACGGCTTGTGCCACCTGTGCCTGTGGGGAGACGAGCACATGGTGACAGCCTGGGCATGGGAGGCCACTGGGAGTGGGAAAGCAGAGAAATAAGTTCCTTGCCTTTTTGATGGATGGCCACGGATGGAAAATGGTAGCAACCAGGACGATACAGGAACAGCAGCGGTGGAGCAGCTCCCGGGAGAACAGCTGGGCAGGGAGCTCGCCGTGCCCCAGGAGCCCCGGCTCATCTCCATCCGTGCCGGTGTCAGACACAGCTGTGCTGGTCTGGGCCTCTGGAAAACGCTGCTCCGGCAGGACAGGGCTGGGAAAAGCGGCTGCCAGCAGCTCCTGCAGCACGGGCAAGCAGCACCCTCTGCTGCTGGCAGAGCTGTCTCCAGAGCTGCTCTGTGCCTGGGGGTGCTCGCAGGGAGGAGCCGCGGAAAGGCACCGCAGCGATGTCCCGTGCTGGGAGCGCAGGGGAGGTGTCCCCGCTCCCCCGGCACGGGACGCTCGCCGTGGAGCTGTGCCGCTGCCAGCGCCCTCCCGAGAAGGCTCGGGGGTGATGCGGGACCCAGGCAGCCAGATGGATCCTCGTCGCCCTTGGGTTTTTCCCCTCCCTCGTGCTGCAGACTTTTCGCTTTTCCCGAATTAAGCTTTTTAGCAGCACTCAGGTCCATCCCACAAGCACATTCCCAAATGGGATGTGCACGCCTCAGACAGACGCAGAGTGCTTGGTCTCTTCCTCCCATTTCCTCCCTCTTCCCTGAGTGAAGCTGCCCTTTTCCCCAGCATCTGACTCAAGGTTTCCCTTCTTCATGCGGGCAAATATCCAAAACCACTCCCTCCGCTCCCTCTCCTCTCTTGCCCCTTTTTAGGCAATGGCCACATTTTCAATCCCATTTTTCGGGGAGAGGAAGGCAATGAACCACATCCCTGCTAAGGCAGGCAATGAATCTGGAGGTACAAATCCTGCTAAGGAGCACCCTGAGCTGTGCACAAAGCAGAAGCAGAGCATGGCACCAAAAACTTGTTTTAAAAAAGCGTTTAGACACTGAAAGTTTTGCTCCTTTTACCACCTCTGCCTCTGGTCCCTGTGTTTGGGGGGCATTCACTGTTCCTGGTACTGTTGAAGCATCTGGAGAGGGTTTGGCCGCTGAAAAGCCCCACACCCCGGCGCTACATCAATGCCCTGCTGCAGCAGCAGCCCAAGAATCCACTGCAAACCGGGTCTGTGAGGGGCAGAGCCCTTCCAGCCGCAGCCAGGGAAACCAGCACTTGTGAATCAGCAGGACTGCAGCAAGAAAGCATCTGATTTAAATCCTCCCATCCTCCCCTTGCCAGGAAAATGAAGTCTTCCCCTGGGGCACTGGGATGAAACTGCTGTGCTCCTCCTCCCCTTCCCCGGGCATGCTGTGCCTGCTCTCTCTGTGGGATGAAGGTGTCAGGTGGGATTTTCCTTTGGGTCTGGGCAGGAGCGCTTGGGAATCAGCTGGAGTGGAGGCCAGGACTCAGCTCTGGGGACCTTCCACAGGGCCCTGCCAGCCCGAGTCACAGCACAGCTCCTGCTGGAACTTCAACTGCAGCCTCTCAGCTCACAGATTGATAGACTGCACTTAAAAATGCACTCCTATAAACTCTGTGTTATTAAGCAGCTCTGCACTATGGTGACAGTATCCATGGAAATGCAACTCAGGGAGTAAATGTGGATCAGGGGAGGCTTTCCTGAGGCCTGGCCATTCCAGGACCCTGCACAGCATTGGGTGATTCCATCTTCTCACCTTAAAAGGGCTTTGGCTGCTCCTTGTTTTGAAAAGTCCTGGCCTTGTCTGGATGAGACACCAAAAAAAAAAAAGCAAGAGTCAGAGTGAACATTTAATACTGCAGTGACATTGTCCACTATGCACAACTAAAACCCCAAAACTTCACTCACCAGGAGGACAGGGAAAAACTCTCTGGAAGAAATTAAAAGACACTTATTATTAAAAACTATTTATTTTTTATAAATATAATTCTTCATTCATTAAACAACATGAAAAGAATCACAAAACTTTACTCATGGGAAAAAGGATTTTACAATTTGATTTATAAAAGTTGATGTGAAAAATGAATTATTTCCAGCACTAGTTTTCTGTAAGACATATAAATAATCATACCACTGAATTGTAGGAATGCACTTGACATTAAAAAAATTGATAAAAATTGGTATCAATAATCACTTACAGGAGAAACAGAGTGTAAGAAGTCACTCCATGGAGCTGCCTTTGCAAAGAAAGGTTAATACAAGCTCTCAAGAAGGTGCACACCTTCTATTAATAACTTTCCCAAAATAAAAATAGCCCTGGTTCCTTGGCCTACAGCCCAGTGGATTGCTACCATTCCTCCTCATCAGATTTGTTGCTCATTTAACCCTTTTTCCCACCCAGTCTCTCGTTCCAGTCGTAAATTTTGTATATTCCAAAATATTTGGTTTTCATTTAGCAAATGCTAAGTATTAAAGAGTTTAACAGGAATTGTCTGTGTGAAAAAAACCCCACAGTTCTAAAAAATCCCCCAAACAACCCAGACAGCTCCATTCACGAAGGAAAACATGGGGAAACTTTTAATGGATTTTAATAAAATCTAGGATGAATTTTGGGGTGACCCACTAGATAGAGACTTCACAAATAAACCCTATTTTCAGCTGGAAAAGACAGTAGCTCCCTGGGAAAAAACCCATGTGCTTACTCAAAAAGTGCAAATAAACCTCTCAGTGTTTATTTCAATTATTATTGCCAGCCACCCATTAACAAGAAAGTGTGCAAAAATAGGAAAACTCCAATGCCACAATCACCTGTGAGACAGGAATAAACTCCGGTGTTCATAACAATATAGTTACTCTCACATAGGTCAATTTTTAATTAAAACTTGTTCCCTCACACCAAACAGAAAAGAACTGGAATGAAGTTAACGTGGACATTTCTGTTTAAAAAGAAATGGTGTTTGAATTCATGGACGTACCAGACCTAAACCACCTTGCTCTGCACAGCTGCTCCAACCACTGTGGTGGATTTTGGAGCCAGTGTCTGCCAGGACACAGCCACAGAAAGAGTTATTCCAGAGAGCTCCTGGCCACGGGAGCCTGCAGTGCTCCCCTTCCTCCTGCTCTCTCTGGGCTTGGAGCTGGGGGTTAACCCTGCCTGTGACCAGGGCACACCCAGAGCAAACACCCCCAAAAGGGGGACACCAGCCATGCCAGCTGGCAAACCTGCCCAGGTAAGGCACTGCCTCAAAGGTAAATAACCCATCAGAGCATTTGGGGATGTCCTGGAAGCAGAGGACACCCCTTGTGCGTGGCAGCGTTCTGGGAAGGTGAAAGTCAGAGAATTAGGAAAGGGAGAGTGGGGTCTCTGGGCACACTGGGTGTCTCCAACGCTCCCTGTGAGCAGCAGAACCACACGTCTCTATAAATTTCTGTACATTCCTATAAATTTCTGTACATTCCCACGAGCACTTTCTGTTGTCCTGTCAGAGGTGAATCTGCCAGTCCCGTGTGCCCAAGGGCTGTGCACAGGGAAAACTCCCTCCCTCCTAAGTCAGTGTCCACGAGCTCAAAGAGCACCACCACCTCCTGCCAACCCTGCAGCTCCCTCAGCGTGTGCAGCAGTGACAGATGTGTGTGCACTTTACAAAGCTGCCTCCCACAGAAACTTCACAAGCCACCAAATGATGCTGAAAGCTTCCGTTCTGAGGAGAGAAAAGTTCATTTCAGAGACTGAGACAGTTAAAGAAAACATTTCTTTGCTAGCTAAACCCAACAACTCCTCTGAGCACCAAGCTTTTCCCTCAATAATTATTGCACTGCTGGCAAACAACAGCTCTGTGAGCTGCCATATTCCTCACCCTGTCCCCATTATTTTAACAGCCTAAAAAGCGGTTTGTCTTCCTTCCCCATCCCCCGTGGTATCAGCCATCCACTTAATGAACGCAGCTAATTACTGCTCACAGGCTCAGCCTCTGCTGCTGGGCAGTTTGCAAAGGCTCAGGACTGCAGCGAGCTCACAAATCCCTGTCAGCAGTTAGGGGCCACCTGCCACAAAGGGCAGCGGGTGTCTGTGCTCCCAGGAAAGCACAGCCACAGCCAGAGCCTGGCTCCCAACGGGACGGGCTGCACGGACAAGGTTACGGATCCATGTGCACACAACCATCATTTCACTGAGACAACGACTCTGGCCCAGCCAGACTGAGCAGGGCAGGGGATGAATGTGTTATTGTTGTCTTTTAGCCTGAGAATTATATAAAATTTACATAGAAGAATTTGGCAGGCAGTTGATTTAACAAGTCTCCTGTAGTGCCTGTGAGGTAGTTACATGCCAGTAAGCACAAAGGCCTGACAGCAAAACTGAGGCACTTCAAGGTGAGGTCATTTGTCCAAAATCTCGGTCAGAACCCAGAGCAGAGCCAGAAATGCTGCTCTGGGCTCTTGGCTCCTCTTGGCTCCTCCTGGACACTGAGCCCAGCTTCCTCCAGGCTCAATGTCAGAGGTGCTGCAGGCCACGGATCTCCCAGAAGGTTGGAGGTGTCAGGGGTGAAGCCGCTGCTGGCAGCAGAGGAACGTGGACACGGTGTAGGAGAATCCAGGGTGTCAAGGCCACACAGACAAGGGAGGAGGGACATTGTGAAGGCATCACCCAAGCAGAGCTTCATAATCCACGTACCAGACCAGCTGGCCAGAGCTGGGGCTGACGCCTGAGATCGGCCACTTCCTGGGCTCGTGGCCCACTCTGCTGAGCAGGGTGGTGATGTCATGCTTGCCCTTCCCCAAAACCAGGACAAACACCTGCCTGGCCCTGTTGATGAGGGGCAGGCTGAGGCTCATCCTCTGGTGAGGTTTGACAGGGCTCTCGGTCAGCACCACGGTGGGAGCCCCTTCCAGGCCGTTCTCGGCGCGGGGGAAGAGCGACGCCGTGTGCCCGTCCGTGCCCATCCCCAGCAGCACCAGGTCAAAGCTGGCGTTGGCCACCAAGGCCATGATGTCCTTGGCATAGAGCTCTGCTCCCCTGTCCTCCTCCACGCAGAGGCGCCGGTTGAGGTGCACGGGCATGGGGTGGATGTTGAAGTAGGGCACCCTGACGTGCTGCAGGAGGTGCCTGTGCAGGCCCAGGAAGTTGGACTCGCTGTCGGTCAGGGGCACGCAGCGCTCGTCCACCAGCCAGATGTGAGTGTGCTTCCAGGGGAAGCCGTAGTGGTGCCTTGCCAGCCGCTGGAACAGCACCACGGGGCTGGAGCCGCCCGACAGCGCCAGGTGGAACTGCCCAGAGCGAGCCACGCTCCTCACTGCTGCCTCCTCCATGTCGGACGCCAGCTGGGAAATCAGGTCCTCAGCCCACGCTGAGACCAGGGGACTTTGCCGAAATTTGGACTGGATTGCCCTGAAATCACTTGGCATCTGCCCACTGGGGTTCAGCAGCTCCGCTGGCTCTGCCAGGGTGAACGCCACTCCCCCGCTCACCATCTCAAAGTCCAGGAGGTGCTGGTTCTCCACGCCCCCGGGGTAGAGGCGTGGGGGCTGGCGGGAGGTGCTGTCCAGCAGAGGTGTCCAGAAGGCCCAGGAGGCCAGCAGGTTCTCCGTGGTGATGAAGAAATCCTTCCTGCCGTGGTAGATGTGGGAGATGAGGACAGAATATGCATCTCTCTCTTTCACAGGGCTGTACATGTAGAAATCAGACAGTGGCTGTCCGAAGACGTGCAGGTCTGACCGAGCCTCTGCTTCTTTCCAACTGTCTTTGGGCATGACAGGCTGGAAGAGGTTCCTGCTCACCAGCACCGCAGGGGTGTTGAGTGCACCGTGCCCGAAGTGGAAGATGATCTGTTTGGGTTTACACTGGCTGTGCCCTGCATCCCTCAGAGCGCCACTCTGAGTGCAGTAGGCCCTGTTCTTGAAGAGCACACGGGCGTAACCCACCCGTTCATCCAGAGCCTTCCCAGAGGTGAGGAGGAAGGGGACCCCTTCCCAGCGCAGGCTGTTGCTGCAGATCAGCACTCCTGGAACGACAGAGATCCCAGCTACCATCCCACACGTGGACAGCAGGCGCTCCCGGGGGTCCCCATCACCTGCCCATTACTGTCCCTCCTCAGCTCCCAGAAATCCTGGGTCATTAGTCAACTGACATGACAACAGCGTTATCCTGTCCAGCTCCCAGCTACCACGTCAGTGGATGCCTGGACACATCCCTAAGTCAGCAGTGAGGTCCAGAGCCATGGAGCTGGTACTGCATGCAAGGACTCGCATCTCCTGCTCTCCTCAGCTCTGACTGCTCCCCTTGCCAGGGCCCAGCCCAAACTCTCACCTGCAAAGGTTGGTGTGGTGCTGACGTAGCCCCGTGCCTCCTGCAGCTCCTCCTGCACCTGGCTGTCGTAGGCCTGGTACTGCCCCAGCACGGCACTGCTCCTCTCCAGGCCCCACAGCGACTGGAACGCCTGCAGCTTGTGCTGCACCACCTCGTGGGCACTGCTCACGTTGGCGGGGAGCTCCATGATCAGGAACATGAGGGCCTCGGTGAGGTGGTTCTGCAGCACGTCCCGGATGACCCCGTACTGCTCGTAGAAGCTGGTGCGGCCTGGGCACAGCGAGGAGGCAAAATGCTGCTCAGGTGATGTGCTTCCCTTGTCTGCATTATAGCTCCAAGCTCCTTTCCTCCCCACACAACGATTAACCTGAAGCAATCAAGCTCAGGGAAGCTGTGGATGTCCCACCACTGGATGTGTTCAAGGTGTGGTTGGACAGAGCTCTGGGCAACCTGTCCCAGTGGAAGCTGTCACTGCTTGTAGCAGGACTAGATGGTTTTCCTGTCCTCAGAAGGCTCTGGCTGAGCCATACCCTCTGGAGACAAAATTTCGTGCACAAAGCCATGCTTCCCTTTCCCTGCCTGGCTTCTCATGAGGTGGGAACAGTGGGAGAAGGACAATGCACTTCTGGAGTGACTCAAGGCTGTGTCACCAGGAGCAGGCTGCATCATGACCACAGGCTTCCCCTATTGACTGATAATTTATCTCCCCTGCTCTATTCCAAAGGCACACTCATTAATGGAATCAATGCTGCAGACTTGCTGGGAGCCAGGCTGCCAGCTGAAGCTGCACAGAGGAAAAAAGATATCAAATGAAAAATCACCAAGTTGTTCAGAGAGGGGAGGGCACAGGGAGTAGCTGGGGCTGTGCACAGACAATGCTGTTCTCCCTGAACCTCTCTGCAGTGCATCCCTCTCCCACAAACAGGCTCAGATGAGCTCTGAGCTGCCAAACCAAAGACTTCTCCAAGTTTGATAAAATTGCATTAATTGAGTTGGTGATGGCTGGGGGAGGGAGGCAGAGGTAAAGTGAGTGGGGGAGCAATCCTGATGGTGCAGAGCCCAGGGCACCTGCCGTGCCCAGAAGTGCTGCGGGTGGCAGCCCAGCCGGGAGCTTTGTGCTGAGCACTGCAGAGGGGACGCTGCAGCATTGCAGGGAGGCAGTGCAGCCATGCCCTTCAGCAGGAGACCCACGCTACCACTCCGGGCTGGGACTGTCTCTGCAGTGCTCTTCCTACTACAGAGAGGCAGGGAAAGAACCAGGCACACAAACCCAGACTGACCCAGGGACCCGAAACATCCAGGCAGGAGATGCATGAGCACCTCCCAAAGAACAGCACAAAGGCACACTCAGGGTGAGCCTGGTGTCTGACAGGACAGCAACACAAAAGGCTTGTTGTTACAACAACCAGATTACTGCTGCACTGAGCTGAAGTGGCCTTAGACTGCATCAGTTCCAAATCTAGTGCTGTTTACCAAGAATTAGGATAGAAAGGCCAGCAGTGCCCCCAGAGCTCTGCAGCAGAAAACGGTGGGGGTTCTGCCCCTGCTCCCAGATGAACTGCAAAGGGATTTTTTCTCAGAGGCAGCAACACAACCTGGAAGTCAGCACAGGAAGTGTAGGACAGACCCTCTCTGCTTCCAGGGAGCAACACAACATTCACCTGTTCCTTTTTTATTTCTGTACCAGTACCACCTCAAGGGCCACCTCCCCACAATGAATGAACTCACCAGTTCTCCTTCCCCCTCACTCACCCTGCACACTCTGCACACTCGCCTCACCAACCTTTAGCATCCACAGTCTCCTTCAAGACAACCTCCACTCTTTCCACATGATGTCGGTTCCAAATTGGGTCCAGAAACTGTCGGTTCTGATCCCGAAAAGGCAGGATATGGGCTACAGCCTGCAAAGGGAAAAATTCAAAGACCCAATAAAAACTCAGCAGATTCCCACAGTGCCTCTGCCTCACTGCCCCATCCAGCAGACAGGCAGCAGAGCAGAGTGGGTCAGAGAAGAGAAAAGCAGCAGGAAAGCCTGCAGTGATGCACACTGGGGTCACCAGTGACTGTCCAGAGCAGACATTGAAGGTCTTTCTGAGGCATTTTGAGGTTTCATGTGAAAAGGCTGAACTACAAACTGCAGAGCACTCAGTTTGTATCTGTCAGAGGACAAAGGGCTGAGTCAGGCCATTCTGGGACTAATGCAAGGTTCCGAAGTGCTGAAATACATCAGTTCAGGTGCTTACACCACTAAAGACATCTGCTCTTTTGGGGAGACAAAATAAACCCCCAAAAACAAAACAGAAGAAATCCCCCCTCTTAGTGGAGATGCTCTCCTTGCAGCTGGACATGCAACTTCTCAGTAAAACCTGTCCAGTGCTGTGGCTGAACAGGCTGCCTTTAAAGTGTGACATCACATTCCTGTGGCACAAGGATGGCATGTCCTTGAGCACGTTCCCTCTGGGGCAGTGCAGCTCCACATCCTTCCAGCCCAGAGTGGAGCACAGGGCAGGAAGAAACCTCCCCCTAAGCATCCCACAGAACTACCATCCCATCAGCTCCTTATCATATCAAATGAAGGCGTGCTTTCAGAAGCCATGGCTAAGCAGAGAGCCCTGTGTGTAATGAGATGTGGAGCTGTGAGAGGACAGGTGCTGCTTACTCAGCGAAACCAAAGCCCTGACCTTGGGCAGGACACCAGAGTTCTGCATCTCTGCTCCAGGCACACAGAGCCCAGCCCTACACCCTGGCCCCGCTCTGCAGAAGGGACCCTCACCACTCCAACAGCAGGAAGCCCTGCTCTGGCCTGCATATTCCCTCTACTCTCTCAGCAGCACAGGACAGAGAAACAGGACAGGATTCCAGGAGCAAATGGAGGCTCTGGATCACACTGACAGGCTCTGCCTGGATTTGGGAGGGGAACAACGCTCTCATCAGATGCAGAACTGACCCCCAGGAGTCTCCCAGGCACTGAGCCCCTCAGCCTGGCAGGGGCTGTGTGCTGCTCACCTGCTTGCCCAGGTAATGGTCCACCCGGTACATCTCCTCCTCCCTGAAGAAGCCTGCCAGCTCTGCTGCCAGCTGCTGGGCCGACTGCAGGTCGTGGCCAAAGGGCTTCTCCAGCACCACGCGCAGCCAGGCCCCGGCCGGGGGCCGGCAGCTGCTGTTGATGTGCCGGGCAATCTCTGTGTAGGCAAACGGGGGCACTGAGAAGTAGAAGATCCTCCCAGCCTCCTTCAGCCCCTCCTGGCGAAGCAGGGTCTCAATCTCTCTGCTCAGAGCTGTGTAGTTTTCAGCAGTCTTTAGCTGGTGGTACTGGCTCAGCTTCAGGAACTGGTCCTTGAGCACAGCACACCTGTCGGGAGCCTCGTCTGGGGGACAGGACAGCTTCTTCAGCACGTCAAACATCAGCCTCTGCCCTGGCTCCAGCGCTGCCAGGGCAGCCCCATGGAATGTGAAGCTGTGGCCACTGCTCACTTGGTCCATGTAGAGCTGGAATAGACCCTGCCACAAATACTTCTTGGCCAAATCACCCGTGGCTCCCAGCAAGACCACGGAGATGTGGCCCTGGGATGCTTCAGCTGGGAATGGGAAGGCTCCCACAAACAACACCATGCACAGGACCCTTCCCAGCATCTTGGGGAGAAGAGGTAGAGCCAGGAACACTAGAGATCAGGAATAAAAACCAAAATCAATCCATGTTGTAGTGCTGCAGAACACAACACAAGGTACCTGCTTTCCCCTGGCTGAAGAGCCAAGGGCTCCTGCCTGGATCCTCCACCCAACAGCCTCTCCTCCCCTCCAGGATCTGAATCAAGGCAGTAATTTGGGTTCTCGATAAGGCTGCAGCCTCCTACTGCACCAGAAGTGGAAGGCAGTGTGTGCTGAAGGTCTTTGGGCAGCACATGCACAGTTCCACAGCTTTGCACCGGGAATCTGAAACCCATTTTCATACAGATCTCAGAGCTGCCCACAAAGGAACACACGTGCCTGCATACTGAGCACATGTGCCTGCACACTGGATCCTGCTTCCAACGTCCTGTTTGGGACTTTGCTCAAACAGTGCTGTGCTGCCTTGGCACGGCTTCATGTCAACATTGTCAGAGCAGCTCAGGGACAAACATGACCACTGGCAGTCCCAGGCTCTTCTCCTTCCACTTAATGACTCGTGCACCACCACTGAACTGGGTTCTAATGGCTACTGGGAGACTGGTGTGATAAAACAACTCTGGGGAAGAAGTTTAGTCCTCAGATTGATGTGAGCCACTCAAGATGCTGCCTCACCGTGGCTGTGTCTGTGGCCAGGTGACAGCCTGGGGTTTGTGTTCTGCCTCCTGTAACCTCCACCACTGAAGAGCAGATCCTGTTCTGGCCTTCTCCACTCAGTGCCCATTCAAACCACTGCAGCCAGGACAAAAAGTCTCTTTGTTCACGCTTACTTATTCAAAATAAAGTTGTTTTTAAGAGAAAAGACAAATTTAGCGCTTACACTGAGACACCCAGCAATGACTTTGCAGCTCAAGAGATGTAATGCTACTGAGGAGAGGTTTAGTCACCCCTACAGGAGTGACTAAACCACCGTGCTGTTCTCATTCCATCAGGTATTATTTCAGGAGCTCTCACACTGGCTATCTCCTTCCCTTAATTCCATTCTCTGAAGTTGTGTTTAGTTGGAGCAGAGCCTTCGCAGCACACAAGGTTATTAACTTCTTTAAAAACTTGGAGCTCTGGTCAATAAATTAGGATAACTAAATAATTACAAGGAACATCTGGGTATCTCTCCCTGTCTGCAGCTTGAACTGGTCTGTAGAAGTCTTGTGTCTCTCTCTCCAGCAGACTCACCTGTAACACAGGAGCTTTAGAGACCACGGTGGCAAAAGCAGCTGGAAATTCTTCTCCTGCACAGCCTCTCCCAGTGCAGATCTCCCTCCTCCTGTGACCGGGTGTCCCTGATCAATGGTCGGGTGAACAGGACAGATAAGGCAGCTCGTTCCCTTCCTGGGAAAGGGGAGGAAAGACCCAATGACAACAGAGGAAAAAGCAAACGTGCCTGAGCCAGCAACGCCCCAGCACATCCCAGCTCTCAGTGCAGCCCCACTGGCTGCGCTGAAGCTGTTGGCTGCTGTTTGTGAGCAGGTGAAGCACAGGCATGTGTGCTAATTCCTGCTCCCAGAGAGCTACAAGGTATAATGCTGTCTGTGAGTTTAACTCATCTCTCCAGCCCTCTGTTGTGGCTGTCTCCCCTCCCTCCCTTCCTTCTGCACGATTTGAGCTCCACAGACCCACTGAAGGAATCCAGCCACCAGCGCTGCAAAGGGGCACAAGTGTGGCTCCTGAGGCTTTGCCTGCAGTACAAACGATTGTTTGGTTTCCCACCCCCTGCTGTGGGGTTACAACACAGATGACAAAGTTTCTCAGAGCAATAAAGTGGTATTTACTCTTCAACCTTTGTTCCAGGAACCAGAGGCCTCTGACACATTGCCCGCTGCGCCCGGGCAGCCCTGCTGTGCTGCAGCCAGGAGCAGGTACCCCCTGAGGAATGGGGAGGGTCTGGGTGGGCCATGCTTCTCCAGACCCACGGAAAAGAGGGAATTAGTCAAGGCACTTCCTGGCAGAGTCAGCCAGTCACGTGTATTCCCAAACCAACGGAGAGCCAGTTTCACAACCCTCCCAATTGCAAAATACTGAGCTACACTGCACAGAATAAGCTCAGTAAACGCAGCAGTGTTTGTTTACTGCTTTCATATCAGCGAATCACCACTGCTCACATTAAAAAACAATACTCCGAAAGTCCCCCAGCCAGCCAGAAAAAAGTAAGGCTTCAGGAAAAAATTCCTGGGCCCGATCCACATAAAACATGTAAGAGCTTAGCCCAGCAGTCAGACTGTGCATTCCCTTGCACAGCCACTGGAGCTCCAGGTTGACAGGAACTCCTTTCAGGTCTTCATAGAAAAAATGCAAAAGGTATTTTTTGTTACTGTTGTATCCCCACTAAAAATAATTACCAGATGCATAGCCAAAAGAGCTGGACTTTGAGGATCCTTGTGGGTCCCTTCCATCTGAGGATATTCTATGATTCTATGATAAATGCAGCATGGCCTGGGGCTCCCACAGGACTCTGCACAGGTAACACACGAAGGAAAGGGTTCTGAGATTCTTTGAGAACTGGGCAAACCATACTGGTCTTCTGCATATGCAAACGTTAGGGCAGCAATGATCTCACCATCAGCTTCTGGAAAAGTCCGAGGCTTAATGAGGAGACTCGCATTAAGAGCAAGCTGAGAGATGCACGAATTCGTGTTCGGCCCTTCTGGCTCTGACTCAGCCTCACTCCGTGTGCTCCGGCATCGTGACAGCAGCTGCTTCCAAAACCCTGGAGAAGCAGGACAGGGGGACCCTGAGAAAGCCACGCCAGTGCGTGGGCAGCGCGGAGTCCGAGGGATGAGCTCACGAGTGACAGCGGCTGCCACAGCCCCGAGCACAGGGAGGGACCCGGGCACCGGGAGGGACCGGACACCGGGAGGGACCCGGGCACCGGGAGGGACCCGAGCACCGGGAGGGACCGGACACCGGGAGGGACCCGAGCACCGGGAGGGACCCGGGCACCGGGAGGGACCCGAGCACCGGGAGGGACCGGACACCGGGAGGGACCGGACACTGGGAGGGACCCGAGCACCGGGAGGGACCGGACACCGGGAGGGACCCGGGCCCGGCGCTGGAGCTCCGCCAGCTCCGCGCACCGGGAAGGCCGGGCCGGGGCATCGAGGCTGCGGGCAGCGGGGCTGCGGGCAGCGGGGCTGAGGGCACCGGGGCTGAGGGCACCGGGGCCGAGGGCAGTGGGGGAGGCGCGGGCTGAGCGGGGCCGGCAGCGGGCGGTGCCGGCAGGGAGGGGCCGGACCGGGGCTGTGCCGCGCTGCCGCTGCCCCAAACACCTCTGTCTGTGCCTCCCCCTCGCCGGGGGCCGGGAGCAGCCCCGCTCCGTCCCCGCATCCCCGCTCCGGCCCCGCATCCCTCCCGCGGCCACGCGCGGAGCTCCGGCCGCCCACGCGGTGCCGGAGCGGGGAGGCCGATGCGCGGTGCCGCAGGGCAGCGCAGAGCGGGGCCCGGTCTCACGCCTCCCCGGCCCGAGCTGACCCCTCCCCGGTCCGGGCTGACCCCTCCCCGGCCCGGGCTGACCCCTCCCCGGGCCGGGCTGACCCCCGGCCCCGCCGCCCCCCGCTCACCTCCCGCCCACCGCACCGCGCCGGCGGCGGCGGGCCCGACACAGCGCCCCGCCCGCTGCGCGCCGCGCCCCGCCCACCCGGCCGAGACTCTGTGGTTGGCGGCGGCTGGTGCCCGGCGCCGGCGCTCGGGAGGGAGAAAAATCCTGCAGGGCTGAGAGGGACACAGGGGCACAGGGACACAGGGACACAGCCCCCCGGGGGGACACGGACCCCGCCCGGACACCGCTGGGCACCGGTGCTGGGAATGCGTCTGAACACTGGGCAGGCGCCCGGACACGGGGCTCGCACCCTTTTCCCGCCTGGGGATTGCATCAGGCGTGTCCCCGGATGGGTGCGTGGTGCGTTCTCCACCGGGTGTCCGGGCTGGAAATGTTCGGAATGCACCATTACAGCAAAACCTTGACCGAAACCAGGGCTTTGGTCACCTTCCAGGCCAAGCTCGATGTGGCATGAGCAACCCGGCTGAGTGGAAGGGGTCCCTGCGCATGGCAGGGGGTTGGAACAAGATGAGCTTTAAGCACCCCTCCAACCCAAACCATTCCATGATTCTGTGATTCATTCTAAAAGAAAAATGATCTGAACAGCTGAGTGGCTGTTCTAATTTTATACCTATATCTGTAGGTGTATTTGTCTACAGCCCTTGCGTTGCTTTGTGTCCTGAAATGACTCTGGCATCCCCCTGCTAACCACACGCGTGCCCTCAGCTCCAGTCCTGTGCTTTCTGAACGGAGGAATTATCTTGTGAACCTCCTGGGGTGCGTTTCAGATCAGCCTGACAGTGCTTTTAGGCACCTCAGGCTTTGTGAAGGCAGGCGGAGTGATCAGAGGCAGACAGGAGAGGAGCGGAGGAAAGGTGTCTTTGCACGTGTGTGGCAACAGCAAGGAGCTGTAAAGCAGACTCGGACTGTTAAACAGCTGTAACCGCACTCCAGAACGGCTGGCATCACATTCCTTGGCAACACACACCGTTCCTGCTGTCTTTTCCACTCCAAGGTCTCCAATTATTTAATACAAGTAGATACACTTTACCCCCACCGCTTTACAGGTGGGGAAACTGAGCCACCTTGGCAGAACTGGGCACAGAGCTGGGGCAGCTTCCTGCTGGGGCTGGTAACTGAGAGATGAAATTGTACCAAACACAAGCCTTGCATTATATTTGAGATATATATATATATATATATATGTATATATATATACATTTTGAGCAATCTGGTCTAGAGGAACGTCCTGCCCATGGCGGAGGCTGGAGCCAGGTGATCTTTAAGGTCCTTTCCAGCCCAGCCCATTCCATGCTTCTGTGACATAACTCTGAATTTTATTCACAGTATAATTTCGATTCTGCAGCTTCCGCCGACCTGCTCCGGGCGTTATTCCCCCAGCACGTGTGAGAGCCCCTGCGAGGCACTGCAGAGGTCAGAGCGGCACCGTGCGAGCCCGGTTTGTCTGGAGCCGGGTCCGGATTCGGGAGGAGGGGGCTGCAGCGAGCCCTGCTGCTCGCCCACCGTGCTTTGTGATTCCGCCCATGCTGCTGATGCAGCTTTGGGCTGGCTGCGTCCAGAGTGATGCTGAACCCAGCATGGGATCCATCACAGGCACAGCACAAAGGATGCAACTGAACAAACCAAACTGGGTGAGGGGACCAGTGACGCATCTGAACGGGCCAGCTGGACAGATAGCCCGGGTCTGGAGATGTCCCGTGTGACAGGACTACACAGCACATTCAGCGAGCAGCTCAGGGGAAGCAGTGCTGCATCCCACAGCTCTGTGTTTAACCCATGAATGGCCTGGTGACAAAGCTCGGCTCTCAGAAGCTCCCTGGGCCTGTTTGGGCTCAGCAGCTGGGAGAGGAGGTTCATGGGGGTCCCCTCCTGAAATCTGTGTTCTGCTCTGGAAGAAAAAGGGGGTTTGCCACCTGCTTTAGCAGAAACCATTGAAGAACAAATCTCCCTGCTGCATATTTCTGGCACATGGAATGAGATGAACAGCTGAGGCCCTGGTCACTTAAGCTTGTTATTATTATAGACAGAGCTGGAAGTTGGGAGTAGCAGCAGTTGTTTAACATCTTCTGTTGAGAGACCGTGTTTTCAGCTAGTTATATGATGCCAAACTTTAAATATGGAGGCTGAAATTGTAGGGGTGGTTTGCTTTATGCAGTAATTTTTTGGAAAACTGAAAAAAAAAAAAATAGTGCAGCTATTTCTGAGCTGAAGGTCAGAAGATAAAATAGGTTTTTTGACCATGTTAAAAATATCTCAGCTGTTTCGTTAAGGAGCTCTAACATCTCATAATTTGGGACAAGTAAGATTTTGTGAGGATGATGGTTTGGATCAGAATGTGCTTTTGTCAGAGCCTTTTCAGACTTCCTCAGCTGCATGTGCCTTTAAGGGAAAAAGGTCCAGTGTGACAGATGAGACATGTGATGCCAATAAAGGAATAAAAGGCAGCTAGCAAGGAAAGGGACCTTAAGGAGACAGATGTTCTACAAGCAAATAAAAGCTCTATAGGAAAAAGAGCTGCTCTGGGTGGTGTTTAAAGATGGTGTTTGAGAGGAGGAAGCATTAGGCTGGAGAGAGCAGCTTATCAATTCAGAGCCTCTATAAACCCTGGGCAGTGGCTGTGTTTTGGCATTGCAGTGGAAATCTGTTCCACAGCAAGGGGTTCTTTCTTTAGGAGTGGGGAAAACAATGAAAAAAGTGAGTTTGCTGCAGTGGGGCTTTGTTGCCCTTTGGTGTTGCAGCTGCAGACCCAACTCGAGGTGTGGAGAGGTGACACTGAGCTGGGCTGGGGTTTGCACTGCTCTGAAGGGGCAAAGTGTGCTTCAGGAGAGCAAGATTTTGGTGAGGTAACCTTAGAGGAAACTTGCCTGATACCTGCCAAATTTATCAGCCTTTGCAAAGGCATTTACTGCCAATGAACTGGAGAGGTGGCTGTAAATGACAGAGTAATTTCTGGGGATGCTTCAATTCCTTGGTTCTCTTGTGCTGCTCTGTGAGCTGGGAGCCCTGTTTGGTGCTGTTGCTGCTGCAGAGCTAGTGGAGCTGGGTCACTGGCTGTGCTGGGGGACGAGCTTCCAGGAAAGCTCTCAAGTTCTGGGCTATCAAGTTCACATGGCTTTGAGTAAGGCTGTTAACTTCTGCTGTGAAGCAATAAAGAACAGCTGTACAGCAGCTGGGGTTCTTAGAAAATGAAATTACTGCCTTGTGGCTTCTCGAAAACCAGACTGTAGAAATGATAACAGCAGCTCCTAAACTGGTGTGGGGGAGAATAAGGAAGAGGGGCTTTGTTATGGCTGCTGGGGCAAGTGAACACCTTACCTGCTTAACGAGTTCTGGAGCGTGGAGCTGGTTTGTGGTTAGGTGTGCTCAGCCTGACAGGGAGAAATCTCCAATCCAGTTTAAGAAGTTTAGATTTAAATGCTTTGGCCTGTTTGGTATTAACCAGTGCCCCTTCTGTGCATCCAAACTACGTTCAGAGGCTGGAAAGCTGATCCACACAGGAGCAGCATTCCCAAGACCCCTCTGCTCTGGTGTTCTGCATGGACAGCTCAGCTCTTAAAGAGCTTAGCATCAAAGTACAGCTGAGACACTCCAAGGTGAGAGAGTATTAGAGTAATGCTGCCTCTTAAGAGCTTTTGTTTCTATTGTTTGTTGGCTTTCCTCTCCAGACTGTGGCTTTTAAACGGCAGAACCCATGTCCAGGGAGTGCCTCTGGGGTGTGCAGCTGGAGTGGGGAGTGAACACTGCAGCCTTGCTGTGAGGCTGGAGGGGATGGCATTGCTGGCTCCTTCCATCCCCTCTCTGCTGCTTCCCCAGCCAGTCATGGCACTAAAGCCTGACTTAGTGCCCGCTGAAAAGCCCTGTCACCGGGACTAGGGGAGCCCTGCTGCGCTGGGGGTGCAGTCTGGCACCCTGCAGCACCCGGGGTGCAGCTGGCACTGAACGCTCCATAAAAGCAGTGACAGCGGGAAGGGAGCTGGGGGTGGGGAGGAGAAGAGCTCATCTTCACCAAGTACTCTGCTTGAATCAAACAGAACTGATCAATCGAGTGAGCTGTGCCTGCGTTCTGCCTTTGGTTCTGAGGAAGTGATGCTCTCATCGGCTTGATCAGCAGATTAAAGACTGAGTGCTGGCATCTTCCCCAGGTGTTCCTGCACTGGGACAAGCTGCCTTCGGTCTCCTCCTCCGCCTTGGACTAAAGGAGGATGAGAATGGAGGTTATAGGCTAAACATGCTGTTCCTTCATTGTAAAATAGGGAAACATAAGGTTCCTCTTGTGCATGGGGGCAGAGCACGTCAGGCAGCTTTGCTGAGCCTGTGTGCCCTGAGGACTCCTGGTGCATTAACCAAAAGAGTGACTTGTACCTGTCCTAGCTGAGAAAAAACAATCATAAAGCAATGACTGATTCCCACTGTTGCTGACACAAATATGCAGAGATGGGCTAAAACCTGTCTGCTCAAATAAGCAAAGGTAGCCCACGGGTGAGGGGGCTGCCTCCTCTCTGCCTGTGGTGTAAAGAAAAACCATCCTTGTTGGTTCTATGGCATGAACCGCCCTCAGTGTGGTCCAGACTGATTCAGAGCTTCAGCAGCTTTGGGTCTGTACTATAATCTGTTCATTTACTTCAGAAAGGAGTACAGGGTGGGTACCTCATGCTGCTGCCTGGCTGGCTCTGGCAGCTTTTGACAGAAGTTACTTCTCTTGGCTTGTGATGTAAGAGGTGGACACAAGACAGGCATGTAGGAAGTGCTGTCATCATTGAGGTAATTGAAGTTTCCCCAGATGTACTTGATTGGAGTTTAATAGTTACTGCATCTTAGATAAATATTGATTGATGAAGGTTGACACACTGAGCCTTTGAACTCCATAATGGGCGCTGTTGTTATCAGTTTCCTGACCAATTAGTATTGGATATATTGTCTTAGCTTGGCAAACAAACAAAACTGACCAACAGCAAAAAACGAGTGCTTTAAAATGGCACACTTGTGAGAAGAAACATTCAAATATATGGAGGCTTCCTAGTCTGGGAGCATCTTAGCTCTTGATTTATATTTCACATCTTCAGTCCAAGGTTTTTACCGCTCAGAGTGAACAGTGCAGCCCTGAAAGCCAGTGTCTGCCTTTATCTTGAACTCTCATTGAGTGATACAGGTTTAACTATTGCAGCAGGGTTATTTCTTCCCTCCAAGAAGTTTTGGAAACTGTAATAAAAATAAACCCCATATCTACCAACCCCCTTTATGCTCTAATGCAAGCAGTGTTCTGGGCAGTGTCTGATGGTGTAATACTGCAGCAGAGCAGGGTTGCACTGCCTGTCAGAGCTGATCAGCCCAGGCTGCTGCACTCAGAGCACAAATGCAGCCGTGGCAAGTCAGAGGTTTTCTCTGAGCATCTGACAGCTGAATGGGAAGGCAAAGTTGAGAAGATGTCCCTCTGCTCGTATCTCTATGTCCTACTAAGATTGGACTCACTGATAAAGCTTAAAACCAAAATCCTTCATCCTAACATCCTCGTTCTCCTACAGCAAAGTGAAATGCACCAAAATGCATGAGCATGTTACTATAAATGGACTGTGGTGCAGCAGGGAATTGGTGCAGAGTTTGGGATGGTACGTGTTGTGCGGTGCATTCCTGGCATCCTGCACGCAGCCCGGGCGCTGGGGCTGCCGGTGAAATACTGCTGCCTTTCCTCACCCTGCCTGCTGCAGATTAACTCCGTGTTTCTGGTTTGTGGACTCAGTGGCCTTGAAATGCTGTGAAATGTCTCAATAAATCAGCGTTTCCTAAGCCGTGCAAAGATAGGTAAATATTCGGTGAAATATTTTTGCTGTTCAGGGGAGTCTCTTCTTGCTGCTGGTTTCAGCACACTGTCAGGTGCCACGGAGGGCTGGGAATTTCCTGCTGTGAATGCTCACCCTGCCATGCAGGAGCTGCAGCAGTGCAATGCTGGCAGCAGGGCACAAGGAACTATAAATACAATGCTGAGTACCCAGGTTTGTCTCTCTGTGCTCTTCTGGGGTGGTGAAAACCAGGATTATTAAGCATTGTTACCTTAAGCAACAGGTATAAAGAAGTAAAAACCGACCCAGACCTCTGCAGAGGGGGTGGTGATGAGTGGAGTGCTGGGTGCAGACCTGAATCTCCATCTTTCCAGGCATCCTGTGCCTTGGGTTGTACAGCTGGTGGGTGTAAGAGGTCCAGTCAAAAAACTGGTCTCCAAATGGAAAAGCAGTGACAGTGAAAGGGAAGAAAAAGGCTCCAGGGCAGCGCCAGGACTCACTCAGATGCAGATTATCAGCAGATCTGAAAACTTGATCTGAAAGCTTTCAAGGGGGTAGCAAAAGGCAGTAATAAATTGAGATTGACCCTGAGGTACACTTGGTGTTTTGCTGTGATGCACTGGCGTGTGTAGATGAAAAATTAACATATTTCAAAATTATCCCTTCGCAACTGTTGGTTCCAGAGCCAGCGCGTTGCAGAGCTCTTGCCCAAGTATTTTAGATGCTCTGTGCCCCTGGAAATGTCCTTCAATAACCTTGAGCTTGCAGTGGTTTCCCCTGCCTCAGTCTCACTGAAGACCAGAACAGCAGAACCAGGAATCCCCGTACTTGGTAGTTGCAGGATGTAAGGTCAAGTGTGTTCTCTGGACACTTCACTTCCACGGAACAGAAGGAAAATGGACTGGTGCCTGTTGTCTCTGTGCTCTGCCATGGAAATGGGCTGAATCCCCACGAAATGCAGGGTCTGCACAGCATCAGTGGCTGTAGCCTTCCAGGGCCTGAAGCAATGGAATAGCTGGGGACAAACTGTGCATTTCCTCAAACCAACAAGGGGCAGGAATTAAATTGCACAGGGCAAAAAGCATTTCGAGGCCTGAGCTGGTTTGGAACAATGCAGTTTAGCTGAAGTTAGTGACAGGTCTTTGGACGAGGCATTGCACTGTTCTGTGTATCAGGAAAATAAATGGACCTGTCGAGTGCTAGGGGGATGCATGAGCTTTTTGTTTGGGTGTTTGTGGGTGTTAGTTTCATTTTTTTCAAATTTATTGTTTATACTTGCAGCTTCTGTCTGAATTCTTGATGTGGTTAAGACCTCTTAGCACTGCCGTGGAGAATGAGATTTCCCCCTGCTCTCTCTGCCACCCCCTGTCCTCGCTGCCACAATTTGAGAGCGCGTTCCCTGCGTCTCACACTGGAGAAGACACTGCCGACTCCTGGATAAGTTCCAGCCTGCTCCCCAAATTGAGACCAGCTCAGGTGGGAGCAGAGTGCACTTGAGAGGCTTCTGCAGATATCTGGTTTGCTTTTCGTTTTTGCTCTTGGGAGAGCAACATCTCCAGGTGAGAAACCCCGGCAGCAATCAAACGTCTGAGTCCCCACCTCGTTGGGAAATCCGCCTGCACAGGGAGCCGGTGCCGGCTTTTTAGACCCAATCCTATAGGATCAGGGTTCTTGCAGTGTCAGGGATTTAAGACTTTTTAACTCCCCCTCCCCCGTTTTTTTTCCTCGCCCGTCTGAGCAGCTCCGGGCTCTCCCGGCATCACTTCAGTGCAAGGACCCGTCTGACACCGCTTCTGCCAGGTCCTGCCTCCCTCCCAGAGAAGCGTCTGCAACTTTTGCTGCTCCAGACAACGCTGCATCCCTGGGAAAGCAGAGCTCCTCAGAGTGGATTTGGGGTAAGAAGAGACAACTTGGGAGGGAGGGAAGGTTTCCTAACCTGCTTTAATGGAAGCTCTTTCCTTTGCATGCTCTTTTAGGAAGGGAGGTATTTTAAAGAGGCTGCAGTCCTTCCTTCTGCAGGGCTGTCTTTTACGATTGATAAAAGATTAAAAAGTGCAACTTCTTCTGTGTGCTTGCTAATTAAACTTCATTCAGTTCGTTTCCTTTCTGCCTTTTAATATGAGGGAGGCTGAATCAGCGAAGGCTTTTTTTTCTTTTTTCCTCTCCATTCTGCTTTTCTAAAACAAGCCAACAAAACCAAATAAAATAATAATAATTAAAAGAAAAAACAAACCCTCACAACCAAACCCAGTCCAGGGACCAGTGAGGACCTGTGGTTCTGCGTGCTGGCCGCTGGCTCGCGGGCAGGTGGTGGGATTTTCCTGGCTGGCTGCTGGTGCAGTTGTGCTGCAGTCCGAGCCCTGTGCTGGCTGCGGAGCTTTGCAGGAGTGCAGCAGGACGCGCTGCTGCTGCTGCTGCTGCTGCTGCTGCTGCAGCACTTCGGGGACGGGCACTCCCCGCAGCTCCGGCCCTTCCCCGCCGTGTCCCCGCTGTCGCCGTCCCCGCCCGGAGCGGGGCTGCCGGGGAGCGCGGGGGGAATGCGGCGCGGCCGCTTTAAGAGTGCGGAGGTGCCCGAGCTCTTCTCCTCCGAGGGATCTGCAGAGCAGCATCCTCGGCCAGGGATTCCCCTGCCCGCGCCCGCCGGAGCTGCCGGCTGCACTCAGGGGTTTGCAGCCCCAAATGACGCGTTCCCACCCCGCGTTTTCAAGCAGTAGGTTAAAAAAAAAAAAAAAATTGTTGCGTCTTGAAATGTCCAGGCTCAGAGCTCAGCCCCAGCGCCCTCCTCCCAACTGAGCGTGTCCTTGTACCTGGTGAGCCGAGCTTAGAAAGTGTGTTGGATGAATCTGAGAAAAGCGGGCTGATGACCTCCAGGCGTTGCTGCCTTTCTACAGTCGTCAAAAGTTGAATTTGCATGGGAATGTGTCAGCACAGCCTCTTACTGCAGAAGTTTAACTTGCATTTTCTGGAGGCATGTGCAGTCTGATTTATTAATGGCGCAAGGACTGGTTGGTTTATTTTAACTCTAAAGTAAAAAAAAAAAAAAAAGACATCACTTTGACATAAACGTCTGCTAGCAACTTGCATTTTCCTAGTATAAAAATATCTATTAATTGAAAGGCAGCTTCTTAGCAATTCCAGAGCCTTGGGAACTGTATGGGGCAAGGGGGAAAAATGCAGTTTGAGCAATTATCAATTCTGTTGCAATAGCAGTGAAGTCAGCTGCGCTGGAATCCCTGCAGATCTGGGTTTGCTATTCCGTGTCTGGGGGCGAGGGGGGAGGCTGCTCAGCACTCAGTGCTTACAGCACATCCCGAGTCAGAGCCTCGCTGCAGCCTGGAGTTGATGCTGGATGACATTAGCAGCATCTGAAATGACCAAATATTTGCCTTCCCTATTTTAGTGATGTCTCTTGACACCAGGAAGGGTGTTCTCGTCCCCACCGAGGCTGAGGCAATTACTGCTGTCTGCGACTCCGTTTGAGAGTGGGAGCGCGTGTTTACACTGATTAGATCTGTAATTGGGGTGGGCTTTTATCGTGTGCTTGCACAAGGACTAAGAAAAGTCACTCAGATCCGTAGGAAAGGTGAGTGTTATCCTCGGCACAGAGGAGCTGGGGCTGAGGTGTGATCTCTCAAGGTCACACAGTGCCAGCTGATGCTAGAGACAAGCCCTTGGCACCCTCAGCTCCCAGCTGCTCCTTTAAATTCAGTGAAACTTTCATATCTTCCTTCAGAGATGTCTCTGGCCCCAAGTCATGGAGGCACAAGGGGAGTCAGATGTAAGGCCAAACCCCTGAATTTGGTGTGATTTAATGCAGACTTTATGCAGCACATTAACACCGCGTTACTTCTGTTCCTTGCATCATCATCTTAACGAGCAAGGAGACTCGAACTCATTTGTAAAGTACTTATGCTTTACTTTTATGTAAAGTACTAATGTTTGTGGCATTTATGAAGAACTCTCTAATCGGTAGAATAGGAACAAAGTAAAAGTAACTGAGTTTACAGCAGGCTTGGTGTAAATCACCAAGGGGCAATGACTGCGCCAGGGTGTTCCTGCAGATGGCTGCTGAGGAAGGGTTCTCAGCATGAGTAAATATCAGTCTCTGCCTTAAGGAAAAACACGCAACTGCTGTAAAACTGAACAGAACAGATTCCCTGAAGGTGGTACAAGGGGGGGAAGCTGCCACATTCCCTGGAGTTCTGCTCTCCAGAAGTGGGCAGAGAGCCTCTTGAAAGGGTTCTCCTCATGTCCTCTCCCCTGCAAAGCTGGTGTGAGTCTGTCCAACAGAGAGGAAATTATGATTGTAGAGGGTAAAAAGGAGACAAATCAGAGAGCTGTGAGTCTGAGATAGAAGCCCCTGTATTAAAGTGTCCCTGTCCTGGTAATCAGGTGATGTGTGACGGGTGCCAGGCTGCTGTAGGGAAGTTAATGCAAAGAACCCTTCAGTGCTGAGCAGTGGGAGGAAGAGTCCCAAAAGACAAAATAACACCAGAGTGCAAAGGCTGGGGAGGGAGGATGCACTCAATGCTATTTCTCCTTTTACATCCTCTGCTGCTCCGGCAGTTCTTGCTTTGCACACCTGGGAAGGCGCCTTCAGCACACATTAAATCTTAACAGGAATTCACAGGACCTCCAGTGCCACCCTAAACTCCTGTGCTGTGCCTGCAGTAGCCCATGATAGGTCCCCAGGCAGTGTGAGTACAACATCAGCCAGGCACTGAGCAGCCTGAGTGCAGAGATTCAGTGCCTCTGACACCTCGACTGTGCTGTGCCTGATGAAAGGCCATATTTCAGCTGATTTCTTCCTTTAATGCCAGTCTCTGATCTGGAAAGCAGTGATCTTTTCCTGGCTGCCATAGTGGATTTTAGAGTGAGTTTTAGTATTTTGGGCCGCCTGGGGTATTCGCTCCTGCTGGAATCTTTTATTTTAATAAGAGTAAAGTGTCTTGAGAAAGTAGGAGCTTTATGAAATGTAAGGAGGTTTATTCCTGGTGCTGATGAGCTTGCACAGAGAGATGCCACCTGAAATCCTCTGGTCACAGCCGGCACTGCTACCAGGGCCTCAGATGACTCTGCTTCACCACATGTTTAAGGAGTGGGACTTAAACTGTGGTTTGCTTGTTGCTACTTGACTTTTCAGTTCTGTTTCCAGGGGCTGGTAGAGAAATGTTTTTGAAGGACTGGGTCAAGTGACAGCATGTGTTTTTGGAGAAGGTCATGGATCCTGTGCCTGGCTCCCCACTGCAAAGGGCAGAGAGCCATTAAATATCTGGGTGTATTTGTTTTAACTCCTTGGTGCTGCTCAGGCAGAGGCAGTGCAGTGCAGCAGCAGGCTCTGTGCTCGGCTGCAGGGATGGAGCTTCTTTCCAGGCTAATTTGTGCTTCTTATTCCCTCCCTTAATTTACGACAGACTCTGTGGGTATTGAGCAGCACTGCAGCAAACCCACGTGCTCCAAGTTTCTTTCTTCTAAGAGCTCTGGTGTTATCATGAGTGAAGAAACACAGAAGTGCTGTGAGGAAGGGCCTTCTGTACAAAGTGGAATTCACAAATAGCTCCTGGAGCCCAGTGGAGGGTCACTGGCAATGCCTGTTCCTGTGAGGGATCGGGAAGATGAACTTTTCCTTCCCGATTAGTGTAGAGCAGTTTTGCCCACTTTCCTGCAGACCTGAAACTCTCAGGCTGGGGCAAGGAGAGAGGCTGCTTCTTGCAAAACCTCTGCAGGTTCTCCCAGGTGGCTTTGCCCCTGCAGAATCGGAGTGGTCGGGAGTGCAGGGGGTGGGGGGGGTTGGTGGCTCAGTCCTGTGCTGTGATGCACCAATGAATTAAAAAGCCTCACCAGCTGCTGTAAATTGCTTTCTGCCCATCCCTGTCTGACACGTCAACACAGGAATTCCCATGTGCTGGGAATCTTAATGTTTCCTTCTCCTACCTCTGTGCCTGGGTGTAAATGTCCTTAAGATGTAATTTTTCCAGCTCAGCCTTCAGAATTTCTAATTATGCCAGGAGAGCTGAGCTGCAGTGGGGCTGCCATCCGGCTGCCCTTGTGCCTTTCCCCTGCTTCCCAGACAACTGAGCTTTTGAGAAGGGACAGCCCCTGCTGCTGAGTGAGGGAGAACTAAAATTTGGCAAATCTAAATGAGTTTTCATTTGCGTCAATATTCTGCAGCAAATAACTTTGCACATTTGTAAACAGAGGGCAAACTTACCACACTTTAAGAGCTTTCTTGGGATGAATTGGAAGTACTCTGCTCTTGTCTGAAAGTACAAAATTCAGTGAGGGATGTGCTTATCGAAGATGCCTTTCACTTGGTTTAGCAGCAGAAATTGTGTTGAATCCTGTGGAAACAAAATAAGGTCCCTGCCCTAGAAAGCTCACAGACAAGAGCTTATTCAAGAAAAGAGTGGAATTGGGCTTGAGCTGTCTGTTGACCTTGAGTTGTTTGGTGAAATTTTTGGTTTTAAAATATCGGTGGATCGTAACCGAGCATCACTCATAAGCCCTTTGCCAGTCCTGTCACTCAAAAAGGCTTGGCTGGTTGGTAGCATTTGATTAAACAAAGGGAAAGGATGTGAAGAGCCATTTTCCACTTTGAAGGTCACCGTCAGACTGGGCAGAGCAGGGAGGAGGTTGGTGGCTGAGGTCATCCCTCAGGTGCTGCATTTTGGCTCCCAGGCTCTGGGATGTTTCCCCACTCCCCCCTTCTCCCAGGGGACACCGCTGTGTGCCTTCACACACGGCAAAGAACCCTTTTCTTGGCAGCAGTCGCTGTGCTAATGCAGCGGCACTGCCATGGCAGAGTGTGACTTCACCTGTGTCCCTTGCAGGGCTTCTAGAAGTGTTTGACAGTGCTGCTGTGCCTCAGAGAGCACCCCCTGACCTGCTCGAGGCAAAGAGGGGCCTCAGGTAAAGGTCTTCAAGGTGAAGGGCAGGAGAAACTGGACGCTGAAGGCTTGGAAGTAGCCTGGGCTGTGGGAGTGTGAGTTGGAGCCCTGGCTGCAGTCCTGAGGAGCCAGACCTGGGGCTGAGCACCAGGAAACGTCCCAGGCTCCAAGGCTGGTACCTCAGCATGCTCAGGGCAGAGGTGCTCTGCAGAGGAGCTGTGGCAGTGTGGTTGTGGCACAGAGAGGGTGAGACGGGGCAGGAGCCTGGGCCGCTGCTGGGGCGTTCGGAGGAGGGTGGTGCAAACCAGACCTGCTCCTCCTGGAAGGCTCAGTCCTGCCCAGAGCTGGGCACTCACTCAGGGACTCAGTGTCCAGTTACTGAGCATCAGCTCCATGTCTGGGGGAGAGAAGGGAGCACTCTGTGGTTTGCTGGCAAGTCACCCGCTCTTTGATGCACTGCAGCAAAAGCCCTGTCTGAAAACTCCTCAGCAAAAAGGACATTGCAGGGGAAGGGGAGGGGGGACGATGGACGCCCGGGACACAAAGATGCTGCTGCAAGTGCTGTGACAGCCAAGCCTGGCCTGTGCTGCTTCCCCTGCACCCATTTGGTGATTGAGTTGGCCAAGCCCATTGCCTTGTGTCTGTGGGTGGAATGCAGTGTCCTTTCCCTGGATGCCCTTCAGTCGCAGGAGGGACAGGACTGCGTGTTGGTGCATCCCCAGGGGCTCAGGGTAGTGATTCAGGGACCATCCAGGGCGAGGGAGCAGCTCCAGGAGGTGAAGTGAGCTTGGGTGAGAAGCCACCACTGCAGCAGCTCTGCAGTCGCCTCGGCCAGGCTGCTCCAGCGCCGTGGGGACAGCAGTGACAGATGCAGCGCACGGTGGAGCAGCAGTGCTGACGGGAGGGAAGCTGAGGACCAAAGAGAAGCCTCCTGCTGATGCAGTGCAGGTGATCCTTGGCTCGGTGTTGCAGCATGTGCAGGGTACCCTGCCTGTACTGCAGGGCAAAGGTGAGGTAAGGGGGAGTTCATGCGTCTTATCTAAAGGGGTTAAAGCTCTTCAGTTGCTGGCCCCCAATTAATTTCCTGTTGCTGCAGATGCAGATTGCAACCTGCAGGCCACCCCATCAGGTGATCTGTTCTGCCCCCCTTGGGGGAATTACACCCAAAGTGGCAACCCAGGGATGGAAGAAGATCCCCCTGGTCTCTGGGCAGGTGCAGGGCTGCTGGCCACAGTCTGCCAGGGACCACAGGAGTGCTCCTAAGGGTGGGCATCCTGCTACGCTGCTTCCAAGCTGGGCCTCTTGGCAGCACAACAGAGCAGAGTTTGGCCACCTTGCTCTGCAAGGAGTTGCAAGGCAGTGTGGTAGGGCTTTTTAACTCGGTGTCCTGCAGTGAACCTGTTAACTCCTCATACTACAGAAAAAACAGTGAGGAAGAGAAGGGAGTGCTTGCTGGTGTTACCTGAGGTGCAGCTTCTCGTGGTGCCAGTGGCTGATGCTTTGGCACTGGGGAAGCAAAGTTTGCAGGAAAGCCTGGATACAGAAAAACCTTTCAGTTCTGCTCCTGATGCTTGTTCTGTGCAGTGCCACTCCGTGGCCTCAAACTGCTCTTCCTTAGGTAGGAACGGGCAGAGAGTTTGGAGAAGGCAGGATTAGGAAGAGCATTTCTTTCCATGGCTGTCATTTCAAGAAGAATCGAGGGGTTGCAGTGGCAGGAGAGGAAGTGTGGACAGGTGACAGAGCTGGCAGCTTTCTGCTGGCCTTGCAGCATCCCTGGGTGCAAAGGCAGATGCTGCTGCACAGACTGCCCTCCCTAAGCACCTCTGCGTGTGAGGAACTGAGCCTGACCCCTTTTCTTGATGGAAACTGTTGGTTCTGCACATGTGAGCATGGAACAAAATAAAAATACCTGCAGTCTGCTGGGCATGGGGGAGGGAAAAAAGCTGACAGCAAAAAGCCCAGTTTTCTTAAACTGATCAACCAAAGGGACCCTTTGTTTCCACCCCTCAGTCAGAGCTTCCCCCAGATGTCACTGAAGGAGACTGTCCCATCTGCAGAGCCCCTGGGTGGGGGATGTCTCTCCAGCAGCTTGGAGGAGGCCAGGATATGTCATTCCCAGGACAAGGTGTCCCCTCTGCCTGGCTCCCAGCAGAGGGAAGCAGCAGCTCACCAACCTGCAGCCCTGAGCTGCTCTGTGCTCCTCCAGCCTTGGTGTCATTAAAACAACCAAACAAAACTCCACAACACCTCCCCAAGTAAAGATTAATTTCTCTTGCTGCTTAACTGCAAAGCTTTTGAGTAGCAGGGAATTGCTACCTGTAATTGCACCAGCTAATCCTACCTGCAAGCTGTGTCCTTCACCTCAGGTGCTATTCTTAGTTCAGTCCCTGCTGGATTCCTAACAGAGCAAATGCTGAGGCTTGGTCTGTGCCTTTGGACAGATTAGTGGGATAAGTGGATTGGGAAGGATCTTCCCTTTTATTCTCCATTATGCAGGAGAATAATGGAGACCCTGCTTTTCTGAGGGAAGTAAGTCCAGTGCTGATGGAAATGCTAGAAAGTGGTGAAAATGCAGATGGATGAACTTGGGGAACTGTAGCTGGCCTTGACTCAGCCCGAAGGAGAAAACGGAATGACTTCAGTTTCTTGTGACGCTTTGCTCTTATGACCTTAGTCCAAAAGTCTCTTTTGTCTTTTTGCCTTTTTTTTGATCTGAAACTGGGTCTCCAGCTTGCTGCTCTCCATTTTTTTCATCAGCTAATTGGCAGAATCCCTGTGCCATCCAAGCCCTGCTCCTGTGAGTGTGACAGTGTGACCCTGGAGAGGAGTGACACAGTCCAGGAGATCAGCAGCTTTTTAAGGGGTGTCTGCTTGGTGGAGCAGTAATGTGGCTGCTATGTCCTCAGCAGCATTTTCCCCCCTGAGACTACAGGGACAGGTTTTTCCACTGCAGAAAAGAAGCAGAAAAGATGTGTACGTCCCTCTGCTTTGGGCTTTTGCAGCCTAGTGGATTTCAGTGTGTCTCAGTCCCCCAGTGGTGCAAGTCCTTTCTAACAGGACAGCAGCAAGACATGACAGTGTGTTGGGATGTAGCTGCACCTGGCAGCTGCATCTTCCTAAGGAACAAAAGTCCTCATCTTTCAACTGGTACGGGTCTGAGCAAGAGCAGACTACCAGGGGGAAGAAGGCACTCGAGTCTGAGCAGTCAGATGTTTCACTGTCACTGGGAACACGCTCAACCGCCTGGAACGTCACCCCTTGCTCTGTGCCTGAACTGGTTCAGTTCCTTGTGCTGATCCTTCTGTTTCCTGTTTCTGCGAAAGGGGAAGCGTTCACAGGCTGTTCTACCCACAGTGTTTTGGGAGAGCTTTTGCCAGTGATCCCAGAGCTCTCTGATCCTGGTCACTTCGCCCTGTGTTTACACCTGTGCAACTGAAGAGACTTGTGCCCATCTCATAATCTGTGATTTGCCTCTACAAAGTGTGTGTGCAGTCGTGCATGGCTGCAGCAGAGGTGCCAGAGGGATCTGCAGAGGAGCTGAGGAGAGCTGGACCAGCATCTGAGTGTTCCAGTCAGCGAGTTCATGACAGCTCAAGTTCCTTGAGCAGCCTGAGGACTTCTCCTGCGCTGCTGCTCAAGTTCCAGCTGGTAAAAGTGCCTTAGTCACCAGCCTTGTCCCCCTCACTGCTGTCAGTGAAAGCTGCAGCAGGCCAGCAAGGGTGAAGCAATGACAGGGTCAGACACGAGTGGGGCTGTTTGGAGATGGGCTGCTGGGTGAGCCGTGCCTCTGCACTCTCAGCTGTGGCACCCTCGAGGCTGCTGAGGGGGCTGGGAGCTGCTGTGTGCTGTTAACCCCTGCTAGCACAGGCTGTGAGCTGGTGCTCAGGGACAGGGAACCCAGCTCTGCTGGAGCAGGGAATGCTCCCAGCTGGAGAATTTGTCCAAACACATGGCACTGCAGTTGGTTGCCTTCCACACTCACTCACTGCTGGAATTTCCCAGCTCTGGTGCTGCCCAAGGTGTTTCTGCAGGGGAAGGTGCCAAACAGGTTATTGAGGTTTGTCAGGTTTTTGTGAAGACCTTGGGCAGGTTTTACTCATCACACAGAGAGAAAGGGCCTGTGGAGTAGGCACAAGGTATTTACGTGATAAATACAAGCTCAAACACAGGAACTGGTGTTGCATATACACTATTTCTGTTCATTGTTAACAGGCCACTTTGCTGCAATTAAGGTAATTGGTTCCTCTGCTCATTACAGGTGCACAGCTACAAAGTCCTCAGCTTATCTGCCCTTGCAAAAGAGATCTGGACATGTACTTTGGGGAAAGCCTGAATTTTTTTTCTCCTCTATGTCAAGAATTTTGTCATCTCTATGTTAAAGTGATGGGTTTTGAGGGGAAAGAAACTGTATATTAGTGACTTGTGACTGGCAGTTTGCACGAGCACACAGGAATCTGCCTCCACGGGGCTACCACTGGTGGGAAAGCGTTGGAATGGATGAGGAAGGTGGACGCTTCCTTTGAAGTAGGAGAGCCCTGAGGAACTGCATGAACAAGCGCAGAACTGGCCCTTTATGCTGCCTGTTGCTGTTAACACTGTTCAAGCCCTCACACTCCTCTCCAGGGGACTCTGCTCTGCATCCTTCCCCAGATGATGAAGGGGAAAGGGTGAAGGGCCCATCCCCTTGTAGTACAAGCTTAGAGCTACTTTATTTTTTAGATATATTTGTAGAAATGCATTAAAAAATAAAAAGAATGCTTTGGAGCTGTCGGATCTCCCACTCACCCCTGTCACACTGCGTATCCTGACCCTCTTTTTCCCCCAGCTGCATCTTCAGGTGAGGGCAGAGAAGGGAAGCCAGGGCACCTGGAGAACGGTGGGGAATCGTGGGGTCATCCAGTGAGGCACCAGGGGCACTCTGAGCTTGTGCTGAGCTGGCATCTGCATCTGGCCCTGCGGTTGTATTAAGAAAAGTTAAGTGGACCCTCGCTGGTACAAAGGAGAGGGAAAATATCTGCATTGTGTGTGGGGAGGAGGCTGCTGCAGCTCTGTCTCTGAAGGGCTCGTTATTAATTAGCTGTGTGCACAGCAAGTGCTTCTCTGGAGAGTGAACCAGGTGCCTTCGCCTCCCTCCGCACCCTGCATTTTTAACATTCAGTGCTGGGGGAGAGGGGGAGCTTTTCGGGAGATGGGTCCTTGAGCTGCAGGGACTGGCAGAGGAAATCGTGCAGCGCCTGTGGGGTGAGTTTGGGGTGTGCACTCCAGCCTGGGCCCTGCACCCGGGGCGTTCTGCTGTCCTCGCTGCACGACAGATCCCAGCTCCCAGTTCCCTTTCCCAGTTCCTGGACCCTCGGAGGGGATTACAAAGTTGTGGGTGACATCCCTTCGCCGGGAGCAATCCTGGAGGAATCTTGCATTCCTCCTCCTCTGTGAAATGGACTGGATTCAGTGTGTGGCAGCTCGGGGTGACTGAGCTCCCCTGGCGCCGGAGCTGGGGCAGGAACCCAGAGCTGGGGCAGAGCCCGGAGCTGGGTCAGGAACCCAGAGCTGGGGCAGAGCCCGGAGCTGGGGCAGAACCAGGAGCTGGGGCAGAGCCCGGAGCTGGGTCAGGAACCAGAGCTGTGGCAGAGCCCGGGAGCTGGGGCAGGAACCCAGAGCTGGGGCAGAAACCAGGAGCTGGGTCAGGATCCCAGAGCTGTGGCAGAGCCCGGAGCTGGGTCAGGAACCAGGAGCTGGGGCAGAACCAGGAGCTGGGTCAGGAACCCAGAGCTGGGCAGAAACCAGGAGCGTGTGGCAGAGCCCGGAGCTGGGCAGGATCCCAGGCTTGGGCAGAGCCCGGAGCTGTGGCAGAGCCCGGAGCTGGGGCAAAACCCGAGCTGGGGCAGAAGCCCGGAGCTGGGGCAGAACCAGGAGCTGGGGCAGAACCAGAGCTGTGCCCCGGAACCCAGAGCTGTGCCACAGCCCGGAGCCTGTGCCAGGAACCCAGAGCTGGTTGCCACAGCCCGGGAGCTGGGGCAGAGCCCGGAGCTGTGCCACAGCCCGGAGCTGTGCCAGGAACCCAGAGCTGTGCCACAGCCCGGAGCTGTGCAGGAACCCAGAGCTGTGCCACAGCCCGGAGCTGGGGCAGAACCCAGAGCGTGTGCCACAGCCCGGTCCTGTCCGGGCTCGGTGCGTGCGGGGCTGTCCCCGTGTCCCCGCTCCCCCGGGCGGTGACACCGCGGGGCCGGCGCTGCCTCCGGCCGGGCAGGCTCAGGAAGAGCCTTCCCTGGGCTTGTCTGGGCTTGTTCAGGCCTGAGCCCGCCTTTGTCTGCGCGGTCCGGGACCGGGGGAGCACGGGGGATCTGGCTCCGTGGTCTGCAGCCGCTCTGGGGACGCCGGGACAGCCCCGGCAGAAGGAGCTGAGCGCTGTGCGAGCGCTGTGCCCGCTCTGTGCCCCGCTCTGTGCCCGCTCTGTGCCCGTCCTGTGCCCCAGGTAAGCGCGCTCCGCCGCTGCACCGATGCTCCTGCCTGTCCTGCCCTCCCTGCAGCTTCTCGCAGAGCCCGTCCGTGCCTCGGGGCTGTGGCAGGAGCTGCCGGTGGTCTGTGAGCCCGCGTGGGCTCTCAGAGCTCTGGGAATCTCGTAGAACATTACAGTAGCTGCCCCTGCTCGTCTGTCATGTCGGGGTAAAGAATGTTTCCTTTTCTTTCCTTGCCTCTTCTGTAGCCCTTTTCCTTCAGGCCACTCATACAAAAATGCACGTTGGATTTGGGGGTGCTGGTGTGGTTTTTGGGGGATCCCAGAAAGCGATAGCAGCCGAGAAGCAGCCGTGTGCTCACACCGAGCGTGCTGGAGCTGCGCAGGCAGAGCCGGGTGCTCCTGAGCGCTGGAGCCCGGGAGCTGCGAGTGATCCTGGGGAGCTGCCTGAGACAAAGTACCTGGATTGATGTGGAATTAGGCTCTCTGTGGTGCATTGTCATGTCAGGCGTTTACATAGAGAACATAAAGCTGAATGCTTAATTCTTTGTAAGGAGCTGGCAGCTGCTCCCCTCTCCTGCCACACTTGGCACAAAGTGTCCTCTCCGTCCTGTTTCCAGTGCTGTTACCTGGCTCGGTGTGTTGCCTCCACATTCCCTTTGTGATGGAAAGGATAAATAACACAGCTCAAATGCTCACATGGGGGAGGAAAGCTCTGTTTTGCCTTTATTTTGGAGACAGGCCCACCCATGCTTTATATCTCTGATGTCAAATATATTCATTTGTAAGCAGCTTACCTCTCATCTGTACAGTCAGTTTGATATTTTATTAGCTGTATATCTGCCAGGGTATTTTGGAGTTTCCACCTACAGGGGGTGAGTTTGGTTGATTGTAATTGCCTTTGTAACTTTTAAGTGCTGTAAGGTGGTTTTTTTTGTTCATTTTGGTACATCAGGGGGGCAAAGGATTCTTAAATAACGAGGCTCCTTTTTCCTTCCCTCCCAGGGCACCTGGCCCAAGGATGCTGCAGACAGGCAGCTCTGGTGAGCACCCTCTGTCATGTCATCTCACATGGTGTTTTGCCCCCTGAGGAAGTTGATTGATCTATTTGAAGCAACTTTAGAAATCTGAGGCAACAAAAAAAAAAATTTTGAGTGTACAATGAAACTTCTTAGTCCATTTTATAGGCAAGTCTGTGTTTCTTTGTATTTTGAAGGTAAACCACCAGTAATCTTCCAGTAACTGGTACAGATCATTTCTTAATGCAAATGGAGAGAAGTTAATAACACACAAACCATTGTTTTGTTTCCAAAGAGAGACTCAGCTGAAGGGGCTTATACAACAGTGGGGATCTAATTCAGCTTTCAGTTTTATATATTTCTTTTTGTTTTCATTTGAATACATTGTAGGAGAAGTGACCAGGCATTCAACCTATGCCCAGCCTGCCTGGAGCAACCTTCTCCCTGAGAAAAGAATCCTTCACCCAGTGGACAAGAGAAGGCTTTGGTAAGAGGAATTAGAGTTAAAAAATTGTATACTACTGAAGATGGAGTGGGAATCTTTTCTGCATAGCCTCCCTGGTGATGTGAGTCTGCTGTTGTACCCCTTCACAAGGGAAGCAGCTGAGGTGCAAGACTCTTTCCTTGTCTGGGATATTGCAGTGCACTCCTGGGGAGCCCACAAATGCATCTTCCAGGGGTGGTGGTTCTTTCTGTTAGGGAGGTGTAGCCCAGGCCAGGCTGGGGAGGAGGATGTGGGGAGCATCTGAGGGTAACAAATGTACAGATGGGTGGGTCTGGCCTTGGAAGAAAGGAGAGAGGCATGTCCTGGAGGTTCTCTAAAGACCCCTCCATGTCCTGATGAAGGAAGAGCTTGAGTTTAAAAAGCTGAAAAAGGTGCTGTGAGTGTAAAATCTCTGCTATGGATCAGCGTGGCAGCATCCTCTGTCCCAGCTGGCTGATCTGGGGGGCCAGGTCAGGAACTTTTGGAGTTGGATAAACTTGTTTTTCCAGGCCCACCTCGGCTGTAACCCCCAGGTTCCTGTTTGGGCTGACAAGCTGGAGCAGGGGTGGGGTGCTGAGGGCCCTGCTGGCTCCTGACAGCCCTGCTGGCTGCTGCCAGCCCTGCCTGGCTGCTGCTCTCTGCCTAATGCTGCGCAGTGCTGGGTTAATGAGTCATGGCTCTGCCGGTCCTCCCTGGCTGCAATGGCCTGGACTCTGCCCAGGCTGCTCCCTGAATCAGCAGAATCCCTCAGCCTGGTGTCCTTAGGTTGTACTGGCTCTGCAGAGTGGAGCTGGCAGGGAGCAGGGGCAGCTTTGCTTCCAGGAGCATCCCTGCAGCCTCGGAGGTGGCTGGAGGGTGATGGTGTCTGGGCCACGTCTGCACAACCATTAACAGCTCCCACTCAGCTGCTGGTGGAGCTGCGAGCTGCAGAATGACAGCTCCTCAAGGACCTTCTCTGGGTGCAATACAGGCAGAGCTGGTGTTCAGGGTGTGTGACAAGGGACCGCAGAGCAGCCAAAGCAGAATGTTTTGGCTTCTGCTTAAACCTTTGGGTTCAGTCTGTGTGTTTTATCTAAGTTAGATAAGATATGGGGAGGGAATGGTGTAAAGGGAAGAGAACACGCACTAAGTTCATGCTCTCGTGTGTGAAATGCATTCTGGGTGACACAAAGGTGCTCTTGTGCTCACTGAGACAGGGCTGCTCTGAAAACCTTGCACTCAGCTTAGGATGCTGCTGCTGGACATGACTGATCCCATTTGGGAGAGAAGAGAGTGGAAAAAGGTGATGAAGGCTCTGTTACTCATTGTTACTGCAAGGGGAAGAACAGAATTTCCTAGAATGTGGAAAGCAAGGGGCTTTTTTCCTTGTCTTCATGTAAAAAGAAAAATTAAATCTAAAAGAAAGAAAGAAATTTCACTGAATTGTTTAACCCTGCTGGGGGAGAAGGCCCAGGTCTGGGGTACTGTGTGAGCGTGTTTCTCCCTGCACAGAAGGTGGACAAATTCAGTAAGTGATGCTTGGATTGATTCTGTGGCTTCAGCTTGTTTTGATGTGGGGATTTAATATGGCTTAAGCCAGTGATATTAGCCAGGCCCAGTGAGATCCCAAATGAGGATTCACTTGGCTGAGAGGAGATGGATTTTCAATATGACGCCTTTCAAGGGGTGGGAGGATACTGTTGCTTTAGGTTTTCTTCATAGTATCCTTACCTGTACCGTGTTTTATGGAACTTTTGTGTCTGTATTACCTGGAGCAGGGGATTGAGTGACAGAACAGGGCTGTCCTGCAGATCTTGGGTATTGCAATGACCTGAAATCCTTCCTGAATGTTCCCTGTTACATCAGAGAGTGCAGGAAAGCTTGTGGAGAGAAGCTGCTGTGGTTCCTACACATCAGCAATGCGATCCCAGGGCTGCCAAACTGCTGCTGCCTTTTGACCTGTCCCTGCAATAAGATGCAGGGAGCCCGAGTGGCCGCGTCCCTGTGAGCTGAGTGACCAGCTGACCATCAGTGGGGCTTGGGATGCAGTTGTCCTACAGGCAGAACTGCTGGCCGCTCTCACAGGACTCTTCCCTTGCCGTTTCTGTGTGATTTTTGCCTGTTTTACCGTTCTACAGAAAGCAGCTGCCCGTTCTGGCTGTGCTGCTCTCAGTTCTGCTCCGTTCTCAGCCGCCTGTGGCTCAGGGCAAAGGTGTTGTCCCATTTCCCAGCCTGAGCTCGGCCCAGGAGCAGTGGCAGTGCTGGGAGGAGCCCCAGCAGGGGCGGAACTGACCGGGGCTGGAGTGGGAGAGCTCTGAGCAGGTGCCTGCACCTCCCGGAGCCTCTGCTCGGCTGCCCTGCCTCGGATCAGCCCTGGGAGCACGAAGGTGGGATCACCTGGACCTTCAGATGGACCTCAGGGACTGCTGCCAGCTGGATCAGCTCCTACCACGGCCCTGGAGGGAACTGGTAAATGTCTCTCCTCTCTGGGGAGTGTCAATTCATCTCTTAAGGGAAGTTTCTGCCATGTGATTAATTAAAGAAAGGCAAACAGGAGTTGTTAAGCTGGTGTCTTGTATTTGGGGAATTAGGATGCTATGGGGAGTTTGGAGGAGAAGAAAGCAACGGGGAAAATACAATAATAACAGTGATTAATAAGCACTGCCAAGAATGAAAGCCCAGAAGCACTTTCTGGATGGCTTGGTGGGATGTTGCAGGAGTTGCAGCAGAAGGTGGGCTAACACAGCACTGACCTGAAAACCTTTGGGGCGACTAACCTGAAACTCAGGACCCACAGATTGTAGGATTTGTGTCAAACCAAAGGCAGAATTTATCAAATGTGGTCTCAGCTTAAAAAGGGAAGCCTGTGTGTAAGGTTGAAAGTCAGGGAAACTGAGTGTATTTGGAGAAGCAAGGCCCTTCCTCTCCTACCTGAAGGTTCACAACAGGAAAGATTGATATCTCTGGGGAAAAGAAGAGAAATTGTTCTCATTCTGCCACCACCACGAGTGGTTTGGTCTGGAATAATGGAATTGTTTAGGTTTAGGCTGACTTTTCTCTGGGATGGCAGTTCATCCTGGTGAGCATAATGGACCCAGCTCAGACATCACTTCTAATTCCACGGCTTAGAGCTAGAAAGGCTTGATTAGAACAGCCTGAATAAAAGACCCTGGGCATCCTGGTGTAGTTTCGAAGTCAGCCTGGTTTAAAACAGGCAGTTGAAGGAGCTGATTTCAACCCAAATCTTTCTGAGGTGTGAAAACTGTTGCTTTGTCTTTTTCACTCAAACTTTCTCCTCTTGCTGGGTTTCACCCAAACATTTCACAGATGAAAATTCAGCTTTGTTTTGCCTTGCTGCAGGAATTATTTGAAGCTTTCAGAGGCAGATGATCCGTTTACATCAGATTTTCAGTGAGAGTGGCTCAAATCTTTAGTGAAACTCAGCAATTCTTCAGTTCCCGGCTCAGGGCTTGTGACTGGGTTGGTCAGAGTGTAAAACTCCACTTGTTGACAAGAGGAGGAAGACACAATGCTGGGAATGAACTGAAACAAATGTGCTGAATTAAATGAAGCTTGTGGTATCACATATTTCTGTGCTGACAAAGTGATTGCTGCAGGTCTTACCTGACAGAACCTTTTACCTTTCTTGGAATGCAGAATTTCTGTAACAGGAGAGTATTTCCACCTTCCACACCCCTCAGCTTGTTGTTTTATGGTGATGATTTCTTCATAGGCTAATTCACTGTTACATGATCCACCAGGCAGCTTTTTCCTGCTGCTTTGTCACCCCTACAGTGAGATTTAGCACGAGCTGGCATCCAGCCACCTACCCCAGCAGCTGGGGGTGAGTTGGTGTGATTTGTGCAGGCTGGGGCACCTCTCTCCAGGTAAAGCACCCCAACAGTCAACGTGAAGTAAAACAGGTCATGTGTTATCTTTTCTCTAAAGGGAAAATTGCCTTCTCAGGGCCAAACTGAGTCCTTAAATGGAAAATTCAACTCAATGTGCATGACCATGTAAACTTTGAGCAGCACCTCTTTAAACTGTGCTTGTGAATTTATTTGTTTCCTCCTTCCCTAAACCATTAGGGTTTCTTATAGGTAGCAAGCAGCAGAGGGGAACTAAAACCATTCAAAAAATTAAAAGCGGATCATTATCCTGCTGTAAAGATGTTCCCCAAAACATCATTCCCTGGCCCTGTCATGCTTAGTTTTTAGTGGCTCAAAGGAAAGTTTTACAGTTCCCAAAACAGCAATTCTGCAGCCTTGTCTGTCCCCCGAGGAGGAGGACAGATAAAGCAGGATCTTCCTCTTCTGTACCAGATTGTTTTGCTCTCCTATGGCTGTGCTTGTCCCTGACCTGTTAATTGCCTTTGAGATAGTCTGGTTTGTCCTGATCCTGGTGGGAAATGTTGGAGGGATGGTGAGGTCATTGTTTAAACAAGGCAGCTCCTTCCAGAGCCGGACGTGTTTGCAGGACAGGCAGGTGGGTGCTGCTGTCAGGTCTTGATTCTGATGTTTTGGAATTGCTTGCTTTTTTCCTCAGGGTGAAAAGGTTACAGTCAAGAAGTGGTTTTTTAATTAATTGGTGCAGTCTCCTGGGAATGGAGCCCTTGCTGTGCCCTCACAGTGCCTGGTGGGTATCGCTGGTCTCTGCTGTCCTGGCTGGTTGGATGGGCACTTGCAGCACTTTGTGTCACCTTTGTCTGTCCCCTTTGGTGTCAGACCGAGGGCAGGAGCTGTCCCCACCACCCGCACTGCCGTCCTGTGCCAGAGAAGCCACAGAACTTTGTCGTGATTCTGGCAAAAACACAACAGTTTTGTCTTGAATCACTGCATGTCTTTTGTAAAAACATCTGCTCCCAAACACTGACCATGCTGGGGACTCGGTGAGAGCCAGGAGTTTGGGGCTTTAACATCCCCCTCTTGCCTTTCAGCTGGTGCTCACCCCTTTCTCTGCAGGATGGCAGGGGTCTGGTAACCTGTTGGAAGAGGAAATACAATTTCACTGTGAGCAAAACAGGGTGGCAGCAAAAAAGAACCAAAAGTCTCCGCTCACTCTGTCTTGCTATCCAAACACAAACCAAATTCTGGAGGTTTTGGAATTCAAAACCTGGTGCATTGGGAGGGGGAAAGGAGGCTTAGATGTCTCAGAATCCACAGGTGTGGTGCTGCCAGTGGATCCCTGGCAGGAATCAGAGGCTGGTGAATGCCACGGGGCTCCTCCTGTGCAGCACCTTTGCACTCAGCTGTTGCACAAGAGGCCCTCGAGCAATCTCCTGCTCCTGAGGCTGTGGGGCAAGAGCAGGGGAGTTCTTTGTCCTCAAGGCTGTCTTCTCACATGTTCATGTGTTTCCAGGAGCTGAGGGCTGCAGGAATGCTGGATAACCCCGTATCTTGTGTACCCCAGGCCCTTCCAATGTATAGCAGCAAAGTCCGCTGGCTTTAGCACGAGTGAGTATTGGTGCCTTTCTCCTTCGTGTTCCCAGTGAATTCTCTTTCTGTCCAGCGTGTGTGACCCCAGAGCAGAGCTGTGCAGTGCAGTGAGCACACCGACAGTTTAAACAGGTTTGTATCTTAAACTATTCGGCGTTTGGAAACACTTTGTTGTTCCACTGTCTTGTCTGAATGGTGCTGTGGGAGACCTGGGCGCTCGTTGAGCTCGGAGTGGGTTACAGACGACTCAGCTGTGTTTATCTTGTTAGTATTGGTAACTTTTAGAGGCCCTAACCAAGATTTGGGGGTAAGGGACGTGACAACTGTTGATTTATGAGTTCGAGCCTCTTCTCCCTCGAAAGCTTTTTCTTCAGTACTGCTGCAGTTGCTTCCCTGACTCTGTTTGTCCCCAGGCTCTGACCTTCTGTGAATGAGAAGAGAGGAGGATTTCACCCCCCTGCCCCAACTCCCCCCTTGTGAGATGCCGGCTGTGAGTGTTTCTTTGGCAGTGTCTTAGCTGGTTGTTGTGAGCAATGGTCAAGGAAGCAATCAGCAAGTATACTGCCCTAGAAGTGCTGCACATTGTTGGGCTGCCTCACCTCCCTGCCCTCGGGTGAGGGGATCGGGGCTGGGATGCTGCCCAGGTGATCTGTGTGGAGCTGGAGCTGCTGTGAGGAGTGCCCCGGGGTGCTGTCACTGCATCGGAGAGGAAGAAAAAGAGAAGATGAACACGCTGCTGCAAGTTTTGTTCTTTCTTTGTCCTTCCCGAATGCCTCTGGAGGGCTCTGTTGCACCCTGTCCCTGTAGCAGAGCTGTCCTTTTGCTGCTTTGCACTTCTTCTGTTCCAGGTCACTGGTGTGAAATAACTCGAGCGAGGCTTTCAGGGAAGCTGATGTGCATCATGACTGTTTTCCAGCTTGAGGCTCTCATCAGATTTTCTGTCTCACCTGTGCTAAAACCACAGGCTGTGGGCAGCCCTTTCTCCTGCACGGTGTTTGATTTACAGGAAGCTACACCTGAAAAATCCTACAATCTGGCCTGTTTTTCAACTGCTAAATATAAAGTACTTTGGTACTGTAGGTAATGAGAATATTAGAAAAATATCACTGAAAAATTCCACGAAGAGCAGTGCAGAGGCAGCCTCTTTGCACTCTGTGGAAATGCCCTTTCCCAAAGTGCCACCCCTCCCTCCATGCTGGAGTCTGAGCTGGGGGGTCTTATGATCAGGTCTTAAGTGTAATTTTTGATGTTTGTTGGTGGCATTCTCTGTTTCATTATGAACGTACAATATTAATATCTTTATTTTTCTCCACACAGCTGCAGCATGAAGGAATATCCCATATTAATCCCCTAATTTAAATTTGAAATTAATAACTATCTCAACACTTGGAGCATCCTTTAATCCATTGATTGTCGCTGGCTTAATTCCAGCAGTGTCACTAATTACATTCTGCCTGCAAAAACATCCTCATTGCTCGTGGTTTTTTCTTGAGAGCTGCTGGCTTGAATTCTTGTGCCACCTCTGCAGCCTGACTACACGTTTTTGTGCTGATGGAACTGTTTAAAATGACTGAGCATCTCTGCTTGCTGCAAGGAAAGCCCCTGAGGGGGAGCGCTCGGCGTGGGTGACGTGTGTCTTCAAGAGCTGCCTCTTGTGTTGGTCTGGTTAAAGGGGATTTCAGGCTCCAGGGAGCCCCAAGGAGCCAGGTTGGAGAGGAGCTCAGGTGCCAGAGTCAGCTCTCAGCCCTGGCAGCAGAGCTGGCTGCCTTGGGGGGCTCGGTGCTGTGTTATTGCTCCTCAGCAGAGGGGTGGGAGGCAGGAGAAGGGGGGTACTGACCTGCAGCAGCAGCAGTAAAGTCATGATGTTTGGTCTTGCATGATCAGGTTAAAATAGGAATTCATTCATACAGCATTTGCTAATTCCAGAGGACTGGGAATAAGTTAAAACTAATTTTAATTCAACTTATTTTCAGTTAGTGTATCCAGAAGACTTGGGATAAACTAAAACTAGCTTTAGTTCCATTTATTTTCAGTTGGTGTAATGACATGAGGGCACCTTGGGTTGGCTTTTATTGTGTGACACATCTGGCTCCTGCAGGAGAGTGGGAGCGGAGCAGACGGAATGTCTGCACCTCTTTAACTGCCTGCCTGCCTCGCTGCTCGTTTTCCTTGGTAGATACAGAGAGAATGTATTTCCTTGGGGGTTTTTTACTTGGGGGTCTTCTAAATCTCCTTAAAGAAGGGTGTCTGGAGGGGGCAGCTGCTGAGAGATGGTTCTGAAGGCTCTGAGTGATCATTCTGGAATTTTCTGAGCAGCCCTGGATGTCTCTCAGCAGTGCTGTATCAAAAGCTGTCAGTATTAGTGTCTATCCAGAATGGAAGGGAAGGGGTTAATGAATCAAGGATTAGGTCCTTAATCTGTGCCAGGAGTGCAAGAAATGTGGACCTTTTTTTTTTTTGTCACATGCTAGAAAAAGCAACAAAGGGCAAGCATGAGGATTTTCACCTCTCTCAGAAGCCTTCCCTTAACCATGCTCCCCGGCTTCCCTTTCAGCTGGTGCAGCGACCCCAAGGACCAGGTGAGCACTTAGGAAAATGGTCCTGTTCTCCTGGAAATGAAGAGCTCAGGTGCTGGTAAAACTCTTGGCTGGCTTTTTTTGAAGATTGCTTTGCAATTCCAGAGTTAGGTCTCTGTTTCAGGTTTGCTCACTCCTGGCTGGGGTCTCACACAGACCTCGTGCCCTGCGTGGGCACAGCCAGGCTGGGCTCAGGGTCTGTACCAGGGAAACTTGTGCAGGATGCATTTAATTTTGGATTCCTCTGAGAAGGGTGGGAGTTGGGTGCCTTAACTGTTCTGAGGCTGAGCCCTGAGAAGCTAATGAGTGTAAGAAGCAGTTGTTCTGGCTTCCTTGATTGGAATTAGCTGCATGGTGGTTTGAGAACTAAAACATTAAAGGGTTCTGGTTATTGCAGTACTCATCTGCTTTTTACTTTTTTTTAATGGGTTCAATGAAACTGGACTCGGCTTCTTTTCCTGGCTCCTACTTGAAAGGGCTGTCTGATCTGTGGGAATGATGCAGGGACGGAACAAGGTGACCAAGGTCCCTTTGCTGCTGCTAGAGGCAGCTGCGTCCATCAGAGGTGGAGAAGAGCTGGTTGGAGCAGGACGGTGGTGATGGGGAAAAGAATCCTTTGCCTGGACCAGCAGTGACCTCTTGTGGGTGGTGAGGCTGGCTGGGGACACGGGGGCACGCTGGGGATGCTGGCAGCTGGGACTTGGGAGTCAGAGGGTGTTATTCCATCTGTGGCCTTAAAGTGAGTGTGCTAAAGGCAGCTCGGGTCCTCCTGGCTTAGATATCAGAAACAAACAGCTATAAATGGTGCAGAGTCTTCTCTTCCTCACAGTCTGTGCCCCGAAGCTGGGATGTGAGATGGTGTCTTAATGGTTCAGGAGAAGCCCAGACTCTTCTCCCAGGCGAGCCCAGAGCCGGCCTTTGAGCATTTCAGGGGAGTGAAACAGAGCAAGAGCAGAACTTCTGCTCATGTGCTTTTCCCACTGAGTATCTTCATCTCTGATGAAAGTGTCTCACTGATGTGGCACTAAATCCAGGAGAGGAGCAGGCGCTGTGAAGGCACTGCCTGTGATACGCAGAGGTGCTGTGGGGTCTCAGCTCCTAATCATCATTTAAAAGCCCCAAGGCGTATGACCAGGTTCCCAGTTAATGGAGAGCTGTGCCTCAGCCCAGCTTCCTACCCAGCTGCAAAGGCAAAGTAAAAACTTCTTTACTTGAAGAAGCCATTAAAGAGAAAAAAAATTAAAAGGCTGTGTCAGTACATTCTGCCTCACAGTGGAGGTAAATTTATGTAGTTACAGCTCAACCAGCGCTTTATAAGATGCAGAGTGTAGCCTGTGTGTCAGAAAGCTCTTTTAGTAGTTGGTGGGGTGAATTCAAGTCATTAAAAAAGATTTCCTATGTCTTTTCACCAAATGCCACGTTGCTTTATCTCCCTGTGCTGTAAAAAGCATCTGAAGGTGAAATTCTGAAGGGAGAATTTTCATTGTGTGTGTTGCTATATGACAAGCCACTTCCTTAGATTTTTATTCCTGAGCTACAGACAATGCTGCCTTTGAATTGAGATGTGTCTTTGGGCAGTTTCCAAGTATTTCTGTTCTCTGGGCAACTGCAGATTCCTTGGGTCTGGAGGGAGGAATGTGTGTTTGGGCAGGGACAGCTGCTGCCCTGCCCCGCGGTGAGGAGGTGACAACACCAAGTGACAGGAATGCCACAGAGATGCTGAATGTCTTGCACGTGGAGGTGCCGAGAAAATGGAAGGTGATGGGACTCTTCAGTAAGAATTATTTGCCTTTTGTTGCTCAGTTTTGAAGCACAAACTCTGAGTATGCCCTGCTGTTGAGGGGTGACTTCTGTGTGCAAACTTACCATGCTCGAATCCTCTGCCTGTGCTGTTTCTGATGGTTAAGGCAAAGATCCATTTCTCAGTTTTTTATTTCCACAATTTATGATGACCTGACAAGCCACTATTTTAGAACTGAGGAGAAAGGAGTATCTGAATCACAGCCACAAGTTAGTGGAAATGCAAATTCTGGATTTATCTTGATTCTCTATCTGGCAAGACTTAATTAAGCTGTGTTGTGGAGCCACATCCATCACCCAAAATAAAACAGCACTCAGCAGCCAGGGTGTTTGCTGACCTGGTGTGTCTGGATGTCTGTGATAGGTGGGTCCTGTGCTATAAAAGTGGGGAAAAGGGAAACCAGGGAACAAGGAAGAAGCCAAAATGTGCAAGAGCAACAACTGGGAATGCAGCCTTGACAAAGCTTTGTCTCGTGGGGTTTTTTTGAGGGGTCAGATGGTAGCTAAAGAAAGCCTGGAACAATGATAAAGTTAAAAAAGCTATTGGTGTCAGATTGTGTGTGGGGGGGAAATGCAAGTTGCTGCAGCTTCCTTTTTCTATAAAGAACATGCAGAGGGCATCAGGCTCCAAAATAAATTGCTAAAAAAGCAAAGCCTGCTTGACAGAAGTTTAACTGGGTGGCAATTAAGGTACGTTGAAAGAAGATCTTGTTTCCAAAGGAAGCAACTTCAACCAAAAGGTGCATCAAGGTGAGCAAGAAGCAGCACAGCAGGCCTAGGTACAGGTGAAGAATTAGTGAAGAGAGTTTTAAAAGGCTCTGAAGTTCTATCCAGTGTCTTCTAGGAAAGGTTTTGGTGTGACTTGTCCCTGGAGCTGCCTCTCTGGAGCAGCAGGAATGTCTTTGGGTGGCACAGGGAGGAAGCTCTAAGATGCTCCATTTGTGAGGTGCTGACCCATGGGCACCCCTTTACATGCTGTGGCAAAACTGATTTAAATCAACCTGATATAAAGCTCTAAAGGCTTCACTGGCACCCAACCCAGGGCAGCCAAGGCAGAGCTGTTTGTTAGTGAAATCCTCCTTGAGAACTGGCTGAGCGATTTAAAATGTGGAGAATCCTCTCTGTTTGGAAGATGGGAAGGTGAAACTGAAAGGACACAATGGCCAAAAGTACTATGAGAACGTGAAATCATTTGTAGTTCTTAAAGATGTTTTTGTCAGGTGTTTTTTCAAGGGTGTGGTAGGTTGGCTTCAGGGTGCTGGGAGAAGCTTGGGTGGGGCTAAGACACCTGGTTTTACAGGTCAGACTAAACCTTGTCAAAAGATGAGTTCAGTGGGAATCCTTCATGGCTGGGTGGCTGGGAAATGATTAAACTATTTGAGAGAACAAGACAGCTGAAACAACAGCCCTGTCCTTCGGAAACGGAGCACATCACTCTTCACATCAGAGGGGTGAAGTATGAATGATGCCACAGAGGGATCCGGCAGGTTAGGAGCAAACAAGGACACGATTCCAGCCTGGGAGTTCTCTGAAGAGGAGGGGGGGAAAGCACTCCCTGAGTGCTCGTGTGTGTGTCCATAAATCCCGGCAGCTCTGGCTCAGCAGGGGAGATGAGTTGTGCGCTGTCCTTGGGGAAGGAGGTGTCGATAGTAAAGGAGAGGAGGCGACAGCAACCCAGGCGTTTATTTGTCCCGCTTCCTGCTGTGACGCTGCTCTCGGCGGCCAGGGCGGGTTTTTCGATTGAAAGAGAAAAGGGCTTTTCTGGGCTGCGGGGCCGCGGTGGGTTCGCTCCGTGCGCCCCAGCGGGAGCGGCTCCCGATCCCGATCCCGGTCCCGGCGGGGATTCCCTCGGGAGCGGGGGCAGAGGGGCCGGCCCGGCCTCACATGACGGCGGGGGCGGGTCGGGCCCCGCCGCTCCCGGAGCTGCTCCTGCGGCTCCTGCGCTCGCCTTCCCAGCCGGTCCCGCGGCTCCGGACAGAGCGCTCCGGTCACTCCGGCAGAGCGCTCCGGGCACTGCGGACAGGGCACTCCGGACAGAGGGCTCCGGTCACTCCGGCAGAGCGCTCCGGGCACCGCGGACAGGGCACTCCGGACAGAGGGCTCCGGTCACTCCGGCAGAGCGCTCCGGGCACTGCGGGCCGGGCACTCCGGCAGAGCGCTCCGGGCACCGCGGACAGAGCGCTCCGGTCGCTCCGGACAGAGCGCGCCCGTCCCGCGGGCTGCATCGCGCTGTCCCCTCGCTCCTCTCCGCTGTCCCCTCGCTCCTCTCCGCTGTCCCCTCGCTCCTCCCCGCTGTCCCCCGGCTCGGGCCGGGCCATGGCCGCCCCGCTGCCCCCCACGCCGCTGTTCGCGGCCGAGCGCGGGGCCGTGCTGGTGTCGTGCGCGCTGTCCTGCGTGGGCTCCGCGCTGCTGCTCTGCACCCACGCGCAGTGGCCGGAGCTGCGGACGCGGCCGCGGCAGCTGCTGCTCTACCTGTCCCTGGCGGACCTGCTCTCGGCCCTCTCCTACTTCTACGGGGTGCTGCAGGACTTCGAGCGCACCTCGTGGGACTGCGTGCTGCAGGGCGCCCTGTCCACCTTCGCCAACACCAGCTCCTTCTTCTGGACCATGGCCATCGCCCTCTACCTCTACCTCACCATCGTCAGGGGCTCGCCCACGGGCACGGGCTTGCTCTGGTGCTTCCACGCCGTGAGGTGGGTGCTGTGAGCTGCTGCTGCCGGCTGGGACCCCGGGCACCCCCCTCCTGCCGTGTGCTCCGCTCGGGATGGAGCCTCGGGTGTCGCTTGAGTTTCTGTGCTTTTCTTCTCCTCTTCTTCCTCTCAAATTCCTTTTCAACAGGGATTTTGCTGTCTTTTAACTAACCGACCCTGTTTGTATCCCCTTTCCCTCCCCAAGTGAAGGGTTGGAGACATGGAAAAGTTAAAAATTCTTTGTTCAAGGTCACTTAGAAAAACCTCTGGCAAGTTCTAATGACTGAAAATCCTGGCTTCTGCTTTCCCTCCAGTCTGCTTTGATGTTCTAGAAATAATGTAACAAAACTTGTGTCTGTGATACCTGTCTGCTGCTGCCCAAGCTTCCGTGGTTGGGATCTGTTTCCATGGGTCCCCAACTTCCCCCTGTCAGCCTGGCCCGTGGATCCTTCCCCTCTCCGCAGGCAGGTTGCTGTAGTTCCATACTCATAGGACAATGTTGTCTACAAGTGATGAAACTGCTAGAAAAGCACTCGGAAGGCTGTTTTGGCATGTTTGATTGAAAGCAAGACAAACCAGACCACAGCGTAGCTTTATGTCTCAGTTTCTGCTATTTAGGGCGCTGATTTTCCACATCATGTTTAGTAAAGGCTTTCATTATGCAATTGGAGCTTGTGGAATCATGTGCTACGTCCACACTGAGCAAAACAGTGATCCTTTAGTCCTCTGTGTTGCCAAGCTTTTGCAATAAATTATGAGGAGTGATCTGGTTTAAAAGGAAAAAAAGCCCTCAGGACAAGTACAGAATTTTCTTAGGTTTCTTAGTCAAATATTTGTCATCTTTGAGTTTCAAACAGCATCGTTTGGCAGATGACTGAACTAGAGCTGAGTCCAGGTGAGGCCAGAGAGAGACTTTGAGGCTGAGTGTGAACCAGGGAGAACTTCAACTCCTGCCCTGCCTGTTGGAATTGCTGCTTGATAGCAGGGGCAGTGTGAGGGAGCCTGAGGGGACTGCACATGGCCCTGGCACACCAGGGTGGTGGTGAAGCTGAGGGAAGATGCAGTGGAAGGGTTTTGAGGTTATTTCATCTCCAGTAAATAGAGAGTTGCACTCTGAGAGCTGTGGTGAGGACGGGGTGCTGGTAAAGAGCCACGTGTCGCTTAATGGATGTTAAAAACAAGTCTGACTCCTTCCTGGGCATTCTGGCTCCATCAGGCACATCAAAGAGCTCAGGCAAATCTGGCCTGTTTGTAATTTTCCTGTCTGCTAATTGCCTGTGTGGCTTTTGTCTGTACTTCAGTTTCTCCATCTGGTTTAATGCTCCTCAGCATTACCAAGCTACCAAGCGTGGAAAGAACAGAGCCACTGAAACAGCGCTGGTGCAATCTCTAAAAACTAGAAATCCTGGAAGATCGCTCTAACCCCTGACACGGAGGGAGAGATGCTCAAACTGAGCTGCTTCTGGGTGAATTTGTTAGGTTTATGTTCAGTTCTTCACAATGAAAATGAAATGCCACCTTCAGTCCTTGGAATTGATCAGCACCACTTGCTCCTTTTAAAGGCTACTGAGCACCTCTGATCAGGTTCTGCTTTGTAAATGCCTCCTGTTCTGTGCAGAGCCAGTGTTTAAAGCTGCTTCTGCTTTATGATCTGTCTGAAAAGCCAGAGAAAACAAGCGAGGACGTGTTCCCTGCCTATCCCCTCGTGACACATCATCCTGCTTTCCTTCCCTGCACCTTTATTGTTATCTCAGTTACCTGAGAAATAAAATTCCAGACATAATGCTTGGAGATGGCTCCCTCTCACCCTTTCCAGCATTTCAGGGTCCCCTGGCTGTGGTGCTGGTGGGCTAAAAATCTGTTAGAACCACGCAAGTAGAACTGCTTCAAGCAGTGTATGGAGAGTGTCTTTTTGTATGTGAGTTGCAAGGGGTGGGTGAGGGAGAGCTGTTTAGAGCAAAAGGGAACTTGGCAAAGGAAGATGCATTTAAGGATTTAAAGTTAAATTTCCAGTATTTTAGCCTAGGCAAGAACCTGGAATTTTTTTCCCTTCCTAGCTTTGTAGGTTGCCAGTAGAGCCATGCAGGGACCATGGGGTGAGAGTCATCCCCAGACACCTTTGGGAGGGACCCAAGGCAGGATGGAGTTCTGTCAGGCAGGTTCCCTGTTCTTCACAAGCTCCTAAGGGCAAAGTGCTTGTAAAGACGAGTACTTGGTTAATGTTGGCTCTAACCAGAGACTCCTGATTCTTTAGCTGAGTGGAGCTGACTAAATACATGTTGGAAGTCAGTACCCGAAATTTTCCTGAGGGAAGTCAGGATGTCACAGTGGATCGGACCTGTCAGACAGGTTTGTGCCACAGGGATTCCTGTGGTAACACATCCACCAATTCCAGGCTGGAGAGCTGCAGCCTCTGCTTTGGTTTTAAACTTGTTGATCTCGGATGAGCTTTGAAAACCAGCCTGCATCAGCTTTGGAAATAATTACGTAGCTGTGAAATGTGAGTTCTGGCATCCAGAGTGCAAACGACCAGGCTGCCTCACTGCTCCTGAATTTCCAGGTGTCAGGCGTCCTCTGGTTGGGTAACATCACCTTTGTTGTCAGAGAAGTTGATCCAAACTTGGGGTGAGGAATGGAGCAGACAGACAGAACCCACCTTGGCATTGTTTCCTGCTTGGCTTTTGATACCAATTGCTGCCAATGTTTGAAGGGTTTTCATTTCATGATCAGGCTGTGCAGATCATTATAAGCATAAATATACTTACTTTAAAAAATATATGTATCTATAACATATGCATGCTTTTATATTAAAATATACGTGTTTATATATGTATTTACATTTATAACCATGCATGCTCATCGAGTGCCTGGGGTCATTTCATGCACTGCTGCACTGTTCATCTCAGCCCTTGATGGGCTGCCTCCTGCAGGATTAAACTGGGGCAGATTTGGAATTCTGGTTACAATGTGTGCTCAGAGCTCCTTCCTGGAACTGGCTGGGATATCCAGGAGCCTGATTTTTCACTCCTCACAGAGTAAAAATTCCTGTCCCCTGAAGGAACTGCCTGCAGGCCTGCTGGCAGGATGGCTCCTCGTCTAACCTGTGCAGGCAGGTGACAGCAAATCACCTGCTTCTGAGAGCCTCCAGGGAGGAAAAAGCAGCTGTGCAGCATAAATCAAAACGTGGTTATTGAGCAATCTGACCCAAGAAGACCAGGACAAGTCGAGGTGAACACTGCTGGAACTGAAGGGTCCTCGCCTTGCCTTGTTTTGGTATGACTGTGCAAAGATATGCTGGGTTGGATGATTTCTTAATTCACAGATGGTCAGGAGCTGTATTGAAGGAATAAGTACGGTTGTGTCTGCCTTACAGGTGGGATTTCCAGCCTTTCTACAGAAAGGAGGAATCGTTTTCCTTTCTCTCCCACACTGTGCCTAGATCCAGGTGTGCTTTGGAGAGGCCCAGCCTACATAATTGCTCTTTGGGGCTCAGAGGAATATTTCTGCCTCTCTGTGATCTTGGATCCTTTTTATTCCAGGCCTTACTCACACCTTGGGTGATGAATCCTGATTCTTCAGTTCCTGCATTCTCCTGGTTCAGTAACAGCATTGACGTTTTGCAGCCCTCCTGAATCTGTCATTTAGGAGCTCTTAAGAACAACCAGATCACCAGTCTCAGTTCTCCTTTCCAGTCTGCTGAAATGGAGCTGAAGTTCACGGAAATGTCTGATTCCTTTCTAGATCCTTTCTAATTTCATTTTGTTGGTAATCCTTTGTGCTTGGTATTAGTGGTAAATATCCATCTGATCCCAGAATGCTATTCCAGTGAAAATTTACTGCCTGTTAATGCAGCAGTTCTATTCTTCCTTTCACCAGTTATCTCCTGAAGGGTTTTAAGTCCCTTGCTCAGTGGTGTGTTATTGCCTCCTGTGGCCTCTCTGTGTCTGTACTTACACTGTCCTGTCTTACATCCACACACCATAATTTCACCTGGTTTTGTCTTAATTCTCTTTCAGGTCACTGTTGAGATCATTATTTAGGCAAATGCGTTTTTAAATTCACTTCCTTTTTCTTGGTGCCTGTGTGCCTTAAAATGGTTTCTCTAAGGAAGTGCCATTTCTCTTGAATTCTTTACCTTAGTGCTCAGTTCTTCCAGGAGTGCTGAGAATGGAATGGCTTTGCATGTGCAGTTGTTTTCTGAGAAATTGCCAGTTTAACCAAAATGACTCGTGAATTGTGTGGAAACTTTCATGGTGGTGGTGACGTTTGGGATGTTTTTAGAAAGTCTGCTCTGATAACAGAGTGGGGAGGGCTTCCTGCAGCACAACTGTCCTTAAATAACAGCACTGGCTTGGATTAGCACTGCCTGTTCTGAGCTGAACCTTGAGACAAAATGTTCTAAATGTGCTGAAGAGTTGACTCTGAATTTTTTTACAGTATTATATTTACATTTGGTTCTTTCATGAGTTGGTGAATCCAGACATTGTTTAAGAGTAGGAAATGGGGTATTTTTGAAATCTAATATCATGGGATTATCTCTGATTTTACAGCTGGGCTATGGACTTTCAGATAATCTGGTCAAGGCCCCTGCTGGCTATGGAATTGCAGATAATTTGGTCAAGGCAACTGCTGTTTGCCTGCATAGCCTGGTGTCTCTGAGACTGATTTTTGGGGGCAAGATCCTTCCCATGCTCCCTGCAGCTGCTCCAGGCTGTCAGTGGAAGACTGTATGAGAGCAAGACAGTCATGAATTTGTTTTCTCTGCACCTGGCGAGACCAGGAGGGTTATGCTGGAAGCTCAGTCTGAGCACTCTGAGCATTTGTGTCCTTTATTGGAGCTGTGGCCCCCATCCCTCTCTCCAGGGTGGCTGTGGGGAGGGCAGGTGACACATTCAGCTGGATGCAGGGCACTGTTGTGGTGTAATTTTTGTTTGGGCTGGTGGGATTTTTCTGTTCTTCCTCGTGGTTTCTTGTGGGCAGCCTACACTGCTGAGTGACTTAATTTATGTGTCACCACAGTTATTTTTCTTCTAAATGCTTCCCTGTATTTGACTCTGCTGTCAAGTGAGAAGCCAAAGTCACAGCTCCAAGTTGTGTGAGTGTGGCTCCTCGTTGCTTTCTTGGCTTTTTGCTGTTACTGCCAGTATTTTTCCCTGGCTCTTTGTCCTTCAGAAATTATACTTTTGCTCCCAAAATACTGACTACACCTTCACTTAAAAGCAAACAAACAAACAAACAAACCACTGATGGAATGAAGCTGTGGACTTCTTTGTGTGCTGAGTTTCACTTTGGAATCAGAAGGTGGGACTTGGCTGCTTGTGCTCGGAAAGCTCGGGATCAGCTGGCTGAGTCCTGCAGGAAAATCACATTTTACAGTGCCCTGGCCTTGTCAGATCCTCAACCTCCCTGAGTCCAGGAGGGAGTGGGAGAAGGGCAGGAGGTGGGCTGGGTGCTGCTGCCCTGGCTGCACCCTGTGCAGGCCAGGGGGGAGTGCAGCACATCACTGCACCTCTGCCCTTCGGGGCTGGGGCTCCACATTCCCACAGAGGGTCCCCAGGAGGTGGATTTGCAGTCCTCGTTCATACACTGCCTGTTTGCCACTTGCCCTCACCTGCTGCAGCAGCGCCGATGGTCTGGGATAAGCACTGGAATCCTGGCTGGGGAAGAATCCCTGGCTCTGCCACCCATTTCCCGAGGTGTGGGGGGCTCAGCTGAGGATGTTCTTGGCTTAACCTCGTTCTCTGTGTCCCCCCCTCAGCTGGGGTGTCCCCCTGGCCATCACGGTGGCGGCTGTGGCTCTGAAGAAGATCGGCTACGACGCCTCCAATGTTTCTGTGGGCTGGTGCTGGGTCAACCTGGATGCTGAGGATCGGCTCCTGTGGATGCTGCTGACGGGGAAGGTCTGGGAGATCCTGGCCTATGTGACCCTGCCAGTGCTCTACATCCTCATCAAGAAGCACATTAACAGAGCAGTGAGTATTCTGCTGGGTGATTCCATCCCCCCATGCTCTTTGCTCCTTGTTTAGCAGCTGCACAGGCAGGAGCTGCTTCATGACACTGAAATGTCCCCACCCCTGGGAGAAGCAGTGCCCCGATCCAGCAGCACCATCACACAGTGACTTAGCACAAGCAGGATGTAAAAGCCCTTTGAAAACGAGCAGGGATGTGGGATGTTCATGAGGGAAATGTTCAATGCTACAGTAAGAACTGAAACACAATGTGAAGGACAAATTCAGCTTTAATCAGTTTTCCGCAGTTCCACTTGTACCAAGATTGGAATTCTCAAACCTCAGTCCTTTTAGTATCTCCAACGAAAGTTTGTGTTTATGAATTTATTTTGTACTGGAGCTTAAAGCTCCATTTGGGAGTCCAGGCACTGGATGGCTTTGGACGCCACAGAGGAGACTCCCTGTCCTAGCAGGGGTTTGGAATTCAGAGGTTCAGTTGTTGCTGTTCCTTGTGAACACACAAAATCCAGGCATCTAGGACAGCATTTGCACAGCAGACAGATCCAGATGAGAGTGGCAGAAGGAGCTGCACCCAGAGTTTCCTTTTTTCTCTGGGTTGTGTTAGGGAAAAAAGCCCCCCGTGTGGAGAGATGCCCTTCTGGAAATTTCTGCCTCTGCTTGTGGTGCAGCTGTGGCGGTGCTGAGGATGAACACAGCCCTGCTTAGGGCAGGATCCTGCAGAGGAGGTGGAAGAGTGAGGCAGTTTCCAGCAGCCCCAGCGTCCTGGGAAGGGAAGGGGAGCCGGGGAGAGTTTGCTGGTGCCTGTCAGCATCACCTGACGTGCAGCAGGCAGGACACGCTGTCCCGGCCGTGGTCAGAGATAGCAGCGTGACCTCCTGGAAACCTGACCCTGCCCGGCCGGGCTGCTGCCTGTGCCAGGGATTCCTGGGCACGCTGCTGTCCCTCCCCACCCCACTCTGGGAGCAGTGCTGAGGGCAGGCAGCTGCCCCTGTTCTCTCCTCGGGGATCTGGGGGTTCAGGGCAGCAGCACACGGAGCCTCCTGGGCTGTCGCTCCTTGGCCGCAGCAGGAATGTTTGTGTTTCCGAAGGCAGAGTGTGGCTGCTGCTCACAGCTGTGCCCCTGTTACCCTCCTGCAGGGCTCAGGGATCCAGTTTGCTCTGGCAGGAGCCCCTGGGGCCGGGGTCCCATGACTGTAGGCTCTGCTCACGTCCTTGTCTCCCCGCTCCCCGCAGCACGCCGCGCTCTCCGAGTATCGGCCCATCCTCCCGGGAGCCCCGGCCCTGCAGCCCCGCACCTCCATAGCAGACAAGAAGCTCATCCTCATCCCCGTCATCTTCATCTTCCTCCGCATCTGGAGCACAGTGCGGTTCATCCTGACCCTCTGCAACTCCCCCGCCGTGCAGAACTCCGTCCTGGTTGTCCTGCACGTGAGTGTTTGCCAGCAAACGCATCCAGGGGGGTGCCTGGGAGGGAGAGAAGGGTTTGGTGCTCGCAGTATCCCCTTTTTTGGTAGGATGAAAAGGGTTTGGTGCTCGCAGTATCCCCTTTTTTTGGCAGGATGGAGAGTTGCAAGAGCTGGGAGGGAGAGAAGGGTTTGGTGCTCGCAGTATCCCCTTTTTTGGTAGGATGAAAAGGGTTTGGTGCTCGCAGTATCCCCTTTTTTTGGCAGGATGGAGAGTTGCAAGAGCTGGGAGGGAGAGAAGGGTTTGGTGCTCGCAGTATCCCTGTTTTTGGCAGGATGAGAAGGGTTTGGTGCTTGCAGTATCCCTGTTTTTGGCAGGATGGAGGGTTGCAAGAGCTGGGAGGGAGAGATGGGTTTGGTGCTCTCAGTATCCCTTTCTTTGGCAGGATGGAGAGTTGCAAGAGCTGGGAGGGAGAGAAGGGTTTGGTGCTCGCAGTATCCCCTTTTTTGGCAGGATGAGAAGGGTTTGGTGCTTGCAGTATCCCTTTTTTTTGGCAGGATGGAGGGTTGCAAGAGCTGGGAGGGAGAGAAGGGTTTGGTGCTCGCAGTATCCCTGTTTTTGGCAGGATGGAGAGTTGCAAGAGCTGGGAGGGAGAGATGGGTTTGGTGCTCGCAGTATCCCCTTTCTTTGGCAGGATGGAGAGTTGCAAGAGCTGGGAGGGAGAGAAGGGTTTGGTGCTCGCAGTATCCCTTTCTTTGGCAGGATGAGAAGGGTTTGGTGCTTGCAGTATCCCTGTTTTTGGCAGGATGGAGGGTTGCAAGAGCTGGGAGGGAGAGATGGGTTTGGTGCTCTCAGTATCCCTTTCTTTGGCAGGATGGAGGGTTGCAAGAGCAGCAGCAGCAGCAGCTCCGGGCAGGAGCTGCTCCAGCAGCATCTGGCGGCTGCAGGGGAAAGCTGCGCTGGCAGGGAGGGCCAGGGCCCGCAGCCGGCAGGGAAAGCAGCTCCGGTGGGAGTGCTGCCTGGCTGTCCTCCAGCAGGGCTCAGCCTGCTGCTGCCCGACACCGGTGCCGGCCCGCAACAGCCCCCTGGTCTGCTTTCGGGTGCTTTTTGGGAAAAAGAAAGCTCATTTTTCGGAATTTGTTGTTGTCGTTGAGGTCGAAGTCGGTGACTGTCAGGACTGCAGCTGCTCTGACGCGGTGTTTGCTCCTCTCTGGGGGTGCCCGTGGGAGCAGCCCTGGGTGATTCCTTTCCTGCCTTTGCAGGGAATTGGAAACACGTTCCAAGGAGGAGCCAACTGCATCATGTTCGTGCTGTGCACACGGGTGGTCCGGGCTCGGCTGCTCTCCCTCCTTTGCTGTGGTCACTGTGACGAGCTGGACTGGCCTGTGCAGGGATCCAACAGCTCCTGGCAGCGCCCACAGCCCCACAAGGACAAGGATGTGCCCGGCCCCGAACAGACGAAGCCGCTGCTCTCCAGCACCTGAGCTGCCTCTGTCTGCTGCTGATTCCTTCTCTTATGGTAAAAACCCAGAGTGAGCCTTTCCTCCTGCCCTGCCTGCACAGATCTGAGGGCTGGGAACAGTGACAGGGGGCTTCTGCTGCTGCTCTGGGGGGTCCCTGACTGACTCTGCAGCCCCCATCACGCTCCCAAACCATTCACAGAACTGCTCTGCTCCTTTCCCTCTGAGCTGTTCCTCGAGCCTGCAAAACGAGGAACTAAACTGCAGGGCTGTCTGGCCCACAAGGACAGGACACCAGTCAAAACTGAAGAGGAATTGGTGTCTGTTTTTAGTGTGAAATGCCACATGCACACACATTTCGTCAGTACTGCACAGATCAGCTGTTCAGGGCCCCAAGTTCCCCACAAGCAGATGGCAGCCCCTGCTGCCATCATCATAGAGGGGGACAGAGGGGAAGTGATTCACCCAAGCTTGCCTAGAAAGTGTCTGGGAGCAAAAAAATTGCCAGAAGCTCTTCACTGCAGGTGCAGGATCCTTGGATTGGTCTATTTGTGTAAGCACCTCGCTTCCTGGAGCTCGACCTCAGGAGTGATCATGGCAGAATTTATAGGGGTGTCAAACTTAATGTGGGCTCCTGTCTGTGAATCAGATATTGATAGAGCTCTTTGCAGTCCCAGAGTGCAGCTGAAGGAGGTAAAACCCAGAGCAGCTGTCGTGGCTGCTCAGATGGATGTGCTGGCATGTGCTGTCTCTTCAGGCAGAGTGTGAAACCTGCTATGAAAGGGCACTTTTGTACTCACCCTGCAGCTCACACTCAGTCCAAAGGGTGAGTCTGGAGGGCAGGATGCCCATCTGGGCCGTGGGGCATGGCAGGAATCAGAGTCTGGGAAGAAGGCAGGCTGTTGGGAATGGCAGACCTCTCTCCATACACCTGTTTCTCCTCCTCCCAGACCACACGGCTCAAAAAACCAAAGGACTTTTTATTTGTCATCAGCTGACATTTTTAATTTGTAGAAGAGGTTTTTGCAAAGGGAACAGGAGCCTCGTGAGCTGTCTGGGGAGGGAGGGCAGCTGCAGGCCCCCAGCTGTTCCAAAGCTGCTTTATTGGCCCATGTTAGTCAAGTTTACAGCAGGCAGCACAGTTACGTGGCGCAGAGTCCTAGGGGACTGTGGGCAGAGGTGAGTCCTGCTATTTCCTGAAGCCTTGGCATTAACTTTGTAATTTTATTAGTATATTTAAGCCCTATTGTGCACAGGCTGTGTAAACGTGGGGTGTCCTCAAGAGCTCATGAGCCCAATTTCATGGGGCTGCTGAATGGCCCTGCTTCTCAGCATCCCTGGAGTCTTTGAAAGGTAGCTGGAAGCATCTTATTTTTGCCACAGATGACTTCAAGAGGTTTTTTTCTCCTTTCAAAAAGCTTTTTAAAACTTCTAAAAGCTAAATAGAAACCTTGATAGCTCAACCTCTCGTGAATCCCACAAGGCTTGGAAAGAGGAGCTGTGTTAAACTTCTTGCAGAAAAGTAGGATAGAAATTCTTTAATTTTATCTAGCTTAGTATTATGCTATATTCAGTTTTTTTGGAGCCAGCCCTGAAGAGAAAAAGTAAAATTGTCACCAACTTGGCTTAAGGGAAAACAAAACAGCAGAAAAAACAACACCAAAAAAAAATCAAAACAGATCCCATGTTGTCAGTTTGCCTTTTTCCATTACAGAGCTCTGAGAAATGCTTTAGGAGGAATGTGCCAGGGTCACATTTCCAGCTCCAGGGGTTCAGGGAAGCGCTGGGCTGCGAACACCAGCTCTGGGCTGCAGCACCTGCACTGACACACATGGGGAAAGTCTGGGACATCTCTGACATCCTCAGATCAGAGAGGCCAGAGAGAGGAGAGCAGCCAACAGAAAACCTCTCAGAAACGTCTGTGGTTCCTAACACTGCAGCTGAGGGCAGCCTAAATGCAAACAGAGGAGGAAGAGCAGGGAAGGGGTGTGGAAGTGCCCGGCTGCTCCTGGCAGGGCCCCCTCTGTCCCCACACCAGGTGTGAGTGCAGGGGAGGTGCCTCAGCTGGCTCTGAAGGTGTCCCTGACCTCCTCCCTGTCACCATGGGCGGGGGGATTTTAGCAGGAGGGGCTGAGGTTGGGGTGCCAGGCTGTGCCTGTTGAGCTGCTGCGAGGTGACATCCCTGCAGCCAGCCCGCTCTCCTGGGCCAGGGCAAAGCGTGCCCGGGCTGCGGGGCGCTGGGACAGCCCCGGAGCGTGACTGTGCCTGGTTCTGTGCAGGTGCGGGATGGAGCCAGAGCCCCACAGAGGGAGCTACAGCCCGGGGAAAGCGCCGCTGGAGAGGCTGAGCCAAGGAGAGGTCCCAGCCTTTGCTCTTCAGCTGTGCTCAGGATGCTCTGCGACAAGCTGTACTCCGGTTTCCTGGTTTATCTCCCTTCCTTCCCCTCACCCTCCACTGTAAAAACTTGTTTGGGGTTTTGCTTTGGGGTTTTTGAGGCCGATGTGTGGTGAGTTCTGAGGTGAACAAACACCGTGGGGAAAACTCGAGGAGCTGCTGGACCGACTGTCCTGGGCATGGACTTCAGTCGTGGGGTGTGAGCCTTCCCGGGAGCCCCAGCCTGGCTCCTGCTCTTCGCCTGAACGTGGGCAGCACCGTGCTGACAAGTTTGGTTTGAGCTGGTGCTGGACAGACGGTTCCTCTGGATGGTTTATCCCTGCTCCTCGGTGGTTGGGGGCCGCTGTCTGTGGTGGCAGCACGGGGGCATCTCCTGAGGGAATCGGAGCCCTCCAGGCTCCCTTGGTGCTCAGGGATATCGGGATGTACCCCCAGGGACAGCCCCTGCCAGGAGCAGGACGGAGCCTGGCTCTGAGCCCCAGAGGTGCTCTGCTTTGTCCGTGCCTTGGGAGTGTTGTATCGGACTGGGGAGGGCATGGGGCTTTGTTTGCTGTTCGGAGATAATGTTTTGCCTTATTCACAGCTCCTCACTTGCTTGGTTTTTAAGTATTTTCTCCAAGTTTTACAAAATAAAGTTCTGTTTCTTCACCAGGACGCTGCCCAGCATTGCATTCGTGCAGCAAGAACAGGATCTGGGTTGGTTCTTGGTTCCAGAGCCGCAGCTCTGCTGCTGTTCCCTGCACAGTCCATATGGATCCGGCCCTTTCCTGTTGCTGGGGGATCAGACTGCCAAATCTGCCTCCTCCTTATTTGATTGGGAGCCATTTGTACCGCTGATAAAGCAGTGTCTGTTTATCACTTACTTTCAGGCAGATAATTTATTTCTTAAATCCTTGTTTCACCCCAAGGCCCGTTGTAGCTCAGGGGCCCAGAGTATTGAATTGGCCTTGCCTGAGCATGCGATTCCTTCCCAAAATGCAGGTGAGAAGGTGCTGATGTCACTCGTGGACATGTTCTGTGGGCTGCCTCCTCAGGGTGGGAGTTGCAATGAACACTCTGCAGCATGGCTGGCTGCCAGCTCCTGCTCAAACATCCCCGTTTAGAGCTCACCACTAATGTTCTCCAGCAGATGTACTGTCCTGGAAACTAAGCTTGCCCTCTTAATCATCTTTTTCCCCCAAAGATATCAGGGTTTCATAGGATCCAGCCTTGAGCACAGACCATTAGGCTGAGGGTAAATAAATAAATAAAGGGGAACTCTTACCATGAGGTGGGTGACACCAGAGCGGAGTTAAAGTCTCCCGACCAGCACGGGCTGGGGTGAAGAGCAGATGTAAGAACCTTGATACCTGCTGTAGCTGAAATGGAAAATGTGCTTGTAAAATGCCTGCAAAATCAGCTTTTTGCTTGTTCCTGGCTCTGTCCTTTGCCCAAGTCCAACAGGAGCCCAACTGCTGAAGATGTCATGCCCCTGCAATTGCTTTGAAAATCCAAGAAGCTGATTTACTATCCTGTCTCCCTTCATCGACCTCTTCCAACATCATCCCAGTGCCAACTACAACCTTGCAGATGTTTTTATCAGGTTCTTGCTGCGTCTGGAAAATATTCAAACTGTTCTGATGCCATAAGCAAATATTTACTCTAACGAAGGGTCTTGGATGACAAACATGTGTTCTCTTTGATTCCTGTATGTTTCAAGATTATTTCTTCAAGTTCAGGAACAGACTTTAAAGACTGTAACACAAGGGAGCAGCGAGGAGTCCCCAGGCAGGTGCAAAGGAGGACTTTTATTTGCAAAAACCCGGCCTTTTTATGCTGTTAGTCGGTTGCCAGTTTACACAGTGTTAAGGCACAACAAACCGAATTTAACCAACCACCACACACCACGGTGCGGGCACGAGGCATTCACGCAGCCAGCGTGCCTCCCTTCCTCTATCCCAGCTGAGTCACTCTCCCTCAGCCCATTTCTACTCAGGCTAAGTAACAGAGCCATAATTTTACCAGGCCTTCCCTGGACAGAGCTTTACCTATCGGTCACAGAAGACCGTGGCAGAGAATTCTCCTTCCCTGTCTTTACTGAGTGTCAGAGCAGCTGTCGTTCTGCCCAGAGCTCCCAGAGGTTGATACGTGGAACTCCATGATGGAAATTTGTACTCTTTGCATTTTCCCCATCTCTGGGGCAGAATTTTCCCTCTTGGCTGATGGTCTGCAAAGGTGAGGACAACAGGAGTTGCTGAGTGAGCTGTGGGCTCAGCAGCTGTGACACAGGAGCGTCCTTGAGGTGTGATCCCCATTAAGACACCTGGGAACAGTGTCCTTCAGGCTGTTCACTAAAAACAAATGCAATAAAAGAGAAACGCCAAGAAGTCTGAGGACTAAATTCCACCACCCTGAGAGCAGCGGGGCTCTGTTCTTCTTCCTGCTTTGGAGCACAGTGCTTCCACGTGGAGGAAGGAATGCTGCAGCCAGCCAGAGAACGTGTGCAGGACACGTGGAAAGGAGCTGCTGCTCAAGAGGATGCCTTTTGTTAAAGTTACACAGCCAATAAACAGCAGGTTTGGTTCCAGTTTCTCCGGCTGCTGGGGATATCTGTGAACTTTGCATCTCTCTGATAAACCCTAGGAGTTGTAGTGGATGATTAACAAGGTCTTGGGCTGTTAAAGCAAGCCCGTAACAGAGGAGGTTAATACTGAACCAGCAGCACGTGGTGCATCTTGTGCTTGAGGAGGGAAAGGAACCAAAGTGCTTTGGAGGAGAGGCTGTCAAAAACCCAGCTCTGGGAGGATGAGCTCTGAGAAGCACAGGAGCGCCTGAACCAGCTGGTCCGTGCGAGGTAGGAGAAGAGCAGATGGATTTGTGAATTTGTGGCTGCAGGGGGGTTGGTGGGGCTCAGCTGCAGTGCTGGGGCTCAGGGCAAACACCCTCTCTGTTGCCAGGGCTGCTCTCTGTGTTCCCTGATGCCGCAGTTGCTGGGCAGCATCTCCAGTTGTGCCATCCACGGTTGCCCAGGAGCTGCAGCTCTGTAGACTCACCTTGTCCTTGCAGAGATATCGGGGGAAATGGGCTCATTTTAGCGACTTTGGTGATAAGTCTGCCCCGTCTGGTTGGACAGGTGAGCCTGTGCCCCCTGGAGCTGGGCAGCACCTCTCTTTGAGACAGGATCTGATAAAGAACATCTGACACTGGCAACAGACTTGAAAGAAAAATGAGTTGAAGACATGGGAGAGTCAGGCAGAGGAAGGGAACGATGAGGCACAGTGCCTTACCCCGCCGGTAGCGCCTGAGGGTGATTGGATGTGTTTGGAAGAGTCACAGTGGATCAGGGGAGGGGGGGAAGCCGAGGTTAAATGATTTGCTAGGAAGCAGTTTGTTAGAAGCAATGCATACAGCTTGCTCAACACTTACTGTGCCTACCAAAGCAGGATGAGAAGGTATAACACTATTGATAAAGGGAAGGAATCTTGACCAAAAATCCTGGTTTTAACCTAAAACTAACTTAAACCAGCCTTGAAGTTTGGAGTTGGGCCAGTTGTGCAGGGAAGCAAGGTGAACAGTTCAGAATGAGGAAGACCCCTGCCCACGACCACCAGACGACACTTCACAAGCACAACGTGGATGTAAATGACTTTTGGGCTCATTGTAATGCTAGGCGGGGCCAGGTAATGAATATGTATAGCTGTTTTGGGAAACTTAAGGAACATGGAGCTTGTAACCCGATCTACACCAAGCTCAATGCAGGTGTCGGCACACATGACTTCGGAGGAGCTATCCCCCATGCATCCCAGCGCTGGAATAAATATACCTACTTTACTGCTTATTCCAGTAGTGGAGTCTTTCCGTGTATCAGCAGAAGGGGTTTGTTTTTCCGTGCAGGGCGTTTCCATCCCCTGCCGTGGCTGCCTCGGCTGGAAGAACCTGTGCTCAGCATCTGAGATTCAAACACCAGAATGAAGCTGAAAGGAGAGAAGCAGGAGGGCTCCGAGGGCACTGAAGGTGCAAAGGGGGTGAGTATTATCGCTGCCTTCTTCCAACCTGAGTCTCCCACAGGGATACAGAATAAGCATTGGAGACCTGTGGGTACCTGTAAAGAGAGGAAAAGACCTGTGGGTACCTGTAAAGAGAGGAAAAGACCACGGTCTTTTGGGCTGAGATGCCCACAGGGAGAGCAGAGATGTTTCGGTTCCTGAGCCCAGTTTGTGTCTGTCTGCACGCGGTGTTGCACCGAGTCTGGTGCCTGCCTGCAGCTCTCCTACCCTGTAACTTCTGTGTCACTTTCCCCTTCTGTGTGTGAGTTTTCTTTCCTACTTTCTAATCAGCTTTAGGCTGCAGATGCTCCTGGATGGGGCTGCCTTTCACAGCAGTGTTTGGGGAGTCTTGCACAACGCGCTGCTCGGGGATGCCAGAGGTTTTCCTGAAGGTGCTGGATGTCAATAATTAACACCAGTGGCTCTTTTGAGCTCCTGGGATTAGGTTAACTGGGAGCAAGGCAGCTGCTTTTCATCACCAGTGAGAGAATGTCAGCAGTGTACTCCTAGAAAATGGACCTGGAAGCCTCAGCTTCCCCCTGATCCTTTGTGTGAGATCAACTTGAATTTCGATCTCCTGTAACACCTTAAACTCTGCAGATCCCTGGAGCTGAACTGCCAGAGATTCTGAGGAATAGAAAGAAGCACCAGCAGCTTTTTGGACAAATGTTCAATTAGGGAAATGACAGAGTCCTCATGTGGGACCTGAGCTGAGTGCTGGGATGGAAAACCTCGCAGACATTAAGGCTGGTGACGGTGGCAGCAAACGAGATGAAAATGGAAAGTGACTTTATTGATGTAGCAGCAACGAGATGCATTAGTGAGCTATAAAACCCAGCCAGACAAAACCCCAACAACCCAGCTCTGTCAACACAGCCTGGGGGCTGAACAGCAACTAAACTGTTGTGCAAAGGGAGTTGTTTGAGCTGTTTGTAACGCTGGGAATGGGTGCCCACAGCGGGGTTTGATCCCGCTCCAGATGGCAATTCCCCTCCTCTGCTCAAGTGCAAAGCTCTTGTACCCCTCAACCAAGGCCTCCGTGAGCTGCTTGGAGAAGTTCTAATTGGCTTCAGTGGCAATCAATTAGATCCATAAATAGCTCTATCCCAAAATGCAGAGGAAGAAGAAATGAACAGGAAAGGGATTTTGCCACTTGATGCAAAATCACTTCTTTTTAAAGCTTTCCTGTGCCAATATCCTGTGTTGTTCCACTACCCAATTTGCATGTTGGAAAAAGAATAATTGCAAACAACTTTTTTTCCCTGCGGGGTGGCTTTTTAAGAATGATGACTTGAAAAAAAATTAATCATCCAAATGATTCATCAATACCAGCAAAGCAGAGTGAATGACTGTAATGACTGTGGGCATATCAAGCAGAACAAAATGAGTTGTAATGAAAACTACCCACTGGGCTTTTATATGCAGTAAAATGAAGGGAAAAACACAGAAAGCAAGACTTTGGGTATTTCTTTGTTTTTATTGAATGTTATTAATGCCTAAAAGCCAGACCCACTTCTAAGGTGGTGGTTATGCTTTTTTCTTTCCCTCCACAGAAAATGACACTTTCCCTGGCCCTGGTAGCTCTGATTTCTGCATTTGGATCTTCTTTCCAGTACGGCTACAACGTGTCTGTGATCAACTCTCCTGCCCCGGTGGGTTGTGCTTGGGAGCAGGGTCAGAGCAGGGCAAGGCAGATGTAGCATTACGTACCCAAAATGTACTTTGTGGGTGTTTGTGGGCAGGGGCCCGTCCCTTCTTTGTGTCTGGGACAGATGAGCCATGGGGTGCCTCCCCCTCTGGGAACCAGGCACATCCTACAGGGCAGGACACCCTGTAGGAACAGTTACCCAGCCCAGCCTTCTCCATCCCTCTCTTGCATTCATTTCCCAGCTCACCCCACCTGGTTTTTTTTTTTATCAAGACAGTAGTTTAGAGCTTTATGGCATTTGTTATCTGGCTTTTACAGCACGAAATTGTATTTATTGCTCTAAACACGCTTTGTGTTTCGTTCCAGTACATGCAAGACTTTTACAACAGAACCTACCTGGACAGGACTGGAGTGCCCATGGACAGCAGCTTCCAGACGCTGCTCTGGTCCCTCACCGTGTCCATGTTCCCCCTGGGTGGCCTGTTCGGGTCCCTCATGGTGTGGCCTCTGGTCAACAACTGTGGCCGGTAAGTGGGAGCCGTGCCCGAGGTCCTGCCCCACAATTTGGGATCAGATAAGATTCATCCCGTGGTGACTCCACCTTGCCCAGCCCTTCAGGAGCATGACATTGCCACACACCCCTTGAGGCTAAAGCAGGTGGGATGAGGGTGGATTGCTGGGCTCAGCCACAAGCGTTGTCCCCCCAGTGTGAAGGAATTTATGTGGTTCTGGTATGGCCAAGGCCAGGCTGTGGGCTGGGCACTGAGCCAGGCAGAGCAGGGAGGAAAGTCCTGGGATCCCAGCTCAGGCCCAGATCTGCTGCTCAGGTTTCTTGAGAAACTTCTCTTCTTCCTGGAAGCCTTCGTTGCCTGCAGGAAAAATGTGACAATTGCCATTTTCTCTCCTTGCTCAGTGTTTGGGATGATGATTTGTTTGGGTTTTGGACAGCAGGACACAGAGGGGATCTATCTGCAACTTAGAAACACCCTGCTGACTCTGTCTCCTTTCCTGCTACTTTGCAGAAAGGGCACTTTGCTGATAAATAACCTCTTTTCCATCGCTGCTGCAATCCTCATGGGAACCTCAGAGCTAGCAAAAACCTTTGAAGTAATCATCCTTTCCCGTGTTGTCATGGGAGTATTTGCTGGTAAGTGGATGGTAAAGGGAGAGCAATAAATATTCCCTGGGCTCTGTAAAGGTGTTTCATTCTCCCAGCAGATGCTTTCACAGGTAGCACACTTTAGGATCTGCATGACAAGGCTGTGCTTTAGCAGTGGTGCAGAAGTACTAAAGATCTTGGGGAGATAACGGCCCTGGGACTGGGATTGAAGCTGCAGGGAGGAGATGTGTGTCTGTAAATGCAGCAATAAACATCTGCTGGGCACTGCAGCTCCCACAGCCAGCAAACCTGCTGAGGATAACCTGTTTTCCCAGACAAAGCAGATAGTCTACTTTTTTCCTTTTTAACATAACCAGAATAATCCATCAAAATCATTGCCAGGTCCAATAATCCAGTCCTGGAACTGACTGTTCCTTCTGCAGGAGAAAAGACATGTTAAAAGGGAGAGCAAAGGGCTCAGAGCCACAGAGACAGAGGGAAGCCAAGGACATCTGTGTGTTGCTGGTGTGGCTTTATTGGAGCTACGGTAACAGGGAACAAACAGAACCATGCTGGGTACCCCAGCAGAGCCAGGTCTATGAGGGTCCTGAGAGCATTTACACTCAATTATCTGGCTTCGGGCTGGCAAGGCTGGCACACTCCATGGTTTGTTAATGAGCTGGGGTAGCCTGTAGAGATAAATTTCCTGCCTTAGCTCACCAATGGTAATTGCTGCATGTACAGATCAAGTTGCTTTCCCAAGCCAGTTTCTTGTTTTCCATTTTTTTTTAGTCCAATGGTTTTATTTTGGCTTTTGACTCTCAAACCTGGCAGCAGCTCTCAGCACTGGAGCTTGGAATAAACGTTAAGGGTCTTGTTAAATGTGATCCCTCTTTCCAGTTATTTATAACCCACAAATAAATCCAGCCTGGCTGTCCTGACTTGTCCTTCTCAGGCTGACCTCACTTGAACTGTGGATGTTGTGCCTGGGGAGGATCTGGGAGGATCCAAGTGTCACCCTCCAGCATTGGTGGCACTTGTTTCTGTGCTTTTTAGGCCTTTTAGCTTTCAAATATCAGCCTGATTACCTTTGTAACCCCTGGCTCCTGAAGCCTAGGAACTCTAGAAATGTCAGATAAGAGTCTCCCGTGGTCATTTGATTCCAGGAATTTGGGGGCTGCCAGGATTTACAGCGTAAGCACAGGAGCTGGTAGCTCGCTGGGGTCACTGTGGGCAGCCCTAGAACGTTCCTCAAAATAACCCATGTCGCTGGTGTCCTTATTAGAGCATAAATACCTATTCCAGCAAGCCACCTGCAAGCCACCTCCGACCAGCAAAGCTCTCAGCACTGCGTTACTGAGCAGGGAATTTTTAAAAGCCGACACAAAGTCATTTCCTTCCACTTTCACGTCAGCGTGTTTGGATGCTGATTTCTCCTCTTCTTTTAGAGGAAGCAAAAGTTCCTCTCTTACACTTGGAGTTTGTTTCCAAATCTGAAGCAGCAACATTTTTCTTTGTGTGTCTTGTGCTGCTCCTGGCAGACCCTGCTGGGAGAAAGCTGCTTTTAGGAGGATAAACACTGAGAGCCCCCAAATCATCTGCTGGCTCTGTAGGCAAGGCAGGCTCCCGCTAACTCTGTCAGACTCCAAAAATGCTTTGCTGCCCAGCAGTTGGTTATCCAGGCACTCAAAGCAGAAGGGTTTGAGTGTGAAGTTTCTGCATGTCCTGTGGTTCATCAGGAATCTCTTTTGCCCCCACGGGAAATCAGAGCTGCATGTCTAACACCGCTCTCTTAACTGCTAGGTCTGGCTTCCAATGTGGTTCCCATGTTCCTTGGAGAAATGTCCCCCAAAAACCTGAGAGGTGCTATTGGGGTGGTCCCACAGCTCTTCATCACCATTGGCATCCTTGCAGCTCAGATCCTTGGTCTCAACAGCATCCTTGGCAATGCTAAAGGTAAAGCTCCGGCTCAGGGCCTCTCTGTGGGCTCCACAGGGGGAGGATTTCTCTCAGCTGATGTCTCGTGTCCTTTCTGCAGGGTGGCCTGTGCTGCTGGGGCTCACTGGGATCCCATCCCTGCTTCAGCTCCTGACATTGCCCTTTTTCCCCGAGAGCCCCAGGTACCTGCTCATCCAAAAGGGCAACGAAGAGCAGGCACGGAGAGGTATGGTCCATCCTTCCTTGGAAGGCGAGGTGGGGTGGGATGGATCTGACTGTGGGACGTGGCTGACAGCAAGAGAGTGTGAAATTCTCCACTGACGTGTTGCTGGGGGGTGGAATTCTTGGAACACTGCTCCTTTCCCTGCATGTGTGGATCCCCGGGTTCCCACCACGGAAGCACTGCTGCCCAGGGTCACACATTGCTCTGCTCTGGTCTGAAGCAGGACAGCTCTCTGTAAACCTGGGGCTCACAACTCCCTGTGCTCTCCCCACCAGCTCTGCAGAGGTTGAGGGGCTGGGAGGACGTGGATGATGAGATAGAGGAGATGTACCAAGAGGACCGGTCAGAGAAGGAGGAGGGGCAGTTCTCTGTGCTCAGCCTGTGCACCTTCAGGGGCCTGAGGTGGCAGCTCATCTCCATCATCGTCATGATGATGGGGCAGCAGCTCTCGGGGGTCAATGCGGTGAGTGGGGAAGGCCAGGGGGGTACAAACAAAGGGGTGGGGCTGCAGAGGGGCTGATGGGGGCAGTGCTGACCCAGGAGACAAACCTGGGAGTGCCTCTTCACCCAGGACACCCCCAGTGTCACACTGGCGTGGGTTGACCCTGGCCAGTACCAAATCCATGGACGAGGTACAGGGTCAAGCTGCCCTGTTAAGGATGATTGGAATGCTTTTAGAGTGAAGTGCTTGTGCCCACGTCCAAACACCAGTGTCTCCAGAAAGGGACTAATTCAGTCCTCAGGCTTCTGTGCACCAGTGCCAGGATTTAAAGCAGCCAGAAGGGGGTTCCCATGTTCTGCCTCTGGCCACGTATAGACACAGCTGTGGTTCTGCTGCAGGTCTTCTACTACGCAGACAGAATCTTCGAGTCAGCAGGAGTGGACAGCAGCAGCATTCAGTACGTCACGGTGTCCATAGGTGCCATCAACGTCGTCATGACTTTGCTTGCTGTAAGTTTGTGCTGGGGCTCTCTGAGTTCAGACTTGTGCAGTCTCCCCTGCCCCTGTTTAAATTAGGTTGTGCTCATGGAATCCTACAGTCACAGAATGGTTTGGGCTGGAAGGGACCTTAAAGATCATCTCGTCCCAAAACCTTTCAGTAGAGAGTTATTTGCTGGGAGATGCTTTCCACGACAGATGTCCTGTGGTGCCCGTGGATGAAAACATCTGCAGCAAGTGCTGAGCCCCTGGTGTCATCCCTCTCCTGTCTCTTCCAGGTTTTCATTGTGGAATCCCTGGGGAGGAGGATCCTTCTCCTGGCTGGCTTTGTGCTGTGCTCTGCCTCCTGTGCAGTGTTAACCCTGGCTCTCAATCTCCAGGTGTGTCTGAATGGCTCAGGTGGTCCCAGCCATGATTTCTGGACTCCCCAGGGAGCAGGCCATTGGAATATTTTGAGGGTGGTTCTACACCCTGGGGAGGAGGGGACAATATGAAAGGTCTCTGTACCTGTGTATCTACCAAGAGAAAAGCCAGGAAAAGCTGTGATCCTGCTTGCCTGAATGCTCCTTCCAGGATGTCACGTTCATAGTCCCTGTTGCATCCCTTTGGCAGCAAGGATCATACCCAGGCTGGGATTTCTGTTGTCTGATCGTGGACACACCTGGCACTGGAGGGTGGCACTGCCTTCAGAATGCCCTCACATCTTACTGGGAGCAGTGCCTCGAGTGTGCTGGTGATGTTCAGACAGGAACCGCGTCTAACCTGTGATTCAATCCCTGCAGACCACTATCTCCTGGATGTCCTACCTCAGCATAGCCTGTGTCATCATCTACATCATTGGACACGCCATTGGCCCCAGTAAGTACCCACAGCCTGCCCAGTCTCCCCCACAAGCCGAATAAAGCCAAGTGGTACGTTCAGTTTCAAACCAAAACCTTTGTGGAGCTCATGCAGGGAGGCTGAATTTCATCTCTGTGTGGCCATGCCCCATGCAAGTCATTTCATTGCCCCGCTGTTTTCTTTGAATTTAATCTTTGTTTAATTTGCTGAGTGCTTCTAAACACTGGTAGTTAGAAACCACTGTTTGCCACTGAAATGAGCTGTCTGATTAGCAATTCCAAGTGAGGGGATTGCCTTTGGGATTTCCTCACCTGCAGCTGCCCTGCAGGTCCCATTCCTGCTGTGATGATCACGGAGATGTTCCTGCAGTCGTCCCGGCCTGCGGCGTTCATGGTGGGGGGCTCTGTGCACTGGCTGAGCAACTTCACCGTGGGGCTTCTGTTCCTCTACATGGAGGTAAGAACCAACCACAGGGCAAAACCTCATCTGAAAATCGGCCTCTTCACCCCTGTGCTCTTACAGAGAGGCTTTGAGGAGCTGTAAGCGCATTCCTTGGTTCCCAGAACCTGTGTGTGGGATTGTGTTAAGGGCAAGAGACTGATGTTCATCAGCATTTTCTTATCACACCTGGCTGTTGCACAGGCTTTGAAAGAAAGCAGTTTCTTTGCCAGGTAAATGTCTCATCCTGAGCTCAGGAGCGTGGAAAAGATGACAAATTCCCCATCTCCCACTGCAGGATGTGCCTTGGGGGGACAATTTTAGCTTCTGAAATCTGGGTGCCCAGTTCACACTGCCCTCAGGAAGTGACCCATAAACTGCTGCAGTCCCTGACTTTAACCTGTGCAAAGGGAGCTGCTGAGTTGGGTTTGATTTGTGGAGCAGACCCTCACCCTCCTTTCCCAGTCAGTTCCCAATAAACCCGTGCTGGTGGTTTGAGAAGACAGAATCTACACCCACCCCAACTTTGAGTCGTTCAGCTCAAACTATGAGCTGCATTTTCTGTAGCCAGTGCAGGGTCCTGCGTGTCCAGAGCAGGTAATTCCCACCTGGAATGTTGCCCTGATCCCTTCTCTCTCTTGTCACTGCCCTAGGCTGGGCTGGGGCCCTACAGCTTCCTCATCTTCTGTGCCATCTGCCTCTCCACCATGATTTACATCTTCTTTATTGTTCCTGAGACCAAGAATAAAACCTTCATGGAAATCAACAGGATCATGGCCAAGAGGAACAAAGTGGAGATTCAGGAAGACAAAGAGCTTAAAGATTCCTCCCCCCTAGGCAAGCAGGAGGAGAAGGAAGCACTCTCCAGCACTGAGATGTGACCCAGCTGTGTTTGGCCTGACACGATCTGTTCAGCAGGAAAACAAATACAGGGATTCCTGCTTTGATGCTGATCTGAGAATCACAGAACTGTTAAGGCCAGAAAAGACGTTTAAAATCAAACCCAGCCGAAAACCAGATGCTGCCAAGTCCTCCTCTTGTCCCAAGGAAAGGGAAATGTCCTCAGCCAGCTCAGTTCTGTGACCAAGCAGCCGATGACCTGAGGTGATGTGTGTCCCTGGTGTCCTGACTGACACGTCCTGGGGGACACACGCCAGCCCTTGGGCTGGGTGTGGGGCAGTCGTGTGTAAGGAGTGCACTAAATTCCTCTGAGGAATTGGCACTTGTGTGTTTGAGGGTCCAGCAAGGGGAAATTAAATTTAATTTGTTATATCAGTGTGCCGCCCTCTGTTTTGAAAAAAGCAGAAATGTTGAACAGCCTGGCACAGATTTGGTGTGGTTGATGGAGAATCCTTCACATGATTTGCTTTAACCTTAGAAAATTAGGTTATATATATAATATCTCTGCCCTCAAATTTGTGATATGTAAATGTTGGAAAAGGAGCTGTTTCTATGCTCTGTCTCTACATCCACTACAGAAAAGGAGGCAAAGTCATGTCCTCAGCCAAGACACAGGGACTGCACAGGGCCTGTCCCAAGACCTGTCCTGCCAGGGCTTTACATCCCCCCCCCTCCTGTGGGATACGACTGCAAGGGAAAGGGGTGGTGAGCTGATGGTGACAAACAGAAGGAAGGACACATGCAGGGAAGATGGTGAGACACAGACTGCGTGAAGGATGGGAGAGAAATTTTATTTGAGGAAGTGGCTCCTTTGACCAGAGAGCAGCTCTTTGGCATGAAGAAAGATCCATATATGGGGACCTAAATCAACCCCTCGGCAGGGATGTAACAACCCACGGTGCTGGACTGTGCCAAATCCTGCAGTTCTTTGCCTCTATCTCACTGATGGAGGCTTTGCTCTCTTGGAAAAACATGCCAGAGCACCAGGAGGTGCTTAGTGAGCCTACACAAAGCAGGAGCAGAAACAAGCAAACAATCTCAGATTTTCTCAGTTTTCCCAACAAAAAAACCCCAGAGGTTGGGATCAGTGGCAGCTGGTGTCATTGTGCAGAAGCACCCCCCCGAGGAGGGCCATGGGGGTCTGTCCCCAGGCTATGACGTCCCCCTTGAGCTGCCCTGCTTTGCACAGCGCCAGCGCCTGAACCTCTGCGGCGCTGAGGACTCGGCTCCACAGGTTCACCTGCGTCATCCACCCTGCAAAACCATTGGAGAACGTCCCCAGCAGAGTGTCCCTGTCTTTGCCAAGGACCAGTGTCCCCCCAGCCTGGCTCACGTAGCCCTTCTGGACACTCTGTGCTTTGCCAGCTGCCCCGTTGAGCCAGAGGTTGGCCGCTCCTGCCTGGGAGGCCCAGGTCACGCAGTGGTGCAGCCAGTCCTGCGCCCCGTGCTGCAGGGGGAAGCTGAGGAAGTGGCCTCCGATCCAGAGCCCCAGCTCTGCGCCCACGGTCACCAGCAGCTCGTGGTCACTCTCCCCAGTGGAGTAGGACAGGATGGTCTGGCTGCCAGCGGGCTGGGCTCTGCTCCAGAAACACAAGGTGAAGGCTTGGAGGGACACAGCACGGAGGGGATGGACCTCCACAAAGCTCTCAATGTTTTCCACGGGGAAGTAGAAAGCTGGAAAGGTGCTGGATTTCGTACCTGAAATAACCAAAAAGCCAGCAGTTACATTTCCTGTAAATAAGTCCAAATCCTGGAGAATACACCCACAGAACTGAGGGCTGTGTAGTCTGAGCTTTCCAGTTACTGGTGTGTGTTGTGCCAGCAGGGAAGGGGCTGGAAATGATGAAAACCTGAGCTGAGCTCCCCCACCCAACTGTTTAGGGAAATCACTTTTTTCCCTCCTTCCTCCTCTTTTCTCATGTTGTGTAAAATAGAGAGGATGATTGTTTATCCCGGGGGAACTGTGAGCTGAAATTTTTCACTTGTCTGTAAAAATGGGCTCCCATGTGGCAGGAGAAAGCTGCAGTTGCTGTGGGAGTAGCTGGGTTAGGGCTGGCCCTCATGATACAGGATTTCCATCAGCAGGCCCAGATATGGGACAAAATTCTACCTGTGGGTGTCAGTACCAAACCTGTCAATGATTTAGGCCACCAGGGTCGGCAGGGCACGGGCTCCTCATCCTCACAAGGTAAGCTGGAGTCAGCCTGTGTTTCTCACCTGTGTGGCTCAGTCCATTCAGCAGCTCTGTCTTCATGTCTTGGAGCTGCATCTGGATTTGGTCCAGCCTGAGGGTGAACTCCTCTGGATGACACTGGGCTAGAGCAATCAGACAGCTGAACTTACAGAAGCCTGGGGCCTACATGTGGTACATTTTCTAGTCTAAGCAAACCCTTAGTTTTAAAATGCAGCTTCTCTCCTCTGTGTGGTGCCTGGCTGCTCAGCCAGAGCTGTTGCGCCACGGTCCAAGCACCAGACACACCTGAGCTGAGGGTCCTGACGTGGTGCCAGGTAGCATCAGCGACCCTGGAGGTGTGTGACACTCAAAAGGCAGGGCTGGCACACACCTTAAACACGGGGTGCCAGCAGGGAGGCACAATGGGGGCACAATGGCCACAGCTGAGGACAACTGGGGGCACAATGGGCACACCTGAGGACAATCAGGAATACAATGGGCACAGCTGAGGACAATCAGGAACACAATGGGCACAGCTGAGGACAATCAGGAACACAATGGAGACACCTGAGGACAATCAGGAACACAATGGGCACAGCTGAGGACAATCAGGAACACAATGGGCAACACCTGAAGACAATCAGGAACACAATGGGGACACCTGAGGACAATCAGGAACACAATGGGCAACACCTGAGGACAATCAGGAACACAATGGGCAACACCTGAGGACAATCAGGAACACAATGGGGACACCTGAGGACACTCAGGAACACAATGGGCACAGCTGAGGACACTCAGGAACACAATGGGGACACCTGAGGACAATCAGGAACACAATGGGCACAGCTGAGGACACTCAGGAACACAATGGGGACACCTGAGGACAATCAGGAACACAATGGGCACAGCTGAGGACACTCAGGAACACAATGGGGACACCTGAGGACAATCAGGAACACAATGGGGACACCTGAGGACAATCAGGAACACAATGGGCACAGCTGAGGACAATCAGGAACACAATGGGGACACCTGAGGACAATCAGGAACACAATGGGGACACCTGAAGACACTCAGGAACACAATGGGGACACCTGAGGACAATCAGGAACACAATGGGCACAGCTGAGGACAATCAGGAACACAATGGGGACACCTGAGGACAATCAGGAACACAATGGGCACCTCCACCTGAGCAGGGACACTGCTGCTCCCGGGATGGGGGGTTCCAGCACATCCAGCTGAAATCACCTGCAGTTCACCACCTTCCCCAGGTGTGCTGGGTCCTGTGGCCCTTACCCTGGGCGCGGTGGGCTCGGAAGGAGGCCTCCACCACGCGGCCCTGCAGCGGCTGCACGTGCCGGTAGTCGTTGCGCAGCGTGCGGTTGTGCCAGTCCAGCAGGGAGTTCTCCAGGAGCCGGATCTGGGGACAGCACAAGGACACGACAGGGACATCACAGAGGGCTGGGCACAGCAGCAGCTCTGCCTGGAGCTGCAGTGCACATCCTGCAGCTCGGGATGAGGCTGAGCAACTCTTTAGAGAGGAGTCCTCAGGGTCTCTTGCTGAGTAGCAGCGAGGGAAAGGAACAGAACGTGAGGCTCTTATCAGGTAATTCATGATAAAGGCATTTGGCCTGGGGGGAGTTCTGAACACCTGCCTGATGATATGCATGGATGGAGATTTTGCTGCTATTCTGTACCTTTCTCACAAGTGCCTTGCAGCCTTCCCTGCCAAAAAGAGTGTTTCTTTTTCAAAGAGAGCACACTGTGATCCCCCACTACTGTGGTCTCAGTTTTATCTTGTTCTTCTCCTGGAAGAAAATGTTTCTGATGCTTCTTTATTATTTATTAACTTTAAAGCATTACTTTCAGTGTAAGTCTAGACAAGGAAACCCCCTGAAATACCTTCTAAAATCTGCCAATTATTCTGTAATTATTTTAATGCTATGAATGGCTCTTTTTTGTTTTTTTTTCTTTTCAGGGGGACTCTCTTGCAGTAGTTTTTGCCTTGTTAATTCTCACTGGTCTCTTCCTTTTTATAGTGCTTCAGAGTGCCTGAGATTAACTGAGCAGAGAGTTTTGTTATCAGTCACCAGACCTCGGGTCACCTGCTACACAGCCTGACCCTGCTGTGATGTAGAATCACAGCCACCGGTAACTCCAGTTGCTCAGGAATCCAGCCCAAAAGCTCTGTATGAGAGATGCCCTAAGAGCTCTTCTGTTCCCAAGATCCCTGGAGGACAGAAAAGGAAATGTGTGGAGGGAAGAGAAGCTGGTGACAGCCAGCACTGACCTGTGCATGTGACAGGACAACTGGGGAGTGGAAGATGGTCCAGATGACGCTCTCGGAGCACGGGGGGGTGGTCAGGGAGCCCTGGTACCTGTAGAAGTGTGCAAGGTTTTCTGGCAGCATGGCTTGGACGTCCAGAGAACTGAGCATTGTTGATTGACCTCAAAAGGAAGCAGAGAGATGGTATTAGAAGATAATGGGGAGGGAAGAGAGGTGAAAGTGCTCTCAGAGCTGGGGTTGGCACATCCCCCTGCCCAGAGCACTGGCTCATTAGACCTTTGGTGTAACTGGATGGAGATGGAGAGGAATGAATGGCCCTTTCTGGATTTGTGGTTTGTCAGTCAGAGATATCTGGGTCCTGGGGATGGTGGCAGCTGCTCTCAGTGCTCTGCCAGTCCCTGGGGGTGCTCCCAGGAGGCATTAATGGGTGTGCAGGCTGCAGGAAGCTGATATTTGGTGCTGCAGTGCATTGCACAGACCTCCAGGATGTATTTATTGCTGCCCTGGGAACCTTCCCCACCGCCCTGGGCTGGGCTGGGCTGGGCTGGCTGGAGTTGTGCAGGGCTGAGGATGTTCCCAGCCCCAGCGTGTACACACGGGCTGTGAGAGCATCAGGGACAGAGAAGGGCGTTCCCAGCTCTTACCTGCAAACCTGATTCTTGCCAGTTTGGAAATGAACTCGCTGTAGTAGGTGTTCTCAAAGTGCCCATCCTAAACACAGCACAGACACTTGGTCAAAAGGCGTGACCTGCCTGTCCTTCTCACTGCTAATCAGCTGGGAGGGGCTAATTGATGAACCGGGAGACCACCACAGATCTCCTGATAGGCCGGGCAATGCAAGGCGTGGTCAGCCCTGTACAGCTTGGGTAGAACAGTGAACAGGACTCTTTTTCACTACTTTTAAATCCACACTGAATCAAGTGTTCCCACTGCAAAGCAGAGCAAGGCTTGGGAGGCACAGCAGGGAAACCGCAGCTGCTACACCTGATACTGCTTTATATATATATGTATATATAATACTAGTTATGGGGCAGTTTTCTGGGGCTCCCAAGTGGTATTGGCTGGTGCTTGTGAAGCCCAGACGGCCCAGGGGAAGCAGCACAGCTTCCTACAGAGGTGTCAGGCACCATCCCTTGGGACAGCTGTACAAAGGTGGCACGGCTGCTTGTGCCTGAGGGAGGTTTCAGCCAGTGCCCCCTGCCCCCAGCCCGGGGTCACACCTACCGAGTACAGGAAGGCCAGCACAGCCAGCCCCTGGGGCTTGTCTTTGGCTTCCTCAAAGCTTGAGTAGTTAGCAGAGTTGTAGTGGACAATGTGCAGCTGTCGGGAGAGAGAGTCTTTTACCGAAAAGTGATGAATGGCTTCTGGGTGCTTTAGAGGAACAGACTGAAGGGACATTCACCACCCAAACTCCTGCTGTTTGTGCCTCCTAGCAGGCCAAAGGGACCTTGGTTTAACAGGTTTGTGGTGACTCTGGGGGAGCAGCTCCAGCTCTGAAGGACACGAGTGCTCTTGCCCTGGCTTTTCTTGGAGCCCTCTGTGCCAGCACCATCAGGCTCAGCCCTCCCACTGCACCAACCACCCACCCTTGTGGGAGCCCTGGTTTCCCCCCGTGCCTCTGCATTGCTTCCTGCAGGCTCTTCCTGCAGCTCCCAGTTTCCCAGCGTGAGAGGCCCAGAGCCCCCTCCCTGCAGCCCCTGTGCCACACGAACCTCGGCGAAGTATCTCATCCCATCGATGGTGTGCTCGGAGCCACTGGTCTCCAGGTCCAGCCCACCCCAGTGCAGGTGCATCTGGACAGCTGTATAGACACCTGGGAGCCCTCTGGAGATGTTCATGGTGGGTGGCAAATCGATCTGAACTGAAAAATAACAGCACTGGAGACAGCAGAGCGTGCAGCCCTGCCCACCCCTGTGGTGGTTTCCTGCAGTGCCAGTGGCACCCCTGAAATGAGCAGGCACAGTCACGACCCCAGTATGGGAGGGAAAACACTGAAGTTTAAAGCTGGGTGTGCTTAAAACCTTTCCTGGGCTCAGGCTCGTGCAGCACACCAGGACTGGGCACTCAGCAGTGCCTGCAGACTCCTTCTCCCTGAGCAGCTCTGGGTTTGGCATTAGGCACGAAAGAAAGGCTTTAATGCTCAGCTCTCACACTGCACAGCACATCTTGCACAGATTTGTTAACCACTTCCTTTCCAAGGCAGAAAAGGGGAATAGGAATCAACACAGTGCGTGGCCTCATCTGTCACCATAATTCCCAGTGTTCTGGACTCTGCATTTTTGAGGCCCAGCCATTCTGGGAGAGCCCTGTAGGTTTGAAAAGGCTGTGTCATTGCTTGAAGGATTCATGGAGACAAACCTGTTTTCTTCTCCTTGCCAAGGAGTAGTCACAAACCCTTTGTCTTCTGCTAATTCCCTGCCACAAATCATAGATTATGTTAATAAACCTGGGAGCGAAAGTGGAGAATTGCCTCATCTAAATGGAGGCCCCCAGCATGTCATAAAAACTAGCAACCCTCCTTGCAAAATGCAGCCCAGCACATTATTCATTAGTCATAGTTTGGGTTTCTGAGGAGTTGCTTTTGTTTGTGAACTGTTTATAGACAGACAAGATAAAAGCATGCTTCCTTGTAATATCCCAAAGGGTCTAGAGTGGGAGGGATAAAAAAAATCTACCTTCTTCACAAGTTCCCTGCTGACTGCCTTCCATAATGAGGGTTATTTACTTCAAGCACCTCACCAGGGTTTCTACTTTCTACAAAACACAGCCAGGGAATCGTGTTGTGAGTTTGTAACAAGCTTAAGGCTCCTCTAAGATATTCTAAGCAAATATTTGCTGCAAGCACGAAGGTAGGGAATAGCCTGGTTTGCTGCTACTTTTCACCCATGTGGAGGTGAGTGGCAAGTGTGACTGCTCTGAGCTGGCAGTGCCTCGCTCCTGCTTTGCTCTGGCTCTGCCAGGCGGTGGAGGATTGATGCCATGAAGATTTTTGCCTTTTCTTTTATACCCCTGTTATACCTTTTTACAACTTCTGTATTCCCAGTGCTTTTTGCCTCCATTCTTGGACTTGTTTGTCAAGCTAAGAGACTCAACATTTTAGAAGCTTCCTAGCTAGGGATCAGTGTGCCCCAGACCGCAAGGTCCCCTCCAGAACACATTCTGTAAACCAAGATAGAACCATCCAGGGGAAGGCTCCTTGGGGAGGGGGGCTCACTTGAGCCTCTCATTGGGGAATCTTTGATAGATCTGCTAATTAGTAACACCTAGAATGTTATACCCAATGTTGGGAGACACAGAGACACAGACAGAGACAGACTGGGCGGGGTGCATCTCGATGCACATGACCTGGACGTGTGCACCTAAGGATCCTTAAAATAAATCCCAAGGTAAAATCCCTTTTCCCCTTCTAACCGTGTATGCCTCTTGATTTTAAGACCAGGAAAAGGCATCAGGATGAGCTGGGGCTGTGCAGTGAGAGTGCAGCTGAGCCTTCCCCAGCGTTCCTGCTCTGCAGACTGGACTCTGCCCAGCCCTGCCCTGCAGGCACAGCGCACACAGCCAGCCTGCCTGCCCAGCTCTGCCCCTGAGGAGGCCGAGTGAACGAGGGGCACACTTCAGGTCCCACTTAAATCTGCCCCTGGAGGAAGATGCACACATGGATGATATTTTAATTTTTCAGAGCTGTGCTTGTCCTTGCTACCAGCTGGAGGACCAACCCTCTTTAAAACGAAAAGAAAGGTCCAAATACAAAAGGTTTTGTTAACCCAAGGCTCTGTGTGTGAGTGTCTGCACCCAGACTCACACCACAGCAAACAGGCCTTAGCAGGTGGGGTTTAGCCTGGTGCTAACACAGCTACAGAGAAAATGAACCTGGTTTCCTGGGTGAGACATTTGGGGTTTGGCTCTGAGAGCCTGTAAGGAGAGTCCTGCTGATAAATCCCTCGGCTGTCCCTTTCAAATCTGCTGAGTGTTTTCCCTGAGAGGTTCTGCTGCCCCGTCCCATCTCACTGAAGCCAATAGAAAACCCCAGCCTGACTCACAGGAGCTGTGAATAGGGACACTCGTTTGTCTTTGTGCTTTAGGAAACTGCCCCGCATCAGAAAATCATTGTTGGGAAGTTAACAAAAGAATGGGCAAATACACACACGCAGTCAAAAAAGCTAAACCTGCAAGAATTAATGTCTAGGCAGGCAGGGCAGTAGTGCTGACAGGAGAGCTTCGAGCTGAACGCTGAGTCTGTGTGGCAACACAAAAGGAGGTACAATTTTCAGGAACACAATCACAACAGTCTTCCTCTGCTGGCACTTTGTCTCACCTCTCCACTGCGCTGCCCTCACACCGTTTTTCTCCCTCCTTGTTACAGAGAGCAAGGAAGAGCTGTTGTGCAGCATTCAAGAGCCGACAGCTTTATGTTCCCAACGCCTTCCCAAAAGCACTCATCCTCTCTCCACTGCAGCCGCCAGAAAATTCTCTCATTGCTTATCTGTAGTCCAAAGGCATTATCCCAACAGTACCAGCTGATGAATTATTTAGGAAATGAATTACAGATTGCAGCAGGGGAATCTGGGATCTCCTAAATTGTAAGCCTTGCCCTGAAACTGTGCAGCCAAAGGCCAGGCTTTTAACATGTGCTGTGCTTCAGTTTCCCTTCCTGAGCCCCAAAATACCAATCCTCTGGCTGTGAGGGAAGGATCCTGCTCTGTGTGGTACTCTGGGTGACCTACATCCAACCAAACCTGGGATGCAAAGGTTTCCATTCCTGTCACTTCTTATTAACATACAGGCCAAGAGATGCATTTTTCTGAATGCAGAGGAGTCAGTGTGGCCCAAACACCACTCACTGCTGCAGTCCTGTTGTCTCGTAGCACATTAAAGGAAAGGGTCAATCTAGAATTCTCCAGATGCATTTTATCCCTTTTTCATGTCCAACAGAGAAAACACCTTGCAGAGACCTAACTGCCTTTTATTTGTCTGGTTTATTTATGTATTTCTGGAGAGCTTTCCTGGGCGAGTGAGGAAAACAGCAAACCCAAGAGAGCAGAACGAAGTGAGATGGCAGAGTGAGTTCAAGAAAAGGGCATTGTCTGTGAGTGCATTTCCATAGCTAAAACAAGAGATCTGCTCCTGCAGTGCCCTGAGCCTGACACCCCCCAGCCTTACCAGAGTGGCCATTGTTGGTCATCCTGAACTGGCCCTGCAAGGGCCCATCGTAGCCACCGAGCTCCAGCTGCAGCAGCAGGGGGTTGTACCTCACTTTTCTCCTCTGGATGTCGATTGGAGATTGCTGCTTGCCAGCACAGTCTGGGAAGTGCTGTCCCCAGTGCTCTTCGTCCAGCTCTCCTTCTCCTGGAGGGGAGGCAAGGGAGGTGACAGGGGCGCGGGGGGAAGTGCTGTTAGTCAGGAATCAGAGAACTCTCCTCACCTGCCAGCAGGAAATGCCAATCTAATTATTGTAACACCAGGAACTGCAGCCATGAAAGGTTGCTTTGCCTTCCCCAGAGTGAAAATGCACATTATTGTGTCTGCAGGACAACTGTGCTGCAAAGTAAGAAACCTGCATTGCAGCAGCAGCTCAGTGATGGCTGGAGACTGAACCTCCAGCAGAAGAGGAGCGGTGTTTACATGGAAATGGGGATTTAAACGGGTCCCGACTGCCAGAGGTGTGGAATTGGCTTCTTAACCAGTGTGTGAATAGGATCAGAGCAATAGGCAGGAAGGCTCAGCTTAGGATCAGGAACTGACAGCAATTAGTTATTTTTAACTACAGAGAGAGCAATTGCATTATTGCAACTCTTCAGCAATATCCTTTGTTTTAGCTTAGGCCACTGAAGATCATAAAAGGATTAACACTTACTTCAGTGAGTTCTGCAAACAACCCCCTGACAAATGAAATTTAGATAAAATTTCCCCCAAAAAATATAAATACCTAAATAAGTACTTCTCAGTGCTCTGTACTGCCTGGGATATGACAATAAAATAAGAAGCAGGCAGTATTTAAAGCTTTTCCTTCCAGGATCACCCAAAGGGCAGCTTTTCTTCTAACACATTCTGAAGGTTTCCCCCATTGTTTGAACCTCGTTGTGCTGCCAACCCTGATAATGTGTCCTAACCACACAAAGGAGTAAAAAGAGGTGACATTGAGGAGAATCACTTTCAAGACACAGAGGCATCAATAAAGTGGAATAAATTAGCTGCTCTGTGATCTCTCGCTAAGGGACAGCCAAGCTGCTTCTGCAGCACAAAAGGGAAGGGAGCCTCTTGAGCAGCAGCAGCCCCAAAGCAGCCCCGTTTTTCGTTACCTTTGTATGTCCAGGGCACCTCGTGGGTGTGGCTGAGAGGCGCCAGGAGCAGGCGGAGCAGGAGCGCTGCCATCAGCATGTCCGTGTTGTACCTGCAGCCAGAGCCCAGGGGAGTGATTGCTGCAGAACACCCTCAGGATGCTGACAACCCCCCACTAAATGCTGATTTACTGCGGGTCTGGCCTTTCCAGCACCTCTCCTGCCCTTTTCCTCGCCCACCCCAGGCAGTAACACCAACGATGCCCGCAGACAATCTGTCCGGCCAGTCAGCTCTGCTGACCCCCTTGGCTGAGCTGGCCCTGCAGAGGGGACGCGTTTCCCCCGATGGCCAAAGCTGATGCCCTCGGGGTCGCTGTCTGACCCCGGCTGCTGCACAGCTCTGCCCGCTTTTCCTGTCCATTCATTCCCCATGAATGGGCTGAAAAGCTGCTCGCTGCAAGTACCGGTGCAGCAGTGCTCTGTAAGCAAAAATACCCAGCCCGGCTCTCAGACCTGCTTCCCTTTACACAGAGCAAGGAGCCAAGGCAGAGGGCATTTAGAGGACTGGATTTCAAAAGTGCAGAGCATTCATAATCTTACCAGAAATCGAAACTGTGGACACTTATAAGCTTGTCTGAAAATCAGACTCCTGAGACTGCGTTTTAAAGCACTCCACACCCCTGAGCCTTAGCATTCAACTTTCAGCACCTTCCCTCATCACTGAAAATCCAGTTTTGAATGGGAGAGATTTGCAACCTTTGAAAAACTCAGAGCTCTCAAAAACCACTTAGACTTGAAAGATACAGGCACCATACAACAGACTGAAACCCTGATGGCTTTTCAAAAATCATACAGGAATGCAAATAAAAACGAGCAGGTGACAGGTGTCTAAATGCTCTTGTGGACTTCTGTATCTCTTCAGACACTTGATTTCCTTAAAAATGTGTCCCAAGCAAATACTTGTCTATGGTCCAGTAAAAGTCCTTTGGCAGAACAGGGAACAGACCACGGATTCTCTGCCTGCCTTTTTGTATCCTGTCACCAGGCAAATGCCATTCCCTTTGAAAAACCTCCTCCTCCCTCCAGGAATGACACACTGCTGCCAGCCCTTTCTTCCCAGCCGTGGCCCCCAGCTCCTAAACCCACGGTTCCAAAACAAAAGGGGAGCAGAAATCTCCCCAGGAATGGAATTTTTACCTTCTATGGAAAAGAACTAGCGATTCCAACAAAAGCAGCATAGCTTGGCTGTTGGTTTTAGGTGTCAGGCAGCAATATTAAACACAAGGCAAGGCAGCTCAGATCAGTGATATCTCAACACTTCTGTTCGCAGTGTGCCTGCCTCTTGTTATAAAATTGGCAATTATTTTCAGGAACAAGGTGATTTTCAGTCACTCAGCGAGGTGACTCAGGTGAGTCTAGGGGTGAGGGTCAGTTGAGCTGCACAGAAGGGTCCCAAGCCCAGACCTGGTGTGGCAGTTTGGGGCAGTTTGGGGCAGTTTGGGGCAGTTTGGGTGGCAGTTTGGGCAGGACAGGCCCCGAGATGCTGCAGCACAGGCAGTTGGGGGCAGTGAGGTAGGTGAGGAAAGATTTTTCTGCCTCCCTGAGTATGAACCACCCTCCATTCACTTCTTTCTTCACAGTTGGTACCTGGGGCACAACTGCCCCAGGTGCCCCATCCCTGGGAGTGTCCAAGGACAGGTTGGACAGCACTTGGAACAACTGGGGATAGTGGAAGGTGTTCCTGCCCATGGTGGGGGGTTGGAACAAGCTGCTCCTCAGGATCCCCTTCCAACCCAAGCCATTCTATGAATAATAACAGCAATTCAACACTAAGAGCCACAGGTGAGCTACAGGTGCCATGGGAACTCAGGTTTCTGTGCTGCAGAACAGAAGCAGGTCTTCTACTCAAAATTTTGTTCTTTGCAAGTGAATTGTTAACATTAAAAGGCCTTTCCTGGGTTGCTGTTGGTGCAGTGCCTATTTAATCTTTGGGAACTGGTGCAATATTGAGCTGATTAACCAAATGTGTTTTTTCCCCTCTCTCCTCCAAAGAAGTCATTTATTCTGACGGTTGCACTGAACTGTGTATGGACCAAACTAAGCAAACATGCCCTGCAATGCACTTCTTAATCCTTGTGTATCCAGTTGTGTAAATAGGCTTTGAAATTAGCTGAGGGTGAAATTTTGGGGGTTTATACCTCTTTGCACTTCAGGATTCCACACAGCAGCACAGGAGGGCGTGAAGAGTCAGGCACAGGAGCTCACCTCTGCTTGGAGCACCTCTCCTGTCACCTGCCTGTGAGGGCACCAGGGAGTGGAAATGGATGTCACACGGTGACAAGCTGCTTCCCTTGCCTGTGCTTTATTGATCAGCCAGCCCAGTCTGCACAAAGGACTTGAACTAAAGCCCATTCGGGAATGTACCAGTGCCAGGAAACTGGAGATGACAGTGAATTAATTTTTAATGGAGCTTTTGCAACATTTGTGACATTTCACTTGACATCAGCAGGAGCTGTGGGTGCTCAGCACATCCAAACCCCACATCTCTGTTAGCTCAAATTATTGTCTTTAAAGTCCCTTCTAACCCAAACCATTCTGTGATTCTATGAAGACAGCAGTCTGTGGAAAGGATTTACTAAGGGCACAAAGCATGAATTTGTTTTGGGGTTAGGACAGAACAATAATTCTAATTAAGTGATTTAAATGTATTTGGATATTAAGCTTCTAACTACAAGCTGAATATTGTGGAAGTCCTTCTCCCACATAACGTATTGCCCACGTCCACCACTGGTTACTGGATCTTGGAGCTTTTTTAATGTATGTGGTGTTAAATCTGGCTGGCCTGAGGCTTGTCTTGGTCAGCTCTTTTGCTACCTGGATATAATTGCTAGAGAGAAATAGGGACAAAGTGCCTGGGAACTCCATGCCTGAGGTGAACTGGGGGTTCACAGGTGAAGACTGTAACAGGACTCATCTCTGCGCTGAGATTTAGCCAGTGATAAAATCTGATGCTGTATATATCAGCCATGAATATTCTTGGCATGATTTCTTCCCAAGGGCAGGGAACTTTCACACAGACTCCAGCCTTCCCCCTCCCGCCTCGACTGCAGTAGGAAATAAGCCTTTTATCCCACATCATTGGCTTCCATGCACTTCACTTTTATCTCTACAGTTTTCCCTGACTCTTTGCCATCTTTTAAATCCTGCTTCTCCCAGGCTATTCTCTCTGTCCTCGCTGGCCTAAAGCTCAGCTCAAGTCTGACATTCTGAGTATTGGTGGCCACATTAAAACCTTGACAGGGCATTGAAGTAGCTGGCTCAAACCTCAGTGCTCCTTTGACCCAGAACTTGAAAGGGTTAACTCCTCTGCCTCTGAATCAGCAGGAATTCGGGCAGGGCTTGCAGTAAGAGCTGCATCACTCCCCAGACCAGCAAACATTTGACCAGGAACAGGCTGTTTGAAGTGAGATGGACAGAGTACCTTCAGTCAGGCTATCCAGGTTTTTCTAAGTGAGTCTAAAACCTCTTCAAACAGAGCCCTCTCTGCTGAGGTTGTGCTGGATGAGTGAAAGTATCCAGAGCCTACACAAGTTTTATGAAAGACAAAGATCAGCCAGTGCTGGCAGGCCCAGACCCCTGAGGAAAGCTGACAATAGCTGTGCAGATTGAAACATGAGATTCTTTTATTCAACAATTCCTGTAATGTTTCTACATCTTATTTCCAAAACTGGCCCTCTTTTCTTTGAAATTTTGCCCATGGTTTTTTTTTTTTCCCCCTTTTTGCCCCTGGTTTTCAAGTACATACAGAGATCACAGAGGTAGAAAAGCGCTGGAATTCATTTCTCCAGTTCACACAATCCCTTTAGACCTCCTTCATCTTATATAATATTTTGATGTATTTGACTAAATTTAATCATAGAATCACAGAATGGTTGGGTTTGGAAGGCACCTTAAAGAACATCTAGTCCAACCCTCTGCCATGGGCAGGGACACCTTCTTACTTTCTTCTGATACAAATTCAGACACCTCTATTGATTCTGCTGAAGCTTTGTGGTAGAAATGGGCTTTGAGGCAGTCAGAGACAGACACCAGAGATCTACACCAGTGCTCCTAAAGGCAGGATTTGCCCATTTGAAAGCAGAGAGGTTTCCTCTGTGAATTCCATTTCACGGTCTAACAGATCTCAGCATTAGCTACCTGCAGTTCATTGTCAACCTAAATTTTCTTTTGCTCAGTTTCAGCCAATTACTCTTAGTTATAGCTATAACCCTTGGATTATCTTAAAATAGTGTTCTGTTTTTAATGTTCACATCACTTCTGGGGTGGTTATCACCTCGCTGTACCGTGGGCAGGAGCAGCCTTTCAGTGCCATTTCCCCAAGGTGGAGGAAAGGACAATGTGATGCTATAAAAATGAGAGAACACGGTCAAATAATCCCCCTTCATTTCCATTTCCAGGAAATGTCAATACAGCTCTTGTAATGCCTCTTTAGAGCTGCTCTGCAGACTTTGCTGAAAGGGATTTCACGTTCTGGATCTCTGCTTGAGACTTTGGAAGAAAGCAAAGCATGAAGGGAGGATTAGGAAGGGGGAGGCCAAACTTCCCACTGCATTGAGTGTGAGGATTGAAGGAGCTGTGTCAAGAGAGGGTCTCAGAGAAATGTTTCCATCATCCCAGGGCTCTGTGCTGTGCACTGCATGGGATAGAGGAGGAATGACTCTGTGACAAAGCAGCTTGGCAGCGTGTGCCAGTACCTGTTCATGGTGCTATTGGTGAATTACACCTATCTGCACTGCTCCCCTTAAAAGTGTTCCGTTTGCTCCTGATCTCCCGGTGTAATGGCAGGCAGAGGAAGCACAATTGCTGCTCAATCTCTCTGAAAATCAACATCAGCAGTGCACAAACAGAGGAGAAGACCCCAAGCCCCTTAACAAACAAACAGTGCACAGAACAAGGAAAGGCTCTGGAAACTGCTGCTGCCCATTGCTGGGTAAGCACTTTTCCTTTCTGCATTGTGTGTTGAGCAGCTGTGACATCCAGTGGCCAAACACAATACGGTTGGGTCTGGTACAGACCTCTTCATACATGGTAACAATAACAGAGCCCTTCCATGGCACTTTTCATCTTCAAAAAGCTGTATAAGCACGAATTCATTAACCCCTGCACAGCTCAGCAGGGCAGACCAATGCAGTGATCCCAAGAGAGGGGGACACCACTCTCCAAGCTCTCCAAAGACATGGCAATCAGCCCTCCAGGGAGAGAAGAGCCTGCTACAGGACCAGAGTGCAGGACCTTCACCCCCCAGGGCAAAGAGCAGCTGCTGAGAGATAAGGGATCAGAAAGGTGCAGCTCACTCAGCACCTGATGAAGAGGCCACACCTGAGGGATAGGTTGTGCTTGTTTTCCCAAGAGAAAAAAAATCCATGGTAAAAGAGGGGAAAAGATGGGGAAAGCTGAGATTACAGCAGGACCAGAGAGGCTTTGGAAGAGATCCTTTGTCAGAGGCCTGGCCTGAGGAAAAAGCTTCTGCAGAGATTTTCTGAAAACATCAGAGGACTTTGCTGATAGATGTGGAAGGTAGGGAAGGCAGCACAAGTGTGGATTGGGATTAAGAAATGCAGTGGTAGAATCAAAATGTGACTGTAAGGAGATGCTACCTTAAACTTCCTTTCTAGCCCACGCAGGAAACCAGCCTTGCCAGAGAAGCTGTGTTCTATATGGGTACCTTTGGTGCCAACCCAGGCATGCCTGTTCCTCTTGATCATAAAAGCAGACTTCAGTGAGATGCATTCAGAGATCCAAACTGAGGACAGATGCATCCAGTTTCAGTGACCAAGAAACCGGTCCCTGCTCTCCTGAGCTCATCACTGCCCCAGCGTTTGCTTGCTCAGCTCTGCAGTGTTTTCTTCTGCAGGCAAGGTCACTGCAGGGACCTTCAGAAGGAGCAAAGTGCCCCCAGTGCCTCCTCTCCCAGCACCTCATCACCACTGCATTCTGAGGAGCTAAAAGTGATGATGAGAGCTAAAAGTGTTTCCCATGAGAATGAGGTTGAATTTCAAGACAGGAAGACAACATGAAGGAAATTTAAATCCTACTGTCTGTGCTGTACCTGTTCTGTGGCAAGAGAATCCTGCTTGATAACTCTTGTGCTTTACATAAGTATTTTGCACTCATTAAGGAAACAAATGAGTTGTTATTGGACTACTTTTCTTTTTTTGGTTTTTTTTTATTGTTTTTTTTTGTTTTTTTCAGGTTATCATTCAAAAAAACTCCAACCCTAAACTCCAAATACTATTTCTTAATGGCTAATCGATTCCTATTGGTTTCCTTCCAAATGACCATTCCCCACACCCTGAAAATGGATGTAGTAGTTGTATATGTAGGTTAGCATTTACAGGAGTAAAGAATATTCTGCCTGGTACCACCTGAGTGTCTCACACAGCCCTCGTGTACTTGTGAAGGCTAAGGAAGAACCCACACTGCACACAAACCTGTGTCCACACTAGCCAGTATGGACTAGCCAGTCCTTCTCCAAAGCCCTGGGAGAAGACAGGATAATGAAGAGACGTGCTGGAAGTTAAGAGCATTAAGCAAGCCATGAGGTCTGTCACCTCCAGCTGTTTCACTATTCATGTGCCTAAAGCCCGTGTGCCTCATTGCAGGGTGAAGCTGTGAGACAAAGGCATGGCAGAAAATGAGATAAAAAGTGAGAGAGAAGGATGTAAAGTCAAGTCTGAGGAGGTTCTGAATGCCTGGAAGAAAACATCTTAAACAGTCACTCCACAATTTAATAGATACCCAGAAAGAGCATTAGTCAGACTCTGCCATTACCTTTCCAACGAGCGTTCCTTAAAAACACCAGGATCTGCAGGGTCAACGAAGAGCAGAAATCTGAGGGACAGAGTGCTGACTTCTGCATCCGATGGCTTCCCTCCGGAGATCCCACCCGGACTGGAGTGAGGTGCAGAGCCTGGTTCCCTGAGATGCAGAGCTGCCCTCCCAAAGGAACCTGATCAGAACACAAACAGGCTGGCACTTGCCGAAGTGTCGGATGGAGCGGGCGAGGGAGGTGCACACGCAGCCACCCAGACACATCTTCAGGTGTTCTGGGAGGCACTGGGGAGAAAGAGAAGTCCCTGAGCATTCAGGAAGTGCTTTCAAGGTGCTCTGAGAGCTCACGCCCTGGAATGCGCCCTGCACTGCTGATGGTTATTAACACTTTAATGCATCGCAAACAAGTCCTGATCTGTGGTGGTTCTGCTCCTACCTTGGCACCCTCAGCTGCCTGAACCAGTGATTTCACACTCTGCAAAGCTCAGGAGGCTCCTGCCCAGCTGCTCTAAACAGGGCAGGGAAAGGCTGGCCTGCTCGGCTTCTGTGCTCAGCAGCGTGTTGCAAACAAACAAAAAATTGACATTTATCACACTTCCAATTTTACCTGTAAAGCACAAGGAATGCGAGGCCTTGCAGCGGAGGGATTTTGCTGGTGAGAGTCGTCCTCCATTTCTGGCTGGTGGATGCCTGTGAGCCAGGTCTGTGTCGGTGGTTTTTCCCCATCTGCTCCATCAGCAGTTCCTCTGCTGTGTTAGTGTTCCTGAGTGGGCTGTCGAATGGGAGCACAAGCTTCATGTGTCCCCAAACTCTCTGTCCCCAGTGTCCACCCATTAGCCATACAAGGCCACTTCCAAACCACGAAATATTTTAAGAGTGTACTGAGTATTTGATAAAGCTCGGATTCCCAAAGAAACCCATGCTTCCTAGATATCCCATAGCCGTGGGGATGCTCTTTAAAGGAAGACAAAAATCAGGCAGGATACATGACTGAGCAGTGGCATTTTTAACATCAGCTCTGAGTTTAATTTTAACACGTACGGCACAGTGCAGTTTTAAATCTGCTGATCCAGGAAAAAATTATACCAACACCTGAACAGTGCCAGGCTTGTGCTCATGGATGCCTGACCACCGCTGTCTGCAGCTACCGCAGCCCCGGTGCCTGCAGCTGTGTCTCCACGGGGACTCAGGGCCACTGGAGCGCACGGGACCCCTGGCACAGCATCCGTGGCTCCTGCCAGGATGGGGAATGCAGGCTCTCAGCTCTCAGCTCATTGCTCACCCTCCAGCCAAGGAAATTTGTGCTGCCTCTGTGGTCGCAAGGGAAGGAGAGCCCAGGCAGGGGACAAGTCCTAAACCCTTCCTCACAAGCTCCGAATTCTTTCTCGCAAGGCTGGTCTCCTAGGGTCAGTTCTCCCCCACAGCTTGGGTTTGGTTGAATGGGAATAGGGCAAGCGCTCAGTGCTCCAGGCAGGGGCTTTGCTTTACACCCATTTCTGCCCCCCCACCGAGCTAATGATGACCTCTCAGAATACGTTTTGTCCCCAAAGAGCACCCTGCTGTACCTCAGCATCAGCCTTTGCTCAGCTACTACAATGTTTAATTTCAGCCTCAGGCTTTCTTGTGCTCCATTTTCTTTAGCTCATTATAAGACTTGACACCTCTGTGTGATTTTCCTTTATGGCAATAAAGGCACTTCTACAAAGTGCAAAGATAGTGAAGCATCTCTAATCCAGCAGTTAACCAGCATTAAAATCCAGCTTTATGATTTCCAGCATCTGGAATGTGTTTTTACAGGAAATGTTCCCCTCTCGTGCCCTCCCACCAGGAAGGGTAAGGCTGCAGGATAAGCCAGTGCTGCCAAGGACACAGCTCTGAGGGGTACAATGTGCAGTTTTGGGGGGGCTGGCACTTCAAAGAATTCTCTACCTGCAAGCGACAGTTTAATTCCAAGGGTTTTTCCTGCCCAATGTTGCTTTATCTCAGCAGCATTTTGACCTCACCCATGGCTGTGGAGCCACACGAACGTGCAGGGAAAGCACGAACCCCGCATGCAGTGTCACACAGGGCACTGTCACAGAGCAGCCTGGCTTCCACAGGGAGCCTGGGGGTCACACGGGGGTCCGAGGGCACTGTGGCAGCCTGGAATGCCTCGGGAAGGTCAGTCCAGCAGACTTCCTTTGCTCTTTATTAGACTTTAAGCTTGCCCCGAGGGGATGTTCTCAGGAAGGAAAGAAAAATGTGCCCAGAAGATACATCAGTCAGAGGCTGGCAGGGCGAGGGAGGGCTGGAGGAGCGCAAACTGCACCCATCTGTGAGCAATAAAATGGCTTTGTTGGCACAGTCAGGGTGAACGGGGCACTGCCATATCCTCACAGACAGAACCAGAATGGTTTGGGTCGATGGGACCTTAAAGCTCAACCCATCCCACCCCAACCATGGGCAGGGACACCTTCCACTATCCCAGGTGCAGATCCAGGCAGAACACCTGGGAAAGTTTGTGTTCCTGCTGTGTCATAGCCCAGCACATTAGTGCTCCTCCTCCACCCCAGGAAGCGTGATGGTTATTCGCTTCAAAATCAGAGTGAGTATTTACTGTGTTTGTAATTAACCTTTCCCTAGAGCTAATACAAACATGCACGCACGCCCCTTCCAGCCTTCCTCTTTCCAAGTTTACTCGCTATTCCCACACCCTCTCAGGCCCAGCTCCCACAGTCCCTCCTCATCAAGGAGATGCTCCAGACCCCAGCCTGGACCCCCTCCAGTCGCTCCTTGTCTTTCTTGCACTGAAGAGCCCAGAAGTGGACACAGCGTCCAGATGGACACAGCTGTGGGGAAAGGCTGAGGGACGGGGATTGTTCTGCCTGCACAGAAGCTTTGGGGCGGCCTCACTGTGGCCATCCAGTGCCTGAAGGGAACTTAGAGGAGAGATGGGGAGACACTACTTACAAGAGCATGTCGTGACAGGGTAAGGGGGAATGGGTTCAAACTGACAGAGGGCAGGTTTGGACTGGAGATTAGGAAGGAATTCCGTGTGAGAGTGGTGAGGCCCTGGCAGATGGAGGATAACTCTGAAAGCGTTCAAGGCCAGGTTGGATGGGGCTTGGAGCAAGCTGGGATAGTGGAAGGAGTCGCTGCCCAGGGCAGGGGCTTGGAACATCCCCAGCGTCCATTCCAACCCCAGCCGCGCGCGGCCCCCGCGCTCCGCTCCACATGGTCCCGCCCGCTCCCCCCCGCCCGCGTGGGCCGCGCCGGCCCCGCCCCCTCGCACGGGGATTTTCCACGAGGCCGCGGCTCGGCGGCACGTAGCGCACGCACGCGGGCCCGCCGCTGGCGCGAGGCGGCCGCAGCCAATCGGGGCGCGGCGGGGGACGGCGCCGGCCAATGGGCGCGGCCGGGGGGCGGGCCCTGCGCGCGAGGGCGGCTATAGGCGGGCGCGCGCGGAGCTGCCCGGTCTCAGTTAGAGCCGAGGCGGCGACAGCGGAGCGGCTGCGGAGCGGGGCTGCCGGCACAGCGGTGAGTGCGGCCGCTCTCGCTCAGCTCCCCGCGGGCGAGAGGCCGCGGTTTTCCTTCTCCAACTAGCGGCGGCGGAGCCCCGGTCGTCCCCGTGGCGTAGGGCCGGGCCGAGCCTCGGTGGTCCCCGGGGGGATGCAGGCCGCTGTGTGTTCCCGCAGCACCGGCCGGGAAGGGAGGGCGTGAGGCGGCCTGAACCCCGGCAGTGTGTGGGGGCGGCGATTATAAAGGGGGGGGTATGATGGGTCAAGGCGGGGGCAGAATCAGGGGAATATGATGGGTTAAGGCATCCTCAAAGGCAGAGTTTAACCTCTCTCTCTTAATCATTAACAGTCGCTCTCGGATTGCGTTTGGTGATTTGGACCTTCTCCTCTTTAGTGGATGTCCTTCAGCTTCCCATCTCAAATATTTAACGTTTGCTGGCACTCCAGTCTATGCCTGAGGTCTCTTAGTGGGTAATTAAGTGCTGGTTATCCCAAGGCAGCGCTGGTGGGGAGAAGCACCTGGAAGTGCTTAACATCTCTGGATGTTAAAGTGTGGATAAAGAGCTGCCTGTTAATCATTCTGCCTCGTGCAGGGCTGCCGGAGAGGATCCTGGGCTTTCTCCTGCTCCGTTAGTTGCCTGCTGAGTCACAGGGTAGGGCCATGGCTTTCTGAGCCTGGCAGGAAGTAGTGAATTTTGTCATCCAAACCCACAGGCTGAGCCAACGCAGTTTCAGGCCTCCATCTTATTAAACACCGAGAGAGAAAGTGGTTGAACGTGTCCGTGACTTGCTCCCTGCCAGGCATCCTTTAGAACCCGTTGGATCATGTTGCAGAGGTAGAGGTGAATTAATACCCCGTGGAGTGCAGAGGAGCAGGGTTGGAATGTGCACATTTGTCCAGTTTCTAGGGGTGCTTTGGCAGTGGAATCGATACGTTGGGATCTGGTAGAGTGCGCTCAAAGGTCTCAGCTTTTTTCAGAGCACTGGTGGTATGAGAGTTATGGTCATAAGGACCTTTAAGTGTCAAGAGAGGCTTCCACTGATAAATGTGGCAGGCCTGTAACAGGACACTCACTAGGGCAGTTATTTCTATGGCTAAACTTTAGTCTTGCTTTTTAAATCTCCATTCAGCTGCTGCAGTGCTCAGCCTTAACCCTGTATTTCTAGAGAAGTGTGCCTGCAGAATAGTTCACAAGGACAGGTTTTGGTGGTAGGGCTGGCTATAAAAACAATCTTTGGAAGTAATTTTCAGTTGGAGTAATGGCCAGTTGAGAGTAGTGCATTCCCTGTGCAGGGCATGGAGTCAGGTGAGGAATAAGTGGTGATTTCTTAGACTTGAGCTGGCCGTGGGTTGTGACTTACCCTTGGAGTAGGTACTCACATGTGCTCCCGGGCAGGCCAGGTGAGCTGGAGTGTGGCTTCTCCCCTGAAGGGAGACAGTGACCTTGTCAGCAGATTATGCTGCAAAAAAAGGTTTAAGGCAATGTGCTCGTTAAATACCACTGTGGTATTTGCGTGTTCGGCAGAGGTCAAAGGTCTGAGCAGACAGTGCTGCTGTGACCTGTTCTGCCTTCAGTCAGCATTTCCATGGTTAAACCTGGGCACAGGCTGACACTTGTGTTCTAGATGAGTTGACTGAATTAATTGAGGCAGAATGCATCGTGCTGAGCTTGTGAGCTAAACGGCATCAGTTTTACCCTATAGGTCAGTGGGAAAATTGGTTCTTGAACACAAGAGTGGGGAGTTTGCAAAAGGAGCAAAAAAAGAAGCATCAAGAATTTCTGGGGTGATGCAGTGATGTGAAATGCCTCTTTCTGCAGAAAAGGGAGGGACTTCTGGTCCTTTGTCAAGGATGCTCGAGTGATGTCTGACCTGGCAGACATTCCCTCTGGAAGCTCTTGCAGTGTGTATTCCTGAAGTGCCTCCTTTGTGAAGGTCAACAAACAGCTCTAGCACTGCACTGAGAGCTCCTGCTAGCTGGCTGTGCTTTCAAAGAATGAGGCACCTATGGTTTTGTTGCAAAGCCATGGTTCTGAAAATGCAAGTAAGGTTTAGCAGGTGCCAGCCTAATAAACTCTGAAAGCCCTTTTTGGATAAGTGGGGATTCTTCCTATTAGCCATTGCTCAGTGCATCTGCAGAGAGCTCAGTGTTAGTGTGGGTGGGACTGATAAGCAGAGAGTTGCAGGGATTTATTTCTAGCGTGTATGTTCACTGGTTGAAACTAAGTAGTGGCAGCATGAAGGTCAGCCTAAAGAAGTTGTCTTGCTTCGTATTTTAGTCATATCATGTGTCAGTGTGGGGTCTGACTGAAATCTTAGACAACATGCAGGGGGCAGGACAGCTGGAAGGGACACTTGAAAGCCAAGGGGGGAAAGCAAATGGCTGCCTGTGCTTTTGACCCAGGGAGGGCAGAGTTTGCTGTGGGGGAGGAACAAATGTGTGCAGCTACCCCCTCACACACACTGAAGCAGCAGCAGCAGCATTTCTAAGGTCATGTTTTTTTAACTTTGCAGTAACTGTGGAAGGATTCATGACCATTTCTGTAAACAGGGTTGCCACCCACATTGGCTTGCCAAAAACCCAGCTTCCAGATAGTTCTGCTTCTGAGGCTGAGCTTTCTTCTGTGCAGATGGGCTGGGTTTGGTGCCAGTCGATGGCTTACAGGCATGTGTATGACTTGATTTTTAAAATGTAGCTGGGCTTACATAAGAATTCCCTTACCGCAGTTTTCTGAAGTTAATAAATGTGAGAAGGGGGAAAAGGAAGTATTCAAAAGATTAGGGTGATTTTTATTCTTTTTAAGAGGAAAAACTATTCCTGTAAATGCTCAGCAGGGTGTAACTATTAATGCAAGCTTTTAACGAGAGCTGTGACTGCTTCTGTTTCGTCATTGGTTCCGTTTGGCTCTGAACAGCTGCTGTGCATATTAAGAGCACTCTGTGCATACTGAGAGCTATTGCACTCTGGTCTCTTATCAAAAAGAACTCTTAACTGATAGCAGAGATTCGCTGTTTTGGGATTGATTGGCTGCTTTGATGTGGTGAGGTGATGTTCCTTTAGATCACTCTGGAGACGAGACTTCTGCTTTTAGACTCCTAGGCTGAGACTTCTGTCTCCCCAGCATTTGACTCTCAAGTCGCACCAAGTATAAAAAGTTTCCCAGTTGAAATAGTGTGAGGTGATGTTTCTGAATGGCCTTAAGACTGCAGGTGTTAGTACAGGGTATAAAAATGAAGCTGCTGTTAGGAGCAGTTGCTGCATGCTGAGAGCAGTGCAAGGCCAGTGAGGCCCCTGGGCAGGGGGTCTGAGGGGTGTCTGTGTCCCTGGCACCCCGGGGCTGTGTGGGAGAGGTGCTGGGGCAGGTCTGCTGGGTGCTGCTGGCTGTGCCTGCAGCCAGTTCAAGTTCTGGAAGCCACCCACAACTGGCCTTGGGAGAGTACCAGCACCTGGGGTGAGGAATCGGGGAGTGGCACCAGCAGCCAAGTGGCAGTTGTGGTGGGCAGGGTGTGCTGGTGATGGGCTCTGCCTGCTCTGGTCACCCCAGCTCAGCTGCTGACAGCAGAGCCTACCCAGAAGCTTGAGGACTTGAGCATTGCCACTTTTACTAGTTGGTTCTTTTTCTTAGAACTATGAGAAGACTGCCCTGCCACCAGAAAATCATGTATAATATTAATAATTAGATTCCTTGATGAGAGATGCTGAAGCTCCCATTTTCCATTCAATTTCTCTAGAGAAGTTTGCTGTCTGCCAGGAGCTTGCATTTGTCATCTGCTCCTGCTGTTCTGTCTAGAGTCTCATGATACTGCAGTGAGGCCACTTGGAAACATCAAAAGAGACTGTCCCTTGCACATAAGGAAGTGGTTTTTTTATTCTAAAAGTCATGGGACACTGGAAGAGCTTGCCCAGAGAAGCTGTGGCTGCCCCATCCCTGAGAATGTTCCAGGTCGGGCTGGATGGGGCCTGGAGCAACCTGGTCTGGTGGAAGGTATCCCTGCCCATGGCAGGGGGTGGGATGGACTGAACTTTATGGTTCATTCCAACCCAAACCATTCAATGAGTAATTCTAAGATCCTCTTTTCAGGTACTAAAGATGTCTATTACCAAGATCCATGCCCGTGAAATCTTTGACTCCCGTGGGAACCCCACTGTTGAGGTAGACCTCTACACCAACAAAGGTGAGTCCTCAGCTGCAGCTGTTCATCCCTGGCTTAGATCTGATAGAACTCGAGGCAGTCAGAAGTACACACACTATGCTGGTCTAGCAGTGGAACTGTGCTGACTTTCTCCTCCATACATAAAACTTGTTGGAACTTGCTGTGAGATTTGTGGGAAAAACCTCTGCCTCATTCTATTGGATGAGTTTGCTGAGCTCGAGCTCCTGGCCTGGGCAGTACAGGGTTTTCTGAGGGCTGCTGCTTCTTACAGCTTAAACTGTGTGAGAGTTATTATAAACCTGCCCTCCTTCCCTTGCCTCAGCATAAACTGGGATAGCACTTGGAATCTCGGAGTTCAGGCCTTTGTTCCTGTCCTGGAGCAGCTGCTAATGGCCCTGGTTGTCAGTGCTCCCAAACTCTGTATGAGTACACTTGAAGTTTAATTCTTAATTTGTCTGCAGTGGCTTTCTGTAATGACACAATCTGCTGCACTGCTGAATTTTGGGTAATGGTTTCTTCTCTGCCTAAGTACTCAGGCATGACTAAAAAACTTGTCTAATTGGGCTTTCGCATGTAACATCTTACATTTTTAATTATTGTAGGACTTTCCCTTGGTTTGTTAGTTGTTCATCCCACATCTGATAGGATCTGACAAAGGCATTGTGCAAACTCATAGCAATGTGGTCTGGTGGAATGAGCAAACACAATGGCTCTAATACACTGACTAAAGAGCTGATCTTTCTGTCTCAAAAGATTAATGCAGTCATTTAATGAGACTGCCCCCACTAAGCTCTTTGATTTAGTGGGATAAGGGAAAGACTGGAGGCTGAAGTTGGCATCTTGAACCCCAGGCAGAGCAGGCTCCAATGTGCAGATTTGCTCCAAGTTCAGCGTCCTTGGCTGAAGGAATGGGCTGTCTGGGTGGTTCTGCTGTTGTCAGAAGAGCTCAGAACTCCTGTTAAGAAAATTGGTCTCCTAATTGTCTCTTTTATGCCATATCCTGGAAGAATTTAAGAGCTTGCCTTGCCTGAGCTCAAAAGTAGATCCAGTGAATAATTTGAATAATCCAGTGAATGTTTTTGGAAGGGGAATGGATGCTTCCTTAACTCTTGAAATGCACAGTGGAAGAGGAGTCAGTTTGCTGTTGGTCAGTGTGAGGGTGATGCTGTAAGAGAGCAGACAGCCCTCCTAGGATCACTGTATATGTCAGCAGAGGTGTGGTTTAGAGATTCCCGCCCCTGTCTCCAGGGGTGGAAGCATGTGGCAGGCTGGGATGGTGTCTGGGTGGAGGATGTTCTGTGGATTTGAATGTGCCAAGGAGTTTTTTCCTGTTGTGGACAGGTCTGTTCAGAGCCGCTGTTCCCAGCGGTGCCTCTACTGGAATCTATGAGGCCCTGGAGCTCCGTGACAATGACAAGACACGCTACATGGGCAAAGGTAAAGCTACACCTGGGCACCCAGAGTGCCTGGGACAGCCCTGTCACTGCATGTGCTGGGCTCCTGTCCTGCTGTCTGTGCTCGGTACATGGCGGGGCAGTGGGGACAGGCAGGGAGTGACAGCTGTGCCTGCCATGGGCGAGCTGGGGCAAAGCAGAGGTGGCTGGGTTGGTTTCCTGGGATGATGGGGAGGGTGACTCTGCCTCCAGCAGTGCAGCTGCCTGGTGCTGCAGGGCAGGGCACCTGCACAGGTGGGTGTGTGGAGCTGGGCACACGCAGCCAGGTGGCAATGTCTGTGGTACAATGTGTCCAGGTGTGCTTTGTTACCCTGCTCCTTGTGCCCTGCGTGTTGGTGTGTGTCAGAGTACAGAGTGCTTTAGCGGTGCTGTGAGGGCATCTAAACTGCCAGCTCCAAAAGCCTTGGTCATCCTGCAGTTAGTCACAAGGTCTTTTCATAGACCCAGCTTTCCCAGAACCCTTAAATCTGTCAGCTCTGACACCAGAGACTCCTTAGATTCCAGCATGTTAAATCCTGAACCTGAGGTTTTATGCCAACTGCTGTCCACTGCTAATGTGCAGCTCTGCACTGGTAGTCCTGGAAGGTGCCTCTGTTTCAGACCTCACAATAGCTGCAGCCACTCTGGCTTTTTGTCTGTCATTACAGGTAGCCAGGATACTTAAGTTTGTGTTAGTGGTGTAATCTTTTACTTCTCTGGGGGCTGGTTGTGCCTTCTGAAAAGAAACTAAACCCAGCAGTCACCAGGCTGGCTTGGGAACAAGTACGGGTGAGAATGAATAGCTGCAAACAAGATGTCATTACCTAATAAACATGCTGGTAGTGCTTCTTGTGATTATTCTGAGAGCTTGGACAGTTGGGGCTCCTTCTTAACTTGCTGCTTTAAAAGCATTGGTGATGCCTTTGAAGTGTAAGCAATCATCTTGACTTTTGGCTGGGAGAGAGAATTATTTTCAAACTTTCCTGCCAGTCAGGTGAAAAGAAGCTGAAATGTTTTTTGCCTATTAAGAAAGAGCAATTAAAGTGCATAGCTACTGAATTGAACTTGGAGAGCTTTGTCTTAGAAGATTCATGGTTGTTATACCTTAACATGGAATAAACTTCTGGATGACCAAATATCCCAAAAACCCAGGGCACTCTTTCTTAGGAAGAGTAAATGTGTATTTACCTCACTGTGCTAAATGTGTGCGTGCTTAGACCTGTTAAGTCTGATCCTATGGGCAGTTCTTAATGGCATTTAATTAGACTGTAGTTAACAGGCTGTGGGAGCTGAAGGGCTTTGTCAGCTGGGAAATAACATGAGTTATGAAAAAATAATCATCAAATGGGATCAATTGCAGATAGCTGGTAGGCCTTTTGTAATAGAGATCTGCAGACTTGGACCATTTGAAAAAGCAATTAATGTAGTTTAGGATGCAGTCAATTCACATTCATCCTTCTGAAGCTTAGGTTTTTGGAAGTCTTTAGACAGTGCACAGTAAATAAGATGATGCTGTGGCAGTTACAAAACGGTGCCAGGTAGTGAAGTGCCTGAGCTGCTGCCTGTGTAACTTTTGGGGAAACTTTTTTCCTTCCCCTTACCCCTGGATTCTATGAGTTGAGAGGAGAGCCCATCCTAAAATCTTCTCTAAATGCTGTTGTTCGGTCCCTTGGGGTTTTGGCCTGTGGTGGTGATGGCAGAGTTATGGAGACCTGGGTGTGAAAAGCACAGAGCCTTGCACAGGCTCCTCTGCTCTTTGAGCCTTTTGTCTCTAGTCCACTGCTCAGTCTGTGTCCTCTCTGGCATCCCTATGGGGTTGGCTGTAAGTCTTCACCTGTGCCTTGATTCTGGTGTCTGTTTTGCTTCTGTCAGGCGTCTCCAGAGCTGTTAAATATGTTAATGAGTTCCTGGCCACAGCACTGTGCACACAGGTAATGGATGTGCTCCCAGTGCAGCCCTGGCACTCGGATGAGTCTCTCCAGTGCATGGCCTGGCAGACTAACCTGGCATTCCTGGACAGTTCCTAGCCAATGCATCCTTCATGCACCTCCCAGTCCAGCCAAGGCACCTCTCAGTGTTCAGACCTGGCCGTAAGCTCAGGTTGGACTGGGGTTGGAGTAGCATGAGGTGGTATTCCTGGATGTTCCTGTTCCTGAGATCCCCTACTAATCTCTGCATAACCTGTGTGTTGACCAGTGTCTGATTTGCTTGTTCCTTCCAGGTGTCTCAAAAGCTGTTGAGCACGTCAATAAAACTATTGCACCTGCACTGATTAGCAAGGTAGGAGCAGTCTGTCTTCTCTTAACATCTCCTACAGCCAGGCAGCATCCAAACCATCATCTGGTGGTGTGTGACCTGGGGGGTGTCAGCCTGTGCATTGGAGTGCATGTGAACAAACTGACTACAGCAATTGTTTCACTTAATTTACTTAATGAGTGCATATCTAACACGTAATGAAACAATCTCCAGCAGCCTGGTGTAGTGTGCAGGAACACTTCAGCCCCTGGGAACTATGGTGGTGTGCAGTTAGGATGCAAGCTGATTTATGCTTCAAAGAGTGGCTGAATGATGAGGACGGGCTGGATTTTATCCAAGCAGGGTAATTTGGAAGGGAGTCTGAGGGGATCTAGAAAAGTCTACTTGAATGGGATTCCTGTGTGCTTTGTGGGTGCTAAGCCCTGCCTACAAAGGCTGGTGCAAAACTAAGTGGTAATATGTCAAGTGATGGCACATCCAGCTCAGCTGCTAGCCTTGGGCTGCTGTGGGTGCCCAGAAGCTGCTGCTGCTGTGGTAAGGACAGGGATTGGCCTGGACAATTGTTGGGAGCTGCCCTTGAGCAAGTTTTGATGCCTGCCAGGGATGTCAGTGTGGTGGTGGGCAGGTGAGAGTTTGTGAGCCTGTGTTTGGTGTCAAACAATTTGGTTGCTTCTCTCTGCAGAATGTCAATGTTGTGGAGCAAGAAAAGATTGACAAACTGATGCTGGAAATGGATGGGACAGAGAACAAATGTGAGTGGGCTTTGTGGCACTGAGGGGTGAAAAGATGAAGATGGGTCAGTAGAATTCTAGTTCACCTTACCAGACCCAACAGCCAGTGTATGGCCTGTGCTGTGCACTGCCATAATTCAAACCATGGGCTGGTATTGCTGAGTCTCTTTGTAAAAAGACAAGTTTTCTAAACAATTTCTTCCTATTTCAGCCAAATTTGGTGCTAATGCCATCCTGGGTGTGTCTCTGGCTGTGTGCAAAGCTGGTGCTGCTGAGAAGGGAGTCCCCCTGTACCGTCACATCGCTGACCTTGCTGGGAATCCAGAAGTCATTCTCCCAGTTCCTGTAAGTCCCTGGGTGGGGCAGGCTCAGGCCTCAGTTTGACTTTAGCCTGATGATCTTGGATCCAGCTCTAGAGAATGAGGAGGCTGACTGTAAATGCTGTTACCCAGTTACCCTGACACTTTCCAACTTGGCTTTTCCTGGTTCCTCCAAGGCTTTCAACGTGATCAACGGGGGCTCCCACGCTGGCAACAAGCTGGCCATGCAGGAGTTCATGATCCTGCCCGTGGGCGCTGAGAGCTTCAAGGAGGCCATGCGCATCGGGGCAGAGGTCTACCACAACCTCAAGAACGTCATCAAGGAGAAGTACGGCAAGGATGCAACCAACGTGGGGGATGAGGGTGGCTTTGCCCCCAACATCCTGGAAAACAAAGAAGGTAAGAATGAGACAAGTGTGGGAGGGGATGTAACTGATAGCTGGAGGGTGAAGATCATGCCTGCCCAATATCAATGACAAGCAGGATCAATAGGATCAAAAGTGTAGAACTTGCTGCTGTTTCTTTGCTCTGTTTCTTACCCTGACAAGGATCCTAATATGCTCTACTGATATGGTCAGGTATTCCCTTGGACATCAGTTTATGCAGTTTGACAGGATGGTTTTTCCTTCAGTGCCTCATTACTCTCATTCCTGTAGCAGCTTGAGGGAGTCTTGTGCCCTTCCAGTTGAAAAGTGATGTGGGAACATCTGTGCACTGCAGGTTTTCCAGAAGTCAAGTCAGAGATCAGTGGAGTTGTTTGTCTGCAGACCAAGAGGGAAAAACAGTTTGTGCTCTGCCTGGTTGTGTGTGGGAGGGCACGAAGGCTACCCTGGGAAGCTGAGGTGGTTGCTGCTTCCATGGCCAAAAACTTCTGTTCAGGAACCTGTGGGAGAGGCAGTTTGTCCGTGGGAGCAAAATATCTGTTGCTACAAAATCTGTACCAGAGGAGCTGTTTCTGCACCTCTCCAGAAATGGAGCTGCTAACAAGGCAGTGGAACACTTCAGTTCAGTTGCTCTTCACTTTACAGCTGCTGGTTATGTTACTGTGGAAGGGGACTGGTGAACTGCACTGCCTTTTTTGAAGATACTGAGACAGGACCAGCAGCTGTGTCATTTCTGAGTCCCAGTGTCACATGCAGCTTTGCTGGGTCTGTACCCCTGCAGACATCACTGAAGATGACCTTGAATGACAATTACATTCCAAGGAATTTTTTTTGCTGGCAGCAGCTGCTTTTTCAGTTTGTGCTATATTAGCATCTTAAAAAACACAGCCAAACCCACACAAAAAAAACCAAAACATAAAAACCAGCCCAACAACAAAAGAAAATACTTAATCTAAGCTTCCTGCTGCAAACAGTCTGGCTGATCCCAGCTGCTCCCCTGCAAGTCAGAGGTGGTTGGGACTCTGACAAACAGTAGCACAGTGGGCAGTATCCAGAGACTTCTGCTGAGTGGTTCTGTTCCCTCCTCTGCAGGTAAATGTGCACATGGAGACGAGGTAGATACCAAGAGGGGTCTCCTGTGCAGAGGCAGGCTGTATCTCCTTGCTGTTCAGGGTTTGGATGCTCACCACTTCCATGGCCAACACCTGATGTGGAGCTAAAAGGGATTAGAGTGCAGGCACTGCTTCCTGCCCACATGCATAAAGCTGAAAGAGGATGTGGTATCATCTAGTATTAAGCTTTCTGGGCTGATGTGTAGTCCTGCCTGAAGAGATTAGGAATCCCATAATGGTGTCTCAAGGGTATTACAAGCTAAAAGCAGTATTAAAGTAATATCTTGTTCCAGTCAGTTCAGAAGTGAGAGAGTTTAAGAACCTTTTCCTTTGGGCTTTCTGAAGGGGTAATTGAGATTCTTTGCCGAGTGACTGTGCTGCTGTTGGGAAACAAAGAGCTTTGGGGTTAGGATGCCTGGCAGGCACTCAGAAACACCTCTCTGTTGCAGCTCTGGAGCTGCTGAAGACAGCCATTGCCAAGGCTGGCTACACTGACAAGGTGGTCATTGGCATGGACGTGGCTGCCTCCGAGTTCTACCGCGATGGGAAGTATGACTTGGACTTCAAATCCCCTGATGATCCCAGCAGATACATCTCTCCTGACCAGCTGGCTGACCTGTACAAGGGCTTTGTCAAGAACTACCCTGGTAAGTTGCCCATCAATGAGAAGCACAGCAGTAGTGGTGCATTGGAGTTGATTGCAGAAGGAAGGAGTTGGGGTGCAGCACCTCTTACAGGAGAGATTGAGAGCTCCTGCCTTACTCAGCCTCTTTGGAGTCTTAGGAGTGTTCTTGGAAGTGGGTAGGATTTGTCTGCAGCACTTTGGTAGCACTCATTCAGACAAGACCTTTGTGCTGGCATTGTCCTAAAGCTGCTGTGTCCCTCCCCAGTGGTGTCCATTGAAGACCCCTTTGACCAGGATGACTGGGGTGCCTGGAAGAAGTTCACTGGCAGTGTCAACATCCAGGTGGTTGGTGATGATCTGACTGTGACCAACCCAAAGAGAATTGCCAAGGCTGTGGATGAGAAGGCCTGCAACTGCCTGCTCCTCAAGGTCAACCAGATTGGCTCTGTGACAGAGTCCCTGCAGGCGTAAGTTCTGTCCTCTGGGCCAGGCCAGGGTGGGGCTGGCTTTCACTGGGGGAGATGAACATACAGACCAGATCTAGGGGAACAGAAATCTGCTGGTGGGGCATCTGTGAAGGGTGAACAATTACTAATTGATAAGTTATTAACTGATAGGGGACATTGACAAGTAAACCTGTACCTTCATGGTCCTGACATCACATGGGTGCCCTGAACACCTTCCCAGGGTCTGTGTGACAGCAGCTCCTGATCAGCACCTTGTCCTGTGATCCTGCCCTGTGCTGCCCCTGGGCAGTGTCCCTGGAGCAGAGGCTGCTGGGCACAGGGCATGGTGTGAGCTTCCTCTCCTGATCTCTTGCAGCTGCAAGCTGGCCCAGTCCAACGGCTGGGGTGTGATGGTGAGCCACCGCTCTGGAGAGACAGAAGACACCTTCATTGCTGACCTGGTCGTGGGTCTCTGCACTGGTCAGGTTGGTATCTGCAGCTGCTGCAGTTTGGCATTTTGCTTGATGAGATCATTTGGTGGTGAAGCCAAAGCCCTGGTGCACTGCACTGCCTCCAGGTGTGCAGATTTGCTGTGTCTGTTTGCAGGGAGCTGATGTGTTAAGGGAGTGTGATGAGGGAACATCTTATCTTGTGCAAACTCACCTGTAACCACCCATGTCAAAAGTCTTAGCTCCAGTGGCTGTTGTGGGGTTTCCTGGTCCTGCAGCTGATAGCAAATCAGCAATCTCTATTGCTGCCAAGATAGGCTGTCTACTGTTTGTTTGCATATGTAGATACTGAGCCTGATGCCTAAGCAGAGCTTGTGATGATGCTTATTACCCTGGATAGTTTTGTGTTGGCACTTGGAGTTCTTCACTAACTTTGTGATTTCCCTCTCAGATCAAAACTGGTGCCCCATGCCGATCCGAGCGTCTGGCCAAGTACAACCAGCTGCTGAGGTGAGCCTGGGACAGGGAAAGGGCATTCATTCTGGTAGTGCTGTGGGGGCACAGCTTGGGCTCTGCCCCTCAGAAACACCCTGCAGCTGCAGGACATGCCCTGACCCTGGCAGAGGTGCTTGTGTGGGTGCAGGTGGCTGTAGGCTGAGGATGAGCTGGGTGGGTGAGGTCCAGAACAGATCACACAAAGCATCCTGGGATGCTGGACATGAGGCCTTGTCCTCTGTGCATGAGGCAGTTCCCTTGGCAAGCATCTCCAGTGTTGGGGTAGAGTTGTGTGGCCCTGCCCCTCTGTGTGGGGGCTTGGTGGGAGCTGCCTTGTCACTGTAGGACCTGCAGAGCCAGCTGGCTCAGATGCTCAGTGTGAGAGCCCAGAGGGGTTCTGTGCTGGCTGCTGACACCCAGTGCTCTCTGTCCTTACCAGAATTGAGGAGGAGCTCGGCAGCAAGGCTCGCTTTGCTGGGAGGAACTTCAGGAACCCTCGCGGCAACTGAGTGTGGAAGAGTCCCCCTGTTCTGGTTCAGCACTAGTCACTGACTTAGATCACAATTACCTGTACTAGAAAGATAAGGGCAGCTGAAGGAAAAGACCAGTCTGCAGGTCCTCTTGTCCTCTAGATGATGCCTTCACCCAGTGTTTTCACCAACTCTGGTCTGTTAATTGTAATGCTCTGCTGCTTCTGTAGAACAGTCCCTGGGGGTGTTCTGTGCATTTAACACCCGCAGGGGTCATGACATTGTGATGCTGGGCATAAACACTTTAGTTCCCTTTTCTGCCTGTCTGATCTTCAACGTTTGGAGCTGTGTGATTTGCAGTGCAGCAAGAGGTACCTGCAGACAGAGACAGTAGTGTTTTTACATGTGATAAATAAAAGCATCAAACAACCCAACAACCTGTGTGGCTTGGAGTTCTTTGGAAGAGTCGGGGGAGCAGGGATTCCCACCTTTGCATCATGGAGTCATGGAATGATTTGGGTTGGAAGGGACCACCTTAAGGCTCATCTTACCCTTTTTCTTGTGGTTTGGAAAGAGTTTTTTGGGTGTCTGTCCCCATGGTGGTTCTGTTATGCTGTGTGGGCCCTGTCACAGGGACCAGAGTTGTGACCTGAGTCCATTCCCAGACAGGAAAAAACAAATTATTTACACAGCTGAGTGAGAGAGGATGCTGCTTATGGGTTTTTTCCCGTAATGGCAGAGTAGTAAGAAAAGCCTTAATTTCCGATGCTTAATTTCCGATGCTTAATAATCCTTAATTCCCGAGTGGGGCTGGTGCTCCCTGGGACGGGCCCAGCACTGCCCCCCGGTGGGCGCGCCAGGCCTTGCACCGCACTGCCACAAACCGATTTTGTCTCTTTTAACATTTTAAATCGCCGCGGTGGAAATGTTACAGCCAGCGATGCTGCAGGGCACGCGCCATCGTCTGCCTTAAAGAATATTCTCAGTTCTGGTGTGGGAATAATGAGGAAACAGCCTTCCCTGGGCACTTGGCAACTGTGTTCCCTTAGGAGATTTGGCTCCTCTTAAGAAGAGCTTTGCTATAAATACCAAATTTACCAGCCCCAGCACAGGGCAAGGACCTCCTCTCTCCCACATTTGTCCTTTCCCCAGGCCTTGCTCTGAGCTGGTTGCACTCCGAGGCAGATTTGAAGCCCACTGCACTTCTCACACTTAGCTGATCTCTGAATTAGACCTGTTAAATGACTAAACCAGCTAATTACACACAAATCCTATCAAGGGATTTTTCTTCTCTCAAAGAGGCAGCTTGTGATATCTGCAGTGTGGTTGAGGAAGCTTTGTAGCAGAGCTGTGCTCAGGAGCATGAGCAGGGCTGGGCCTCACCTGGCACTTTGTAAGTGAAGTCCACATGTTCAACCCCCTTACCTGGGCCTCTATTTCCACCTGGTGCTTTTCTTTTAATAAGCATCAGAAAGCAAAAGGAGCTGGAAAATCAGGTCAGTGGTTGCCGTAAATCAACCAAGCCCCGAAGGGCAGTGAGGCTGTGATGAAATGAGTGAGGGGAGCAGGGCCTGGCACCTGGGCTGCTGTGCTTGTGTGCAGCCACATCAGCGTGGGGGGAAATCAGGCTGGGCTCCTGCTCTGTTCAGATCAATGGCTCAGTCCCAGCTCTGACAAAAGCCCCTTCCACTTGTGCTGGTTAACACTGCAAATGGAGCCGGGCATGAATTCATTATCGTTCACACCTTGTCAGATCGAGGTGGAGAGAACAGTTACAGGTCAATTACCAGGTGTGTGTGCCTTAAAATAAGCAGGAAATGGCAGGGTTAGAACATTGCTGGGGCTGTACAGCCCAAAGCTGCAGTCAGCTGCTGTTGAACCGTGTGTTCCTCCCTGCACCGGCGAATCAATCCCGCCGTGTCAGATGCTGTGCTCACCTGTCCCATCAAACCCCTTACATAAAGCTTTCAAGTTAGATCGCAGAGAGTATTTGGGCCAGATCAGCGAGGTGCTTCCAGCTGCAGAGGATTCAGGCTCTCCCTAATGAGGCTGCAGCGTTGAAAGGAGTCACTTGCAAAGGAAGAAAAGAGCCCCGAGTGGGGAAGTGCTGGAACGTGGGGCTGGGGTTTGTAGATAAGAATTTTAAGCGTGTTAGAGAAAAGTGAATGATTGGTAACGCTGTGTGTGTTTGGAGTGAGGGGAATAAGTGAATAGGGAACAAGATTTGATTGCTGAAAATCAAGCTCTAAACCTGCAGTGCTGGAGAGGGGGAGAGCTGTGTCTGCTCCTTAATCAGGGCTCAGCTCCCGCTGCACAGCTCCTCACCTTTCTGCGCTGTCCCCACGGAGTTGGACTCGAAAGGCTGTGCTTTATCACAGAGAGCAAATGTGGCACAGCCAGTGGCTTTATTACTGCAATAATTTGCAGGGATGGCACTCCTTGGAGCAGAGGAGGCATCAGCTTAGCAAACATGAGCTGGGAGGCTGCTCTGAGAATAGCAGCCAGGCTTAAAAGCAGAGCTGTGGTGAGTGATGAGCAGAGGGGAGAGGCAGGTGGTGCTTTTGGGAGCTGTTCAGGTAACAGGATTTATAATGGAGTGATGCAAAGGAGTGGAGTGGGAAAGATCTCCCATTACCCCAGCTCTTTTTCTGGGTGTGTAGAGGTGGCTCTGCTCTGCAGCCCAGCCTACTCTTAGCAAGGATTTCCTCTGTTGGTTTCCAGGTATCGCACGGGCCCCGTCTCAGTGGGTTTGCTCTGGGCAGGGAGGAATGTTGCCATCCCTCAGTGATCTTGAGAAACCAGATGATTCAACATTTGGCCTTCCGGGTGGCAGTGAGGACATCACTCCCAGCCTCCCTCTCAGCAGCTGAGGCTGGGGCAGAGCTCTGCAGCCTGCCAGGACACCGAGGGTGGCCGTGACACTGGGACAGGGCTCGGAGCCAGCCCTGCCTGCCCCCAGCAGCTCTGGGGCTGTGGCCTCACGCTCCCTTTCACAGCAGGATTGAAAGGGCTGTGCCAGGCACCAGCTCAGGCCCACCACTCCCTTGGAAAGCTTTTATTGCTGTTCATTTGTATTGCAGGGTGAAATGATTTCCCTGTAGATAGGAGCTGTGGGTGGGTGTGAGAACGCAGGAACCCGGCTCTCTGAGCAGCTGGGAACGCTGCCTCTCCCTGAAGCTGCCTCCTGGGTCACCAGGATGGTGCTGGAGCTTTGGTCTGGTCCTTTCTGCAGGGAGAGAGACCCATTTGTGCTCCCTCTGCCAGTCCCCAAGAGGGAACCAGGTACCATCAGATCTGGAGCATTTTGCATGCACTGTGTGCTCCATGGATAGACCCTCTCAGAGACTGGAAGTGCAGGGTGTGGAGAAGGGGAACAAGAGGAAGAAATAAAGCCAAACCAGCTGCAGGCCTCAGTTCTGCTCGGAAAACCTGGAGATTAAAAAAAAAAAAAAAAAAAAAAAAAAAAAAAAAAAAAAGGAAGGAAAAACCCCACCAAAAACCAAGGAAGAGAACTGAGGAATGGAGGAAGAAAAGGGATTGAATAAAGAACTCAGATGATAAAAATGAGAGATACAAAATAAACTGTAAGGAAGAAAATAATCACAAGGCCCAGGTGACTTCCTTGTGCCATGCTTGAAGTGAGTGTGTGGTGAAATCTCAGGCCTAAAGCACGAGGCACAGGCTCAGCTCTGTCTGGAAACACATTTAATCATCCAGGTGCCAGTTACAGGCTTAAGTTACAGGAGAGAGGAGGAATACGGGCTAATTCTGCAAAATAAAACCCTTGGACCAAGGCCAGGCAAGCTGACACCTTGCTGACAGCGGGGTCTGCAGGAGCAGCCCGGGGCCAGCCCCGGTTCAGCGTCCCCGGCCGATGGGGGCTGTCCATGGCCACGGGGGCCTGGGGGGGCCTGTGACGGGCACAGGGCATAGAGTTCCCTTGGAAAATGAGCTGGGAAAGCACCTGGGCTGGAGCAGTCCCAGAGCAGGATGCACGGTCCCAGCAAAACCCAAAGGGCAGATTTCCAGGTCTGAGCCTGTCCTCAGCCTCTCAACAGGAGAGGTGAACGGCTTTAGCAGGGCAGGCAGGCTTCTCTGTTACTGGACAAACCTTGAAATGCTCTTGCCCAGCAGTTTGGGGTGAGGGATATTAAGAACAAACCTCTCCAGTGGAGAGAGGCCCCACAGAGGAGCCGGAGGTTTGAGCCCTGCTCAGCCCCGGACACGCTCGGAGAGCTCGGCTCTGTTGTGTCCTTTCCCTGCTCCTCACTAGCCTCACCTGTCCCCAGGGATGGGTGACACTTTCCAGGGCAGTGGGGAGGATTCCTCAGTCGGTTTTGTACAGTGCTTTGAAGGCAAGGAGTGCTGAGGGGAAAAAAGAGATGGTGCTTGAAATGGAAATGTTCCCACTGCTGTCGCTCTGTTTTCTCCCCTTTAGAAAAGTCCATTCACAGATGCCATCAAAGGCAGCAGTGTTGCAACACCAGGCAAAGAGCAGCTACAAGGGGGAGGTGGGAGCCAGGCACCTCCTCCTGGAGGAGCAATGTGCAGTGCGAAGGACAAAAACGCAAATCTGAAATCAATCCATCTCTCCCTTGAATGCTTTGGTCATTTATAACAGCTCAAAGCGAATTCGGTCACTTAGGACAAGAAAGAAGATTGTAAATCCATTTACTGCTTCCTGCACTGGAGGAGAAGGGGTGGATCTACAGTGGGAATGCAGCAAGTGCCCAGCTGAGGTGTTCCACGTCAGCAATGTCAGAGCAAACCTCTCAACAGCCAGAAAGCACCAGGCCAGACCTGTCCAACAGCCCCTGCTTTGGGCTACTCTTCCCTCCCCTGGATGTCAGATTCAACTGGTTTTACATCTGCTTCTATTATGAGCACTCAGTCGATAATTGATTATGAGCAATCAATTGATATTAACTGTAAGAAATGTAGAAATGAGGCAGCTCTGTGCGTGTGCCTGGGGCTGACAGTGAATCCCCTCTACCAAAGCCCAGGGGTTTAGAAGGCATTGAAAACAGCCCCTCCCTGAGCGGTGTGAGATCCCCACCAGACCTTTCACAAGGCACCTTGTCCTTGTCCATGTGCCTCTGCAGGGCACGGCCTGATGGAAAACTGCTGTTGGAGAGGAGATTGAAAAGCCTCGAGATTTTGTGTGTGTGGCCACAGAGCTGGATGTGAACGTGCCCCTGTGTTTGTGTGGGTGAACGTGCGTGAACTCAGTGTCCAGTGGCTGCTCAGACACGAGGCTGGGAGGCTTGAAAGTGAAAAGGTACCTAAACCACACCAAAACCTCACCCCAAATCCCCTGGTGCTTGGATCCCTTTTCCATTTCCCTGCTTCAAAGGGCTGCTGTCAGTTTGTGATGTTGGTACAACCCGGCAGCTGTTTGGGATTGAAAGTCAGTTAGTTATATTTAATTCGTTTACCAGGTTTTATCGGGCATGTAAATCCCAGAACGGGTTCCTGCGTCTGTCCCTAGGTGTAAGCAGGACACAGAGCTGAGCACCAAGGAGTGATGCAATTAATCCCACTCATGAGGAAAGACTCATTAGTCATTTGCAGCCTCAGCACCGGTGCCTTTCAAGGTGCACAAATCTCTCGTTAGACACGTTTCATGTTCTGCAGATGCCATTTTGTCCCCTCTCCACATGCACTGGAACATGCCCAAGTATACAAAAATGAGAGGAGCGATTGTTAGGGCTGAAATTTTTTTGTTCCCTTTCAATGGGATTTTTTTTCCCTTTGCACGGCGCACATCCTGGGCTTTGATAAATGAGTCTCACCAGACACTGTGGTAAGCCAACCTCTGCTAATATTCATTATGCAGAACCCACTAGGAAATGGTCTGAGTCAGGGAAATGGAAAACCTTTAAAAGATAAAAAGGTTTTAAATTTTTTTTTAATTTAATGAGGAAACTAATTTATAACATTTTACATTTCTGGGATGTTTTAAAATATTCAAAATGTTAAACCCAGAAATTTCGGGGTTGCCTGTGCCGTGTGTTAGAAACCTGAGAATGGTCACACAGGAAATAGGGCTTTCCCCCCAAATTCCTGGGGTATTTGGGAGGTGTGTAGGGACATGGTTTGGTGGTGCACTGGGCAGGGTTAATGGCTGGACTGGATGATCTCAGAGGGCTTTTCCACCTAAATCATTCTGTGACCCATGTGTTCAAAACTTCCTAGCAGAATAGAATGGCTGAGCCAATACAGAGACCAGACACGTTGAGATGACAGCAAATGGACTTGAAGGTCACTGAGGATGTTCAAGGATCTGCAAGAAGCCCCCGAGGTGGGGCTGGGTGTGAAGGGGTCCCACGGACTCCCTGATCTCATTTCCATCCCAGGACAATCACCAGGAACTTCTCCGTCTCCCAGAGCCCCCACGGGACACCAGGAGTGTCTGTGCCATGGTCACCTGCCAGCTCAGCCTGTCCTGCTGGGAACTTGCTCCTCCAGCCTCGGGGAAGTTGCATCAGACCAAGGAATAGCACAGGGCTTTCCATGGGCTCTGCTGAGCCCGTGTCATCTGCTGCTCCCTCGGGTGTGTGTGAATATGCCCAGACTGATTTAAATCTCATTTCCATTACTTCTGCTTTCATTGCAACCCATGCAGCCACTTTTAGACAGAGGTGTCTGTGTCCAGGAGGAGTTCACACACATCCAGAGCATTGGCCTTCCAGTGGGATGAGCCTTCCAAAAAATTCTCTGGTAATATCTGTGGAAATGAGATTTTAAATTCCTGAGATTTCTACGGTAAACAAAACAAAGCAGAAAACCCCCCCGAGCAAACAGTTTTCAGCTAAAGGGCTGGTATTCAGATATGACAAAGGGAAAGAAAGAATTCAATCCTTTTTTGTGAGTGGAGTTAGGTCATCTGTAAAAGCCTCTCAGAATATTATCTCCCGAGCTAATCGCTGTATTGACATTTGCCTGTTTCATTAGAGCTGAGTTTTTACTGCATTGCTGAGGTTACAACCTGACTCATCTGTCATGGTCAAGGACTGGTTTGTAATTTCATGACTAGAGAATTAAAAAAACCCCAAAACCTCCCTTATTTTAACCAGCTGCGTTGAAATAGTGTTCACAAAATTCTCAGTATTGGTGTTTTTTGACTTCATAGTTCCTAGTTAGGTTTTTTGCTCATAGATTTTTGTTTCAATTAGTTGGCAAAGTGACAATTATTAAAAAAAAGAGCCGGGTTAAAACAGATTTGCAAAGAGATAATTAAAAACAGTTAAATACACCATATACACTGGCATATGGATGTCAGATAAAATAGGTGCAAGGGTTGACAAAGGGAGAAAGAACCACCCAGTGGAATTTTGCCACTGTTTGGTTTTGTTCCCCTGAAATGAAGAAGGTGGAATGGTAACAGGTGGAACGTGGTGTGATTTTTCCATGACAACAACAACAACAACAACATCACAGTAATGATTTAAAGTTCCTGACGTGTCTTTGCCTCGGTGGATCCGGGGGTGTGCCCAGCAGAACTGAGCTCTGTGTCTGAGCCCCGAGAGGGACAAACCAGGGCAGAACCCCCTGGGAGGGTGTGGGAGATGGGGGAGCAGCAGGAGGGGCAGGAGCAGGATGGGGAGCCAGGAGCATTCCCAGCTGGCAGCAGCAGCGCTTCAGAGCCAGAACACTCAGCAGCAACTCTGCTGCTCAGATCTTCAGAAATATCCAGGGGTAAGGAAAAGGAATGTGAGGATTAGCATTCTGTGTGGATACCCCGTGTGGCACGCTGGAATTCAGGTGTCTGTGTGGATTTGGCCAATTAGGCTCTCCCTGTGTCAGCAGTTTGACGCCTCCCGGGAGCGCTGGGAGACAGAGGCACAAAACATTCGGAGATTCAGACTCTGCCTTGCCAGAGACCTGCCAGGATCTCACAGGGACAATCTGCATTACATCAAATGTTTTACATGTAGAACATAGGACGTGCCCACTCATCCACCATCAACCTCTCTCCACTTGGATGTGAACCATGAAAATCTGCAGTGACCACACAGAGGAACAAAGGTCTCTCTCAGCAGCATTTGGGTGTTCCTTGACCTTCCTTGTGTTAACTAAACCCCGTGGCTTTAGCTGGGAGAAGATTACAGGACAAGCTCTGTGGCTTTGTTTATTATTGTCCACAGGGAGAGCTGCATCTTTGCCAAAAAAAAGACAACCCAAAAAAAGCAGCAGCTTCAAGTGCTATTCCTGCAGCAATCCCCTGGCTGAGAACCAGACTCATAATTGGATCACTTGCTCGTGGTATGAGGATGTGGGTTTGTCTGCTAGGGCTGGCTGGGAATAATTTTGGGGGGTACACAGATGTTTATTATACAACAGAATTCCAGAATCCCAGACTGGTTTGGGTTCAAAAGGACCTTAAAGCCCATCCAGTGCCACCCCTGCCATGGGCAGGGACACCTCCCACTGTGCCAGGCTGCTCCAGCCCCAGTGTCCAGCCTGGCCTTGGGCACTGCCAGGGATCCAGGGGCAGCCACAGCTGCTCTGGGCACCCTGTGCCAGGGCCTGCCCACCCTCACAGCCAGGAATTCCTTCCCAATATCCAATCCAAACCTCCTGTCTGTTAGTGGGAAGCCATTGCCCCTTGTCCTGTCACTCCATCCCTTGTAAATCCTCTCTTTCCACCTTTCCTGTGGCTCCTTCAGGTCCTGGAAGGCCACAATTAGGTCACCCCAGAGGTTCTCTTTTCCAGGGTGTACAATCCCAATTCTCCCAGCCTTTCCTTGTGCCCCATCCTTCTAATCAAGGTGGTGGCCTCCTCTGGACTAGGATACACACATACATGCATACATTTATGAGGATATGCCTCCCAAGAGTGCTGGGGTTTGTTTAACAACAAAATCTGGCATCAAAATGTTGTTTCTAATCCTTGTGTGGGGACTCCATCACCAGGGCAGAGGAGAGGAAAGAGGAAGGGAGAGAGGCTGCTGTGGAGAACTTTCCCATCACGGAGAGAGTGACTGGAAAAAGCTGAAGGCAAACCTGCCATCGTGGCAATTCGTGGAGATTTTAATGCAGACATCCAGAGGCCAAGGAACATGAAATTGTAATTAGTGCAGAAAATAGGAGAGATGGAATCAGGCTCTATCAAGGACAGCTTAAGTGTAGCTCCGAAATGGCTGCGTCAGACACTGAACTGATGGGCGTTTTTAGACGCTTATCTAAATTAGTTATTAGAACACAATCAGCTCTGTGTCTCACCCTCTGGTGGAAATGTCCCCGAAGTTATGCTGGGGATAAATTTGTCCTGCATGTTCAGGGCAAAGAACTGAATTCCTCTGATGTGCAGACCTCAGATCTCCTTGTGTGTTCCTTTCTCCTCAGTGAGAGCAGTTCCCACTTCCCCCTGCTAAAGGCAATAACAGCCTCAAACTTATCTCTGCGGCACCGCTGGAATCGACCACGAAGACAGTTTACAGAGACAGCAAACAGTTGGGGTTACACGAGTGTAATTGAGGGCAAAATCTGCCCTGACATATCCGAGAGCCTTTTCAGAAAGAAGATATAATTCCACATGAAAATGCTCAGATCCCTGGGAAGAATGTGTGACTTCCTGTACAGACATGTGATTTATTTTGCTGGCCTGTGGAGGAGAGGTGAGGTTAATGTTAAATAACAAGTTTGCTCTGTTTTCAGCTCTGGTACCTTCACATTATCTTGTCTAAATTGTGATAGCTCAGAGATGAAGAAGCCTGAAAAATCTCCTGAGTGACCAAGTGTTTTATTAATTGCTACTCGGTAATTTGGAATTCTGCTGTTGTGTCAACTTCCTCACTGCACAGAGCAGCAAGAAGCAGCATCAGCTGCTTATCCAGCAAAGCACTTATGCATAATCTTAACATTCAGTGCAAGGCCAGTAACAGCAGCTTAATGTGACTAACACAGAGCGTGAACCTACGAGGGCTGATGGACTGGAGCCACGGCACAGCCAAAAGCTTCTGACAGAGCCATAAAATTTTGTACCTTGCCTCCCAGTGAAGACATTTCAAACACATTTACTCGTAAGGCCGATAACTGTTCACTTATTCATGAGAACAACCCGGAGCAAACGCCTGCAGCCGGACACGTCCTGGACAGAGGGACACGGCTCCCACGGAGCAGCACCACGGCAGGGCTGCTCCACCCTGGCACCGGCCTCGGGCATCGGGATCGCCCTCCCTGGGGCTGCCCCATCCCTGAGAACGTCCCAGGCCAGCTTGGACGGGCTGGGAGCAGCCTGGGACAGTGGGAGATGTGGGACAGGATATTCTTTAAAGTCCCTCTGAGCCAAGCCATTCAGCGGCTCTGTGAATTTCAGTCTTAAACTGCACCAGGCAAGGCTCAGGTTGGACCTTTGGGAGGTATTTGTTGTCCGGTTGGACCTTTGGAAAGTATTTGTTGTCAGGTTTGGAAATTCGGGAAGAATGTTTTCACGTAAAGGGTGACCAGACACCAGCAGGGGCTGCCCAGGGAGGTTTGGACTCCTCATGCCTGGAGGTGTCCAAGGAAGGCCTGGACGCGGCACTCGGTGCTCTGGGCTGGGGACAAGGCGGGGATAGCTCGTAAGCTGGACTTGACCCCGGAGGGTCTTTTCCAACCTCAACGACGCTGTGACTCCATGTCCGATGCCGGGGCAGGCACGGGCTGGGCTGGGAGCAGCGGGGCACAAAGACACCCCAAAACAACCCCTGTGATGCTCGGGACAGAGAATCGTGACACCCACCCGCAGAAAGACGGGAGGAAACGGAAGAAGGGGGGGGAGAGGACAGCGGGGCCGGGGCGAAGCCGAGGGGAGCGGGGCCGGGCCGCGTCCCGCCCCTGCCGCGCCGCCGCCTTTGTGCCGGCGCAGCCTCCGCCTCCCTGCGCGTTTAAATCCCCTCCATCCCGCGCTGCCATTGGCCGGCCCCGCCCGCCGCATCACGTGGCGCCGCGCGGCGGCCAATGGCGCGCGGCGATACTGGCGGGGCCCGCGGCCGGCGGCGTTGCTGGGTGCCCGCGGTGCGTGCGTGCGCGAGGGCAGGGGCGGGCGGGGGCAGCGCGGGACCGGACCTGCTCCTCCTCCTCCTCCTCCTCCTCCTCCTCCTCCTCCTCCTCCATCCCCTCCTTGTTCCCCGGGAAGATGCCCCTGGGCTGCCGCTGCTGAGGCACCGCGCGGGGTCCCCGCCGCTCGCTCCCCCCTCGCCGCCGCCGCCGCCGCTTTGTCCCGGCAGCGCCCCGGAGCCGCCGCGGATGGTGTAGAGCCCGCCGAGGTGGGTGGGCGGCGGGCGCGCCGCGGGCTGTTGTGGCGGGGAGAGGCCGCGGGTGCCCGCGGGGAGGGAGCGAACTCCGGCGGGGATGCGGGGGGATGCTCGGGGGAGTCCCTCGGCGGAGTTCTGCCGGCTGGGGCTGGGCTGTGTGCCCTCGGGCTCTGTGTGCGTCTGGGGGTTATTTATTTATTTCCTTCGGGTTTCTTTATTTATTTCTTGATTTTTTTTTTTTTTTATCGCTCGTGTGTCGTGTCTGCCTGATGCTCCATAGAAATAATGTGCTCGGGAAAAGGCTTAACTTGTTAACCGTCTAAATAAAGGGGATGTAGATATGATTTAAATGCGCACACACAGGAGATAGACTTGGCTGTTTAAAAGGCACACTTGTTTTCGTGTGTGTAGGTATGGAATCCTGAAATGAAGATTTTATGCAAATTGATTTAATCATAACATTTTCAGTAGCATAGAAAGGGGTGGGGTTTTCTCTTTCTTCTTTCCTTTTTTTTTTTTTTTTTGTTTGTTTTGTTTTGTTCCCATTTCTCTTTCCAAAGCGTGAAAAGAAGATGCTCAGAATCAGAAAAGTAGTAGGAGGTAGACAACATTGGAGGCTTCATTGCTGAAACTGACTGCTCAAGAAATTGCTGGGAAGAAAACAATATGATTCATTGTTGAGGTGTCTCTGCCCTTAGATTTATTTTTACAGGCTGCTTGCAGTTATTTTGGTTTGCTGAGTTCTTATGCTGAGTTTTTCCTCGAAGCAGCAGCAGTCTTGGAGATGAGGAGCTCAGGAGGTTTTTATGCAGTCAGCAGGCTGCTGTCTGATGGCTGTTTACTCCTGGCTTACATTGGCCAATTATTGAAATCAAAGGTGTTATTTTGCTTGTGCACCAGTGCAGCTGAATTGAGGAGCTTCAGCCACTACTTCATCCTGTTAAAATTCAGTAAAAATGCTTTCTCAGAACAGATCTGAAGTGGCAATTCAGATAGTGTGCCTCTTCTAAAATGTGGGGTTTAACCAGATAAAAATGAACACTGTGTCAAAAGAAGTAGTTATTGGTTGTGAAAGGCACATGCTGAATTTTTGAATAATGTGCAATGTACAACATTTTTGTTCTTGTATTGCCAGGCAAACATTTTGGGGTTTTCTTTTTTGTTGTTTGGGTGTTTTTTTTTTTTTTTTTTTTTTTGTGCCCAGCTCCCTTAGAATTGAGAAATCCATGGTGGTTAAGAGGCGTGGAAACGTTTCTATGATAATAAAAGCACTTCTGGTAAAGACGTCTCATCCTGGTTTTCCTGCTCGAGTCTGTCCCATAAATGATGGAGGGGGTTGTCTCCGTGCCCGGTGTGGCCGAGGAGCGATTTTGGGTGTTTGTGGCCGAGGTCTGGAGGGAAGAGCAGGAGGTGGATGCACACAATGCCCGGGCTGGGAGCTCATTGTTCTTCTCTGCGCTGGCTGCCTTCGGGACTCTGCTCTCGCTCTCACGGCGCCTTTTTCTGCGGAGCAGTGGCAGACAGAGACCCAGAAGCGTTTCCTGCCCTTCCCTCCTTCCCCAGGATGGGCCTTTCGGTCCCTCGGAGAAAGAAAACAGTAAATTAGAAGCTGAAGGGCGCCCAAACATTGTGTGCGTGCTGTGCTGGCGCTGCCGGCTCCGCGGCGTGAATGGAGCGGGAGCACACGAGGTGAGGCTGGGAAGTGCACTCCATTGAACCCGCGCAACTTTCCTTCGCTTCCTCCTCCTCCTGCCCCCCGCACGGACACCCCACCCGCTGGAAATAAAAGCTGCTGCGCTTCACACTCGTGTGTCACCTTTGGGTTTGGTCCGGAGGCGTGTGCTCGAGGGAAACTGCTGCCAGGGGAGGACACGCCAGATAAAAGCCTCGGGATGACAAAAGCAAGAGGAAGTGCAGAGGTTGACTTCAGTGTATGCACGGTCTCCCTTCCTGGTGGCTGTTTCAGGCTTTTGTTTTTCCAGCAGCATCTGTAAAAAGGCCCAAACCAGCTGCAGAATTGTAGGGTATCTGGAGCTGGAGTGGACCCATAGGATCACTGAGTGCAGCCCCTTCCTCCTCGCAGGGCTGTGGTTGTGCTGAGGGTGTAAAAGAGCAACTGCTGCACAAGGGGTTGAGATTTTGGGTTATTAGGCTGTTGAGGTATGGTAAAATCTCAGCTGGCTCACTGGTGACATCAGCTAGATGGTGATGCTGAGGTATGCAGAAGGGAGTGAAAAATAACATGGTTGTTGAGGAAAAGTTGCCAGTGTGCTGGATCCTCTGCAAAACAGGAAACAGTGACTGTCACAGTTGAATCATGAGGTCTCCAAGTTTTGGTTTTGACTCTTTAGCTGACTTCAGTGTGTAAGTGGGGTGAATGACTTCATTTTCCTTACCTGAGTAAAATGTGGTGGCTGCCTCTGGGTTGAGGACACTTTTTGGGTATTATTTCTCCTACTCCCAGCTCTGGTGTGGCCAGAGACTGTGGGCTGTTGTCTGCATGAGTGCTGTGGTGTGAGTTCAGAGGGGTACAGTGAGATACTTGTGCTGCCTCTCTGTGCCATGTGAATTTGTACTGTGCAGGGACTGAGGTGGGTAACTCCACCTGAACAAAGCTCCTGATACTCCTGTGTGAAATAGGGAGCATTTCTTGGGCAGAAAAGGTGAGCGGGGCTAGGAGAGACAGACCTGCCTTCCCCAGTCATTACTGGTGGATTAGCAAATGGTGATTTCTCTGCATCCAAGGATTTGTTGTACCTTAGTGGGGGTTGTTTGCATGCTGGGTCCTTCCTGTGGAGTTGTGGGTGCAGATTCAGGGCTGCCACAGCAAAAGGTGAGTAAGCAACAACATTCACGGCTTTGAAGAGATGTGGTGTGTGTAATTTTTGAAGCTGTGAACTTACGGAGCTGTGTCAGGGGGGGTTCAGGTTGGATCTCAGGGAAAGGTTCTTCCCCCAGAGGGTGCTGGGCACTGCCCAGGCTCCCCAGGGAATGGTCCCGGCCCCGAGGCTGCCAGAGCTCCAGGAGCGTTGGGACAGCGCTGCCAGGGGTGCCCAGGGTGGGATTATTGGGGTGTCTGGGCAGGGCCAGGAGCTTGACTCTGATCCTTGTGGGACCCTTCCAGCTCAGGAGATTCTGTGATACTCTAATTGTTAACACTGGTTGCAGCTTAGGTGAGAACAAGGGCATTTTGATGCTGTACTTTAATAACTGACTTTTTAAAGTAACACTCAATCTGTGTAAATTTATTCTCACAGCTCCAAAATGCATCTCTCTGTTGCAGCCACGCTGGGTGGTTGTTTTGCCCATAAAGAACTTATTTCACTTTTGGGAGAGGAAGGGGAAACAGGTGTGCCAGGAGGGGTAATGGCCCTGCAGAAGGTGTGTTGTCCTCTCAGCAGCGCTGCTCATACCCTGGGATTGCCTGAGGGGAGCTCTGACTTCATTAGGAGCTGTGCTGAAGGACCCTGTAAGCCTCAGTGCCATGTTACACTCTGTGCTCTTGGTGTGTGAACACAGTACTTGAATTGTGCTTAATTTCTAGATGGAAAAATAATGACAATTGGAAAACAATTAGTTATTATGTGATCCTGAAATGAGATGAGGGAGCAAGTACGTAAATTAAGAAGGGGTGGCTGGGGTTGGAATTAACCATTAAAAAACCCAAACAAACTCAAAACAACCAACTCTCTAAGTTTCTAATGAGCTGGTGTTCGGGTTTTTTAGGTGGTGTCCTGGCTAGACTAACTATTTTTAATGTTCAGCTATTTTTCACTCTGGTTTTGCTATATATTGCAGTTGTCTCAGTTGCAGGAAGTCTAAACAAATTATCCTGCTTGACTTAAAGGGATGCATACTCTCTGATTTTAGCTCAGAGCTTAAATTTAAATCAATAGGCTTAAAATATGGCATACTTTTAAGTGAAACCTATCTTTGAACCATAACAGAACAAACCCCCTATTGATTGGAGACCTGTTTATTTCATGTGTAAAGCTGCCTGAAATGAAGTTTGCAGGTTACTGATGTGGAGCTGGTTTGTTGGAACAGGGAGATGGGGAGGTGTGCGAGACTGGCACGGGCACTGTGGAGGGTGGCAGAAGGAGGTGAGTGTGATTAGCTGCAGTTTGGGAATGGCTTTTCCAGCAAGCTGCTGGGAAGAAAATTTGTGCCCTCCTTGGAGTGATAGGAGGTGTTGGGGAGCAGGATCCACAAGGCAGCATTGTGCTCTGGCTGTGGGTTTTGCCAGCAGCGTTTTACACAAGCTTTGCTAATGTTGGTGGCTGTGCCCAACTGCTCCTTTCAGAGAGGCTGATGGGGGAACAAAGGAGCAAACAAGATATGAATGCTGCACTGGCTCCTTCTGCCTTCGGAGCCCACAGGGGCAAGGGCTTGCTGGAAGGGACTGAAAAGCACAAACAGATCGAAGTATTAGCCTGGCTGTGCCTGCCTCAATAGGTGTTGTGTGCTTCGGCTTTGGGTTTGTTTTTTAATGCAAATGTTTTTTTAGTTCACTGAGCATCCAGAATTGTACACTGACCTAGGGAAAAGTGAAACCAGCGTGGATACAAACATCACTTTTCCCTCTGTGCCCAGCAGGGATAATGATCACCTTTTTTTTTTTTTTTTTTTTTCTGTGGAATTCTAAGAAACGAGTGTTTGGAATGCACTGTTGGAGCTGCTGGTGTTTCTCTGGATTCGAGACAGAAAGGGTTCTATTTGCATTTGGCATCTTGCTTCTATTAAAAGCATGATTCTGAAAATGTAGATCACTTTAGGTATTGCATAAATTTGATAGATTAAAAAGTAAGTTGTGGTGATTGAGTTATTGAAAAACGGGCGATTCTATGAATATGTAGGTTGTCTTTTGTTCTTCCTACAGAACACAGATGAGAGGCCAGTTCACATTATAAGATTCAGGATAAGTGGAAGAAAATGAGTGCTCGTTAATTTTGAGGTCTTAGTTAATCTATGTATTTAATCTACTTGTCTGTAATAAAAAAAAGTTACCGTGGTATTATTAATCCCTGGTACTGTGAGTCAATTTTGGCCTGTTTCAAATATATAACAGGATTTCTCTTTTGTGATGATGGGTGTCCGTGATCTTTTCTGGTACAGGCAGTGAGGGCTGGAGTGTAAATTTATTTTCCTGATCAGCAGAACTAATGAAGGTCCTGTTTTAGTGTTGCTGCCGAGGAGACAGGAGCTTGTAAGTCCTGAAGTTTTCTCCCTCCATCCCTGTTGCCAGTGAAATCCTCTTTTTTCCACTGTCCCTCATAACAGTTGAGTGGGCAATAACGTGGCTGTGCCTACGGGCTCCTGGCTGCCAAGCAAAACTCCAAATGCTGCTTTCTGTCTGGCCAGGCCTTACTGGGGATGTAATTAATTAGAGAGTTTTTTCCTATCCATCTGCTGGCTTGCACAAAACTTTCAGGAATGTTGGTTATTGCTGAGATGACTGTCGTGGCAGGCTGGTTGGAAATTCATTATGCACTACAAGTTACTGGCATGAAATAAGAGAATCAGGGAGTTGGGGAGGGGGAAAGGGGGAAGTGAGGTGAATTGGGGAAGTTTGTTTTCTCTGAGGAAAAGGGATAAAGAAAGAGAAAGGAAGTTGTGTCATCCAGTGCTAATAAATATTTCTGTCTGGGTGATGAGCAGTGTCTCCTTTATGTTGGTCCTTTTCATGTGGCCAACTGGTTTGGGGTGGAAGCAGACAAGTTATTGGGCACTGGGCCCATCGTCCTGCAGATTTTCCTTCTTTTTTTTGGAGGTCTTTGTAAGTATTGTCGGTGTCAGCTGCTCCGGGAGCGGCCATAACTGTTGGTAAAATACATAGGAGAAACATTCTTGTCATATGTTATACTGAAAATGAATAAAACCAGTAAGGAGCAGAATTTCTTACCAGTGGGGAGTCACTGTTAAAACTTTCAGAAAACCAAGCCTTTTGGTTTGATATCAATGTGTGTTTGTACCATTTTCCCCACAAATGTCAGCGTTAGACACACAGCAGGTGTTCACTGCCCTGACAGCATGTGGAAGGTGCCAGTTTCCCTTCCCTGCAGGACAGGTGAGCTCCAGCAGCCCTTTCGTGTCTGTCCTGTAGGAAATGGCTCTGGACACGACACTTGGAGTGCCTGTGACTCCTGGGATCTCAGCCCTGCATTCAGAGCTTGGCTCAGCAGACTTTAGCACTGCTTGTTCCGTAGCCACCCATGTATAGCATAAACTGACACATGGTCTCATTCTAACTAATATCTTTAAAATTTTAACAGAAAATGAACCAGAGGGGCCTTTTCTTTATTGCTGCTGAGATCACAGTGGTCTGGAGGGGGCTGGCAGGACTGCACCGTGTTTTAAACCTGAGCACCTACAATAATTGTGTGGTTGCATTGCAGTGTAAAGCAGGGTGATCAAGACTTGAGTGTTTAGGTGTGGTGAAATAGAGCTTTAAGCCAGAATATGATGGTTTCTGTCAAAACTTACTATTTTGGCAACCAGTTTATTCCCTGGTTTAAAGAAAATGGCAAATTCAGTTAGTAATTAACTATGTATTATAGGGTGTTAGGGGATCAGCAGCTTTGTGCTAAATATCAAAGCTATTAAATATATGCGTTTAAGGATTATAAGTCTTCTTAAACAAGGGCATATATGGCAGTAGTCTGCTGATGCCAACATCCACAAGGGACTGGAATACATGGTGCTGATGCTAAAATTCCTCTTTATCTTTTCCTTGATTTAGGAGTCTTCATTCATGCATGTTAACATGAAAAGTGTCATGAATATGAAAGACGAAAGTGCCCTAGATCATGGAACTCTAGTGCTTTAAGGGTTGTATTTCCCTGAGAAATACACAGTAAAAAATGGTGGTGTCAGACAATTGGGACCTTCGGATGGGCTTTGAATGAAGAAAGAACACTTGGCATGTGGGGAGGTTCATCAGAGCAGTTGCTTCCTGCTTTGGGTGAATGAAACACACAATTTAACAGTGGTTGTGTCCTTTGGTACCTGGTGCTGCCGTGCCAGGGAGGTACGGCTTGGGTAAGAAGGAATGCAGTGTCTCCATTAAAGAGCTTCTGATGAGGTCGGTGCAGGAGACTTAAACACTTAATCCTCATTTCTACAAACTGGGACTGAGATGCAGGAAATCTAATTTATGTCTCTAAGGTCATTCATTTTCATGAAACTTAATAGACCTGGCTCTGACTGCTCCTTAAACCACTGAATTATGTTACTCGCCTTCCAGTGTTAACCCTGAATATGAGAATCTTTACTCAATGATTCAACAAACCTATTTACCTATACACTTAGATTCCTGAGAGTCAAATGCCCAGCTAGTGACTCATCAGGAAATAACTGGCTTACCCATTTGCCCCTTGTGTCTGTGGTTGGTCAGGGAAACCTTGCTCTCGGAAGAAAACTTAGGCAGAATCCAGGTTCTCTTCTGCTCTGCTGAAACAGTCCTGGCTGCTGTTTGAATGCTTCATCAGAGTTCTGAGATACTGGAGGGCAGTAGGGGAAAAGGCAGTGGTGCACATAGTCTGGTAATCCGAAGGTTATTTTTTAATTGTACTAATACCTAGGGAGGTTCTTGATTTATCAGTGACACGTTCCAGTATCTCACATGCCCTTTAGTAGGTCACTAGAAATGCAACATGTTTATTTTATACTTCTACGTAGATTTTTTTCATAATTCTGCCCAATTTCCCCACTGTAGACTTTGAGATTCTCCCCGTTCTGCTTTTTGGTGATTCATGTGAGTGTTTGAGGATGTTTCTTTTTCCCTGAGTCTCAGTCCCTGTCTCAGCTCACCTTCCGGGGCTGGCTTTGTTAAACAGCCTGTAAACAGCATATCTGCTCATTCTTCTGGCTGGAAAAAGTCATTTGATTCTTATTTCCTGCTTGTCTTCATGCTGAATAGCCCCAGTCCTTCATTGTTGGGTTTTATTGTGTAACTGCTTCTCTTCGCATGGCTGCGATGTGTGAGCAGTGGAACTGCTGCGCTCGTGTTCTCCGGGCCCGTCACTGCTCTCTGCAGCCCTGCCTCAATTAACGCGCTCTTCCCTGCGCTAATTAGTCATCAAATAACTCCTTCCGCAGCTTTTGTCCCAAAGTACGAGTTTAGCAAGATGTGGAAAGTAATTACTTTTGTGTATGTTTAGTCAAGTCTTCGGAGTCCCCAGAAGTTACAGCCGCGCTTTTCCTTGCTGGGCCTGTTCTGATGCACAGGTTGGATATTCCTGGGGAGAAGCGAAGGCTGGGAGGGGTTCTTAGTGACTCTCTTGTTTATGCCATTGTTTGAAATTGAGCATGTTTCCTGTATTAAATCCCGGTGATAGTATAATTAGGTAATATGTTTAATTCCTGGAGATGATAAAGAGTCAGGGTACAAGCAGACAACAGGAGAGACTGGGACGATTACAGGTGGTTAATTCCTGACAAGAATTTAGATGTTGGTATCACAATATTTGGGTTGTGCTCCAGACACTCAAAAACCTCACAAAACTCATTTCATGACCTTGAGCCGAGTAACTCATTGCAGTTGTGTTCTTCTGCTTACGAAACAAGGTGTGAGGGTACTTTGTTATCAGCGAGTTTTATAGTTGTTAGGCAATAAGAAAGTGCCAATTTTCTGTGTCTGTTTACTCTGCTAATCTAAAAGTGTATGTTTAACCTAGTTAAACAGGACGTTTCCTTTTCGCAGTGATCATGAAACAGGTAGTTAATGCTTTAAAAATATAAATATATATATATAAAATGGTATATTTCATCAAAACATCACTGAGCTCTCTTCCATGTCACTACAGATCACCACGTTCTCACTTGTACCTTTTGGGTTTAAGACATAGTTCTTTTACTTAAAAGCCTAATTCTGATGGCAACTGCATGTTGTATCTTTGCATTTGCTATTTTGTGTCCTGATGTATCTATTTGGTATTACTTGTCCATAGCAAAGTCGTTTAGGATCTTGCCATAGCAGCAGCTGTAGAGAATATCTAATTCCTTGGTATTGAATGGAAATTATTCTTATTGTTTTTTAAATGCCTCTTCTGTTAGATGCCAAATTTGCGCTATATTAATTTTTTTTTCCTTAAAAGTTTTAGAATAAATTTCTGGTTTGCTGTTTTCCGTGGCTTTCAGGAAATGTAAATTTCTGAAAAGATAAAAATCTTTTAGGCTGTAATTCTTGTCCTGAATGGAGTTGGCCTTTAAAATAAGCTTTGTAGGAATAACTGTAACTTCTTGCCCTTGGTTTATGTATTTGTGCTTTCAGTGGAGAAGAAAGATGAGGCAGGACAGCTCTGAGCATTCCTGATGCAGAGCCCTGCCCTTGGTGCCCCTCTGGATCCTGATGGGCTCTTGGCTCCTGCAGAGAGCATTTCCCAGTCACTGCTGGAAACACTCTCTGAGGAACCTTCTCTCTGCCTCCTGAAAGCGAATGGAGCTGGGATTTCACTTTCAGGTGCACAGAGGTGAAGTTATGAATGTTGAATGAGCCTTCCAAGATGGGAAGAGGTGGAGTCACCTGTGAGGAAGCTGAGGAAAGCCCGAGGGGTATTTCCTATGTATGTGTTTGGTTTTAATAAAAATATGTTCTGTAGAATCCAGTTCAGTAGGAACATAATTTGCACCTCATTTAAATAAGGTTCTTTAAATCAGTCTGTGGTCCAGTGGGTGTATGAAGAATCAAATCTGTGTTCTCTCTTCCCTGGGGAGAGGAAGGGCGGGCTTTGGGGAGGAAAATTAGGCAAAAGAGATTAATACTTGCAGTGCAGGAAACACTGATCCCTCTGTGATCTTAAGTTTCTGTTTGAAGTCCAACCAGGTCTATTCTCTGTGTGCCTGGATGTGTTTTTGAGCTGCCTTTCTGTCTGGTCTGTGATTAGAGGAGAGGTGGTGGCTGTAGTGAGCTGGTGTCACAAGTAAAACCAAAATACTCCTTAGACTTTAAAATAAAACAGACATCACACAAACAATTATCAGGGAGCATGGCTGGGGGGAGGAGGGTTTCCTTCTGTTGTGGGTGTACTTAGGCATGTGCATGAGTTTGCCTGATTTCTTGAATGTGACTTATTTTTTTCCCCCAAGCTGTTTTTTTTTTTGGTTTTTTTTTTGAGAGACAATAAAGACAAGGTTCACTGTGTTCATTTTCCACATTATGATGATACAGAAAGACACCAGACTTAAAAGGTACCTTAAAAGTACCTCCTGGCAGCAGCAAAGCCCTTGTCTCCAGTGCTCAGGCAAATGCCTCCATGACAAAAAACACTTTAAATTTTGAAAGGAGTGGATTTTTGTGTGGGCAGAACCTATTTGGGTAGCCTCAGGCATCCCTCGGAGATTGCTGCCTGCTTAGTTCCTTGATGTTCGCAGTTCTCAGGTCATCAGTTCCTACTTGCAGAAATAGGACTTCAGGGGCCAGTCATCCATAGCACAGTTTGACTTCTGCAGCTGTGGAAAAATGTCTCGTGTTTCAAAAGACTGCAGATGTTAAGTGTTTGTCAGGGGGAGCTTGCCGAGCGTGGCACGTGCCTGATGTGCTTGCTCTGGTGACTTGATTAGCTATGAATTTGGACTGCAGATAAATTGGCTGTCAGGGAGGGCTGCAAGTGTTGTCTCTATAGCACTGTGCAATTTGTATGGTGGTTTTTTTTAAGCCACTGGTATCAAAACAAACCTTGAGTGCTCTGGGGACCGAACACTGCCTGAATCGGGAGCTTTCACATTAGTGAGAAACTGCTTAGGGATGGAGGGTGCACTGGGAGCCCCACATTTGGGGGTGTAGCCCTGGGTAGTGAAATGCATCAAACCATTTAAGAGGAGGGAGCTGGTAAATGCTGTTAAGAGTGCAACATCTAAAGGGGTTGCCTTCCACATGTGAAAGACCTTCCTCTGAGCAGCAGCACCCTCCCCATGCCTCCAGGAGCTGGAAATCTATCGGAATTGCATTTGTCTGCTACGATTAGTGGAGTGTATTCCTGAAAGGATAAAGCCTTTGTACAGTCTGGCTTTTTTTGATGATCCCGAGCTTGAGGAAACCTACATTTCTCTGGAGTGGTAACTCATTCAGCTGTGTCTAAAATTTGATTCTCTCTTGTAGGAGGCAAAAATATTTGCTATGCCTTTAGCTCTCAGTGAAGTGTCAGAGCTGAAACATGTTTAAAGGAATCTGTGTTAGATCACAAGGTTTAATTTTGCTTGCTTGTGCACTTTTTTTCCTCCAGCATGGGATTTCTTGTTATTTTCTTGGTGTGAGAAAGAGCTCTTACAGTGCCTCTCACCATGGCACAGTCTCATCCAAAAGAAAAATGGGGAAAAAAAAAATTGAAAACTTATGGGTTTGGGGAATGTGCTTCTCTCACAGCTCACCTACACATCACTTCATTCATGTGTGTCAGGAGAGTTCATCAGAGATATTTTTGCTCATCTGTGTTAAAGAGAATTCCTTTTGTGACTCTGAGTAAAAGCTCAGAGTTACACAGCTGGTGTTTGAGGTAAGAAAGTGATTTAGGTTTGGGACACAGGTAGGTGCCACTTGTGTGTTTGTGGCAGTTTGACTCTTAGCACCACATGGTGGAGTAAAATTTTGGACTTCATTATTCTCAGAGCAGTGAGGAGTTGGATACACCCATAACCACTGAGCGTCCATCGAGTGGCCAGTGTTGGCCTGCCTTGACTGGTTGTTGCTGGCCACAGGTATGAGGCAGTGACTGTGGTCAGAGTAAGCAGAAAAAGCTTTCTGGAGGCTCTCAGGCAGCTTAAAATATTTCTGACTGGGTTTAGGAGAAGGGGAAAGAGCTGTGGAGATGGTTATTTGGGGAGCTTGGGAGTGCAAGTTGTATTTATTGGACACAAGCCAACTCTTAAACAGAACTGTAAAGACCTGTGCTCTGATCAGCTTTTGAATGTGGAAAGAGCTCCCCGGTCTGAATTACAGGGCTCTGGTTAAATGATTACATGAGGTATGTTTAAAAATAGCAAATGTCTTTTATGTCCAGTCAAATAAGGTTCTTGGCAGTCAAATGAAATCTGTGTTGACTTCCATCTGACAGCCAAGTGACTCAAATTCTATGTTTCCTAAAGGAAAATGGCTTTTTTTTTTTTTTTTTTCAGTTTCCGATTAATTCCATTGTAGCCTGTAACAAGAAATAATCTTGTACTGGATTTTCTGTATAAAAGTAGGATCCATAACTCTGGAAGCAGGCTTTAGTTCAGCTATTTAGAACAGGGGGGTTTTAAATGCTGTGCTAAGGCAAGTTAGAATTTGCAAGGGCTCTTTTTGCAGTGGGAAATGGTCTGTTGAATGCTTCTCCAGTGTGTTCCTGTGCACTTCAGTTTGCCAGATTAACAGAGCTATTAATAATAGCCACTCCTGCTCCTTCAGCGTGAAAGAGTTGGTAAGCATGGAGCTATATGTAGTTTGTATTTTTAATTAAACTTGTACTGGGATTATCTTGTATTACCAGCTACCTTCTAGAAGATTATGTTCATAAAAGGTTCATGAGTTGTTAAGTGGAAGAGATTAAAGTGATTGTTGGCGTGTTAGTAGAATTATTTGTTGCCTACACAGCATTTGTTCATAGCTTTAATTTGCCAGTAATGGCAGACAAGTAAAATGCAAGCATCTGACTTCTAAAATCTACACTAGCTGACAAAACCAGGCCATATTTCAGAGTGATTGTCTTTTTTATTATTATTCTTTTAATGTGATGTTTGGTTGTTTAGAAATATTGAGTGGAAGAATATTGTTTTCAGTGTTTTCGGCGCTCTTACATTCTGGTGATGCTCTTAATGGTGTGACCAGAAATGTATTTTATTAAAAAATGGAAAACCACTTAAAGTGTGGAGGGGATAAAGGAGCACAAAGAACTGATGAGCAGATGCCGAAGAAGATGGTTTCTATTATAGTGGACTTGTAAATCCTTGCTGTGTTGGTCATTTAATCAATATAGGAGAGGTGTTGTAGGGATCCTGTGCTTAGGGAGATAATGGCTTTAAATGCAGTGCTTAGGATGATTTTATGCATCCAAATCTGTTTAGAATGAACTGTGAAATAGGTCGCAGCAGTAATGAAGAATACAGTGGGTGTCTCTGCTGTTATCAAAACCCATTAGCAAGTTGTGCTGTGCCTGAATGCCTCTCATTGTAGTGCTCTGGATTCATCCCGGCGCAGGGAGTGCCTGCCCTCATTCTGGGCAGGATGAACAGTGCCTGTGTGCTTTAGCAACAATGACGGTACAGTGTGAACAAACATCTGCTGGGCTTTAATAATGGATACCGGGCAGGTTGGGGAACTCCGGGCTGCAGTTGCGTGTGTTTTAGCCCCAGCAAGTTCAAACAAACAGGGCAAGCTTACACTGTGTGATTCTGCACAGATATTCTGTGGAAATGTGACTTCTTATTTTGAAAGATGATCTGTGGGGTGAATTTTTGTGTGCAGTGTGTTCATGGATAGAGTAAACCCAGTTTCCAGTGCCTTCAGTGGTGCTGCAGGAACGTATTGCACTGTTCTGCTCTGGATGTGTTGTAAAAAAGACATTTTCCCCTCTCCTTTCTAACAAGAAGTTCCCCTGTAGTTGTTTGGATCTGTGTGGCTGGGGACAGGAGCAGGCTGGGCTGCTGCCTCCTGGCAGGCTTGTGCCAGAGCTGCAATGCCAGCGCTGCTCCCAGCTCCACGTCACCCCTGGCTCTGTCACAGGCTGGTCCCCCGCTCTCCAGCGTGGAGATGCTCAAGATGATTAAGGATTCTGATGTTAATTGCTCTTCGGTTGCCAAAAATGTATTCTGTTAACAATATGTCCAGTTCCTGTTCCTGCAGCTCTGCCTGTGCCTGGGGTGAGGCTGCTCTCTGCTGGCACTGCAAAGGTGCCTGCCTTGTGCTCAGGGGTCGTGTCAGGGTGTGGCTTGAACTGGAAAGCTCACACAGCACTGACCATTCCCGGGCTGCTCTTTGGAGCTGGGAAAACACAGCTCCTGTCTGGAGCAACCTGCAAACCCAGATTTTCATGGCCAAGCTTGTGAGAAATGCATCACTGTGTTTTGAAACATAACCCCTTGGTTTCTTAATGCTCCTCCAGCTAGGCAGTATATTCAGGGCAGTATCTGGTATATAGGCCAGTCACCACATGGTGGCAATTTTCTCAGGAAAGGAACTCGTGTGGGTAGAAAGCCTGAACTTCCCTTGCTCAAACACGAAGAATGCAAGTGTGCTTTAAGTTAGGATGTGAACTGCATTGATGGCTCTGTTCTCCATATGTGGTGAGTTTGAGAAGGTCTGTAGATCACAGGAGACTATCAAGAAACTAACACTAGCTCTGTCCTTGAATTCAGTATTTCATGCATGTCTAGCTGGTAAAATGGTAATGCAATTTTTTCAATTATAAAGGCTTAGCAAGGCTTAGAGATGATTTTCTGAGATTCTAAAATATGTACTATTTAATACATAATGCAAAAGGAAAAGCTGGTTTCTTAATGTAAGAACACGAAAATGGAACCAGCTGCAACGTTATGCCACCCTGATGCAGCTTTGATGCTACACTTTTAGCAGTGGATTAAATATTGATACCTCTTTCTGCCCCCTCACCTCCCAGTACACTTAAAGCTTTTGCAGTTGTTTTTTAAGTGTTTATAGAAGAGCTGGTCAAATTTCTGTAGCTTTTCCCACTAGATTTTTGTGAAGTATTAAGAGTTTGTTTGTAGTTTAGGGGGAAGAATGTATGAGCAATTCTCTTCTATAAATACATGAATCTGTTGGTGAGCAAGAGAACTGCAGGCCTTTGTAAGCTCCACTGAAACACGTTTGTATGGGTAAGAAGGAGCATGATGTCCCTTGGCTGCAGCAACATCAGACCCCAGATCAAGTAAACAGTATATGAAATTAAACTATAAAATGGAAAATAAATGTGTAATTATATCACAAATGAAAGACAGATGTGAGGAACCCAGGGATTACACGGGCTGGTATGAAAACCATGCAACAGTCTGATGTTTGTTTGAACCATATGTTAGCTCTCAAGTGTGAGTTACATCCCACTGAAACTGTTCAGGATGCTGGGGAAAAGTTCCTGTACTGCCAGGGATTAGGTAAGTGGGGAGGTTAGGAGGAGATTTATAAGGCTGTTGGAATATTCTGCTAGGAGTGGAAACACTGAGTTCAGCAGGGCAAGGAGCTGCCTGCCAGGGTTACGGGGCTGGCTCCCAGCAGCAGCCGGCTCAGGGACAGTTCTCACTGTGGCTCTGTTGGCCTCTGAGGCTGAGCAGCTCCATGTAGCCCTCGGACTTAGCTTAGTCCATCCCCAAACATCTCAACATCCATAAGGTAACTTGTATTTCTGGCACGGATTCACTAAAGGATCCTTCCCTGCTACCAGAGCAGCTGAAATTTCACCATAGTTAATAGAATCATTTTAGTGAGCTAAAGGTGGCATGCTGCAGCATTATAACTGGAGTTGGATCAGGATCACTGGAAGCGTTCCTAGGTCTTTCTGTAAAGTACTTGGTGTGCTAAATTCTTATGTCTTTATGTAGTCCTTATTGTGGTGGCAGTGAATTCAGTGGCAGATGTTGCAGAACTGGTCCATACTGACCCAAATATCAGTAGGCTCCATTTATTCTTTTTTTTTCAATTTCTGTGTATTGTATTGCCTTGCTTTTTCTACACTGGAAATGGAAATTGTGCCTGACTTCACCTGTGGGATCAGATCACTGACATGCCAGGGACGGAACGCAGTCGATATTCCCTGGTCCTAATAAAATGTGGCAGCTTTGCAGTGACAGCCCAGGATCAGCCAGGAGACTTTCACATTTACAGCACTGCCAGAAATAAGCCTTCTGACCTTGTTTTTCTAAAAACCATAAGCACTTGTGTGATGCTGTGGGTGATTCCTGTAAGACAGGTGGTTCCTCTCCACCTGGCTCCCAGACTCTTGGATGTTCCTGCTGGAATAGTGGGAAGCAGTCAGCGTGAACAGCCAGTGCAGAGAGTTTGGGTGTTCCCCACAGTCTGGCTGCTTCTTTGCATTAAGTCTCCTGTGTGTTGGGGTGTGTGAGGTAGATTTATCTGTACCTCGCCTGCTGAAAGCTCTGCTGGGATGGAAAAGGGTGGTGGTGTGAGAAACCACTGCTCCAGAGCTGCTGTGGGAGACAGGCAAGGCAATAAAGGCACAGCTCCACGGCAGAATGCCCTGTTCTGAAAAGCAGCGTGAGGAGAGAATAGTCATATTCTGTGACAGCAGAATCAATAGGGCCTCTGTGGAAACAAATGAGAGTTTTATCTCTCCAGGCTATTGTTGAGGGCAGACTGAGGCAAATGTCTAATGGGTTCATGCTTTTGAAATCATTCTGTAACTGTAAGGGAGAGGAACATGCTTTTAAAAATGGAGTGAGCAATTATGAAAAGGAGGTTACTCTGCACTCCTGGAAATGGTGTTTTGTCAGTGCTGGGTGCTGGGCGTTTGAACCAGCACTGGGGAGGCAGCAGGCAGGGCTACCCCAGAATGGGTTTGTGTGTTCACACTCGTGTGGGTTGATTTGTGTGCCTGTAAAACGTGGATGTCTGTCCTGAGGAAAGCTGAGCCTGTGTAGAGGGATGGAACACCTGGTTTCCCAGGGAATCCCTCTGAAATTATAACCTCAGAGAAATAGGGTTATTTGCCAGCATCCCTGTCATCCTTGAATGTTGGCATTTAGCTTCTGCCCCAGGATGCCTCTGAGGAGTCTGTGATTCTCAGGGTGCTGATCAGCACTGAACGTGCTGTTCTGCAGCTCAGCAATCAAGAGCCCATTCCTGACGGCAGAGGTGTCCATAAATATTTGGGAACAGGAATGGTAACATGGATTACTCGGCAGGAACGCAGTGGTACATGGGAGCAGTGAGGAATGGGCTGTTCTGAGCTTTTCCTGCTGCAAAGCAGCTGAGAGGAACAAATGACTTGAGAATATAACATTCACATGCACAAAGTGTTACCATAAGCTGCACTTGGATACTGGAAAACTGTGATACTTCTGCCAGCTCATGAAGTTCTTGGGTTGTGGGGTTTTTGATACAAAACCTGGGAATGAGGGGATGCTCTGTGTTTGGTTTTGATAAAATAACTGGATAAGGTGGTGTTTTGGCCGGGCGCACGGCTCACTTGAACTTCGGAAGGAAGAGTGAGAAATTCCAGCTGGAATTTCTTGTTTATACAACACATGTGCTGAAGCTCTTGCCTCCTCCTTACATGTATGTGTATATATATATAGAGAGAGAGAGTTGTGGTACTGATTATGCAAACAGGGAGAGATGAGTACTCACTGGATTGCCAGGGCTGTTTGAGCTTCAGCAATTTATTCAAACTTAGTAATTTCATGTAAGGTGGGAGGTGTTTACTTTGGTCACTTGCCAAGTTTGAAACTTGCTTGTTATGTTTTTAAAACACTTGGAGCGCCAAAAGCCTTTGTTACATCCTCACTTCAGTTACTAGAGTGGGAAAGAAAAATGCCTTTTTTTTTTTTTTTTTCTTTTAAATGAAAGAATAGCCTGAGTTTCAGAAATACTAAGCTGAAGTGATTTTTTTCTCCCCCTTTTACCTTGTCAAATTAACATGATTGCATGTTTCACTTTTTATGCTAAGAAGTTTCTGATCTTCAAAGACAATTTTCAAAAAGACATGCTGGTTCAGCCAAGGAGACTAATATTTTAGAAGGAATATTACCAGTAATAAAAAGACAGAGTTATGATAGTTTGCATTAATTTTAATAACTTTTTGTGCAGCTCTTGAGTCAAGATGTGAGAAATGAAAGGGAGACAGTTCTTGCTTGGCCTGCAGTGCATTTGTTCCTGCAGTCTGGCATTATCTCGTGCAGACATGGAAAAAGGCTGCAGGGAGCTGGTGAGGCTCCAGAGGAGTCAGTTCAGGTTCTGATCCCTGGGCAGCAGTGGCACCATCCTGTATCCAGACTGCCCCTCCTTGTGATCTCTGCCCTTCAAATGGGACAACACAAAAATTCTCTTGGGTTTCAGGAGCATTTGGTTTAGTAGAGGGTAAAAAAACGATGTGGTGTGTGCTGCTTAAATTCTCAGTATTAGTAATTAGCTGTGCAAGTTGATCCCTTTACAACAGTGGGGTCAAAAATACCAGTTCGATATCCACACAATGCGTGTTTTCCAAAGAGATGTAAAATCAGAAACACTTTAAGTGTGGGGTGTAAGTAGAATATCTAATGAGTTCCTGTGAAATGTCAAATCTCATTTATCATGGTAACCATCAATAATGCACCAGATGTTTTGACTGCATTTAGTTTTGTATTAAATTAAACATAGGCAGGGGTGCATGAAGTTCATCATTAATGCTGCCAAGGCTGGTGCTGTGACAACCACTTTGTGTTCTGGGGGGGGTGTTTGATGTTGCTGGTAACTGTGTGTGTGACTTGTGTGTTTGTAGGTGTCTGGCTTGTTGTAAAGAATTGCTCTGGAATTGGTTGTCTTCATTCAGCTGGGCTTATACTCAAGTTAAAACTGCTTTGAACAGATTTTTTTCTTCCATCCTGTCAATCAGGTCTTACATTATTAGTTTAGTGAGTAATTACATTCACTGTTTGCATTTTACTCGCTGAGATGGAGGCAAGGTTCTAAATGGTAATAATTAGATATAATACCTCTGTTGTAAGGTAAGCAGGAAACTTCAAATGCCTCGTATCTTGCAGTTAACAACACCTCTGTCTGGGATGCAGCCCCCTGGGATTTGTTAGTGTGGAGTACTCAGCCTCTGTAGGTGGTAAGTGATGCACTTGGCATTTCTGCTGCTCAGAGCTGGTACCAGCCCTGCCCTGGCTGCCGAGGGGAGCGGGACATCTGTACTGAGTCTGAGCAACGTGTGGGAGCAGCAGGGTAATTAAGATGGCAAACCTTGGAGATCTAACATTCCCTCCCTCTCTCCTTAGAAAATCAGCTACATCATTGAAACAAGACTTGAAAAGCGTGCTCTGAAGCCAGAATAAACACCCTGAAATTTTTATCATAATGTTGCTTTTAAAAGTCCTAAATGTCCTCTATTTAAAATGAAATTCTTTTGTATTAACCTGCTTTCATATGCTAGCTTTCACCAGACTGCAGAATTGCCTGATTTGACTTTCTAATGTAACTGTAATGAATCTTCTGGGAAATGGAGCGATTGAGTGCATACACTGTGCAACTCCATTGTGAAATATTCTGTTAGATCTGCTATATTCCTGATTTTATTTTTTTTTAAGGGGTGGGGTGTCCCTGTCAGGTATTAAAATCTAAACCAAATGTATTCTCTAGGGGACTTGGGGAGCTCAGGCACTACAGTGGGTAATATTGCCTTGATTAAATATGTTTGCAGCATCACACACATAAATACGCTGGGTGATGGTGGCACAGTTAGATTAAATTCAAAGGCGTGCATTTGGAGAGAAAAGAATAAAGATGAAATTTATTGGCAGATACCTGTGTAGCTCCTTTGAATAGCTACAGGACAGATTATTTTAAAAAATGTATCAAAGTGCACACAAAACTCTACATAGGGAGTGTATTTTTGTGTTAAAATGCCGCCTTACTCTGCAGCTGTACTTGCACAGTGTCTGCCTTGTGAACAAAACGCCCCTTTGAAGAATATTGCATATATGATATGTGAGAGGGAGGGGAGAATCCAAGTATCCAATGCTCAGCTTGGCACCCAACAGCCATTCCTTTCATACTTTGATTTCAGGGCTGAAATGCCCATTATTTGCACTCTTTGCAATCTACTCCTAGGGAAGTCCATACCCAAATTCTCTCATGTCTTGCCTGTCTTGATATCTTTTAAAGTGGTGTATGTAGTCTTGGTTTTTTTAGTTCCTGTATCTTTGGGCTTTCCGTTTCTTTTTGCTGTTTCTCCATAGATTTTCAAGTTTACAAAACACTGGGAGTACCACTCACCTTAGATCTGGTACTTGAAAAGGCCATAATTGAGAAAAGAATTGCCCGGCCCACTTGGGCTTGTTGGGTGTTTCAGAGGTGACATGGAAATCCAGAGCAGTGGTTGGAGGAATCACCAGATCTCCTGTGCATCTCCCTGTGGTGTCTTTGGGAATGGGGTCATGATACATCCTGAAGCACAGGACAGGAAATGTTGGCAGTTGGAACTTAAGGCAGCAAAATAATTGAAGAAAATTATCTCTTAAGTGCCAACTTCCAGCTTGGTGGGTGATACAGCTTCTCCTGGGAGGCCAGTGCTGCTTAAAGGGGGGTTTCCCCAACAGCATATTCACCTGATAAGGGCTGATCTGTTCATTCAGAGCAGTTCTGTACAGTGCCCTTTTCCTGAAAGTAATGAAAGTTGCTGTGAATGAAACTAGACACAGTTTATATATCTGTGGGGGGAAAAAAAAAATCAATATTTTCTTTGGGATCTGATGTTGAGTCCACTTAAATCTGTTTAACTTTAAAATGGAGGTAGTATACTGTAAGATGAAGACAGGTAAGTACAAAGGAGGTTCTCAAGCCTCGGAGAATGTTAACATTTCTCTGTTTTTCCTGTAGATAATCTCTTTCTTCTGTCGGTTGAGTTGGGCAATCGAAATAAAGGCTGGTGTTGCACAGAAAAGATGTTCCGTGGGCTTATCTCCGAATTGTGTCAGCGTTTTCTGCTCCTCCCTCTCTCTCCCCTGTCTGGTTTCCTTCCATATCAAATTTAATTCCTTAAATCCACTGTAGTAGGTGGACTCGCATGTCCCTGTGTGCAGAAGGAGTTATGGACACGCCAGCCTTTGGTCAGGGCCTTAGGGCAGCGCGGGGCACATCTGGAGCCAGGGGCTGTCCTGGGTGGCGAACGCGCCTCGCGTGTCGCTGGCGGTGAAATTTCCCTGCCAGCTGTTGCCATTTTGCATTCTGTTTTTGTAATCACCCTTTATAAAATGGCTTTATTGTTCGCTGATCAGGTGTATCCTGACATAAATAAAACATTGGCAGTAATTGGCTGTGACAGCTCCGCGGCGCTGCCGCCCCTCCCGGCTCCGGCAGCTGCGGGAGCCCCGGCCCCTCTCCCCGGGGTAATTGGCTTTGACGGCTACTGGTTGCTGCAATAATACTGATCCATGAGCCTGTGTGAGCTGCATAATGCCTCAAGGATTTTGTACCCATCAATATGTCCTCAGCTTGAATCATTTTTTTCATACTTTTTCTGTGGCAGTTTATTAAAAGAAACGCTTGCTGCATTTACGGTGTGTTTGGTATCTACACAGCCTCAGCTGTCATGGCAGATGAAAACACCATCCTGCAATTCCAAACACTCCTGTGTGCCTGCTGCTGATACAAAGAAAATCCCCCTGCAATTGCCCAAAGACACTTGCAGTTCAAGTCTCTTATTTATGTAGGTACATTGATGTTTTAGAACGATCCGTGATAATAAAATGCGATAATCTGTTGGCAAGAGCGCAACTGCTTTTGTTTGCAAAACTTAATAAGCTGTGAGACAAACACAAAAATATGCAAAGGCAGAGCTGTACGTGCTAAGTGAGGCCTGACAGTTTCGGTTCTAACCACAGCTGAAGGCGTACTGACTTGTTTGCTACCTTAGGTAATAACTCAGATTTCTTTTGTGGTGTCTGGTGGGAAAAAAAAAAATAAAAATCTTGTATTTGCTGGTATTGGATCACACTTGATCGTATTAGGACGTTCTGAGAAATGTAAATGGTGGCAAATCCAACTTGGTTGGATCCTAATCAACTGCAACACCAAAGTTATTGGGTTCTTAACCAGAATTGGCACATAGAGTTGAAATTCATTAAAAGTAGTTCTTAAAGTGGGATTGGTTTTTCTCAGTTACAATTACTGCTGGCTCATCACTGAAAGCAGAATTTCTGTGGGTGAAGCGTGGCCAGAGTAATTCACTATCTCAAGAGGAGTCGTGACTCTTTTGGGAAGGAAGTTTGTATAAATACCCCTGTAAACTTCACTCCCTGACAAGCTTAAAGCTCTCTGCTCAGGGAATAATTTCTAAAGGATTCTAGCAGTGGTTCAGGAGCCACTACAGACTAGACCAAGTGTGCAATGGATGAGAAGTACCTGCTCTTGAGGAAGATATTACTCCTTGCTTGAGCTCAGATGCTTTTGGCACCCACCAAGCCAGCTTGCTGTGTGGCAGAGGCTGGATGAGTGATGCATCCTTAGGAATGGCAGTGACTCAGGGAAGGGGCAGGGATTTCATTTGCTTGTGATTCAGTGCCAAACTCCACTAATTCACTAAAACTACCCTTTATTATTTTTTTTTTAAACTTAAGTGTGCTGATTCTGACATGGTTTATGGGTTTGTAGTTGTGCAATACCACAGTGCTGATGAGTCTTGTGGGGAAGCAGCAGATAACTCGTAGTGGGATAATCTGCATCTTTATTTTTAGAAACAAAACCCTTCCCAGAGAAACAAACCCTCTGCTTTAGTTATGTCATTGTGGGGATGTCTGGCAAAGTTTTAGCTCCTTGTGTCATGGACTCAGCTGTGTCTTGATACTGGAAATAAAAGTTGTCTGTTTAATTATGTGCTACAGAGGGGAGGTTGATGATCCGTGCCTGGCTGCCTGTTTGCTTTTGGGTTCCAGCTTTCCGTGACAACAAAAAATGTTTCCTACTCAGCTCATACTTTGAGTTTGTTTCTATAATTGTTTGTCTTGAACCTTTAGGCAAAACCCTGAAGCAAAGTATTCCTCACTGTGTGTTCGTCCTACTGGTGAAATGTCGTTCTTTCCACTAGATGAGCTCACAGTGCAAAGAAAATTTCAGAATGGGGTTTACCTTATTTTTGGTAGATTATCTCCCCTGAAAATTACAGCAATCACTTGGGTACAAGCCTTTCAGAGGCAGAAAAAACAGTTTCAGGAGCTCGTTTCTGCATTCAGAAGTACCTAGAAACCAGAATGTGGCAGGGTAGTATTTGCATCCCTTTTCAGCTTGTGTACACTGTGAGCAGTCGTTCTGTCCCACTGGACACTGCAGATCATGTTCTGTTTTCCAGGTAAACCTGAATTTGAAAACATAAGGATATTTCAAACCATTCAGCCTTTTTTGTAGACTGGCATTTTACCCACCCCATCCCAGGAACCAAACCCAGGGAATATCAGTTTGGCAAATATACCCAGCAAAGTCTTAGGAATTAAAAATAGCAAAATGCAATTACAGGCTAATTGATGAATGTAATTAGATGTAGATTTGACCAAAACTAGGTTCTGCAACATTTGCAATTTAATTACAAAATGCCTTGTGATTGTAAAACTAGCAAAAAATATTTTGCTGGTAGCTGTAGCTGCTCTTTCACATCCTGTTTTTCACAAAATCAGTTTTAGGAGCCATTGTATGAACAAGTGAAATATTCGAATTTGCATCAGAGCCAATCTTGCTCTGGAAACTTAAGCACAATTCAAAATTGCTTGCAAAATTTAAACTTAAGGAAAGCAACATCAACTCTTAACAGCTTGAGACTGTTGCGTGCAGATTGGATTTTAACCATCCTGTCATGTGCCAGCCAGGGAGTTCTCTTGGTTGGAGTCAGTTGGGAATGTGGAATCCAAGCACCTTGCCCAGGATGTCTCCCCTCACTCATCCCCCTTCCCCTCTGGGCTTAGGTCTCCTCCTTTGCCCAGGGTAGCAGTGTGTGTTTGTTCAGGAGCTGACCCTGCCCAGGTAATTTTTTAAAAGCTGTTTTTAAGCTCATCTTTATTGGCTTAACTAAACCCCTTGGCTTGGAACTTGGATTTCAGCATTGAAGAGCTTTGTACGTGAGGAGAGGAGGATTGTGTGTGGTGGGTACAGAGCAGCTCCTGGGCTGTGCTGGCTCTGCCCTGTGCTGCTTTGGGTTTTTATTTCTTTTATTTATTACCAGTATTTTGGAAAGGCCTGGTGAAGCCCCTGTTGGCTCTAAGTGAGGGCTGGCACACCAGAGACTGCCAGAGGTGGGTTTTTGTGGAGCAGCCTGTGCTCGGTGTGCTCTGCTGCCCTGGCACAGGGAGCCCTCCTGGCCTGATCCGTGCGTTTTGGTGCAGGCAGGACACAGGAGGGGATGGTGGTGGGAGCTGATCCAGTGGTGCCCAGGTGGGAGAGCACAAATGGGGAGATGCTGCTCTGGCCAGGTCTGGCATTAATATTGGAATAGCTGTCAGGAAAGGGCACAGCCCTGCTGAGCCAATGTGAAAGCTGCACAATCTCGTTAGCAGACACTGTGCCACCCCAAAGAGGATTACGCAGCAATAATAGTTCAGAGGGTAGCTTCTCATTGCTCTCCAAAGGAGATTGATTTATTTGTCAGGTGTATGAATAACAAACCACAAAACTTGAGTTAACTTATGTTCTTAATGAGATGTACGCTTCGTGTAACACTTGAGATGTGCTCTTCTAAATAACCTCATAATGGTCTACAAGCTTGCCTTGCCTTAAGAAGATTAAGGAATTAATGTCAAATTACAGACATAACTGCAAATAGTATTTACTGTGTTCAGTGTGCAAGGGGGGTACACAGTTGATAAACATTAAATGTATTTTTTAAATTCTTCTTTTCTTAGAGGAAGAATCTCAAGTGTTACGATAATTTAATGTTGTGAGTGTGTGAGGGGAAAAGATGCCTTGGCCAGTGAGACTGTCGTGTTTTGAGAGGGTTTGGCTAAGGATACAGGCAGAGCTGCTCAGCAGCTGAAGGTGTCAGTTCAGCTCTGCATCAGGCAGTTCCTGTATGTCAGCAGAGTCTGGGAGATCACAGTTCCACAGTCAGTGTTCGTGTGTGCGGGGGGTGAGTTTTGGGTGAGACAATGATAAAATGCCTAAGAAGATTGTCTGTGTTACATAATGCTAATGGAATTATGGTTGGATAAACACATTAATATAAGGGAGGGAGAAGATGCCCAGACTTTAACTGTGGGAGGCATAAATGTTGCTGCTGAAAGTCATGGCATAATTTCTGGAAATGGTATTAAATTCACTGTAGCTGGTTAAAAATAACACGTAATAAGTTTTCGTTTTCTGAGCTGTAAATGGCTTACCTTAATCTTTCTATTTTGGTCAAGTGAAAGGGAAATGAGGTCTGAAGAAATGCTCTTAAGCAAAAGATGTGAGAGCTACCAATATTGCTGATCTGTCAGTGGAATTGCAGGTAATATTTTTTATGGGCACGGCAGTTTGGTCATTTTCAGAATCAGAGCAGGGCTGGGTTTACAGAAAGAATGGGTTCTGCTAAAACAGGGTGGGCCATTGATCCTTTTTGAGAAGAGTCTGTATTGAGGTTTGTAGCTATCAAAGGCTCTAGGTTTGCCCTTCAATAGATGCTATTTTTACCTACTGTTCTTAATTATTTGTTGATGTTCAAAGGTAAATAAACATGTAAGAAGGGATGAGCTTAAAACTTCATGTTGCTTCTTGCACAGCCAAGTGTTGGAGAACTCTGTGTGTGCAGTGGGGCAGAGCTGTGAGCAGGAAGTCTGGGAGATACCTTGGCTGGATGTGGCTCTTAATTTTGGCCTTAAAAGCTATGATTCTCTTGCAGCAAGTATCTCTGAGGAAGACAATTTGTGAGGGAAATGTGTTACATCCTTGTTGTAGATCAGTGTTTCTGTCTGCTGGTATTGCCAAAATTTTTTCTGACCTTTTCCAAATCTTTATTTTCCTGGCAATGACTTTGTGTTGAAGAGACAGATTATTTTCTTCTGCCTCTTTGGCTTTATGTTGATCTTATTTAAATATATAAAAATCACTTTAACTCCTCATTTCCCTTATGATTTACTTTAAAGGAAAGGTTTGTTTGGAAGTAGGCCTGAGTTCTTACAGCCCTCAGAGTTCTGCCTGTGTCCAAAGGAAGGTCCTCAGGAGATCTCTCTGAATCCCTTTAGATGAAGGATGAATGTCCTCGTCAAGGCAGATTAGAAGGATAATCAGAGATTTTCTGAAACACAAGACAGGTTTCCAGTATGAGATGTGTGAGTGAAGCTCCAGAGCGTGACCTTGTGTGTTCCCCTGCCGTTTTGGGCTAGAACCTGTGGCCCTGGGCCTGAGAGTGAAGATGAGGGTGGTGGGATGAAGGAAAAGCCTTCCCCCTTATCTTGGGATTGCCTGCACAGCTCCCTGGCAAATGCTGGTGTTGTGTAACTTGTTCTGTGTCCTCAGTCATTGCATGTGCGTCTGCCTAATTTGGAGGATAAAGCCAAAAAGACATCATTAAATTCTGCAGTCTGGTTTTTCTGTGGTTCTTCTCCTCCTAAGGGTTTGGATTTGGAAGAAATTAATCCCTAATAATTGAATTGATTAATAGTTCCTGATTAGAGGCTCTCTGCACAGCTCCTTCTTGTGTCACTGTTATCTTTTGCATGTACCTGCTTTAAGCAAAAAGTTTACAATCAGTGAGTGAGAATTTAATGATACATTTGCAGATGGCAGTTACCCTCATTTGAGGTTGAAATGGGGCTTTTAGTCGTAGTTTGATAACTAAATGGATTTTAATTAACTGAAATCCTATGCCTTAAAATCTTTCACTTACAAATAATAATTAAAAACTCCAGTTCAAGGATGGCTCCTGCAATCCGTACTCGGGCTGATATTAAAAATCTGGGAAACAGCAGCTTCTTTATTCACTTCAGTGAAAGGTGCATGTGAAGTCTTGGAAAACAAAGCTTGGTCTTTATTCAGGATGAGATGGTTAATTCTCCTCCAGTCGAGAAACAGTACCTTACTTTTAATAGTTTTGTACTTCAATCAGAGGTAGTGCCTAATTTTGTTATCAGCACATGGATAGGACTTGAGGGAGAACAGAGGTGAATGTATGCTGGGCGCAGATTTAGAAAATACATTTATTCCCTGGTGTGTGCAAAGCGCTGCTGAGTTTCCCCGTATATAAAGGTAAAATATTGCTGATTTCAGAGCTCTGCAGGGAGCAGGGCCCTGCGCTGGAGTGGAAGGGGACCCGGCTGTGATGTCAGGGATGAGGAGCTGGCTCTAGAGGGTGCTCTGAACCAAGGCAGCGGCGTCTCCTTCCCCTCTTTAACAGCCACTGATGACGTTTTGCTGAAGAAAAACAATAAAAATCGCTCTGCCTCCCTTCTGCCCTTCTCCCCAACCGCATGGGCTCTCGCTTTATTGGAAACCTGAATATTAGTTTGGCCTGGAGAATTTCTCTGGAAGATGCTGCTTAATTATTTAGCTCTGGGGGGATTCCTGCACTGAGCTCTAACATCCTTCCGTGTGTTTTCATGCTGATTTAAATAATCTGGATGTTTAAGTATCTTTGGAGGTCTTTATAGAGCATAAATAAAAGGATGAATGGTTCAAACTTGATGGCTTTTTCTCCCCTTCTTGGACAAGACGTAAATCACTGCATTTTTGCCTCAATATATTAATAGAGAAAGAAGCAGTGTCTTGACCTGCTGTGATTTTTAATATCCCTTTCCAGCAGCTAGTAATAACTGGTAGTAAAACATGTAATAATAGACAAGTTCCACAGTGAGATTTCACACAGGGGTTGTTTTCCTGTTGGCTGTAACTGTCTGTGTGACACTTCCATCTTTTCCTTTCATTTACCAGTCCTGTGACCCTTCCCCAAACGTCCTTGGGAGGGGATTTCTGTGGTCACTGTAAAGCCTCAAAGTGCTGATGGTTCTTAGGTGCTTGGGGCTGGGCTGCACCACAGGGTGACTCCCAGATCTCTTTAATTCAGGTACATTTTCAATAGATTTTTTTTCTCTAAGCGTGGGAATAGTTTCCTTGATGCCAAAAAAAGTTTAAGGGCTCATCTGAAGCTCGAGTTTTTGGCCAGGGAATATTTGCATTTGCAAGTGTCATGTCTGGTCAGATCTCTTGTCTCTTTGCTGTTTTTTTTGGCAGGGCTGTTGCATTTCTTTTCTAGTTTAAAGGAAAGTCTTGAGTGCCTGGAGTGCTTGGCCATTCTGGCACATGCAAAATTAGGGACTGTGATTGTTTGGGTTCCTCCTTTTTGTTCCACTGACAGTACTTTGACTTTTTCCTCTGGAAAAATGTAACTGTTTCTCCTTGAATATGCAATCAGGTAATAGAAATCTCATAATTTTTACCTCTGACTTGAGTGGTTATGAGGATAGTAATTGTTTCAGCCTGATGGAGATTAAAACTTGTCTCCCATGTCAGTTATTAAATGTGGAAATAGCTGCAGGGTATGGAATAAAATATTTGATTTACAGTGCAACTCTGTGAAAGGCTATAATGCAAGAACTGTATGGATTTGTTTGGTACAAAAGCTTCATTTGAGAGGAGAAGCAGCAGCCTGCTGGACCATTTCTGGTTGTGATTTTTGTTTTAGTGGGTGGAAGCCCAGTGTGGTGATTTGTGTGGTATAATGATGGTAATTCTGAGCTGGAAGATGAGTTGTCTGTAATTCTGAGCCTCTCTCAGTGCCACAGCTTCTTATCAGCAGAGTTAACTGGAGCTGAACTGTCTGTAATTCATGGAGTTTTCCTCCTTTTCTCGAGTTAAAGGTTAAAGTTATTACAAGCATGTGTGTGAGCTTTTGTTGGCATTGCAGAGTGCTCTGGATGCTTGCACATTATTGCTGTGGACATATTTTTCTACTTAACGTGGTGAGCAGTTGTTTAATTGGAAAAGCTGTTACTTGTCTTGATCCTGAGTATAGTAAAAATCAATGTCTTCTCTGCAGCCTGAACTGATAGGAATCAAACTCATTGAAGGATGAAAATGGTTTAATCAACAGAGCGATGTCCTAAAGGTTATTTAAAAAAAAAAAAAAAAGCAACCAACAAGCCCACAAACAAACAAACCAAACAGCCCAGCCCAGGTCTGGAACTAATGAGGAAAACATGGTGGTTCCTACCTTCAGCTGGACTAAGGAAGGGAAGGGAGGAAAGTTTCCATCAGCCATGGATGGAGGGATATTCTTGGGAGCCATTTGATTTCAAAGGCTTTTCTTTTAAACACCACTTGTCTGTATCTTCAGCCTTTGTATGAACTGACAAAAATGAGGTCTAATGATGGGTTTCTTTGTAGTGGAAGCCATGAAAGGGACTTTGTCTTTTCATTCCAAGAACTGAATCTAACGCAATTGTCAGCCTTGTTCTTGACCTCATTTGTCCAGTGAGCTCAGCTTGTTTCAGATACATTTCCAATACATTTTCCTGGCTGGTTACTGGTACCCCAAAGGGGAGATTTCCTTGAGAAAGGAGTAGCAAGAGGAGTGACAGCTGCGTGTTTACCTGAATGTGAAGTTACACAGGTGTGTGCTACAGCAGATAAGTGATTTCAGAGTTTCCCTTCTGAAACTTGGTGGCTGAAGGTAATAAAGAATGAAATGGATAACCTGGTGTGTGTTCTGTGACTGCTTAACGACGATTCTATGAAACTGGAACAAAGTGTAACCTGTAAATTATGTTTTCACCTCTTGATGTACCACCCCAGCATGTTCAGATCCTAAAAAGCAAAGCAGCAGATCTCATTTCATGAGGAAGTTGCCTGCCAAGCTTTAATACAAGTCTTAGGAATGGATTGTTAATGAGCTCATGATGTGACATGGATACTTCTTCCTGATAAAACATTAGCATGAAAATTGAGCAGTTCCTGTCATTCACCTCTCAAAACCCAGACAGAGTGCTCAGAAAGGGAGGGAGCAGCACTCAGAACCGGGAAGGTGCTCGTGCTTTGCTCTGGGAATCACCCGTCGGGATCTGCCTGTGCCTCTCTGGGCTCCTGTGCCCCTCTCTGGGCTCCTGTGCCCCTCTCTGGGCTCCACTCTGGGCTCCTGTGCCCCTCTCTGGGCCCCTCTCTGGGCTCCTGTGCCCCTCTCTGGGCTCCTGTGCCCCTCTCTGGGCCCCTCTCTGGGCTCCTGTGCCCCTCTCTGGGCTCCACTCTGGGCTCCTGTGCCCCTCTCTGGGCTCCTGTGTCCCTCTCTGGGCTCCACTCTGGGCTCCTGTGGCCCTCTCTGGGCTCCTGTGCCCCTCTCTGGGCTCCACTCTGGGCTCCTGTGCCCCTCTCTGGGCTCCACTCTGGGCTCCTGTGCCCCACTCTGGGCTCCTGTGCCCCTCTCTGGGCTCCTGTGCCCCTCTCTGGGCTCCTGTGCCCCTCTCTGGGCTCCTGTGGCCCTCTCTGGGCTCCTGTGCCATTTGCACGCTGGTTTTGTTGTTCCTTGGTTCGTGGCTTGGTTAATGAGAGAATTGGCAGCTGCAGGGGGAGCCGGGCACATTAAGGAGCTTCCCGGGATGCTGCTGAGCTTTGTGCTTTATGCATTTCCCTCAGTGCTCTCGCTGGGGCTGTTGGCAGCACCCGAGGGCAGAACTGAAAACGCCCAATTTTCGATTGCGACCTCAAGGCTCTCCCCTTGGATCTGCAGCGTTTGGGTGGGTTTTCCACTCTCTTTGGAGGCTGGCACTAGATGGCAATGCTGCAGCTGGGCCCTGTCCCCTCACTGCAGGCTGGGCACGCTTTGGAGCCCTTTTTGTTCCAGGGGGTTTTGCTGGTTCTGTGTTGGCTGGAAAGCTGTTTGTTGCCACATGGGAAATGTGCCTCACATCCTCTGCACCTCCCGCGCTCCTTCTGTCCAGGAGTGTTTGTTTTCCTGTGAATTCCGTGTAGGACATGTGACGACTTCCTTAAATGAATGTTTGTTTTATGGCATTGACTCTCTCTGTCCGTGTGTTTCAGGGCTTGATTTGCAATCTGCAGGTGATTATTTCATCCCAGATGTAATGCCTGGGACACAGCTTAGGGTGGCAGGGAATGGGACTCTGGAATTTTACAGTTTTCTGCAAGGACTTCCAAGAAATTCCATAAATCCCTCTCACACATCCTTGCTGCTAGGATGCCTTGGAATTATTTGGTTGCCTGATTCTGGTGGGGGTTATGTATTTGAAGTTTTTGCTGTTTTCTCTCCATATCACAAGAACAGTCAGCTAAACAGAAGACCTGGGATGCCTTTTTTGTTGAATTCTTTAATAGGCCACTGAAGGAACAGTGTAAGGGACAAACTGATGTGTTGCAGGTTTAGCCTTCCTAAAAATACTGAGTTTGAAAGTTCCTGTAGTAGCTGCAGTACACATGAAACCAACATGAATGGAGTTAAGACTGTTGTGTGTTTTACTTGAGAATTTGAAGGAAGTTCAGAGTCAGAACACAGCCATGAGAATGGGAGTTTTAAGCCTTTAGTGTGATTTTGTTTTATGTTGAATACTGACAGGAGAACGTGCATTGTGTTGACAAGCAGCATGAAGCTGATTTATGTTAAAATATACAGCAGGATCTATTGCTTTTGAGAGAGTGTTTTCTAAGATGGTGTAAGCCCTGCTTAACTATTGCCACCTCCTCATCTCCAGCGTGAGCAACATTGTGAAACTAATTTTGAGAAGCTTTTTTGGCTGTTAATTGGTTGATAGCAGCTATCAAAAATCTGCTGCTTCCTTTCAGTTGACTAAAAGTTCCTGTGTAGGTGGCTGCAGACTGAGTGCTGTGTGAAACACAGCTCTGCACCAGTAAATCCCCGTCTGCTGGAGAAAAAACAAATCAAAATGAGTCCAGCAAACTGCTAAAATAATAATGCTTCCTGTGGGAGTGAAGCTGTCTTGTTTGCTTATTCTTAGAAGCTGTGGAGGGAAAAGAGGAGAGATAAACTGAGAATCTTCACATTATTCAATGTTTTAGGGGATTCTGGGGACGTGTGGTGGAGCAATACCTGAATTAGTTGCATCCACTGAGTATCTTGTCCTGTAATTTTGAGAAGTGAAGAGTTTCTTCCTCGTGTAACTGAACTGGAGTTGTGTGGTTTCAGACTGTTGATATTTTTTCAAGATTATAGTAGAAACTTCCTGTTTTTAGAGCTTATCTGCCTGTCTGGAGGGAGAGGTTATTATAGGTACGGTCACATCCTGTGGTTGTTGTCACTTGAAAAAAAAAATCTATTGAATTTTCAGAGGCCTTTGAATGTGGGAGTGATTACTGCCCCAAAAACCGAGCTGCAGCCCCAGCTCCCATCTCCTCTGTGATCTCAATAAAAGGCTGTAAATCCATTGCAAATTTTACATCTCTGGTAGTTCAATTTCTGTGTTGAGAAAATCCCTTGGTAAAGGATCTGTCTGGCTCTGGGAGGAGGATTGCAGAGGAAGCACTTGGGAGTCATTTCCTTCAGCGTGAGTATGAGCATGCTTTATGTTATAATAGTTTAAACATTCCACAGGCTCTTGATGGAGGTATCAAGTTTTCCATTCCCAGAGTTACTTTTAGTTTAAACTGGAGGCAAGAGCAGGCAAACTCCCATTGTTTTACAGCTGCTTTGATAGAGCTGAAAAAGATGCATTTGCTTAGTTCTTTCTTCCCTCCTTTGGCTTTACCCCTCCCACACACACTTAACTAGTGAGGATTTTATTTTGTTTGCTTTTTTTATATTCATCTGAGAACAAAGAGCTTCTTGTTTGTTTTAATCCATTTGTTACATTCTCAAGTATGTAAATTTTTCCTTTTAAATGACTTTTCTTGACAAATATTTGGATTTTTTTTGTTCTGTGTAAAATAATACCTTCTAAAATGAGTTGTGTGCGTTCCTTTGTGTTAAATTCAAGAAGCTGCTGAACAGGTTGGTGTCTTGCCGTAAGTACCACAAAATCTGGCAGACACACTGGATTTTGTTTCAATATTTGTGGCTTACAGTTTACCATTCTGTCATTTGGAGTTTCCCAGGGCAGGGATTTTGTACAAAAACACTTTTGAATTTAAGTGTTGGTCCCTACAGAGAAGAGAAAACAAACCAGAGGAGAAATACCAGGAAAAAAGTGATTTCTTTTCCCCGCTTCTCTCTTCCCCAAAAAAGCATCCTGTATTTCTGGCTGAATTTTGCCCTCTTTGAGGTGCAGCTATCTTAGATCATTGACCTCGAATTGGGTTTTAACCCTGCTGTGTCCCCTTCTCTGCCCCAGGTTTGCTTCTCCTTGGCCTTTTGTGGAGCACAGTCCCTGGCTCTGGGCTCAGGGGTTTCTGTCCTGGCAGAGCTGGGTGTTCAGGAGGGGAGAACAGGGAGCAGGGCCGGGCTGGCACTGCTGGGAGCACTCATTTCACCCTATGGGCATTTGAGAGTGAGCTCTGACAGGGCTGGGCTCTTCCTTTTTGGGTTGTGGTTGGTTGGTTGGAGTTTTTCTGGTATTTTTGGTTGGTTTGTTTCCCCAATGCTTCCTAAGCCAGGCCTTCCTGTAAAGCCTGCTTTTCTCACGTGTTAGCATGTGAATTGTCTTCACAGCTCCCTGGAGGAGCAGCCACTGTTGCTTTTTCATTCCTACTGTGACAGAAGTGCAGCGTGCATCCAGGATGCTGTGCAGAAACAACCCAGGGGATTTCTCCCAAGCAGAATGGAGTTAAGCAGCGCCTTTGTATCCTTGGGGTCCCTGTCCCCGTTCTTCTGAGGGATGCTCTGCCTGTGGCAGTTTTGGGCTGTCACAGGTTCCAGGCTGAGGGGGAATCCAAGGCAGCTTTTACCTCCTAACAAGCAATTGTATTAACAAGCAGGAAAGGCCTCAGGTCCTGGGAATGATCTGGTTTTTCTTTCTTTGGGAGACTTTGGTTTGCGTTTCTGTGTGGCTCGAGGTGCGTGCCTGTGTGGTGGGCTGGGGTTTGGCTCCAGTGACCCTGCAGGGCTGCCCGGGCAGTTGGTGGCAGTTGCTGGTGACGGTTACAGAAGAGCATCGCCTGCAATTCTTGTGCCCAGGGCTCGTTAAGAACAGGCTGAAGTTCCTCAGACTGTTCTGTGCTTGGGAGGCTCCTCTGTCCCCGAGTGTTGATGTGGTGCTAGAGTTTAATAGTGACCTGAGAGGACTTAGAGCTTGGCCAGAGGTCACCTGGAATATTCTGAGCCCCACGTAAGTACAGGGAAGGAGTCACAGTTGTTGTAATTCGGTTTAACAGGGCAACCTTACCATGACAAAACAAAACAAAATCTACCCCAGCAAAAAAAGCCAAACCTCTTAAGGTCCGTGGTCTGTAAAGGGTACAGGTTCCTTTTGGGGGTTTGAGAGAGGCAAGGAAATGGCTCATGGCAATTTCAGCAGTTACACTGTAAATAAAATAACTCTTGGCACGCCGGTTTGTAAGAACTGCTGTGTATGTAAATGTGGCGCAGCAGAAGTGGCCGTGGCTGTTAAACTCTGTGCAGGGTTTAGAGCCTCCTTAGGCTGGGATTGCAGCACAAAATGGCTTTTTGGTTGTGTTGGGGCAGTAACAACAGGGCAGTTGCCCTGAGTTTCCTCTCACAGACTGCCTTTCAGCAGTGTGGAGAAGCACCCTGGTGTAACTGTGGAGCTGAGCTGGAGCTGTGGCTGCTGAAGCTCAGAGCAGGTTTCCTGTGGGTGCTCACAGATCTGCAAGTGCAGACACGACTTTTCTTGCTGCGAGCGGATTTGAAGAAATTTGTGTGTAGACAGCAGTAACTGTCTTGTCAAGAGCTGGGTATCAGTTCCTCTCGCCGTGTTTGTGCCAAGAAAACAGCGCATGATGTGCACAGGAACAGAGCCTCACCTCTCGCCTGACCAAAGGTTTTGTGTTCAGATAGAGCTGGGGTGCTTTGATGTCCGAGTGCAAACAGTCAGAACTGGGTTACAGACACTCAGCGCTGCTGCTGGCAGCAGTGGGAGGTGACCTTTCCTGCTGACAGCCCGGCCAGTGCTTCGTCTCCTCTGCTGAGAGATCTCCAGGTGGCTGCTGGCCCCTTGGAGTTCTCCAGCTCACTTTCAGTTTAAGCTGCCTCTGGTCAGGTTTTTGTTTTACTGGAGGTACCGCCGGGGTTTTGGCTGGGATTGCACACACTGACAGAGACAGGGAAACTTGTGACGAGCGCTGCAATTGCTGACACACAAGGAAAACAGTGTTGGGACAATATTAAGCTGTTAGTTTGTTCTCCATGAACCTACTCCCTTCCTCTTTCCCCTTGTGCAAGGCCAGATCCGAGGGGAGAGCTTGATTTCCATGGAGCTCTGAAGACAGTGTTAAGTCCCCTTTTAAAAATAGGTTCAGCTTAGCAGGGGGTTGGTGTGTTAGACTCACTGCTTGCCTAAGCTGGGAAGTTGTGTTGGATTGGCTTTTAGGAAACACTTGTCATGTTCACATCTCCACGTGTTCTTAAAAGTAGTTTAAGGCTTCTTTGTGTTCAATCCGTGCGAGCCGCCAGTGTTCTCCAACCTGCTTTAAAAGCTGACTTGGATGGGTGAACTCAGAGTCAGAGAGAGCTGCTTCCAAGTGTTTGTGGCACCTCTTGGTCGTGAGTGTCTCTTGAAAAAACAACTTAATGTACCCATTTAATCTGTATAATCTCATTAAGCCTGTTTATGGTTAGTTTGTGTTCCAAGTGTGTGGATACCTGGGAGAGCCGGAATTGCTCCTTTGGAGCGGTTTTTCCAGCAGGTGAAATGTTTATGTGTGCTCAATGGCTAATGCTGTCAGAAGTGGGGAATGCTGCTGATTGATAGTCTTGTGTCTTTGAGGGATTACATCTTTATTTAATATTTCTCAGATTTGTGTGTCTGTGTTTAATATTCTTCCAATAGGGTCGGACTCATGCGAAGTTATGAATTATTCGCGTTTGTTATGAGTCGTGTGTCTCGAAAGCAGCACATTTTCCAGCCCTTTGAAGATACGCTGTCTGTCACTTCTCAGTGCTCAATCTTTCATGAGCTGAAGTGCGTGGGTACAGGATACAAAGTGTTACAGGATTCAGGGGAAGCGCTGAAAGCCGAAAACTGCAAGTTAACAGGTGCTTCCCAGATTTTAGCTGCGAGAAGAGAAGGTGTGCAGGGGTGGATGTGCACATGCCTTTGAGCAGTGTCAGGAATTACTGACAGCAAGTCAAAGCCGTATTTCTTCAGATTTCCAGCTTCTGTTGTTTATTGTCACGACCTTAATGTTTCTTCAGCTAGGTGTTCTATTTAATTATGATGTTTATAGTAAATATCAGCTCCCTTGGCTGTGTGCTCAGGCCTGTAGCATGCGGAGTGCTTTGCTTGTAACTGCATCCCTTGTCTCAGTTCATTATCTGTTAATGGTACTCGACATGACAGGCTTGTTTTGATAAATGGAGCCTGCCAAGAAAGCTGGGATGGATTTTGCAGGCGGAGGAGTCGAGCTTTATTTCATTGTGCAACACCAGAGGACTGATGCACGCTGGACCAAACACCACAAAGAGCTCTCTGAGAGTGAGAGGTCTCTGGGCAGTGGTTCCAACCCTGTCCATTCAGGGAATCTCCACTCAAGGTCTCCTCTTTCCAGTGTATTTTCCTGACCCATGTGAACAAAGATTTTGCCTAGTCTTGATGGGCTTTGTGAATGTGTAACGGACATTTCCCTCCCTTTTTCAGATATCCAGCTTTTCAGAAATGCTGTTGTAAGGTTTATAATGCTGTGACTAGTAAAGGTGTATTTCATGACCAGGAAAATATCTTTTATAGTCCATTTTCAAAAGACAAGATAAAAAGTCCCTATTGCAAAATGGAGCTTGAGGCTGTACTCTGTGCATGTTTTTCATTTTAGTCTCTGAAATGGGGGCAGATCTCCATATCTCCTAGGAAAGCCAATTAGTGAAAGTTGAGTTGTCTCTGATGTCAGTGATTGAGTGCTGTGGCTGTTCTGCTCATTCAAGGATCTCCAGTATGCTGTATACAAACAGATGGGACTTGAGATGATTTCTCTGCCATCTCCCACACTGCTGAATTCGGAAGTTGGTTTGTGTTGGATTTGCAAGACGGTGTCTGAGATTCAAGAATAGTCTCCAGTTCTGTTGCTGTGCTCAGGCTGCCAGATGCTGTGCTCTGCACTGTTTGAACAACTTTCATCCTGATGGGATACAAAAAAATCCATGCATTTTAAAGTTGTTATTATTATCTGAGTGCGTTTTTCCAATATATACTGACTTTAGGGATTTGTGATCCAAGCTGGCTGGGTCACCTGCCCTAAAGGGATAAGGTGTTTTTGAACGAGAACCATCAAACAGGGTGTTTTTCAAATGATGAAACCTGGCCTGAATTAACTTCCTGCTGGAAAGCTCTTTTGGAAGTCATTAGGAGTAAACGCTGATTTAAATACACTCTGGAGCAGTCAGTTCCCTTCTATGATCTGCCAGGTGTTGGGCCACATTTGATTAGAAAATTGAGGAGTGAGGATAAACACGATGTGGTTGCTTTGTGGTGACTTGAGGATTGAGTTTCAGCTCTGGCAGGTTTGGAGCTATCACACGGCTACTTGGTTACAAAGCTTGTTTTGCACCAGGTCTGGTGAAGACAGGCTCCAGTTCAGGAGCTGTTGTACGATGAATATTGCAGGAGTGCAGCTCGTGCCTACACCACCCTCAGTTTGTATTGATCACAGCAGTCCCGTGACGCGGCAAGGGCGTGTTGGAATTAATCAGCTGCTTCGCCTGGGTGGGTGGTTTTAGGAAGCTATTTCTAGAAAGTACAGAATAAATTTCAAACTTGGATCTTTGTCTCCTGAAGGACTCCTGGGCTCTAGTATGGAAGTGGTATAAATGTGTTTGGATAAATAGGGGGAAGATACACAACTACAAATAATTAGCAGCCTCTGGAAGGATGAAGTTGGCAGGCAGTACTTGAGGGTGTTGCTCTAATTAACCGGGTCTGTGAACCTTAATGATTATCATTTTTTCGAATTTTTTTTTTTTTTAACTTGGCTTTGTAAAACCAGCTCTGAGGTGGTGTACTCCCATATTTATTTTATAGGTAAAATATTACTGTACGGCTAGGAAATGGATTTGCTTGGCAGGGATAAAGTGTGCGTTGCCCCGAGGTAATGGATTACATAGATGACTTGTTTTGCATGTTATTCTGCAAGGGAAATAGCAGAGCTTTGCTCTAAAATTAAGTCGGCACTAACAACTGAAAGGTCATGGTTGTGGTGTTGAGGAACAACACCAGCCATTGGGAGATGAGTTACAGGTTTGCGTGGAGATGCACAGTAAGATAAATATTCATTCTTTTAAAAAAAGCCAATTACATACAATTAAAAGGAACATGTTTGGCTGAGCAGATGAATTTCTGCCTCTAATGGGGGGAAGGAAGGCGTCGTAGGAAAGATTTTGAACAAAATGGCTCACTAATTGAATGCGCTGCAGCCAAATCCCTGTGCAAAGGGTCTCTGAACGTGGCCCTGGCCAGCATCCCTTCCTCGCCCATGCCGGGGCTGAATGCCGCGCGTGGAGGGCTCCTCCGGCCCCCGATTTATCTGCATTTCCCCACCCCCTGTGTTATGCTTGGCGGCGAGGGGCCGTGCATTGATATTCGTGCTGCACCGCGGGCTGGGAGCGCCGGGCGCCCGGGGGATGCTTCGCCTCCGCGCTCCGCCGCTCGCAGATGCATTTTCTCGCTGACCACGCTCTTCAAGCGCTGCCATCAATCACGGGGCTCCCGGTTCCGGCGGGGCCGAGCGAGGAGGCGGAGCGGGGCCGCGGCGGGTGCCGGTGCCGAGCCGCCCCCGGTGCCGAGCCGCCCCCGCCGCAGGAGCGGCCCGGTGCCGGTGCGTGGGGCCGGGCGGGGCGGGGGGCGGCGGGCCCGGGACGCTCCGCTCCGGGCGCAGCTGCTCGGCGGCGGCGGAGGGGCCTCCTTTTGTTCACCGGCTGCGCTTCCCGGCCCCGCTTCCTCCGTGCCTGCCCTTCCCGGAGCCCTCCTCCTCCTGCCGCTGCTCCTCCCGCCGGGCTCCGCCGCCGGCAGCGCCGGGCCGCGGCTGTGCGGGGCCGGAGCGGGGCAGGGGCTCGGGGCTCGGGGCTCGCCCGCAGCCGGAGCCGCGGTGAGTGCCCCCCGTGCCCGCCGGGGGTCCGGAGCGGGGCCCGCAGCCGATGGATTGGGTGACTCGGTGCCTTACAAGTTGTATTCCCACGAGGAGAATTAAGGTTGCTCTTCAAGTTGACTAATTGTTACCTGGCCAACGATAACTGCCTGGATGGAGGAAAGGCTTGACTTAATTCTCTTTTCCGCTCTGGGTTACTCCAGGTTTTTTTTTGTTGTTTTTTTTTTTTTTTTTTTTTTTTTTTTTCCAGAAAAAGTTGGATCGACTTGGTAGGTGAGGCGTGGGTAGGTTGTTACTGTCCTGGGAAGTTCAGAACGCTCTAAAGGCTGCACGGGGGGTTTTTTTTCCATAACAAATGCTTTACCTCCCTGTTCTAAATATAAACAGTTCGGGTAACCGGACTGCTGTGTTTAATTCTCTTTTTTAAAAGCAAATGAGATAAGGAGATAAGGATTGCATTTTCCTTATCCTGGAAGAAAGTACTTTCTCATTACGCTTGGTACAATGGAATGCCTTTGAAGTACTAATTGGGACAGTGTGTGGTGTAACTTTTTTAACGGTGTTTAATGGTGTTTTAAGATAGTGACAGGAGACCTGCTCGGCCACTTTGTTTCCTGAGGAAGAAACCAGCTCTGCTTTGTTTTGCAATTGGTTTTAAGCTGGTCTGAGTCCATGTGGCTTTGCCGTGCACGGGGCATTGTGTGGCTGGATGGCTCCTTACAGCCATATGGGGCTGCTTTAATTGTCGGGGAGTGGAAATGGCGGGTGACAAGGCCACTTAATTTCTTTCTTTGCTGTTTTAAACTTAACATTAACGTTGGGCCTGAAGTAGACGGAAGTGGAGAATAGAAACCTAGCGAAGTGTAGGTTCAGATGCTCCACAGATACGTTTCTTCTGGGAACTCAGTTTAAAGTCAGCTGGATTTCAGACCCTACAGACAGCACTGTTGCAATGTAAAGCCGTTAATCTGCAGGCAATTAGTTCCAGACGTGCAACCGACTCCACATTTTTCTCAGTTTTTGTTCTTACAGGCAGTCGCGTTTTTGAATCCTTGTGCCCAGTGACTATCACAAGACAGACGTCTGAGATGCCTGACAGCAAGTTGAGAATGGTGTAGGAGCAGCATTTAAAAGCTTTTATTTGTTTTTCCAACCCTGTAATTTAGTAGTGTTTAAACTATTTTATAAAGATCTCTGGGACCAGTGAAAGGTGGTTTTGAGTCCCGGGCACTTGAGTGCTCATTGTGCTCTGGCAGGCTGGGTGCTTGGCAGGCACTTCTCGAAATGTTATTTGATCTGGCAGCAGGATAGAATTGACTTGGATTACACAATTTTTTTTCACCCCCCGGTTGCTGTTTGAAAGTGATGCATCAGCGAGTGTTGTTCGAGAGCGTATTTTAAGACCTAAACTGTGTGTATTGGCTTTAAACAGGATTCCAGAGAGAGGCAGTTCAGAATTTGTCTTGTTTTGTGGTTAGAATTTATGAATTGAGGCAACGGCTGACGTAATCTATCCGACCACTTCCTTTGTGTGTGTTTTAGAGTTGATAGTGCTTTGTTTTGCTTAAAATAGCCAGGACTGTTTCTTGAATACTTTTCTATCTCCTTTCTGCTGTGGCCTTCAGTGTAAAGCAGACAACTTGTTCCAGTTGTGTGTGATTATGTCCCTTTGAGGAAATGGTTCTTTCCTTTTGTCACTAAGGTTCAGTGAATTGCTTGTATGCTAAGTAGATGAGACTTAATTTTAATTAACATAATGATGTGTACAGCTGTTCTGTCAGAACGCATCGCCTGTCTTTGCAATTTTACTACAGGTTGTAGAGAATCCCTTGATGTGCCTCTCAAATCCTCTTTTGCTTATTTTTGTTTGTGTAAAGGTGACAAAGATGAGGCTTTTGTCTCCTGATGTGAGTGGTTAACAGCTCCTTGCCCGAGAGCCTGCGTTTGATTTTTGTGTGTGGGGAAGGAAATAAGCTGTTTATCACTGAACTAATCCTAAACCTCCTTGTCTTTGGGTGGAGGGGGGTTTATGCCACCTATTGTTTTGCTTCAGAACAGCCAGAAGTAACCTGTTGGTTTCTAATTTTTTAATTCTTTAACGGCTGTATAGCTTTATAGAGCCGGCTCTGAGTGTTAGGTCAGTGTGCATATGTTAACTGTTCCTTGTTCTGGGACTTCTTCAGGAGGTACTGAGAGGTCGTGCTGATAACGGTGTATGTTGGATTAGAAGGAGCACACTGTTTAGTTTGTAAAACAGTGCAGAGCAGCATTTTTGTAACTTGTTGATATCTGTGGCTGACAGGATATTTCACCTGAGATCCAGTAAAAAAAGCAGCTGCGAAGGCAGGGTGCAGAAATAGGTACAGGGCGTTGAGGTTGTCATGAAATGCTGTTTTGGCCAAGTGATTTTCAAATGAAGGCTGTGTCTTTGGAGCACTGGGCTGGGCTCTGACAGATGGGTGGGTTAGAAGGTGCTGGCTGGAGCTGTTGGAGTGCCCAGCTGTTGGCTGTGTCCCTCTGCTCGGTGGCCACTGCTACCCCAGAGCGTGCAAACCCTGCCTGGAACTGGGGTTTGAGCTGCTGCTGCTCCCAGCCAGGCACGGTCACTTAAACAAGTTCTGATTCTTCTGTACAGGGATGCACCAGGCAGGAAACAAAAGCAGTTCAGGAGCTGAGCTGAGAGTTGGCTCTCAGGGGTGTGACTTGTTGGGGACTTGGCTCCATCGCTGAGAGTCAGAGTTGGACAGGACCAGCAGCATTTTCTAGGCGTTGGGGGCAGGAATTCCATGCAGCCTGCGGTGCTTGAGGCAGTGCTCTGTACCTTCAGCTTTCTGGAGGCTACAGAGTAGCTCTGACTGCTTTCCTGGGGGTGGCTCACTCGTGGGACTGGGTCAACAAGCTGCAGATCAGTTTTATTAGTTCTTGTGAGCTGTAATGTTTTGGCCAAGATAGCTATTCCTGCTTTAGAATAACTTTTATTTTCATTTGAACCTTGTGTATTTAAAGTGCCAGACTCAGTAAATGACACACGAGAGCACTGAGTAGTTCTAGTCTGTGTTTTAAAGGTAAACAGAATGAGAAGTGGTTTCTAAAGCACTGCAGTGTCCTGGAAGGCGCCCCGGTGCTCTGATGGGAGTCTCTAATACCGGCAGGCGATGGTGTGAGGGGAAGGTTTTCACCCTTGCGTGCAGGGTTGCTGTAGGAATAGGCTGACCTGGTGTGGGAGGGGAGGCTCCTGCAGTTTCTGATCCTGCTGCAGCCCTGAGCTGCGTGTGCTGTGCATGGGAGCACTCAGTGCAGTGGGAAGGCCTTTACCTGGAGCAAGCACCAGCCACTAACGTGCAAATCTTTATTAATATGTATAAAACCATGTCAAGAAGGGGCATTTGGGGACGGAGGGCTGTGTCAGGGCAGCTGGAATCGCAGCTGGCATGGTTCAGACTCGTGTCAACTGGACCTTGCTTAGCCTTGCTCCTTGTTTGGCTGATTCTCCAGTATTTCAGAACACAGGACAAATTTCTCTATTACTAAAGACTGGAAAAGCCTGTAATGACGTAACACTCCCAGTTAAATAATAAAGAGGACCCATAGAGAAAACACTCTCAGATAACTTAATGAGAAATACTGTCAGGCATCTTGAAATGAATCAGAGGGAAATTTGGTTTTTATACTTCAGCTTTCTTAGCAGAAGTGAAACTCTTTCCAGAAGAGTGAACAAAAATAGTAGTTATTCCAAAGTTTGCCTGGGGTAGTGCTTTGAGTTCTGACCTTTGGATACAAAGTGAGAACAAATAGTGTTGAAAAATGTAAATGATTAAAACAGGCTGGCCTTCCTTAGGAAACATTTGTGTCAAGTTTAGCCAAGAAAAGGGCTTGGTAATTGGATAAATGTTTTACTACTGGAAGAGGCAGTATTTGATTGTGATGTGTAGATTTTTTCACTATGTTGTTTTGTGTAATTGGTGCATTTGGAATTCAGGCTTTTTCTAATGTTAGCAAAAGTAAAGAAGAAGTGGAGGCTGTAAATTCAGCATTAACGATGTAGCTGTGCTCTTCTCTTGGGAAGGAATGGCAAATTTTGAAAGGAAACTTGGTTTAATTAGTCTGTGAAAATGGATGGCACTTTCATTTTCATAAGATGACAATATAGTGTGAAATAAACCTGGAAAGTGTTGGTATTGGGGCCTAAAAGTTTGATACTTGCAGGTTTTTAATTCCTTATTTTTCCCTTTTTTAAAATGAACTGACTGTAAAAAGCTGTGATAGGTAAACCTTTTACTGAAAGCAACCAAATTTGGTATAGATAATTGCTGCTTCTGTAACACCAGTTTTGTACATGCAATATATTTTGTCTTAAGTGTTGATTTGAATTTTCTTGAGACTGGCAAGAAAAAATGCCTTTGTTTTGGCAGTGTTTCCTTTGTGAATTTGCTTATTTGTGGAGATCAAAATTACTTGTTTTTTGAAATAAAACTGAAATTTTGTTAAGAGGCAGTCAGTGTTCCAGCAGCATCTGCAGTCTGATAACCTTTTATTCTGTTTAGATGCTTAAAGTTTAAACTGCTTTGTAGTTTGAACGTTCTGGTCAGGTTTTGTGTGCTGATGTTGTTTGGGAAGATCAGGGCCTGATTTTGGGCATTGCTGGGAACTGGAGAAAATGCAGAGTTTTGCCATTGCATTTGATACTTTAATCCATAGATCTGGCACAGTTTAGTCTCCATACAGGTTCATCTAGTTAGTAAAATAAAGGCAATAAAACGTTCTAACACTGCAAAATGAAGTGGCTTTAGGTTCTTCGTGGAGGAGGTTTCAGCATCCTAATCTGATCAGTGCACAGACCCAACATTTACCTGTGCCAGGACCAAGGTGTTACATCCCGTGACTGTGGGAAGTTCACTGTGTTTCTGTTCTTGCTCAGAGCAGGTGTTTTAACCCAAGCACAAATTGAACCTGGGAACTCAGTTGTTTGTGGTCTCTGCTGTTGTGAGGTTTCCTGGATTTGCTCAGTGCTGATGAGCACAAGCAGCCCCAGTGAGCAGTGAAATCACGAGACAGTGTGGAAATGACTGAGCCATAATATGAGTCAATACAATTCAAGCACTTAAGGTTGGGGACTTTTTTTTCAGAGTTTGACATAGTAACAGATCCCTACAGAATTTATTCTTCCAAGCAGTCAAAACACACTGTATTTTGCTCCATTTCCTATTGAAATCTAACAAAGAAGCCAAAAATCAGGTTTCCATTTCCTGGTAATAAAGCTATTCCTTTGAGATTAGAGCTGGGAATGGATTTTTTTATATATGTATGGCAGTTCCTGCTTAATAATTGAATGCTCTTTGGTGTCTTGTGTGCTGATGTGTGAGAGTATGTGAGGCAGACTCATCTTCCCTGTGTGTTTAATATCAGACTGCTGTAACTGGCTTAAAGTTGGAACCCCAGTCCAGGCTTGTAGTTAAAACAGATATTAAAGAGTTAAGAGCAGCCCAAGGTTATGAGATTGTTGGGAAAGCAATTGCCCTTTCCCAGTGCAATAAAGTAATTATGACTGGTGTATGAAAATGGGGTGCAGTCTGTTTGAACATTCTGGCTGCCTGTCTTTACCAGAAATTGCATTGTCCCCTTTTGTGTTGATCTCATCATTTGCATATTCAGAGCATGTTCGATATTTGCCACTTGCAGCTGGAAATGCTAAGCAGCATTTAAAACCCAAATTATGCCATCTGTTTGTGTGGGGTTTCGGTGAGGTTTTTCAGATCTTGGCAGTGTTTCACCTTGGGTCTGCTCTCTCCACGCTGGAACGTATCACTGAGGGAATGAAGGTGTGTTGTGGGTCAGACTGGAGGGATTCTTTCATGAAGGGATGGAGGAGCTGCAGCTGAGCAGGGCTCTCGCACCTTCATCTCTGGTGGGGTGTTCCTGTGCTGCCCTTGCCTAAGCAAAGGTGCTGTTTGCAACAACCAGTCATGATGTTCTGGTTTTGACTCGAGTACCATGAGATCAAATGCTCCCGGGAAGTTTTTAACATTAAAAAACCTGAGTTTTAGTCCTTGTGCAAAAATGAGAGCTGTGATTTGAATTATTGTCGTTTGTGACTACAGTAGTGTGAAAGATAAGTAGAGCTGTGACTTTAAGTCAAACTGGGCCTGATTTACCTTGGGATTGGTAGTTGCATTGGGATTTAGCAGCATGGCCTGGTCACAGGCACCATGGGGTGATAGCGAGGGTGGGGACCTCGTGTGTCATGTCAGGTTTGTCCGCTGGTACCTGGGAGCCAGAGGCTGTAGTTTGCTCTAGGAAGATGTACAACCTCCATGGAACTGGTAAAAGCAGTTCTCGTGGGTTTTTAAAAGCAAGGAGTCAGCAATGTAAATGGGAATGCAGCTAAACATGTACATGCTGAACTTTAGGGTTCGGCTTTTTTTAACAAACACTGCAGTATAAAGTTCTATTTTGGCACAAAGCTTGATTGAATCCATGCTTTTGGCTGGGTTCTTCTCTTCTGAGGACTTTCTGTGGCATCTGAGATGCCAAAGGTAAATATAACTCTTGTTCTGTTCACTCGTGGGGGAGCTCACAGTGGTTTAGGGTTTCAGGAGCATGACAAGAGTTCCTGACAGGGAAATCTTTTCTCAGTGCACATCTCAGCTCAGTGTGAGTGTAGAGAGTTGTTGGGGATGAATTATAAGTACTGTGTGTTTGTTAATAAAATTCTGAGGGCTTTATCCACTCTGTGGAACCCACTCTGGGATGTGCAGTGTGGAGTTGCTGTGGCTCTCACAGCAGAGCCCTTCCATGGAAGTTTAAAGTGTTCTAACTGTTCTGCTTGGGCAGATAAACAAGTGCTTTAGTCCAAGAGATGATGAATAATAAAAACTTCCTCATGGTTATCTTTAGGAGAGAGTTGAAACTTTTCCTGCCTCTTTCAGCCTAAACGGTGCTTGTGACAACTTCAATTTATTTTTGTTTTGAAGCATAATGTGTGAGGAAGGTAGTGGTTATGTTAGGATTTTTTTTTTTTTTTGCCTAGATTTATATTGGGATTTTTTTCTTAGAACTCTTGCTGTGGTTTTTGCTTTGTTTGGGGTTTTTGCTTTGCTTTGATGTGTTGTTTTCTGGAGGTTTTGGTTTGGTGGGGATTTTTTTGTCCCCTCTCCAAAAAGGCTGTTCGTTTGTGGGAAGTTTTTTTTTTTTAAACTCCGAGCAGCATGTGTGGAGTTATCCCTGTCTGGGAAGCAATGGACAAAGAAATAATACACACAGCACTAGTGGGAAATAATGGAAAGTTTCTCACTTGGCTGTTGGGCTGAGAGCTTGAGAAATACCCTTCTAAGAGTTTCTTTTTTCTTGGTCTTATCAATACCATTAGATACTAAAGTGCTCTACGTAACTTTTTATTTCATATTTTGAATAAAAAATAGTACATAACTTTGAAAACAGTTTTTAAATGTCACTTCCAGCAAAGTTCATTCTGATTCAAAGGCCAGATCAGCATATGTGAGAAGCAGTCAGCAAGTAATAAATCTCAGCATAGCTGTGTGTGTTATCTCAGGGGAGAGGCTGGAGGACTGGAGGAGAAAACAGCCTAATCCCTCAAGTGCTGGGTAGATTTAATTAGGTCCCAGTTGCTTGGGCAACTGGCACCTAGTGAATTTTCTTGTGTAGTATTTTGAAAGTAGCTCTTAAGTCAGCTCCTGATTAGGTTAGTGTTTCAGGAAAACACTGCGTGACAGGACATCCTTCTCACTCCTGCTTGTTCAGCTGCTGAATGCTCACGTGCAGTAAATGATGGAAACTTCACAGTCAAGAGTCTTCAAAGCTGAGCTTTCACAAGGAAAACTTCAGTGCATCAGATCCCTAATAAATCATGTAATTTGTTTTGCTATCTTTGGTTGCTGAGGGATCAGAGGTTTTCATTTGAAAGAACAAGGAGATACGGTAACCCCAGTTTGTTATTGTGGGAATAAAGAAGGTCTTAAAAGACTTTCCTTGGTCAGAGTGGATCAAACACTGCTCTGAACAGTTTATGGTGCTCTGCCTAGTCTGGTGTCTCGTCCACTATAGACTGCAAGTTGCTTTATTAAATATTTAATGTTGTTTCAGAGCTGTTATTGGTGTCTAGCCTTAAAGCTTCACCTTGAAAGTAGAGTCAGGAGGTTCATATTGCTTCATTTCAGGAAAACAACCTCCATTTGGAAGTGTGATCTTCATTTGCATGTCATGGAGTACTAGCATGTCATTATGAAAGCTGGGGAAGGTTTTTTTTTTCAATTTTATTTCGTGCATACAAGGCCACAAACCCAAACTGCTGCCCACAGTACCTCTGCCGTGTCCTGGTTTCTGCTGGTGGCAAGTGATGAGCTGTGGTGGTACCACAGTGTGAACGAGGCCACCACATTTCATGTGTAGCTTAGTGGTTATTTGCATTGGTTATTCTGTGCTTAATGGCTTAAGGTCTTACTCTGCAGCCTTGTTCTCTGCAGCTTACAAGATCAGACCTAAATACAGGGATCCAGCTCATGCTGCCACAGCAGATCCTGCCTGAGTCACACATGAGTTCAGAGCCTCTGCTGAGAGCCCTGTGAGTAGAAATTATATTAATGTCTGAAGCATGACCAAAGCCAGAAGTTATTTTGTGCAGTGTTAAAGTATTTCCTCTTGGTGTAGATTAGAAGCAGATTAATCACTTGGAGCATTTCTTAATATTTTTTTCCTCTTATGGAAGATGCAGCCAGTGGTGAAGTCCCTTGTTCAATTGGGCTCATTAGCAGTGGGCAGCTGGGCACTGATGGGGTCATTCCTGTAGCAGAAAGATTGCTGTTTGAACATAATATTATAGGGTTGGAGCACCCCATGTGTGAGAGCTGAGACTGGTCCTTTTTTAAAAAAAATAGTGCTTGAAATCTACTCAGGAACTCAACTGGTTGTTGCCCAGGAGCAGCAGCAGCAGCATGGGGGACATTTCAGTTGTCTGTTTTTTAAAGGAACCTCTCTGACTTCCAGAAGAGTGAACCAGACTTAAGGGAAAAAGCCTGTGGAAGCTTTTGTGCAGTGAGAAGTCATTGGATGGCCTTGAGCCACTGAGAAATGTGGCATCTGTGGAGTTTGGGAAGTGGGCAGTGTGGGGGCTCTTTGGGAAGTTCACTTCGGGCAGGGGGATGTGTGAGGGACACCGAGATGCAGTTCTGGGGTGAAAATATGTTGGAAGTCGAAGGCTGACATTGACAGCTTTGGTTTCTCTCACTTAAGGTCATGCAAGAGCTCATATGATCCCTTGAAACACAGACCCTCTTTGCAAATACCTTTTAACACGTGTTTGGAGCTCTTCAGCAAGAACCCAGAGGGATAACGAGCTGCTGCGTGGGACTGCTGTAGGCAAACTTATTTTTAAGCAGTACATCTCACAACTCTGTGCTTATTCTTTCTTGCACAGGATTGTGTCTGTTTGCTTTTCAAATCATTTTCCTGCTGCCTCGTGGCAGAACCTGCTCGTGCAGGCGGAGATTAAAGATCAAAGGTCACGCTTGCACTAGCGAGGTTTTACTACTTTAAATACTGAGTATTTATTAGTGTTTTCTGCGAGTGCAATAAAGGAAGTGAGGTGTAATTGAATCCATCTCAGTTGTTGAGCATTCTGAGCTGATGAGGAATAGGCTGCAGCCAGGCTCTAATGTGAGACAGGGCTCAGGCCTGCATTTCACACATGAATAAGCACTCTTAATCTCCTGATTACAACAGCGCTGCTGTGCCGGGCAGGAGGTTGGAGGGAAGGAAACTCTGACGTCTGCTCTGTCATTAACCGAAATAAGCTGCTCCTCAGAGAAAATGAGACCAATGTCTGAAATTAAAGGCAGTTTCTCCAGACAGAAATATCATCTGTCTTCATGCTTATGCATAAAGTGTTTTAAAACAGTGGACAAGAAAAAGTGTCCTCTTAAATATCTCTTGCTCATCCTGATAACCTTGCACCATCCTCCACCCTTTGACTGAAAGAGCAGGATTTCTTTGTTTCCACTGTTTTGGAATTTTATGGAGCACTTAAGTGGCACAGCTTTAGTTAGTCTTACAGATAGTCTCTAAATCTCAGGATGCTGCTTTCTTTAGAGAGAAATTGCTTTAATTATAGGCACGTTTCCCTGGGAATGTCTGGTCAGGCAGCTCATGGTGGGAGCCCCCCCTGCAGTTACTCCTCCCTTTTGAGAAGCTCAGATGCACAACTGTGTCTGGAGTTAAATAAAACAGCTCATGTGGCTGAAGACCAGAGGTTTTGCCTTTCCTGCTCAAAGGGGTTTTCCAAAAATAACCTGATCTACTTCTCTTTTGGGTGATTTAAATAACTATAGTTTGAAGCTTTCTGGAGGATGAAAGGCTTGCGAGGGGACAGCTGAGTGTTCAGCCATTTAAAAATGAAACATCCAGTGGAGAAGAGCACAGCTAAATACATACAGGGAGGGACAGTTTGGTAGATATTTGTAGATGTGTTCCAGAGATGGAAGCACCAAAATAAAATTTAGAATGGAAACTGGAATTAGTTGAGAGTTTGAGATTAGTTACAGGTGCCTGCAAAGCAGCAATGGGCTTGTTCTATAAACATGCACAAATGAATGTGTTCAGTATTGTGCAGGATTCATTTTTGTCTTAAAATAGGTGACCTAGAGACAGGCACAGGGATGTGGTGTACTGGTAACTTTGATAGTCAGGCATCCCATAAAACCAGGGCTGTTGTAAGAGGGACATGTGGTTCTGTTCCATGCGAGGATTCTTTCCTGTTACCATTAGCTCGGCTGTTACTGTGTGCCAGGAATTTCTCTTTATGCTTTGATTTCTTTGTTGGTATTTCCCAGGTCTGAATTTACAGCACTTTGGAATGGTTTTATTTCACCTATTTTTGTAAAAATACTACAGACTTCTTTTTTTTTGCCACAGGCTTGCCAGTTAAGAAATCCATATGCATGCTTTCAGGGTTTATCCTTTTTGCTTCCCAAAGTCTGTCTATCTGTTCAAAATAAACTGCTGTGTATAACAACAAGTTTTTGTTCAACTTTAAAAAAAAATCTTTATTTTCTGTTTTAAATGTTGTTAAGCAGCCTCATAATGCAGATGTTTTTGTGGCTCCAAATTACTTCAGGTTCCCCAGATAATTGTTCTTGTTTTAACAGCAGCTTCTGCAGGTCCTGTGGGCCTGTTCTCCCCTAACAGGGGAGTTATCCTACATTATAGGAGGGAGTTATCCTATGTTATATGGTCATTTTTTAAAGTTCTGTTTTTTTAATGGTGTGGTGGGATGACTGCTTTACATTACTCAGCCCTATATTGTGGTAATCATTTACATTAAGCCTGAATGACTTCAGAGAAGGGTAAATACATGGCTTCATATTTATTGTCTGTTTGCTCCCATGTGTTATGACTACAGAGGCCATTAAAGCAGCTTTTGGAATGACAAGAGGAGCTCTGAGCATCCCCTTAATGGCACGGATGGGTGCAGTGGGCTGGGATCTGAAGGGCTGTACTCCACTCCTGGCTCTGCAGCTTGGTTGCTCTCTGCTTCTGAGGTCACCCCACCAAACCACCCAGCCCTGAAGCTCCTTGGGGAGTGTGATGGGATTTGGGAGAGGCTGCCCTCAGTGTTCTGTGTATCACAGCGAGGTAAATGAGGGCTGAACAGTTCAGGTGGTGACCAGAGCAGCAGCCCTGTCACAGCGAGTGTGCAGGCAGCCCCTGCTCTTTCCTACCTTCCTCGCCAAACTGTAATAAAATAGGAAGTGTAGCTAATTTATCTGCTAATTTTGGTGGTGCAGAAACTTTCTGAGACTGTATTGATTTTATGTTGCTGCTCTTGAACTAGTGTGGGGAGAAAATGTGGCTTATTTGGAATGACATGACTTTTGTGGGAGCCTGTGTGTAAAGCTGTCTAAAAGCAGGTGTTCTCACATCACTGTTGTGAATGTGGTGCATAAATTGCCCATCCGTTTCTGGAGGAGGTAGGACCTGATATGTTCACACCAAATCTTATCCCCAGTCCTTCAGTCTGCTCTGTGGTCAAAGCTGACTCTTGTATAGCCCTTACTGAACTTCTGACCTCTCACAAATAGAAAGTTGTTCTCCTTGTCCTCCCTGTGCCCATTAGAATAACACAAAGGGAGATGTTACTTTGCTGTCTTGGGTCCTTACCACGCCAATCCTTAAAGATCCTCGTGATTGCCTGATTTCCCTGGCAATTTCCTCTTGAAAATGTGACTCCCAGCCAAATAACCTGTCTCTTTCCTCTTGATAAATGCAGGGATGTTTTGGCCTTGTGAAATCTTGCTTTGCAGCTCTTCCCCCGTTCCTTTGAGTTGTGTGGCATCGAGGTTGTGTTGAAGAGAGGGATTTATGATCTTAGCTGAGCTGTCAGCCTGCATGGCTCGTGTGCCCGGATTTCGGAGCGATGCCACAGCATCCCTGGCCAGGCTGCGTCGGCGTGGGTGGAATGTGCAGGGGCACTGCCCGGCTGGGAGCTGCAATCTGGCTCAGAAATGTGAGATGGGCTGTTTGCTTTGCTCAGGTCAAGTTGGGTAAATAGCAGGGGGGAAGAAAAGGTCACTGTCTGTCATGGGAAACACCTTGAATTGTCTGCCTGGACTCGTGACCTCCCAGCTCGGAGGGGCTGATGGAGCCAGGGCCTGTCTGGGGCTTCCTCTTCCCCCTGCCCTGGATCCACTGGGGGTGATTGGCGCAGAGCAGTTCAAAAGGAACAAACACACTTTAATTTCGTGTACTTAGAGAGCTTACAAGGGCTGTGGGCTGTAAAAATGTAACTCACAGTGACCACTGCCAGCCACAGTGTTCCAGGGCTGTGTTTGTGTTGTAAACTCGAAACGCCAGGGAAGGAGATAAAGAAGACAACTGATAAGAGGCACATAAATCACTGGAGAGACTCCTAAGAGCTTTTTAAAACTTCCAGCAAATCTTCTTCCAGGAGGGTCTCACACTTGTCCCCTGAGCATTCAAGAATAGGCAGTGGGACCCCTTCAGCACCCACTGGGTACCAGCAGGACTGGCACAGAACAGAGGAGGAAAATTAGCATTTTTGCTGACTGGGGCATTAATGTTGTGAGGAACAAGTTCTCTGTGTGTCTGTGTACTACTGGCAGGGAGAGATCTGTGTTCTGGCTCTGTGTGTGGTGGTTGGTTGGGCAATTCTGTTGGTAAACCCAGCAGGATCTGGATTTTCAAAGTTGAGGTGAGTGTCTTTAGTAAAATCTCACCCCAACAGTGAAATACTGTCCAAGAGTAATGGGGTAAAACACTTGCTGTATCCTTTTTTCCCTTTTCTTTTCGTATTTCGCCCCTCCTCTGCTGATCTCTCACTGACTTTGCCCTCAGTCTGCAGCTGCTGGGTGTGTGTTGCCATGAGCACAGTGCCTGGCAGTTTGAGATGATGAATGGACCCTGGGAGTGGGGAATATTCTGAGGGATGTCCTGCATGAGCTCTTAAAATACTTGGTCCCTCTGAATATCTGCAGCTCTTATTTTCCATGGCAAACAGGCAATAGGGAAAGAATGTGGGAGAAAGTTGATAACAGATGTTCCCAGTCTTTTCTGAAAGCTGAAGGTTAAAGGTGTGTGGCTCCCCTGCAGTTAATGAGCTTTATCGTGGACCTGGGATCGCAGGGAGTGTGGGCTGTGTGGAAACTCCCCTGCTTGGAGCAGGCGTGTGAGGGTTTGAGCACAGCTCTTGGATTCCTGGAGTTCAGCTCTTCATTCTCTCTGTGGCAGCTGAGATTTCCTTTCCTTCATGTTTGACTTACTGGTGTTATTTTTCACAAATGAAGCTTTTCTTAAAGCAGCTCTTAAAACCTTATAAATATACGGGGAAACCTTTATGGGCTGTTTTCTCTTTTCCTTTTTTTCTGAGTTTTAATCCCTTGCACTTAAACTGAGTTAAAATTCTTCCTTGACATCAAAATCAGGAAAGCTCCATGTCAGGAACTCTAGCAGTGGCAGCACATAGTTCCTTTAATCTGGCATTTGCTGAAAACAGTGCCTTTTTATCTGGCAATATGAGACTAAAAGCTTACAGAAGAATGGTCCTGTTGTGTTTATTAAGACTGGTAACACATGACCAAACAAATCTTGTTAAAAGATTTATCTGTCTAGCTTAAATAAGAGAAAGGAGCTCTTCTCCATATTTTTAGTTGCCCTGCATTCTTAGATGCCTTCCTGTTACAGTCTCGTAGCATTTCTGGTGGACTTGCTTTCACATTATCTTTAAAACCTGACTCTTTAATTCTGGTTAAGAGGTTTAAGTACTTAATGTGCAGAGAGGTGCTGTATGTGCCTTTTGCTCTGACAGGGGTTTCCAGGTGTACAGCTGAAATAACTGTGTGGAACAGGTAACTTGGAGTAGCAATATCCTCCTCTCCAGGCTGGGATTGGAGTGTGAGAAGGGTTTTGTGGCTGTAAAAAAGGTTGAAACTTTAATTTAAACTAGGTTTAAAATGCTGGGGGGAAAAAAACCACCCTGAACCAGGTCAATATGGGGTAACAATCAATTGAAAATAATGATTATGAACTTCTGCACTTCAGATTATTAGATGAAGTTAAAGGTTAAATCATGCCTGCTGGATTTCTCCAAAATCCTGGTGGGAGATTCTCGTTTCCTCAGTTTCTTCATCACTGGAGACCTGAGCATTTTAACAGGAACACCAGCAGTTGGATACGATGGGAAGTTGTCAGTATCTGCGTTTTCTGCTATAAAGCAGAGAACAGGAGACTTTAGTGAGTAACTCTGCAAACACGTTTTTGGTTCGTGTTTGATCTCTAAACAATTTAAGATAAAAAAGACTTTGCAAGTCTGATAGCAGAGTGGGTGGAGATAAAGAAAGTTATCCTAGAGTGGACATAATAAACTTACTTGGAGAAATGGCCATATCCTGAGGCTCTAGTTAAAAAATAACAACAGAAATGTCTTAGAGTGTGATTGCAGTGAAGTTATCATTTTTCCTGGGTTTTTCAACTTGCATTGAGCAAATAATGGATGGGGGCTATTCTGCCACTCCTTTGTATGCCACACTCGACCATTGCAAAGTGATTGTTCCCCTTTCAGCTTAAATGACTTCTTCCTGAGATGAATTCCCTGTGGAAGGAGCAGTAAACCAGTATCAGAGGCAGTTAATGCCCTTCAGCCTGTGGTGCTGTAACCTGAATGTCTTTGCTGTAGCAGAATGACAGAAGCAGCTGCTTTGGTGGGGTTTGGTACAGAGAGAATGAGCAACTGCCAGTGAAAAATGACTGGAAAACCCAAGGCACAGAGCTTGCCAAAACCCACCCCAGAGTTTCAGTGCATTTGCCTCTGCTGCCCTAATCCCGAGTTGAACATCTGTGGGATTGCTGCACACGTGATGTGCTAGCCCAGTTTACTTCAGGGAGCAGAAAAAAAGGCTCACAGTGCTTCTGTAGTTTCTGGGATGGTGGTTTTTTGGGTTCCATGCTCATTCATAATTACACAGAGAGTGGCACAAGTGCTGAGCCCACTCAGCAGCTGTAACTGGTGAGTGGTATTGAGTCAGCAGATGAGTTTTCACAGTGCTCACATCTTGGTAAAGAGTGATCAGGCAACACGTTGAGTTTGCAGCATCTTCCTGTTCCAGGGTGGTTGGTGGGTGAAGAAAGAATGTGTGAGATGTGTTCTTTTCCTGTTACAGCTACTCTGAAAGTTATGGAACTGCTGTATTCTTAGACAGAAGTAGTCAGTGCTTCATGGTGATGTTGGTTTAATCCTGAAAATCTTTGAAACTGAGTATTTGGAGTGAAATAGTCTTGGAAATGTGATATATTTATGTAAGAAAGCAATGGCTATGAAAATTACTTTTTATGGGATCCCCTGAAATGGGAGCTGGGAGGAAAGTGGCTGTTTGAGTGGAAATTTCACAGATGAACAGACTGAGCAAAGTGTGGTACACACAGATTCTTGCACAGCCCTCCAGTAAAGGAAATAATCTGAACATGGTCGTTTGTTTAGTCACTGCTATTCCTCTATGCAGAACTGTGTTGTGCAAAGAAAAGAAACCCAGGGAAAAAAAATCTGCACAATAATTGGACTTGTAATAAAAACACTGAAGTACTTTGAATCTCATCTGAGGGAACAGCAAGGACGTAACCCTGCAGCTCTGTGGGCAGTTCTGGTGGGTGCTGCAGGGCTGCTCCCTGGTTGCTCATGGGCAGAACTGGGGTCCAGCAGTGTTGCCACCACAGTGTCACCCCTGGTGTTTGGAGGCTTCTCCTGGCAGGATGGAAATGGCAAAGCAGGGCCAGGGGAGGTGATGTGGGGTGGGACTTTTGTAGAGTGCTTTACCCACCAGGCACCTGGAGGTCGCTGGGTTTGATGTGGTGTCGACCTCAGGACGGACTCCAGTGGTGTAAAATGGTTCACTTGAGCTTTACTTTCAAATTAAAGTTGAGCAAGGAGCAGCCTGCACTGGAATTGTGGCTTTCTCAGAATTGTTTGCACAGCTCTGGCTCCTCTAGACCCAGATAATACTGAGGTGGAGCTCAAAATGTTTCAGATGTAGGTAAAATAAATATGGATGCATTATCTGTCAGTCACTAATCAACGTTTTTGTTTGTCGTTAAGACAGGAACTTTAAAATCGTTTTTCCTTTATGTTTAGAGGTGTGGGGTGGTTGGCACCTTCTTAGCTTTTCACCCTGAGGCTTCAAGGAAAAGCCCTGTAGCTGGCCAGGTTTCAAACCTGCTTTCCCCAATAATGAAATATTGTGGTGACTGATGGGGATTTTTTAAAATTGGAAACGATTTAAAGAAAAAAAAAAGTGGACATTTTGCACTTGCCACAAAGGAAGGTGCTTGTGCTGCAGTTGGCTGTGCCAGAAGAGGGGTGTGATCGTTTCGCTGATCTTTGTATGAACAGCAATAGAAAAAACCCTGAGCTTTGCTGCTGGGGAATTCCCTCACCTCTGGAAATTTAAGACCTTTCTTATTGAATCCCTGGAGGCTCTTGCTATCACCATTCCCTGCAACTTCCCTGGCAGTTGACAGGTTCATTGTGGTGTTCTCCACTGGAGTCTCATCGGATCCCCCTGTGAGTTATCAGAGCGATGGCAGCTGCTCTGAGGAGCAAAGAAAACAGCATCATTTCCTACCTGGCTGATGGGTTCATTCAGGAAATGCCTGAGAGGTCCCAGGCACAGCCTCAATTGCAGCAGCAAAAGCAATTTGTCTCTTTTGCTGTTCCCTCTGCTGTGAGGAGCAGTCGACAGGGACAGGAATATTGAGGTCTGAGATTTGTGTAGGACTGAAGGAATTTCCAATGCATGGGATCAGTGACTCCTCAGCTGACTTCTCAAAAATCAAACCAGCCTTTTTCCTTCTCTGATGTGGTTTCAAAAACTTAATGCATGAACAATCAATGTTCTCGGGTCCCTGCCTTTCAGACTGTACATTCTACACCGTGGGCTAATTTCATGTTGCACCACGTAGCAGCTTCCTGGAAATGCAGGAACTGGATGTGGGCAAATTCAGCTTTATTGGTGAATTAGGGAAAAAAGGGATCATTTACCTTCGTGAGTTGAGTGCCTAGTTTTTGAAATATCCTTCTTTCATGAAAGGTCCTGTTTTTATCTATGGAAAGGCAGAGTTCATTAGTGCAGCTGTAACTACTGTGGTTTGGTTTGAATTAATTAATTCCTGTAATCTGTGGATTACAGGTTAGCTCTATTTTTGGAAAAGCAGGGTAGAGGCAGGACTTGCTGACAGATTGCCCTGGAAGTGGCAGATGGCATCCCTTACCCTGTACCAGCTTTGTAGGGCATCGGCTGTGAGTGGTGGTGAGATGTAAAACAATACAGCCATTTGCTGAACTCGGTCATTTGCTTCCAGATAAAAGCTGGAGGCTGCTCCTTCTTTGCACTTGTCCCTTCCTAAATGTTTTGTGGGTTTTGTTTTTTGCATTTGTAGGCTCCCTCTTAGCTCCAGGTATAAACTGGTAGCTGTTCTCCATGAGCACTCCCCATCCGAGAAGTTATTACGTGTCTGCAGTGAACAGAGGAATTTTTTAAGGAGTTGAGGGATCTTTTTTGAGGATGGAGGTAGCTTCAAACATTTACAGACACTGAGGTTACCATTTCTATGAAGTCTCCAAAAGGCTGCTTTGTATTTTACTGTTTGTGCTTTCCATGCTGAATTGCTTTAGGAGGTGGGGTTTTATTTGGTTTTAATTTTTATCTTCAGGAATTGAAAGAATTTTGAATACTAACATGGCTTTTTTCCCTCTTTCTCTCCCCTCACCTCTTCAAGAACCTTTTTAAAACGCTGGGGTTGTTGGAGTGGTTGAATTTTTCCTGGCTTTGAGTGAGAAATTCAGAAGACTGAAGCCCAGGCTCACTGTCTACCTTTCACGGAGGCCCAGCCGTGAGAGGACAGAAGAAGGCACGTGGCGAATCATGACAGCAGACAAGGAGAAAGACAAAGACAAAGAGAAGGACAGGGACAGGGACCGGGACAAAGAGCGGGACAAGAGGGACAAGGCGAGGGAGAGCGAGAACTCCCGGCCCCGGCGCAGCTGCACCTTGGAGGGAGGTGCCAAGAACTACGCGGAGAGCGACCACAGCGAGGACGAGGACAATGACAACAACAGTGCCACCACGGAGGAGTCCACCAAGAAGAGCAAAAAGAAACCCCCCAAGAAGAAGTCCCGCTACGAGAGAACCGACAACGGCGAGATAACGTCCTTCATCACCGAGGATGATGTCGTGTACAGGCCTGGAGGTAACAAAGCCTTGTTTTGTGTTGCCTCTGACAGTCCTCGTGCCCCAGAGCTGCCAGGCAGGGGCTGCAGCCAGCACAGTGTGCTCCCTGGTGATTGGGATTACCCCTGTCCTGGGGGAGGCTGCAGCCTTGCCCTTGCAGACAGATGTGGGTGCGTGTGGGAAGCTTCTGGCTGTATCTTGTGGTATCTGATTTGTGGGAATGAACTTAGCTCCCCTTTGGAGAAGAGCCACCCTTTTTGCTTTCTACTGCATTAATGATCTGTGTATGGTATGGAGTCTCTGTCCCTGGGAGTTTGGAAACCAAATTAGATAATGCGTTAAATGCTTCTCTCCCACTTTGGAAGCAGACCCGCTCGGAGCTGGAGCTCTGACTCGGGGGATGTGGAGACAACTTCCAACCTTCCTGGCAAGCTTTTCTGGGAATCTGTGATTGCTTTGTAGGGCTCTGCTCCTGTGCTCTGTGAATCTCATACCTGCTATTCCACTGGTTTCACCCCTCGTTAATGGCTGTGGCTGTGCCCAGCTGTTGGGCAGAACAGTGTTGGCATCAGGGATGTTTGGGGACAGCACCAGGAGCTTGCAGTGTGCTCTGGATGTCTTGGATGTGCCTCTTATTTACTGCCAAGTTCATGCGAAGTTTCAAGGTCTAACCCATGGCTGCTGCCAGGGAATGTTTTCCTCTAACTGCACTTGAAATGAGATTACTCAGCTCCCATTTTTGAGTATAAACTTCCCTGTCCATCTGCACAGCACTGTAAACGTGCTGCTTGCAGTTTGTTCCCCAAAGCTGTGGTTATGTTTGGCTGCACTGTTGGCAGCCCTGCCTTTAGAGTCCTGGTAGCTTTATACTCCTGTAGTACAGAGCTGGAGTGACACTGCTGGGGCAAAACAGAGACGGATTCAACCTGAAAACAGGGGAGCCAGTGAGGTCAGATCCCGTCTGATCTCCCGTGAGGTGCTGCACAGCTCAGCTGCAGGAATCTCCCGAGGTCAGATGTAAATGCTTCAAGTGCTGTGTCCAGTTTTAGTGGCTGTGAGTGCTCCAAAGTGCTTGTGGTGTGTGTGGGGGCACGACCAGCTGCACATCCAGGTGGGAGGTGCTGCATTCCATCCTCCTCCTTCCATGGGAGAGTTGAGCAGTCTGTTTTTCACTTAGCTCTACCAAGATTAGTCAGAACAGCTTCTCTCTTGAAATGCTTCAGCTTCAGTTTAGACTCATTTCATCAATCGTTGCAAAGGAGCTGTTTTTGCTGTGGTGTCAGGGCTTGTGGCTGAGTAATATTTGTTTTTGAGCAGTGGCAACTGGGAGCCTGCGGAAGCGTCAGCTTTGGTGGCAATCTTATTTTCAGTGTCAGAGGATGAAAAATAATTCAGAATCTGTTGAGAACAGCTGTTGTGTGGGCCCAGGAGTACAATGTGATACACTGGCTTTATTGCAAAAAGAGTTTGCTTAAAATGAAGATGGGAAATCAGTTTGTGGTCTCAATTTTATCCTGCAGTGGGATGGAGCAGTGGCTGATCTGGGTCCAGTGAAAGAGCAAGGAAAGCCATAGTACTCGTGATAATTGGGATATTTTATAACTGTTCTGCAATTTAAACCCCTGCTTATTAAATTTCACAATTTTTTAATAGTAATCAGCAGAAGAGACGTACCCTGGCATTGAAACTTTTCTGTTCTGTTGGCTCTTTGTGCTGTTGTAAAACTTGTCTTGGAAACTGCTGAGAGTGATGAGAACAAACATTAGCTCAGCTCTGGAGGGACCTGAGAACGGCTGAAACCTTAACTGAATATTCCCATTTTTAAATTTGATTTTAAAGGTAATTTCTTATCAGGAGCAAGATCTTGAATACACATTCCTGTGCTGGAGGTATTCGAAACCAATGTTAGCATCCACTACAGAAGGAGCTCTTACAGCTCCTTACATACAGGGAGGTGTATTTGTAGCTAAGGGTGCAAATTACATAAATTTTAAGAGGGATTAGAGAGTTTAAATTAATGAGACACAGCAAGGATTAGAAAGATGAAAATTAAAGGTGTGTGCAGAAGGGATAGCTGACTTCATCTTATGTCTTCCAGGCTTTAAGGAAGGAAATCCTTTCCAATAATTTGATTCTTTCTCTTAAATGCTCTCATCTGATGTGGATGAAAGTTCAAGGTCTGCATTTCCCTTCTGCGAGCTCCTTGGTTAAAATCTCATTCTGTGTTTACCCCATTGCTGCAGAGTACTTAATCCAGCACTTAATTCTGCTTTTTTTCCTGTGCTGAGCTCAGCAGCTGTATTGCAGTAATAGCAAATAAACTGTAAATAAACAGATAATCAAGATCATTGAAATTTTTCAAGTGAAAGGTTGCACTATATTGTTACCACGTAAATACTGCTCTTACTAATTTGCATAGATCTAATGAATGCGTGCACAGCTTTAAATAATGTATTAAAAAGAATTGAGTGGGGCTTAGACAACACTATGCAATTAATCTTCTCTACTTTGCTGGAAATCACACAGGCCTATCCTAAAAGCTTGCTGGCCCAGTTCCCCATCTGTCCTCGCAGTTTCCACAACCTCCCTCCCATTTCTTTCCAAATCTAATCTGTGGGGTTTTCCTTCTTTTTTTCTCTCTCGCAGTTCTCACCTTGCTGTTGTAGCAACAGTAATTTTTGTGCACAGTGTGTGTTCAAATTTGCTTTAGGCTTCCTTAGCACAGGGTGATGATAATGTAAGAGGGTTAAGACTGAGAGTTATTTTTTTTCTCCTCTTGGATTTCAGTTAGATTATTTAATGCTGATTTTCCTTCCATTTCCCTTCTGTGCCACTGGGTTTTGCCAAAATCCACCTCAGGAAGGGCTATTACTGTATTGAAGCCACAGAACTTGGTGCTGAGGATATTGGTGCTGCTGTGGTGTCATTGTGCTGGCACTTTGAGTGCTGGGCTGGAAAACCTTTGCTGGGTGAAAGTCTGAGTTGGTTTGGAGCCTGGGGAGAACAGGTGACTGTCACCTGGAGATGGGGACAATATTGTTTGCCTTGCCTACGTAGAAACATTTAAAAGGATCTGCAGGAATTAAAAGGATTTATGAGGATCTGTTTCTGCAGTGACATCAGTAGCTATATAAACAGCACATCAGCAGGAGGTAACACAAGGTGAAATGCTGTAATGCACTGCTCTGCCTGCATGGGAATCAACCAGCAAAATCCTGTGCAACAGCTTACAGCAGGAGAGTTCCTTTGTTCTGTGGGGTTCAGGGTGTCAGATACGGAGAGTGCAGTTTGTCACAGGACAGAGCAAAGGGAGATCTTACAGTTTGCACTTGGATGTGCTCTGGTTTAGAGGATGTGGCCATTTTTCAAATGAGCACTTGATAAGCTGGGGAGCAGCTCCAGGTGTGCAGGGCTGAGATGTGGGACCTGCAGGGGCTGGGGAGCAGCTCCAGGTGTGCAGGGCTGAGATGTGGGACCTGCAGGGACTGGGGAGCAGCTCCAGGTGTGCAGGGCTGAGATGTGGGACCTGCAGGGACTGGGGAGCAGCTCCAGGTGTGCAGGGCTGAGATGTGGGACCTGCAGGGACTGGGGAGCAGTTCTGGTGTGCAGGGCTGAGATGTGGGACCTGCAGGGGCTGGGTCACTGCTCTGTCACAGTGGGGAAATAGTAGAAGATGCTGGCTCATGTTGAGTGTGAGTCTGCAGGTCTTAAAATCCACTGTCAGGCTGCTTAGCAAGCAAGGACTTACAAAGTCTAAGCTTTAGTTTTGGTTGGTGTAATTAATTGTTAATGTTCCCTTTATTGAAACTGCTGCTGTCTTGTGTTGTTGTGAGCGAGGAAATTGCTGAAATGGTTGTTTTCATCCAGAAGCCTTCAGGAACTCTGTGAAAACAAGAACCAAACCTAAGTGCTTCCTCCCTATTTATTGGTTATCTTTGGATCTGGGTTGGACACTGGTGAAACTGAAGTGCACAAACTGAAATTCTCTGACAGGGCTTGGCTTGTGTTTGACACTGCCTCATGTGTTTGTTGTTCTTCTGGATGCTTCTATTCGTTCTGACAGCTTTATCAGCTGAGAAAAGTGGCCATGCCAGAATTCAATATAAAAATACACATAATACAAACAGGAATTTTTTCTATAAGCTTTGAAGTTCTGGCAAGTGTATTGGAAGGAGAGAAGTTGATTATTTTCTGGGAAGTTTTAATTTTAATTCTCTGCTTGGGCAGAAGGAAGAAATGCAAGGAAATGATTCTTTCAGCTGTACATTGTAATTTTAGGAGGTCTTTGGCCAGACTGTTGTGTTCTGTGCATGTTGTGTGGGTTGACCGAGTTTGCGATGGAGATGTGTGTTTTTGCATGTGTGGTCTTCTCTTCCCTCAGAAGCTCCATAGTTGATATGAGCATGTGTTCTCGAACGGTGCAATCTGTATTTTCCTCTTCTTTTGAAAGTCTGTTACCATTGTGACAGTAGATTGTTGAAATAATTCAGTGACAGACTTTCAGCTGCTGTAAATAGGAATAACCTTAGGAGCTATGCTGCTTAATGTGGTTGTGAAAGTTCCCTTATTTTTCACACTTCCACCACTGTTTTCAACTGTTCTGCATATGTGAGTAGTGGTGAGGAAAACTTAGCAATCTTTTTTTAGAAAATATTATCTTCAAAACTTTTGTTTCAATGGAAACAAATGCATTCTTTGTCCATTCCTCCTTTAGTAATTAAAAGAAGGAAAAACATTAGAGAAAAGGGCTGGATTAGTAGGTGGGTCTTAAAACATGTCAGGAGGGTTAACAAGATGCATGAAAACATCACAGGAGGGTTTACTTCGAAGCTGATTGAAGTGTGCAGAGAACAGAGTGCAGGAACAGCCTGTTCCAGTCTGCAGCTGAAGCCTTTGCTGGTTCTGTTCTGTACTGGGGACATCCCAGGGCCTGTAATTAGTGATTGAGATGGGGAGAGGGGTGGCCTTTAATGAGCAGGTGAATAAAATTGAGCGTGGAAAAGAATTCAGGCTACCCAAGAGCCCAGATCAGCTCCTGCTGCACAGAGGTAACTTTTGTCCCTGCTGTCAGTACAAACAGTGAGCAGGAGCCAGACTGGATAAAAAAAGACATTTACTGAGTTCACATTTCCTTTTAGCAGGGGAGGGACTGCTGAGTCCAGGGCAGCTGCTGGGGCCTGACAGATGGAGCCTTAAGTGCAGATCAAGGTTGAGCTGGCAAATGGATTCCCCTGGCTTTGTTTGGCTCTGTGGATAAATCACAGAGAGCAGCTCTGAGGGGCTGGGTGTACCCAGGGCTGTGTGTCTGGCTCTGGGGACGTGGCTGCACCATTAGTTTTCCATGCTAACCTCATCATTAGGCTTTAAAATGGAGAAAAAACGTGCCACAGCAGTGCTGAAACAAAGTAAATGCACTGCTGCTGTAAGCTCAGCTTCACCTGCTGCACTGATTTGTTCTCTGGGAAGGGCTTCTCAGAGCCATTTACAAATTGAAGCAATAGGAAGATATTTTTCCTTTCAGAAAATACATATTGACTTTGAAACACGAAGATAGTTTTTCAGTGGCTGTTTGCAGGCAGGCAGGTCTCAGGTTGGCAGGCACCAGGGAGACACACAGGAGCTCCCTCAGGAGTGCCAGGGTTGGCATCTCCACAGGCTCTGCACTACTGGAAGCACAGCGTTCTGTGGAAATCCTCCTCACTCAAGGGACACATTTGATTTTCCTCTTCTGGACATGTCTCTGTTCAGGGCTGCACCACCAGCTGGGCTGCTCTCTGTCTGATCAGGAGGATGAAGTAATGGGTCAGTTAGTAGGGAAATAGGAATGGCTGAAATGTTTTTCTACTTGAGGGCTGCACAAATAAAGCCCATCTATATTTTGATGAGGCACTGTGATGTGTTACGCTTTAATTCTCAGAAGGACAGCAAAGGGAGAGGAGTTAAGCAGAGTTTTCCAAGCTGTCTTGAGGCTGTGTAAATCAAGTGAGGTCAGATAGCGCTGTGGTGCATTTTTGGTGCTGTTTCTTTTGTGTCTCCCACCTTTAGAAATGAGTGTCCATGAAGAGCTTTTGGTGGCCGCATGGGGGTTTGTGAAATATCAGTGAGAAGCACTGGGGGCAAATGGGGCACCTCCAGCAAAAGTTTTCTGTGGCCTTAAAAGGCCAGAAAAAGATTGTTAGAAGTGGCATGTGTGCAGCAAAGCTTACCTGGTGCGAAAGGAGGAGTTTTAGACTAACTGGTTATTTAATTAATTCCTTTTATCATCCTGGATTCTTATTCCCACCCCTCCTCCCCTTTCATGTGTTTAATTGAAAAAACAATTCCAAGCCAGGAGGAGCCCCTGGCACGAGGTAGTGGCTGAGCATCCATGGTGTCCTTGCTTGCAGTGTGGCATTTTTGGTGACGCAACTTTCTGTAAAAAGGTGTTTGCTTTGTATCGGATCTGTTAACGAAGGATGTGTGAATGCTCCTTACAAGGAGAACTGTGCAGTGTTGTGGACATGCTTGAAAAGTGCAGGAAAATAATTGGTGTGGGAAATGATGTAGCTGGGGGCCTGAGCTGCAGAACAGTTGCTTTTATGAAATTGGGAACTGCAGAGTACAATTAGCTGTCATTAATTTTGTTGAATAGAAATATGTTCCATTTATTGTACAATCAGGAGCCAGGCTTGAATGAGTTTAAATAGATGAAATCTAAATTATACTGACAGTCCATTAAACAGCAGCAAAACCCCTTAAAGAAAATGGATTCACTATGATACCGGTTTATAATAAAATCATTTGCCAAATAAGAACTATAGTCCAGGCACTGGGAATACTCCTGTGAGCTTCAAATGAACACAGTAAATTGGTTGAACCATTTATTGCAGAGCAGGGCTCGAGCTCGTCGTTCCCTGACAAGGAGCCAGCAGTGTTGCTTGAAATCTGCTCAGCAGGAAGTGACACTAAAAGATCAGACTGGCAATTTGTTTGTTGTCAGCCATATGGGGGAAGAGAGGCAAGTGCACAGCTCCCTACCTGTCAGTGGGAATATTGTTCGAGTCCAAAGCACGTGTTTGGCGTTCCCAGGGCCCTCCTCGCTGCGTTTCTGTGTTTGTCACTGAGCCGTGGTGCCAAATGTATTGCTGCTGTTGGAGGTTTGTCTCCATTACTGACCTTTGTTTTCAAGGGTTTGGCAATTTTCCTGTGCTTGGAATGCAGGCGAGTTCGGGTTTCAGCGTTTAGAGCTCTCTGAATGCTGCAGACATTGATTCTGCTCCTTTGAAAGGTGCTGCTTGCTCGTTAATGATCTGTAGCTGCTGGTACCCTGCTCCTGATCACACTGAGCTGTTCGGGGGGCAGTGAGGGGTGCTGGCATTTAACTTGGAGCACCTGAGACACTGGGAGGCTCCTAGGCTTCCCACTGCCTTTGGCTCAGGCAGAGCAGTTTCTGGAGAAGGATCCAGGATTGCCTGCTCAGGCTTCCTCAGGGGCTGGCACAGGGCACTGGGACCACTGAGCCTTTTAATTTTAGGCACTGGGATGGAGGAATGTAAATATTCCTTAATTCTGGAGTGTAAATATCCTTCAATTGCCGGTCCCACAGCTTGAATTCAGGGTTCGTACACGTCTGTACACACATGCAAAGAGCGAGCCTGTGGCTGGTGAAATCTGATGGGGAGGGATTGTAGATAATTCCTTGACAAAGGCTTTCAAGGAATATCTTCCCTGTGGAAGTGTGGCGCTGTGCAGAGCGCCTGCGGCTTTGTTTCTTGGATGATGCAAGTGTTGACTCATTAGGTAAAACATAAAAGGATTCTGATTGTGAAGAGGGTTCTACAGAAACTGCAGCATTTAAGCTGCTAAAGGTTCAGAAAATGGAGGTGGTTGGGGTGTTTTTCCAAAAGATTTTTTTTTTATGTCCATGCATTGAAGCTCTAATTTTAAAAGCAGCTTTTAGTGTGGGAATATTAATGTAACCCTTCAGAACTAGGGCACATCTGGTGAATATCACAAGCCCAAAGGCAGAATGACTCTGTACCATGTGTTGGGGAAATGCTTCATCTCCAGTGGGACGCTGTACACGGAATAGGGAAGTGAGCAATGCGCTCATGGCTGGAGACAGGCAGGGAATCCAGCGTGCAGGGAGCTCAACATTTCCTTACTCTGTTTTGCAAAGGTTATGGAAAGCCCCTTTTATTTTCATTTTTATTTTTTGTTCATGAATTTTCTTTTCTGTCGGAGCATTTGCTGGTTTGTCACTGCTAAACTCTGTGGTTGAGCACATCAGATGTTGGACTTGGCCGAGGTGGTCCTTGGAAGCTGACCCAGGGATGTTACCTGTGGAGAAAGCCAGAGGGGGAGTTGTTGCCTGCCCATTTCCCTTGTGCTTGCTGGCTTCATCCTCGCTCCTGTTTCCTGGTAAATGAGGAACATGTGAGGATGGCTGGCCTTCAGTAAAACAAATTGAATTACACTTGACTGAAGTTGTGTAAGCCTGTGCAGAAGCTCTGTGCAGCCAGAGAGAGCTGAAATTGTTCCAGAAGTGTGTGGTCAGTGGAAAAAAGGGTGTGCAGTGGCAAATTCCAGTGTGTTGAGGATGAGGAAGGGGCTGTTCTGCAGTTTTCAGTGGCATAAATCTTATCCATGCAGGTTTCTTGCGTATTAGAAAAATGATAATGCAGTTTTCCTTTTCTTGGGCTCCCATGGAAGCTGTTTGGATTTCTGGTAAATGGAAGGAATTGCTCTTTATGGTGAGTTTTGAGTGGCTGATGTGAGTGCATCCATAAATATTCTCCTTTTCTGGGCGCCATCTTTCCGGCTGCTATCATCCATAACATTGCTGTGCACCTGGATAAACTTGTTTTCTTATCTGTGTGGCCTCTCTTGCTTTGGGGACTCGTAACTGGATGTCATCATTGTTTTAGGGCTTGGCAGGCAGCCAGCAGTGCCTCCCTTAAATGCAATCCAGAGCCAGTCAGCTCCGTTTGCTTTATCCATAGGAGATGCCACATCCTCTCACTCTGTGTGCCAGCCATTTCACAGGGATGCTCAGCTGTTTGTTCTGCCTGCTGCCTGATAAACTCTGGAAAATGAGGCTTGCACAAGCGAGATACCGAGGAAAAAAAAAAAAAGATCTTGCAAGTTGTGGTGTTTTCTGTCTCTGAAATCTCGCAGCTTCTCACACACATTCCCCAGTGAATCTGAAAGAGTTCCTGCAGCTGAGTGCTGGAACAGGATGCAAATGGATGATTCAGCTGGGACCCTGAGCAGCTGATGGAGTGAGTGCAGGCCTGTCTAAGTGGAATGATTAGCCAAGGAAATCTGGGATAACCAGGGGTGCAGGAATACTTGGATGTGCTGAAATTGCTGGAGCTTCCAAATGAACTGGATTGAATCAAACTGTGCTTTGAAATGTGTCTTACAAAACTCTGAGATTTTAGAGGGTTTTGGTAGAAATACAAAAAAGGTCATGGAAAGTCCCTCCTAGGACAGTGGTGTTTTTGTGTCTCTCCTGTGTTTTGAACAGCAGCTCCTTATCTGTGTGTGAGAGGGGACACAAGGACTGTCCTTTAAATATTTGCTTGGCTTTGGGGCTGGCATCTTTCTGTTTAGCAAGCTGTGTGTGAGTTTGCTGAGTTCCAAGGTCAGGATCATTAATCAGGCACTTCTCTCCCATCCTTGCAGTGTTTTCATTCCGAGGGCACCGCTTTTGTTGTAGTTATTGCCAGGACTGTTTTGAATACAACAGACCTTATGTTACAGCAGCCTTGGAGAGCCCAGTTGTCAAAAGCAAACAAAAATAATTACTGGTTTCTGTCTTGTCAAATGTAATTCGAGAAAGCCCAGGCCTTCCCTGAGGTAAATCTAATTTAAGTTTGCTGTGTTTCATCTATGATGGGTTGCCTTGGTTTTCTTCACAATTAGAAGAGAAAATATGTTAGTGCTCGGTTCTTAATGGCAAGCTGACCACGAAAAATCTGATTACTTTCCTCTCTTATTTTGGTCTGGTTCATAGGCTGTGACCTGGTCATTGTCATTAACTCAATCCAGGGTGGTCTTTAAATTGCTTTCTTTTTGTTTTTCTAGCAAAATGTATATTCAAATCAAAGTTAATTTTTATGCAGTTAATTTCCTTATTTATCATCATAAACAGTTCCTATTTTTAGATCACACTCAGAATAAATTACACGCTATGCAAATGAAATGGTGGTTCTTTCAAAGTTTAAGCTGTATTTGAATTTATCCTGTTTTTATGTTCTTTCTTGGAGGCACAGAAGTTAATGCCCGTTATTTTAAAATCTTGTGTTTTAAAGATTGCGTTTATATCGAAAGTCGCCGGCCGAACACGCCCTATTTCATCTGCAGCATTCAAGACTTCAAACTGGTAAGGAACATTTTCACATCTCCTCCTTTCCCCTGCCCCAGTCTCTAGAGGGGGTGATATTTCTTAGCCTGGAACCTTTCCTGTAGCTCCTTGTGGGTGAATCTTCACCCTCTGAAACAGGAGCTGGTTTTTATTAAACCACAGCTCTGTCTTTGGTGCAGCCTCAGTTCACTGGGGGAGTTCAAATTGTGATCCCTGTCATTTTTAGCTGAACAGAAACATGAACTTTGAGTTGAGTGTTTTCGGGAAATTGTGGCTCAGGAAGTTAAATTTTTCCTGGGGAGTTAAATTTGGCTGTGCCTCTGGCCTTCTCCAGCACAGCTCTGGGATGAAGGCTGGCTTGTGGCAGCCTCTTCATCTCAGCTGACACCAGACCAAGGTGACCAGTTGAATCAGGAGAAATAGCAAATAATGTTTAAGAACCCCTTAGCACTTTGTTCTTTAACAATGAAAAGTCAGGGACCTGTGTGCGAGCAGATCCGAGCTGTGCTTTGCCCCTTCCTGTCTGACTCTGCACTCTCAGCAGGGCTCCCTCTGTTCCTCCCACCTGCTGGAGCAGGAGCTGCTCCTGGGCAGGGCTCAGGGGCTGCTTTGGGACCTGGCAGGGCTCTGTGAGCAGGAGATGTGGCAACTCCTGGCAGTTTGTTACTGCTGCTGGTCCTGCTGTTTGTTATTGCTTTATCGAAGTCCTGAGTGCATAATAAACTCCCCTTATCAATGTATTGTCTACAGACACAGATCAGCACAGGCTGCTGCTGTCAGAGCAAACCTTCCTTCCTTCCTTCCCAGCTTTTCCAGGTATTCTGTGAGCTACAGGAGAACACAGCGATTTTCCTCAGTGCTCATGTCCCTGGTGGTGCTTGGCACTTGTGGGCTGCTTCTCTCTTTCCTTCTCTTCTTCCTCCCCCCTTTTTTTTAGGGGGTCATTGGATTTGTAGTTGGCAGGTTCTGGCAATGGGTTAAGCCCCAGCTGGGCCACTCCTGCCCATGAGCAGGTGCTTTTGGGTCCCACTGGAGTTACAGTGGGATGGTTCTGGGCAGTAAGTTCCTGCTGAGTTGCATGAATTGCTCAGGAGATGAACAAAAGCTGAAGCCTCTTGTCAGCTTGGACTGGACCACACGTTTAAGCTCTTTGCAAGATGTGGGAAGTGCATTGCAGCTTTAGTACCTTTAGATGTTTTTGGAGTGGTTTTTCTTCACTCATGTTTTCAACAGCAAAGGACTTAGCACGAGGGCTGCTGGCAATTTTGCATCATTTTTGACATGGAAACAGTGTTTCTGTTCTATGTTTACTTTTGCCTGCTCAGAGTTCTCGAATTTCTCTGTTAATTTCATTTTTCTTACTGACATAAGGCATAAAAGGAACTTGTACAAACGACAAAACCAAAAACCTCTTGATGCTGATTATACCAGCAAAAATTAATCCCCAGTGTATGCATGGCTGTTGATTTTCCTGTTGGGGGAAAGGGAGGATGAGCAGTGGAAAGGACACTTGATTTCACTTCTAGTGCGAGATACCAACAGGAAAACAGCCTTGTTTTGCCTTCAGCTAAATATATCAAGTGAAGCAGGGAAGTTGAAGTCAACAGCTTTGAAATGTCGCCTACTAATTAAATACATTTTCATGTTGGCTGTCACAAAATAAAAGTTTTTGGCTGAGTGTGTGTGCCTTACCTTATGCTTCCCCTGGTTCTAGGTGCAGTCTGGGTACAGGAGTTGATGGGGGTGTTTTACTGATAAAAACTAGAACATAACTTATATTTTTAAAAAATGAGAGGGAGTTAAACGTGACACAGCCAATGCTGTGATCCACACGTGCATCATCCTGCAGGGTGAGAGGTGCTGAGGGTCGTTCTGGGGTGGGACTAAAGTCCCACTCAGTTTCATTCTTACAGTAAACTGGGGTTTATCTTGCTTTTTGCAATAAGATCTGAAAGCACAATTGGATGATTTTACATTTATTGCTGAACTAGAAACTGGTTCTAAGAAGTCTGGCAGTTTGTCTGGTTTAGCATTCCAGATCACTCACAGCCTGATGAAGTCCCACTGCTGCAGAAGCAGGTGTTAAATACCATTTCAGAGCAGCTTTGTGCTTCGGTGTCTCAACATTGAGACTTGGAGAAAGCAGCAATTGTTTTCCTCTGCCTGCTTTCTGTAGCTCAGCAGTTCTGGCAGGTGACGTGCTATACTGTGATGAATTAGTTTATCCTTCCATCACAACTTTCTCTTGACATTAAGATGAATCAGTCCTATTAAAAATCATATGAGAGGAGCAGCTCTTTTCCTTTCCTGAAGACCAACTGCACTTCGCCCACGGCCATCAGGTCCTCGTGAGGAAGCTTTGCTCGCTGCTGATTTCTCTGTGAAATGTCTCTGTTGCCATCCTGCACTTTGCTGCTGTGTGGCCTCACGTGAGGCAGAGATTGGTCCTTCCCTCTGGGCTGTGATTGTTGCTGGGATGAGCTGAGCAGGGCAGGTGGAGCAGCAGATGTGGCTCCCAAGCACCACGGGCAGCTGGAGGAGCTCTCTGGGTGCATTTCCTCAGTCAGAAAACCAAATGGTGCCTTAAGGGAGGCCATGTGAGGAGCTGTTCAATGATTTGATCAATCCAGGTTAACTGTGTTGGAAACTGCCTGGATAACGTTTTATCTTCTTGTCTTTATCATTTTTGTGGTCCCAGATCCCTTCAAGCTTTCAGGGATTCATGGCAGTACCTTTGTGGAATTGAGAAGTGAAATATGATTGATATTTTAGGGAAGCTGTCAGCAAGAGGGGCACTTTAATTGTTGTGTCCTTTCTGCTCTGCTGTTGCTCCAGAACTCCTGGACGTGGCTTTCACTGCAGGATCAATGACATCCCTCAAAATCACTTCCAACAAGGTGCTGATGGTCTCAGGTGTTTTTGGGGAGGGAGCAAAAGAACAGCAGCACTCAGGGTGTGACAGGAGAACTGCTCTGCCATGTGGGTTGAGAAATGCACTGGCTGTTCCTGGAGCTGGAAAACCACTTGGAAAAAGCTGGGTTTCAGACCTGTGTGAGCCTCCCAGAACACTGCTGCTGTCCCCATACCTGCAGAGTAACCCGTCTGTGCTGAAGGGGAGCAGCAGCAATCGGTGGGAAAGGGCTGAGAGATGGTGATGGAGACTGATTCCTGTGCATCCTGTCGTGCTCAGAGAAGGATAATTTTTTTCCCCCAGCTGCCTACAGAGACAAGTTGCTTAAATAAAAATGACACGGCAGGAGAGCAGACGTGTTCTCCAAAGGGAGAAGGATGTGTGGTGCTGGAAGGGAACATCACTTTTCTCTGCAGTGGAATGTTGAGCTGCCTGCCCTGTGCAGCGTGGGCTCGTTCAGCCCCTGGCTTTGTTCCACCTGAGTTTGCTCCCACCAGAAAAGCAGGATGTCCTTGCTGGACCTGGATCACTGTGGGGACCTGTTCCTCCCCAGTGCTTCAGGTGCTCCCTCAGGGCAGCTCTGTTGGGAAGGGAGGAATCAAAGATGTAAAAACACAGAATAATGTTCCAGTAGCTCTCATGCTGTTTTGTCGGTGTTGGTGGTTTGGGTTTTGTTTGGAATTTTGCAGAACTTTGAGGAGTTCTTTGGGAATCCACTAGTTTGTTTTTGCCCTCAAATATTGAAATGTTTGTGAATGTTGGCTGTTAAAAGTGCAGCTTCTTTTCCTTCTCCTCATGGAAGATGATGGGGTGGCAGGTCAGGTGAGAAGGTGTGATATCCATAAATGCTTTTCTTTGTTTGCTTCACTTCACCAGTTTGAATTACTGAACTTAAAACATTTTAAAAGTGAAGTTGCTGTTGTTTCTCAGAAGAGTATGAGATAGTTGTCTGTATGTACAAAAAAAAGGTACTAGATGATTTTTTCCCTACTGATTGGGTTATTTTGTGCTGTCTGTGTCCCTGAACATTTTATTAATCTCTTTTTGGTGCTAATTCATTTTCTCTGGATTAATGCTATCCTCTTTCAGGATTCAAGACCAGATTATTCTTAAGGACTTTGATTAGGAACAAACTGTGGTGAAGCAATGATTAAATCTGAGTTTGCTTTATTGCCTTACATGTTTTTATTGGTTATCAGCTCCTTCTCCTTCATTACTGATACTCAATATTTACTCTCCCTCCCGTGTCGGGGCAGCTGAGCCAGTGCTTGGGTTCAAGTAATCTGGAAATCTGGATTATGCAAGGTCATGATTGGCTTTAAAGAAACTTTTCTAACCTTGTTTTTCCCTTGGGGAGCACTTCCTTCCCCAGTTTAAGCCTGTGCTGTCCAGCTTGCAATGTCAGTTCCTTTAAAAATGTTGTTTTTAAAAAAAGGCAACAGCAAAATACAATTGGGAGGCTGGAAGGTGGATGGAGCCTGTAAAGGGCAGAGTAATGTGGCTTTAATACTTTCTTGGCATTGACTGCTGAACAGCTTTAAGAAGGAGGAAAATGGTGTTTCACAGAACGGCAAAAGTGGGATCATTAACGTGGGATTCAGGGTTTGCTTACTGTGGGTTTTTTTGTTCCAGAACAATCTTACAGCTTGGGGTTTAAATTACACAGGCAAGTCAATAAAATGGAAGCAGTTAATGCTTCGGTGCATTAAAAAAACATAAGTTTCTCTGATTATTTTTTTTCTGTGAGAAAACGTTCAGGTTGTTTACATCAGGAGTTGTCTCCTGGATGTCAATCTGCTGCTTTTCCCTTCATTCTGCAATAGCACCAGTGCATTTTTAACAACGCAGTTGTTCCCACAGCAGCCTGCTGCTGTCAGAAATACACATTTCCTATTCATCAGGAAGTTAGGGAAGCATACTTCTCGTTCATTTTAATTTGGCACGAGTCAAACATTTTAAAAATCTCCAGGCTTGACGAAGTATTCCTTAAATACTCTTTGGTGCTACAAATACCTTGATCAAAGCACAGCCAGCAGAGCAGGGATGACTGAGCCGTGTTTGGGTTGGCAGAGGAGCGGAAGGGAACTGGGAATTGTCTGCAGCCCTGCAGTTCTGAACCTCCACAGCTCTGAAAGGAGGAGCTGGGAATCAAATGTTGCTTCACCCTTCACCCCCCTCAGTGTTAATTTTTCCAGAATTGATCCTATCTTCACTCATTTCATGTCCTTCAGCAGCGAGCCTGGCTGCAGTTGCTTATCCTGTTATTGTGGGCTCTGAGCTGCAGCCTGAGCTCTGCTAAGAATTAATCAAACCTGGCCAAAATCACTTTGATCTCCTGAGTTCCTGGCACAAGAATGGTATCTGGAATTTCTGGAGGAAATAGCAAAGGATCTGCCCAGCCAGTCCTGTTTATCATTCACACACCAGCACTTTCTGCTGCTTCGTTCCACCCACTGCCCCCAGAAAGGTAACAACTCCTTTTTAAAAAAATCCTCTTTTAACTGAAGAGGGCTGTGTTTTGAAAGTGGAAATTCTCACTGAATTTCTTTTCAGATCAGGCCATTTGAAGAAACAGATTTGTATTTTCTTCTGACTGAGGGTATGGCTTCATAGCTAAAGGGTTTTTTAATTAAATAGTAGTATTTAATGGTTTTCTTTTGTGGTTTAAGCCTTACACTGATTGTAATAAAAAGAATTATAAACAGTGAAATTTCCTTTTATCTCTTTGTTTATGGTTAAAAAGTCCTAAAATTCCATCCATTCTCTTTATCTTAATTAAAATGTTGATTGTGATTACTTCTGGCCGATGAAAACACACGATTAAAACTTAGCTGAGTGACTTGTGTGAGAAAATCCAACAAATGTGCAGAAATTCAGTTCCTGTGTGCACCCAGTGGGTTAAGGGACATTTTATAACCCCACACCTCCCAGTCAGATAAATTAAACCTGCTTTAGGGAGATCTGTGACGTGATGTGAGGGGAAATCCAACCGGAATACCCTTGTGAATCCATCAGAATCTCAGCAAAGCTCTCTCTGCAGAGAGCTCAGACAGGGGAACTTCGTCCCAAGCTCTTGGGGTGTCCCTGGTGAAGCTGCCTCCTTGGGAGTGGTTGTGAGCAAAAAAACCCTGCAGTGTTGGTGACAAGATTGTTTTATCCCAATAAAAGCGTGTTCCTCACCTTAAATAGCCAGCTGTTGGCTTAAATGTATGATGCAACAGTAGTAATTACATTTCAGATAGGAATATATTAATTATGTAGTGCATCTAAACCCCTGCGTATCCAGCTTTGATTAAGGCTCAATTTAAATATCAAAAGTAGTGCAGAGCTGTCTGTGGGAAAGGGTTTATCTGCACGCAGAGATCAGAAGTGGAAGAAGTTGACTGAAGATTGGTGTTTGGGAGAAAGGCACAGAGCACGAGGTGGGACTCACCTGAGTCCTGAGCTCATCCCAGGGAAGATGGTGCTGGTTTGAAAATGTGATCCTGGAACATCACACCTGAGTTCTGGTAAATCTGCTGAAACCCAGGCAGCTCCAGCTCCGCTCCTGACTGACGGGGAAAGAAGACACTTGGCAGAAGGAGAGCAACAGTGGAGCTCTCACCCAAGAAGGTGATTTGCATTTTCTCTGGGACAGCAAGTGGAGGTGAAGGGAGAAGGGGAACAAAGAAGAAAGCAGACCCACGGGGTGAGCAGTGACAGCCAGAGGAAACCCAGCTGCTGAAGGCAGGCTCTGTGTGAGCGTGAGACCGGCTCATGGACACAAACACAAAGAGCCTGCAAGCCTGCCCTCTGATCCTGGCATTGGGACCTTCCCTGTACCAATCTCCAGCTTGGATAAATAAGTCCAAATTGCCTTTTTAAGGTTTTCCTGTGCTCCAGAGGGACCCAGAACCCAACCAGCAGATGGATTTCAGCAGCATGTTTGTGCTTTCTCATAGCCTGACTTAATTTGATGTCACATTTAAAATGCTAATGGCCACACTCTGAATCGGAGCATCAGAGGGAAACTTTAAACCAGAAAAACGCTGAATTTGCCATACAAAAGAAAACATTATTAATTGTGATGCAGTTGCCCTTTGTGCCTGTGTGTTTACTTGATTGAAGCATCTTGACTGTGGAGCTTTCTCCTTGAAGCCTGATTTGAATGGAGTGTACAGCTGGATTGCCCCAGGGCCTTGTAACAATTTATAGTCTGGATGGAAAGGCAGAAGTGCATAAAAAGACAGTTGTGAAATGCTGCTAGTGCCCTGTAATAGAAAATCTGTGTATGATGACCTTGGCTGCGTGGGCCTCTGGGATCGCTTTACTCTGATCCAGAGGAGTAGAAAAAGGAAGGTATTGCATCTCACCTGGAATAAAGGAGGAAAAAATCAAAAGAAATTTGTTTTTCTAAACTGTGCAGTTCATGCTTCCTCTCCTTTGCATTCCTCCTGCATATGGCCTTGCATTTTAGCAAACACGTTAAATTTACATCTGTTATTCTCTGCGCTGTTACAGGAGCTGGGGTTTTTGCATGCAAATATCTGGGTGAGGTTTCTGTAGCCACAAGCATTTATGTATTTAAAAGCCTCATTCTGTTTGCAGATGAATTGATGTTCTGTTCCTGAACTGCAGCTGAATTAATTTGTGGCAGATTTTTCCTGGCCAGTTCCGAGGCAGCGTGACCTTTCCTTTTTGGTGTGGAAAAAATGCTGATTAATATAGATTTTTTTTTTTTCCCCTGCTTCTCCAGATTCATCTCTCTTTCTACAGCCAAGAAAAGGCAAAAAGATTTTCTTCTTCCTCCAAATCATCGCTAACCCTTTTCAAGGCCAGGTTGGACAGAGCCTGGAGCAGCCTGGAGTAGTGGAAGGTTCCTTCCCATGGCAGGGGTGGAACTGGATGGGCTTTAAGGTCCTTCCAACCCAAGCCAGGCTGATTCCATGGTTGTGGAAGTGCTGGCTTGTGGCTGCTCAGTTCTGCCTCAGCACAGCTCAGTTTGCCATTAAGGGACAGAGCAGCCTTGCTAATAAGAGCCAGATGAATGAGACGTTTGAAGGAGCACTGAATTATTTAAAATAAAAAATTTAGCCTGCAAATGAGATTGGCTTTTATGTCTAATGTGCAGCAGATTGAAGGGCTGCTGTGATTACAGTGGGGCACGTGTGGGGTGGGAGATTAGTATGAAAATGTGGGTGCAGGGCTTTGAAGGAAGTGGCAGCAATGATGGAGAATCAGAGGTGACAGTTTAAGGATTGCATGGCAGGAGCTGCACAGTGATTAAATCCACTGATGCTGTCACTGAGCCGTAAGGCTGCAGATAACATTCTCTCCCTGTGCTGAAAACAAGAATCAATACAAACTCCTTGACAGGGGCTAAATTATTAAATAGAGCCTTCCTTACAATGTTTCATTATCTGGGATTTACCTCAGCTGGTGATTTGTCAGCAGCGAGGGAGATTTGCTGGGCATTTTGTATTAAAATAATTCCAGATGCATATGAATCCATTTTGATAATTCCCCTCCTTTTTACAATGCTTCTCTGTGTATTTTTTTTTTTGGTTGCTATTACCCAGATGCCACTTTGAATTCTCACACAGATACTAAGCTGTGCTGCTCGCTGAGGTTTGGGCTTGTCACATCTGTGTAAAAATAAATTCTTTCTGTATGGCAGACTGTTCTCTAAGTGCTGCTTTCAGGCTGTTAATAGCAGGGGATTTGCAGTGTCTCTCAGGTGAGGGCTCAGAATTGAGGGAAGAGGCATGAGGCTGCTCTGTTGGATTTATGGGTACTGGAGTTTCACTGGACTCGGTTGAAATATAGAGCAACATTCTTTTTATTTTGTTGTACATCTCCTGAAGGAAGGCAGGAGCAGGAGCCATCCATTCTGAGGCAGCCAAACCAGCATATTTTGCATTCCCACAGTGCTCAGGGCTGTGTGGAGATGCTGTATTCAGACCTGGCTGAGATCTGTCATTTCATCAGTGCCATTATTTTTAACGATTAACGAATGTTTAACATTTTTGTGGGATTTTGAGTTTGTTTTTCTGAGTAGCCTTGATCGTGTAGTGCACCAATGCAACTGAATTAATTTCTACAGAGGTGCAGTGTTATGTCACCATTACATCACGGTCTTGTGGAGAGAGTGAGAGTGTTCATATTGGGAGGTTTGAAGCAGATGGCAGCATTGTTCAGAGTGAGGATTAAACAGCTGGAAGTTAAGGCTATGTGTATGTTGTGCGTGTTTTTTTAGGGCTTGAATCCAGCTCTGCCTCCATTTCTTCCATATGGCCTGGATCTTTGCAATTGGAATCCAGGCCTTACAACTTAGGGGCTACGTAAAAAAAATCCCAAACAAACAAAACACCAGAACAAAGGAACCCCCCTACAGAATAGTCCACCGGGGGTTTGTTTGGATTTTTGTTTTCTTTTTAATGTGATTGCCCTGTTTGTTTTTGCCCCACTTGGCATTCAGCAGTTGGGATGTTTGTGGCTGGCTTGTTGGCACAGGAGCACTGGAGGCTGCTGGGGTTTATTCTCCCCCAGGAAAGGCTCCTGGGCTCTTTGCCTGGGCTGCAGGGCTGTGGAGCATCCCCTGCTGCCCCGAGTGCACCCTGCATGGGGAGGGCACAGCAGCAGCCCTGATCCGAGCTGACGCTGCCTGTCAGCCCCTGTCACATCAGCAGCTGCTGCCATTCAGAGCAGAGCTGCTTCCTCTGCCCAGCCAGCTCTGGGTAAAGCAGCAAAGAGCATTTGAGGAGTCTCAGGGGGACGGGAACGGGGCTGGGTGGGAAATCCCACGCTCCTTTGGCAAAATTGCTGGTTTTGTGGTGTTTTTCCTAATTTTATGAGGAAGAGGGCAGGAAGCACAATTGGTACAAATTTGATCCCCAGAACAGCCAGCCCCACTGTGAGTGTGAGTCAGGTTCTGGGCAAACGGGGGAAAACAGGAATACACTGGGAGCTGTGGAGTGGGATCTGGACTGCTTTCCCCATGCTGTGTTACCTGCAGAGACCGTGGCTGATAAGGGCTAGATAAGAACATCTTCAGTGGCAATGGATTGAATGTAGATTCAGGAGCCATAGGATTCATTAACACCCCCTGTATATTTGACTTGCCCATATTTATAATTTTGTTAAGCCGCTTGTCCTTGGCAGCATGGTGTTCACCACCTTTGGCTTTTTATTTTACCTTTCTCCTGCCTTGTTTCCTCCTCCTTACCCCAAGTAAACCTGTTCCCTACACCTGTGCTGAGATAATTGAGTGCTAAATAAATCATTATGTGCCAGCTGGAAAATATGGAGAAAAAAAATGTTATCTCTAGCTTTTAGGGAAAAAAAGTATCAAATTGTACATTAGCTGCGTTTTATGTAGCAAGAGAAAATGGAGTTAGAATAAATTTAGCCATGTCCTCTGGTGTTGAATAGTGAGAGCATCTGTCATGTTTAATAATGCTTCTGACCTTTAGGATTATTGAAGTTGAAATTTTCTCTCTGGTCATTTGGGGGTACTTGAGCACTGTCAGATTTCTTGTGTCTGCTCGGCCTCCAAAGACACATTGTTATGCTTCGTGAGCTGCTGAAGATAATTCATTAAAGAAATTTGTTTTCCTGCTTTCGGAAGGGTTTCCTTGAGGAATGTGAAATGTCACGGTGGCCACTGAATTCCAGTGTGTGTCCCATCCCCTCAGTGATGTGCTTGGAATTGCTCTTTAAGGTGGAGGAGATGCTTTTAATGCTCTTGTGGCAGTGAAGTGCTCAGTGAAGGCTTTGGGGCTGTGGGACGCCCTAAACATCCCAGTGCCAGCTGGCCCTGGCCTTGCAGCATGAGCTGTGCAGAGCAGGGCTGTCCTGGCAGGTGAGGGATTCACTGTGGGTGGATCTGAGGTTTGTGACCACGCTGTGCCAGGAGGGCTTGATTTGTGTAGGGATTAAAAAGTGCTGGGAAAGGTGTGTGTTCCAGCAGGCTGAGAGGGACAGAGGAGCTGGCACGGGGAAGGGAGGATGGTGGGGATGCTCTCGGAATACCTGTTGTGTGCCTGAGTGGCAGGAAAGGCAGAACCCCCCTTTTCTGAATACGTGTTGTGTGCCTGAGTGGCAGGAAAGGCAGAACCCCCTTTTCTGAATACGTGTTGTGTGCCCAAGTGGCAGGAAAGGCAGAATCCCCTTTTCTGAATACGTGTTGTGTGCCCAAGTGGCAGGAAAGGCAGAATCCCCTTTTTTGAATACGTGTTCTGTGCCCAAGTGGCAGGAAAGGCAGAATCCCCTTTTATTCAGCGGGGACTGATGGAGCCACTTAGGAAAACGCTTCAAGTCAGCTCCACCTTGTGCCTGTCCGACAGAGCTTCAGAGGCTTTCTCAGTGGGTTTGGTTTCCCCTGGCTGGGGCTGCTCCCTGCAGGACCTGGCATCACCCCCGGGGACGGAGCCGTGCCGGTCCCTGCCCGGCTCTCGAAGCCAGGGATGTGATGGATGTGCATTTTTGACACTGTAGTCACTGAACACTAATCCATGGAGAATTTGAACTTGTAATTTTGATTAAAGTGATTGATTTTAAAGCAGCCTCAGTTCGTTTTGGGCCATTAGAGGGTATTTAAAAGGAAAAGAAGTCTTTAATTAAATTAGTAGTGCGTAAGCATCCTGCTCTGCTTTCTAAGCAGAACTTCTGGGGGTTTTTAAATCAAATTCCCTTCAGTTGTTTGTTGGCACATTTTAAGGTTAAAAGTGATGCAAAATTATTAAAACCAACAAACTTGTGCTAAGCAACTTCAAACTTCAAATAAAGTTTTTCCTTTGGGAAAATATCCAAGTTATGTTGTTGTGTAAAGCAATTCTTGTCCATCCATCTGCGTGTGATATTAATATATCTCATGGAAGGCACACTGTGTAAACAACAAAGTGCTTCCCTTTTATTTGTAAAACATCATTTTTAAGACTACAAACACATCTGAAACATTTAGTTTACAGAGAGAATCAAATAAGTAAGATAAAAGAATATATATATTTCACTGCTGTGGAATAGAAAGACATAATTTATGCTCTGTGTCTCCCATCGTTGTGATTAGTGACCTGAGGCTGTTGAACTTCCTCTTTATGGATTGGGAAAATGCTGTGACAGTTTTCAAGGGAATTGCTCTCTTTTGAGTTTAAAGAGATGAAAATGGGTCTGCTAACAAGGACCAGCTTCAGTGTGTGCTTTCATATTCCTCGTGGTTTAAAAAAAAGAAGGCAAAAAAAGAAAAGGCAATTGGGTGCTTTGATATGTGTGAACCCCAGGACCCTGTGAAGCACAAGCTGCACAATGTGGAATATCAGACAGGGCTGCAGAGGATGGCAGGGAATCTGCAGGAAGGTATTCCCTGGGATGCTTTCTGCAGCGTCTGTGGCTGAAAAGCTTGAGGAAGGTGTTTTCCAGAAGGGGAGCTGCCATGTGGTGTCAGTTTTCCTGTTCTGATGTGTTGTAGTGCTTCGCATGTTGGCATTCCAGAACAGTTCACAGACCCAGGAATTCCCACTCCCTGTGCTGGGCTCTTGATCCCAGCCTGCACTGGGGATTAGAGCTGCCCTCCCTCAGCTGGGGCAGATCTGTGAGGAAATACCTGGAAATTGCATCCTGATTTCAGGTGTGGCTTCATGGCTTTGCTGTGCCCTCAGAACATGAACTGTTGGAGTTTTGAGCTGGTTTGGGCCTTTAAGCTGAAAACTTCACACTCTCAAGTGCAAAGTTCCATTAACTGTGGTGAAATATCATCATAAATCTCTGATCTGGAGACTGGAGGTGATTAAACCAAGGGGCTGTTTGTTACCAAAGACATTGGGCCAGGAAAACAAACAGCTGGGAGCACATCTGGAGCATGGCTGCTTTTGAAACAGGCACGGTAAATATTGAAATTCGAGCTAATTCTGCGTAATATTACAGATTAATTTATTATGTGCTCATTGGGAAGCACTTGTAGGACAAGTGCTGCAGTTTACACCAGTTCAAGTGCTGGGAAATGGCTTTGGATTTGTCAGCGTTGCCTGTGCCAGTGCGTGAATATTTGATTTCACTTTTCCAAGGTACTGAGCACTCAGTGAGCTTCAGGCCTTTTTGGGTCAGGTTCCCAGGGAGATGGCACAGCCAGAAGTGCAGACAAGTGCACAGGCAGCTGAAATATGGGCTTCAATATTGATCTAAACAGGCTTCTCCCTTCAACTCCTGTGTCACAGAGAGGCAGAGCTCCTCATTTTATTACATAATCTGTAACACTTCCATTTTCCCAAAGGCAGACTCCTGCTCAGCAGTTTGAAGAACCAAGTTCATGGAAATGTTAAAAACAATTTCCTGAGAAGATTGTCTTTGGTGAAAGGAAGCTGATCTAAATCGTGAGCTCTCTCTAAACCGGTCAAACCAAGTCTTGTGCAAATTCCCTGAATAACCTTTAGTAATTTTTCTTTTTTGTAAGGTTCCCTGCCAGTTTCTGCATTTATGGTGATGGTAGCACACAGAATCCTCCTTTTTTTGGTGAGTCTGTACAGGACTGGCTGTGATGATTTGCTTGGGGTAAAGCCTTGTGCCCAGGACAAGGGGAGAGGCACCAACCCTCATTCCCATTGCAGGAGGATTTCTGAGTCAGAGCCTTTGGATCTGGCACTGATGGGTTCCATCCAGTGCCTCCAGTAATAGAGGAAATGAATTTGAGTTCTGCATGAGGTTTATGGAAGTGCTGGTTGCTCTCAAAGCTTTCTGCTGCTGGACCTGGGAGTGAATTAACACCTTGACTTCTTTAATAGATGTTATTAGTGGCTTCATTTGTTAAAGTTGTAATGCTGTGGTGATTATATGGCCCAAGACAAATGATTAACTTTGGAATTGTGTGTTAGCTTGGCTGGCTGTGTTCACTGTAATTCAAACCAGAGTGTCCATGGTGTGTGCTAGAGGTTTAAAAACCACATTTCTTGATTTCAGAACTGCTTTTCTTGTGGACCATCTCAGCTGTCTGTATGTTCACACTTTCAGCACCTGAGAAAAGGGTTTTTTTGTTTGTATCTCTCTCCCAACTTTTCCTTTGAGATTTTTTTTCTCTTCTAGGAGGTAAATGCGTCCCTTTTATTCTCAGTGTAGTTATTTCTGATTTTAGTGTTTTCAATATCTGGCTATTTCCAGATGAATGGAGACCATCTTTCCAATCTTTGCCTTTAGATTAGATTGCAGCCTGTGGAGCTGCTTTGGGGTATGTTTATTTAGTACTGATTTACATATAAATACAAAGAAAAAATCTAAAGCCCGGTGTTGCTAATTTAGCTATTGATATCAGGGCAGACAGCACCAATCTGTATTAGAAATTCCCTGTGTGGTGAGATACAGTCGTGTCTTCTGCAAATTGACATTTTTTAAACATTGCTGCTTTGTTTTCTTGATGAGCTGCTCTGGGTGTTGCACATTAATTACTGGCAGGGTTTTTGCTGAGGCTGTGTCATGGCCCTGTTTGTCAGGCAGTGCCTCAGCCCCCTCGTGTGAAGCCTGTGTGAAAAGCTGATTTTGCTCTGGTGTGAAGCATCAGCTCGGTCAATAACACACGTTGGGGCAATTTCTGAGAGGATGTAAACATTTCACTAACTGACCATTTTGTAAGAAAATTACATCCTCTGGGGAGCTGCACAAGGAAACATTCACTTTCCAGGCATTTATTTTCCAAACACACTTTGTGTCCTCATAGGAACAGCATTTGCTTTTGTGGTGAAACAGCCACGTCACAGGGGCTGGCTGGTCAGTGCATTTTCTTTGCTTTTCTTTTTATAGTTTCAAACCCCAGCCGGTTGGCAAAGGTGCTTTAATTTTTCCTGTTATAAAATTCCCCTGCCCATGAGGCGGTATTTTAACAGGTGGAGACTGTTCAAACTCCGGGCTGGGTTTGCAGAGCAAACTGTCTCCTGATTGTTTTATCCTTCAGCTCTTGGTGTGTCTTTGTTCAAAGGTAAACCCCTCAGTGAGATGGTAAAGAAAATCTGGCCTCTTGATATTTAAAAGGTGAGAAATCTATTTAAACTGTGTATGATGGCTTTGAATAGCCCCACTGCTGAGTGCTGCTTGTTTTAATAGAAGTGATAAATACTATGGCTGGTGCTGCTCTGCAATTAGATCTGAGCTATGTGCTATAAATGACATTTAATGGCAAATGTCAGGCGGGGCCCGAATGGTATCTTCATTTCAGTGTTGCACTTCTTCGGCATAATGCTAAAAAAACCTTAATGGAATTTAATTACCAGAGTATCTATTCAATGATTAGTTAAATGCATTTGTGATACCATTAGTTGGTGGTGGCTGCTGGCTCCTGGTGCCTGTGCTGAGCCCGGGCGGTGTGAGCACAGCAGGAGGTGCTCAGGAAGGGTCCCTGTCAGTTTTGGGTCAGCAGCTCCCTCCCAGTCTGCTTCTGTGGAAGGGCAAAATCTGCAATCAGAGCGGGGCTGGGAGAGGCAGCAAACGTGAGCAGGGATGCTCTGATCAAAAATAGTGCTTATTGCCTTCTCTCACAGTGATTTTAATTACAGCCCATTAATGACACCTCCCCCTGTGTGTGTGTGTGTGTGTCTCGTTTTGGGATATTTGTGCAATACCAGCAGAGATGTGGCACCTCCACGGCCTCACCTGGGGTTTGTGCCCAGCTGGGTGCAGTGCAATATCCTCAAGAGGCGCTGATGGAGGGGCAGCAGCTTTGTGTGCTGGCAGGACCTTCAACACGAGCAACATTCCCTGGAATTCCTCATACCATGGAGATGTGGGTGGGAAAACAAGCCCAGGGAAGGTGGATGGGCCTGGCTGGGTGTGCCCAGCTGCCATGAGCATCCCTGTTCTGCCCCATTTTACCTGCCCAGGGAAGGTGGATGTGCCCAGCTGGGTGTGCCCAGCTGCCATGAGCATCCCTGCTCTGCCCCATTTTACCTGCCCAGGGTTCTCAGAGGCAGAGCCCGGAGCTGGTGGGGATCCTGGGCTGCCACAGCTGCTGGTGCTCCCGGGAAGGGACGGGCACTGGGGAACCTTTCTGTGCCACAGGGTCCTGGAGGGGGAGCAGAGGGGGGACACGCCGGCCCTGAGCCCTGGCAGCTGTAATTGTAATTAAACAGCCTTGTCCTGGTGCTGTACACGGGGCTGCCCTGGTGACTTTGTACCTCACCCACACCGAGAACCACAGCTGGGATTCAGGGAACATAAAAGGGAAACGGAGCAGAAAGAGACCACAAAGGGATTAAATGAGGTAGTAAGCAATGACCCATAACCTTCATGGAAGATCTTATCATAGTTTTATTTTAAGCCAGTCAGTTTTTAAGCATAACTGCTTTTTTTTTTAACAAGATGAAATTGTCTTTTGTCATTTAGGACTGCACTGAAATTTTAAGGGTATTTTGTACTTAAGTGTATGTCACTTAAATGAAAACAGGTGACTTGCGGGTTCTCAGCACAGTGAGCAGCTTTGTTTGTGGTAAAGCTGGAAAGTTGATGGAATAAATACTACAGTTTATTTTAAATACAGACATCTCTTACGGTCATTACCTGAAATGAATAATGTTCTTTTTCTCCTTTAAAACCCTGGATGAGGCTGTGTTCAAGGTGAGACGTATCGGTGACACTAAATAAAATTAAGGGCTGTTAGGTGACACTTGTTCCATCTTAGTCAGTTTTTGTCACAACGTGCTGGATTTGTTGAACTTTGCCTTAGAAGCGCAATGAAATTCAGTGCTGACTCCTGGTGAGGGGGATTTCACTGCTGAATTCACTGAGGCTCAGGCAGCCTTTTAGTGCTGTTTATTGCCGGGTCTCTCCCCGTTCTCAGCTGCCATAATTATTCTTTGTCTGTCTCATGTGCAGTCCCTGCCTCGTGGGCTCACCCTGCTCCCAGCAGAACGTCCCGTGCTCGCGGAGCGCCAGCGGAGCGAGCTGTGCTGGAGCAGCTCTGCTGAGCTGACTGAGGGCTGTGTTGTTGAGGCAGTCTGGCAGCTCCAATGCCAAACCACCCACACTGGGAGACAGCATATGGCAGCTCCTCGGCATTAACATGCGGATAAGTCGGGTACCACCTTCGTGTTTTTGAGAAGGCTCGAGCCTTGATAGCTGGGATTTGGGGCTGGGGCTGCCTGGCCACCTCCTCACATGCACAAACAACTTTGCAGATGATGTGCCGTGATGTAAAACTGATTTTGGCCACGTTTTGCAGTTTGTGAAGGTGTAGGCAGGCAGATGGCTGTTTTATGCTTTGGTGTGGGTATCAGTGTGTGCCCGTGGGCTGAGGTTTGCAGGTGTGTTCATGGGCTCCAGTGCCTTCCCCTGTCCATCTGTAAGAAACAAGGCCACAAATGACCTGTTTGTGATGTTTGATGCTTCAAATTTTGTAGAAACTACAGCAGAGATCTCGAGCAAACACTGTTCTGAACGGAGAGTGCCTCCGAGCAGAAGGACTGTGCATCCCGTGGGGTCTGGGGCCAGGTGTGTCCCTGCAGGTGTGCAGTGTCTGTGCACCTGTGAGAGGCAGAAATTCAGGGCAAGGTGAGTGTGAGGAGTGTTTGACATCTCAGAGTTACTCCTATGCGAGGCTGAATTAATTTCCAGCATGCTGAGGTGACTTGATGAATTCCAAAAGGAGTTATATTTGTGAATAAAAAGGACACAAGAAAAATTCTTGCTGTAAACAGTCAGAAAATGTCAGGCGCAAGCCATTGTGAAAAAATCCGATATTGTTTTGTCAATAAATTATGCTCTCCCCTGCATAGATCACAGAAATGGGCCTTTACCCTGGAAACAGCAATATTTGATACCCCAGGCAGCTTATTCCCTGCTCAGCTCACACTTGAGTGAATCCACTGATCGATTATCCGCGGCTTTCCCAAGGCTTCTCATTTCCTGCCTCCCATTACTGCGCTCAATCAGCCCTGCTTTGTGCCCTGCCTTGTGTGCCCAGATAAGCCATCAAGGCATGTTTCTATTAGAAAAGCTCTTGTAGATGGAGCAGTCATTAGATAACAGTAACAGGTTTAAAGGTTGCAGGCTTTGTGTTGCCTCAGGGTAAGAGGACAGCCCTGCCCGGGCTGCTCTGGGCAGGGGCACAGAGGATTAATCTGCATGTGGCCACATTATTGCTTTTATTTCACATTTGTATTTCTTGCTGAACACTGACAATGCTTCTCTGTTTGCAAGGAGTAATTATGTGTTGCTATGCAGGCGTCTGAATTAAATAATCAAGCTGCAAAAATAACATTCATTTGTAGTAATAACCTCTGCATTTCCAGGCTGGGTTTGCTTGGCTTGCAAACAGCTGATCAGTTTTCTTAATTAATTAGCAAACAGCCTACAAAAAGATACCCTGAGAACGTGAAATTACACGTGCTGTTGTGGAGAGGGAAGAGAAATAATCCTTGCTGTATCTCTTTAGCTCCTGATTTCCAGATTGGTTCATTTGTGTCCCCACTCTGCTTTTTTCTTGTCCCCACAACACTGATATGAGTGGTCTTTATTTTTCCTTTTCTCTCCTTTGACTATTAATAAATGTCAGAATTGACTGAGTGTGAAAAACAGTTCTACAACAGGAGTGAGATTTCATGGTGGAAAACCCGTTGGAAAGGGAAGATGTTCTTTTCCTTGTGCCTGTTTTGCTGTTTGTTTCTCTGGAATTGCTGCTATTCCCTGACTCCAGCGTGCCCATCTGTCATCTCCAGCATTTGGCACATTGTTTCCAAAGCTAGTTGTGATTTAACATGGACCTAAATAGGGCAAGTAGTGAAGTACAGTGATTAAATCCCTCTGGGAGAATCTGCAGGACATCTGTGGTCGTTTGCACAGTTTGGTTCATCACAGTCCTGGAGAGAGAACATGGAATTTCTGAAGATCTGGTTTGGGGTGTGCAGTAACTGTTCTGAAGCGTGTTCTAGGGAAAACAGGCACCTTGGAACTGTCACAAATGCTGTGGAAATCAGGACATCCCTGCTTTTAGAGAGAAGGTGTAACATTATTTTTTTCCCCTGTAAGGCAGAGGCTCATTTGAAATAGAGGTTGACCAGATGCTTGTGAACTGAGATGCTTTGATCCATTTACAGATTCCATCTAATTCTTGTTCAACGTCCAAAACTGATTCATGCTGTTTAAAAGGAACAAAACCCAAAATGTCAGCAAGAACAAAACCCCCAAATGAGCACTTTGTGAGTGCTGCAGCAAAAGACAATATTTTCATTAAAGGGGAGAATGTGGTTTTGTAGCACAGGGAATCATTTTGAGCTGACAGAAGGACACTTGAAATTTAAAGCTCTTGCCATGGCTGCAATTTCTGCAAGCCTGGATTTGGCATGTGACTGACTGCAGCTTTTCAGATGTAAAGGTGTAAAAAAGGAAAAAAAAGTCACACTTTAGGAAGTAGGGGACACTTCTTTTGTGTGCACATGGTTTGAAAATAAATAGTCTGCCACAGAAGTTGGCGCCTTGACACCTCTGAGTATAGTCTGCTTTAGAAATGACATACGTATTTAGAAAGTTGGCTGACAAAATAGCATGTCTAGGAATTTCTGTGCCATGAGGGATGTAAATGTGAAAAGGGAGACTCTGACAGACGTTTTGTATTTTTAGCAAGATTGAAGCTTCAGGTTAAACCCCACAAAATCATCCATGTTGGAGAGTGGGTACAGAAAGGAGTTGTCAGGCTGAAGCTTTGAAATGAATTGGACAAAAATGACCAATGGTGGTAAAAAGAGGTATTTGGGAGGGAGATCAGCTCACAACTCCCAAAGAAAACCCCAGAGAAACCCAGAACCCACAACCCAACTAACCCAACCCCAAATACATCGTCACAGACTTTTCTGTAAAGGTTCCTTGCACATCTCATTGTAAATGATATTTTTGTTGCTGCTTTGCCCTGTGTATGGAGGCACGGAGCCATTCCATAGGCAGCATTCCATGATTCAAATGGGGAGCTGTCAGCAGCGTGCAGCACGAGTCTGATAATTGTTCAAGATATTTACACTGGCCCCTTTTCCTTCTCATTTCTAAATCACTTAAAATGCCTCTCTAATAGAATTTAGGCTTGAGGAGTGGAAAGCCTGGGAAGTGGATGCAGACCATGGCTTCTCCTCTGTGCTCAGCCACACATTTGGGTTGGTTGTGTTTTAGTTTTATCACCTGTTTGCTTCTAATTCTAACGTTGTGTTTTTTCTCCATCGCTTTAAAGGACACATTATTTTTGTTTTCTGAGGTGTAGTGAAAGAAGAGCCACTTCTGGGTGTTAGGAATCCCCTGTAATTTCCTTTGCTTTGCAGTCTTGCCCTGTCAGTGCCATCAGTCCCACCCTGATGGCATCCTTGGCAATTCATCACTTTCCTGGAAACTCCTTCGATCCAGCCCCGCCTCCTGAAATCCAATCTTCCCCGTGCCTCCGGATTGTGAATCTGATTTCAGGGGAGGAATTGTTGTTGTTCTCTTTTATGTGCAGAGTGGCTGGAACAAAGCACAGTGAGGCAACAGCCGATGTGTGCTGAGGAGTTCCCATTCCCAGTGGGAATCACTGTCTCCCCATCAAAGTCAAACGCTTGAACTGGCAGAGAGCTCCAGCCTGCATGGAGAGGTTGTGCTTTCCTGAAGTGTGGGATTTCTGAGTGATGAGCTGATAAAATCCTGCACAACACAGTAAATACTTTGCCTGCCTGCATTGTGTTCACTGTGAATATTCCTGATAAGCTCTTGTGTAATCCCTGCTATTCCAGTTTTTAGTGCTTATTGGGTGTCGAAGTGGGGCTTCCAGGAGTTGTGGCAATCAGCAGAAACTTCTCTTTGCTTTGACTGAAGGACCAAAAAGGGTGTTTTGGGAGGTGGGAGAGTGGTGGTCCTTTATGGCAGCAGGGGAGAAACCTCACTTTGAGCCACTGATTTCTTCCCTCCAGTGTCAGAATGCTTTGTAAGTGCTGCCCTTGGCCTTGTCCCCGCTGCTGAGAGCCTGTGCTGTTCTGTGACAGAAATGAGAGGGAAGTGGGCTGGTGGCATCACCACATCCCCTCAGCCTTGGCCTAAAGCTGCAGCTCCCAGCTCTGTGTGATGCCAGGGCAGTGAAACACTGGCAGTGCTGATCCCTCCCTTTCTGTGGGATCACCTCAGTGGATGCAGATGTCAAGGATCGCCTGCACACAGAATTTGGGCACTCCCAGAGTTCCTCCTGCAAACCTGTCCCTTCCTGGCAGCGTCTCTGGGAGGTTACACAGGAGGCTGCAGCCATTCCTTCACATTGCCTGCCTTTCTCCTCCTCTTTTTCCAAGGTGCCGCAAGTCCCTCTCTTTTCTCGGATCTCCCCTTGTCTGTGGGTGCTTGTTCATGCTTGGGATGATTTGGTTTGTAGGGAACCCTTTGGCAGCACCTTCCCCAGCAGAGCACAGTGTGGATTTCCAGTCCTTCTCCCCCTGGTGTCATTTGCTATTCCAAACCACCACCACCAAATTCCACGCTGTATTTTGTAGTCCTCCCTCGTGGTTCCATGCACAGATGTGCCTGTGCTTCCTTTGCAGTGCTCCTTGGAGTTGTATTTTTTGAAAGATACCTGACTCCAGAGGCACAAACCCTGAAAATCAGAGCATTGATGCTTGTTGTAAACTGTCCTTATGTATGTGAATGGTTTTCGTGCCGGAGTGAAGCTTTCCGAGCATCCCCCCAGGGTTTGTGTAACAAAAGAGTGGGGTTTTTGTCCTCTCAGCTGAGAAATACAAAGAGAATTTGCAGAGAAATGCTGGGTTGATGTTTCCCATCATTGCTGCAAGCTCCACTAATAGAATTTATGAACTCTTAGCGAGAGGGTAACAGATTATTTACTTGGACTTTTTTGTCTTCAGAATTCAGAGAGACTGTTCATAAAAGCTGTGATGCACAGAGCATTATTTCAGGAGAACAGACAAGTCTGCAACCCCAATTTTTGAACAGCAGGCAGCAGAAATATGAGCCGCCTCTCATTCGTTGTCCTTTTGATTTTTTTTCATGCATTAGACAAGCTTGTTGGCTTTGATTGCAAATGCGTTATTTAAAAAACCACCACAGCAGGCTCGGGTTCCTCCTGCACAGCCCAGGGATGCTCAGTGAGCGGGTTTGGGGATTGGGGATGTGGAAGTGGTGGCTCAGTCCCAGCTTTCCTGGCACAATGCTGCCACTGGCAGTGGTTTGCTGGTATTACACGGGCTCTGCTCAGGAAACGCTTTTTACTGGGAAGCTTTGGATGTTGTTTATTCAGCAGAAAAGCTGCAACACGCAGGCTGGTGCAGGGGAGAGACAATAGAACCTCCCGGCCCAGTAACCTGCGATTTAACTCGGAACTGGAAATGTTTTAGGAGCAGTCTTTGAAGGGTCTAGAGGATTGCAGTCCAGAGGAAAACAAGCCTGCGGTTGCCTCATGCCAAAAGAATGTTACTTTCCCTTCAGGCCTTTGTTTCTTCAAGTGTTTTGGAGCAGCAGGAAGAATTGCAGACCAAGGGGTTCAGAGACAAACTGAGCAGAGTCTGTAGTGACTTGATCTAAAAATTCTCTGTTTAAGTGGTGTTTATGCTCCAGTTTCCTTCTAAGAAGGAACAAATTGGCGGCTGGAGCCTCGATGAAAAAAGAGCATTTGGGGAAGACAGTTTTGTGTAAATTTTGCTGTGAGGTTGATGAGCAGTCAGAGCCTGTAATTATTGTGATTGAAGTGCAGTATCCTATTCTTTTGTGTAATAAAGAAGGTCTATGATTATGTCTGGATCCATCTGTCCTTGGGGGAAGAAAATCTATTATCTCTTGGTTTCTGCTGTTAAGAATGGCTGCACTGAATGGTGTTACTGTGGGTATTCTTTCTAGCATGTTTGGCTATAAATACTTCTTATTTGTGGAAATTAGCAGTGTAAGACCATGCTGCATGAGGCCAAAAGTTGCAGTCCTTTTCTGATCCCTGCCTCTTTCCTTGGGTTAGTTAATGGGAGTCAGTGGATTGGGGTTTGCTGGTCACATGCACACAGAGATACAACTGCACGGTGAGCAGGAGGTTCTCCTTGCCTTTGTCTGGGCTGAAAATCAATCTGTCACCAGAAATGCCTTCCTCCCTTAGAGTCTGACCTCAGGGGTTTTTCCCAGCGAGGACTGAGTGGGCTCTGGTCTGGTTTCCCTGTCAGTAATGCTCCAGGGTTGTTTTTCAGAGCAAGAGGGACCATCTGCTGATGAACGTGAAGTGGTACTACCGCCAGTCCGAGGTGCCCGACTCCGTGTACCAGCACCTGGTGCAGGACAGGCACAACGAGAACGGTGAGTGGGCTCTGCAGAGCCAGCCCTGCTCTGCTTCTGCCCTCAATCCGAGGTTTAACAAAGCCACAACAATTCTGCACAGGGCTATGGAACCAGGACGTGGTGAGAACAATGTATTAGAAAAGGGCTGATGGTTTCTTACCTGCCTGGTGTCACTGGTGTGTGTCCTGTCCCTGTAATCAGGGGCATTCCAGGTGTGGTGGAAGTGCTGGGCTGTATTGTTACTAATAATTTATAATAATAACGACAATATTAATAATAGTGTATTAATAATAATAATTATAATTCCCTCTTTGAGAGAGGAGAGAAAAGCAAAATAAGCCTGGGTCCTTGGTGGTCCTCTTGGACACTGTACTGATAACTAACTGAGCACCAGATTATCTGCAGAAATTGTGGATCCCTTCTGTTTTTTGTGGTTCTGCCACAGTGCCATGACAACTGTGTCTTTTACAGCCATGCTCCCTTACACACATGAATATTCACTGTGATTAATATTGCAGTGAGGGATGGAGCTGAAGCACTTGGAGCTCAGTTTCTCCTTTTCTCTTTGCAAAAACAAGTGTAATCTTGGGTTTAATAGAAGCAGAAGAAACTTTAGTATCATATACCAGTGCCATTTATCTCTTGCCTCCAGGGAAGACATAACATTTGCTTCTGTTCTTACCAGGAAATTTCCTTGAGGCAACTGTTAAAAATTCTGAAGATACTCCAAGGTGAACCATGATGATAAAAGTTGATGATTGAAATATGGAATGCAGCAACTTTCTGGTGCCTGACAGAACAAAGTTGAGCACACGTTCCCCTTTTTAAGGATATTTTATGTGTGTGCTTTTAGCAAAAGCTCCACAAATCTAACATTTCTCTTACTAATTTATTTGAAACTTCCAACAATGAGATTACAGGCACAGTGTCAAAAAGTATTTTTGATAGCATGGCTGTTTTTTTATGCAGTCTCATGTGAGTGGAGAAGTATCTTTGTGTCTTCCTCAAAGGTATTAGAAAGAAGTCATGGAAGAAGTTGTCTTCCAGTGCTTTGTTAACACTCAGAATTTTTTGTGTTTGAACGTGAATATCAATATTTACCAGAGCACTGCGCAGTTCCTACTGTCAGGATTTTGTTGAAGGTCTGACATTAAATATGCACAACAACCAAAACCTTATCCTGGAAACCAGAACAAATTAATTTCCTTGGTTCCTTTCAGCTGGGAGTGAGTGCTCCTGGTGGTCCAGATGTGTCACCCCGTGCCCCTGAGAACTCTTTCCCTTCAGAAGTTCTGGGAGAATTGATGTGTAGGAATGGATATGATGTTCCTGCACATTAATTCTTACATCCCCTACTTTCCTGGCCACGTGAACAGCGTGTTTGTCACCTCAGAATGGGTATCTGAGGAACTCCTCGAGCTGTGACCTGCCAGGGATGCTGCACAGGGGCAGTGGTGGCCCAGCTGGTGTGTCAGGGGTTGTTTGTGTTTGCTCCCTGCAGACTCGGGGCGGGAGCTGGTGATCACAGACCCGGTGATCAAGAACCGAGAGCTCTTCATCTCTGACTACGTGGACACCTACCACGCTGCTGCCCTCAGGTCAGTCATGGGCTGGGGACAGCCTGCCTGGGACAGAGGTTCCTGGGGCTGGGGGTCATTAACACCCAGCTCAGCTTTGTCCTCCTCTCCTGCAGTGAGTGACTGTGCTCTCTGCTCTGCTTCAACAGGGAGCTGCAATTCTGCAGCCTCCGTTCAGTGGTGCTCAGCAGATGCTGGTTCCCATCGCTGCCAGTTCAGGTCTTTGCTGGTTGCTGCAGAAGCACTGCCCTTCCCTCAGTGCCTGATTTCCCCCCTGACAGTGGCATCTCCTGCAGCACTGACTCTCGGGGTGTTGCCCTGGGTAAACTGCATTAAAGGCTTTTTCTGAGTGCTTTCCATGGTCACAGCTCGGCCCAGAGGAAATCTGCCTGCCAGGAGGGAATCTGCCTCCCAGGTGTGTGCCCTGCACTCTGCCCTTCCCCGGGGCTGCTTCTCTTCCTCTCTCCGGGCTTTTGGCTGAACTGCCCAACCTTGACAGGGCTGAGGGAGACACCCTCACTTCAAATGTTTTCAGATCCCAACAGCAAGGCATTATTTTTCAGCTGATTTTCAGCATGCCAAACATGCATGGATATTGTCAAAATGCAAATTGAATAATCTCCCTGATAATAGTGCTCAGATGGTGCTTCACCAGAGCCATCTGGAGACATTTTTTTGTTCAGAGTCACTTTGCTGAAGCCACTTACTTCAAGACAAACTGGCTTCTCTTCTGGTGGGGGGGGAAGTCTTTGATTTACATATGAGACTTTTTTAATAAGCTCAGAGCATTCCAGTGGTGTGCTAGGAGCCCATGGAATTCCACAGTGCCTCTGCTGAGTCGCCTTCCAATTTTAAATCAGCGTTCCTGCAGCCCAGCTCACAGGAGCTGGGCTGTCCTGATGGAACCAGGCTGGAAATGTGCTCAGACACAGAGAAACTCAACTGTGTGTCTGGAATTTTCCCTGGGAGTGTTTTAGCTTCCCTTTTACATCCTTCCAGCTCTTTTTTTCCCTTTAAAGAAAGATAGAAATGGGAAGATAAAAATGGAATATACGTGTGTGCCAAACAAACTTGAAAAATACCCTCTGAGTGTACAAGATGAGCATAAGGATAATTGCACATGGTGTTCTTGCAGAGAACATGGAGGAGGCAGAATGTGTCGTGATGCATGAAAGGTTAACACGAAATTCTAATTTATTATAATATGAGATTATTTCTCTGCCCTCTGCAAACAAATGGCTCTGGACACACAATGAATTGATGACAAACTGGGTAATAAAACCAGTGATTGTAACTACCAATCTTCTGCTCTAACCAGTGGAAAAATTTAACTAGAGGGTAGTTGTAGATCTCTGTGGAAGTGCGTAATAAAATTTACGTGCTTTTTACCTCTCTGGTAAATCTTCCTGGTGAAATGCAGAACTCCTGGTCTGAAATGCTGTGAACAGGATGTGCTGCTGCCATCGATAGAGATAATGCAGCTTATCTGGAAAATACTTACTAGCTGGCAGGTGAATTATTGAAAGGAAGCTAAAACCCTTTCCCCAGAATACTTTAAAATGTGAATTTAATGTGAAATATCAAAACAAATCCCCCTGCTCATTTTGTGTCTTTCTAAATGACTAAACTTGGAAACCAGCGTCAGCCTCCAGTGAGAAAATCACTGTTAGTGAGTGATTTTCACAGACCTGCTGCTGGTCCTTTGCAACCTGCCAGGCCCTGGGCAGTGTCCAGGGCTGCTTTTGGTCTGCCAGGAGGGGCATGGGCTGGGCACTGGGCAGTCCCAGGGGCAGCTCTGCAGCCTCCACTCCCAGGAGCAATTTTGCCTCAAAACAGCCCTGACTTTATTCATCCCTCATCCTCCTGGGGCATTCCTGTGCCCTGCAGCAGCTGTTTACTCAGAGCTCCAGGTCCAGGGCAGAGCTCTGAGAGGCTGCTGGCTGCTGAAGCCTTTCCGAAGTGCTTTACCCTGAAAAGATGAGGAAGGGGAACGAGCTGAGCGTTTTGGCCTCCCCAGTGCTCTTGTTCAGGGATGAATCCTTTGCTGAGGGATGCCAGCTCTGCATCTCTGTGCCCACGCTGCTCAGCAGGATCACTGCAGGAAAACAATGATTCCTCTGGGTGTGCTGGTGGCTACAGCACTTTTTATTCCTTTTTAACCAGAACTGGCAAACCTTTACCATGTTCAATAAGCCCCTTAGCCAGCCCATTTATAATGGTGAGCACTGTTCAGGAGATACCAGTGAGGAGAGATGAGATCTGTGTTAGAGCCTGACAGTCTGAGGAAAAGAAATATCTTGTGTTTGTGTTCATTGCACTGACTCAGGTTTAGATAAAAAGGCCCAGCCCTGTCTGCCTGGCCCATTTCTCTGCCTGCTTCTGATGTGATTTACCCCGGGGCAGCAAACTGGGCTGTGTGACTGGCAGAGCACGAGCAGCTGTGCAACATCAGCAGCCCAACAAACCATCCAGGAAATAAGAAGCAACTTCTTATAGTCGGTCTTAATGCTCATCTTAAGGATAATGACTTCATCAGCAAGCTGTATCAAAAAAATTATTAGCAATCTGGGCTAGAACAAGCTAATAAATCCTCAAGAATCCATTTTTCCTCTTCTTTTTTTAATAAGTCTTTGTATGTTTTACTCTCTCAGGAATGAAAATAGAAGGAAGAAACTTCTGCTTGCTTGGAATTTGGATTGCAGACTTGCTAAAAGCACCACAGCTCTGCTTTTTATTTGGAGTTTTTGTTAAACTGAAGTTTTATTCAGCCTCTTAAATAGAAAGAAAGCTGACTTCAACAATGTGGACAGTAGAATTTTGGAAAATGTAACTGTAACAGAACTGTAGAAACTTTGCAAATTAGACATTGTCAGGATTGCATTTCTAGCTATTGTTTGTTGGGCTGATTAAATTTGGGCTCCTCGGGACTGTGCTGGCTGGAGGAGAATTAATGAATGTTTGTGGAGCACCATCTGAGCTGCTGTAACTGCATTTCCTTCCCTTCCCACCGTGGGAAGAACCCACGTGGATTTTTCTTACAACAGCCTTGTATTTATGATGTTTTGGACATTTATGAGAGCAAGGATGCCTGTGGCTTCTACCCAGATTGCAGTGGCACTTAATTAAAGTAGCTGTTATTCAAGCTAGAATTCTAATGCTGTTTTCTCCTCTTTCTTTCTTTCAGAGGGAAGTGCAACATCTCCCATTTCTCTGACATATTTGCTGCTAGAGAGTTCAAGGCACGAGTGGATTCATTTTTCTACATCCTGGGCTATAATCCAGAGACAAGGTATGTGAAAATGGCTTTTAAACTCCACTTCACCGCTGACCTGAGCTGGTGTTCACTCAAAAGTTGGACTTGATGATCTTGGAGGTCTTTTTCAACCTTAATTCTATGAAAATTACTCAAGGGAAGAAAGGTCAAAATCCAGCTGGTAGGAAGGTGGGGTGGAAGGGATGCAAGGGAGAAGCTGCACCTTTCTGAGCGTGTGTTTATACAAGAGAAAAATCAGAGTACGAAACAAAATTGTACAGTGAGTCCTGACATCCGGATGCATCTCTGGTAAATAATGTGCTGCTTCTAAACAGCTTCTTGGAAATGCGGAAGCTTTTTACATGTTGCAGATTTTATCAGGAATTCTTGGCTGTCTTGTTGGTTGAATGTACACCCCTGAAAATACTTCTAAAAATCATTTGCATCTTCTAGTCAGCAAAGTTGCAATTTAGACACTTCTAAGAAATTAAATTGAAAGTTTTTAAGTGTGGAAATTCCTGCTTTCATATGAAAATAGTCATTCCAGAGTCCCATAGCAGGAATTCCTGGTTTATGCTTTGCTGGCCTAGAACAAATGAGAGGTAGAGAAAGAACTTTTTTGGGAATCAGTTCGTATTTGAGGAAGGTGTGTCCAGCACGCTCTTCAATCTGCCTGGGGTTTGTTCAGCCAGCCTTGGACAGCTGTGTTTGGAAAGCACAGCTCAGGCCAGGCTGTAGCTTTGTTATTTTCTGGGTCCAAACACAACACTTTCTCCATGTATGGGATTTTCTGAACACAGAAAATGCCTCACAAGTGCCAGCCTTGAGGAGTTTGTGGTTCAGGGGGGATATTCCCATGAGCACTCCAGTGAAAGGTGAATAAATTGGCCCAGGTCTGTGCCCACTGGAAGGTGATTGTTCCTTTCAGTGCAGAACACAATCAGCTGTGGACCTTGATTTCCAGAGATATTGCGGAGAAAAGTCTCATTTGAAGCGGGGATTAGATAAGCATATAAATAATAAATATTTGAATTGTTACATGGTAGATTTACTGTTTCTAATGCAGATCTGAATCTTTGTGCTTCAGGGCATTGCCAGCCACTAACTGCTTGCAGTTAGGAAGGAACTCCCTGTGTGGGTATTTATTATGTAATTGCCTATTTATGAGGCTTCCTGTACCTTATTCTGAAGTGTCTTAATCTGTCTTTGTGGCTGAGAGGGGACTGGACTGGTGAAACTCCCTCACTCGGGCACTTCCCCTTCACTGTGAGTCTCTGGGAGCCAATCTTGCTGTGCTGAGCCCTGGGAATATCCCGAAGTTGAACATATAACAATATGTTAGAATGCTTTTGGAACATTACTGGTGTATTTTCTTTTGAGCAGTCCACCAAGGCAAGGCATTTATGAGGTTTTTATGGTGCCCCTCTCTGATACTCAGCACCCTCTGTGACCTCTGTGTTTGTCACTGTACTTCAATGCATTTTGGGTTTGAGTGTTTGTATTGGTGGCTAATGGATGATTTCTCCTGTGAAATGCCATTTTTGTTGCTGTCAGTGGGGTTTTAAACCCACTTTCTGTGTAGAAGTAGCTGTTAATTCTTCCAGCTATTAGAGAATGACTGAGCCTGAAGAGATCGATGAAATGACAAAGCAGAGCACTCACTGATCAGCTAATTACTCAGACTGGCCAGCTCTCAAAAGTAGGTTTTCCTTCATTTGGTTGCAGCCAGGCTTTTTTCCTAATTCCAGCTCTTCAAGCCTGTATTTTGTCTTGGAATGGGGAAGGTTCAGAGAGAGGAGCTAAGTGAAGGCTGACACTGACACCTCTGAGTATACATAGATTAAAAAGCTGCTGAATTTTTGCTTGGAACTAAGAAATAACCAGGTATTATTCTAAAGAGTTTCATGGCCATGGATCAAAATCCTTCCTCCCAAACATTGTTTAGTGTTGTAGAAAAAAATAATGCCAAACATTCAAGGCTTGGATGAATTTCGGAGTGGAGGTTTTGGGAAGCATTTGTGTTTTAGTTGCACAACATTTGCTTTTCCTTTATTTTTAATCTTCTGGAGTGTTCTTGCTGGGGGATGTTGTGAGCTATGTGATTTTTGGGGTGTCCTGTATCTTAGGGAATGGCTTTAGATCGTTTCAGCAGAGCCACAGGAGCTGAAACACTCAGTTTACTGAACAATTAAATTATTACGGTAGTTCATTGAAGGAGCCAGGCTCTTGGTGAAGGTTCCCAAGCAGGGGGTGGGAGGTAACAGAGAATAATCAACAAGGAAATTGTGTATCCACCTATGCTACAATGAAAATTTCTCACTGGAGTATTGTAGGACAAGATCAAGGTTTGTTTTGTGGCCTGATCTGCTTTGCTTACTCTGTCTTCCAGACTTGAAAATTTGGGAAACTTTTTCTCCTTCTTTAGCCTCATCGTAGATTGAGGCATCTCAGAAAAAAGAGGGAAATAGAGGGAAATCCTCTGGAAAATGTAGAGGGATGTATCCTAATTAAAGCCTTGCGTGCTGCAGGGGAAGGGATGTTACCTTCATGTAAATGGTACCTAAGAGCATGTTTGAGAATTAAGTAATAAAAATAGGGAGGTCAGGGATGAAGGCTGGTGCGGGAAGCTCAGGCAGTGAGTCAGGCCTGGCTCCTCGGGGGTTCACGCTGTGTTCACACGTGCTGGTTGTGAGAATTAATATTCCCTAAATGCTCTGTACGCTGCAGCACTGACAGGAGAACGCGAGTGTTCTGTGACTAAGCTTCGTGCTCCGCTTTCCAGCACATGAACTGTGCATTCAAACGTGGAGCTTTAGCACCTGAAGCCCTCAGAGCCTTGGAAGGAAGGCGATTTTCAGCAGCGGGAGTAGCAAAGCTTTGGGGCTGGTGCTTGGATCGCACCTGGAGCAGCGCAGGGGCCGGGCTGGGCTCGGCGCGTTGGCCGTGCGGGATCCCCCAGCCAAGGCCCCTCATCCCTCATCCCTCCCTCATCCCTCCGTGCCTCCATCCCCTCCCGCGGCCGGGGAGGGCTCGGCTGCTCCCGGCTGCATTTGCGGAGCCCGGGCCGGGGCTGATTGCTGTTATTTACAGAGCAGGGATTGCCTGGGGAGCCCGGCTGCATCTCCGGAATCCCGGCTGGGGTTGATGGCGTGGGGAGCCCGGCTGTACTGGCGGATCCCCGGTCGGGGTTGATCGCTGTATTTATTCGCGGATCCCTGGCTGTATTTATTCGCGGATCCCTGGCTGTATTTACTCGCGGATCCCCGCTGTATTTACTCGCGGAGCGGGGCTGGCGCGGGCAGCCCGCGGAGCCGTTCCGGAGGCAGGGCTGAGGGAGGCAGGGCTGAGGGAGGGAGGGAGGGTCACAGCACATGCTCAGTGCCGCCGGTCCGAGGGCGAAGTTTCTGCGTTCTGCGTGCGGGCTTAGGTCACAGCACAAGCTCAGTGCAGGCTCGGCGAGGTCTCCCAGCCCGCATGTGCCTCCATTTTGAGTTGGTAGAGTGGAAAAGGCAGAGTTTGAGCTGGTAATAGAGGGCTCAGCAATCCATCCCAACCCACAAGCGCCTGTCATAGTCATGGATGATCCATTCAGCCCCTGCAGGTAGGCTACATCACTCCGGCCTCCCCGAAACCATGGTGATTTTTGCTGTTGTTCGTCACTTCTGCAATGTTTATGAGATCATTTCATTGCTGTTGCATGTTCCTCAGAGCCCTGCCAGCACGGCAGCAGCTGCTCCCGGAGCAGGAGGGCACTGCAGGGGCTCTGCCTGCCGAGGGGGGCACGGGGAGAAACGCTGCAGCGGGGTGGGTTTGGGGGGGTTTTTGGGATTTCAGTGGAGCTGTGTGCATGCAGGTCTGGGCAGCTGCAGAGCCTCCCTGCCGGCACTGCAGGAGTGCAATCAGGGGATGTTTGGGCCTGTTTGGGTGATGCGAGAGGAGGGTCGTGCATCTGCAGCCATTGGTTGCTCCGAGGATGGGTGGTTCTCCCGGTGATGGAGGGCACTGATCCCGCTGACACTTGCCCAGGTGTGAAGGAGAAGAAGCTGCTGTGGCTGTGTTTGCTGTCAGCCACACGCAGATAACGCTGGTGCATCTGAACCGCAGCAGTGCTGCCTTGTGCAGGAGAGCAGCTCAGGGAGAGCTGTGCAGGCAGCACCTCAGAGGCTCGCCAGGCTGGCAAACACGGGGTTGGGCTGGTGGAGTAAAGTGCAGGGCTTGGGCTCTGAGGTCCTTGTGGGACAGCCAGCGGTGTCACTGCTAAGTATAAATGGGTCCGAGAGGACTCGGGTGTGCTGGTGGAGCAAACACGGTTGTGCAGCCTGTTCTCATTCACAGGGCTCTGTCCTTGTGCAGAGCGGGGCTGTCCTGCCCTGGTCCTGCAGAGCTCACCCCTCGCCCTGGGCTCTGGGGCTGGGGAGATGCTTCAGTCAGGGGAACCTGTTTGGGAGTTCCTGCAGTGTTTGGGTTGAAAGGGGACAGGACTGTGTGTGCTGCTCCCAGTGACATCTCTGGAACTCTGTAGCAGGAGGTTGGCCCTTAGCCCTGCACACATTGTCACTCACCTGGCAGGGGCTGTGTCACTGGGGAGAGACAGCGACTTCTCACATGGGCACAGAGTGACAGGACAAGGGGGAGCAGCTTTAGACTAACAGAGCACAGAATGAGATGAGAAATTAAGAAATCCTTTATTGTGAGGGTGGTGAGGCCCTGGTACAGGGTGCCCAGAGCACCCTGTGGCTGCCCCATCCCTGGCAGTGTCCAAGGCCAGGTTGGATGGGGCTTGGAGCAACCTGGGATAGTAGAAGGTGTCCCTGCCCATGGCAGGGGGTGGAACAAGATAATCTTTAAGGTCCCTTTGAACCCAACCCAGCCTGTGATTCTTGTCAGAAGCTGAGGAATGAGTGATGAATAAACCTGCAGAATTCTGCCCGTGTCAGTGCCATGTCCATGTCTGTATCCTACCCCAAGTGTCATTCCCTTATCCATTTCCTTTTATACCTCCAGAGCATAAAAAAAATCAAAACCACCTATTTCATGTGAATCACTGGTCACTTTTGCCATTGGCTGAAGCAAGTCCTGCTAATGATGACAGAGCTCAGTTCCCTTGAGCTTCAGTCTGGCTGGATCACCTCTTAGTTTAGAGAGGAGTCTCCATGGGCCTGAGCTTTGGACACATTCTTATTCCTAATAAAGGAGCTACTTGAATATGTGCAGGAATCCATCAGTGCTCTGCAGGAATACAGGGATATGGCAGCTTAGCTCGTGTCCTTAACATTGGTTTTAAATGTTCACTTCTAGGCTGAAGAGAAGGGGTTGGGCAGCCAGTTTATAACCAAGCAGCTCCTCAGGTTTGTGTGCTCCTCAGGTGCACAGGGCTGTACACTTGGGTTTAAAAAAAAAAAGCAACAACACAAATAGAAACCCAGCCTCCCTGCTCCCCCCAGCCAGAGAAAACCCCTAAAACCCACAGCCCTCCCCCAGAAAAAGCAACCCAAGGAAAGCCTGGCTGGCAGTCGGATGAGGCTGTGAGGTGTCTTGGTGCTGGCAGTGCTCTGAACTGCCCCATCCTCCTTGGTCAGCCTGGAGCTGTGCTCCTGCAGTTGTTCCTAACGGAGAGTTTTGTCCTGGCTGGGTGCCCAGCAGCTTCTCCCAGTTCAGGCAGTGCTGGTAGGTGGTCTGGTGAGTTAATGCCACTCCAAACAGCTGTTAGAAATTGCAGATATATCATGGGAAGTGCTTGAATATTGTCCTTCAGATGAAGAACAGTCTCTTCCCTTTGTTCTGCCTTCATTTCAGCTTTTTTTTCCAGGCATAAATCAGTAAGATTACCTCTTTCCCCTTCCTTCCAATTCTTTAGGATGTAATTTGTTTTAATTAGAGCTTGTTTCCAGGTGTATGGTGGAACTAGGGATACCTTCCAGCTCCTTTCATGCTTCCCATTCTTCATGCTTATCACCTCTAACACGAGCTGTTGCTTCTCCTTGTGTTTGCTATTCAGGAAGCTGGAGACTTGTGTTGTCAAGCAAGTTCAGAGCCCCAGAGGTTGATTATTGTCTCTGATCTGATGAAGCTTTATGGAAGAGTTCCCTGCTGTGCTGCTGCCCAGTTCCGCTGTCCTGCACAGGAACTGGGGCTGTGCTGGAGCAGTGGTGCTGCTGTGGTGTTCAGTCTGGTTTGGCAGTGAATATTTGCTCTGGGAAGTGCAAAGGCACTGCCTGGCCATTTTAGAAACTGTACAGGACAAACACTTAAACAGCGTCATTCCATGCTGGATTCATTTGCACATTTACTCACCAGTGTAAATGCTGCTTGTAAACAACACTCCAGTTCTGTTAAAATCGTGTGTAACCAGATAAAAACCTTTGCATTTTGCAATGGTTCCCAGCAATTCATTTTTCTGAACTTATGATCAAAATGCTGGTGTCTTCCTTAGCTGGAGGTAAACAAGTGTTAGAGAGGTGCTCCATGGCACCTGCCAGCAAAATGTTCCCCACACAGGTAATTCCTGCGTGGAGAGAGCACTTCCTTCCTTTGCAGTAACCTGGCTGAATGATTGTCACCTCCATCCCACCTTCTGGGACACACTGAGAACTCTCTATAGGTTGTTTTTTTCCTCCTCTATAAACACGATGAAAAAATAACGTTATCTTGAAAAAGCTTTTCCTGTCTGACTCGAACTTGTGCAAGCACTTCCTTCTGCAGACAGCAGCAGGGCAGCCTCCACGTCCTTCCCGTGGTGCCCCTGCAGTCAGGAGCAGGCTGGAGCTTGCTCTGGAGGTACAGGAGTTGGTACATGTTTATTCATTCCTGCTTTGGAGTGAGCAAGCGCTGAGAACCTTCCCTCACAAGTTCATTTGCCTGAAATACAGGTTGGATTTTTCGCCCAGAACACAAAATTACTTCAGCTTTTTTTTAAAAATCATAACACACTGTTAAAATGGGTTTTAAATGAAGCTTATAGTCACGAGGGGAAAGAATATTTTCTGAGCATTAGATACTATTTCTATAAAATTAATTTTAAAATCTTGCTTAAAGAATGAAGGTTTAAGACACAGGTGAAGTCAGGGAACTTGTTCCTCTGAGGTATTTAACTCAGGTTTGTGGTAGTTGTGCGATTTTTTTTTTTTGGTTAAAGGTTGAGTAGCCTGAACGTGCTTGTCCCTTTTACATTTTGAAGTGTGCAGTGTATGAACGTGACATGCATAAGATAATTTTGGGTTAAAATTAAGGATGCACTTGGCTCAATATCCTGCCTTCCAACAGTGACCATAAGCAGATGCTCTTGGCTGCAGTGCCAGTCACTTTCAGGCCCTGATAAACTGGTTTTTAATCTGCTGAAGTTGGAGTGATTTTGTTCTCTCCTGTTTTGTCCCTCTAGAAATGGAACAAAATGATCCTTGCCAGATGTTTTTAGAACTGCCTCTGAAGAGCAGGGGTCTTTCATCTTGGATATTGGACTATTTGAATTAAAAGACTTTTTTAAAAAACCCTTCTCTTGAGACTTTCTTGGGAGTTTCTGTTAATTTTACAGAAGTCACAAGTATCTAAGAATTGCTTTACTGTGTGACACTTTCAGTGGATGTAGCTGATTATCTGGCCATTAATAATGGCTGGTAATCAGTGTAAAGTGTATGACTGCAGTTTATTCTACAATGCATGTGTCTAACATGGGCTTGGTTTTATTTAGTAAAGCCGTTGATGTTGATACCAGGCTTCATAAATAACCCCAAATCTTGTAAGATTCCTTGTTCAGTGCTACAGCTTGTTATTGCTTATTAAAAACAAACCTACAACCCAAACCCCTCCATATCCTGGCTTTAAGATGTCTTTCCTCTTTTAATCTTTGGTTGTATAGAAATAATGACCTTCTCCAGCTGTTTTTGGGCACTTCCTTAGCCAATGGCCTGTCCTCACACAGGCATGGCCGAAAGCCCAGGGACCCCTGTCCTGGTGCCATCTCTGGTGCCAGTTCCACAGCCCTGACCCTGCTCCAGCTGCATTCCAGGCTGCTGGGAGCTGGTCAGGCTGAGGGCACTTCAGTGTGATGGTTGAAACTTCCTCTGCACGTGAAGTTTGTGTCACTGATGTGCCCATGCCACACCAGGCCATGGGTTTTAGCAAGTTGGCTTTGAAAACCCTTTCTGGAGAGCTCTGAAGAGAATCAGAAACACAGTTTGAGAGGAGGTTTGTGGCTGAGTGAACTGGTTGGTTTGAAAACCTTCTTCTGTTGGAGCATCTCTCTCATTTAATTAGGGATCACCTCAATCTGCAGAATCAGGGATGATGATGCCCAGGGTGGTTACGTGGGTAGCACAGAATGTTGTCCTGTGTGTGATGTTTGGGTTCTGGTTTTGTTTTTGGGGTTTTGTTGTGGGCTGGTTTTTTAAACTTAATGGTAGCACTGAGTTATTTCCGTGGGGTTTGAGCTGTTGCTGGCTGGCAGAAGCTGTCTGAGAGCCAGTGGGAGCGCAGCATGTGGGGAGAACATTGAGGGCACGGTGACCACAGCAGGACAAATAAACCCTGGCTGCTGCTGGGTGCAAGGAGCTGCACAAGAGCAGAGCTGGTTCCATGGTGCTGCAGCAGTGCCACCTCCCTCAGCCCCGTGCCAGCCCGAGTGAAAAATGTGCCACCACTGCAGAGCAAGTCTCTTGCTGAACTCCGGCAGTAAAAAGGGAAACATGAAAGGAGCACTTGCATCATTTCTGAGATCCCACCTTGTCAGGTGATCCCTGACCCCGAAGGGCCACTGGGGCATCCAGCCCGTGTGGTCCCATCAGAAGCCTGCCAGCCTCCCAGCAAAGACCTTCCCTGGACGTGCTGGGCAAGAACTGGCTGGGATTCACAGCAAGGACAGGGCAGGGCTGTGCAGAAATCCCCAAATGCCTTTTGCCGTTGCCTCCAGCCTCAGGAGAGTTCTGCTGCGAATTCCCAGCCTTGGATCCTGCCTGGCTCTGGGCATTGTGTACCAGCGAGTCCTGAGCCCAGGTTATCCCCAGAGCCGTTCTGCTGTGCTGTGGGGCAGCTCTGGTTGCCACGTTCCAGTCCTTCCTGCACTGTGTCTGTGGACAAAGCTGCCAGCTGTGCCAGCCTTGGTGTAACCTGGTGAGTGGTGTGAACATGAGGGCAGGTGACAAACAGAGGGCGAAGCTCGTTTCTGTACTGGAAGTCATGGAGGAGCTGCTGTGCCAGCCTTCCTTCCTCTCTCCTTCTTCCTAGAGCTGGGAAATGAGAGCTCTGCACCAGCCTGTGCTGCCTCAGCCCCTGCTCGTCCTCACCTCTGAACTGTTTTGTCTCAGTGGTGCTGCCTTTGGCCTTGAACCTCCAACCTCCCTTGTTGCTTCAGAGCGGAGAGGACAAAGCTGCATTGAGCTGAACATCCTCTCTCCTCTCCTGGAGCTGTGTGGAACAAGGCTCTGTGGATCAGAGCGTGCTGCTTTGCCCTGCTCTGCCACAGAAGCCTCCTGCCTTTTTGATATTCCGGCGCTGGCTCCCAGCTCCTTTCTGACCAGCCCCTGTTTACTTTGCAGAACACAACGTTGCCATGGCAACAGGTTACTTTTCAAAGGGAACATCTTGTCATTATATTTAATCCACTGCAGCTGAGGAGGACTGAAATATTAAGTTGTTGTTGCTATGGATACTGCTTTGTTACAGCAGTTTCTTTTGTGTCACATTTCATATACAGTGTTGGCTCCTTTTTTCCCTTTCCCATCGAATAAACACAGGATGCCATTCCATTCTTATTGTAATTGCTCTCACCAATATGATTTAGCTTCAAATCTGCAGTGCATTTTATTTTCCATAGCAAGAATTTTTCTTTCCATTTGAAACCCATTCCTGGGGATGTGGAAACAGTAAAATTATGGAGCAGATCGTGTGCCCTTGAGGAGCCAGGGGCTTTGTGCCCTTTTAAAATCCCAGTGGGATGTTGAGCAGCCTGCCAGAGCTTCCTGCACGGCAGCTCATCTCAGCCCTCACCTTCTGGGCAGGGAGCACCTTGAGGTGTGAATATGCTCAGGAAATGGTGATGGGGTGATGGAAAGGCACAGAAATATTTCTGCCCATGCTTAATGAGGAATGGTTGGAGAGCCCCACTGAGTTCCCACAGAAAGCGTTGGGAGCAGAAGTCCCATCCCAAACTTTGCTTTTAACTTTGCAATTACAGGGTGCTCCTTAAATGGCTTATTTATCATATTCAGTGTGGTGCAGCTGAAGAAATTGGGGGATATTTGGTTCTTCCCATCTGAGCTGAAACCAGCCCAGTGTTCAGTGTGGGTGCAGACCCTGCTGGTGCAGCCTCCGCTGGTGCAGGGCTGGGTGCAGCTGCAGACGCTGCACAGGAATGTTGTGAGCTTCACTTACACTGATGAGCAGGGATGTGCATGGCCTTAAAATGAATTCTGGGAGGAAAGGAAGAGCATCAGCATTTTCTGTTGTCAGCTTTCCCTTTGCTCCTCACAGGGAAGAATTCTGACACCTTGTAGCTGAAAAAATGTAACCTGGTATTTAATGTATGACTTTGTAAATAGAAAATTGATTTCCTAGTTCAGTCATTTCCTTGCATAACCTGAAAACAAGAAAACAGTGTCAGGTTGTCTTGCAAAAATATGCATTGGGGGAAAACATTTTGATGTGTTCTCATTGTTTTCTGGAGGCTTTTGGCTCATATTTGGAGTGGATTTGTTTCCTAGGAGAGTAGCACTGTCCCAGCCCTTGCCAAGGGATACCTTCCACAGACCAGGTTACTCGACACACCTGAGTATCCCCTCTTGTTTTCTTAATAGTGTGTTTTTTTTGCTTCTGTGCTATTTGCATTGGAAATGCAGTGACAAAAAAGAATATGACCCTGAATTTCATTAATTGCAGTTCTTTCTCATTGCTGTTTTTTCTTTGTATCTTAGGAGGCTAAACAGTACCCAAGGTGAAATCAGAGTTGGACCCAGCCACCAGGTAAGGAGTTTTGTTTGCATTCCAATATCCAGAGATGCTTTTGCCTCTTGGTCTGTTCAGATGACAGTTGCTTGAAGTTGCATGTGTTCAGATACAGTGGGGTTTTTTAGAATCATCTTTAGATAACTCCCTTTAGAGAGTTCTCACTTACTGAGATTTTTCTGTGTCAGATGTTGATATGTCAATGATTTTTAGTAGCAGAAGTGCTATTGGGTTAATTCTTGAATAAGATTGGAGGAATATGAGTAACTGCTGGAAGTTAAAAAAGTGCTTTAAGTCATTTGGATTGTTAAAATAGAAATTGAGAAAGCTGCTGAATACACTGGGAAGCAGAATAAGGTTAAGACTCTAGATGTTCCTGGTATGTTAATTCTAATTTGAGAGAAATCCTTCATAAGCATTGGAAATAATCTGTTCTTACAGGGTATTAACATACAGCTTGCTCTGGTTCATAGGGCCAGATCTGTCACTGGGAACTGAGGCCTCTCCTTTTCCTGAGGAATTGGCTTTGTAGTGTCCAAGTGCTGGATTTTTGCATCCAAGTGATGAATATTCATTCAGACCCTCTTCAAAATCTTGTTTAAGAACTAGTGAAAGTAAATATTTATGGAACCCGATGTCACATTCTTAAGGATGTTTTGCCTTCAGAGGAAAAAAGTCCTTGGCAATTAAACCTGTAGTGTTCTTTTCAGTAGTCATAACAAGAGTGCTGTAAATGATACCTTCAAAACAACTTTCATCTCAAATTGTCATCTAATATTTTGGCAGGCATTAGTCACCCTGCTCTAAGGTATAATTACCACATGCATTTATGGATGGGGAGAAAAAGGAGGAAGAAGGTCCATTGATTTAGAATACTGTTAATTCTTGCTTGCTTCATGCTTTAGATTTCCATTGTTCTCTCACTCATCCTTGTTTCTGACAAATGTCATCACCGAGAGGATTTTCCCAGCCTGTTCATTAGTGTGAGGTGTTGTGTTTGGGCACAGGAGGGCTTGGTTGTAGCTGTGCAGGAGTCAGACTGAGGCTGGTGTTTGCTGCTCCCTGCTCTGTCTGACCCACCCTGGGGAAGGTGTGGGAGGGGTCTCTGCCTGCGGGGCTGTGCTGGTCAGGGGACAGATGTGGGCACTCCTCACCCCCCTCAGTGAGCACAAGGTGAAAGCAGCAGAATGCAGAGGTCCCAGCAGTGGTTTCTGACTACTCAGGTCAGCTGTGCACGGTACAGGTGGCAGAGGCTGCTGGCTGGGGTTTTCCTCAGTGCGCAGATCCGCCGCGCTTCTGCCTGTGGCACCACAGCACGAGGGACACGAGTGGGCACAGACCCTCTGCAGGACTGCAGAATTCTCAGAATTCACCTTGCAGGGGGAGAACACTGGGTCTCTGCTGAACGTTCTCCTGGGACAACTTCTGGCTACAAATAACAACCAGGGAGGTTTGGAGTCCCCACCCCTGGACGTGGCACTCAGTGCTCTGGGCTGGGGACAGGGTGGGGATGAGTCACAGCTTGGACTTGATCATCTTGGAGATCTTCTTCAGCCTCAGTGATTCTGCGATGAAGAGGAAGCTGCTCCTGGGAGTAGTTGCAGTAATTAAGCATTTTCCAAAGGTACAGGAGACTGAACATGGCCTTGTGCAGCCCCCTGGTTGCTGGAGTGCCTTGCTCTCACAGAAATCCCAGTGCTGGCTTATCCCTTTCCAGAAGAGAAGTTTAATGACATATCCATTTTCCCAGGCAAGAAGTAAAATAAAGTACAGATTAAAGAGCAGAACATGAAAGACATCTGAACCTGTGACTTGTAATTACTGGTTATGTATAAATGTTGCCTCTCAAATACGTTTAGCGTTGTAAGTATAGGAGGTAATTATAGGGCTTAAAAGCTGTTTCTGAAGAGGCTCTCAGCTATCTCATCTCAGAGCAGTAGATGACTAAAGATGCTAATTGGGTCTCTGGATAGAGTGTAATACTTATTTAGAGGCAGGGTTCATTTCGCTGAGCTATCTCCCCTTTCAGGAAATGTCTTTGTTTCTCTTTACAGTTCTAATGATTTACTGAGCATTTAATTTTAAACTTGGTGTCAAATGTGTAGGGTTTCTTGCTGATTTAAAATAGGACACGTATGGTAACTACCTTCTTGCCTTCCTTCATATGAGAGTGTCCTGTGAGGGTTTCAGCCTGGCAGGCAGCAGTTAGATCAGCACCCTTGTGACAAATGCTGTGTCTGAGGGGGAATTGTCCATCAGCTCTGGACTTCCAAACCATGCGGGCTGTGCAGTATGAAATGCTTTCCTTTCAAGCTCTGCTGTTTCTGTGTACAGAAAGGCTTCACAGGCATTGGGCTGAGGTGGTGTTAGCCCTGAATAATTGTCAGGAAAATCGCTGTCCTTCTGAAGAAGGAGTGCTGGATAAAGGGAATGGGTTGGGGCTTGATGCCTCAGTGTCCTCAGAGTTCTGAAACTTGGAACAAATCCCTTCACCACCTGTTGCCTGAACATCTTCCATCTACCAGATCATACTATTCCAGAGAATTTATGAACCTGTGTATCCTCCTGACATTAAGAACAACTGCCATGTCCGTATGAACTCGTTTTCCAGGCCAAGCTCCCTGACCTGCAGCCGTTCCCTTCCCCGGACGGGGACACGGTGACACAGCACGAGGAACTCGTGTGGATGCCAGGAGTCAACGACTGTGACTTGCTGATGTACCTCAGGGCAGCCAGGTGAGTTCAGCCACCATCCTGCTGTGCCTGTGGCCTGCTGGGGTGGGAATGTGCAGGGTTGTGGGTGCCAGTGGCATCAGCTGAGATGTTCAGTTTGAGAAAAGAACGCTCAGATTTGGGCCAGCACAGCATCTTCCCATCAGCTGTGGCTCTGGAGTTAAAATGGAAAGCCAGCAGAGTGTGCTGGCATGGAGTGCTGTGGGATGGGTGACAAAGGAGGAACTGCTCCAGGTGGAGCAGCTGGTTCAGCAGAGGATCCCTTCAGGGAATCCCATTGGGAGCTCCAGGTTGCATTTCAGTTCCTCCCTGATTTGCCTGGTGGGTTCAGCAAACTGAAGTTGGTGGGCTTCACAGTAATTCAGAGTCTCAGTAAATTACTTGTAGCTTGCAAGAATTCAGAGGCTGGGGAATCTGCAATTTCAGTCAGTTTTCTGACATAATAAAACCAAGACGACAGCACAGAGTTTGCTGTCTCTGCTGAGACTCTCTTCTCCTGTCTGCAGGTTTCATCTTCTGTAATCCTGATCAGGCTCTGCTCCTATGGCAGTGCAGACTTTTAACTGATGAAAGCAAATTAGATTGGATTTTAATGCTGGATTTGTTCCATGTGCTGAGGGGACTCAGCTCTGCAGTTTTGTGCTGCTTTGCTGTCCTTGTTCCATAGTGTTGCAAGGCCCTAAAATTCATGATTTAAGGTGTAAATGCAGTATTTGTGTGTTGCACGATGTGTGCATCCAGCAGCAGCTGAGGAATTGACCCCTTTCCCCTCCCCTGCAGGAGCATGGCAGCCTTTGCAGGGATGTGTGACGGGGGATCCACCGAGGATGGATGTGTGGCTGCCTCCCGGGACGACACCACCCTCAACGCCCTCAACACAGTAAGTGATCCCCGTGGGCAAGAGCAGCCTTCCTGCCATCCCTGGGCCACCTAAAGCAGGGAGTGCCTCAGATGTTTAGCATGTAAGCCAGATTTTGGGGTCACATTTTTTGGTAGTACCTTCCTTTCAAATCCCAACTGAATTTCCTAACCCTGACCTGCAGAAGTTCAGTGATGACCTCGTGGGTGGTGCCTTGAAGGTGACCCCAGTGAGTGTTTTTGGGAAGCTGCTCAGTTCAGGGCCACCAGCTGGAATTGTGATTTGCTCAGCTGCCCCTGGCCTGGCTCTTGGGCCTTCCATTCAGCCCAGCTAGTCTGGAGTTCTAACTGGAGTTAAAATGCCTGCATTCTTCACAGGGAAAATGTTCCTTGTGTTCCTTTCCCTTGGGATGGAGGCCACCTGACGCTGGTGCTGCACCACTCTGCAGTTGGCTGATTTGTTCCCTGACATCCTTCTCAGAGACTCAAATTTCTGTTAAGGTCAATAATAACTAAAGAGGTTTTGGAATTGGAATTTCTCTCCCCTTATCTATAATAAAAGCCTAATGCAGAAAATTCATTTAACTTCACTGCTTCTCTATCTACTTTAATTACTCCCTTTAATCGCTTGGCAGCCTGAGGAATCTGCAGTTGCACTTGTAGAGTTCTTGCTTCTGAAATTAGATTAGTCCCAAAATACTTGGGTTTGTTCTTCTGATTCTTTTCTCTTTGTGTTTCTAGTGCATGTCTATTTTAGAAAATGCTTTCCTTGTCCACTTTGAATTTTTCTAGAAAAGAGTTTCCTTATAAATAATAGTTCTGTCAGGGATATTTTAAGAAACTTTGACTTATTTCTGGAAACCTGCTTGTTTAACTTTAAACAGTTCAGATAGGTCACTTGTTGTCCTGACAAAATGGTACCTTTTTTATCTTTCAGTTCACCACCTATTTAAAACAGATCAGATTTATCTGATAAATGATTTGTGAGCCTCTTAACCTGCACTAAGTTGTGTCTTTGTTTAGAAATTATCATATGCAACCCAGAAGATTAATGTAAAAGAAAATGGTGTGGTATGATTTCTTATTATGGAAATCCAATAAACTTTGGAGGAGCACTTCACATAAATCAGTCTTGACAAGCTCCTTTGCTGCAGTTTTATTTATGTAATAACAGGTGCTGTAAGCCCCCAGAACGATTTATTGTTAATTATGCCAGATAGAAATGAAGATCATGGAGGCACAATGCAACATACAGACATCACATACATGTATTTATTTATATCTCAGCTCAATGAAAGGATTATTCACTCAACATTCCAGGTGAATTCCAGCTCCTGTTCCTTTGTTTGGCTGTTGAGGTTTGCTGCCACATTTGTCACTGTAACCCTTAGGAAGGAAATAAAGTTTTCATTTGGAGTTTGCTGCCCTCCTGATGGGTGCTGGTGTCAGACTGGGAGGGCTGGAGGAGGGCATAGCAGCTCCTGCAAGTCTTTCACCACAATAATGGTGAAAGAATTATCCCAGAAAGCTCATCCTGCTCTGTGGGGGGAAGGTGATGCCAGATCTGACAATCCAGGGAAGGATGGAACAAGGTGAATATTCAACACGAACCTTGTAGCTGCTGCTGGCAGTGCTGAGGAGGGAGAGCTGGGGGAAATCTTGGAGTAGTTCCTTCCCTTCCCTCCTCTTTGCCCTCAAGACTCTGATTTAGCATCAGATGTGGTTTAAGATCCTTTCTCTGTCCATACCAATGCAAAGCCAGAAACTCATGACCTCTTTTATCCTTTTGACCTGTGCCTGCTGGTCAGAGGTTCTGCAGTGCTGTTCCCAGAGATCCCAGGTCAAGCAGGAGTTAATTTCCTCCTTTGTGCTCAGATTTGACGGAGTTGCAGAGGAATCATTCATTCCCAGTGGTCAGCCTTGCCTGGTGTTCTGCGAAACAGCAAACCCTGGAACAGACACTGAGGCTGGCAGGGTGCAAACTCAGTGTGGAACACGAATCTCTGAGGTTTTGGTCATGGTTTTGCTGGGGAAATCAGAGCCAGCCACTCTATTTATCCTCATAAGGTGAAAAAATAGCACCACTTAAGCTGGTGTAGTACTACATGGAGGAGAGACCAAACAATGATATGCTAATATTGTGTAAATCTCTCTTTACTAATAGTGTTGTTGTGCCTTCTCATAACTCTGCTGCATGGGAACGTGTCATTATGAGTGACAAACATGACAGTGTAATCTCAGTGCAAGGAAATTCAGTTCTAACTAAGATGTCACCCAGACAAATTACTCCCTGTTTTAACTTGCCCTTAGACCAGATTTTCTTGTTCATTAACTACAGACAAGGTTGAAAGCATAAAAAAATTATTTAAATATATGTTAGCATTTCTTCTTATTACTAGTTTTGCTTCTGGATGAGTGTTAATGAGCAGCTGCTGTGCTGGTTCACACGAGGTAGGGCAGCACTGCAGGCCAGGCTCCCTGCCCGGGCCTGTCAGGGGCTGGAGCCACCTCTGTGCAGGAGACAATTCTGCCACTTGGGATTTCCACTCATCCTCATCCTCGCTCTCAGGGGAGAAACTTCAGCACTTTATTTGTAAGATGAGTCAGGAAGTCTTTTTTACAGAAACTGTTGAAACAGGCAGATAAAAAAGGGCCAAAACCAACTGCCGTGATTGCTTCTAAAATTTTTGGGGAATATGCAAAATACTCCTGTTTTTTGAAAGGTTTTTTTTAAAGTGCTGTTTTAAGTTTTGCAGGTAATTGGCAAGTTCTGGCCCTGGCTCTGTGTGGAGCACTGGCCATGCCTGCATTGCCCCACAGCTGTTCTGCAGCTGCATTTTGGGCTTTTTGGCAGCTCCCTGGCAGTGCCAGTGCAAAGTGGCTGCATCACAAATATCAGGCTTCTTAATCTTCATCAGCAGCATCGCTATACAGGTGCTTAAAATAGATTAGAACTGGGGGGGAAGAGATGGAAGTTGGAGGTTTTTTTATTTGATTTTGTCTGATACCCAAGTAATACCCTAAAGGGCACTTGGGGCTCTTGTCTTGCTGGGTTTTAGAAATGGTTGATAAAAATTAAAAGGAGCATTTTCCATTTTCATAGCAGGGCAAGGATGTCCGTAGCTATAAAGAATATCCACAGCCCACTGAAATTTGTCAGCTCTGCTACTGAAAGAAGTGGCCTGAATTACATTTTGTATTAAATTGGGTGTTGGGTTGGAGTTATTACACCCAAAGATGGAGCTGCTCAGGCCACATGGCAGCAATCCCCCATCCTGCTTCTCATTTTCCTTGTCTTTGTCCTTCTCCCTCATCTTGGGATGTGATTTGTCCAGGACAAGTCATCGTCCCATGGAAGAGCCAGCTCTGGAACCTGGAGAACTCTGGAATTCCAGTGATGTCCTACCGGTGCTGGACATGCTGCAGCCCCATAAAAGTGGGTTTGGCTGAATGATCCCTTCTGCTTTAAGGTCCAACCCAAACCAGGCTGGGATTCGGTGATTTTGAAGCGGTTCAGTAAAACTCTCATGAGATGGCAGCAATTTTGCCTTGGAGAAAAAGGCTCTGGGATCTCACTGTTCTTAATGGATTGCAATTATTTTATCCTGAGTCCTGGATGCAACCTCACTGAGCTGGGCTTTTCAAGGGAGGTCATAATGGCTGTAATTGCCAACGGAAGCCTTGCTGGAGCAGGAGCTGCCAGATGCAATGCCACTCTGCTCTAAAAAGGTCACAGGAAAGGGACATTTAAATTAAGTTATAAATTACAATTGAAGAACAATATTTTGATGAGCAAGCCCAGAGATGTCAGAGCTGCAAGATGTAATTCATGGGTTCATTACAGACTGGAGGTGCCTGACAGCTGAGCCATGCCAAAAGAGAATTTATTTGCAGCATCACCCAGACAGAAATGGCATCTCTGCTCAGGGGCTGGAGTAGGAACTGGGAACCTTGTGGGAATGGGCAGACTTGATCGTAAAATCCCTTCCCTGGGACCTGGCTTTCTTTAATAGCAATATAAAGGAGGCTTTTGGACATGTGCACATTCAGACTTTTTCTTTAATCCTGTCCAGTGATGCAGAAGTTGCTGTATTTTCTGTTTTAAGGTGCATTTGTGGTGGTTCCCTTTGTTGCAGTTGTTCATAGATAAAATGTCACGGTGGTGCCAAATTTGGATGGCAGAGTTAATGCTAAAAATGGAGATTCTCTGGCTGACTGGACAATGATCCAGTGTTGTAGAAATACCTGGAGAAGTTAAAGCAGAAGTTAATGAAACCAGAGGCAGTCATCATTAGCTGTTATTTATATATTTGAATCTTGCCAATAAAGCGCTCAGATATATTAAATAACTGAAAGTGAAAAGCAGAGAATGAGCCAGACTGGAACATGTAAATTTAACTCCAGCACTCAGAGAAAATATTTTTCCTTTCTGCTGCATTATCCTACTCCTGGCATTTATGAAACATATTTTTCCCCTCCCACCTGCTAAAAGTAACGTTTTTCAGGAGACTCTAAGCCTGTAGCATGTTTTCACATGGCTCTTCTCTGTTCCATGGCTCTTCTGTCACGTCTGTGCTGATGGGGTTTGGGATTGGTATTAATGTAATTGCTTGGTCAAAAGTTAATGCTCATATTTTCTGTTGCTGATGTGAGACACCCTTGCTGGCCTGTAAACTTTTATTTTTCTGGAGTAGTTGCCTTTCAGACCAGGCTGTTCTTTCTGGGGCTTGTCTGGTTTTTTTTTTTGTGGTTTTTTTTTTTTTTTTTTTTTTTTTTTTTTCAGATTGAGCTGCTTGGGCAGTGGAGCTGCCAGGGAAAAACACGTGTTGTCCTTGAGGCAAAATAAAGATGCCCTCCAAGTTACAATGAGGCTTTGGCATTCCTCATGTTTTGGGAGGGAGCAGAGGGGGAGGGAAACAGAAGCACCATTCTCCTCAGCACTGTCACATTTCCTAAGTGAAAAATCTTATAGGTAGTGGCACGCACAGAAAAGAACCATTTGCAAGGTGAGCTGGCAAAACAAACAGTGCTTTTTTCTTTGAGATGGATTTGTTCCCAGTGCTGGAGTGCAAACAAGGAGGAGAATTAATGTGTACCCAGCAGAAAAGGCAACATCTTATTTTCATGCCTGTAAGTAGGCACTGCATACCACAGGAGCCTTAGAACTAATTTTTTTGTTGTAGGTTTTGTTTCAGGCAGTTTTGGTGTTTGAGCAGAGCAGTGAGGGCTGGCACTGCAGGCTGGGCTCTGAGCAGGGCTCAGGTGAGGGGGGCTGAGGTCCCTGTTCCCCTTCAGGCCAGGTTTACACCCATCCCCTGGTGTCCCCAGGGAATTCCAGGGCTGGAAGCAGGAGCTGTGCCCAGGGGATGCTCCCGTGCCAGGCAGGGACAGGCAGGGCTGCTGGTGGCTCTGCTGTGCTGGCACCTCCCAGAGCCAGGGCTGGAAGGGGGACCAGGGAAATGGATTTTTGGAATTTGGAGCATTGTTGGTTTTGGTTACCCTGCGTTGTTGCAGGGAATTAATGACTGCACCCAGTGCCTGTAACCTCCCCAGAGGTGCCAAATAAAAGCTGGAAATTAACAGAAAACCACTCTTAGTTTTCTTTCTTTTCCACTCTCTGTTCTTCAAGCACTCGTCTCACTGCAGAAACGTCTCACTGCAGAAACAAATACCCTGTTTGTATTGTTGTTTTAGTTTGTTGTTGAGGAAAAAAAAGAGTTCAGGCTGCCAGTTAAGGAACATTTGTGTTTGTTCTAAAAACACACTGCAAGTAACAGCAGAGCTCTGTGCCCAGGAGTGACCTTTTCTTTTTAGAAGTACTTTTTTTTTTCCTTTAAAATTCCCCTAAGTATTCAAAACTAATGAATGCCCCAGTAACTTGGTGGAGGGGGAAGAGCACCTTCAGCAGTTCAGATCTGTTCCTGCTGACGACAGGAGATTTCAGCCAATTTGTGTGAAGTATAACCCATAATGTATTAATTTTTATTTTATCATGGCTGACATCACATTGAGCCCCGTGAGTAGAAGGGAGCAGTGTGACTTTGGCTTCAGCATTACCTGGGACAGGTTGAGGAAGGAAGGGGAATGCCTGCTTGGTTTAATGCTGCTTCTTCTACTGATAAAACCTCAGTTACCCTTCAGGTTGGTTAAATTTCACTTCATACATCAACAGTAAAAATAATTAGGCAGAGAACATCTCATGTGGCTCCTTGTAGTGGTTTTTTTCCCTCCAATATCAGATCACTGCTAATTCCTTTGAATGATCTATTTGTCTTCTTTATTTTTCAGCTACATGAAAGTAACTACGATGCTGGAAAAGCCCTGCAGCGCTTGGTGAAGAAACCTGTGCCAAAGCTGATTGAGAAGTGTTGGACTGAAGATGAAGTGGTAGGAAATGATTTATCTCCTCCAGCCTTTAGAGTTCACGTTGCTTCTCTTGCTTTTTTATGGTTTGTTTTTTTCCTAAAGAGGTTATCTTTATGAGCAAGAAGAGGGCGGGTGTGTAAATAAAAATGCACATACATGGGTGTATAAATGAAAATACATGGGTATGTAAATGAAAAAATCTGTTCCAGTGCAAGACAGAATTGCTCATGGAAAAGTGACAGGAGAAAAGTTTCATTGATCTTTTTTTTTTTTTTCCTTGAGTGGGTCAATTTTTCAGCTGGTTAATTGGTGAAGTGTTTAAAGAAGTAAACAAAAATAAAAATGTGATCTTGTTAAGCTACTAATAAAGCTGGCATTGGTGTTAGAAAATAGAACTGATTAATGGAGGAAACTTTCACTGTCTCTTAGTGGTTTTAATTATTCAGGCAATGGCTGGAGAGATTTTTTGAGCTGGAGGTTCTCTGCAAGGCTTTCAGGGAGTTCTTGCAGTGACTGATGTGTGCTCTGCTCTCTCCTCATTTAAACCTTCCCTGCAGGAGCTCGAGGAGGGCTGGGCCTGCCTAGAGCCCCTCTTCGGGGCTGGTCCCAGGCCCAACAAAGAACCTTTGTGGCTGCCTGGAGCCAGGGAGGGAGGGAGGGAGGAGGGAGGATCCTGTGCTGGCCTGGCAGCGATGCCAGGGCGGGAGCACAGAGCCTGGGACACGCTCTCCTGATAAGTTCTGCACTTATCTTGTCACAAAAGGGAGGTTTGTGTTGGGAACTGACTGCTGGAACAAATCCTTGGAGTGCTCTGCCCTGTGTTTGGTAAGTTTGGGTTGAGATTGCTTCAGCCTGTGCTCTCTGCATACATCCAGGGGTAAATTGTGCCAGCATGCCTCTTTTTTTCCCTGTGTAGCTTTTTTACCCTCTCTTCATTTTTTTCCATCAGCTGCCCTGAGCTGTGAGTGCTGGAGCTGCTGCACTCGGGGGTTTTGATGATCAACCCACGTTAAATGAGAGAGAGTCGAGCCTTACCAATGGCAAAACCAAAGTTTATTGAAAAGTGAAGCATTACTGCAAAAGTGCAGCCTGTGAGCACAGAGTAATGATCACTGACTCTATAAATCATTGTCAGCCCCAGCTCATTTTATCATATTTGTTCTTGGTCTGCTCCATCCAAGTTTCCAGAAACATTTGGCAGCCCTCCAGCCTGGGCAGAGCCAAAGATCAAACTGTGCTCTTATTTATAGACAGCAAAGCTCCACCTGCACAGCCTCAGAGCCTGTTGGTCCCTGCAGCTTGCAGGCAGCTTCAGCCTAAAGCAGCTGTGCTGCATTTTGGAAACTTGAAAGGGAAGTTTCCTTATTGCTGGCTCTGTGAAATTCAGGAGAACTCTGCGTGATCCACAGGGTGCTAAAGCTGCCATAGGAATTCTGCAATGAAGTATTTGTCAGAAAATTCTGACGTGTCAAACCCTAAGTCTGGCCAAAACAATTAAATTGTGGTGACAGCCTTAACTCTGTGTGTCCCCTTCATCTCAGGGTGGCAAGTGATGGAGCCTCCAGTGATGTGGTGGGCTGAGAATCCCAGAGAGACAGTTCTGAGGGAAATGAAGACCCAGGTCCAATCTCTGGCCTTATTTGGGCTAGACTTGTAATTAATCTCTTCTTGCAGCCCAGCAAATGTTTACTTAAGTTTTGCAATTGGATAAATAAGCAGATCCCACACCAGATACAGAGCTTTGGTCAGTTAACCTGAATAATAATAATAATAATAGTAGTAGGAGTAGTAGTACCATGTTTTAAACTTCTTTTGTGGACTCTCAGCTGCCCAAAGACAAAGCCTTTGTTTTTCATTAGAACAGCTCTGCTGCCTCTGACCGAACTGTGAGGTAGGAGCTGCTTGGCAGCATCAGACCTGATTAAAACAAAGGATGGGAGTTGTGTTATTTTTACTGCTGCTGATGTGGTTACAGATGTTTGGATGGAATTAAATAGAGAGTAAAATTGGCCACTGATTGAATTACATGAGGGCTGTGTAAATATGAAGACAGAGGTTTGTTGTCTCCCTCGTGTCTCTGAACCTGTGGCTATTTTTAAACCTTTTTTTATCCCAGTATGTAAATTCAGAGGCACAGAGTGAGAGCCAGTCTTGCACACTGCCTGTGAGAGTGGCTGAAGAACCTCCTGCGCTGGTGTGTGCACGGGCAGCTCTGAGCAGCTGTTTCCTGTTTGTAAAGGCTCCTTCCCCACCTGACAACATCAATTTCCAGCAGAGATTTGATGGGCAGGGCTTGGCTTCTCTTGTAATGCTCATGAATTCACTTCTGTGGGCAAGTTGGAGCAATTGTCACATTTAATGCCTGATTGAGGCCCGTTCTGAGCACACACCAACCTCCAGCAGCATCACCTGGTGCTGAGGGGCTGCAGCTTCCATGGAAAGCAGGGTGGAGGAGAGGGATTATTTGGGGAGAAGCCAGGAGCAAAGTTGTCTTGTTTTGATACAACTGGTGCCTCTTACAGGTTTAAATCTCCACTCAAACCCAGCACAGGATGTCAGAGCAGTGAGAGCGCTCTGCACCTCGTGGTCACCTCAAAAAATGTCCCTTTGCCAGGTGTGGCATTTCGGATGCAGGCAGGCAGAGACCCCCCCAGGGATGGAATGGTGCTGCTCGGTTCTTCTCCACCTGGAAATGCTTCAGAACTGCCGTGGGAGTGGAGTTTGGAACCGTGAGCTGAATTTGACAGTGCCTCTGTTTCCTCTGGGGCTTGCCCTCATGGTAGAGTTGGGTCCTTCCCACAGATCCCACATCTGGAACCAGGAACATGAACTTCTTCAGCTGAGGTTAACCTGAACATCCACATTCCCTGCTGTGGTTTCTGTGGGAACATCTCCCAAGACAAATTGTCCTTATAAAATTTCCACATCTTGGGACAAAATCTTCTCTGCAAAATTGCTTTTATACTTCAGTGATGTTCAGTACAATTCTGACCCTGCGCTTGCTCCAGCTCCAAAAACGAGCTCCCATTTCAGATCAATAACCTATCAAAGAGCTGTAATTTATACAGGGTACAGTGGGCATCGTTAGTTCTGGTAACCTAATGGAAAGGTTTTCTGTCTGGGGTGCTTCACATACTGGAAATGTGGAAGGAGAGCAGCTGATTCTGACTGTTCCTCACCCAACAGCTCTGATTCTGCCTCACCTTTTTATCTCTTCATTCAGAATGTGCTTTTTTCTCTCTCTTTATCCAAAGTTCTAGCGAAATCAATAGGGCTTACAGGAGAGAGAAATGCGCATCAGAACTAAAGGAACCTGCAGTTTATTAGGTTTTTAATTAAACATGATGAACACATTTTAAATACCACAAAGGCCCGGGGCTGAGCTGCATCTAATCGAAACAGATTAAGTCACCCATCCACACTTGGGTAGTTATTAATTCTGTTTACTTATGCATGCTTGCTACAGGCAGAGTTTGGTGCTGCTCTGCTGCAGTTTATTGCACAGGGATGCTCTCCTGCATGGAACTGTGCTCCTGATTAGCATTCAGATGTTGATTATGAACAGCACTGGTGAGGCTTAATTGAAGCACCTTTGGAGCTCGGGGCTGTGTCTTCCAAAGTTAAAGAAGATCTGGGTGAAGCAGTACTTAAACATTCTTTATTGGGCAATTCCTCCCTTTTCCTCTACACTTTGTTCCATCCGTGTTAAATTCTCTAAAGGAAGTTGCCAAGTGTTCCTTAGGAAGGTTTTTTCACCGTGTGCATCTCTGTGCAGAACTGTCAATGCCACCCCGTGACATCCCTGATAACTGCCTTTTATCTTGAAATATTCTGCCTTTTAAATATTTTACATTGCTCTTGATGTCAAGTAGTTGAGGTAAACAACCTCCATTCAAACAACCTCCTCAATTTATGTGCAGGGGTAGTTAATCCTTGCTGGTGCTAAATCTTAATTGGCCATGTACATCAATTTACAAGTTCATAAATTTTAAAATATCCACACCTGGCTTCAGCTTAAACTCATTTATCATAAAATACAAGTGGAGATTCTTCTGCCAGAAATGATAAGATACAGCAAACTACTTTCCTAATATGTTTGTAAGTGTTTGTAATCCAGCGTGGCAGGTCAAGGAATTACTTATGCAAAACCCACAGACTTATTTGCTTGGCTTCTTTGCCTGGAATCATCCTCAAATGTCTCCCATCCGCCCTTTTTGGAGTGTGTGCTCATGAAAACATTGCTCTCATGGCTCCCTCCTGTGAAGCCAAGGCTCTTCAGATATGCTGGGAGACAGAGCTGCTGCTTACTGGGGCAAAAATACCATGAATTTTATTTACTGATTATGTGGCAGCTATAGAAAATCAAATTCAGAGCCAGATTGAAACAGAGCCTCTGGAATAGTCGAGTGGAAAAAAATCATCAAGGGATACTGGAAAAGCTGAGCAGCTTTGCAGGAGTGGGCTTGGAAGGTTAAGACACCAGTTACTGCTTAGTTTTATTGTTTTACCCACAAAAAATAAACATTGCAGCTTCCCAGTGGAGTGACAGTCCCACTAAATGAACTTTTTCTGGAATTTAGCAATCCAGCCACATTTGCAAGTCCGTTAATCAGTAACAGTTGAAACTTAGCTGAGCACTAGAGATAAAAAAACTCCAAACTCAAATTGCCGTGGCCTTGTAGGACCTGTGTTTTAAGAATAAATAAGATTTTCGTTTAAGCACGTGTGGGAAGGTCTTGTTTGTGTCTTATTCTAAGAACTCAGAGTGGAAAAGAACCATCAGCCCTCACAGTCAAAAGTGACCAATGAAGGATGAAATTATTCTGCTTGGGGGAAAAAGTTGTTATTTAAAGGTTGCATAAAATTATAGTTACTGAGCAGCTGGCAGGTTTACAAAATGCTAAGGTGCAGTACAGCTAGAAAAGACAGGGTGTATTACAGCTCAAAAAGGGGAATTTAGTTTAAACACAGGTTCCTAGATGAAAGATAACAATCTTTTGTTTGTGATTAACTTGCATCAGTCTTTGATCCAAGCCCTCGTTGAAAGGGATCAATACTGCACATGCAGCACCGAGTTTATTGTCAAGTCCTTTTGGAAATAAGGCAGTGAATTAAAAATCAATTATACGTGCAGAAAAGTTTGTGTAGGGCAATCAATTCTGTCCTTTTAGTTTGCCAAAAGATTCCATTGTTTAACCAGCTGTGAAAAGGAATGAATTTTAAAAGCCTCCAGCAAATGAGGGAGCCCAAAGGGGCGGGGGGAGAGATTAAAAAAAAATTATTTCAGCATTTCATGTTCAGCAAAGGCTCTTCAGGGATAAATCTATAAATCCCGTCAGTGACCTTGGCTTCAGAATGGGTGATTTCACTGCTTTCCCTGATGCCGATCTCTGCCCAGCTGCCAGAGCAGTTGCTGTTGCCTTTACAATATCATTTTGGGGTTTGTTGAATTGCCATATGCCTCTTGATTCGCTGTCTCTCTGCCTTCCATGTAGAATATTTTAACTATTAAGCACTTACCGTGTTGCTGATCCCAAAAAATAACACACCAGCTCTGCCCTGGCCGGGAGCCACGGCTCCAGAGCTGTTTCTGTGTGGGACGGAAGCGAAACTCCAGCTGCAGCTCCAGCACACACCAAACCATCCCTCCGTAGGTGCTGGTGTGTTTTCCAGAGCCAGGTCTGCAATCCAGCAGCACATCCCCTCAGCTCCCTGTTGCCAAGGGGAAGGGATCTGCTGCTTGGAAGATTAATAAATACGCCAGTGGTTGATTGTCGGAACCGTGTTTTTCATCTCATTTCCAAGGGCATCTTAAAAATGGAGCTCACTTGCACTTCCTGGCGCTCTCCATCATCTCTGTGTGTTCATTCAAACATGGGAACGGGCGCTGGGGGATGTCAGGGATTGCATTTGTCCTCCCAGAGGGCAGAGTGGTGGTTTTATAAATGGAGAGGGCCAAAGGAGCTGTCCCTCGATGTTCCTTAGCAGCAGGAGTCAGTTCAGTGTCCGTGGGTCTCTGCCAGCGCCGTGGACAGAGCAGGAGCTGTGCAGCTGGAACAGAGCCGGGGCCCTGTGCTGGGGACAGAACAACCCCAGGTTCCTGCCTGGACCCTCTGGGTGATGTCCTGTCACTGGCACAGCTCCTGCCCACAACGCCCTGACCTTTTATCCAGATTTTATCTGCTCAGGGATCCGGAATCTGGGTTAAATATAACCTCCTGCTATATCCTGTTCTTCTCCAAAAGGAAACTGAGTCATGACATTCTAAAGAGCAGCTGGGAGTACAGGGATCATCAAAAGTCAGGATTTTCTGAGCTTAATGCTTTTGTCATAGCAAGAGAACAGAGGGAGGGATTGTAATTCACCTCTGGTGGTTGTGGTGAAACCTCTTTGCCCTGTGTCTGAATTTTGGGGGTGGGAGGTTACATCTTGGTTTAATTGTAAAACTGATTTATTTACTCCCCATTTCTTTGTACATAACTTAATTTCCAAATTCTAAATTGAATTTGTTAAGATAATCTACACTCATTAATGCTGTGGTTGGCTTTTAAAAGGCTGCTGGTGTCCATAAGATACATTTCACAGTTTGCTGCCCATTCTGAATCAAATACAGTAAATTACCTGAGAGGGATTTCTGCCTGATGCTCGTTGGTGTGCATTACCCCAACTTCTAGGATTGTATGAGTTTCTTCATGCTTTTGAAAATGGTTTTATAATTTAAATAGAAGAAATGCTGGATACCTACCCGTTTTCAGGTATTTTTTGTTGGTGGTGTTTTGGAAGTGCTATAAATAGTGTGATTTAAAGTTCGCTTTTTCTAATAGTTAATGAGGGGTGACTGGTTTGTTGGCTTTTATTAATGGCACCATCCAAAGCTCTTGGGTTGATTTAAGGCTACTTCAGTGCTGTCATTTCAGTAGTTTGCTTGAGTTTATCTGTCTTGCAGGTGTTAAGAAATTTAATATATGTACAGGATCCTCACCTCCTCAACACCTAAAAGTGCAATTGGAATATAGTAACAAATAATTAAGTGCTTTGATATTTTTCTGTGTTACGTGTATGATAGAAATCTGCAGCTGCCTTCCAAGTGATTTTGGCTTAGTCCAAGTTGATACAGGTAGAAGTGTTTCTTTTTCAAATGCTTATGTTGGAATTACACGTTATTAAACTCACTGAGCCTCGGAATGGATTACTTGACGTGGCAAATGTCTGTTTTATTTTGGAGGAGTTGTTTGCTGTCTGAATGGCAAGTTGCTGTTCCTAACAAGATTGCTTTACAAACACAAAAACTCCAACCCCTAAAACAAAGCAAGTGCAGACAGATGACAGCGTTGTCTGCAACTTGACAAGATGATATTTGATTTTTCAATTTTTTTTTTTTCCCTGGTAGTTTGGGTCTCTGTCTGAGTCTTGACTTTGATTTTTTGTTTGAACACAGAGGCTGACAGCCCCAAACCCCCAAACTTTCTGAATGTCACTGCATTCTCTGTGTTCTGCCCAACAGCTTAGCTGAGAACTATTTAGTCTGGCCCAGTGGCCATTGCAGCAGCAAATGACAAAATGCTCTTCAAATGAGTGTAGTGACATAATTCCTATTGAAGAAATGTTGATTACTGTCACAATGTGGATGCTCTGTGTGCTTTAGTGCTCAGGGCTTATCTTTCTTGCACAACATAAGCAGTATGAATGCCAAAATACACCTCATTTGCAAGTGCTGTTTGCATGACAAATTCTATTTTTCTAATCTTCCCTATCAACAGAACCAATTTTTTTTTAAAATCTTTCCGATGACATAAAAATGCATTTTAATGAAGCAAATTATCAAGCTTTGTCTCTTCTGTGTACGAGCAGGGCGGCCACATTCAATTAGGCTGAAAAATGATCATTTGTTCTATTACAGGCTGTAACAGAGCGCATGGAAAACCGTGATCCATCACCAGTTGCTCAGCTTTATGTTACTTAAATCACTTGCCATCCTGTTAGGGGCTCGGAATCCTCCATGGGAGCCATTATTTAATTTAAGTTTGTAAAGGTGTCACTTGTTTGATAATAGGCTGCTTCTGTAGTAGATGAATAGGGACTAAATATTCATCATTTTCTGCATCCATCCCGGATCCCGAATGAGTTACAAGGACAGCAGTGCTAGTAGAGCTAATGATTATAGTGCCATGAAAGGAATTTGACAGCAATAAGGACTTGATCCGGAGGGAAGCTCCACACCTTACAGTGGGAAAAGGTTCTTCCCCAGAGGGTGGTGGGCACTGCCCAGGCTCCCCAGGGAATGGGCAAGGCCCGAGGCTGCCAGAGCTCCAGGAGGCACGGGGTGGGATTGCTGGGGTGTTCTGGGCAGGGATCAGAGTTGGATCAATGCTCCTGAGGGTCCCTTCCAGCTCGGGACATTCCAGGATTCTGTGAATTCCGCTGGAGCTGGAAAGGCTTCCTGGCCGAGCCTGGCCCCGTGCTGCTCGCAGAGCCAGCGTGAGGGGTTTTGTATGAGCTGCAAGGAGACTCAGATGTGGCTGTGGGAGAAAGCTGGGGTCTGTTCCTTGGCCACTGAGGAGCTCCACTCTGAGCCCTTCACAGACGGCCCCGGTTGGCCCCGCTGAGCCCCGAGCAGCTCCTGGGAGCCCGGAGTGCCGTGGGTGCCGTGCCCAGCCCTCCCTGCCCGTGGGGAGCTTCCCTCTCCTTTCCCCGTGTTCAGAGCTGTGTCACAGTGCCGATCTCTGCCCAGGAGGCTGCACTTAAAAACTGCTGCTCGCTGCTCCTGCCCAGCGTTGGTTTTGTACTTTGTGCCTCGTGGTTTTGACTGTTCTGTGGTGAGGGCTCGCAGAGCTTTTGGCTTTGTGGTTGTGCTTCAGCTTTTACGGCCTCTTGACACCTCCCCTGCTACCCCTGTGCTTGCTCCACCGTGGGTTTCCCTATCCTTTTGTTCTTCCCTCCTCCCCCCAGCCCTCTCACAGCATCCCTCAGATTTATATGGCTTTTAGGCTGCGTGGGGAGATTGATCAGCCAGGCTTTATGCATTTAGAGGAGCTGATAAATGACATGGCAGCACATTCCCCTCCACTGCTCTGGAATAACTTCAGCGCTCAAATCAAACATCCCATTTGCCACAAATTGGGGAAGGCAAAGAGGGCACCTCTGGTTTATTAGGGTGTATACTTTATTTATCTGTTATGGGAGGTATTGTCCAGTTCTACGTGTCTGGGGAGGTAATCCCAGTCTCAACACCACTTCTCCCTTGCCTCCCTTCCCCAATATCCACCTTCAAGGTTTCCTTTCCAGTGTTCACCTTTGTTGCAGCTGCATTTCTGGTCCTTCATTTTCAAATCTTTAATCATTTCCTCTCTTATTTGTGGTCCCTTTTCCACAACTGGCCCCGTTCTCTCCCTCACTGAGGATGTGTCCCTCAGCCTGGAATTTGATTTTGCCATCACCAGTATTTCTTCTTTGCACACTCAGGTGTCTCTTCACTGCAGCCAGTGGCAGACTTACTCTGAGAGGAATTTAGGGAGTTTCCAGAGGTTGCCTGGTGTCATTTTGGCGAGGGTCAAAAACTGGAATTTGTATCTGAGTGCCTGAATTCCATCCTGGGCATCGCTGCAGTCACAGCCCCTCTGTTAATGATTTACCTGGGAAGGCACCTACAGAAATACCTGCCTCTCTAGAGGGATAATTTGCATTTTGTCTCATTATTCTTGGATTTGTTCATTGCTCCAAAGTCTGGGGGCTCTTGAAGTGCTTTTATTTGTTTCCTTCTGCCATTTGCATTAAAATCCGTGTTTGAGCAGAAACTGCCTCCAGAGTAATTGACAATAATGGTTGAAATCCCAAGGGAACAGCATTTCTGCAGTAAGGAACTTCCCCTGGAAACGCTGTGTTTGAGCCTTGAAGGATCACACAGGATATTTCCGGTGGTCTGAGTGGTGCTTTTTTGTGCTTGGTGTTTCAAATGGACCAAAAGGACCAAAAATGTCCCAGTTAGAGTCAACTCCAGCCTTGCATAACAGTGGATGTGCATTTGCTGCACTTTGTATGGTCTGTGTAACAGAAAGAGGATTTTCTGCTGGAAGAGATGGAGAAAAAGGCAATGTTCTGATGTTTAAGGAGAAAGCCTGAGTGGGACTGTATTTCTGGGATTCAGAGTATGTGAGGAAAGAAAAAGGTCAGTATTCCCAGCTGATGGATGAGAACCATTGCTCAGGAGGAGAGGGGGTCTGGGAGGACAGTGCTGTGCTCTCTTTCTCACTGCTTGGATGTATCTTTATCCCTGCTTTTGGATCCTGTACCGTGACTGGTTCCATCATGTTCAAAAAACCCAACAACAATTGGAACTGTGAATTATCGCTTTAGAAAATGCACTTGTACCAAGTCTGGGTGAACAGAAGTTTAAGAAATGAAAGCAAATAGCTTTTTGCTTCTTCTATTTAGCTTGAAGTTTGCAGGTTGAGTGCTGAATTTCTTCTACTTACCTGTTTTAAAGGGAGGTACTTTGAGATGCCATGGGGGAAAGGAAGCATGTCCTTGAAAAGGAACATATCCAGCTCTTGCTTTTTAGTTGCTCTTTCGTTTTGATGTACAAGAAGGCTTTTTGTATATTAGCATTTTAACAGCAGTTTAAAATAACAATCAGAAATTAATCTCTTTGTGTACAGAAAAGGCAATCTGAAGTATAATCAAAAGCTTTCTGTTGTCTCTTGTCAGCAGCACATTGTTTTGCTTTTCTGGGTCACGAATGTGCCAGACCTTTGTTCTGTTTAACTCTTAGAAGGCACCTTTAAAAAATCCTTTATGTAAAAACACACTCAAATCACTTTAGCTTTGTTTTCAACACTGAAAAACTGTTGATTGCAGGAGACAGAGAACGTTTGATAGACTGAAAGCTCTTTTTTGAAGTCAGTGAGGGCAGTCTCCAGTTTGGGGGGGCTTAAGGTTGGTGCCCACCCGAGGGGTGAGCCTGGGACTCGCTGTGTGAAAGCTGCTTCACTTGCCACAGCTTCGTGAAGATGAGGGCAGGGCAGCTGCCCGGGGAGAGCAGCTGGATGCTGCCAGACCTGGATCCGCCTGTCCCACCTGCACAGGTGGATCTGTCTGTCAGCACAAGCTCTGTCCTGGGCATTTCAATATGAGCCTGGGTTGGCCAACTGGATTTCTTGCTGGTGGAAGTGATTTTGATGAATGGAATGAGGAGCTGCCTGTCCGGGCTGCTGTTGGAGGACAGTCCCGAGGGAGGCCCAGCACTTGTTGCTCCCTTTGGAAGGTCCTCCTGCCACTCGCCCCTCTGTGCGGTGCCGTTGGTTTGGAAAAGGGAATGCCTCCTCTTCCCGCTCTCCTGTTAGTGGAAAAGAGGAAATTGCAAACGGAGCAGGTCTCAAACAAGAGGGTTCATCTCTGCCTGCCTCTTCAGCCCCTGCTGAAATGTGGGACCATCGGCAGTGACATCACTGATAATGCCTGGAATAATCCAGGAATTGTTCTTCCAGGAGTCAAGGCTGTTTATCCACCACCCCTTCCAGAGCTGCCGAAAAGGAAAGTCAGGTTTCCTTTTTTCCTGCTGTTGCTTTAATGCCCAGGCAGGGTTTGATCCGAGCATCAGCTGCTGCCGTGGCACTGCGGGCTGGGCTCGGGTCGGGTTTCTGAGTTTATCTCGTTTAGGGGATCACATTTCTGCTGCCATACGCTGGGTGATCGCTGCCGGGTGATCGCTGCCTCCCGGTAACAGCCGGCAGTGGAATGGAGCAGGGAGCGCGTGTTCCTCACAAAAGCCTTTGGAGTTGGATTGTGCAGTCGCGCCCGGAGCAGGGGCGGGGAGGCACCGGGACCAGGCTGTCGGTGCAGCCCTCGGACATTTGTCAGCAGCTCCCATCCCTCCATCCCTCCGTCCCTGCATCCATCCCTGCATCCCTGCCGCACAAGGTTGCCTGGCAACCCGGGCCGAAGCCGGCGGGGCCGGTGCCTCTCGGAGCAGGTCGGGGATGATTTATCGCGGGGCCGGGCAGGGACCCGGGGCAGCGCCAGGGCTTTTAACGGGAGCCGCCTGGAATGGAGGGCTTGGGAGCATTTTATGCGGGATGCACAGCCCGGAGCCGATAATCAGGGTGCAATTAGAGCAAACAGAAAGCTCCTCGTTTAGACATAATTGATTTTTTTTTTCCTTTTCCTGTTTTGTTTTCTCTTTCCCATCGAGACTCCCTCACAGACACAGGTACAGTGCAGAACGGGAATCGAAGCTTTGCCTGGTGCTTTGGGTGAACCTGAAATCTCTCTCTTTATAAAAATAGCTCTGGTAAAATCCTGATGGGAAAGTACAGCTGGGGTCAGCACAAAAGGTTAGCAACACCCTGACAGCTCCAGGCCTGGGGTGAAGGAATAGCTGAATTCTCCTGCAGCTCTGGAAACGTCTGAGAGCTGTTGTGTCACCTTCAATATCATGTTGCCTTTCATGCAGACTCTTGCATTGATCCCTGGCATTAAACAGAGGAGGGAGAGAGGAGTTTTGTAAACTGGCATTTGGGTAGTAGTTTGTGCTGTGGTCACATGGAGAACTCTCACCCCCTTGAAACATCACCTTCAATAAAGTAAATGGGGGGAAACTGGGGCAGCCTTTAGGTTGAGGACCTCAGTTCAGCTCCTTCTGCTGGCTGGAGTCCTTTTCCCAGCCTAGTTGTGAAGAGGGATGGGCAATCCGTGCAAAGCATGTTGACAAGAGCATTTGTGTGTGTCTGAGAAGGCAAAGAGGAGAAAAAGGATGATGAATCCACTCTGACCTCCTGAATGGCAATATAAATACTTTATTGAAAAGTCTAAATAAATGTGTTTGTAACCAGTAATCCTGCTCTGCATGCAATCTCATTTAGCCAACTGGGTATGCAAATGTGCTATTAATGTGTTTGCATCCAGTATAAATACACAAATCTAATCTGTTTATATATGTCATTTACACACAGCTGTGCTCACGCTCACTTAATACCAATATTTCCAGCCAGCGAGAGGTACCATGGGAGCTCCATTGTTCCCAACAAAAGCAGCTCCATGGAAGGGGGGTCATTATCATTGCAGGATCTTTTGGCATTCCCTCGAGGGAGGCTGTTAATGACTCTGGCTGTTGTGGGTACTCAGAGCACAGGCTGGGAGGTGCCTCTGCCACCAAGCTTTGGGTTGAATCCCCCACACTTCGAGGCAGGCTCTCGTTTTTCAGTATAATTTTTCAGGAAGACAAAGCGATCCAGTTGGGAGGGGGGAGAGCAAATTGTTGGGCACCTTGGAGGCTTTCAGCTGATCTATTCCTTGTCAGTTTGTTTATAGAGGACACTTGATCTCAGGGGCAGATGGCTGGGGAGTGTAAGGTTTTTGTCATGTGTGGGTGACCAGGGGTGCAGTCTGGAGAGGGGCTGTGAATTTCCAGTGGGAACATTCATGCCTTGCCATACAGAGCGGTATCTAATGAATACCGTCAAAATATTTAGGTTTTCCGTGTCTTTGAGTGAGAGAACTTGGTGAAAACATAATTTTATTTTCAAAATACCACAAAAGTTAAAGGATAATTTTGTCTTGACACAATAGAATTATTTCATTTTAAAAAAACTGAGCAAATAAACAGAGCAGTATCTCTGATCTATCTGGTGTAGTGGAAGGTGCCCCTGCCCATGGCAGGGGGTTGTTTCTGCATGATCTTTAAGGGCCCTTCCAACCCAAACCGTTCTGTGATTCTGTTAAAAGAAAGCTAAATTTGGGGTTAGGATGTGTTTTGCACTATTTTTCACAATCTGCAGTTGAGAGGAGGTGGAAGCAGCCCCGTTCTCCCAGCAGCAGGGCCTGAGTGAAGATCTAACACAGGTCTGTGTAAGAGCCACCTGATATCTTTAGGTTGGGTCTTCATAATGAAACTCTCAGGATACCTCTGTTTCCTCTGTTTGCTGTTAACTGTGAAAACCCCATTAATTTTCCTACCATATTCATTATAACACTTAAAAAGGCATATTAAATATGGAAGGTGGTGACAACTTCCATTGACATCTGCCTAGAAAACCTTGGGCCTTTCCAGACACGCACTAAACCTATTGCTTTCAAAATAGCAAAATCTTCCATTTTATTTGCTTAGAATTAAGGAAAAGGTTGAGAGAAGAACTTGCTGTTCTTGGATGTAAGCTAAAGAGGGCGATTATTTTTAATTTTTTTTTTTCAGAAAGATTGAGAAATAAAATCCTTATTTCCTGGATTGAGAAAGATCAGAAAAGGCCCTGTGTGTTTGTAAATGTTTTGCATTACACAATGTTCTTCACTCATTTCCCAGGTGGAAGTCATAGGAGGGGAATGAAACAGCACATGGAATTTCGTAGAGAAAATCCATTTGGTCTAAACTCGACTGAAGCACCACCTCAGAAGAGACACGTTAGTAGCAGTGATGAATTTGCAGGTTCATCAGAGTTGTGCTGCCTTTCTGCAGGTTTCAGTTGGAAATCCTAGCATTGATTAAACAGGTTGTCTTTGCAGTGGATGTTACGGGTCCATGCTTTCAGCACCAGCTTTATTTGGGGTTTTGGAGGTAGAGGAGCACACTGGGAGCTCAGTTCCCAGTGACAGCCAGAGTGCAGGATTTGCAGCAGCCAGTTCCTCCTGCCAGGCTGTAATCTCGGGATAATGGAAACCCTGACGCACGAGCTCAGCCCCGGCTCTGCACTGGCACTGCCAGCCCCGTGACAAACGTGCCAGCTGAGCTCTGTCAGGCACAGCATAATGGCTTTGTGTATCTTGTCAGGAGATTTGTTCCTCGGGATAAAATATGGGACCTGCAAGTAACACACAGGCAAACATTAACACGCTTGTTCCTTGTTCTCCCTGGGTTATTTATAGCTCCCTGTTTACACGCAGGATGCTGCAGCATCTAATGCATTTCATCAAATTATCAAATGGTATTAGGAGGCCTCGTGTTGGGGCTGGTCAATAGCCATGGAAACCACTCCATAAAACAGAACTGCGTCTGTCAGCACCGACCGCCCCACAAGCCATGGGATTTCCTAAAGCTGCTTCACAGCACTCATTATCCACAGCACTTTTTTAATTGTGGCACAGTTTGTCTTCAGTGAGCAGCACAGACAATAATGCTGACAGAATCCTGTCATAAGCAATCTTTTAAAGTTCAACAGAAGTGGTAAAATTGAAATGTTTGTCCTAAAAATCCAAATGGTGTACTTGTAAAAATGAAACCATTGTGCTCCAAAGCCACTTCCACTTCTCATCCAAACTTATCCATAGGTCTGAGCCTCGTTGCTCCCCCAACCCTGTGTTGTGAGGCTATTTTAGCTTGGCAGTTGTCGCTCCCAGATGCCTCCTGTGAGCAGTGCAGCATCTCCTGCAGCATTAACACACGGACGTGGAATTCGGTGCATGTCATTTGTGCAGAGGAGAGCAAATTCAATCAGTGTCAGGCAGTCTGTTTTGTGAGACACTGGAGAGCAACAGGTCACCTCTGATTTGGTGTGCAACTATTTAGTTCTTTTATATTTAAAACCATTTTGAGGTCTGTGTTGGGCTTGACTTGGAGAAAAGGAGTAGCTGTTCTTGGTGCAGTGAGAATGGGACATGATGAATTTATGGAAGACTAGACTAGGAAGGAAAATATGAAAATGTTCTTAAAAATTAATTGTTAAGCTTTAGGATTTCTGTCTGAGTTTCTGAAATTATTTTTGTGTGCTTTGTTATTTGTATATTAAGAAGGGTCCCTCTCTTGCCTTTCCAAGAGGCACAAAGCTCCTTTATAGTTGGATACCTCACAGTGCCTGAATGGCCCAGGGATAATGCTGCACGACATCAGTAAAGGTGACAGCAGAACTGCCCAGAAGGATTGACTTCATTCCTACTTGGAAATTTGGAACAGCATTCCAAGGTTCCTCCAATTCTGTTATTTAGATGGGCTCTATGCTAGGCTTGCATTCCCAGTAGTGATTTTTGACATCCCAGGGGGTCAAAGGAAAACAGTTTGTCACAGGCTTTATTAATAGAGTTGAATCACAACACAAACCAAATATAAGATAGTTTGGTTAAAAGGAATCTTAAAAAATAAACTAAATGGTCCCCTAAGAATTCAAGTGCATCTTGGGCAAAATAAGGAATAGGCAGTTGGGTGTTCTCATTTTATTTATGCCAGACTGCGCTCTCTCTCCTGTTTCCCTGAGCTGTTCCATCATTGATTGGAATGTTCCAGCTCTGGTTTCTCCTTATTCCCTACAGCTTTTTCTGTCACCTTTTCCTGTGTGTGCTGTGAAGTGGTGCTGCAGGGGCACCGTCCCTCTGTTCCAGCCCAGGAGGCATCGATGGCAGAGCCAGGGAGTGAGAGCACCCCACATTTCCCTTTGGAGTGCCTGCCTTTAGGTGTTTCTCCATTCAGCTGGTTTCCATCCTTTGTGAATTCCTGCAGACAGGGATTGCACTGCTCTTTGGGATGTGGGGAGAGGTGTTGGGGTGTGTTTGTCACTGCTGCTGCCACCTTCCTTTGCCCAGAGCACCAGCCAGAGGGTTGTGGTGCCAGGGCAGTGGTCCACCCACCCCAGCATAATGAGAATTCCTCGGGAAAATTCACATGGTAAAAATGAGTATATGAGTGCTTTAGGGACCAGCTTTTCTCTGTGGGCACTCAGTGTCCTGCTCTGTAGGTACCTGCGTGACTTCTGCCTGTGTCTGCAGGCTGGTACCTTGCTATCAGTAAAATTTTCTGTGTTTGGGAGCTCCGGCGCCCCTTAAACGCTTCAATTCCGGGTGCTGCGTTGGCTGCTTTGAAGGAGCAGGTGGGTATGAGTAAATCACACACTGGAAGGGAGTGTAATCTCCAAGCCTTTACAACTGGTGGTTAATTCTCGTCTCCATGCCCCTGGGCACGTTCTTGGCAAATTCTGCAGTCTTGTAGGTTTTGAGGGTCAGGGTTAGGTGAGGATAGATCCCTGTGGGAGCAAACCTGCAGAATCCTGAGCAGGAGGTTCTGGAGAGCCTCTTCCCTCGCATCCAGGGTTGTGGTGGGGGTTGCTGAGGTGCTGAGAGCGCTGTTTGAGCAGTGAATTAACCTTTCTGGGATTCCTGATGCCCTTCACAACATGGAAGCCTCTGATCACTGCCTACCTCCTTCAAGCAGGTGTTTGCAAAAAGATGTGATCCAAATTACATGAAGCCAGTTTGAGGCTCGTTTCTCTTTAGGGAATTATAAAATCTCATCTCCCTCCCTTCCCTGGAATAGTAGGGCCCATGTACTCAACATCAATTATCTTTTTTTGCAGGCAGAATTTGTTATTTACTCGTTTATACCTGTGCTCAGTGTTTACAGGAATAGAAAAGGCCTTCTATTTTTTTGCTTGTTTCTTTATAGGGAATTATGAATTCTCATTTCCCTCCTTTCCCTAGGATACTAGGGCCCACATACTCAACATCCCTTACCAGTTTTGCAGGCAGAATTTGTTATTTGCTTGTTGTTTATACCCGTGTACGGTGTTTATAGGAAAGGAAAAAAGCCTTTTTATTTTGGTGTTCATAGGAAAGGATGAAGTCCTTCTCTAGAAAGATTGTCCCTTCCACAGAAAGGCACTTTGTTTAGTCTTAAATCTCCTGGTACCGTTTCATGCTGGGGGTCGTGAGGGGGTCGTGGCCGTGCCCCCCGGCTGGTGCCCCCGGCCGTGGCTGTAGCGAGGGAAGGTGCTGGGGAGAGGACGAGCAGGAGCAGAGGAGGGAGCGCTGCTGGCGGCCGGGGGCCGCTCGGGGCTGGCGAGCCGCTGAGAGGCAGCGCCGGGGGCCGGGGCCGGGCGGCGGCTGCTGCCGGGGCTGCCGGGGGCGGTGTCGGGGCCGAGCCCGGCGGGCGGAGGAGGCGGCGGCGGCGGGGCCGGGGCCGGGCCCGCGGCTGAGGGGGGCCGGCGATCCAGGCCGCCTTTTGCGGCGCGCCCCGCGGAGCCGCCCGCCCAGCCCCGCCGCCATCACACGCTGGGCGCCGCCGCCTCCGCCCGGCCCTGCGCGGCTGCTCCGCGGGCTCGGCTCCGGCTCGGCCCCGCTCCCGCTGCCTGCCCGGCCCCGGCCCGCTGCGAGCCCCGCCGGAGGAACGCGGGGGCTGCGAACCTTTAACCCCTGCGGCACCTGCTCGGCGCCCCGAGCCCGGCGCTGCGCATTTCCCTGCGCTGCCCGGCCGCCGAGCCGGCCCGGAGCGGCTCCGGCAGCGCCGATTGTGGCACCGACTTTGGTGAAGCTCCGAACGCTGGAAGTTGGACGTGGAAGGGGGATGCGGTTGGGATTTTTCGGTGTCTTTGCTAAGCCTTTCCCCCGTTCGCAGCCGTGTAGGTGCGTTCGCTTCCCCGACAGACCTTGGGCTCCGAGCGCCGCTCGGCTCCTCTGCCGATTCACAGCAGCCGTTTGGGGGATTTTTAAATCTTTTTAAAATAATTTTTTCTTGCTGCTGTTGACACGCTGTTTTTGTTATCTTTTATCACAGAAGCGGTTTATTAAGGGGTTGAGGCAGTACGGCAAGAACTTCTTCAGAATCCGAAAGGAGTTGCTTCCCAATAAGGAGACCGTAAGTACATTTGGACTTTATGTAATTCGCTTTTTCTCTCGCTGCTTCGCTGTTTGATCTTGCGAAACTCTTTCCTTTTTACCCCGAATTCTCCTCAGATAAACGGAAGAGAAATCCACAGCCAGCCAAGGCAGCTGCTGATTTTTAGTGCAGATTTTAGGTCGTGGGGTATGAAAGATGTTACATAAAATAATCGTCATGGCTGGACGGAGCCACTGAGCCTGGGTGAAGTGTATTTATGGAGACCAAATCTAATTTTAAATTCTGACATTATGACGGGATAATACATTCTGTGTCACCCGGTCGGACTCGAGTGGCATCGGGTAATTAAAGAAAACCTAAACCAAAACAACACCCGGTGGGACCGGGCAGCCCGAGGTCTGCGCCTGCGACCCGCACGGTTCCGGGCTGTGTTTGACTCTTCCCGTTCCCTGGAACTCGTGTGCGGGGATGCATCCGTGGTTCTGCGAACTTCTCAGGGTTATGTAACCCTATCACTGCACCCAAAATCCCGGCAGGGCTCCGGGGACACGGGCAGGGACTGGTGGGGGGCTCCTGCAGAGGAGACGGTCTGGGAAGTCTTGGGAACCCAGTCGCTTTTCCATTTGTCCTAAAAGAGCTTCGGTTTCTGTTGTGGAGGTGTCCTTTACCTGCGGGGAGGGTTTGGGAAAGTGGTTTCGGTTTTGTTCTGGATTTAGAAAGGAGGTAGCTTCTTGGAAATGGAGTTGGACTATTTTCTAGCAGTGTGTTAGCAATCTGGAAAACGCTGATTTAAAGCATCACTGATTGTTTAGACTTCTGTATGTGGTGTGGACCGGGGAAGAGTATTGCTGTAAAAATATTTTAAAACCTCTCAGTTTCTGTAGGATGTTTCCATTCTCCTCTAGGAGGTTCTTGTGAGACAGTGCTGTGATAACACAAATCTTTGGGTGGTAAATAGTAACACTGTGTGAGTTAAAAAGGAAGGGGAGGATGAGGCAATTACAAGTTCACTCATTTTGGTGAGAAAGAAAACTTAAATTGCAGATCAGGTGTTGGTGGACTTGAGCATTCTGTTGGATTTTGAGGCATGGAGGCCCAGTGCTGGAAAGGTGGCAGCTGGGAAGGAAAGCTGGAATAGTATGGATCTTATCAGCATCTGACAAACCCAGCACATACCATGCCTTTCTTCTTTTCTTCAGAATATCTCCCAGAATGGATTTAGAACAAATCAGTGTTTGCTTTTAGAAATGAATTCTGCTGATGGTAAAGTTACTGAGGGGCAAAAGTCCTCTTCCGAGTTTGAATTACAGCAACTGTGGATTATATTGTGTTTTTACAAATTTAAATTTATACTTTAAATATGAAATGTGGGGGTTTTTTTGTGATGGAGAAAAACATTTTGCAGGGGAAGGAAAAGGAAAACAGAAAAATGGAGAGTTGGGGGCAGGTGCCTGCCCCTGTTTGTGCTACTTAACTTCTTACATTGGAGCTTGGAGAGCAGGCTTAGGGCTTTTGTAAAAGTTTTGCAAGTGGTGTTAAACCTCACACAAGCTCTCATTTTCCAAGTGTTATATTTTTGTTTCATTAGGTTTAATTTTTTACTACAGAGAAGACTAAATATTAAGTCTGAGCTGTGGGAAGTATCATGTTGATGGGTTTGGGCTCAGGGATTTTTTTAGCCCCTGTGGTAACTGATCTACAAATAACCTTTGACCTACAACAGGTTGTTTATAATCTCTGCTTCCTATTTTTGCCCACAGGCCTCACTTCTGCTTTCTGTAATTCCCAGTCTTTTTCAGCCAAAATGTACAGCAGTTTTGCTATAAGAAGACATTGCAGAATAAAGGCTGCAGTAAATATTTGGCTGTCCAGTTTTGCTTGTGTACCTTAAAGTGGAATAGTGAATAATGCAAATGACAAGGCTGTGGGATTAATTTGTCTGCATTTTTTCATCACCAGAATAATTTCAGATACTTTGCCTGCCATTTTTCTGTTGCAGTGTGAAGTAATCCTGTAGCAATTCCAGAAATACCAGAAAAAGGCTTTATTCTCCTGTTTAGCCTCCTTATTAACATGAGATGAAACTCTGAAAAGTTACTATATTGATGCAAAAGCACTAAAGCAACTTCCAGGTACTTAAAGATGGGTCACGGGCACTCTTGGAGTGTCTTGCCCTGGTGGCTCAGTATGTCTGTTTTATTAAGAGTTTTCCTTCCTGGTCACTGAAGGCTGTGGGGAGGGGAGCCAGGGGGTTTTGCCTGTGCAAACCCCACTAAAAGTTAGATCTCCTTATTATCATGATTTTGATAAAATGTGTCCTTTCCTAGACCCTTCACTGGGGGAAAATGCTCCACTAATACCACCCTAAACCCCTTGGCTGGAATATAGAAACAGTGGAAGGAAAGGAATGCAACAGAAGCCCAGAATTCTTGTAGAGACCAGGCCTATTTTATGTTAGCTCAAGCTGAGGCTGCTGTGCACAAAGTCAGGATATAGAGGTGAACATGACATTGTATTTCTTTTCTACTTTGGGAAGGTGTAAAGTGGCTTTGGTGAGAGATGAGAATTAGGCCATCCTGTACTGAGCTTTCACAAGTGTGTTAAGGAATGCCCTATTTGAGTTGTGCCTTGGCTTTTTTTTTCCTCCATAGTTAAGGTGCAATATCTTCTAAGAAAACCCTGTATTTGTCAGTGTGTGTTTTACCTAGTTTAACATAGTTTTCCAGCGTTTTTTAAATTATTTCTTCTAAATGAGTAATCCTCAAGAAAAAAGCTTTGTGAAGGAGAATGTCTGTTCCATATCAAAGGTGTGTTTGTTTGGGTCTTCACTCTGCTGGTTTATGTCACATTTCCAGTTTATTTCCATGTTTATGTCCAGGAGGGGTTCTCAGTGTAAATAACTGCAATGGATCAAGAAAGGTGGTGCTTTAATGTTGGATCAGTGTTAACCTTCTCACACTCTGGAGAAAAAGTGCCTCCATGTAGAGGAGCCGTGAGATTTTTAAATGAAACTTGTGAAACTTCCTTGGGTTTGCACTGAACTGTCTGAAATACACCTTCTCTATTTCCATGTATCCTCCTTCCTTTATCTTCCCCTGAGTAGCTTCCCCGTAGTTGCAGCTGTGGTTGCCTGACCCAGGTGATGAACGGTGCTGCTCTCCTCTGGTTCCTGCTTAGCAGCACTTCTGATTCCTCTTCATGGGAAGAAGGAAATTTTGGAGGCTTTTCTGTGACATGAACAGTTTTCAATAATTGCTTTCATTTAAATTCCCATCTTGTGAGATTGGAAGGTGCACAGCTGGCAACAGTTTTCTTAACTATCTGCTTTGGCTTTAAATGTGGTTTTATTCCCCTCCTACCCACCCATTTTGGGATAATTTGCTAAAACTTTGTGATAATACAGGATTTTCCGAGTATTTAACATTCTCCTCTGAATTCTTTAGATGATTACACTGAGCTACTTGAATTTGAGAGTTTTAGAAGCACCAGCATTGTGATAGGCCTGAGATAAAGGTACTTAAATGCCTCCAAGGCTGGGGATTGCCTTTCTGTGATCATGGAAACAGCTTAACTCTGTGTTGGCTACGCGGGAGGTAAACAGAAACATGGGATGGACGGGAGCTTGTGCAGAGCAGAGACTCCACCAGAGCAGGAGCAGGAAGGTGCCAAGTCCTGGTGTCACCTTGCTGGGATCCAGAGCTGGGTCCTGCTCCTCAGCCTGTCCTCGTGCTGCTCTCTCAGAAACGCCTCTGGAAGCCTCAGGGTGCACTTTCAGTTTGTTTGAACTGTTCAAGGCCACAGTCCCAGCAGAAACAAATTGTTTCCCTGTGGCTGAGGTTCCTGCAGCCTGCTTTGGGGCAGGAGTGTTGTCTGACCAGTGGAACTCCCACCTCGTGCCCCCAGAAACGGGGGATGTGTGTGACTGTTCCTTTGGCGGCCCTTCCTAGGTTCACAAGTGATATCCTGTTATCCTGCCAGACTGTCATGGCCTTTGCTGCAGCTGAGTTGAGATTCTGGAGCCACCTTGTCTTTCTTGGGGATGGGCCTGAGCACCGTGGGTCCTTCTGCACCTTCTGAGAGCTGGGGTGGCAGCGCTGTGGATGTTCTGAGGCTCTCCAAAGGCTGCTGTGTTCTCCAAGGACAGTTCATGGTGCAGTGCTGTGGGCATGGTCCCTGTGCCCGTCTCTCCTCCTGGCAGGCTCAGCTCCTCCCTGGGCCCTGCTTGGCTTAGCAGGAAGCCCAGGAGGAGGACAGTGGATCTTTGTGCAGGCACGCAGACTCTGGGCTAATTCTGGTTTGAATTTCCCTGTTGGGCACGTAGGTATCTGTGGTGTGGGTGATTTTTGGTTTGGCTGCTGAGCGAGAGATGACAGAGTGCAATCGAAAGATCTTGCCTCTGGGTGGATGCTCCTTTATGTAGCTCTAAAGCACAGTGTAAACAGGAGTTATGGATATTGGCTGTTTCCTGAGATTGAAATACCTGCAACGTGCTGTATTTATGCACATAAGAACTAAATATGCATCATTTCTTTAGGAAAAATGGTCTCTCTTCTGATAGTAAAATCTTTCTCCTCAAATTAAATGCTGCTGGGACTTAGCTCAGAGACTAAATAAGCTGTGCTCTGTTAATGTTAGGAGACAAAACGAGTGCAGTGTGAGCTTTCAGCATAAACTTCTGTTTAATTTTAGATTGGGGTTTAGATAAACAATTTTATTCTTGCCTCATTAATGCTTAATCTTGTGTTACATAATACACAATATTGGCTTCCTGAGTAGCTCTTAAATATAGTGCAAATGTGTAGTAGCTGAAAGGTCAGTGCAGTTGCCATATGTGCGGGCTGGCAAGGTGTCTGTCCCCTCTGAGGACAGACGGAGCCCTCCTCATGTCACTCCTCATGGCAGCCAGCAGCCTCAGGAATATTTGTGCAAGACTCTCCCGAGCATCTGAGAGGTACAGCTTCTCCCTCGACACAATTGTTCAAATAGCAGTGTGCCTTTGATCAAAAGAGGAGGATAATTAGATGAATATCTCTTGGTCTGTTGGTATAAAGTGATTACTTAGCCCTACATCGGCTTTTTAATATTTGCATTTAGTGGTGAGCCTTGTTTGTAGCAGGAGCTGCGTTGTGGCTGTGGCGTGGGCTTTATCCCTGCTCTGCTTTCCCCGAGGAAATCTGGTTTATTTGAGGCCATATTCTCCTAATGATGGAATATTAATACAGTGCAGTCAAGGCTTATTATTTCCTGCCTTGTCTTTGCTGAGGGAGCATTCAGAGAGGGACAAGCGATGGAAGCCTTTTCTGTTTGAAAGCTGAACCTTTTTCTGTAATAACTTGTTCTAGCCTGGTTGCAGTCAGAGCTGAAATTTTCCATTAGAGTTTGAAGCGACTGCCAACATAAACAGCCACTGCTTCTTTTCATTTCATCCTGCTCGCTGCTGCTGCTGCTTCCAGAGCGTGGCCATTGCAGGCAGAGGGGTTTGCTCTTGTTCAGACAGGGGCTTGTGGGCTTCACATTTCTCAAATTATTTCAAATGATAGGCTAAGACTTTTTTCTTTAGTCACAGCAAATATCCTACTGGGCTTCAGTCCAGTTAGAAAAAGGGGCAGAGGCAGCAGTTGCTTTTCCTGTGTAAGTGAAACCACTGAATCATTTGCATAACAAACTCTTCTGGAGGGAACGTGCTGCTGGTTTGGTTTTTTTTTTCCTGTTTTTGTGAGGTGGCTGGCTCAGCTGGTGGAGGAAGAGCATTGCATTAATGTCTGACTCCAAGGTGAGGCAGTGTGCTGCGGCAGCTCCCAGCCGGGCGCTTGGTGCTGCTCACCAGGAGCAGGATAAGGAAAGCCAAGGAATGTAATGAAATGCTGAGCTCATAGGAGCTGAGCTCAGATGGAGATACTCCTGAGTTTAAGTGGCTCTGAGCTGAAAGCTGTTTGCAGAGGGATGTTCAGTGTATGTGTTCACTGTGATCTGGTTTGTTTTCAAAAGTTTAACTGTTAAACCTATTGCAAATGTCATAACTTTATTGGATAATAAACCAGGAGGTTTGGAAAGGTCTTTAAAGAGACATAAAGGTTTAACTCACACACGCCATGGTGTCTTTCTTCATCTCTAAAACTGATTCCAGGTGTTGAGGTGAGTACAGCTCCTGGCAGACTTGGGCCACAGCTCCATGGTTTACCCACGTGTGTTCCTTTTGTTTCAGTTCCCCGAGTGCATCCTTTGAATTCCCATGTCCTGAGGTGCATCTTGCCTGGCTCTGAGCAGCCCTTTCACCTGGCCTGTGCTTCTTGTGTGTGCTCATTGATTAACGATTCATTAATGACTGGCTCCAGCTTCCAAAGACCAAAATACCCTTTCTCAAACCTGCCTGTCTCAATTCCAGCTGAAGCAAGTAAAACCAGAGAAAGAAAGTACCTAATGTGCTTTGTTTTTATTTGTTTCAAATCTCTTAAGCATTCTCTTAAGAGAATAAGAGGATTAATTTTCAATTGTATCGTTTTACTTTTGTATTCCAAAGGTAATTTACAGCGTCATCAGCTCAACAAATGAGCTGCTTATTTGACTTTCTTCCTAAGAAACCCCCATCGATGAAGAGCATAAAAGGAGAAGGTGTGTTCACTGTGCCAGCTGGACTCTAGAATTGAGTTTAGCATGGGCAATAAATCAGCTCTGCACTCGAGTGGCTTTTTTTTATTATTTTACATTACAAGATTGGATCTCATTGTTTATTTTTCTCTGAAGGTTTAGAGGTAGGTAGGAGTAAAATATTGTTGCAAGTAAAAGAGGGCCATTAGGCAATTGCATTGAGTTCTGTCAGGGAGCCAGGAAGGACAATTCCTGCTTTGTAGGGAAAAGTCTGTAGTCAAAGATACAAGCCAAGATTATTTGGGTAATTGATACAATATTGTCTGAGTCTTCCTCAGCAACTGAGAGAACACAATGCTGCTCCTCAGAGTTCTGTTCCATTGCATTTTCCTTACTTTCTGTTTATAGTTCACTATCCTAAGGAATTTGGGTTTGTTTATTTTCCTGTTGTGAATTCTCTTTTGCATCTGTGCTGAAGGGTATATGTGACTCTGGTTTAAATGCTTTTGTTCATCAACAGCTGTATATTTATTCTGTATTTTCTTTTCCCTGTGAGAAAAACCAGCAGCTTTTCTTCTTCCCAGGCAGTTGTCAGATTGTGTCAAATACTCAGACATCAACCCTGAGGTCCTATGAATTGCAGGTACATAAAATAGGTGTCTGGTGAAGGATTTGTGCAGTTTATTTTCATGGTTGAGTGTCCCAGCCTGGCAAGACTCTTTTCCACAGCTGCCATGCATCAAACCCTTCCTGTTGTTTGTTCCCATCCAGTCGGTGACTGAAGGTGTGCTTTAAAACTTGAAAATGGCTTTTAGAAAGGCAAAAACAAGGCATGTAAGCAGCAGTGCTGTTGGTGGGACATCCTGTCCTAGAACAGTGCTAATGTTATAAAATGTGGGTAACTCCTTGAAGAAATGAATCTGTATAATCCTGCCTGGGGACTGACTTTTGAAATGGCTTAATAGAGAAATGCTCTCCAGGTAATCCTCTGTGTGCTACTCACTGTGTGTATTTACAGCGTGTGACACAGAGATTACAGTTTCAAAAGCTATTGCAGCAGTTTGCTTTGAATTTTGGAGTTCAAGGAGTAAATAAATACAAACAGCTTGGACTTCTTGTGAGTCGTGTTCCAGGGGAGTCAGAGGAGTTCTGCAAAGCAGAGTTTGGTTCCTTAGCACACACAGGCAGGAAGTGCCCCTGGCTTGTGTGGGGTTCACAGGGCAGCCACTTGGGGCAAAGGATTGTGCACTGGGAAAAAAATTCTCTGTTGGCAGAGAATAAAATGAACTTTGAGTGTGTCTTGCCTGCCACAGAGCATGGAATGAACTTTATTCTTACACGGAGATCGCCAGGCTCAGTCATCACCTCCAACCCCAGATGGCCCTGTAAGGACAGCACCCAGTGCCTTCCCCTGGCACCAAACCAGCCCCAAACACATCAGTCACTCCTAAATACCCTGTAATGTGCTGCTGGAACTGCACTGGGGGAAAAGACAATAACAACTCCAGGAGACAGATGCACTCATTTTGTCAGTTTTGTTTCCAACCAGCTGTAAAAAAGAAGCAGTGCTTGATTACTGGGGGTTTTTTGCTGCTTGTTTTTTTTTCATGCCAAGGAAGACTCCCAGGAATTACAGAGATGGTGGAGTGAAGTGAGAGTGGGGAGTTAGAATAGAGGCTGTGCCATAGGGGAGGTAAAGCAGTTTGTGGATAGAACTGGCTCTGCAAGCACAAGAAACGTTTAACATCACACGTTGAAATCTGCTGCATTTGCTTTTGCTTTGTTTTTCCTTTCCATTCTGTATGTGAAGGAAAAATGCTTAGGAGTGTGATAGAATTCAGATTGTCAGCACATAAAAATGCTGGTGATAACTTCTAGGTGAGGATGATGTTCCTTTAGATGAACGTGAACCTCTCCTGTTCCCTCCCAGCAGCTGGGAAGGGAGGATTCCTGTTCTGCAGGGGCTGGGGTGGCTGTAAGTCTCAGCCATAGCCCTGCACACCTGCACAATGGTGGATTTATGGTGGATTTATGGATATGTGGGATATGGAGGGGTTCCTTTCCCTGCCAAAAGGTGCATTAATGTCTCCTGGTGTGTGGAAAACAAAACTATGAAGCTGTGAAATGCTCAGGCTCTGGGTTTCCCACTCCTGCTCATGAGAAGAAAGGATCTGGCAAGGCTGGGATCCCCCATATGTGGTGGTTTTGCCTTTTCCTTGGAGTCAGGAGGGACTGCATCCTGCTGCTGCAGCACCACAGTCCTGCAGGAAAGAGATCCAGCCCTCCTTCGCTTCTGCTTTAGCTGGTTAAGAGGGTACAGGTGATGTCACAGCAAACAGAGTGATCAAAGCAGGTTCCACGGAAAACCTTATGCTTTTTGCATCTCTTTTTTTAAATCCTAGACTGTTGACAGGCGTTTCCTTCTGATTCAGCTCTTTCAAGGTTAAATTTGTCATTTTCCCTTCTCATTGCAAACTCGGTGAGCTTAGGAGCTGGGGAGGTGGAAGGGAAGGAGCTGCTTTCAGAGTAATTGCTGTGTTTAGGAACTTGGAGTCTTAAGAAACAAGACACAGTGTTACAAGAATGATGACAAAATCCCAGCTGCTGAGGGTCCTGGTGGTTGGGAAATCCTTCCTGACTCCGGTCCTCGGGGATGAGGAACATTGGCAGGGAATATTGTTTGTTTTAACGCTACCAAACTCCTGTACAGCGGGAAGAGATCTGGCATGAAAAAGGTGCTGATAAGTGCTTTTATTGCCATGGTGAAATAGTTTTTTCTTGGGTGGAACAGTTGAGCTGATCCTCCCCCTCCCCCAGACACTTTCTGGGCTCCCTTTTCCCTTGCAGTGCCCCTGACACAAACGGGAGTTATTTTGTAGGATGCCTCCAGACCCTTCAAAGAGAGGAGAGCACATTCCAGGTTATAAACCAGCTCTCTCCTCCTGCAATCTGAGAAGTCCTCCCTGTTGTTTAACCCGGAGCCTGCTTTGTGCCTCTTGTGTAAAGCACCAGGACATCCCTCAGGAACTCTTGATTTATTTTGTTAACTCTGCCCTTCTCTGTGGTTCACAAACCTCTAATGGGCTGTGAAGCTCCAGCATTTCTGAGTTGAACAGTAGAAGTTTTAAGAACCTCCTCTACTACATGAAAGACTTAACACTTTCCACATGCTGGGTTTTTGGATCACAAAAAGCTGATCTCCTACAAATAAGAGTTTGTAAAGCTGAGGCATCCTGGGCCGGGCTGGTTAATGCTGTTGTGAAACTGGGGGCAAGGAAAAAAATGCAGTGAAAACTCTGGGCTTTGGGCCAGCAAGGAAGATCTGATACAGTGAATGTGTTTCTGTTGCCCTTTGTTACTGTTGAGTTTGATTAGCTTTGTTTCTGGTAAGTTTAATTACAGTTCTTTTTTATTTTTATGGCTAAGGAGGGGATCCTTGCCAAAGCTCGAGCCTTTCATTACCTCAATTGCAATGAGAAGGAACTGGAGAAATAAATCATGCCACCTCCCCAACAAACAAGCCAAAGTAAAACCAAAAGAAACCCCAGTAAGCTATAAACCCAGCCCTTTCCTCTCTCCTTGCCCTGTTCCTGCAGTTTTCTACTTTCCATCTGTTATTTTCCCTTCCCTGAAGTTTCTTTTAGGCTTTTGGGGTTGAGGGTGAATTTACTTCGTGCCCTAAGTTGTTGTTTTGCCTGGGCAGGGTTCTTCACCTTTGATTGTTGTGCGTCACTGGAGCTTGTCTGGCTCCTCTGCAGTTTTCTGTCACACACACAACACTTCCTACATGGATTCCTTCAGTGCATTGCAGGAACACAGCTGGGATGGAAAATGGCTTAAACTGGGGGAACAGAATGGACAGAAATGGGAGGGGTTTGGTTTGGACCCTGGTTTTGTTCTGCAAAACCTTGTCCGTTGAGATGTGATTAAAACTATTTGCCATAAACCTTGCACATCTGGGCTCTAAAAGAGCATATGGAAAAATGCATTTCTCCTGATCCCACTGCCAAACTGTAGAACAACTCTGGGTTGTTTAACTGGACCTTCACCTTGCTGTGGAGAAGTGACAGGGACAAAGGCCTCCCTCCCTCAGTGCTGTGCTGAAGTTGTATTGATTTAACAATTCCAGCTCATGTTCTTACTCTGTGCTATTTGATGGGATAAATTTTTTTTCTTGTTGTTCTTGCCTGGCTTTATAAAAACATTGCTTTTTTGTGAGCATGAGAGCTTCTGAAAAGAAATTGTCTACTCACTGTGGGCATAAAACTCCCCTTCCTATCTGCCACTTATTTATTCTATATTAAGGTTCATAGTGGTTTTGTTTCAGACAAATCTGTGTGCCTTAAACTTGAAAGACTTTAAAAATGGTGGAAGTGATTTTCAGCTAAAGGATGAAGAGGAGAGAAGTCTTGATGGATTTGAGTAACCAGAGAGTTGTAACCCAGCACTGCCCAGGAGATATTTGGAAATCCTGCATTTACTTTGAGAAGGTTTTATTTAACAGGAATGTAGCTGCTGTAGAGAAACATGGATATTGTGAGCTGCTGGTTGTGAATGATCCCACTTGCCCCTCTCTCCTGACTGTTCTTCCACGGAGCACATTAATAGGGCTGCTGAAACAGACCCACGGGGCTGTTCCGTGTGTCAGTGAAAATCCCCCTCCCATGTCCCACCTCCTCCAGGCAGTCCTTTACAGCCCTCATCCTCTGTTTGCACAGTCCTGAGTCACAGCTCTGCCATGCTGGCATTTACAGACTGCAACTGCACACATTTTCATTGCTTCAGCAATTAAGTAATACATAACAAATCCTGTGAATCAGCTCTCAATCGCTGGGTTTAGGTCTTTATGTCTGAGCCAAACCGGCATTAAGGGTTTGGATTTCTTTGAGCTGCCGAAGTTCTGCTTTGACCTTTTCAAGGGAACTTACATAGCAAAGATATGGGAAATGTTTAAAACTTGAGTTTGGCATTATGTTTGACTGCTTTAGTTGTCATCTCTGAGCTGAAATTGTGGATGGAATCCTGCAGGCTGTAGATAAACAGCATTTCTGGTGCACTGCTCAGTCTGGGTTTGTCATTCCATAAAGGTCATGTCAAAATGAGGGGAAAACCCCAAAACAAACCAACAACAACAAAAAAAAACCCCAACCCAAACCCAGACTAGCAGGGACATAGTATTTTAGGAATTAGAAGTTCTGATTTTTCAGATATTTTTGCTTCAGTCTCTCTGCAGCAATACGTCCTCTCCTTCAGTGGTGAGAAGAGCCCAGTGTGTAACCTACTTCCCAAACACTCTGTTCAATCAGTCTCCAGCTGTAGTTGGAGTGTAGTTGTAAAGTTGCTCTGCTGGCAGCAGGACAGCTCCTGAGGAGGGGCATTTTCTGGAATGGGGATAATTCTGCAGATGGAGCAGGGAAGCACAGCTTGTGGAAATCAGTGGATGGACACTGATGGATCTGCTTTGCCTGACCCTCAATGATGCCTGCAGGGTGTGAATGGGTGTCCCCAGCTAGGACAGGGCTGGGGGCACCTGGACAGGCAGCTCCCTGAGGTCATTCCCCCTGACTTCCCAAGGTCACCTTGATCTGCAGGAGAGAGTGGGGATTTCCACTTCATGTCATGAGCAGAGTTTGGAAAGGGCAGCAGGGAAGTGAGGAATTAAGTCAGTGAGCTGCTGCCAACGCTTTGTTGCCTCTGTGCTGTTTTGCCCTGTCTCCATCATAATTAATGTTGACGTGGCTCGCTCCAAGGCTGCTGGGCTCCTGGCAGCTCCGCTTGCCTGCTCCCCAGGGATCTCTTGGCCATGGGATATTTGCCCTTGGAGATGCAGGGAAAATAAGTTGCAGGTACCTGCAGCTTTGAACAGAGCCGATGTGCACCCAGTAATGAGTTCCTGTGACGGGTTCAGAGCCCTTCTGCAGGAGGAGCTGTGTGGGGCTGTGCTCACCTCGCAGCCCCACACCTGCTCGGGGCCCTGCTGCCTCTCTGGGCTCACGGGCTGCAGATTTTTCTAAGCCTGGTGAGGAACCAAACCACAGCAAAACCCGGCCAGTGAACCACAGCCAGAGCTTTGTTGGTGTGTTTGACAGCTGGAGTGGTTTCAATTATGAGCCCACTTTGCAGTAGCGGGTGTGTGATGGATTAGGGAAACACGAGTAACACAAACCTGTCCTGCTGCTTTGGGCCCTCCTGGAGGGGAAGCTTGTGCAGGTCAGGGGAGCTCAGCAAGGACTCCAGGGTTTGAAGTATAAAATGTACCAAGATAAATACAGCCACTCTTAAGAGCTTAGCTGTTTTAATTCAGTTATGTGTGATACTCACTTACAGACCTTTTCCCACTTTTAATGTGTTTTTGAAAACTTGAATTTTCGTGGGTGCTGTGGGAACTTCTGCCTGTTTGAGCTCTGGTTATTGGGTGTTTCCCTTCTCAGGGTAACTGCTGTGATTGACTGTAAGGAAATCATTTGTGTTAGTTGCAGTTTTGTTGGGGTTTTTTGTTTGGCTTTGTTTGTTTTTTATTTGCAAGGGCTGTTTCTTTGCTGCTTCTCTCTCATCTCCTACTCTTTTTAAAATGTTTTAGTATTTGTCTGGGTTCAGGTTTAGATCACAGCATCCCCATTTCACTGAAGTTTGAGGGTTTGCAGTGTTGCCCTCCTGTATCCCCGAGGCAGCTTCATTAGGATTTACACAAACTTCACGAGGGTTGCTCGCCCAAAGATTCCGTGTTTTGTCCTGTTTGCTCGGTAGCAGTTGCTGACAGCAGTGTATAGACATGGGGAATCCTGGTTTATCCTAACATCCTGTGGGAATGGGCTGAATTCCAGACTGATTTCACGTTTGAGGCCTGAGCAACAGAAATTATTAGAGAAATTACTTATTTCCCTTACAAACAACACCTGCAAGGATGGACCAAAAATAGATTCAGTACACTAGCAGTGTTCCTGTGATGAGTTTAATGAGGGGGAAAAGCAGGAGAGTTAGAATTAGTTATGGAATGGTACATGAGACACTCAGAACATCCCCTGTGCTTACATGTGGGCAGATCCAGCATAGTAAAGTGGGTTTTTTTAAGGAGAAAATAGCTTTTGTGGTGTGTCTTTCACATGCCACAGGGTTTCTTTTCCAGAGCTGTGTAATGTCTCAGATGCCTGTGATTGCAGGATCTGTGCCTTGGTTGTGTCAGCTGCTTGGGTCGTTGGATGTGTTTGTAATTAGTCAGGAACTGGCATCTTGAGTTTGTGGCTTTTCCTAAGGCTGTGAAATGCGGGGTTTGTGGAGGGTAGAACCAGCTTTGGAGAAGATCAGGATGGATGAGGAAAGGCAGAGACAGGAGCTGGGGTTTCCAGGGAGGTTTGTCACGGTGTCACCGTGGCCTTTTGAGGCTGACTGTTTCTCCAGGATTGATGTGATGGGGCAGCAACAGAGAAACCCTTCACAGAAGTTACAAGTGTTCATGTCTGCAGGAAGTGTTCCTCGTGCCCTGCCTGTGGTTGTTTGCTGAGCTTGGCCCCGAGCCCAAGCACCATGTCAAACACTGCTCTTGTTTCACAAGCGGAAATCTTCCACAGTCAGAAGGGAAAATCAGAATGTGTTCCCCCAAATACACTTCTGGCACTCCAGTTTCCATACATACACATGGCAGCCAAATCAGCACTCTGAACATCCATTTCAGGCCTTTTTCCAGCACTGAGTTGTGCCTCTGGGTCTCTGCATCTTTCTGAAGAATGTATTTAGAGTGTGATACTTTGCTGTAGTCCATGAAATCCAGATCTAACTGAAACTTTCTAATAGATGAAAGCTCTTGTGCTTAGTCTAGGACCACAGACGGTTGGTTTGCTTGCAGAGGAAGTAAACCTGTTTCAGAAAAACAAAGTTTAAAGAGAAAAATGCAGTGGGGAATTTTGGCTATCGGGGATGAAGCAAAGAGCAGAATGTTTTCTGTGTGTAGTTTTGTTTGCAGACAGTGCACAGGTTGGAGATTATTATTCCAACACTTCCAGAAACTCTGTGGCTGCAGCTTATCAGCTAATAACAGTTTGTCCTTCCAAGAGCCGCACAAGTAGAAATACCAACCAGGCAGCTTCGCTTTCTCCTGGAGGAGGAGGCCAGCAAGTACTGATGTAACATCTCCTTTGCTGTTGATTTGAAGTTCCCTGTTCTAAGGGCTTCCCTCCTGGTTTCTGACACCTTGGTGCTGTGATGAATTGAAGCTCTAATTAAACTGATCCCTCCCTGCCTGCGGGGTGGCACTGCCACGCTGGGCCGAGAGACGAGGGCAGGGGATCGGTGGTGTCACCTCCTGCCTGTGGAACACCAGGGCAGTCGCCGTCCCTGTTCCCAAAGCTGCTGGCACTGTCTGGCTGGCACAGGAGAGACTTCCTGAGCTCACACTGGTGCAGCTGGGTGAGGTTCGTGTGAGGAACGGGGCTGTGCCATGGAGGGGAGGGCGAGCAGGGGCCTGGGCTGAGCTGCAGTTTGATTTGCAGCACCTCAGGAGTCAGAGCCCCAAGTCATGCCCCAAATTACTGCTGCCTTTTTCCCTTACCCCTGATTGTAGGGATCAAACTCACGTTCTGAGGGAGCAGCTCGGATTAATGTTTGCTGGAGACACCAGGGCGGAACAGAACGGGAAAGAATTGGTAATTTCTTTCACTTCTGAGCTCACTGTATAGGTATTATAGAGAGCTACAATGAATTGCTCTTTCTAATGCTGCTTTACAACTCTTAGCTTTGTCTTCTAGTTAAATTTTGCTTGCTAAGGATTTTTTGTGACAGAAAGAATTTGAGACGGGAGGGAAGCAACAATAACTGAGGGATAAGCAGCTTACGTGGCAGTTCTTTGTGGTTTGGGGGTGGGGGGTTGCTTGATGTCCTGCTTCAATATTCCTCTTCATATATTGCTCTGATAAACAGGAAAACACTGAAATACCCCTCAACCTTCCACTTAATCTAGAAAATCTACTGTTTTAGGGAGCTGTTCTTGGAGAGCAGTAAAAGGAAAACAGCTGTTCAGGGACCAGATCTGAGAGGAACAGAGTCTGTTTAAAATCAGGGCTCAATGACAAGGACTCTGCTGAGAGGTTTTATTTGCTTTGTCCATAACTCAGGGCAGGAGCCCATCCTCCCTCACCCTCTGTGGCGTGGGTGAGTTTTCAGTGATAAGCTGGTGGTTTGTCTGAGTTCACTTGATATTTGCCAGCTGTAAAGTGGACAGGATTCTTCCTCCATCTGGCCTGTTCAGATGCTGGTCATCCTGTGCTAGTGATTTTTATTAAGAGGTCACATTCTGTCTGTCTTCAGCATGGAATCGGGGTTGATAGCTTTCGTCGTGAAATAACCAGGTGTGAGGACTTCTTAAATTGTTGTTTCCAGGGGATTACATCTTCCCATTCCTGTGAGCAGAGAGGATGATTTTACAGTGTTTGTCTCCTGTATAATTTTCCATATTTTCTGATTGCTGCTGTTTTTTTAATAAACTCTTAAACCCCAGCAGCTCCCCCGCGGGTCACGAGCTTGGAAGGAGGAAGCTGTGTCAGGGAGGGGAGTGTGAACGTTTGACAAGCCAGGCTTTGTGTGATTCAGCACAGATGCGTTTGGAAAACCTAAAACATCTGGTCCATGGGAGTGTGGAATGCAGGTCAGTGGTCAGACACATCAGGAGTTCAAACAGTGCTGCTGCTGGCCAAGCTGCATTGCTGGTGGTTGTCACAGGACGGAGTGGACCTTCAATTCTGATTTCTGTATTTAAACAAAAGCAATTACAGAATGTCACATTTGAGAAACAAGTGGCCAGTTCTTCCTCACCTCTCAGCTCTCCTTTCCCTATTGAAAATGGAAAATCAGATCAAAATTTCAGAATCTGTATTTGTTTATTTGAGTGGGTTTGTTTCCTTGGTGCTGTGGTATGTTGTCTTCTCAGTGCCCAGTACCTGGTAATGTAAAACCTGCTAATACATTATGTTCTAACTTAACCTGGGGGGAGGCCAGGAGGCAGCTTCGTACAAGGAAGCAAACAGAAGCACCAGCTCTAATTAACAGGAGGACAGTCCTTGGTGGCCCATAAAATGCTGTAGGATTTACGTTTGGCTGTTACAGAGAGGCAGCAGCAGCCTGGGGATTGGAACATTTTTCCAGCCCATCCAAAGTGCCCCAGAGGTGTTGAGTGATGAGGGTGTTTGGCCTGCTTTGCCCACGCTGGGACCAGTTGGTGACATAAACTGGGGCTTGGAAGACAACTGGAGACTGTTCAGTGTGAGAGGCCCCAGGGGCTGCTCAGGTGAGCGGGACCAGGAATGTGCTTTGCACAGTGAGAGCACTTCCCCATTGGAAATCCTCTTTTTGCATCAGCAAGATGTCATCCACCTTATCTGGGGGAATTTCCAGCTGGACAGGAGGGGAATTCCCTGAGCTTTGGAATGCTGGTGTAGCTCTGGGGGGTGTAAATGTGGGGGCTATTGTATCACCCCTCCCCAGTATTGCAGTGGGAGAAACCCACCGTGATTCTGAGCTCCAGGTCAGTGTTTTCCAGCAGCCCTCCAGTGTCCGTCACCCCAGTGAGCCCAGGGCAGGGCTGCAGTGATGAGAGTATTGATCCCAAGTGACAGTTCCCTGGGCATGGTTTGGTTGAAATACCAACTGGAATTACTGCTGGGAAGTTGTCACCTAGCAGAAAAAAACCAGCTAACAGTTACAGCTCAGGAAAGGTTTAGGTAAATACAGTGTGATTCTATTTGTAAAACTGGCATGATGAAATAATGAAAATATTTTTGAAGTGGTAAAACTTCCTTAATAATTACAAGCCTAATTTCAATTGTTAGGAAACAAATGAGCATCTGTACACCTTCCTGAGATGCAGGGGGATTAAGTTCCCTGCTGAATAGCAGAATTAAATTTTTAATACTTTGTTTAAACAGAAATTATGAAAGTAGACAGTGCTCTGTCCTTGTGTTTGGAGTGTCCCTTTCTCATGCACATACACAAATCGGCCTTTCATTTAAATTAATTAAAGCTGACATGCAAACCACAACAACAGGCAGTCTGGGTGGCAGATGAAATGACCAAAATCTGTCGATATTTTTTTATTGGCTCGAGTAGCTGATTGTACTCGATCTGATTCTCAGCCCCTGTGTAAAATCCATGGAGCAGAGGAGCTGCTGTGGCTGGAGGAGCCGTTCCCATTTCCTGGCAGCCATTACGTGCTGCCAGCACAAAACCAGTTCTTTCTTAACAGTCCTTTCTGAGGCTCAAAAATGGATTTTCCTCCCAGCCAGTGTCATTCAATTATCACCTCAGGAAATGCACAGATGTAACTGATGATCCCTTTCAAACATCCTGCGGTTTTCCACTCCTCCCATCCTTCATTTCCCTGCCTGCTCCAGTCATTAGATGTAACATTGCCCATGTATATTTTATAGGGTGACCCTGACGGCTGTCGCTTTGAGGATGTGCAGAGATAATAAGATTGTGCATGTAATGAAGGGCAGATAAATAGAAAAATGTTTACAGGATGGAGTGTGGTAGTTGGAAGTGCTTTATGGCTTCATGGCTCGCTTCTCCCTGACACACCCCCACAGGAACCACGGGTACCTTGGCTTTAGAGAGTGAAAATGGGATGTGTTTTAGGCTCTGGGAAAGGTGTCCTCGGGATGTAGCCAGCAGCAGGGAAACAGGGTTTTGTTCCACAACCTGAACTCCAGCAATAGGCAATCAAGAAACTTAATTATTGAGCTGGTGCAAAAAGAAAATGCAGTTAAAGGGCTAATTGGCACCTCCATTGAGAAAATCCTGTTCTGGGTATTGTGCTGCTAAATTCTCATTGTCACAGTATTGATGGAGAGGTGGAAGTGGAGTGGGAAAGACACGATCCAGTGCAGACAATGCCCTGAAAGCTTTCCTCAATAACTGGCATTAATTTGTCTGGGTATTTATCCCACTCTCCTTTTGTCCTGGTGTGTGAGTTCAGATACTGAGAGCTTGCCCTTAACAGGAAGCTGGCAGGGAGAGATGCTGCCTGGGCTGGCTGTGAACCCCAGGACTTCGACGTGGGCTGTAAAACAGAAAAGAACTGCTGCCTCAAGGAAACAGCACCTTGGGCATTTCAGCTCTGTTCCTCAGAACCACGCTGTGCCTCATTCGCCTGGCCCTGTGTGTGTGCTCAAGGGTGAGAGCATCCCAGCAGTGCTGCAGCTGGGCAGAGGCTGAGAGGTGTGTGCAGGGTAAAGTTAAATTATTGGAGGTAAAAGTGGTCGAGCAAAACAGGATTTCTAACCCCAGAAATGCTGATAATGCAAGTTGCAAAGGGAAAGCTGAGTAGAAAATAAATACTCAACAAATGTATATAAGGGATTGAGGTCCTTAACTCCCCTGTTTTGGTAACCCCAGCGTTGCTGCAGCCCCAGAGATGCCTCTGGGATGTACCTGGTGACCCTGGCAGTGCTGCCAGGCCTGGGGAGCCACCACTGCCACTGCTGAAGCCAGGCTCTAATAATTAATAATGGATGCAGCCAACAGTGTGTGAGTTCCTGTGGGGATTGGGAACTCTGTTGATTAACAAAGAGGAGTCTCTGGAGGAAGAAGCCTTAATTACAAAAGCTTTCTTTTCGTTCTGGCCCCAAGTACAGCTGCAGAGAGGGGCGGCATCTTTTAACTGGAGCTGAGCCTTAAAACAATGCCCCAGTGCGCTGTGCATTTGTTTTGCAGAACTGTTAAAGCTGGTGCTTAAATCCCTAAAAATGGGGGAAAAAAAGAATTGTTTGCATAGAGCCGATAGCGAGGGTAAATTCCATAAAATGTTAATTATCTTATTTCCTGCCAGTTTGTGCAACCTTAATTACAAACACTGGAAAAGATGAACAAATGAACTACATGAAAGTGGTGAGTTAGATGTGGCACGGAGAGATATTACTGGTGTTTTTACAGGATAATTCAGATTTCTCTGTGGCTTGCTAAAGCCATGCAGTCAGGAGGAGGGAGTGAAACAGGGATACCCAGCTGTAAGAAAGAGCAGCTTGTGTTGAGGGCAAAAGGAAAGTGAATGTTGAACACTCAGCCAGTCCTGTGCTTAATAAGGATGGATAAGCCTGTCCAGTAGGCCTGGGTTGGAATTATGAAGGAATTTCAGAGGCTGTCAGTGTTGGAGCTGCTCAGAGAGCTGGAGGTTAATCGGCACAATTGTCCTTCCCACTCAGGATTGATCTCAGCCAATTTATAAATCTTCTGTCTCTTTGTTTCCCCACACCATAAAACTTCAAAAGGATGTGCCGAGACTTAATTTGTAAAACTTCATTGACTTTGTCATCAAATGGAAGATGCTGTACAGTGGTCGAGTGTTGCTGTGTTACTGCAGATAAAGTTTGTTTTGAAGGAGAGATTATTTACATCCAGCTCATGTATTCCTTTCCTTTTTTTTCCCTTGACTTTGCAGTCCCTGCACTGACTCTCTTCTCTAATAGTGATATTACTCACTCATTATGTGGAAGAATTAGTAGGAGTTGAGAAGGGCAAATCTATTCTCCTGGGGCAATTACAGCAGTGACCTGTGTGTTTAGGTAACATGCACACTGAAATTACTGTAGTCTCTTCACTGCTTGAGGAACTCGGGAGTGAAATCTTCAGGTTCCAAGCTTATTTTAGCACTGCCCAGTTCTCTCAGGACCTGTGGCAGCTCTTCAGACAAAATCTTACATTTGCAGGAGAGAGAAGCTCCCTCTTTCCCTGGTGTTTGAGGGGCTAAGCAGGGTACCAGTACTCATTTAGCAAAAACAATTAGAAAGCATAAAGCTGTATCTGATTGGAGGTTTTTTCCACAACAAAATGAAATGCAGAAGATGCAGATGGAGCCTCGGCTGGGTTCCCAGGAAATTCTGTGACTGTTCCTGTGTTGGGAGTAAATTGACAGCATAAAACCCAAGGAGTCAGCCTGGGTTTGCTACACACCTGCCTCCTCTTTGGATTCCCACTTGCCCAGCCTGTTTGCCAGGAGTTTCAAATAAAAAAATGAAAACAGGGAGCTTAACCTTGCTGCATGCAGAGCAAGGAAACAGTGGGGGGCAGCCAATCTCCCAAAACCAGAGGTGGAGTTATAGCAGGGGCCATGGAGACGGCTGTGCTGCCATCCAGGAGATAACAAGTGGCCAGGGGAGCTGCAAGGTAAAATGCCTTTTACTTCTAAAATCTGCCAGAGAGCTGAGACCTGCAGGGGATTCCTTAGAGAGCATCCACGATTTTTAATGGGTTTTTTTGTAGTGTTAAGTAAAATATTGCTTGATTTTTAAAAGCCTCTCTTAAAATCTCAGTAATGTGTTGGAATATGCAGGATTCCTGTGCACCCAAGGTGGACATTAATCAGTGCTACTGAACAAGCTGCTGAGACTTACTGCTTAATTAGAGCATGTGCAAACCTATTTGTCATGGTTGGCAGAGACACCGAGCCCGAGCTTCGCTCTGTAAAAGTGGCCAAGTTCAACTCCTGGAGCTGCACACAGCTGCTCCTCTCGGCCCTGCTGCGTGTTTTCAGTCCTTCAGCTTGTTTGGACCAAGGCAGGAGTTCCACGTTTTCTCTCCCTGAGTGTGGATTCATAAGAAGAACCAGAACCACAGAATCATTAAGGCTGGAAAAGCCCTCCAAGATCATTGAGTGCAAGCTTTAACCTAGCCACAGTCACCCCTGACCCGTGTCCCCAAGTGCCACATGCACCTGTTTTGGGAACACCTGCAGGGATGGTGGTTCCACCCCTGCTCTGAGCAGCCCCTTCTGTTTGCAGCTTTGGGGTGTGAGATGTGTGATGGGAGGGATGGATATTTTCAGTTTTGTCTCCTTAGAGTGCATGGCAATATCCTGGGTTATTCTGTAAAGCTTTAGGAGCCAGACTGACCCACTGGTCAGTACTGGTGGTGTGTTCCACACACTCCCATGATCCAAACCCGTGTTCCTGACCCTGCTCTGGAGCAGATGCTGTGACCCAGCCTGTGCCAGGGGATCCAGTGGAGGAGGGAAGCACCGGAGACTGTTTTTACTGCAGGACTTTACAGCAGCATTAGCTAAATTGAGTTGACTTAATAAAATCTTGAAGCGTTCCAGAAAGATTGTGAATTCATTAAGGCCACAGCTGGACAATCTGTTCCCCTCTGCACTGCCATGGCTGGTTACAGGCATTGAGGAGTGCTGTCATTTACCTTTTCTCTTTCATTACTGTAAAGCTATTCCCCTCCCCCATGGTTTTTTTTTTCTCTGGCAGAGCTCGGCTCTGGGGAAATTAAACAGCAATTATTGTGTTTGCTCACTGTGTTATACCCTAACAGATACTTGAAGGGAAGTTGATGTGTGTGTGTGATCGGCTTCCACAGGAGCTGTGCTGCTGCAGGGCTGTCAGAACCTTCCCGTCCAGGGATGCACACCCAGCCTTAATCCTTTGTTTACCCAAGGCAAGACTAAACACAAACACGGGGCACAGCTTGGGCTGTGGATTTTACATTTGAAAACTACTGATAAGAAGGAGGAAACAGGGCATGCTGAGGGCATGGGGGTGGAGGGGCTGCTCTGGTGGGGGTGATGTGGCTGAGGGAAGGGTTGAGCTGGAAGAACACACAGGGGAGAGTGGTGGGTGAAAATAGTGGGAGAGGTGCCCCATGGCAAGGACAGTCCCCTGCTCGTGCAGCAGGGCTGGCTTGGGCAGGGTGAGGGCTGGGAGCACTCCAGGTGTCAGCTCGGAATTGCAGAGAAACCTCCCCGCTGTGGGCTCCTGCAAGAGGGATCTGAGCCACATCTTCCTCTGCAAAAATAATCCCCAGAGCTGAGCTAAAAGGAGATGAAGTGTGACTTTTTTATATTCACCTACAACATGGGGTGAAATGGCCTTGGCAGGAGGAGGCAGGAGACTTGAGTCGTGAGCTCGGAATGTATTTCAGAACTGGTGAAAGCTGAGCTGGTGTTTTTAGTGAGGAACATAATCCCCTCTGCCTTGTGAAACTTGGGAATGTAGGTGTTCTCAAAGAAATGTGGCGTTAAAAGCCTGAATAATTTTGCTTTATATGTGTTTGGGACAGTTACTCAGATGTTGACATGGAAACATGGAGTTGTGTGTGCAGGAAAAAAGAGGCGGTGGTGTATCAAGTGCTATGAACAGGAAGGGAGCCATGAATCTGGAAGGGAAGGGAATCTTCTCCCCACGCCGGTGGAAAAGAAAAAGCTGGTTCTTGGTGGAGTTGGTCTGGGGGCACTCACAGCATCTTCCATGGATGCAGCACAGTACAGTCACCCTAGAGTAGAGGGCTCACCCTTCCTAATTAAGGAATAAATTACATCTCGTTAGCGGGGTGTCACTCCCCTATAAGCTGAGCCAGTCCAGTGGTGACACGAGGGATGGCTCGAGCTGCTTTAACTTGTGCTTTAGCATATGTTGTAGCAATACCCAGCCCGCACAGGACGCTCAGAGGAGAAGGACAGTGTGTGTGTTCGCAGGCTGGCAGGGCAGGGCTGGCCCCGGATGATGACCTGGTACCCACAAAAGGAGCTTTGGAGCAGCTGCCCCAGCCCTCCGCAGCCTGGCGCTGCCGGCAGCCGCAGCTCAGGGATGTGGGATGTGCTGACTTCGAGACCTTGTGGTGAGGTGAGGTGAGATCACCGGGAACAAAATGATCATTACAGGCCATTCATGTCAGAGCTTCATGCTTCTCTGTTTGCTTGCAAGCAAAACCAGCAGCTAATTTGCAAGGCAGCCTTTTGTCCCAGGGCCTTTGATCAATGCTGGCCTGTGTTAATGTTTCAGGAGGCTATTGATTTCTGCAGCAGCTTTTGTTCCTGAATTTATGTGCCCTGGCTTTCAGCAGCACGCACTGTGCATGTTTGATTAAAGCTCATTTGACTTCCTTGCAGTGAGGCTGGAAGCTGTTTTTGCTCCCTGTTTGGAGAACCAAAGCTTGCCTGACTTAGTCCTTTGTGCTGCAGCTTGTGCCACCCATGCAGCCACCAGGATGGTGGGGCTGATCCTGCTGGGCCAAACCCATCCAGCAGTTAATCCCTCGGGCAGACAGTGGCATCCTGGAGAGCCAGGTGGCTGCTGAGATCTCGCATGGAATTCTTTCAGTGGGATACCCGTGTGTAACGTGTCGTTCTGTGTGTGCTCCCCCCGACTTCTCTCTTTCTCCCAGAGTCCTTGGCTGAGTGCTGTACTTGTGCAGTCTGACCATGAATTGGAAGTACAGAATATTCTTTAGTCCTTTAATCTGTCCAGATTCCATAGCTGGGCTGAAACTGGTTGTTGAATAAATAGACTTTGACTTCATCTTTATCTGTGTGCAATTGTGACTGCACTTCTGAGTGAGTCTCGGGGGAAAAAAGCCTTATGGTCATGAGGTTGGCATTTTCTATAAATATACACCACTTCTTTTTTAAAGTTTGGTTTATGATATACTGCATGTAGAAGTTGTTAAACTTCCCTTGGGACCTGATGGCTTTGCAGTGTGTAAGTGGAGCTCTAATAGGTTCCTATTCCCTATTTTATGATGGGAGGAGAACAGATTGGTTTGTACTCTGCAGTTGCTGTGTGTCAGAGGACACATTAATTCACTGACATAAAGACATGGGATTTACTGGCTTGCTCCTTGGTGCTGACACCTCAGATTTGATACAAATGAATTTATAGGTAAAAAATGACTGGTTTCATTTGCAAGAGACTTTCTGCCTGTGCAGAGCAAAAGCCTCCCTGCAGAGCCCAGCCTGGCTCCTGGCACAGACATATCCCCAGGTGGACAAACAGTTGGGCTGGGTGGACTTTGAGCCCACTTAATGGGCTCAGGGAAATGGTATTTCTAAAGCAAACACGTGCAGGGAACAGGCAGGAGCAGAGCAGGGTGCCGGGCTCAGAACTCCCTGTTCTGCCCAGTCTGCCGTGGCTTGGCTGCTCGTCACCAGCCAGTTTCAGATTCTCTTCAGGAAACACATTTTAGATATTTTTAGTAGGGCTTTTGTCCTTCCGAATCAAGAATTGTAGGTAATGTTTTGCCCACTTGCTCCTCCTCACCAACCATCACTCTGAATAGATGTTATTTTAATGTATAATACACAGACATAGTTCAGGTCCACGGTGGGGATCAGTAGCATCATCCCAGTCTGTGGCAGCACAGATTAAAAATGGTCTGTTCTGCCTGTTGCCAGAAATCACCCTTGCGGTTGTGGTTGTGTTCTTTCTTCTGGGGTTTCTATTTTTAAATTAGGCACTGGTAAAATTCTTAAGTGTCTTAAATGTCAGCAGTTAATGTCTAGAACAACATCCTCCCTTTGTCTTTGGAGTGTTTCAGTGGAGCAGGTATTGGTTGTGGCTGTAATTGCTTGTTTGGGGCCCTGGGGAGGGTTTGGATTCAGGCAGGGTCGTAATTGGAGTTAACTCCTGCTCTGCCTGGAGCAGGGGCTGAAGGATTTCCCCACGGAGGCAGCAGGCTGAGGTTATTTGATCACATAAAACACAGTTCAAAGAAACCCTTTTTGTGGGCAATTCAGGTATGTTTGTTCTGATGTTGATTTTTTTCAAGGGGCTGGTTAGAACTTCTCCATTTTTCTCTTGCAACTTGAAAGCAACAACACCTTTTACCTTAGAGGCAGACAAGTCGCCAGGAAATGATGGGGTTTCAAAGTAAGAGAAGAGATTAAAACCACATGCTGTTCTTTGGTTCAGCATCGCATCCGCAGGTTTGAATGGCAGCTGCTCCACTTCTTGAATGTAAGCCAGATTCATTATGCTGTGAAATTATCACTCATTTCTCTAGGTGTGCTCTTTTAACTGCTTAATTAATTTAGATGTGGGTATATATATTCAAATTAAAACACGATTTAGTATGGTAGGGTTGTGTTACAGTTATAGACTTGTTGTTGAACATGTTTTTACTCAAACTTTCAGCTCCTTACACAGGAATATTGAAAAATACCTGTCTGTGGAAGGTGGGTTGACAAAATGGCAGAGTCTGTTTGGGTTGAGCCTTGTTCTCTCCGTGAACAGCAGGAGTTGTGGCAGGTTTGGGGTGGTTGTTCCCAGAGCTCAGCAGAGCTGAGGAGCAGAGGTGTCACAGGATGCTGACAGTGACACAAGGGCACCCTCTTCCGAAGCACTGGCACCGGCAGCATCCAGGTGGAGGCTGGCTACTGGTGCTTCCCAACCTCTTTCCTTTCCTAGGGGAGGAGTGAAAAAGCTTTTATTTACTTCTTTCCCTCTTCTGCAAAAGCGAGCAAAACATAACGAGGGATTTTTGTGTGTCTTACCTAAATCATTCTTTTTTCTGGCTGAAATAAGTCACGATTCTTCCTAGAAAAATCCAAGTGTGCATACAGAGAGACAGGGGAAGGCAGAAAGCTGACGAGTCAGATTTGCATGTCCCTCTAACATGCTCCTTCTGTGTTTGCAGGGAGAACTGATCACCTTCTATTACTACTGGAAGAAAACCCCCGAGGCCGCGAGCTCGCGCGCGCACCGGCGGCACCGGCGGCAGGCCGTGTTCCGCAGGATCAAAACCCGCACCGCCTCCACCCCGGTCAACACTCCCTCCAGGCCCCCCTCCAGTGAATTCTGTGAGTGCAGGCTGAAAGCAGAGCATTTATCTTGGTTCAGATGCAGGGAGCAGCAGTGATGGAATGGTGCTGCACCTCCGAGGGGACAGCAAGGAAATGGAGTTCAGGCAGCTGCCCTCTCCCGGTCCTGCACCGTCTGCTGGAACGTGGAAGGTGGCTTTGATCACCTTTGTGCGGTCCTTAAACATAAAAGCATCCTGTAAGGATGGAAATACAGCCCTGGGACTGGATTTCCCTACTCTTTTCTTGGTGTTGTGTTGTATTTTCTCCAGGCTTGTTACAGTAATAGGAAATAAAAAACACGGAAAGAAGGAAGTCCTCCATCCCTTTGGAAGGAAGTCCCTTCCATCCTTCTGGGTGACCCCTACCTTCTGCTGGACCTCAGACTGTGCTGCAGCCTTAGGGACTCTTGGAAGAGCACTGGCTTTGCCTGGAGCAGAAGTGTCTAAACCAAGAGCAATTCCCCAAACCAGTGCCTTGCTGCATTGCACAGGGTCCATATGGAGATAGAAACCTTTGTCCATATGAGAAAGGTTTGTTACTTTGTGTGAGGTTTAAGGCTTTTAAGTCTTTCTAAATCCACGTGCCTCATAAAGAAAAAGGGCTGTGGAAGGCAGAGATTGGCAGATGTAAAAATGAACGTGGGCAGGTGGAGGATGTGGTGAGCAGGCAGGACACACAGTTCTGGCCAGGGGAGAAGGGAGGGCGTAGGAAAGGCCTTGGAGCTTTTCCCTGCTGAACTGGTAGGATTTAGTGCTGATCTCTGTGTGCACAAGGAGCGAGGATCTGGACTCCACAGCTCAACCCAAGATACTCAGCTTGTGAGAGCTTGTGGCTGGGAGGACCCATCCTTATGGATCCGACTACAGGATGAGAATAAAAACCCATTTAGCAAAAGAAAGCAAGTGCTAGCCTGGGGTCGGTTCTGCAGTCAGGGTTTGAACACCTACAAGTATTAATGTAGGAATTATGGCAGTGGTAGCTATTAAATGTAACCCTGTGTTAATTTGGAGGGTAACGAGTTGCTGACAAAGGCTGATGGCAAGTACTGTGGAATCTGTAAGCTTTAATCATAAACTATAACCTGCATGTACAAAACATCCTCTTGGAGCCTTTAGAAAAACAGTATTCCTGCATCAAGGACTTCTCTTCTAATTAAAGATTTGAACAGAAGAAGCCAGAGGGCTTCCTGCTTGTGACAAATTATAGCCCTGTTACGTTGTGAATTTATAGTGGTGGGACTAGAAAAATGCTGTGCCTCTCAGAGGGGAAGTATTTACTCCTGAGGTGTTCAGAAGATAAGATACAGTTTTTGTGATGGCTGCGTATTTTCAGTGGTTTAGATGCTGCTTTTGAGCTCACAGATGTGTCATCAGATGTGTAATTTGCCACGAAGGAAGGGGACCCTTTGCATATCCTCTTCTTCTTCAAAACATGACATTTTTGCAATGTGAGTTTGCCATGGGTAAAACTTGGAGCCCTGCAGTAAGGATTGGGAAGCTGGTGTTATCCTGCAGGGCCTCTCATCCAAAAGAATCACAGCGTGTTTTTCAAACAGGCCCATTGTACGTGAGCATTGATTCCTCCACCCACAAACACCTCTGCTGCTGGGTAACAAAATAAAAACCAAAAACTACAGGACCTGTTCATGGAATCTTGCAGAGTAGGTTTTGAATATAGAATATTTGGTTTTAAATTTGATCAGGTTCTAGAGATAAACCTCTTTTCTCTTGAAGATTGTGGGTTGGGAACACAGCCTGTTGAACTCACCGTGGATAGTATTTGAGTGGCAGCTTACCTGGAAAATGTACCATGTGCTGAATCAGACATTCCAGGAGTTGTATCCCATGGCACATTCCTGGAATCCTCCTTTAACCTGCAGAGTGATGAGGTCTGGTCTTGCTCAGTTTGAAAAATCAGAAATAATGGCCGTGCAAGGCAGGGTGGGTGTAGGGAGTCACAATCTATTTGACTTAATGGTTATTTTAGCCAAGTAGGAGGAAATAGGAAATTCTGCTGAGTGTTTATTTTCCATTTTCCTCTTTCTCTGTTGTCCTTCCCACCCTCAGTGGACCTGAGCTCGGCCAGCGAAGATGACTTTGACAGCGAGGACAGCGAGCAGGAGCTGAAGGGCTACGCCTGCCGCCACTGCTTCACCACCAGTATGTCCCAGTCCCTGCTGGCTTCTCCCCTCTGCTGCTGCCTGGGGGGCTGGGTTCAGCCAGCAGGAGCAGCTCCTGTGCTGGTACAGCTGTTCACAGCAGTGTGGGGGTGAATCAGCTAAAATATGCAGCGTTCCTAACAGAGTTAATCAGGCTTTGCCATTGCAAATTAATACTGCAGCGACAAAGGAGAGCCCTGAGGTAGACATTTATACAGGAATAAATCTGCATAATCCATAATCTATGTAATCAATTTGTGACATAATGGATCGGCGTTGGGCTGCGACTGTCACACACAAAACTTCCTTATGCTGCACCAAACCTGCTGTGCATCAGCCCTGTTCCTGTGGCTGTTCCTGAAGGTTCTCTGATGTTTGGGCATGTGCACAGATGGAAATGGGAGCCCCAGAATGGGGAAGGAAGTAAGAGGTTCAGAGCTCAGTTCTCTTGCAGAAACCACAGCTTTGGAGAACAACAGCTGCCCGTTAGCTCCCCAGTAGAGCAGATCAGGCTTCTTTCTGTGCCTCAAAACTGTAGTTTCTTAAGCAAACAACCATAGTTTGCAAATTGAACATTGAGGATGTGCACTGGAACAGGACAAAGTTTTCCAGAAACATCTCCAACTTTGTTACCCGTAGAAAAGCAGCTGCTTTTGTAGCTGTACCTTTTTTAATAATTCAGTGTGTTTGTGCTGGGGCTGGGGTACTTTGTGAGTTGCTGAGCTGTTGCTTTCCCTGCCCCAAGCCTCCAAGGACTGGCACCACGGCGGCCGAGAGAACATTTTGCTGTGCACGGATTGTCGGATTCACTTCAAGAAATACGGGGAGCTGCCGCCCATCGAGAAGCCCGTGGACCCCCCACCCTTTATGTTCAAGCCTGTGAAAGAGGAAGACGATGGACTCAGTGGGAAGCATAGCATGAGGACACGGCGGAGTCGAGGCTCGGTGGGTTTAACCCTCTTTAATGCAGAGGGGGAAAGGAGCCAGACCCCTAAAGTGGCTGGTTTGCCATGGGCTGTGCCTGCTCCTGCTGCATTTGTGTGTGCCAGGGTGAGCTTTGCTGAGGCTTTCTCTGGAGAAAGGAGATGGAATGTCTCTGTAAACTGTGTTACTTCTCTGTAGTGACTGGCAGTGGACTATCAGCATAAGGGGGCACTGACAGCGCGTGACACATCCTGTGCTGGTGCGTGCCCTCCTTGCAGCTGCGTCCTGTCAGAGTTAACGCCCTTGGGAAGAGTTCTAAAAAATTAGATGCTGTTCATGTGGTCTCCTCATGTTACTGGAGTTAAAGCCTCTTCCCTACAGAGAGCTCTGTTTTGCCTTTGTGGTCGGTGTGCTCTGTCTCACTGCATTCTTGCTCGGGTGAGGCACCGGGAGCCTTCCTGGGAGCACAGCACTTGTGAGAGCTCTGACAGCAGCTCTGGGTGATTTATCTTTGAGTTGGGTTTAGCTGATAGAACACAGCAGATAGATTTCTTTCCTTGCCCTTCCTGCTCTTATCTTTCTGATCATGATGATGTGACCATTGATTCTGAGTATCTCGTGAGGCTCCACTCCTGGGGAGTGTTGGGTCCATTGCTTTTTTTGGTAGCCAGTCGTCAAAAAAACTGCCAAAATGGCAGGGAAACAGCATTAATTTTTGAAATGCACTTTACTGATCCCTTATTGCATAGGAGGAGCACAGTGGAGCTGGGGGTTTAGACCCTGGCCTTGGCTGCTTGAATGCCAACAGCTGGACTGTTTCTGATGGAACATGGGGGTCCTCCTGCCTCATGCACTCTTGTGTGTGTGCTGTGTATTGGAACATCTTCTAATGCCATTTCTAACAGACACCGCTAATTAATGTTTTTGAGTAGACGGATTATGGGTTTGCCTCCTTTCACATTTGAGTCCAGTTGAGCTTTGAAGGAAGAAGTGTAACAACGTGAAATGCTCCAGGTTTTTGCTGTCAGGCTCTTCCAGAGGTGCGTTATCTGTGCCCCTGCCAAGGCAGAGCACTCGGAGAGGCTGGGCAGTGCTGACCCGGCTGTGCTTTCCCCGCAGATGTCGACCCTACGCAGTGGCAGGAAGAAGCAGGCAGCCAGCCCCGATGGCCGCGCCTCCCCCATCGCCGAGGACGTTCGCTCCAGCGGCCGCAACTCGCCCAGCGCCGCCAGCACCTCCAGCAACGACAGCAAGGCCGAGTCCGTGAAGAAATCCACCAAGGTAACGCCTTCCCACCGGGCTCTCCTGGTCGGGGCTGCGCACCCGAGGCCTCTCGGGCAGGTCAGGAAATGCAGATCACAGGAGGCCGGGGAATCTCTCCGTGACCTGGAGAGTCCTTTGTGTGTGGATAAGGCAGGAGTGGAGTGGTGGTGCAGCCGAGTGCTGCTTTGTGCCTGGCCAGGGAGGGGTGTGAGTGATCAAACCTCTCACGCAGCCCCACATAACCTTACTGCTCTCACGAGAAAGTAATCCCTCCATTTTGGATGCAAATGCAAGCGTTAAGCTCAGGGGAGTAGTGCAGATCAGAAATGCTGTGTTTGAGACAAGTAGACAGTTTTGGGGATTTTTTTTAAAGTAGTACTTAATCTTTGTTTACAAAGGAGTATGAACATTTAGTAATTGAGTCTACTTCTGCTACTGTTTTTCTGGAGGTGTATTTGCTTGATTGTTCAGAGCAAGCTGACAGTTGAGTCTGTTTAAATGAATTAAATGCCTTTCCAAGAGAGCTCTAAAGAAGCAAAGCCACATGAAGCAGGAAGGCTTACCATTAAGCAGTGTGAATTGAAAAGTTGCAAGTTAAAAATAAATATTTTTTTTAAAAATGTCAAAACTGGAGTATGGAGCAAGTTTTCACATTATAGAACTGAAAACTTGGCAGAATTTGAAGTTAGGTAATTATGTGACACACTGAGCTGTTCCAGGCCATGGGAGAAGGTAGTAATCTCAGAATAGCTATTCCCTGTTAGCCCAGTATCTGAGGGGATCTAAAAATATTCCTCTCAAAATACCAAGAGGAGAGCAAGACTTTAATGTAGCAGAAAGAGTCTTATCCTGTCTCCTGCAGAAATTCTTGCTCCGTCCTGCACCAGTTAATAACTGATGTTGGTCTCTGTTAGAAGGGTTACCTGACCCAGTTGATCTGCTGTGAGTTCCTGATGGGGTTTGGTCCTGCACAGCTCTGTTTAAAATATCCCTTGAGATGAGGAATGCTTTATTCACTCTTTCTTTTTCCTACTAGTTTGATGTGTATTTGATTGCTTTTAAATGCTATGTCAACTCCAGAGTTCTCCTGCTCCTTAATTTGTGTTAAATACAGTGGCACTGGCATACACTCAATTTTCTTTTGCATTTACACTACTGGCAACTGTTGTGTTCTGTGTCCTTTGTGGCAGAAGATAAAAGAAGAGGTGTCTTCTCCTCTCAAGAACTCCAAGAGGCAGCGGGAAAAGGCAGCATCCGACACGGAAGAACCTGACAGGTCCAATGCCAAAAAATCCAAAACTCAAGTGAGTCCCACGGAGGAGTATTTCCTCTTAGGAGAATGGCTTGAGATGGGGAGGGGGTAACAAACCAAAAACACGAAATCAATATAAGCCACAGCAAATTGTAACTTAATCTGTGGCTGGAAAGCGACCAATGTTATAATGTGTTCCTTCTGCTGAAAACAGTGGAGTGATAGTAAGTCCAGAAGTTGGTTTTCTTCCTTTTGCTATCAATACCAACCGTATAGGAGTACACTTGGATTATTTTCCACCTCCTTCCTCCACGTTTTTTTTAAATTTAAATTTGGGTTTTTGTCTTCTGTGACAAGTTAGAAGACCACCACTGGAATTGTCGCAGGACAAATCTTTTCCATTGCTGGTGACCCTCATAGTGAAGAAGTGTTTTGCTGTGTTCAGCAGGACTCTGTATTTCAGTTTGTTCCTGTTGCCCCTGGGCACGTTGGAAAGGATCCTGGCTCTGCTGTCTGTGCACCTCCCTTGGATATTTGTGTTCCTGTGCTTGTAGAGGCCCTGTGGGGTTCAAAGAGTGCCTGCAGCTGCGTCTGCACAGCACGTGTGATTGATCCCATCCGTGGCACACTGGGAATGTCTTGCAGCGCTTTTCCTGGGCGCAGTGGTCACTGTTGCTTCTCCCCACAGGAGATCAGCAGGCCAAACTCCCCCTCGGAGGGAGAGGGCGAAGGCGAGAGCTCCGACAGCCGCAGCGTCAACGACGAGGGGAGCAGTGACCCCAAGGACATCGACCAGGACAACCGGAGCACGTCCCCCAGCATCCCCAGCCCCCAGGACAATGAGAGCGACTCGGATTCCTCGGCTCAGCAGCAAGTGCTGCAGGCGCAGCCCCAGGTGCTGCAGGCCCCGAGCGGCTCTGCCCAGGCCGCCGCTCCCACGCCGCCGGTGCCGGCCCCGCTGCCGGCGCTGCCGCCCGCGTCCAGCGCTGCCCCAGCCGCCGCACAGGTGTCACCGCCAGCGCCCCAGCCCTCGGGCCAGCCCCAGCCCCCCGCCCCTGCCGCTCCTCACTCGCACATCCAGCAGGCCCCTGCTCTGCACCCGCAGAGGCTCCCGTCACCCCACCCACCCCTGCAGCCCCTGAGCGTGTCCCAGAGCCAGCCGCCGCCGGCCCCGGCGCAGCCCCACGCGCAGCCCCCGCTGCACGGCCAGGCCCAGCCTGCCCCTCACAGCCTGCAGGCGCAGCCCCTGCTGCCCCATCCCGGCCCTGCCCAGCCCTTCTCCCTGCCCGCTCAGTCAGCTCAGTCTCAGGTGCCCCTCCAGACACAAGCCCCGTCTCACTCGCACTCAGCTCTGCAGGTGACGCAGCCCGTCCTGCCCACCACGACCTCGCTGCAGCAGGCGCAGCCTCCGCGGGAGCAGCCGCTGCCCCCCGCCCCCATGGCCATGCCTCACATCAAACCTCCCCCTACCACCCCCATCCCGCAGCTCCCCACTGCTCCGGCCCACAAGCACCCTCCCCATCTCTCTGGCCCGTCTCCATTCTCCATGAACTCCAACTTGCCTCCACCGCCCGCTCTGAAGCCTCTAAGCTCCCTCTCGACTCACCATCCTCCATCTGCACACCCTCCTCCCCTGCAGCTGATGCCTCAAAGCCAACCACTGCAGTCCTCGCAAGCCCAGCCTCCTGTTCTGACCCAGAGCCAGAGCCTTCCCCCTCCTGCTAGCCACCCCCCTTCTGGACTCCATCAGGTATCCTCCCAGCCCCCCTTCTCTCAGCACCCCTTTGTGCCCGGGGGCCCCCCTTCCATCACGCCTCCTTCGTGCCCCTCCACTTCCACGCCGCCCACCGTGCCTGGCATCCCTCTTCAGACTCCCATCTCCACATCAGCAGCTTCTAGTGGGACAGTGCCCGTGGTGACAGCCTGCACGCTGCCACCCATCCAGATCAAGGAGGAGGTCCCAGATGAAGCTGAGGAGCCGGAGAGCCCTCCACCTCCACCCCGGAGTCCATCCCCAGAGCCCACGGTGGTGGATGTCCCGAGTCACGCCAGTCAGTCAGCCAGGTATGGAGCTTTCATCGGTGCTCTGCTTTCCCTGTTTTTATACTCCACTACCTGTGGACCAGTATGGTACAATTAACGTTCTCCTGGCTTTCAGGGAAGCTGGTAGTGTTTGGTCTAAGGGTAGAGTGGTATTTTTTATTTTGGACATACAGCTCCCAAATCCCCAGACTCTTGCACCTTTCCCAGGGCTGAGTTCTTTCTCTCGTGTTCCTTTCAGGTTCTACAAGCACCTGGACCGTGGCTACAATTCGTGCTCCAGGGCAGACCTGTACTTCATGCCTCTGGCAGGATCCAAACTGGCCAAGAAGAGAGAAGAGGCCATCGAAAAGGCCAAAAGGGAAGCAGAGCAGAAAGCCAGGGAAGAGAGGGAAAGAGAAAAAGAAAAGGAGAAGGAAAGAGAGAGGGAGCGTGAGCGTGAGAGAGAAGCAGAAAGAGCTGCGGTGAGTTCGGTTCTGGTTCAGAGTTGGGTAAGGGAATTGATGGCTGGATCTGACCTGGATGGTGACTGCAGGATGCAGATTCCCAGGAGCACTTCAATCCTGTCCAGTCAGGGGTCTCTGAGCATGGAGCTGTGTGTGTGTTCTGAGCACCTCCCAACCATCCTGGGGCTGTCTTCTCTTAAAAGGAAATGCAGAGTTTCTGCCCCTGGTCTGGTTGTGTGGGAAGCCAGAGCAGCTGGGGAGAACTAGGCCAAGTGTTGACATTTAACTTGCAGTAGGAGAACACTGTGCAGATACAATGAATGCCCTTGTGTCCCTTGCACTACAGTGCAGGCCCACGAGTGCTGTCTCCTGAAGAGGGGCTGAGACAGAGGGGAGGTGTGTGTGTGTGTCTGAGGTGCTCTAAGCCGAGTGTGCTGAACTGAGATCTCTCCCTGTTGTGTGCAGCAGAAGGTGTCCAGCTCCTCCCACGAGGGCCGTCTCGGCGAGTCCCAGCTCAGCGGGCCAGCCCACATGAGGCCTTCCTTCGAGCCCCCCCCGACCACCATCGCGGCGGTGCCCCCCTACATCGGGCCGGACACGCCGGCGCTACGGACGCTGAGCGAGTACGCGCGGCCCCACGTCATGTCCCCGACCAACCGCAACCACCCCTTCTTCGTGCCCCTCAACCCCACGGATCCGCTGCTGGCCTACCACATGCCCGGCCTCTACAACGTGGATCCCGCCATCCGCGAGCGGGAGCTGCGCGAGCGCGAGATCCGCGAGCGCGAGATCCGCGAGCGGGAGCTGAGGGAGAGGATGAAGCCCGGCTTTGAGGTGAAGCCACCGGAGCTGGACGCGCTGCACCCGGCCACCAACCCCATGGAGCATTTCGCCAGGCACGGGGCACTGACTATCCCACCCACGGCGGGGCCTCACCCCTTCGCCTCCTTCCACCCGGGGCTGAACCCCCTGGAGAGAGAGAGACTGGCGCTGGCAGGGCCGCAGCTGCGGCCGGAGATGAGCTACCCGGACAGGCTGGCGGCCGAGCGCATCCACGCCGAGCGCATGGCCTCGCTCACCAACGACCCCCTGGCGCGGCTGCAGATGTTCAACGTCACCCCCCACCACCACCAACACTCACACATACACTCGCATCTACACCTACACCAGCAGGACCCCCTACACCAAGGTGAGCCCCGGCAGGTGGGCACTTCCCTAGGGAGCATCCCCCTGTTCAGTCTGCCCGGAACAGGCCCACTCTGACCCTGGAACTCAGATTGCTAAAGCCCTGTTTTCATGTCCATGTTGTGGTTGTGTGGTAACTGAAATGCAGGTGTTTTTTGTGGGAGTGATGCAGGATGGTAACGCCACAGTGGTCTTCGTTCAGACTCTCACTGTGAAAGGTTTGCTGGTTTGTTGTGGGTTGGTTTTTTTCAGTGCTGCTGTCCTAGGGCAGCACCTTACAGTGGTAATAATTCATAGTCTCAGAAATGAGTCTGTGCCTGCTCATTTCTAAAGCAAGATACATGGTTACTCCTCTAGAGGTCTGGAGTCCTGGAGATGAGGCACTTAGCAGAAGTTTTCAGATTTTCTGGTGACAGGCAGGAGAGAACATGGCAAGCCAGGCACCAGGTGCTGCACCTGCCAAGTAAGGGGGGGGAAAAAAGTCAGAGTACCTAAAATGCAGGTTCTGGTGTCTGGCTACTAATGCAGTTTGTGCAAGCTAATGTAGCATACTTCGCCCTGGAGCAGTGTGCATTAAATGTGCTGGGATGCCTTCTCTCTTGGAGTTGGAGGGAATGTGAGTGCTGTTGCAGAGGCCAGATTGCACAGCAAGGAAATCAGCAGGGTGCTGTGAGATTCTTAAGGGCTGGGGGGTTGCAGGTAGGAGATGGTAGTGCTGGATATCAGCATTCCTGAAGCTCTTGGCTGTGGACAGGGGCTGAGGCTCACTGCAGAAGTCACAGGTGGGCTCAGTTGGAGGCAGGTTTGCAAACCTTCCCTGACAGCAGAGGAAATGTGACACAGGCCGGGTCTGTCCAAGGATTCTGTTGCCAGGTAAGTCAGCCACTGAGCACCTCTGTGCAGGTAAGTCTAGGTGCTCCCCTGGTACTCGTTCTGGACAAAAACATGGCTTGTACATTGTCCCAGTCCAGAGAGAGGCTGGTGCAGACACAGCCAGCTCCGTTCACTGCCAAGTCTCTGTGTGTATTTGAGAAGTAATTTGGCTTTGTGCTTTGCCAGGTTCAAATACAGTGAGGGGCTCTTGGGTGTCTCCAAGTGGCTCCTCTGGTGCTTAAGGCTGTTATAACCTGTGTGTCTCTGGGGAAGAATAGAGGCTAGAATGACCCCACATTTCTGCTGTGCAGCAGCTGAGGAAGTTGTTTGGCTTTGTATTCCTTTCCCTGGCGCTTACTCTGCAGTCTCAGGCAGCTGATGGATGCTTTTCTCTCCTTCTCTCTCAGGCTCAGCAGGACCTGTTCATCCACTGGTGGATCCTTTAGCAGCTGGACCCCACTTGGCACGTTTTCCCTACCCACCCGGGACCATCCCCAACCCATTGCTAGGGCAGCCACCTCACGAGCATGAAATGCTCCGACATCCAGTCTTTGGTGAGAGCATTTTATGGTCCTTTGCAGGGGTTGGCTTTGATCTGAAATGTCATCTTTTCCTGTGGGGTTTAGCATTTCTTGGTGGGGGGAGCTGAGCTGTGACTTCAGGTGGTTGTGGTGGTTTGTTGGGACAAACAAGAGTGTGAACGTGGTCCCTGTCTCCCAGGTACTCCCTACCCTCGGGATCTGCCTGGTGCCATTCCACCTCCCATGTCAGCAGCCCACCAGCTGCAGGCCATGCACGCCCAGTCTGCAGAGCTGCAAAGACTGGCAATGGAGCAGCAGTGGTTGCACGGGCACCCTCACATGCACGGTGGGCACCTACCCAGTCAGGAAGATTATTACAGGTGAGAGTGCAATGAGGGCTTTTGGGGACCTGGGAATTCCATCATATTTCTCCACATTCCTTCTTTTTCCTCCGAATTTTCACCTTTCTTGCTGTGTGCTGAGCCCTGATGCAGTTACAGGTGAAGCTGTGCTGAGACCTGATTTGGGCAGGTGGGAAGCGAGGTCCAAATTCCTGGCACAGGATGAGAGTGGTTGAGTCTCCTATTGCAGAATCCCCTCTGATTGGGGTTTTTATTGGGATACTTGCTGCAACTGCTGCTTCCACATCTCTGCCTCTTCCATGAGAACAGTGGAGGAGGGTGGGCAGAGCTTTATGGAGGAGAACGGGAGGAGTTCAGTGACCGTGCTCACATATGGGGGTACCCTGTGCTGGGACAGTGCCTGGGGCTGGTGCTTAGAGCTCACAACCTGCAGCCCCCGTTCCTGCAGAGGCGAGCAGGAGGGCAGAGCTGTTTCCCAAGTGTCTGACACCTCTTTTGTTGTGTTAAAATGAGTTTTCTTTCTCTTGCAGTCGACTGAAAAAAGAAGGCGACAAACAGTTGTAATAAATTATTTATTTGTAACGCTGGCTATGGAAACCCCAGTCCTTGGGAAGGAGTGGAACATTTTTACATACGAGAAGAGCTACAAAAGGAAAAGAATATCTTATAAAGATTTCTTTATATATTTAAAACAGAAGCAACCACCCAACAAGTAGAGACTTATCAGCATAGTGTTCATTTGTAGAGAAGATTTCTCAAGACTGGTGTGGGTCTCCCTGCATGAAAACGTATTCAGAAGCCTATTGGAAATACAGGACTGTGTGGAATATTCAGAGAACTTCCTGCAATCTTGGTTTTTTTTTTTTTTCCTTTTCTTATCTTACTAGTTTGTTTTCAGTAGGTGCTAGAATCAGGTTCACAACACAAGTCACTGTGCGTGAAGGGACACTCAATGCATCTATAGGTAATTAAAAAAAAAAACAAGGATTGCAAGTAGGTGACATAACAAGCTCTGAATCCAAGTGCTATAATAATAAAAAATCTACTTTTATTTTAATACATTGTAGGAAATCTTCATAATTTTAAAGAGAGCTCAGTTCTGCAGCATGGCTTTTTAAGTCTGTAAATAACTTTTTTTGGGTAGAGGGGAGAAACAAAACAAAACAAACTCCAGAAACGTTTATCTTGATTTTCAGTAACATCACAAATTGTGAATTCCTACCTGGTATTGACAGAATACAGAGTTGATTTTTTAATAAAAAATATATATATAATTATCCCTTTAATTAAAGGGAATGATGGGTATCAATAATTTCAAATGGGTAAAAGCTTGAAATTTGGTTTGATATCAACAATAAGCATTAAAGGGATTTGCAGGGATAATGTTGCAAATGACTGTTTCTGTTCTTGGTTTTTTGGTTGGTTTGGTTGTTCAGGGGTTTTTGTTTGTGTTCCATCTCTCTGTTCTGCAGCTGATTTTGTTGAGTTGGGTTTCTCAGCAGCACAGATGTCCCTTGGACCCCGCTGACCCTTTTGATGCCGCCTTCAACGGTTCATTTTCAGTGTGGTCATAAAACACTTCTTTCCTGTGACCTTTTGAAACTTAATCCAGCTACACTGGGCTTAGACTTTGGGCAGAAAGTTCAGAGAAATAATCTCTTCTACAAATCTCTTTCTAAAGATGTTCCATGGCTCAGACTAGTGCAGCCAGAGCTTTGTATGCATGTGCATACTTTTGGAGGACGTGCTTTTCCTGGCCTGCTGTTGATAAGTTCTTAAGAAAGGTGTACTTGGCAACTCAGTGTTCTTAAAGTTGTGTTGCAAAAACCAGTCTGTTTTTCTCTTTGACTGTTTAAGTTTGGGTTTTATAAGCAAAAACTGTTTAACTGCCACCAGTGTTCTGTACCTCAGGAACTGACTGCTCTGGGATGAACGGGATCCGGGGACAGTAACATTTACTGCCTCCCAGCACCACGGTCCCTGCAGGGTAACTCCCTGGATGGGGAGAGGAGAGGAATACACAGTGAGCCAGTGAGCATTAATGGAGACAGCTCTGCTTACTAGGAAGGTTTTTTACATTTTTTCCCCCAGTTTTGCCACGGTTTTTCTTTGCTGGAGCAACCAATGGACATCTGAATCTGCTGGTCATTTATTTCTGCTGGTGCACAACTCCCCCCATCCTCTCTCTCCACTCACGAGTGCTCTCTGCTGTTGTAGCCTGTTCAGTGTGATGGTTGTGTCCTAGGACTGTACTGAGCCACGTCTGATAAAGTTGTAGTTAATCAGCTACAGGCACAGTGCTCGTCCACCTCCTGCTGCTCAGCCCAGAGCTGCTGTCAGACAATTCACCAGTTAAAAATGTGTGTTCCACGCCCACTAAGGCAAGAGTAGAGGGGAGAGCAGGGGATTTTTAAGCTGATCTTCCCTTGTTGCTGCCCTCCATTGTAGATTTCTCAGTGCTAAAGCCCTGCTATGGTGTTGAATCAGTCCAGCTGCTGTGTTTAACTCTGGGTGAAGGTGTTGGGAGGGACAGGTTGGGTTTCTGAGGTGGGGAACCATGAGGTCAGTCCAGAATTGAGGGAGGTGAAGCCCTTGTCCGTGGCTGTGGGCAGTGATGGGGTGGGTGAAAGGTTTCCTTATGGGAACAGGGTTTGTTTTTGCTCCCAGCTGAGCAGCCAGGAGGATGGGCCTGCTCAGCAAGTGCCTCAGTTTGCTTTAAAGGTCTCATTAGGCACATTTCAGTTCAATCTCTTCCCTCCTTTTTTTTTTTTTTTTTTTTACCATGTGGAATTGGGGAGTTTGGGGAAGTTCAGCCACTTTGGCAGTTTCTTCTGATCCTTCTCTTGCTGTTTTTTAGCCATAGTTCTTCAGAAAAAGTGAAAGCTAATTCCCTCCAGTGGTCCTCTCTGTATTCCTTATTTTTCAGCTGAAGTTGCAGTCTGTTCTAAAGCTGTTCATTCATATATATATTTTTTTTTTCCCAGAAGAGCATTCTAATAATTTATGGGAGGTTTTTTTGTTCACATCATTCAGCAAATAAGCACTGAAATTCTTCCATTTTAGCCCAATGATTAACTACAACTTTACCTGCAGTGGCTCTTGAAGCCATCTCGGTGTTCGATGCCCTGTTAAAAAAACAACCCAGACCTTCTGATTTTCTTTCAAGAAATCTCTCTTAATTTTTCCTCTGTTCCGAAAGTTAATTTTTAAATTTTGCTTTAGTGTTTTTGAAACGTCTCTCTTGTTCTATGTCGTCATGGTTGAGCTTGTTTCACTGCACCGTTAAAGCAGAGTGTACATTCTGACTGCTACATTTATATATATCTTGAAGCTTAATGTATATATGAGTAGTTTGCCATGGGATAACACAGTGTAAACAGAGTAGAAACCCAGAAATCGTGACTTCTGTGTTCTCTCCATTTGAGTATTTTGTAATTTTTTTGAAATATTTGTGGACATAAATAAAACCAAGCTACACTACAGCAGCCAGGTTTTGCCTGCAAGTGGAATGTGTCTCTTGATTGTTGTTAGTGGGAGAGGAGTTACTTTTATCTGGGATAGTGTGGGATGCTGGCATGGCCACCTTGTCTGGTTCAAACATGTCTTTTCTTGGCTTTATTTTTTCCCTCTCTGAGATAATTCTGGTTTTAATACACAAACACCAGCATCATGTCCAGTTCCAGTTCTGCATCCTTGAGGCACATTGCTGCTCTACTGCCTCATTTTCAGTATAACACACTGTGTATACCTCAGCAGCTGCATTTTTGGGAATTGTTTTTCCTAAGAGATGTTGTTTGTGCCAGTAGAATCATGTTGAACACAACTGATCCAGAGCTGGCAAGAGGCGCCTTCCAAAGGGATAATTGCAGAGAGGGAGATGCACAGTAACTCATTGTCTGTTCATTGTCTTCTGGAAAGCTAAAATTTGCCTTTGAATTCCATCAAGTTGTGTTCGTGTCCACTGTGGCGCCTCCACCAGGGATTGCAGCGTGACTGGTGAGTGCTCAGGACTTTGAGCTGGTGATAATCAGCATCTCCAGAACTCGGGGAGGTGTTGGGAGGGCACAGAGAGCAGAATAAATGTTTCTCAGAAGGGAGGTGGGAAGGTTCGTTCTTGGGTCTGGTTCTGCTTGGGTTTTGCTGTGTGATTTTTCAGAAATAGGTGCTTTGGCTCCAGTTCAGGGTAATTGGTGCTCTGGGCACAGTGAGAGGAGGGTCCTGGTGTTGGAGTGTGCTTGGGGCAGGCCGATAAGGCTTCATGACAAATGGCATGAGAGGCTGCTCTATTTATACCCCGTGGCATTTTATGAGGGGAAGGTCAGCTCTTGTCTACTGGAAATAGCTTCTGAAAGTGCTTTTTTTGAGCCTGGCTTGAACATGTGCTATTTATTTTGACATTTCTTTTTTAATTCCTTGTACTTAATGTAGAACTTGAGTGGGCTCAAGCTGCCCTGTCCTGCTTAACAGGTTCTAAGTTTCCAGACTTAAAATGATGCATTCCGCAGGGACGGGGCTGCAGAGGATTTTTACTACTGGATGAATTGAACAATGCAGTTCTTCCACTGTGGCTCTGTGTTAACGGGGTCGTGCCACGGCAGGGTGGGAGCTGGAAGCCATCGGTTGTGTGGCTTTGTCGCCTGCACACTGCCCGAGTTCCTGTGAGGCCGTGTCGGCTCCAGCAGCACGGATGGGATTTGATCCTTCCCAGGCCGTGGATCCCCTTCAGAATGCCATGGAATGGGTTGGGTTGGAAGGGACCTTAGAGACCATCTCCTTCCAGTCCCCACCATGGGCAGGGAACCTGCTTTTCCCACCTGGATTGGTTCAGGGATTTAACGAGGAGACGAGGGAAAGTCAGGTGGTGTGAGGGGTTCCAGTGCCAGGTGAGGAGGAGGAGAGGCCACTCAGGTGGTGTTCGTTGGGAGATTTTGGCACTTTTGAAGCCCTAAAGCTGCTTGGGGGAGCTGGGAGTGCTCTGAGGCCCCTGAGGGGAGGGCGGGGCGGGGTGGGGCGGGGCCTAGCGCCTGAGGGATTCCAGAAGGTTCTGGAAGAGCCGAGTGAAGGCTTCAGGTGGAGACTTTTTCCTGCTGTGCCCGGAGAAGGTGAGAGGAGGGTGGTGGAGGGATTTGGGGGTGGCTGAAGAGAACCTTGGGGTTCCTTGTCCCTCAGTGCTCCTCAGTCCCACCTCCCTGGTGGTGCCCCTGTGTCCCCAGGTCAGCCCAGGCCCTCACCCAGGGGCTTTCTGTCCTCTGGCTGTGTGGCTGCACAGGTGCTCATCCCTGTGTCCCAGGCATGATCCTGCATGAAAATCCTGGGTTGTGTTCCTGTGAGCCTGAAAAAGCCCTGCTGGGTTCGTGTTGGGTCCATCCTGAGGGTGGGATCTGAAGGAGGGAAGAGCCTTTGAGGGGGCCCTGCATGTCCAAGTCAGCCTTTGCAATCTGCTGTGCTGCTCGTGTGCTTCTTTAATTCAACCTGATTTTTCTCGTGGTGTTGAGTTTGCAAAACCAAACTGGAGCAAAACATAACAGCAACATAATGCAAACTACAGATCCCACGTGGACAATTTAGCCCAGTTATTTTTTTGTTCTTGGCAAATGCTGATCTCTGTAGAAGTGGTAACTTGGCCCTTGCAAATTCAGCTGCTCTTTCCCTCTTTCTCCCTAGACAAATACCCAGTGAAGGAATCTGGCAAAACAATAATCTGCATGAACTCTCAGGTGTTTTTACAAAACTGACTTCTAGAATGGTCACCTGTGACGCCTGAATGTTGATGCAGTGCAGGTTTCTGACACAATATGAGCATGTCTTCCTTGAGCCTCACAAATGAGAGAAATGAGTCTTCACAATAAATACTGATCATATCCATTTTCTGGTCAGATGAGTAATGGGAAAGGCTAGGGAAAAGACACCATAAGACAGCACTTAATGAGTGGAGGACACTTGGCAGGTAGGAGTCACATCCAGGACAGGGGTTTGATTGTTGTTTTCTGCATCTCAGGTTTTTAAAGTCAGAGTATGTAAATTTTTGGACATTAAATCAAGCCCAGCTTCATGGTAAGCACAAATAACTTTCCTGTTAATTAATATTAACGCAGTAATGTGCTTTCCCAAGCACCAGAGCACCCTTGGGTAGCTCAGGAGTTGTCAAAGACATGGAAAGATTGAAGTGATTGGTCCTGTTGCCCGTTCTGTTACTCTGGGTGACTTTGTTGTGTCTTTCCAGTTTCTGAATCCTGTTGCAATTCCATTTCACCATTTGTTAGCTCTTTAAATATTTGTCCAGTGTCCTTACCCGTGGCAATGTTGCCCAGAAGGGACATTCTCCACAGAGGTGCTGCTTGTGAGTGCTCCTGTGTCTCACTGTGGCTGTGAGGTTCAGTTCCCTGCACCAGAGAACGTGTGTTAGGGAGAGAAATCACGGGATAAATTGATGGGCTGGCCTTGGAAAACAGCTCGGTGTGATGTCAGGGGAGTTGTATTTCACTTTGCCTGGGGTCTTGGTTCTGCTTATAACAGTCTATTAGTCAAATCTGGAGGATGGAAATTTCTCTGGCCTTGCAGCTTGTTGGGATGAACCCTAATTACAAAGTCTGGGCAGTTGTGAGGAATCTGCTGTTCTTGCCCTGGTAACGTGGCTGAATTTGAGCTTTCAAAATGCCCTGGGGGGTTTTTCCTTCCTCTAAGTTGGATTGTTTTAGTGTCATCCAGCTGTCACTTTTATCCTTCTTTCTAGTTCATTCCTTCACAGCTTAATGCTTTTTATAGAGTGGCAAATAAAATGGACATCAGTAGCAGTGTTTTGAGAAGTGCAAGAGGATGCTCAGTAGCAAAGGAGTAAAGGAACACACCACCCAATTTCCCTGCAAAGCTCCAGCCCCTGATAATCCTGAGGGTTTGCCACAGAGGGAGTGTCCGTGACAATTAATGGAAGCTGAGGTTTAACAGAGGGAGTGTGATGGTCAAAGTGTCCATTTTGAAATACATTCATTCCCTGGGTGCTGCTAATTTTCGCCATGAGAGGGCTCACACAGTCCTCAATTTCACACTGACCATGCTGTGATTTTGTCCACGGTCAGTACTGAAGCAAAGAACTGAGCTTTTCGTTCCCCAGGTGTTTCACAGGCTCAGAATGTAACGAAGTGAGCAAGGGCTGGAGGCAGAGCCCGCGCTGTCTGTGCTGGTGTCTCAGTGTTTCACAGCAGCGCTGAGTGCAGTGCAGGGCCGGGGTGTGAGGGATGGAGCCCTGCACAGCTGGGATGGAGCCTCCGGAGCTGTTTGGTGCACACAGAACACGGCACTCCGCACTGGAGAAACAGCTGCTTTCCAGCCCAGCTCCTCGCAGGTTCTCCCTGATGTGATGTCTCTGCTTCCACGTTCCTTTGCTGCGCATTGTGTGATTCCAGACTACAGCATTCAGGAGGATTGTAGAAACAAATTCTCCCTTTTCCTTTTTTGTTATTTAAAGCAAAGCTCCTTGGCTTCGCTGGTTTCTTCTGGAGACAGTACCTGGGGCCAGAAACCGTCGGCAGGTGTTGTGACAGAAATGCCTTCATCTAAATGTAAATGTTGCTGCCCTGCCTCAGGCTGCCTTTAAGAGGCTTTTTCTGTGGGAAGCAGCTACTGAAGTAATGGTCCCAATCAATTTATTCATGTCAATAAAAGGTCTTTTATATGCTTATTTGAAATGTATTGTTCTGGGCTGATAGGACCACGTTTGTTTTTTAAGCGGGTGTGTCAGATGGAGTGAGAAATAGGGAGCGTGAAGGAGAAGAAATCGTGTAGGCCTGGTTACAGCTGGGGGGAGTCACAGCCTGGGGTCTGGAGCGAAAAGGGTGGAAAGAACGAAGGTGCCTCAGTAGGGGGACACAAGGAAATAGCAGAGAACTCCCAGTGCTCCTCCCAGAGCCTGGGACAGACTTAGATTGGGTTGGGGTTGAGTAAAGGAGTTCAACACAACATAGAGGGAGAGATTTTCTGAGTCACCCGAGTGCAGAAACATCTGCTTGTACACCTTGGACAGAGCTTGACATTCTCTAACCCCACCCCTCCTGTCTGCTTAAAAGGGAAAGCGGGTAAGAGCAGCCACACCAAACTGCAAAATACAACTTTTTTTACATCTTTTGTACTCCACATTGAAGTGTGAATTCTGTCGGAGCATCTCCTGGCAGCACCACCCATGAGCGGGGCTTTATATGTCTGTATATAATTTCCTTTTGACTTGGGCTTCAGTTTGGGGTAAGCTGAGTGTGTGTTCTAACAGCCAGAGGCTAATGGGCACAGGCAGGTGTTGATGGCAATTTTCACTGCTCTGCCCATGGAGCTCGGTTGTGTAATCCTGCCTGCAACTCCAGGCTTTTATTTCTCTCCAGTAGCAGTTTGGCATTGGTGACAAATTACTTAATGGCCCATTGAAGGATAAATCTGTCCCCCGATGGGCGATGCCTCTGCCAATCTGTCCAGGTGCAGTTTGGTTCTGCCACCAGTCCCGGGGCTGCTGGTGCTCTACCTTGTCTTCCCCGTGTTCTGAACAGAGGTAAAGGTTCTTACTGGCTCTAAATTACAGCTTTGTTCTTTCAAAAGAGCTTTGAACAGATGGATTTCCACTATTTGTGTTTGTGCAATAGAGATGGAAGAGAACTTAGTAAAGGGTTTTGAGAGTCTTGAATCCTAATGGCTCCAGGATTTGTAACTGCAGTGCCATAATTTCAGTGTGATTTGAACCTGGGCTGCTGGGGCTATTTACGCCTTCTGTTCTGTCCTGTAGTTCCGTGCTGTGGAGCCTTGGAGGAGGCAGTGAGAGAGTGCTGGAGTCCCTCCAGTGCTGTTCTCCACTGCTCCTGACCTGTGCCAGGTGGGAGCACGAGCCCCACCAAGGAGGAGACGCTGCCGGGGTCAGCTGGATTTACCTGGAGTGATGGAGAGCAACGCTCACAGCATCCTGAAGGTGAGAGCCCGGTGAGACAAGAGCTTGTTTGCACAGGCTGTGGCACGGCCACAGTCCTGTTCTCTGGGACACCCCAGAGGAGGAGCTGAGCCTGGGCTGCGACATTTGGAAAGCGACATTTGGGCTCGTCCTTCTTCCATTATTGCTTGTTCTGTCCAAGCCTTTGTAATGCATCAGGTCTCTTACAAAGACGTCTCCTATCGGCTGAGGAATGTTAAACAGGCATCTCAGTTCTGTCCTCAGAGCCCTGGGTGTGGGATTCCTCCGTTTTAATCAGCTGTCTAACACACTGCCCGGTGGATTTTCACCCGTGCCAGACCCAGCTCTGGGTACTGTAGAACAGACACTCTGTGTCTGGCTGAGCCTCCAGGGCTTGTCTGGCTGATTTTTATTTACAAGAGTGCAAATAAGTAAACATGAACTGTTGGCTGATGGCCCTGGCGTGCATTCCTGTGCCCAGCGGGACTGCAGGGACTTGGCAAAGCCGCCTTTAGGATGCCTCTGGCTACTGGAGTGCCGGCCCTGGGCAGGGAAACTCCCTCATCCCCCCTGGGGGTGAGGGGCGGGAGGGGAAGGACAGTGGCATGACAGGAGCCATCGTCCCCAGGAGGACCAGGGGATGTGAGTAGGCTTGAGCTAAACAATTGTCCCGACTGCAGCTCTTGGTGTGATGGGAGAGTGGGGCACTGACCGGGGCACTGACCCGGGCACGGACCCGCTCCCTCCCACCCCAGGGGTGGCCGGGGCTGTCCCTGTGCCCCGGGAGCGCCCGGGTGCCGCTGCAGGATTTGCCACAGGATGGCAGCAGATTCTCGGGAAAAAGGAATCCAACCCTCGCGCATCCCTGCTTGAGGAGCTCGCGGAAAGCAGAGACTTCCCCAAGCAGGGAAGCCGAGGCGTCCTCATAGGGGGAGAGCCCGGTGGGATCCGGGGCACCTGCTCCCACCCAGCACTGCAGGGCTGTGGCTTTCCTTGGGTTTCTTTCGGTTTGCAAATATAAATTCCTGTGCCGAAACTTTCCAGCTGCTGCTTCCCCCTCTTTCGCCCTCCTGGGTGGGCACCTTTTGGCTTTATCTGGCCGCGCAGAGTGGCACCAACTCTGTTTTACTTTCCTTGTTCCACGTTAGGGGCTGGGAGACCCAGACCTTTGGAGGGAGCTGCTCCGTGCGTGTGTGCACTTTTCTGTCCCGGGGGAATGCGGGCCGGGAATTCCTGTCCGGGCTGCTGGCAGCTGTGTGGCCGTGTGTGACTGCACCGCTCCTGCTGCCGCCGTGCCCCTCCCTCCGAGCGCTGCCTGGGATGCCTTCTATGGACACGGGGATATAAACACAAGGCAGCTGTGCTGGGAGTATTTGTTTCTTTTAGATGGCCTCCACTCCTGAACTTGAAAAATACACAAGCCATGCAATAATATTTAGTATAACCACCCAGCTCTCAGCAGCCCTCTTCTTCCACACAGCGGCTGGGAGGGGGCACAAGGAGTTTTCTCCTGGATGGGCTGTGCCAGGCTCTGAGAGGGAGCCTCTGGGGGGTGCCAGATTGGCTGTCAGGGCTTGTCCTGGAGGTGTCATTTATCAGGCAGATGTGCCGAGGTGATCAATGGCCTTGTCAGACAAGTGTTGGGCAGCCAGGGCTGGGCTCTGCTGCACTGGCAGAGCACGGGGTGCACAGAATGGGAGAGCTCAGAGAGAGGTGTGGGGGCTTCCTGCTGCTCCAGACCTGCTCTAGCAGGAGCTGCGCTGCCCCAAACGTGTCGTGGTTATCACACTGTGGGGATGTGACCTGGTCACAAACACCATGAACCTCCCTGCTGAGATGTTTCAGTCCAAATCACAGCCTGGATCTTGGCACAACAAAGATCATTGCAAATCAGAACCTCCTCTGTGCTCAGCAGTGAGGGCAGGTTCAGGTGGCAGCCAAGTTCCCTGGCCGTGTCAGGAGCTGCTGTGTGCATTGGTAAAGTCTGTGGTGATCAAATGAATCCCAGCCAAGCTGAAATCAATCAGGAGGAACCCAAATCAAACCACCTGAAATGCTTCACAAATGGATGTGGAATGGGGCAGCATTGCTAAGGGAGCCTCCTTTGGATTTCATGTCCTCGCAGCCAGATGTTAAACCTCTCCCTGGCGGCCCTGCCAAGAATGCAGGACAGTTCCAGCCATGCCCTTTGATATTTAGCATCTCCTGTGCTACAGGCCGTGTTTGTAAAGTGAGAAAGAGCAAGACCCTTGGCCTTCTGCCCAGCATGTGCGTGGCAGGCAGCTTTTATTCTCAGTGCAGCCTTTGGTGAGGAGATAAAGGGCAGCCCCCAGGTGCCAGGGGGAGCAGAGCTCCTCACCCAGCACCGGGCCTGTGCCTTCCTGCTCTTAACCTGCCAGGGCTCTCCTGCCAAAAGGGGTTTGGCTCCAATCACTCCTGTGTTTTTTCCTGGGAAGAACTGCTCTGTGGGCTCACTCGAGTCCATCCTGCACCTCAGCTGCCCAGCTCCTCATCTTTTGCTGGTGGGGAACAACTCACTTGTGTCTCTCTGGATGCTTGAGGAGGAATGAAGGGATTTATGACCTTCTCCCCTACTCCCCATCCACCTCTACTGTTTTCCTCCCCCTTCACCACTGCCTTCCCAGAACTGGAAGGTCAGAAGTTTAAATCCTATTTTGAGCAACTCCTGAGTTGCTACCAGCTTCTATACGTAGCTTCTTCTGCTTAAATTTTATTTATTGCCCTGGAAATGAGCCTATTTTAATACCTTCTTCATGTATCCATATGTAAAACATCTATAGAATGGCCTCCTTTAAGTTGCCCTGCCTGTATTGACATGTAGGGATGGCCAAGCTATTCTTGTCTTTTTTAATAGCTGAGAAACGGCTGCTGTTAATTCTGTGTGATGACTGAGTTCACTGGCTGAAGTGCAGCTCTCTGCTCACTTGTCTGAGCTCTCCTGTACTGTAAATACTTTTTTCAGTATGAAAGTCCTTTCTGCCGTTTCTGATGTCCCTGGTCCAATGGCAATATTGATTTCTTACATGCAGTGAACAAGATTTACTGCTTATCTTCTGGAGACATTTCCTTGGACTGCGCTCCATCGTTCTTGCTTCCAGAACTGCCCTTTCATTTAACTTTTCCTGCAAGGCCCCCAACCACTATTTAGCTCCCCCTTCTCCAATCACAGCTTCACCTCATCTCCACTCTTGTTCAAAGATGCAAAAGAGAGAACCAACCATGAATTCCCCCTGAAATGGAAACCCAAAGTCTGCAATTTCAGCTGGGTAAACTTCTTCCCAGTTTCAAAGGCAGAGAGATGACTTTGAGACCAACAGGGTTCAACCCTGAGCCAGTAATCAGTGCTTGGAAACAGACCAGAGGGAGGGAAGAGGAACAGTTCCCCTTAGGTCTCTTCCTTTGTGTTGCTTTTTCCATGTCAGTACAGAGGCTTGGCCAGTCTGTTATTATCCTGTGCTTTCAGTGCAGAGCAGTAATGATTCTTCTGATACCTGGACTTGTGGGTAGAATACATCTGTGCGAGTGCTGTGGTCTTTGGGCCGTCTGCATGGACATGGAATGTTTCCTGTGGATTGCAGAGCACATCCATGCTCTGTCTGGATCCGAGCGCACGCAACCTCTGGAGAGACGCCCGGTCTAATTAGCACTGACTGGGGAAGCAGCTCACTTGTCAGGGTGAGGATGCATAAATAAAATATTAGCAAGAGCAGGTGGGTGAGCCCAGAGACACAAACAGGCCTGTGCAAAAGGGTTTTTAGAAAGAAACGCTGTGGGGAGCCCACAGTAAAGGCAAGGCTGTCAAAAATGCACACAATAATCCATTTGCTGCCTGCCCCGGTGGAATGCCCGGGATTATGCAGTCCTGGACTTCTGGGAAATCAATCCCATGCACATGACTGTGCTTCTCTTTTCCCAATAGCAAGGAAGGATTTCAGCACATGTTGGGAAAAGATGTGAGAAGCTTCCCTAACTGGCCTGTGTTCCAGCATTCGTTCCATTCATTAAATGAGCCCTTTAAAGACACTGGTGGAGGTTGTTGATGGTTCAATGCACAGCATGTTTTTATGAGGTTTATCTGCCACTGCTGGCTCAGCCTTTCTCAGTGCTTCAGTTCCTCTTCTGCAGACCTGAGAGTGGTATGAAGTTTGCATTAAGGGTTGTTAAATGCTCTGAAATCTTCAGTGGAAAAGATTCTGAGGGGGCTCAACAAGATTTTGGGAAGCCACGGTGAAAACAGTTTGCCCTTGTGTCCTAAATAAAAAATGTGTTGGATTTTAGTCTGGTTACAAACAGCTTAGGCAAGAATGAAGCAATGTTGAGAGGCTTTGACCTAAAAAACCAAACCCTCTCAGTACTTAAAAAGGGGGTTTTGACCCATTCTTTCTTTTCTCCAGATGTGGAAAACATTAAGGGATGTTTTTGCTTCTGAGAGCTGTGCCTGCTCTGAGAAGCAGCATTAGCACTGGTGCAGGAACCCCAGCTCCTTTCCTAGAGCTGTTCATTCTGTGCTGAGGGGTTTGTTCTGGCTGGGATCAGGCTGCCCCATGCTCTCAGGACTGTCAGGAAAGGCAGTGGTAAAACATTTGCATAAAAGATGTGAAATGCATAAGTTTTGTCTGGATTTTCAGTGTGTAGGTTCCAAAAATGTACAGCTCTAAGGTAAAAATGCTCAGTGTCCCTCAATGCCAGAGATTTGGAGGTGATGGATCCCTGTATTGGCTGCTTGCATGGAGCACCGAGGAGGGGAACTGCTACCGGGGTAGAACAAGGTCAGACAAGTCCTTCTAGGGCAAAAGAGCGCTTAAAAAATCATTTTGGTGCTTAACAGGGAGGCAGTGAAGCGACTAAAAAGCGGGTGTGATATGTTGAGATAATCTAATATAAGAAAGGACCCTGGAGGCAGAAGAAGCCATGGTTAAAACCACCAGCAGCCACTGGAAAGGCTTATCAGGAGCAGCAGGAAGTTGGAATAATCAATCCTGGAAGGAGCACGGTTCTTTGCTGCAGCAGGTAGAGCTATGAAATATTTCACATCTTGGTAATATGACCTGGATTATCCAGAGTCCAGCAGCTGGATAAGACTTAAACCAAACCAGAAACCAAAAAAACCAAAACCAAAATAATAAAAAAGGCCAAAAAAAGAAAAAAGCAACCCTGACTCTCATTAAGGGTCATGTGCCACTTTTCCCAAGAGGTCTCTGAATCCAAATTCTGGAAAGAAAAATACTTTCTAGAGCTCTGCTGGCTAACTGAACAGTTTTCATGTGTCCCGTTAAAATCCAGCCACTGGTGACTCCTGAACTCGGAATCTAAAGCAGAGCATATCGAAACGGGCCTCTGTGATTTGCACCTGGAATTCCCTTAGGACTCCTGAAGATTTGTGGCTTAGGAGTGCAAAGCAAAGATTTGGGTTAACCTTGCCCTCCTCCCACTGCCTCCCAGTTTGGTGCCAGGTTTTCTCTCGAGGTGCTGAGGGCACTGGGTTGTGCTGGAAATGTTTTCAGCCAGCTCAGGCAGGTGAGGACAGCCCTTGCTCCTTTGCACGGGGAGTCTCAGCCTTGTATGCGTGTGACAATATAAATATTTATGTGGGCACAGACCAACAGTTAAATATGTGTGAGCATCTGTGTTCACAAACATAAATACAGGGAAGAGAGATCAGAAAACTTCCTGAGTGAAAGAGCAGGAGACAGACGAGGGAGGGAGGATCTGACTGTGTAGTGCAGAGGTGAAGGAAACTTTTCCAGGCCTGCTCGAGGAAACATAAGACAAACCATCAGCTTTGGAGCACTGAAAGGCAGGGAGAGCTGGCACACAGCAGCTTTGAGCCAGGGCTCTGATGGTGGCATGACGGAAATGGGACAGAAGTTCAGTGTTACCTCTGGCTGAGCGCAGGATAATGAGGGCACAGACAGCCACGGCTGGGCTCATTAGCCATTCTGCTGCCCAATTAGGCTAGGAGCTAATTGCTCATTAATGAGACCGTACCTGCTGAGGCAGCTGGGCTTCCCTGGAACTCGCGGCTGGAGCCACAGCAGATGCTGGGGAGAACAGAAGCGAGACTGGAAGCCAAGGAAATGGAAAAGCTCGTCCGCCACTGAGGAAGGGTTTTGCTGCTCTGCCGCCACTCCCTGGGGACAGCAGTTTGATTCCTGGCACCGCTGCTGCCTCCGAGGCGCTGTCAATTAGCCCCGAGCTCCTTGAGGGCTTCCTCTGCCTGGCATCCTCCAGCCCGACACTAACGACGTGCACAGGAGGGGCCGGGGGCTCCAAGGCGGACGGTGATTCTGACCTGTGCTTCTCTCCTGGACATCCTCTGCAGAGCAGCCAAGGCCCTGGCCAGGGGGAGGAAGCTGTGGTGATTGAAACAGCAGCCACAGGCAAGGGGCAGCAGCGGGATGCTGGAGACAGCAAATTGCAATAGTCGGGCGAGTCCAGCTCTGCAGGACACGGGCCATGTCAGCAGCCCCAGGAACACCTTCTGGAAAATGGAAGCTGGAAGCAGAAATGTGCTTGAGGCCACGCCTCAGCTGTCTTCTGACACAAACTCGGTTTTATTAATGGTGAAAACACAGGGACTATGTTGAGAATGAACTTCTGTGTATGTCCAAAGATATCCACAGCACAGGTAAGGCTGTCAGGCATTGTGTGCACACTTGTGTCCCCTCAGCAAAACTTGTGTTCTCCACTTGCCCCAAGAGAGCAGCGATGGGAGTGAAGCTAAACATCCTGGTTTAGTCTGGAGACTCCGTGTCTCAAAGGGAAGCAGAGACCACTGGCTCGGGCTTCACGCTCCTGTGGCTTTTGGAGCAGGCCCACACGGTTTTCCTGTGAAGAGGTGGCTGCAGGAGGAGGGGAGGCGCGGGGAAGGAATGCATTTCTCATTATGTGCCGCAGCCTCTCCGCTCTGGCAGCCTGAGAAGAGAAATTCTCTCTCCCTCCCCAGGCCCTCTACCCCCTGCAGCTCGCTGATTATTTTTGGCTGAGGTGGAAAGCACAACCCTAGCATTTTTCCCAACAGGGAGTGACCCAGGCAGGAGGGGAGAGAAGCCTGGGCTGTTCCCTTTGTGCTCTTTCAATCAATAGCCACACTTTTGCTTGTCTGGAGCTCCTTTCCTCTGAGCACACCAAAGAGCTTTAAGAGCTGTTCTGTCCCCCCAGGTCACCCTGACCTCAGCATAGAAGGAGGGGGGAGACTGAGGCACAGCTCCCCGAAGTCACACAGGGGCTGGGACTTCCCATCTCTTTTGTGTGGGCTTTTTTCCTCAGGCTCTCCTTATGCTGCTGAGGGCCCTTGTTCCCTGCTCTGCCTCCGTCATGCTGGGGCTCCCTCCTGGCTGCACGGTGCTGTTGGTCACTCCTGTTGCTACAGCTTTTGAATAGAAAGGTTCCTCTGGGTTGTGCCTTCAGTGGCCTCTTAAAATACTCCTTGAGATGCTGGCTCTGCCGGGCAAAGGGTTTGGCTTTTGAGGAATAGCTGTGTGTTTACGTGGGAGTCAATCTGACTACAGAACACGCCCAGGAGTTGCATTTGGAAAGCTGAATGGAGAAGAAAATTGTGCGGAAGGGGTGTCAAGGGCACCCCAGTGAGCCTGTGAGGGGTGTCCACTCCCACTCACAGCACCTGTGTGCAGGGGGAAAGCCCAGCTGGGTTTCCCAGGTTCTGCCCTCTGCTCTCCCCCACTGCCATAAGGCAAGCTCCCGGTGCTGGAGCAGCCTGCCTTGTTTTCCCAGCTAATGGAAAGCACATGAGGAGCACAGTCAGGCACGGCCACAGCTGTTGGGAGTGATTCATCTGGGACACAAACAGGAATCGAACGTTGGCTGATCCCTGGGCAGAGCCTGTCCCTGCTCCAGGCCATTCCAGGGGGTGACTGAAACTCCGAGCCCCCTCCAGCCCCAGCACTGACTCACTTCCTCCAGCCTTGGCAGAAGGGCTGTGCAGGAGAGCCAACGATGCTTTGGGGCATTAAACCTTCCAGAACTCTTCTTCCCTCTCCCCTGCCCCTTCTGAATGTGGCTTGTTCTGCTGTGAGGGCAGAGACCATCCCTGTTTGATCTGTGGGGCCAGGAGGGGAGGTTGCACCAAGGTCACCAGCCAGAAGTAAATCGTGTGTTTTAACACACTCAAGCCAGCAACAACAGAACTGCAGTGGAAAGGCAGGAATGCATGTGCTGGCTGGGGATACTGAGGGTGTGCAGCTAAAGGGGCAGGGGAGATGGCAGCTTTCGGGTTTTGGGGTTTGTTTACTGTTTGTTTGCATCTCTCGCTGGCCCCTGTTGATTTTCTGTAGCCTTCCAGGACCAGTGCACAGCCTGTGGATGGTAAAGGCTGTCTGTGATGGCCTGGGTTGGGTTTTGCTTGTCCTTACTGCTGTCTAACAGATTTAGTGCCTGTTCCAAAGTCTGATGTGCTTTGAAGCAGCAAAGTCTAGAACAGCAAGGCTGGAGCGTCTCGGGGCATTGAGAGTCCTGGCTTTGTATGAAGGGCAACCTGATTTTTCCCATCCTGACACACTGGATCCCAAATCCCAGGGTTTGGCTTGCGCTTGGTGCAAGCTGCCTGTCCCCCGGCCTTGCAGATCTGCTCGCTGGTCTGTGACCCAGCCAGCGTCTGTTGCTCTGCATTGTCCCTCTCCGTGTGCCAGCAGGCTGGGAATTACTGGAGCAGAAGAGACAGGCTGAGGTGCCACAGCTCTGGCAACAGCAGCAGAGCGAGTGAGAAAGGAGCTTAGGAGTGGGAGCACTGTCCTCCCTGACCTCTCTGAAGGCTTGGCAGTAAAACAGATTTGGAAAGACCCCTGGCTCCAGCCACTTTTGAAAGCAGGAGGGCTCTGTTTTAGGAAGGCTGGCTGGGTGTGCAGAAAGCTGAGTGGGGCTGGGGAGGGATGGTGGCACCTGCTCCCCCCTGAGCCGCTCCTGGCTGCCCTGGCTGTGCTCCAGGGCCATGTGTCACCCGCAGGAATCTGAACTGCGGCAGGGGAAGCCTGGAAGGCGCCACCGTGGCCCCAAAGTGGGGACAAGCTCTGAAATTGGACCCTCTGCCCCCTTGCTCCCGCAGGCTGTCCCGGCTGCCTCAGCAGACAGAGCTGGCAGTGTCCCAGGAGGAACTGCTGGGATGGTCACTGAGGTATCCTCCCCACACCCACCCCCCTTGTAGCTGCCGCCCGTCCTCCTCCTCCTCCTCTTCTTCCATCGCCCTCTTGCCCTGGCAGTGCCCTTGGAATGGGGCCTGGCAGGTGGGACGTTGTCACCAGGGCTGGCACAGTATGGCCCGGCTGAAAAGCACTCGCGTCTTCCCTCCTTCCTTAAAACCCTCACATTCCTTCTGTGGCCTCGGGGCTGCCTGGATACGGCACTCAGCTGTCACGGGAAAATAGCAGAGAGTCCCAATTACAAATCTGCCAGGCTGGAGCAGAGGGTGGCTGGGCAGCTCCATCTGCATCCTCTCTCTGGGACTGAGAGGGGAGGGAGGGTGGCAGAAATGCTGCACAAATGCCGCGACACTCAGAAGAGTCCGGGCATCCAACCCAAGACAAAAATAATCACCCAGCTCCAGGGGGCACGGGGAGTGTGCTGGAGAGGGCAGAATGAGGTGTTCACTGCCTGCCCAGCCTGGCACAGCCGAGCTGGGCAGGGCAGACAGGCTTGATCCCAACACATCTCCAGGGGTCTGTCCATTGATCCCTCCTGAGCTCCCCCCGGACTTCTACAGCGATGGGGGAAGCTAAAGAGGTTTCACTGGCTGTAGCATCTCCAGGGGAGACTTAGTAAGACCCTGCACCATCTCCATGGCAAAGCACTGGCTGTGTACAAAGGCAGAGACATCCCTGCTGCCTGACTCCTCAGGGAACGGGCACCTCCCAGCAGAGGAGCTCTTTGCCTTCCCTGGTGCCTGGAGCTGTGCGGACAATAACGGTGCTGCTCGGAAAGCACGTGAAAGAAGGGGTGTCCAGGTGCCTTAATGAATGACAAGGCTCCTTTTAGAGTTCTCCATCCCTGAGAGATAAGACCTTTCTCTGTCCTGCAGGATTTTGGAGTGGCAAGGGATCAGGTGCTCTGGTATTCCATCCAGGTCAGGAGTTGAATGTGGACAGGGGATGAAGGCAGCTGAGAACAGAGTGAGGACAGATACCCTGAGGGCTCGGCTTTGTTGGGCAGGGGGCAAAGAGGAGAAGGTTTGTGTGCTGGTCTGTGCTATGTTGGTGCAGTGGACCTTTACACCCCCAAGCTCACATTTACTTGCTGTGTGTGCTGAGGACAGCAGTGGGATGGATCCTTTGGCGCTCACCCAGATGATGCCGTTTTCCTGACGCTGGCAGTTCATTTAAAGCCCGTGCGAGAATAGCACATGTGACTCTCACAAGGCACCAAAGGGTCTGGAGCAAAACCCGACTGTGTGGCACAGACTGCTCAGGCCTCTCGGGGCTAATGCAGAGTGGCAGCTCTGCTGCCTGGCTTCCCGCTCGTGCCCAGCCCCTGTCGCCACGGCCTCCCCCTGCTCTTCCCGGGAGTTACCCGAGGCCAGCGCTGCCGCCGCTCCTGCTCCTCTTCCGCTGGGTTTAACCCAAGGTCAGGCAGCATCATGGCATTTGCAGCCTGGTGAGTTCTTGGGAGATTTAATTTTCAAAGCGTTCCCGACATCCCCTGGGACAGACCTTGGCTGAGGTCCAAGGCCTGGGACTGCCAAAAGAAGCTGTGCTGGGCCAGCCCGGCAGTAACAGCTCAGTTGCTCTGTGCAGAAGGAGAGGAGGAACAGCAAAGCAGAGGGGAGAAGGGGAGGGAGCCCTCCCAGCCCCAGGCAGGCTCAGTGCTGCCTGCAGCACAGCCTCACCTCCAGCTGACACTAACAAAGGGCGTGAGGATGAGAAGTGCACAGTCCTGTCCTGCAAAAGTCCTGCCCAGCACAGAGAGGGGTGTTAATGTGGATAGGAGGAAAGAGTTTCTGGGGATTTTTCTCCTGGAAAACAAGAGACAAGGGCCTGCTCTTGGTGATGAGGGGACCAAGAGTCTCAACAGCGTGGCTGTGGCCGGATAACCTGTGAAGAAGCACTGGATAAACTTGTGTCCCTGGTCAGCTGCTGGGCTTTGCCAGAGACCTCAGTCCTGACCCGTAACATCTTCTGCTGCTCCAGCCCCAGGCTCTGACAAACATCATGTGCTTCCAGCCTGATTTGCTGGGCTGCTCTGAGGATGGACTTGGTCTATTTGGCTTTACTTTCTTCTATTTCCAGTCCTAAAAGCAAGGCAGGGATTAGGGAAGGAGAAGGTGGTTATTTTAGATGTTGCTGGTCACAAGCCAGCGAGCTGGGAAGGCAGAGGATGTGTGGGGTGTGTGTGGGGAAGCTGGGGTTTGCTAAGTCTAAAATCCTCTCCTATTTCTGTAGGCATGAATGCAAACCCCAAACCAGAGGTGGGTTTGGTTTTGACCTTGTAAAATGAAAACATGAGGACTGAGCTGCTGCCAAAGCCAATCCCAGCCGCCTATGCTCCAGTCTAGCTCTGGTGCCTGGTCCTGCCACCTCTCCTGGCTCTCCTGGCAGGCAGAGGCAGCAGGAAGCAGGAGGCCTGGTCCTTCCCAGATGGGCTTTAACACATTCCTGCAGCAGCTGGGGCTTGGGGGGGTCTCAGCTGCTCCCAAACCTTCGCTCTGTAATCACAGCTTCCTCTGTCACTTTATTGTGCAAACCTTCCCTGGAACAGGCTCTGGAACCATGTTTTGGGCTCTCCAGTGCAGTTAAAAGCAGGAGCTTCCCCAGGCAGGGAGCAGAGCTGCTGGATTTGTTGGAAGGCAGAGCAGCCAGATGGTGGCAAGGAAGGGGAGGGGAGGAGAAGGGGAATTTGTGAGGGAGCAGCTCCATATTCCAGTTTCCATTTGGGGCCCTGGTGCCATGAGGGTGCCCTGACAGAGCTGTCTGTGACAAGCTGCAAAGGCTGGGAGCTGGGGAAGAAAGGGAGCAGGGGTGTGGGAAATGAGGGCAGGCAGAGAGACGTGGCCATGGCAGCATGTACTGCAATGAAAATTGATACACGCACTTGTACCTTCCAAATAAAACCTGGGGCTAATAGGTAGCAGTGTGGGTTTAAGGAGAGGTTTCCCCGTGCTGTTGGGTGGACACATCAGAGTTCAAGGCATGGATTTGACTGTTCTCAAAGCTTACATCTTCTGGCAAGATTTTCACCAGAATTGGCCCAGTCTGTGGTTTTATCAGTGCTACACCAGGAAAATGTTTACTGGCTTTGAAGCCACCCGTCCCTAAACTGAGTTTAGGGAGCAAATTCTTATGAATGGGAGACATGAATGTGACCCTGTGTCTACTTCAGAAATGTATTTTGGTGTTTTGCTCTAGAAATTGTATTGTAGGGTCTGTGAATGGGGTGTGTAAGATCAGGACCCATTTTTTCTGTCTCTGGCTTTAGCCCTTGGTGTTTGTCTTTGAGGAGGATGGAATTTCCTACTGAGCATGTAAACAGTGCATTTGAGCTAAAGTCAAGCCCTGCATATAGTGATGGAAATTAATCTGTTTGGGATGTTTGCTGTCTACACACAATTCCCCTTTTTAAAAGGGGCTGCAAGTCTGGGGAGGTCTTAGCTCCACAGGATGGGGAAGATCAGCTCTAAATAAATCTGTGACACAGCTACTGTGTATAGCCAGAACAGCTCTGAGTTTCCTGCAGGCTGCAGCAAGTGGTGGTTTAAAACAAAATCAGGGGAAAGGGGAACAGTCTTCCAAAATATGGAACACCTCATAAAGCTGGGGAGGTAGGAAACAAGCTGAGCAATCCCAGCCATGGTTCAAACTCTCAGGAGGCAAGCTGTACAGTACATAAAGCCCAGGGAATCAGCTCAGGATGCCAACTAATGAGCTTTTTAATTAGCTGCAATTGCAGGCAAGGTTTAAAACCCAAAGAAGTAAGTAAATTAAAGATTTAAAAGACTGAGAAGAATCGATGAGGGGTCAGCACTTAAAATATTAAAATGCCAAAGCAGTTGACTTTACAGGAAGTTTGCAGTGCTGCAGCAGAGCTGCCCTTTAAGGAAGCAGCAGGCTCCGGGGTTGTGGTCCCAAGCCCTGTGGCTGGAACCTGCCATCTGCAGAGATCCATAAATCACCCTGCACCGGCAGCCTGCACTCCAGCAGGCTCTCCCTGTGTGCTGGCCCTAGCCTGGAACCTGCAGGGCGTTTTCTGCAGCTCCTCTGGGCTGCTTCCAGGTGTTTCCCCCCAGCCACATCCCCGGAGGCCACGGGGACCATGGCCAGGAATTCTGCAGTCAGCTTGGCAGCCCGCCCTGCTCCGTGTGCAGCGGGGATGTTCTGTGCAGATTGCAGCACTGGCTTTTCTGACAGTGTCAAACCAGGAGGTGTTTGTTGGTGTCCAGGGGAAATGGGACACTGCTGGCTCCAAACCGCCACCTTTGCCCCTTTGTCTGTGTAACCTCCGTGTCAGAAGCAGTTCCAAACCACCAGGATGTCCCTCTGCACCTTTGCAAGCAGGCAGAGCAAAAGCAGAAGCTGCTGTTCATTAACGCTGATGCTGCTGGCTGCCCTCAGGGATGGAGAATGCTGAACAGCCTCAGTGCCCCCAGTACCAGGTGCTTTGAGAGCCAGGCAAGCCCAGGCTGCCCCTGGCTCCAAGTACCACTGTCACATAGGCAATAATCATCTCACCGCGTTTGGCAGAGGAGGAAGTGAAGGTGGCTGTAATCACGATGCTTTATGAAGGCCTTTTGTGTGGAGATCTCAAACAGCTTTGTAAGTATCAGCTGATAAAGTCTTAGTTTGTGCTTCCAGGAGGATAAATCTGCCTGTCCTGGGGGAAGCCTGAGGCATGAAGAGGTCAGGTGAGACCGGCAGAGAGGAAGGCAGTGGCACAGCAGGGCTGCAGTCCAGGAGCTCTGGCGTGCTCTGCCCACACGGCAGCTCTGGGGTGCTCCTGTCCTACACTGAGTCCGCTGCTTCAGAGGCTGAACAAGGCAGGTGCTGTGTAGAATGGAGAAACATTTGCTCCATTTCTCTCAGCTGTAGTTTCATTTGCCAGTGTCCTCCTTTATTGCATGCTCTGCATTTCCATCCTTGAGACTGCCCTGAGTAGAAGCTGGACCAACGTTCTCCTCTGGATCAAACAATGCTATTGGACTTGATAAACCCACGGGGACTCAGGTGGAATTGGAACCCACACTTTGGAAAACTCCTTCTTCTTTTCCTCTTTGTTTCTTTTTCTTTTAGGCAAGACAGTAACACACAAATTCAAAGCCGTTCCAGTTTGGATGTGCAACCCACATTGTGCACAGGGGCCAGATGGGTTTGTTCAAATGAAGGTTTGCTAAGACTTGTGTAAAACAGGGGAGGAGAGGAACCAGAGAGGTGGGAGGCAAAGAAGAATCCAGCCCCCAGTGGCCTTGAAAGCAATCTGCCAGTGAGTGCTGTCTCCATGCTGATGGATTTGCTGTCACCTCTCCCTGGCATGAGGTGACAGATTTCTCCGTGGGATGAAGCCAGAACCAATAGCCATCCATCACTGCGGGGACAGGCAGGAGCAGCAGGAGGCAGAGGGGAAGGAAGCAAACCCTGGCAAAACATCTCTACCCTCCTTCCTTGTCAATGCTGGCTCATGGGGGAATGGGACTTCTACGTACACATACTGAGGATGGAACACTGGGAGTGCATGGAATATTGCTGCAAGGATGGAGGATTTGAGTCTGGGAGCTGCAGTGGAGGCACACGGACTTACAGGGAAAGCTGCTTCCAGAGGGGAGAGTGCTCTGCTGGGGTGACTTCTCTTGGGGATTCTATCACCACATTGTATCACGTTGCATTATGTTAGCCAGCCCTGGGGAAAGGCTGCTGGTGTTTTCAGCCTGGCTGCCAAAGTGACAGCTCCCAGCAGATGGAAGGGAAGGACTGGCCACTGCTGGGTCCCAGCTGGGTCCCAGCTCTCCTTGCCAAGGCTCTGCCTCCTCCTGTGCACGAGCAGCAGAGCCAGGGCTCAGGGCCTCCCTTGAACACCTCCTGTCCGGGAGACTTCTCAGTGTGAGTGAGGTTAAGCACCAGCAGAGGTGGGTCAGGGCACAAACTGGATGGGAGAATCTCAGCTGGAATTGAGGAGATGCTTCTGTGTGGCTTTAGGATAACATAGTTCTAGAGGGACCTTCCTGTGGTGGTGCAGTGTGAGAAATCCTGATTATCTTAAGGTGAGTCCTGGGCAGTTTGAGGCAGGTGTGCAGCTCTGTGTGTGACGAGAGGGATGACAAATGCTGCAGGTCCTTTCCTGCCTTGTGGGACTTCTCCCTGATGACATAACAGTAACTTCCAGGTTTCCTTAGTCCTGCCTGTGCTTTTCCCACTCCTTTGTCATGTGTAATAAACAGCAATGAGGTTTGGAGTGTGGAGTTTGCTTGTGGAGACAAGCCAGACACTTCTCTATATGGCTGATAAATGAGAGAATAGGCCAGAAATGTGCAAATATTCCTATATGCTGAACAATCCCCTAAAGCCAAAAGGAGTCAAGCACTTCATTCATTTCAATGTTCTTCTAAATACTGCTAAGTATGTTTCTCAGTCCTTTGTAATCTAAAGAACTGGGTAAATCTGGCCCAAAATCTCTATGTGGAGTATTTATTTCTAAACTACCTCTTACAAAGAGCTAAAAGGGGAAAAAAGCCCCACAGCTGTTTGCTGGAAAGCAAAGAGCACAGGAGCGTTCCTTTAAACTGAATTAGCATGCACAGACCCTGGGCTGCTGCTGCAGCTTTGCTGCTCCCAGGCCTCAGACTCTGCATCTGGTTTTTCATTTCCAATAGGCTGATGTGCTCTGACACTGCACCCCTCTGGGAAGCTGCTGACAGGCACTGTCAATATTTCCTTCCCAAAAAAACCCCAACAAATGCAGCCCTCTGAAGCGTTGCTTTTCGGAATCAAATTATGGAGCATGCAGCCTCCACCTGGAAAGAAGGTTCCCCATTCAACCCCTGCATTTCCTGCATCCCTGGAGTCCATTATTTTGTTGTCATTTCCTTCTGCTCTTCGGAAAAAAGAAAAGGAATGTGAACATTCCCTGTCATTTTTGGCAGCTGCTGGGCTGGCTTATACCGATGTCTACGGCAGGCTGTTGTGCTGTCAACTGGAAGTGCTCCAATATTCAGGAGTCAGGCACCCAAAACCTGGAGGTTGGCATGAAAGTCAGGAAAATTAAACACGGACATTTGGAGGACTGTTTCCTTCTACTTTGTTTATGTTGTTCTGCTGTTTCGCTCCTTCACTTTGACATTCTAACAGTTCTGCTTTCAAATTTTTCTATAAACTCAAAGGCCAGGAATTCTCCTTGAGAGTGAGAAAGATGCAGGTCTCAGACAGAAGCACTTGACTCCAGCAGTGCAGGCTTTGAGAAACACACTAAATGTCCCAAGACTGGTTATAAATCACAAGTGTTGGCAGCAGCTGAGGTGTGTTTTCCCTCAGGGAAGGTGGAATTCACACCGTTTTTTCCCATCTGGACAACTCTGTCCATTGAAAGAAAATGAGAAAGGCTACAAAGGACACATCCTGACTCCCACCCATGACTGGTGGCATCGCTCTGGCCAGCACTGTCCAGTGGCTGATTCCCTGACGGAATTCTCTGAGTTCCCATGACCCCAGGCAGGTGAACCAACCCCAAACACAACCCTTAGTAGCTCCACTTACTTTGGTTGGGTGTGCAAGGGTTGAATTCACGACTTTGAAAAGGGCCAGGGTGAATTTCTTGAGCTTGGGTGGTTCATACAGAATTTTAAGCAGTTCCTTGTTCAGCAGGAGCTGTTGCCCTTGGGGCAGCCTCGCTGGATGGGCAGTGCTGGATTATCCAACTCTGGGGCTGCTTTGCCCTCGAGCAGCGTCTGAGTGAGCTGCCCCAAGTCAGCCCTAGGAGGCTTTATAGGCTGGCGTTTGGGGGGATTGCAAAGGCCAGCCCCACTCCCTGGCCCTGCCCTGCCCTGCAGCAGCTCTGTGCTGGCTGCTGCAGCGTGGGGTCTGTGATCCCCCTGCACTCTCAGTGAAACCATCTGGCCCTGCTGATTTACTGCCCACGAGCTCCTCCGCTCGCTCTATAACTTCCTCCTGGGGGACCTGGCTATCTGCACAGGCCACGTTCTGATTTCCCCTGAACAGGGCTTCCAGAATAGAAATCTCTGCATTGTCCTCAAAGGAAGAGACAAGAAACACAATTAAGTTTCCTACAACTTCCTTTTAAAGGGACTGAGGGCTCATAATCCTTCCTTCTCACATCCTTCTTGCTGCTTTTTTAGGTGTCCTTTTGGCTTAAGAGAGTCTTTATTGTAAGTACATTTCTTCTCATGTTTCCTTACTAGCTACTCCAATTTCCTGTTTGAAACTCTAATGACACGGGTTATACTTTAAATGGCCACATATTAAGGGACAATTATCTTTGTCAAGGATGCTGAGAGAATTTTGTTCTTACTCTCTGAACTGTCCTGATTTCATTCTACCTCCCTTGAATGCCAGATCCAGAACCTCCTGCTGCAGTGTCCAGAGTCACTCAACAATTAATGGGATGGTTTTGAATTCCAGAGCACCCCCTGTTTCTTCATTCCCTTTCCTTTTAGATCCTTACTCATCAGGATCGAAAAAGACCTAAAGAAAAAAAAAGATCAGTCCTGTGGTTACTGCATCTTCAAGTTGTGCCCCTTGAAACAATTCTGCAACATCCCTGTGTTTTCTCCTACAATTTTTATTTCTATTAACTGGGATAAGTGAATACCCAGTGCCTGCACCAAACACAGGAACAACTAAGAACACAAAACCCTGCAGATTTCTCTTTGAGAAGAGCAACCAAGCACTGCCACACCAGCTCCAGCAGGAATTTCTGATGGAGCCAGGTCTGGATGCACCTGGAATGTCTGCATTGCCCAGCGGAGACCTCCCACCTCCCTCTGAATGAGCTAATCCTGACCTGTTAGAGAGGGAACTCCACCCAAGGTAATTACCTAATTACCTGGGACTAGGGTTAATTAACCTGGCCGGATGGCCACACATGACTCTGCTGCTTCTGGGCTCTCTGTGAACCCTGGGATGAGTGGATGGATGAGCTCCTGTGGGGCTGGCTGTGATATTTCTATTCAAATGTGCTCTGCCATCCCCCTTCATGTACCAGGACCTCATGAATGTTGAATTAATTAACTTTCACTGTGATTTCATGGCTGTTTAATGATCTCTTTGTTATGGGTGGAGAACTGAGGCACAGAGCAATTAGGGACTCTGTCAAGGTCACCCAGGAATTCTTTGGGAGAGCTGGAGATGGAAGGCAGCATTGCCTATCAGTGACTTCTCTTTGAAAGAGTTGTGGGCAAGTGCCTCAGCTGGGGAGCTGCATCCCAAGGATGAGTTGCTGCACCTTGTTTGGGGTCTGTGGGATGATCAACTCTGCAGAGCTGTGGGTTCATCCAGAGGCTTTTGGATAAACCCTCGCTGTGGCACCGCAGCTCTGTTCAAATGCAGGAGTGAGATTAAAGGTGAAGTTTAAGCCCAGAGCTCATCCCCAGGCAGGACAGAAAATAGAACCCAGTGAGGTCTCTGGGTTTTTCCCCAGCCTGGAGATGCTCTGTTGGCCAGAATGTCATTTCTGATTTTATTTGTGCTGTTCTCTCGTCCTTTCTCATTAACCCTTTGTCCCGTGCGGCTCCTCAGCCTGCACAGAGCTCTGCCCTGCAGCCACCGTGGCTGCGGGGGGAATTGTTCTGCCTCTCTGAACTGGAATCCCCAATATGTGGATCCTGCTCTTCTCTCCAGGCTCTCCTCTGGTCTTCCCTGCTTCTCGTTGTTTACATTTTAACTGTTTGGTGGCTCTCCTCTCTCACGACATCCAAGTCTCTGCCATCTCTGCCCTTGCTAACATCAAGTATTCCTCTTTCCCACTGTCCCGCCCTGCTCTGAAGATGGAGGTGGACCAGAGCCAGGAGCTGTGCTTGGCCAACAGTGTGTTTTGACAAGTTGAGGTTTATCTGCCAGCCTCCCCCTCACAGAGTGTGCCAAGGTGAACCTTTGGGAGCTGCTCCTTGAAGTGGTGCCTCCCCACTGCTCCCCAGCTCTCCCTTCCCGAGGCTGCTGCACAGCACTGGCTGCTGCCAGGCTGGGTGGTCTTGTCAGGGCTTTGGTAATGCCCTTTTCTGCCTCTCAGTAGGTTTGGGGAGCAGCTTCGCCTTATCTTCAAAGCGCTTTGTAGATGTGAACCGGTTCAGGTGCCAGCCTTCCCGGGCACATGGCACTGCAGCTGTGTAAAGGAAAGGAGAATGAGCTACAGAGTTACCCCAGAGTTGTTATTTGGGGTGAAACATGCCCTTTTGGAGGGTGTTTCCAACAGCCCCAGCGCAGGGTGCTTGAGCAGCTCTGCCCAGGCCGACTCCTTCCCAAGGTGTCCATGAGAGGCACTGCAGGGCAAGGAATGGGCACTGAGCTGGTGCCAGAGCTGCTCCAGGGGACAAACAGCAATCCCAGCCATTCTGCCTGGCTTTGGCTCTGCAACCCTTCCAACCCAGCCCCTTGCTCCTTCCTCCTGCCAGGCCTTCCACGACAGTTGAAATTCCCTTTCCCTGGCTCTTCCCAGTGGAAGCCCCACTCTGGAGCAGCACTGGGAAGCCCCACTCTCTTTGTGCAGCCTGGCCAACTCCACTTTGTCAGGAGGAGGGAGTCAAGCCTGGGTTATCACCTGCTTGTGGTCTCATCTATCACCTTGAACTGTGTTGCAGGATGAAATTACTCATCCAAGCCTAATGTTAAATTTAATCAAGTCTGGAGCAAAGAGGATTAATGGGCTGTGCAGCACAGGCACACGTCTGGCACGGTGGCTGTGACCCAGGCAAAGTTTGAGAAGCTCTCTGGCAATGATGAAGCCAATCACCAGGTGGGGAAGGCTGCAGGACTCCTGCATCCCCCTGCAGAAGTGCACTGGCTGTGGGACCACTCCTCCTGCTGCGTGGATGACACAGGTGGAGTCACCTGTGCTGTGTAAGATTTTCTCCAGAGGGGAGGAGTGTCTCTGCCGTCTGGGGAGTCTGGGTCCTCGTCTCTGCTCTGCTCAGTGCAATAGTCTGGAGCAGGCCCTGGGGCTTCAGTGTGGCTTCATCTCTCGTGCCAAAGAACTGGGAAAGGGATCATCCCAGGGTGCCCTTCAGCCTTAGAACCTGTGAGCATTCCTGGTCTGCAGGCGTGGGGAGCTGGCAGCCTTTCTGTGCCTGCTGTGTACCTCGGGGGTGTAAGCACCACAGATATTTAGCATCCCTAGAGTGGTCTGTGTACAAAGCACTTGACAGAAGCCAGGCCCCGGTGCCCAGGCCCGCATTAGCCCTGTTGGTGCCATGGGGACACTGAGGCACAGGGTGACTGTGGCTGCCAGGTGCTCTGGCTGTGCCCCCCCAGCCTCCCTCCCCCTCAAACCCTCAGATCACACTGCCTTATCACCTGATAATGGTTGTCAAAATCAACAGCCTCATAAAGCTTTTCATCATCTCAGCAGATGCTGTGAGGAACCCATTTATGAACTTCATGGGGGAAAAAACAAAAACAAAATGAAAACTCAACCTTCCCCTAACCTGCCACATAAAACCTCCCCAATAAATAAAGTTAACGGGTTTGAGGGGGTGGGTGGTTCATCCCCAAAGCAAACAGGGTATTTCTCTGCCTCTCTCGGGTTTGCTAAAAAAAGCAAATAAACCCCAGAGGAAGCACGTCATGGTGCAAACCAGAACCAGATGGTGCGGGCGAGAGCGTGGGAGGGGACAGGGGGTTTCTCTGAACAGAGTTTGCCTGTGAAGGAGGAAAATACAGAGAAAGGCAGTCAGCAGAGAGAACTCTTGTTTGGGTGACAGTTGGGGTTGCCCCAGCCCTGGCTGAGAGTCCTCCCTGGGGAGCATTGGGGGAAAGGGGAAAGTCTGTGATTGAAAGTGAGATTGTTGGGGCTGAGAGTGGAAAATAGAGCAGGGCAGGACTCCCCAGAATCAGCAGCAGCCTGCAAAACATCTCCCCGAGCTCCTTTCCTTTTCTGTTCCCCTGCCCCACACGACTGGGCTCCGTCAGGTGCTTCCTTCTCTCCCACTCGCTGCCTCTTCTCTGAGATTCCCAGAATTCCTTCATCACTTTGGTTTTCCCAAAAGGCATCAGGGACAGAAACTGCTAATAATACTTTGGGAACTGTCTTCGAGTGTTCCATTCTTCAATTATTAACCCTCCTTCTGCCTCAGGCAGGAGGGATGAGCATTGCCATTGCAGCTGGGGCACAAAGGAGTGAATTGCACAAAGGTTTGTGTCACCAGGGCCGGCAGCAGCCAGGTCCTGCCAGCTGGGCAACGCGTGCCACAAGCTGGGTGGGTTCGTGTGAGGCAGGAGGTGCACACAGGGCAGGGTGAGGGGAAAATGAGGAATAATGTGTGGGAGAATAATTGGGACAACTGAGTGAGCATAAGCAGGAAGGCTCCTGAATAAGACCCAGCTGGGCTGATTGATAGGAGCTGAAGAGGAACCGGTGTCTGAATGATGTGTGCAGGGGAGAGCCCCGTGTGACAGCGGATAACGAGCTGTGAAGAGGAGCTTTATGGGGTGCAGTGGGTGGAAATACTCGAGGGAGAAAGGATGGTGAGGTGGCAGAGTGGGATCTGCCAGAGCAGGGAGTGTGACTGGAGCTGTGCTCGGGCAAAAAGCAGAGTCACGGCTTGAGGATGAAGATGGGGATGAAGCTGGGGCACGCGTGTACAGTGGGGAGGAAGGTTTCGTTGAGGGGAGGGCGTGAGAGCAGGACTGGAAGGGTTGGTGCTGGAGGAGCCCTGTTGCTGGAGGGTTTGGCTGGTGCAGAGTGCTGGCAGCAGGGAGAGCCGCCCTGTCCCGTGGGCAGCAGGGCTGTGGCTTAAGGGAGGGGGGATTGCCCCGTGGGCACAGCAGAGTTCTGCATTTCCCACCCACGGAGCGTTTCAGGAAGGGAGCTGGCTGGCAGGAGGGAGGCTCGGGCAGATCTGCTTCACCAACCAGAATGACAAGGGAAGGGGAGAGGAAAAAACCCCAACGCACAAATCAAAATCTGCCTGTTTTTCCACCAGCAGAGATGTGGGTGTCAGCATTCCCCCCCAGACAGGGACTCCCAGATCATTAGTGTGTCTGTGGAGCAGAGCTGCTGGCCTCAGGCATGCAGGGATATTTTCAACAAATTAAAATGCAGATTTTTTTTCCCCAGTAAGTACTTGTGTTAGCTTCTGCTTCCCTTCCCAGCACACAGAGGCAGCTCCATCCCCTGAGCGTTCAGTGACTGCTGCTGCACTCCACTTGTGCACTGGGGAGTGGCAGGAGCTCAGGAGAGAGTGGGGCACAGGAGATGAGCACCAGCAGCACTGCCAGGATCTAAGAGCAGCATTACTTTGCTTCTCCTCTGGCTGCTTCTTGTTTCTCCTCCCTGTGCCTGTATTACCCATCTCTGAACTGGGGCCATTGACATGAGCTGCTTGTGGGGTTGATACTGAGGCAGAGTGTGGCTCCCAGCCTGTAATCCCTCAGAAATACAGATCCCGAGGGAAAATCCATCTCCAAATCCAGACTGAATGGCTTAGGCTAATTGCTGGCCACTATTAGCAAAAAGCACTGACAGGACGTGGTGTTCACAACTTGTTCCATAGGCATTACCTCGAATGAACTCTCATTTATTTAATGGATAAGTTGGATTTTCCTCTGTTTGAGTGTTTGGTATTGTTGGGAAGTATTTCTTGATACCCTGGCTAAATATTCCTCGGGCTAAGTCTCCCCACATTTGCACTGTCCCTGGTGGTGTGGGGAGAGCTGGCTGCCGGGTTGGGCCCCGTGTCCTGTCAGGGAGAAGGGTTTTTGTGTGGGTTCAGCTGGGACACAGCTGTGGGCTGGCACTGAGTGCTCTGAAATGAGGCTGGAATTAGGAGTCCCATCAGCCCCTCCCATCCCGCCCTCCTGGCACGGGGTGGGGCAGGCCAGAGGAGGGGAGCTGTAGAAGGCACTTCTGATGAAATCCCTCTCCCTTCCCTGCGTGGAAGCAATCCCATCCAAACAGAGATGCAGATGGTCTCACCCCTGGAGCCAAGGCCTGTGTCAAGAGCCTCAGAAATGTGAGACCTCACCACCAGTGAAGTTCAAACAGCCCTGAATCTCTGCTGTCAACGCTGAGGAGACTCCCCCACCCTCCTGTTCCTTTTGTTGTACTCGCGGATGCCTTTCTTGTTTCCTTTCTTTTTATTTTGTTTTGGTATGTTTCGTTTTCTGTCTTTAGGCTTCCTTAGGGGCAGAGAAAGACTGATGGGGAAACAGTCAGTCCTACTTGGATGGCTTTGCTGAAGGATGGAGATCCTCTTTCCAGATCCCATCTGGAGGGGGTTTTAGGTACATCCCTGTATTCCTCTGCCCCTCCCACTGCTCCATCTCTGCTGTGTCCTCAGCATGAGCTCTCTGGTGCCACGATGTCATCCTGGGAGGAATTCTGGAGCTTCAGCCCTTGGAGAGCCCCAGTTTCACCAGTCAGGCTGTGCAGAGGATGGGCAGAAGTCTCAACTGAACATAGCTGAGGAGCCCTCTCACTTTTCTCAGCTTCTCTGCTGTAATAAATGGCAGAGATCAAAATAAATTAGTAGATGTCAGGAAGAATCCAGAGCATTTGGACATGCAACAATTCCCTGAGTATTCAGAAAGAAAGAAAGGGAATTAATCAGATCAGAAAGCAACTATGAATCTAAGGGAAATAGAACTACGATAAAATTCCTGAGCATAAAATTCTGATAAAATTCTGGAGCAGCATGGAGTTTAATCATTCGGGATTTTGAAAAGCTTGTGTATGTTTTGAGACATTTTTATTCTTCCAGGCAGGTATTTTGAGATAAAAAGTAATAAGCTAATTAAAATGTACCCAAGCGTGGCTGTGAGTAATAAGATGAGAGTATGGACATAAAAAAATCCAAACAAACATACTTTAAATTCCTTCATCTAGCTCAGGGTGTGCAGTCATGTCCCAGCTCTGTGACTGCTGGTGATGTCAGTGGGAACACGGGATCTGGTGAACGCTTGGACATTCCATTCATCCATAGGTCAGACAGGACTGAGTCACTCTGCAAAGGCCAGTTTTGCTCATTTGGGGGACCTGGGTGAAGCAGTGCTGTCCTTCTCCAGCTGGAGCTTTCAGGCAGCATTCAGTGCAGCTGGAACAGGGAGATGAACACAGGGCTGGTCTGGGTCTTTGCTGGAGCTTTGAGTTCTCTTCCTGCAGCTCCAGATCCTGGAAAAGGATGGGAATGCATGGGAGCCAAAGGCTGGGCAGCACCACTCGCAGCAGCAGCATTAAGGGAATTAATGGGCTCTTTCACACTCAGGCCAAATGTCCAAGCCAGAGACAGAGAACTTTGTGCAGCAGCCCTGCAGGGAGGCGTGTGAGCTGTTCACACTCGGCTCCGCTGCTGCTGCTGCAGGGTGGGGGCACCCCGAGCCACCGAAGTGTTGTTTCCATTTCCTGCCGCAGTGCTGAGAACAGCCCTGGTGTTACTGCCTCCTCCCTCGCCCTTTCCAACGCCCTCTGCCCAGCCAGGGCTGCTTTTGGCACAGGCTGTGCTCCGAGGAGGCTCTGAGAGACCGAGCAGGGGTGCCCCCTTCGCCCCTTCCCACACACGGGCAGGCAGCGCTTGGTAAGCTCTGCTTGCTCTTGGAAAGAAGTGCCTGGTGCTCGAAGAGGTTCCAGTGAACACCCAGCGAGTGGGAGCTGATTTCCGTAGCACAGAGAAGCCCCAGGAACAGAGAGCTCTCCTCTCACTGGCACAGCGAGGGCTGGGCTCGGTCCTGCTGCAGGTTTGCTCAGTGTAGGTTGGTGCCTGGCCTGCTCCAAGGCTGCTGAACGTGCTTTAAGCCACCAATGCCTGAACTCAGACTGAACCTGTTAGAAAAAAGGTATTTTTCCAGTGTGGAGTGGCATGGGGACAAGTGAGAGACAGCAGAGAGCTGATGTCATTCCTGTGCTCTCCAGTGCAGAGGGGACTGCACCCAGCAGTGCTGGGAATTTCTGTCCCTTGGAAAACTCTGCCCCACCTCAACATCCGGTTTTCCCAATGTCTCTGCAAGTGCTAGGGTTTATCCCAAGTGCTTTTCCAGGCCAGCTGGCTGACTTGCACCTGCAGGTCAAGTGCTTTGCCCCATGCAGCAAGCAAGCACTTGGATCCCTGTCCCAGCACAGGAGATCAGGTGGAGGCACCTCTGCTGCCAGGGGTGAGACCCAAGGCTCAGGCTCTGGAGGTGTTTCCAGGATCCCAGACACTGCAGGGACTGTGGGGAAAGGCTCAGCTCTTTGCTAAATCTGATCTGATCTGGGGCTGAAAGCAGGAAGGTTTATTCTGTGAATGCACTGAAGGTGCGATCAGCCTGTTGTATCATTCCATTCCACCTGCCAAGGATATTTAATGCATAAACCTCATTTTGTGGGCAGGTAGGCTTGGATGAAGCCTAAGGAATTCCAGCTATTGCCGTTCCTCCTGCTGCAGCCCTTCCAGCATCCAGCAAGGGGAGCTGAGAACCTGCTCCCTTCCCTCTCCCATCACAGCTGCACGGGCTGGCCCCAGGTAGAGGCAGCTGCTCTGCTCAGCTCCCAGCTCCCCGAGGCTGATCCTGCTGCCTGTGCCGGGCTGGGATGGTGATGGAGAGCTCTGCTGGGAGCCCGCACGCCCTGGCTGATGTGCTAAACAGCTGGGGCGGGGCCCTGGTTCACAGCCACGCTTCAGGCTCTTGGTTCATATGAATTTGGGACCCTGTGGAAGGTTCTGTGGGAACAATTCTTCTCCTCAAGCCGTTTTTCCATACCCACTCTAGGTTCAGGTTTTGTGCTCCTCTCCCAAGGTTTGTATTGAGAACAGGATCTCTGTCAGGGAAGGGAAGTGGCAGTCCCCCAAGTTTTGGGCTCTCTGCAAGGTCTCAAAGCCATCTGAGTTGCCTCAGTGGTGCTGAGAAGGGAGGCAGATGCTGATAAGTTCTTATCTGAAAGTTTATAATCACTGGTTTCACAGTGGAGAAATACAGTTTCGTTCTTTTCTGCTTCCCTGTCAGGGAAAGGAAAGAGATGCTGTCGATGTGAGATGTGCGCATCAAGTGATTCCTGAACTAAGAGCAGTCTTGAGAACATAAGTAATAAATAGCTCCTTTTTGGAAAATAACACAGAAAACCCTTATGAGCAGCACCACAGCTTCCATCTTCCCTTGCTCTGGATGCCCTTTGGACGGGGAAGTTCAAGCACCACTTTTAACTTCCTGTGTTTGGTGTTCCTGGCGTTCAGCTTGGCCAGGCTGTTTGCCTCTGATCTTTCCCATCCATTTTAATAACTTCCCCTTGGGATCGGCCTTTGATACGATATATTCATGCCCACAGAATCCCCATGCAGGCAATGAGGCCAGTCTTTGAGATCTTTGCAGAAATTAAAATGTGAATCACTCGAGCTGTGCTGCACGCGCCGGGCCCTCCCTGGCAGTGCCAGGATGGCAGCGCTCCCATTTCCCTGCTTCCTCCGGTGGGTGAGGAGGCACCAGGAATGGGATGAGCAGGGAAGTTACACAGCTCAGTCACAAAGCTCCAGTGGCAGGCAGAGAAGGAGCCCCGGGCCCCCAGCTCCCCCTGGCCTGCCCGGGCAGCAGCTCTGATTTCCCCGGGGCTCCCGGGCTGGCGGATGCTGCCCATCATTCCCCTTTCCACCACACACACCGAGCTCCAGGGCAGCCTGGAAAGAATGCCATTCATTCATGCCAAACCCCGAGGGCAATGCCCCGAACTGGGGGGATTTGCTCCTCCTCTTCCTTTCCCTGCCTTCATGCTTTGATTTAAAATAATTTTTTTTTTTTTAAAAAAGAGGCTTTTCTGTCTTCCAAATGCAGAGGCACAGTGGAGGTTGGTCTCTGCGAGCCTTTGCTGGCCAGATCCTGTGGCTGTGGTGCTGGGAGTGCACATGTGCAGGGAGCAGTGGGCAGAGAGGGGACAGAGCTGCTGCCATAAGGCTTTTTCTTCCCACTTCTTGCCAACATAATCAAAATAACTCACTTACACCTAATAAAATAAAATGCAGAATCCAAAAGGCTTCCTTCCCTCCAGCGGTTTGTCTGGATCCCATTCCTTGAAGCTGAGCTGAGAATGCAAGAGGGGGCTTTATTTTGGTTTTGTTGTTAACTTCTCCAGAATGAAAAATACCAACAGTGGGGCAGAAGGTGCAGCTCATTTCTGACACAGATGGAAGTCGAGTGTTCCTAAAGCTGCTCCTTCATTGGGGCCAAAGTTAATCTCAGTGGTTTTCCTTTTCTGGCTTCTTTTCTCTCTCTCCCCCCCCTTTCTTTCTGTTTAATTTAGTCTCTGCTTACCGAGGGCAGGTGGGGTTTATCCCCTCTTTCTCTGCTCTAAATACACGTACGTGTGTGCTTTTCCAGTTAGTCCTGATGTGCCTTTCCCTTTGCTCCATTTTCCCAGCTGTAAATCTCCAGAGTGAATGTGGAAGCATCAGTCCTTTAGAATGTGCCAGGAATGGCCAGAGATGAGGGATCCAAAGGTGCTCAGAAATAAAAGAAGCATAAAGGTAAGGAATTCTCCGTGATGTGGTGGCAATCCTGTGTATTCATTAACTCTTTTGCATCTCCTGCATATGTAAATTTTGACTGTTCCTGTGGTCATTTAAAATGTAAAATTAATGACTTTTATGTTGGTGATACAAAGCTGGGCTCTTGGAGGCTCCGGATTGCAAAATGATCAACCGAGAGTGGGCATTTGTCTAAAAGAGTTCACAGAAACATCTTGATTTTTGACGTCATTTTAAGGGGAAAAGCAGTGAAACAAACAGCCCTGGGCTTCTCCATTTTAGGCCTCTCCTTGGACCAGGATCACCTTGTCACGGGGAATCAGGGAATCAGGGCATTCCAGGGACAGATGCAGCCCTGATGTGAACACAGCTGTGCCCACCCAGGAGCCCCCTGCCCACCGTGGCACTCGTGGCGTGGGGTGTGAGAGTGGGGCTGCAGAGGGGACAGCGTGTGGCCCTGCAAGCACCCAAACCCCTGGGCCAGGGCCCCCAGACAGCACCCTGGGCACAGGCAGGACTCGGGGAGGGCAAAAATCGGGGTGGAGGGTGCACTGAAGCTTCTTCAAGCCTTGCAGTAAATCTTCACCGTCACTGGCCCAAGAGCAGGAATTGAGAGGCAGGAACGTGACCGAGACTCAGCAGGTCCCTGCCGCAGCCTGTGGACACTGCTCCCAGTGCTGGGTCTTCAGCTACAGAACCTCCCTCTGTGGTTCATATTCACGGGCAGTTGGGGTTTTACTGCCATGCATGTTTAATAGCACCTAACAAATGACCGAATCCCACAGCTCGCACCGCGGCGATGAAAATGTGCACTCACCCAATGGCTCTTACCTCTGCTTCGGATTTGGCTGATGGCAGACAGGGGTTCTGTCCTTCAAACACATCAATGGGCTCTCCTGAAGCCATTGGGGGCTGTGCTTATGTTCTTTAAGGCACAGGTTGTCCACTTTTATTACTGGTTAAATCATGTCTTAGAAGATGTTGTTTCTGATTTGATCAGGTCTTACAGATTAAAAAAATACATATATATAGAAAAACCCGCTAAGGCTGATAGACAAAGGTAAGAAACAAAGGGCAATGATGCTGTACAATAGGAAGGTAAAGGAACAAGCTCCATGTGCCTGTCCTGTAACCCCCAATTATTCAAAGAGGCAGCTGCAAAGTAAGTGGGAAAATTAAGAGCACTGATCACTCACAAAACCCAGCTCTTTTTAGATCATTGTGGTATGAAACATCCTTGAGTGAAACTGAGTTCTCATTGAAACCTGTAATTTTCAAGTAATCACTGAGTTTTGAGTGTTGTCATGTTACCACCAGCAGTAACCAGCCTTTGGGGAGGAGGCAGCAGAGAGGTTCTATTAATAGGCAATCAAAAATATTTTCATCAATGGCGTGGTTAAAAGCTCAGTCAGCCCTCCTGAATCCCCATCTGCATCAGCAGAGTGTAGCAAAGAAGGGGAAAAGTCTGATGATAAAAAATGTGAGAGTCATAATGCAGTAATTTGCACGTTGGCATGGAAAAACATCAATGCTCAATTCTGCGTATTGAGCTACTATGTGTAAGTTACTATTAAAAACATAATTGCTCAGCTCAGGTGCTGGTGGCAAGAGATTTCCTGTGCGAAATCTGCCTCCAGCACAACTCAGTTCTCCTCACTGGTGTTTGACCAAGGACAAATTAAGCTGTTTATGTCTGGGAAGGAGTTTGGTGGAATCAGCCTATACCAAAGGAATATTGAAAAAGCAGGGCAAGGATATTCTCCCTCACAGCAAAACCTTTTGGTGCAGGATTCAGATTTGCACCAGTCAGATACCCAGGCAGCAGCACTGATTCTTTCTGCAGGCACCATCTCCACGTAGCATTGAACCACCAGCTCGATGTTGGGTATTGGAACACGCAGTAATTGTCACCTGAGGCTGTTGCAGCAGCCACAGATCCATGGAGATGCACACAGCTCCTCAGCCAGCACCAACACCGGACAAAACCCGTCCTCTTTCTCATTAATTCACAGCCAGACTGTTAAACTTCTTGATCAGTTTTGTAGGAATAATACTACTGAGATATCAGCAAATCAGCCTGAAATATCAGGGAGGGATGAATTCCCTTGATGCCTTTCCCAACAGCGTGTTACCATCAGGGAGGGGCGATGCTGGCTTGGGATAAAAGGGAGAAGGGAGCGAGGGGAATGTGGCCCTTGGGGAAGCTCTCGCTCCCAAAATCTATTTCCAATCGACTTGTTTGCAGTGTGTGTCTCGAGCAGCACTGGGGAAGTTCAAATTTGGAGAAGTTTTGCTCCAGCCACGCCAGAGTTTTGCTGTTACTGAGGAGAACCAGACAGCTCCGGGCTGGGCTGGGCTGGGCCGGGCTGGGGAGGCTCCGTGCTGTCCCCGCTCTGTCCCCGCGCTGTCCCCATCACCCGCCTTTGATCCTCCCCAAAAGGCCGGGGTGCTGCCCCGGGATAAATAACCCCAGGATAAAATGCCGATTTTGTCAGCCAGTACCTGAGCAGACCCCGAATGATCCGGCTCTGTGAAGGATTGAGGTGTTCCTGGTGTTGGTCCTACTCCGTTAAGCTCGGTGTTAATTCCTTTGGAGGTGAAATGAGATGTCACCAAATATTTTCTTTGGGTTTGGCTCTCTTTTCGTTAATGTTGCTTTATGTAAAACTGATGTAAGCAAGAAAAGAATTAGACTTTTTATTTAATTATTTTATGAATTTTTTACGTTATTATGGAATTATGCAGCAAACGTAACTGCGACTGGGATATCTCAAAAGAATGTCTTAAACTTTGTTTTAATGCAATCTTTTATTTCTGCATTCTTTTCAGGGGGAGCAGGAGATAATGTCTGGAAGGGCTGGAATGTCCTTCTTAATGTTAGTTCTCTGTGTCAAGCAGGATAAAACTCCGACTAATCCTGCCATAAATTTAGGCATTCCCAATCCTTCAGTATTCCCACTTTTCTTTAGGCATTAGGCATGTTATCAGTCCTGTGCCAAAAAAAAAAAAAAAAAGAAAATTAAAAAAAAATTTGGGACTGTAAGCAGCTATAAAAAATGAAAAATAAGCACGAGCTGCCTGGGATTGCTCAAGTTCAGATGGTTTTTAAAGCTCTCCCCTAACCTGGCCCGGCAGTCCCTCAGCAGAGGGAAATGTGTATTGGGGAGAGACTCTGGGAGATGTTAGGAAAGCCATTCCTCTCCAAAATAATCTGGGACAAGGAAGCAGAAACTGTGATCAGAATCTCCTACAGGGCAAGAGTTTGAGAAATGAGAGGTTGGGGAAATGAGAGGTTGGGGCTCTGCTCAGTGAGACAGGACCAGCAGGGACCAACTGAGAACAGCCCCTGAGTGTGTGTCTGGCACCAGTGGTGTAAGAAAAAGGCAAATATTTCTACTCTGGCCTTACTTGGTAGAATTCCTTGGGTCATCCACGGAGCAAGGTGGTAAGCAGCTGTAGAATTATGGAATAAGGTGTACCTGGAACCCACAACTCCATTTTACAGGAAGGAGCCCCTACCAGAGGGGGCTTCCAGTTTCCTGGAGAGCCTTCCTTTGAGAGCTTCCTTGGGACTGAAACCCCAGGGCTGTGTTTGTAGCACCTGTTGGAGGCTGTGTGTGAGATGGAAAAAGTTTTTAATGTGCAGCAAACCCAGAAATGTTCCCTCCGTGTGTGCATGAGATACTGTGATTAAAAGTGCTCCCAGAGAGAGAGAAAAATAAAAACAACAGCCCAGAAACTCCCTAACAGAAGATATTTATGTCCTGAGCTGGAAAACGAGCCAAGTTCCCCAAAGGAACAGCAGCACCAGAATTTAGCTGCTGGAACCCAAAGACACATTGTTCTGATTGAATAATTAATGTGGCGTTAATTGAGGATTTTACTGGAGTGAAACAGGATAAAAGAACCCTGGCAGTGTGGACACTGAGTCCCTTCTGCTCCCCTGGGAGCCTCCCTTCCCTTTCCCCCCACAATGGGTGTGGGGGTGACGCTTCTGCCGTTCTGTTCCCAACACAAGGAGGCAGGGAAGGAGGGCATGGAAGCCCCTGGGGATGGGACGGGGACAGCGGAGCTTTCCTGCTTCCCTCTCCTGGGCTGCTCTGACAGGGATTTTCCATGTGTGCTCCGACCTGGGAATCACTGAGCTGCACAAATGCCTCCAAAAGGCAGCAGAACAGGCACGGGGAGAAGCTGGCTCTGTGTTATCTCCCACAAAGTAAATCACGACAGGGGTTTATGGCTTGTAACTCAGTGCTTCAGGAACTGAGTCACACACAATGGATCCAGAACAAAATGGCTTTTAAGCCCTTGGAGTGTGTGCTATGTGAATAAATATTCCCCAGGTTCGTTGGGGGAAAATGGCCACATTTGGTGCCAGGGGTGTTGGTTACCAGAGAATGGGATGATCAGAGAGCCTCTCACGTTAGGGCACGGCTGCTGGGTTTAGATCCTTTGAAGAAAGGCCGGAGTGGCCTTCATCAATCCTTTGCCCACTTTCCAACCCACTCACCACTCTCCCGCCTCTCAGGTGGAGCTTTTTATTTAAGTTTTGCCTTTATTATTCCAAGGAGTGAAATCTCCTGCCTGGAGCACGAGGAACTTGCAAAGCAAAGCTGTTCTGCATTGCTGATGCTAGCTGGGATCATAAAGAAGTGAGGTTTGCAACACTTCTTTCTCACTTGGGATTCAGTTTTTTGCAAATGGAATGCTGGAACGTTGGGTCCTTTCCTCTCCAAGTGAGTGGGGTGACATACAAGATTCCTAAGCTTGCAGTAGGTGCTTTTTTGCCGCCTCTAAGTCCACGCAACTACATCTTTAGCCCTGAAAAACCTCATAGGGTGTCATCTCCGGTGTCTTTAGAACACTTTGTCTCCAGAGCTCTCTCAAGTCTCCACACTCACAGACCCCTTAAACCTGGACGGACTCACCCCCATCCCAGAATATCCACTTCAGAAAACGAATTGATCCAGGCACATCCAGGAGCCCGCTGTGCTCCCACCTTGTGCTTCTCGTGGCTGGGCAGGAGCTGGGGAGTGGGGAGGTGCTCCTGCTGTCCCCGTGGCTGCGGTTCGGGGTCTGGCAGGACACAGGGCACATTCCAAGCATGGAAAGGGACTCTGGCTGATGCCACACAGCCAGTTAATGCACCATCTAAAAACTACTTTTATACCCTGAAGAGATTAGTGCCTGTCATTTGGGCTTTTACTTTAGAGTCTAATAGCTGGAGATTCAATCCCTTATTCAGAGAAGTAATTATTGCTCACATAAATAGGTCTGGTGGAGTCAGTGAGCTGAGCTCCCCGAGGGGAGGGACAGTCACTTTTACCAGTCCAAGTCTCCACAGTGTTGTGCAATGTCTGTAGTACTTGGTGCCTATAGGAATGGTGGAATATATCCCACTTTTTCCGTGGAAATGTGTGGAAACATTCAGGTTTGGGTGCTGAGTAGGGACCTGGCTATTCCAGGGCTCCAGCTACCTGGGATTTATCCATCTGCAGCAGCCCCTGGCCAGTGCTGGCTGGATGGCAGGACATGGATCTTCCTGGAATTTATATTGTGCACTGCTCTGGGGCTGGGAGCTGAGTGCCCAGATCCCACAGGGAGCTGCCACCAGAGCACCTGACAGGGTTTGACGAGGGAGGCTGGAGCTGGAGTTTTTCCCACTGAATAGAAACATGCAATAGCATCATTTTTAACTGCTAAATACATTCGGTGTGGTTTCTGTGGCCTGAAACAAGGCAGCTTTGCAGGAATTTCTAATGGGTTGTTTCTCTCCTGCCTACACCAGCTGGAGCTGGGTCTGAGGGCTGTTCTTGGCCATTGTTGCTGAAGAAGAGAAGTTAAGAAAAAAGAATAAAAATCCCCAAAAACCCTGGACCTGAGGGATGTCATTTCTGTGCAATCCCACTGCAGCCAGAAGGCCCTGCCCAGATCAGAACCTCAGCACCCTGAGCTCTTCCTCTGCTCTGACCCCGAAATGCTTGGGATTGGCTTTTCATTTCTGGGTTTGGTTTTGTTTGTTACCACTTAAGATAACGACTGGTGTGATTCTGCTCACAGCTTCTGTAGGAATGGAGCTGTGCCAGTGCTGGTAATTTTGGGAGATCATTTGGCAGTGTGTGCCCAACCCCTGGACGGTTTGCCTTTCAGAAACACAGAAAGGAGGAGAAAAGATTTGGTCCAGTGATACAGTCCCAAACTGTTCATTGTATGACCTCAGGCAGCTCATTTAATTTGTCTGTGCCACAGTTTATCTCTCAGAGAAAATAGGGGGAAGCTACAAACACCTATTTATCTCTTGCAATAGGCTGGGAAATCTAATAAACGCCAGCAGTAAGCTTTTGATCCTGTAAAATAACAGAGAATGGCAGAAGACAGCATTATTTACAAATTCGTGTTTCCCTTTCCAGGTAATTGGCACTGTTATGGAGCTATTTGGGATTAAGCTGGTGCTCAATAGTTTACTGGAGCAGAGTTAAACAGAGTCTGGATCCTGGCACGTGGGAGGTTGTAATGGGACTCCAGTGTGGAGCTTCTCTTTATTTCTTTAGGCAGTTTAAGTCTTGTTGGGCACAAAGCCCAGCCAGGTCACCTCACAGAGGATCAGTTACCTGCAGAGAACCCGGCTCTCCACAGCCCCACCCATCTCCTCTGCTTTAGGACCACAGGAACAGCCCTGGCCTTGGCCTTTGTGCATCCTCTGCCTCTCTGCAGGTGATTCCGTGGTTTGGGCTCAGTCAGAGCCAAAGAGAAGGACATCGATTGTCCTGTGGTTTGATATGAAAACTGGTCCATAGACAAAATAAATCACAGCCCCAGCTGGAGCTGGAGCTGTGGAAGAAAGCAGCACTGGGAAATGAGCCTTGGTTAGGGAGATTTACTGAAATGAATCATTTAGCCACTCCAATTTATATTATCTGTGGGTGCTTACTGGTGTCTGTACCTCGGTGTTTATTAGGAAGGTGGATCTCTAATGGTCACAGAGTGCCCACAACGAGCTTTAGGGAAGAAATGAATGTAAATGACAAGGAAAGGATTTAATTCCCTATTGACAAAGTGAAAATAAATCAAAAAAAAAAAAAAAAAAGAAAGAACACAGACAAACATTCAAGGAGCAGAATCCTGTCAGCTGGACTGGAGGCACACACAGGGACACACCTGGCTCCCAAGGTTTTCCCAAGACTGCTCTGCCATTCCCATAGAACATCAAATGGATGACAAGAGCAGATTCCAGAGTCAGGCTCCTTCTCGAGGTCCCCCAGCCCTTACGGGGGACCAGGGACACAGGCACGCCCAGGAGAAACGGGAAGAATTGTGCTGTATGGAGGGGGAGGATTTAATTCAGACTTTGAAACACCTAAAAGGGGATTAATACTTAAAAAATTAATAATATTAAAATCTCCTGCCCGCAGGAAAATCCTTTGGCTCCGTGCAGGAGAGAGGAGCCTGGGAACTGAGAGCAAACTGTAACCCAGTGAATTAGGCTTAACTATAGCAAAAACAGCACTTGTGTAAATGAGGCCCCCGAGGGCCCATAACGGAGCAGTAAAATGTTACAGGAGGGAAGTCAGTCAGGGCCATAAACCTGGGGAGGCAGGAGTGGGGAGCCAGGAGCTGAGGCATAAACGAGGCGAGATTAAAGCATGACAGATGAGGGCTGAGAAGGATGCAGGAATCCTCCCCAGCCTGAGCATTCTGATTGCTGTGGCCTTGGGACAGGTTTGTTCCTCTGCCACTGCCAGGGACCAGAACATCACTGAGACACCCACTGAGGGCCCGAGAGGACAGGAGAGGAATGAGCAATGGATGGTAAATAAATAAGGAAATACAATCAAATCAACATTGAGTGTATTTGATTTAGGAGGGCACCAATGAATAGGGAAGGGGAGGAAAGGGGCAGGGTGAGAGTTGCTGTTGGGTAGGACTGTGGCTTGAGTGAGATATAGTGCAAGCCCTAAATTATCATCATCATTATTTTTTGGCTGGGCTGTGCTGTGACATCAATACCAATTTACACTCCGGGTGAGTAGCACTTACTACCTTCTTGTCTTCATAAATTGTGCATTGTCCTTATTTATTTGCTTCCCTGTCCCTTCCTCTCTTCCTGCATTGCCTCTCTCCTTCTTTGTAAGCGTGATGGGGATGGAGCATCCTTGCTCTGCCCTTGATGAGTCTGACATTTAACCCCAGCTCCAGTCCCTTGTGAGCCAGGATGGGAGTGCTCAGCTTGTTCTCCTTCCTGTGAGGGGATGGGGTGTACAGGATGTGGGCATTGCTCGACAGACCTGTTAGCAGCAGAATTATTCTCTATTTTCCAGCCTGGAAGCTGAGCTTTGTGAGTGCTCCTCATCTTTGTATGGAGGAGGGTGGGACAGCAACAAGGGACAGAGAATGCCCTGGTGTTCACTGGGGGTTTATGCTACACCAGTGGATTTTACACTGCGAGAGCTGCCTTCTGCACGTTCTACTGTCCTGGCTTTGTGACTGACTCAGTAATTAAATGAATGAGGCAAAGTCCATTTGGAAGTGGAGGTGTGCCAACTTTCTCTTCCAGTTTCATTTGAAACTCTGATAGAAATTAAACTGGAAAAAGCCTGGTTCAAAATGTGAATTCTTTTTCAGTCGCTTAAAATCACACCTTAAATTGATGTGGTATCCCTCAACATATGGGGTAACTCTTAATCTGCCCAGAAACTGAATTCGGCTGTCAGAGGGGCAGATGGTGAAGCTGAAACTGAGGGTTCTCAGAATTACCTGTTTGGGATGTGGCAGTGGGGAGCTCCTGGCTGTGGCAGGATAAAGCTGGTACCAGCTGGGTTATTTTTGGAGCACGGTGTCCACGTTCATCACCCAAAGCTGTTCTGCTGCAACAAAACCCAGGGAACAGGGGGGGTAACAGCCCCCCGTTTCCTTGGGAGGGGGTTTATCCCTGTGGAAGCACCACTGTTGCATATAAGGGTGCAGAAAATACAAAACTCAGAGTGGAAAACTCAAGAGAGGGAGTGGATTTGGGAGGCCAAATTCGTCTGGGAGTGCCGGAGTCTCTGCGTGTTGTTTCCTTTGGCACACAGGTCTGGGCAGCGCCACTGGCAGGGGAAGGACAGAGACTTCTCCTTTGCTAAAGAATTACACATTTCATCCCTCAAAACCTGTCTGCTGTTTGCAGCATTAACTCCAGCTCACAATCATATTCTGCACCTGCTGGAATGTCTGTTACTGCATACAAGAAATACAAGGTTTCCTCCTGATTCCTCTATGATCACTTCACGCTCTGATGCTTCGCAGCCCACAGAACACAAAGTTGGGAATTTGCTTTATTTTGAGAAGCTGTTTTGCTGAAAAAAAATGCCAGTTTCAGGTAACATCCAAAGAACCTTGGTGCTGGTGCCTGCCTAGAGGAAACAGGCAGCAGAGGGATACACTGGGAACAGAAAACACCCTCTGACCTTCTTTAGGGGTAGTAGATTTAATAATCCCTAATGGAATTACTGGTGAGGAATCTACATGCTCATCTCTTTCCTGTAAAGGCTTTCCCCCCTCTCATTTCTAAGCTGCTTCCCTGTGCAGTGAATCCTTGTGCAGCCCCCCTTCCCAGGAAAGCAGCCCTGGGGGAGCCCCTCTGTAGGGCCGTGCCCCAGCACAATCCCTAACGGCACCGTGGGTTGGAATACGCTTAACCCCGTACAGGAGCACTGGGAAGGAGATGCATGCAAGGAACTTCTTTTTTCCTGCTTCTCTGTGCAGGGGCAGGGAGGAGGCAGCAGCTCTGGAGCTCCTCTCACACCCCGGGTGTGCCGTGGGAATCCAGGCCAGGCTAGAACAGAGCCTTGCCCCAGGCTCTGTGCCTGGGGGAGCAGCTGCCAGAGTCCTCCTCCAGCTTCCCCACCGGCCCCACAGCAGCAGAGATTTGCAACTGCAGCTTTTCCTACAGTTGTAATAATGCAAATTAATTGTCAGGATGCAGCACAAAAAAGCTGAATCGCCTGCCAAAGCAATAGAGCAGTTCCTTCATTTCCATTTTCTGCTGCACAAAGGTGGAGGAGGAATTCAAATCCCGGGGAGCTCTCGCTCCTCTCGGGCTGCAGCCGAGTGAAATATTCCTTCAGCTCCACTGCTGCTCTGGGTTTGTTTGATCAAGAAGCAGGAGATGTGGCCCTCCCCAGTGCCCCGTGCAGAATAACAGGCCTTTCTTAAACACTGCTTTAGTAAATATTCTGGGTAAATACTGGGGAAAAACTGCTCTGCGAGGATTTCCTGCAGGGAATTTTCTGGGGTTTGTTTGGTGGCAAAGGAACCTTCCCATAGACAGTGACATTTCAGTTCTTATTGATGCCATGATCTTGGACAAATAGGAAAGAGTAACTTGGTGCTTTGGTGGACAGTAGGTACCAAAAGACATCAAAATGGCAGCATTAACTTTGAAGTTTGGATTTTCCAAAAACGAATGTTCAGCAGATGAAATCTGTGATCAGTTCACTGGGCTAAAGGACTGCACCCCAAGTGGGACCACTCTTTCCCAAGGTTGCTCCACTTGCTGAAAGGAGAGACACGGCCAGAGGACACCCAGGGTTGAGCCCAGTGTCACTGCAAAGCTTCTTGGGGGGGAGCTGGGAGGGATGGACCTGACTGAGAGCTGAGCAATTCATCCTTCCAGGGATAAACAGGGGAGAAATTGAATCATGGAACATCTGCTCAGTGCCAAGGCCTGTCTCTGTGGAAGGTCTTGCCAGGCGTGGAGAATCATCTAGGAGGGATGGGACTCTGATAGTGATTTCATCCTTTTCCCATAGCACCAGTCCCTGGAGCGTGGCACTTGATAATTCAGAAGACTTTTCCTAACAGCTATGACTGTTCGTCCAGGGGCCGAAATAGAAATGTGAAAAGCTCAGGGTGGAAACCATTAGTTGCTAAAGTAGTTAGAAAATCAGTAATATTGATAAGCAAAATGCTGATAATGGTGCACTGCCCTCTTTGAGCCACCGTGCACCCTGCTCCAGCCCGGGACGGTGTCCCCGAGGGTGGGCTCGGTCCCCGCGGGACTCTGCCCGGTTCCCGTGTCCCCGCACCCGCGGTGATGCCCGGCTCGGGGCCGGCCGGGTCTCGGCAGGGCTGTGTTTTTCCAGGCTGCGGCCCCTCCGCCGCCCGGGGCCGCCCGGGGAGCGCGGGCGGCGGAGCGGAGCGGGCGGGCCGCGCCCGCAGCCCCGGGGAGGCAGCGCCGGGGCCGCCGCGTTAATTGAGCCGTGGCGGCGGCTCTGCGGCGTCCCGGCTCCGACCGCGGCGGCGGCGGCAGCGCCCCGGGGGACCGAGCGGCGCCAGCCCGGGCCGGCCCCCGGCGGAGCCCCCGGGGCTGCGCCAGCCCGCCCGCTCCGCATCCCGCCGGGATGGCTCCGGGATGGCTCCGGGATGCTGCCCCCGGCTCCGGGATGCTGCCCCGGCTCCGGGATGCTGCCCAGGCAGGGGGGGGGGGGGAAACGGGGGGAGCCCCCCAGTGCTGCTCGTGCCGGAGATACCGGCGGGAGGCAGGAAAACTCTCCCCTAATTGCCATTCCCATTGTGAAAGTAATTCTGCACAATGAAGCGTTCCCAGAGATGGCGCTAGGATTAGGGGAAAACCTCTCCCTCGCTGTTTTGATTTCAGAGAGGAGATAATCGGATTACTCACAAAGTCCCTCTGATGCAGAGCCGTACACGGGAAGTACAATACGGTATTGTTTTGTCTCCCCGTGGATTCCCACACCCTACCGAAGACGCACCTGGAAATGTTCTGCGTCTGTAGCACGGATTTTTTGGTTATTTTCCCCCTCTTTTTTGGCGTGTAGTCACCACAGAGATTAAAAGAGAACCTTTACACCAGGGGGTGGCAGGGCTGCAGGAAGGGCTTCGTGAAAGTGTTTAGAAATGGGGGGAACAGTTCCCCTTCCAGAAACACTGGAGTCAAGTATCAAATGTAAGGAGTGGGATGGAGGGATTGGGAGGGCATGGAATTGTCGACAAATCCTGCCCGTGCCACAATTCCAACTTACTCTGCAGAAACCATGGCCCTGGCAGGTGCTGATGGCAGCAAAACAAATGTGGAATAGGTTGTGATAAAGGGAGTTCTCCTGGGAAGTGGAAAAAGCAGCGATAAATATCTTGAAACTGTTGGATCACAGGAAGAGTGAAGATGTGTGTTTGTTGGAGCACTTGGGGACTGTCCTCCAATGCATCAAATGTTTCATCTGGGGGCCTGATGAAAGCCTAAGATTTCAGTTAAATTTGGGGTTTTTTTTCCTTTTCAGTATTTTTCTCTCCAAAGAGAGACATTTACCATCCCAAGGAGTTACAATAAATTTTGTGTGATTTTGGGTCCCTGTGTCCTGAGGAGACAATTAACCTTTGTTCTAAATGCAGTGAAGGAGAGCCCTGATTTCGGTTCCCCTCTCAGCTGATTTGGGTTTGAACTTGGTGGCTCCATTTCATCCTCATTCCTGGATCTTTCTGCTGCCAGGCACCTTCCTGCTCAATCTTTTTTTTCAGTATCTGCTTCCAGTCGTGATCTCCATCCTGGACATGAGGTGTTTGTAAATCCCCTTGGAACGGGGGAGCGTTCCTTGTGACACCTCAGCATTCCTTGTGCCCTGAGCATTCATGTGGTTCCGCTTCAGGGGTCTGGGAGGGAGAGCCCTGGGCTTTGGCTGTGACCAGAGAGTGACTGGAGTTGCAGTGGAGTGTCCGGACAGAACGAGGGAATGTGGATCCAGCACTGGGAATGGCGCTGCATGGAGAGGCTCCCTCAGCTTCCTCTTTCAAGGCAGAGAAGGCAAAGCTGCACCTCCTGCTTCGTTCTCTGGAGAGCTCCTGGCCTGCACAGCCCTCAGCAAGTTCATCTGCAGCTGCAGATGTGCTCTGTCGCCCGAGCCTGTCGGTGCTTCCCTGGAAGGAAAGCAGCTGTTGGTGCAGATGTTCCCAGGGCACACTGGAAGGGACATTGAATGGAGGGGACCGTGAGGCTGACACATGGCAAGGATTTTGGGGTGGTTTCTGTGCACGCTGCTGTGCCTCACAAGGCAATCAGCATCGTGGAAGAGCATTTCAGGGCTGTGTGTCAGAGGAACAAGAAGGGTGTTTTGATGGCCAGGACTCAAACTTCTTAATCTTCCACTGGAGCTACAACCATCTTGTGTAGGGCCTGACACCGTGCCAGGACTTTCCTCCTCCTCTTTCCAGGATGGTCTGAATTCCAGCCTCTTTTTATCCTCACGCTGAGATCCACACATGCAATTTGCTTCCAAACAGCTCCGTGACAGGAGCTGGCAGGGTGCTGGAGCTGTCATTCCCTGACTCTGGCTGTTGTCAAAGAATGGGGTTTTCACCAAAAACCTCACTGGCAAATGGCACAGGACCTGCCTGTCGCCAGCAGTGGCTGCACAAGAGCCACAGCCCAGCTCAGGTGGGGACACTGGGAGGGAGGAAAGCAGGAGGGAGCTGCTGTAATTAAAGATGGAAAAGCCGTCTTTGCTGCCGTTCCCGTGCAGCATAAAATAAAGAGTGAGGCTGAGGGGTTGGCTCCTGGCGATCCGGCTGTGGCAGCATGAAAAATGAGGAGGAGTGCGATAAGAAACTAATAATTTATGTTCCAAGCACAGACTCACACCAGTGTGGAGGGAAATTCATGCCAATAACTCCTACTAACTCAGAAAGGCACGCAATCTTTTATTGCACAAATTATTAACGACCAGAAAATAAATGACTCTGTAATCAGATTGGTGCTGCCGGCGCTTTTCGCTTCTCCTTTTATTTGTGTAAATTCTGCAGCCAGTCCCCTCCTGAAGCTGAGGCAATGGGAGCTTGCACTGGCCCAGTGCCCTGCCTGACAACAGAACAGATTAAACAAGGATGAAACAGGAACGTCCTGGTATCTTGCTGCCTGTCAGAGATGGGTTTGCTCCACAAACATTTGTGGCCCCTTCAGCAGCAGCAGCTCTGTAGGTACACAGGGCTCCCTGCTCTGGGTCTCCAGTGCACAATGACTGGAACAGCCAAGCAGCAGCACAAGTAACAGCTCCCAGTGCCTCCTCCTGGCCCTGGCCCTTTTCAGGCTCCTTTCTTCACATCCTTCCTTTGTCCTTGGGCTGCTGCTGTTGCATTCCATGCACTCCTGCTCTGGTTTTTCAGTAGTTGTGCTCAATATTCAGAAGTGCTGAGCACCTTCAGTAGTTGTGCTCAATATTCAGAAGTGCTGAGCACCTTCAGCAGTTACCTGAGTCTGCTGGAATTGGGGATCCTCAGGCCAAGGGGAATTTGGCCCTTGTACTTGCATGGGGAAGGGAGCACGAGGAGTTGCTTTATTGAGACAGAGTCCACATGGAAACGAAGCACAGAACACTTTCCTACCACCACACTGCATCCTGTGATCTCTTTTGAGTTCAAATCTTTATTAGGATGATGAAGAAAAGAGCCACTGATGAAGAATGAAACATCCTGAAGAGAAAAGCCCTGTTTGGCAGCCCCAGCCTGTGATCTGAACAACGAGGCTGCTTGGCCCTGCATCCAGGGGCCCTGGGAGATCCCTGGCTCCAATTCCCACAGGTTTGCTCTGGTCCAGGGGCCCTGTGCAAGTCCAGGGGACCTGGCTAAGGCCCATTTCAGCCCCGTGTTTAAGGTTTGCAGGGTGATGTTTCCTCAATAAACAGGAACATGAAGGCAAGGGAGTTCTCTGGATGGGATCAGAAGCTGCTGCCTTTACTCCAGGTAATTTTCGGCTGGCAGAGGAGACTTTTGAGAGGCTGAGACTTTTCTTCTCTCAGGTGGGGACACTCCCCTGCCCTGTTTTGATTATGTGAACCATATGATAAGGAAGAGAAGTGTTCCTATTGTTAATTCAGCCCATTCGTTATCAGTGGCACCATCTCCCTGATGGCTTCATCTGCACGGGGAGGAGGGGGAGAGCTGCTCTCCCTCGCTCCGTTTTTATGGTGAGGGGGTGTTGGTGAGGCTGCAATAATGAATAATGTGCAGATTGTTCCCGGGCCTGTGAGTGTTTTATTAAGGCAGGTTTTCTTAGACTGAATGCCCAATCACCACAGAACCATGAAACTCAAATTGCCTCACAGCTCTCTCATGAACATACTTTTAATCTCATTGACCTGTCGTTATACTACAACACATAAATTCAGATTTGGAGATCTTATGTCCAATCATAAATTGGGCTGGCAGACTTCCGATCAACAGAATAAAACTGTCTCCTGTGAGGGGGGTTTTTTATTCATCAGTGGTGTTCCAGGAGATGGGTTGGGGCTACAGTCAGCTTTTCTTAATAAACTATTCCTTAAAAAAATGGAAGGAAATAAGAAACCCATCATGAAATTCACAGAGAAGAAAAAAAAATAAGGTGATGTTTAAAGAACATTAACATTAGACATAAACCCAGAGTGTGGAAAGCTGGGAGTTAAGGGATGTTAACTCCTGCTAACATCACGGAGAAAGGGGAGGAAAGGAGCAGGGGTTGTGCAGTGCCATGCAGGCAGACAGCTTTGGCCATAACTCTCTGGTTTTGGGGCAGGCACGTTTGTTACAGCGTCAGAGAATTCCTTCCTCTTTCCTTGCGTCTGTTTGTTCTTTTACTTAAGTGAATAACCCAGAGGAAATCTGATTTCTCCCTCCCTCTTGTTCTGCTGTGTTTTATTTGCATTCAGCAGTGAACAAGGGATGTGGAATTTCAGTGGGTCAGCAGGCCAGAGGGAATTTGGGTGTGAAGGGAGACTTTGCCCTGCTGGTATCAGGTGTGGGTGCAGGAGGGTTTCCCTGAGTGACGGACGTTTACAACCTCTAAATGCTGCTCAGGATGTTCAGAGGGTGCAGCAAGGCCCTCTGTGAGTGCACAGGGGCAGTTCCTACTGTCCCCAGCAGAGATGTGACATCCGAAATGCTGAGCACTGCTGAGAGAGCTTCTGGTTATGCAGAGATGGGCACCCTCTCTGTCCTCTGCGTGGCTCCATGTGGGGCACACTGCTGCTGGAATCCCTCCCTAAAGACAAAGAACAGCTCAAATTCTGTATTCCTCCAACTGTGGAGACCTTTTCCCAACCTTTCCAGAAGAGTCTGTGGTGGAAGTGGCTCACTCAAGGAGTATCCGAGGCTGTTCAGTGCCCTGGAGTGCAGGGAGGTGAGAGCAGCTCTAGAACCAGGAGAGTTACTGTGTTAATACCTCAGGGCAGGCAGGGAGAGCCCTCTGCTCCTCCCTGGGGTGTTCTCTTGCTCTCAGAGAGGCCGAGCAGGACAGCAAACCCTGGGTTTGGGCAAAGGTGCAACTCCTGGCAGCTGCTTCCTTGGGGTGCAGCCCGGTGGCCGCAGGTGCCCCCGGCTGGGTTCCGCTGCCACCTCGTACCTGTGACAGCTCAGCAGCAGCCACTGGAGGAGATAAAAGCACTCTGGACTCCTTCCCCTGGGGTTTGCTGTCCTTACAGTCAGTTTTTGGCAGCCTCTGTTTCCCCGGCGCTGGGATAGATGGACCCCTAAACCGCACAGCCAATTACGGAGCAGAATTTATTGGACTTTATCCTGGAGCACGTTCCGTGCTGGGGGTGGGGGAGGAAGAGGCAGCTCTGGAAGGAAACCCATGGCAACTGGAAATGTAAGTGTGAGGATTAGAAGCCCCCATAAATATACCTGACTTTGCCATCTCTTTTAATTAAATGCAAGTCATGAAACACGGGCAGGGAGCGCGCTGGTGACAGGGTGCAGCAGAGCTCGGAGACTGCAGGAAGAGTAAGTGGGGACTGCCTGCCTGGCCTGGGGCTCAGAGCAGAGCCAGGAGGGTTAAAGCTACGGGGCTGATTTAGAGCAGGCCCTTCCCAGCCAGGCAAAGGGAACTCTGCACTCAGTTATTAATGTTTCCTGTTTTATCTTCTCATCTTCATGGCTTTAATTGTAAATTATCCAGCACGCTGCACTTCTCCACTGTGTTTCCTTCTCCCAGCCCAGGGAGGTGGTAAAAGAGAAACTGCTGATGCTAACAAGGAAGGGGGGGCCTAGGAAGGGTCTGTCCCCTCTGAGCCTTGCCTCGGGGCTCTGCAGCTCTGGATTGTGATGCTCTTTGGGCTTTTCGCTGTGATTCACTCCTTCCCCAAAACGATGGGCCAGAATTGGGCTGCTGTGAGCAGCGGTGCTCAGGTTCCCTCTAGGGCTGCTGTCTGAGAGCCCAGGATGAGGCACTGCGTTAATTCAGCCCTCCTGTAAACAGCTTCCTCCTTTCCCCCCTTCCATGGATTCAGGCATTTTCCCTTTCCCAGCTCTGGTTCTCCCCCAGTGCTCCTGCGGGGCTCCTGTGTGCAGGAAATAAAGCCCGTGGTTCAGCACTATCCATCTAATATCTTCTGACTGCCTTTAATCATAGCGTTATCCATTTAATTGGGAAGGCAGGCACACTTTGCATATTAATACAGCACAGCCTGCACCTCCTGAGCATTGCAGCCTTGGCTGGGATGTGTTTCACCATGGCTGGGAACCTGCTGGGGTCCTTCAGCAGCTCTGTCAATGAAATTCAATTCAAATTGACAACAACAACAAATTCCCCCTTCCAAAAAGTGCATTTGTATGGATTGTCCCCATTTAAAGAACTGCTCTGCAGCCAGTGCCACTGCGCCCCTGTCTGTTGTGTCCACAGCCTGCCTTAGATCCCAACGGGAAAAAGATCATCTTTCCTTGAGGAACTGCTGGGTGTGGAACACATTCCCCTTGTGTGACCCAGTCACCCATCCATCCATCCATCCATCCCTCCATCCATCCATCCATCCATCCATCCCTCCATCCATCCATCCATCCATCCCTCCATCCATCCATCCCTCCATCCATCCATCCATCCCTCCATCCATCCATCCATCCATCCATCCCTCCATCCATCCATCCATCCATCCATCCACCCACCCCTCCATCCATCCATCCATCCATCCATCCCTCCATCCATCCCTCCCTCCATCCATCCATCCATCCATCCATCCATCCATCCATCCCTCCATCCCTCCATCCCTCCATCCATCCCTCCATCCCTCCATCCATCCCTCTCCATCCTCCATCCCCCTCCATCCCTCCATCCATCCCCCATCCTCCATCCCTCCATCCATCCTCCATCCTCCATCCATCCCTCCTCCATCCTCCATCCTCCTCCATCCATCCATCCATCCATCCATCCTCCATCCCTCCATCCATCCATCCATCCATCCATCCATCCATCCATCCCTCCATCCATCCATCCATCATCATCCCTCCATACATCCATCCATCCATCCATCCATCCCTCCATCCTCCCATCCATCCATCCATCCATCCATCCATCCATCCATCCATCCATCCCTCCATCCATCCATCTCCATCCATCCCTCCATCCCTCCATCCATCCATCCATCTCCATCCTCCCTCCATCCCTCCCTCCATCCCTCCATCCATCCCTCCATCCTCCATCCTCCATCCATCCCTCCATCCCTCCATCCATCCCTCCATCCATCCCTCCCTCCATCCCATCCATCCATCCATCCATCCTCCCTCCATCCCTCCATCCATCCATCCATCCATCCATCCATCCATCCATCCATCCCTCCATCCATCCCTCCATCCATCCATCCCTCCATCCATCCATCCATCCATCCATCCATCCATCATCCATCCATCCATCCATCCATCCCTCCATCCATCCCTCCATCCCTGTGTCCATCCATCCACCCCTCCATCCATCCATCCATCCAAGAAAGACCAATTCTTTCTCTTCTTGGCCTCATCCTGGCACCTTGAGGGAAAGCAGTGGGTTTCCCTCAATGTCACCATGGCTTTCATGACTTGTTGGTCAGAATTGCTTTGGGACAGGCAGTTTGGGGTTGATTTGGAACAGGTCTCTGTAGCTCTTTGACTTTTAGGTCAAAAAAAAGCTTTTTAGGATCACACACACCTTGAGGCACCGTGGGCAGCTGTGGCTGATTGCTGTCACCAGGACACGATTGTGTGTCCTGTCCACAGGGACAGCACAGGTGCAGCTGTGTCACAGAATTTTGGAAGGGGGACAGTACATGGTGTTCTAGTTATAAAAATTAGTCAGATTTTTTCCATAGGTCTGAAAATACAGCTAAAAAAGACCGAAAGAGAGGCAGATCTGACATGCTGCAAAGATTTTCCTTCCTGATCTGTCACTGTTCCTGCAGTGTCAGGAATCCTCGTCATTCCTGTTTTTCTGGTCTAGTAAGAGCTATGTCATTGCATCTCTGGCTTGACCTACAGTTCCCTGCAGACTTCATAATTACAGCCTTCTTCAAAACAGACATCACTTGCCATGCCAGAAATTGTCACAGTGTGGAGAAGTAGATCAAAATCCATTAGGGAACAAGAGGCGGCCAGTTTAATTTCCACCTGAAATTTCAATTAAGCTTTTCAGGGTAGAATTAGTGTGTAAGCCAAGCCTAGACACGATGACTCCGGGGTTTGAATTTTAGAATTGCTCTGGTAGGGAGAAACAGAGTTTTCTCTCAAGCCTGTGGCACTGCTGCCGACAGCTGAGCGGGGCTGTGCATGGCCCTAAATATTTCAGAGATTGAAAGCCACAAATATGTAGAGGTTCTCCTCACATTAATGAGTCTGATGGGCTTAAAAGCCAGAGATCCCATTGGAAAAAAGTCAGAACAGATCCTTCAGGCACCGTTGCTTCAGCTGGAGACCCAGGGCTCTCTGTGGCTGTGGGCAGGCAGCGAACTGGTCCCTGGGGTCATTTTGCTGCACATGGAGCTGATGAATGTCTGGGTCTCTGAAGGATCCAGGAGGGTGTGCTGGGGCTCGGGGGATGGATTTGTGCATTGCTGGGCCCTTTTTGGACTTTGTGGCTAATAATTTGGAGAGACATTTCCTGCAGAGGAGCCGGGGCTCACCCAGTGCTGCTTTTCCCTGCCTGCTCTGCTTTGTGGGAAGGACAGGGACCAAAGCCCCTCCGAGCATCACTGCTGCTCCAGAGAGACCAAACGGGGCTTGTGCTGCTGCAAAGTGTCCAAACCAGTTCCAGAAGGATCCTGCCTGCTGGAACTGCTTGGCTGGCTCTGTTTTCTGTTATTTCTGAAGCACCAGACCTGGTTGTTACTGGAGGAAAGCCACAGAAACATGGAGAAGTTTCTCATTCTCAGTGGACTGAACAGAAAGAAGCATTGTAGAGTTTGGTAATTTTTTTTCATAGCTTACAGTAAGGCCATGAGTTGCCCGCCCAAAAGCACAAGAGGGATATTTTGAGTCCTATTTTTTTAATTTGTCAGAATGTCCCCAACTTCTGGCACCTGCAGGGGACATTTTCCCAATGTCTCCTTGTCAGTGTGTGTGTATAAAATCACATCAATGCGTATTCAATGTGCACATAGATCCATACGAACTCTGTGTGTCTGTGCATTTCACACACACTCAGGTCCCAGAGGCCACTTTTATTGCATTTATGTAGTGTCACCCTCATTTCTGATCTCACACTCACACTGGCACTCCCCTCTCCCTGGCTCTCCTCAGCCCTGGATCTATTTCCTTTTATTATCCTGGCAGGAGCCGAGCTTCATTAGGGGAGTGGAGTCTCTAACAAGGATGGGGAATGGCAACAACAAAAGGATGCAGCAATATAAAGTTATGTCAAAAAACCTTTACAAGAAAAACGGCTGACATTAGAAACAGGGGGCATTAAAAATTCAACAGGGTTGGGAGGGGGGGTAGGACTGGGAAGAGAGAAACAAATAAATACCCAGCCTTTAAACTAATAAATCCTTTTATTTGGGAAATGCATCAAACCCTGCATGCTATTAGAACTGGTTTTATTTCTATTACTGTTAATAACAATGATAAATACATTTTTTTTCTGGGGTCTCAGTGTGGGCTATCAGCATTTTAAATACACATTTAACCAGGGAGGCAATCTTCTCCTTGTGCTGTTTCTGTTGCTGGTGTTCAGTGCCTGGGAAGCCGTTTCCTCCTGCCCAAAATGGAGCTGCCTATCTCAGCCAGCAGACAATTTGGGATGTATCTTGACCAGTAGCCCAAATTTAGTCAGCTCTGCAAAGTTACACCAACCCACCCTCCCTGTTGCCTCTGGCTAATCAGATATCCTGGAATCTCGTGATCCCTGAGGTTTTCTGCTCAAGCTCTTGTGGAGAATCTGTTGCCCCAAACACACAAACCCCCCAAGTTGAGACTGATCTGCAGGCAGTGGATGAATCCATTTGTGCGAGGAGCTGAGCAGGCCAAATCTCGCTGTGAGGAGGAGGATGTGAAAGGGAACTTGGATTCCTGTGCTCTCCAAGCACTGGGGGATTGATTTCAGCTGCTCTTTGCATCCAGCCCTGAAGATCCCAAACCTGGATTTATTTCCCTCCCTCGCTGCACATTGACAAACACATCTGTACAGACGGAAACCAGAGCGCTAATCCAGGGCTGCAATCAGCAGAATTGGGAATTAGAACTTCCACTTCCATCCCCTGCCTCATTGGAGGGGTGTAGATGTGGCTGATAGGGAGCAAATGTCCCTGTTCCCATCACCTGAGTGAGACACAAGCGCCTGAGGCAGGCAGGACATGGAGGGGCTAAATTTGCAGCTTGGCAGAGGGGAAGCTCTGTGTGCAGCCCCAGGGTCTGGGGGGTTTCAGCTCCCACTGTGACTCAGTCTGGGACCCTGAGAGCGCTGAAATTCCTGGACATGGTTATTCCCTGCCTTTCCATGTGCAGCAGGGAGTGCAGGGAGTGCAGGGCAGGAAGGTGGTGCAGGCAGGCTGGGATCGATGTGTTGACAGCAACAGCCACCTCTTCTATCTGTGTTTGCACAGCCGTGTGTGTGTGTGTGTGTGCAGGCTCTCTCACACAATTCTCCTCTTAATATTATTCATCCTTATTACGTATCATTATTCTTTATTATGATTTATATGCCATGCCATGGCTTTATTATGATTTATACCCCCATCCCCAGAAGAGCTTATGGAAGGCATCACACAGCAAAGAGACAGCAGCCCTGTTCAGGGGAAGAAACATGGCTCTCTCCCCGAGCAGCAGCTCTAATGCTCCTTCCCAGCCATAAAGAGCCTCATTCCTGGGTTTCCACAAAAAGGATTTGGGTGGTGTTGTACCGAGTCCAGAAGTCAAGCTTCTATCCAAACTCATGATCCCCAATTCCTTTGTTGCTGTCCTTCCTTCTCCTGCTTCTTCTAGACCTGGATTTTCATCTTGCCTATTAAAAGGGATTAATTTCATGATTTCCCTTGAAGCAATCTTTGTTCTGTTTGGGGAGGAACTTCCTGGGCTGCTTTAGAGCAGCTGCACTCAGTGCAACTTTTGCAATCAGTCACAACTGAGGGACACTTCCAATGCTCAAAACAGAAGTGGGAGCTTTACATCTGGGTCCTTGTGTGTAAATAACAATGATCAAGTGCAAAATGCTGCCTGAGTTGCCAGTAATGTTTCAGTGTTTGCCTGGAGGAACCTCAGCCTGTAAGTGACAGGTTTTGAGCAAAAAGGTCCTGTTTTGGTAACAGGAGAACTCAGCTGGAAGAAGGAACCTGCTCTGCAGGTTAAGGGCAGAATCTTCAAAGAAATGTAAAGGAGGCTGAAGCTCATCCCCCCAAAATTCCAGCCTCTGCCAGAGCCACACTCCCCACAGCCTCCTGCTCTCTCGCCCCTCATCCATTCCTGTGCTTCTAGGACTTTTCTAGGACTTCTAGGACCCTGGATGCTCAAGGGAAGTGGCAAAGCTGCCAGAAAACAGGGATTTCCTGGAGCTGATGTTGTTCATGGCGAGGAGGGTCAGGTTTTGTGTGTTACGGGAAACCCATGACAACCATAAAAACAGCCCCACCCCACCCTCCCACTCCCTCATGGCCACGGTTTGGATGCTGGTGATGGACACAGCCTGGGATAATCTCCACTGGGAAAACGGGTCTGAGTCGGGAAAAACTTGAGAACCAGCCTGGGGTTGGGAATGCAGCAGTGAGAGGGGTGAAGTGTGGGTTGATGTCAGGGCAGCTCAGTTTTTCTTGGGCTGTGCAGTGAAACGGGGCTCAAACCCCCTTTGCTGGTGTTCAGCTGTGTGCGTGCAGCCAGTGTGGCTCATGGAGCCCCCGCCACGGAGCAGAGCCAGTGAACCAAAACCTTCAAACCCAACCCCCTCCCCTGTGGCAGAGCAAAGGAAACAAACTCTGGGCTTAGGTTTCTGCGCCGAGGTTGGGGCTTTTGATCTGGCATCCAGTTTGGATGCCAGAAGTTTCTAAAGCTGGCCCGGAGTGACTCTGATCCCATTTGAAACATTGGCAAAGCTCACGTGGAATCCAGTAATGCAAAAAAAGCGCAGAGTCTGGGAGTGCAGCAGCAGCTGTGGGGGACAGGGACTGTCTCTGGTCCTTTGTGCAAGCTGGCCCTGGGTGTGGGGTGGACGAGCCATGCAAATGATAAATAATGTTTGGGGAGTTGATCAGGGCTTGGGCGAGCACACACGTGTGCTCCCTGTCTGCGTGTGTGAGTAAGTGTCAGAATTAGGGAGCAGCAAATATTTAATCACAATAAATAGCCACATTGTCTTCCCTTTTCCTGAGGAGCGGGTCGAGCATCCAGCTATTATATTTATTTATTAAATATCACTGGAGATAGTTCAGCAGCAGGGGAGTGCTGCTCTGTCTCCCGAACGATGACTGCCATCAGGCTGGAGAAATCAGTCATTTCTGGCAAGGAAAAAACCCTCTTTGGTGGGTTAATGATGCAGGGTAAATCCTGACAGTGGCCAGTGGTCTGAGCACACGACACATGACCTGAGGGAATCATAGATTCTGGGGGGGGCTGTTGCTGCTGCTTCTCTGTAATGGGATTGCTGCTTTATAATGGCTTCAACTTCTTCTCCTTTCCCCCCTTTATCATTATTGACCACGGAGCACCAGTAAGGCTAGAGAATAAATAGTTCCCTGACGGTTAACAACAGGCCCTCCACCAATTGGAATTCAAGCTGTGCTCCCTGTTATATTCTTTATAATCACACTTTATTGCATAGGGCAAAAAATAAAGCATCTCTCTCTCCAGCCTCCTCTTTCCCTCCTCGCCACCCCTGGGAAACTGGGTGCTGCCTTCTCCTGGAGCAGGTGAGAGGCGGCTCCAGGGCTGAGCACCCACCAGCGGCACAGGCAGACGGCGGGGACAGGACCATTCCCAGCGGCCGTGTGCCGGAACATTCCCCCATCCCTCCCGCCGCTGTGCAGGACGGTCCGCTCGCTCCCCGCTCCCGTCCCGGGGGGGAGCCGCGGCGGCGGCGGCGAGGCGAGATCCTTCTGTGTGTGTGTGTGGTGCCTGGGGCCGCCGGGTTTCCCCGCGCCGCCCTCCCCGCATCCCCATCCCTCCTGGCATCCCCATCCCTCCTGTATCCATCCCTCCCTGCATCCCCATCCCTCCCTGTATCCCCATCCCTCCCTGCATCCCCATCCCTCCCTGCATCCCCATCCCTCCCTGTATCCCCATCCCTCCCGCATCCCCATCCCCGCCCGCATCCCCGGCCCCGCCCGGCCCCCGCGCCGCCCCCGCTGCCGCCACCCCCGGCGGCGCGGCCGGGACGGGCCCGGCTGGCTCCGCCACCCCCCGCCTGGGCCGGCCCGGGGCTGGCTCCAGGCTCCGGGGGCGGGAGGTGATGATTTTCCAGTGGGTATTTGTCAGGTCAGAGTCTGCGCCGCCCGCCGGGCTCCGCGCCGCGCTCCCCGGGTTATTTATTACCTCTCTCCCCGCGGCAGCGCTGCGGCTCCGGGGCCGCTGCCAGCAAACCCGCGGCGGCGGCCGGGGGGACCGGCCGGGGGGTTCCCGAGCAGCGACGGGCGGGCAGCGCTGCTCCGAGCCGGGCTGTGCCGCTCCGAGCCCGGCCGTGCCTCTCCGAGCCCGGCTGTGCCTGTCCGAGCCGGGCTGTGCCGCTCCGAGCCCGGCCGTGCCTCTCCGAGCCGTGCTGTGCCTCTCTAAGCCCGGCTGTGCCGCTCCGAGCCTCTCTAAGCCCGGCTGTGCCTCTCCGAGCCCGGCCGTGCCTCTCTAAGCCCGGCTGTGCCGCTCCGAGCCCAGCCGTGCCTGGTCCTGTCCCCCGCTCGGCACCGACCCGCGGTCCTCCCGCTGTCCGGAGCATCCCCGTGGCACTCCCGGAGCATTCCCGGAGCACTCGCTGCTCGGAGAGGGACAGGCAGCAGGGAAAAGGCTCTTCTGCAGGCTGATGTTAAAAAGCTCCGCAGCTAAGTTGCGGAAAAGGGAGTTGGATGCACTTTCTGATCGTGATTTCGTTTGGTGGTGCTGGAGACAGCGTTGCAGCGGAGCATCCCAGTGCGGCTGGCTGAGCCGAGAGTCCTGACTCCCTAAACAAGCTCAGCCCTTCCTTAATCACGAGCTCTGTCAAGCAACGGGGGAAATGTGGGTTTGCAGACTTCCGAGGGAGTGCAGCCGATGCCTGGGCAAGGCTGGCAGAGCCTGCTCTCCATGGGCACCGCGGGCTCTGGACCTCGGCAGGGCTGCTCTGGAAGTTGGATTGCAGAACAGCGGGGCTGTAGCTCACCTCGGCTCTCGCTCGTACCTGAGGTCAGATGGTAAAAGTGAGGCACTCGTTTGCCTGGCACAGCTTTTGGACAGCTCTGGCGTGTGTGTTTTTCTGCTTGAGCTCCAGTAGAGCCCAGCCTGGGCTGGGCAGTGGGGTCAGAGCCGTGGCATCCTGCCAGCCACACTTGTCCTGATGAAAAATGACTCAAAATCCACAGGGCAGCACTGTTACACGATTTACATTTATTACATTTTTGTTGAGTCACCGTATGCAAAGTTGGATTTTTAGATAAAACTGAATGCAATCCCCAGGCTGACCTTATCTGCTGTCACCGGCTGTGTTGTGTTCCTAGGATACCTTTAATCCAAGGATTTCCTAGTGCTTTCCAGACGTTCATTAACATTTCAGCCTTATTTCAGCTTGCCTGTTTCCTTGCATGCAAATTCCTTGTGAGTCCAATCAGTTTGGTTCCCTTGGCAGTAGCCAGTGGGACCAGGGTCCTCCCATGGATTTTGTCCCCGGGATTGGGACATAAGCCCGCTCCAAGCATTGGGACAGGAACACCAGGACGTCAGGGCAAGGCCTGATTTGTTGGTTGACTTGTCAGAGAGAAATTCTCCCATTTGTGGGGAATTTTCAGGGCATGAGGGCGAAATGCTCCTGTTTGTGATGGGGATTCTGGGCTCAGCTTTCCTTTCTGCACCTTCTGGCCTGGTCTGTCCCTTGGATGGAGGAGAGTTCCTGACTGCTGCTCTCCCTGGAAAGCACAGGCTCTTGAACCTGATCCTCTGATACAGCTCCCGGGTCCCCACACGAGGCAGACAGGCCACCCCCATTTCTTTGGCAAGGACAAGCAACTCATCTTTCAATCCTGCTCCTGACAGTTTGATCCCTGCTATTGTGAAGGTGCCTTTCAGATTCAAAACTTCTGTGCTGCTTGCCAGGTGCTGCCCAGGTCAAAAAGAGTGGGAACACCTCTCCCATCCTGATCAGAGCTCTTTGGACACAGGGGAAAACAGGAAGCAGAGGAAATATTATTTAGTTATTGTTTAGCTGTATTTCTCTCTTGGTGTCCCCTGCTCGTCTGCATGTCTGGGTCCCCCAGAGCTCCTGAACTCTTTTCTCTCTCCCTCCAATCCGCACTCCCAGCAGTGCAACCATGCCCCAAAAAGCTCAAGCATCACTCTGGGGCTGTGTCAGGGCAGCTGTTGGTGCAGGCAGGTGAAGAGAGGCACGTGGAGGGGAATTGGTGCTCCAGAGGCTGCACAGGCAGAGGGGAGCCGGGAAATGCTAACGAGAGAGGTGCTCACCAGCACTCAGGGCTGCTAATTATCCCACGCTCCTGCTTATCCTCAGGAGAGCTGGGGAACTCTCCCTTTGATCCTCCTGCATCTCATCTGATAATTGGATGGGGGTTCCAGATGTTGCTGCTGAGCGTTTTTGGGAGCTGATGGAGGGAGGTGTTTTGAATCAAGGGACAATCCCATGGGTATTTCCAGGGCTCTGCCAAAGGAATGCTTGGGACACCACTCACCTTCCTGTCTGTGTGGAGGTACTGCTAAGATTTATTTGTGTCATCTCTTGAATGGCCTCTTCTTTATCACATACATCCTTAAGGTTTCCCTTTTTTACTCAAATTTCGTGGGGAACAGAGCTGGATGTTTATTTCCTCCTGCTTTGAAGAGGTTGGAATTGGATTATGTTTGTGTCTCATCGCTCCAGTCCTGTATGACCATTCCAATAAATAGATTTACTGAATCAGGAGCATTTTGTGGTAGCTACTGCAGCAGCAAGTCTGAAGACAGCTCCAAAAACATCCATGGAAAAAGAATTTTGAATTTGTCACTGCAAATTCGCACGTTGAGAGCCTGGTTGTGGCAGGTGGATCTTTTAATGAACAGCACATCCAACCTAAGCAAAACAACTTGAGATTTAAAGGTTAATTTTGACAGTAAGTTGCTTATTAATGGGCCACAGATCAAGGAATCAGCAGAAATCAGCTGGGGAGGATTTTTCCTGTATCTTCTGTGAGGAAGCAAATCCTCTCCTGGTCTCACAGAAGCTCTGGTTACAAACTCTCATTGCACTGCAGGTTTCCTTAGGATTTCCAGAAGAATTTCCACAATGGCACAGCACCAGCAGGATGGAGAAGGACAGGGACTAAGAAAGGTCTGTTTGCTTGAAAAAAGTTACCAGAGTGTCAGTGTGGTTACAGGACTGCAGGTCCAACAGCATCTCTATTATTATTATTATCCCTAATAATAATAATAATAATAATAATAATAATGCCTTTCCCCAGCTGAGTAACACAAATAAGATCAGGAAAGCAGCGCTCTTGGGAAAGCTTCCCAAGTGGGAGCTACAGCTCTAATGGTCAAATTCTCAGTGCAGACAAACCCTGCTCTTGTAAAAGTCCAGGGAATGTCCCAGAACTGGGCACTGGTGTCACTAAAGGGCCAGCAGCTTCCTAAGGAAACGTTTTCCGTAACACCTTGCTGTGCTGATGTCCAGACCCAAGAACAGACTCTGCTGGTTTTGGAGCTGAAATTTGGGGCTGGTTTTATGGGGGTTTTTTGGAAGAAGGGAGGAGAAAGAATGGGAGGCTCAGCCCAGAACGATGTGGATATAACATCTCTAAGCAAGTCCATTTTCCTGGGTTTGTACCTGAACTTCTCAAAGTTGGCACTAAAGGGGTGACATTAACTTTATAAGGAGAGAAAGAAATGGCATAATTTGCATTACTGCATTTCAAACTACACACCTGATGAATATTAAGTATTAAATCACACAGGTGCACATGGCCTCTGTGTGTGTGTGTGTGTGTGTTTGTGTGCAAACACAGGTCACTCCTAACAAACACAACACATCTGTGGTGCTCTGAAGGTTAATCCAGACCGGGACTCGATTTCCATATTCACTCAGCAAGAACTGATCCAGTCCTTGGAGTTCTAACAGAAATACTGAGGAGATGGGAGCACCAGGCATTCTTGCAGCCAAATACAGAGAATTCCCTGGTGAGTTATGCTGGGTCTGCTCTCTCGAGTATCAGCAGGAAGCAGGGGGAGAATCCTGTACTCAATAATTCATGGATCCATAAAGATTTTTTTTAAGCAAGCAATAATTCTTTGGAAATTAAGGCTAATTAAAAGCAATACCATCCTTACACATGCACTCTGTTACTTGCTTAGGACAATTTTATATTTGCTCCTGTGCTGTTCCCATGTGCACCCTAATCAGTGTTTCGCTGTAATTGTGATTACAGACCACACCAGAGAGACAGACTCCTGAAAAACTGGGTCGTAATAGACTTGAGGGTCTCCTGGATATTTACGGCGCATTAGGCTTTTTTATTTTAGGGTCAGTGCAGCTTTAACCCCTGAGCAGGGGTTTATGGTGATGGGCACAGAGCACGGGTGAGAAGTGGCTGCTGCTTGCTGGACTTAAAAGGGACGACAGGAACTTTAAAGGATCTCTTTCCTCTGCTCCCCATCCTCATTGGCCCCCACCTTCCTCCCCAGAAGAGGGGAACCAGAAAGGGAACATGTGTTGGAACCCAGGGCTGCCATGTCTGGATACAGCACTTTTGGCTAAAGGAAGACGTATGACAAACAAAATCCTTCTCTCTGCTGTGAACAAAACACTGATTTGTATTTGCCAAAGAGTTTAGATAACAATTTTAGGCATCAGGCATTAAAATGACTCGTAAACAGCTTGCTCTGACATTTCTGCATGTCCCACGTGTGCTCTGTTACAGCTCACAATTCCCTGGTTTTGCTCAGTGATTGGGTTATTGAACTTGAGAGAAACAGAGCTCTGGGAATCCATGGAATGGGATGGAAATGCCTGAGGAGTTGTGCTTCCCAGCTCTGCTTTACAGAGGTGTTTGCTCCCAGGCTGGTGAGGGGACCACCTGAGTTTGGAGTCCCCAGGTGCTGCTGCAGCCCCGCAGTGAGGCAGAACAGGCAGAGACAGAGGCTGGAATGCCTGAATTCTCCTGCAGAAAAGTTTCTGTTTGGAAGTCTGACAACAACTAAAACTCAGTGGTAACGAGCTGCAGCAGCAGCTTTTCTGTCCACACTGCACTGGCTGTGAAGGAGCAGAAAAGTTGCTCCTCTTCCAAGAAACTCGAATCACCATGAGAAGATCCAAGTATGCAAATGCCTATTTACATGTTTTTTGAAATTCCCCTTTGTTTTGTTTTGGTTATCCCTTTCTTATCTCTTATCTAAGTTTCTGTTTGATTAAAGCCCTCTGTTGCAGTGTAGTCATGGCAACTGGTTTGTATCAAGCAATCTGTTTTTATGGGACCGTAGGATTTAAAACTGAACCAAACAAGACGAGCCCTCGTGTGTCCTGCCCCAGGAGTTCCTCAGAGTGACGGAGCTGTGAGTGAGGACTGAGTACCAAGTTCTTGGGGTGTGTTTGTGAGTGCACTGCTCACGCCTGGGCCTGTGTTGTGGGGATGGTTTTGGGTGTGTTTTGTTCGAATATAACCAACGTGTAGAAGGGACCGTGTTCTGGTCACTGTGATGCTGGAGCTGCCTTCCTGAGCTCCCATAATCCATGGAACAAGTGCAGGGAAAGCACAGCACCAGGGCCTGCAGTGAGAATTCCCTGCAGGAACACAGGTCCGTGCTGAGGAGCTCCTGTGGGATGTCCTCTCAGAGTCCCAGTGGGAATTCAGTCAGGTTTAGCTCTGGCAGAGGGACACTTGCTGCAGTCGTGTGTGACACTGCAGGACAGACACAGCCCTGAGCAGGGCCTGTCTGCACATCAAGCTTCTCACTGCTGTAACAACCATTGCTCAGCAAAATTCCTGGAGGGATTTGCACCCTCGTGGGGTGCAGTTCTGAGGTGGAGAGGTGCTGGGTGCTGATCCCGGAGCATTGACTCCACTGCACCAGTTTCTAGAAAGGAGGAGAATCAGCAACATGAAACCTCTCTGCAGAGACACCCAGTGATTTAAAGACTTTAGAAGATGTTGGCTCTAATTAACGTGTTGGGAGCTGTGAGCCAGCTCAGGTAGCACTTCAGCACCTCCTAAATTGGTCAAGACAGGTTCTACCAAGTCTTTAATTTGATCTTCCTAGTGTGTATTAAAAGCAGTCACACCTTGATTACACCAGACTCTTCTAGCACATCGCCTCCAAAAGATTCCTTAACAAGGCTCATCTCTCTCACCCAAAAAAGCTGCTCTGTGCACAGGTGTTTGTGTTCATCTGTGAATTACGGGAGACACCCAGGACTTATTTTTTATGGCCCTGTTTGATGCCAGGAGGACACACCTCATGTTATCTGCTTTTCAGTGGTCACTAATTTCTCATTGTTGTAACCTGGCAATGGATTCCAGCCAGACACATATTCTTGGACAGTCAGTTCTTCAGTGGGTCCTTTTTCTGTTGCTATGATTGTAGGAGGGAAGGCAGGCAGGAAGTTGGGGAAGTGGAGTAGGAAAGGGTGTTGGGACACAGTCAGGCTTTGGACAAACCCAATGTGAGCATCAGTTCAGCATCTCCTGATGCAGTGAGTTTTTCTTAGCAGTGGGCAGAGAGGAATAAAGGTTTTAGGAAAAAGGAGAATCTGGTGGATGCCTTACAACACTGGTATCTCAAGTCTTTCACACGGAGTGAGCAATAAATAACCTCTGAGGAGAGAGGAAGGGGGTTTGAGAGAGGCATTTTGTGAAAATGGTTGGGTAAGGAGAGAGTTTCTTAAACCACTTGTCCCAGGCTGCTCTGGAAGCAGACAGAGCACCTTCATTAGAGAGGGGTGCACGCAGCTTGCAGCTCTGGTTGGTGTGTGAGCCCACGGCACCATGACACCACTTCCCAGAAAGGCAGAAAGGCTCCGAGTTCCACAGTGCTCCATTTCCACTCTGATAAAAGGCGGTGTTCTGTAGCAGTGGGATTAAAAGGGGAACAGCCCAGCAGTTCCTGGGAAAGCATTTTTCAGAGGCAAAGCCCTTTCCAGTGTCCTCCTTCCCAGCCTCCCTCCCCTGAACACCCCTGTGCCCTCCCTGTGTGCTGGGCTGTCAGAATATCTCTGCTAATGAAGCAGTCTGGCCCGAGGCTACTCTTACTCCAATCCCCATCCCGCTGAGCCTGACTCCGGCTGCTCACACGGAGCACAGAGCTGGGCTGCACCCGGCAGGGAATAAAGGACAAAAAGCAGGGAATGCTGGCTATGGCACAGCCCTGGTGTCCCCGAGACTGTGGGAGAGGCTGAGGAATGGCTCTGGCTGGCTCAGGGGCTGCTGGTGTGGCTCTTCGGTCTCCTCCCCTGTCCTTTGGTGGGGGCAGTGACTTGGTAGGGAGCGGATGGTTTATTCCTCCCTGGAAATGTGCGAGTGTCAGGGAATTCTGGGGAAAGCTGGAGAAGTGGGGAGAGGAGCCGTTAACCTGCAGCCTTCAGAGGCTGAACACCCCAACATCTTTGGGGGGAACACGATTCACTGGACACTGCCCCAGTTGTTGAAAGCCCTGGCCTGTTGTTTAAACTCTTGTGGTGTGCAGGACAGGAGCTTGCTGGCAGAGTCAGTCCTTGACTGGGAGGAACTCCTGCTGCAGACAAGGTCAGCAAGGCCAGAGCTGCAGGGGCAGCTGTGCTTCCAGAATGCTGGGTCTTCATTTAGCTTGGATGAGGCAGAGGCAGAGTGGTGCCAGAGGCAGCACGGATGGATGGCATCTGTGCTGGATCCTGCAGAGACAGAAGCCCTGGATCCCTTTCTGAGCTCAGGTTGGTCATCTGACAGGTTTCTCTCTCCTCCCAGCCTCAACCTGTCTTTCCTGTAAAGGGGCAGGGCCTGCATCTGCAGCAGCTCAAAGGACCTTTGATCTCAGTTAGAAACTCAGAGGTTTGCTGAAACACATGTAAATAAATTACAGTTAGGAAGCTTTCCCTTCTTTTATGGGTTGAATAGTGGAAAAATATCCAGGGTAAGTAATTTGTTCATTAAACTGGTGATAGAATGTGGAGGAAAATCTTTCTCTCTTAAGTTTCAGACCTGTGCTTGCAGCATTATCTCCACTTAGAAAACACTTTCTGGCACAGGTAACTCTTTGCAGTTGTTGACACATTTGACCTGAGAGAAAGGTTTTGTTTCAATCCAACGTGATGTATCCCAGAGGTGGAGAACTGAATGTTGAAAAATGATCACTATTTACTCTGTTTGCTGTGGTAGTGCCTCTGTGAGCAAATTAAGAATCATGCTTTCACTTTGCCAGCACCCTGGAAACACACAACAAAAAGCCACGGAGATTCCTGCCCCCAGACTGGGAAACCTGTTCCAATTCCTCCGTGTGGAATTTGCAAAGCGTACCTGGCTCTCCCTCTAACCACATGTGCACGGATTTGCGTAGTGCTCTCTGATCTGCTCGCCAGTGGTGAATCTGTTTACACTAATCCCAAAAGCTCTGCTATTAAAGAGACTGGAGCTGAACAACTCCAGACTCTGCTGCTGAACTCAGACACACACACAGAGCTCTTGTCCTTCATCACAGGCAGGACTCGTTAGGGACTTCAGTGCTTGTAAGAGGCTGCTGGGATCGGTCTCAATCTGTGCCTCTCGCACCCCCCAAACTTCACTGAGTTCTGCCAGAACATCTTCCGTGTGTGAGAAAGGTTCCTGGAGGATCCGGGCCACTCCTGTCCTGCTCTCCTGTGACCTCTCCTGGAGGAAACACGGAGCCTTTGAAGAAGGCTGTGGCCAAGCTCTCCCTGCGCTTAGAGGTGGAGTTGCCATTAGGAACGGAGGTGGAAGAATAATAACCCTGATGGCTGTGAAAGAAGGAAGGTTTGAGAAAAAATCCCCACTCCCCTGTAAAAAGTGAAAAGAAATCAGGCCCAGGAAGTCAAGTTCCAAAGAAGACAGAGTCAAGGGAAGCCTGAAGAAGATCCCAAGGCTCTGCAGAGCCCAGTGCAGTTGGATGTGCCAGGAATGAAGGTTTCTGGGAGCTAAGAGTGAGCTCTTCTCACCACACAGCCCCTCACCTGCCCTCCATCCAGAAGCCTCTGACTGCCACAGAAATGTCTGTGTCTCCCACAGCCTCTTCCAAGCATTTTCCTTGGTTCATTAGGTGATAATAGAAAGTGATTTTTCCCCTGTCATCTTGAGCAATCAGAAGCATTAAGAATAAGAGCCTAAGCCTGAAAGCCTAAATGAGAGGGTTTGATGGGTATGTGGATCTGCCTCCTTCATTAGAGCCAGAAGCAAAGATGGATCCCAGAGCTGGAGTTTCTAGGGAATAAAATAGCAAGAAACAAGGATCGTGGTCAGGCAGCGCCAAGAGAAAACTGAGAAGTGGCAGGGGAAGTTATTGCTCAGAAATGACGCTGCCAGCTCTGCCGGTGGCTGTTGTCACACAGCAAATCCACTTCTCGCTGTCTGGAAGGCAAGGTCAATCTGCCATCACCTCACCCTGGAAGAAGGCAAGTCAGGGGACACAGCTTGGGACAAAGCTGGGAACTTTGGTGTGTTCTGGAGCTCTGAGGCAGAGCTCACACAACTCTCACTGTTCTGCCACCTGATAAAGACTCATGGGCCACATTTCTTGTCCTGCGTTTAGGGGGATAATTTATTTTTATTTCCCTCGTAGGCTGGATTCTTCCAGCCCAGTCGATCCCACTTTAGCATCCAAAGGCAGGGAACTCCATCTTGTTGAGGTGACACATCCCTGTAACAACCACACAACTTCATTTTGGGCCGCGGGGTCCTCTTGGGGCAGTTCCACACGGACCTCGTGCCGTGTCTGCCACAGCTTGTGACGGAAAACAAGTTTACCCCGTGTCTCCTAAGTCTTGTTCCATCCATCCATCCATCCATCCATCCATCCATCCATCCATCCATCCATCCATCCATCCATCCCATCCCTGCATGGAAAAGGGAAGGCTGGAGCCCGGTCACAGCTGCCAGGGAGAGCAAGCATCCTGCACGGGGGTGCAGAGGGCCGGGCAGCAGCGGAGCTCGGCCGTGTCCCCGCGGGGCCGGGGCAGCCCCGGGTCCCCCCGGGCCCCTCCCGGGCTGGCGGCAGCCGGCGCTGGCCCCGCCGTCCGTCGCTCACCCCCTCGCCGCCGCCGGCGCGGCGCTTCCCAGCGCCTCCGCTGTTTAAATGGGCCAAGTTAGAGAAGCGGCGGCGGCGGCGGCGGAGGGAAATCTTGTTTGGTCTGAGTCTCCGAACTGTGCGGTGACTTCTGAGCACAGATCAATACGTGTCTGTCCCGACTCGGGGGCCCGGCCCAGCCCGGCGCGGCGTTCGGGGGCTGCGGGCAGCGGCGTGGGGAGCGCAGAGCTGGCGGGGATGGCTCTGTAGATGTCTGTGTGCCTGTGCGTGTGTAGCTGCATTTATATTTATATGTATATATACAGAGGGATATGGAACGTAACCCCGCGTTTCTAAAATTTCGCGCAGGAGTGGGAATTAAAAACCAACTGGCGGGGATCATAAAGGCTTCGGTGGGAGCGGGGCGAGTCTGCACCGCGCAGGTGAAGGTGGGCGGCCCCGGGGAAAGTTCGCCGCCGCCCGGGTGTCTGGAGCCCCGCGGGCAGAGCGCGGAGAGCCGGCACCGGCCGGGGCTCCGTCCTCCCGGCGGGCGCCGGCGGGGCGGGGAGGGGTCGCGGAGCGGCGGCGGGGGCGCAGCGTTTAATTTTAATTACTGCATATAAATAAATAAACCAGGTGTCAGTTTAAAGGAAGCAGGGGGGCAGGGTGAAAGGGGGCTGGGTGGGCGGCGGGGAACCCTCCAGCCTGGCGAGAAGGTGGGTTGATCTCGGGGAATCAATAAGCTTTTTTTTTTTTTTTTTTTTTTTTCCTTAAACCAAAATAATGTCTACGGCAGCAGAGACCTCTCCGAGATGTCAGGTATTAGTCCGGAGGGGCAGATCTGCGAGCCACACAGCAGCTCCCGGGTCTACGGTACATTAGCCTCTCCGTGGGAGAGGGATCCCAGACAGCTCTGCTGGGGAGCCAGCCCAGGAGATTTGTTAGCGGGCTGCTCCGGGGGATACCAGCCACCTCCGGCACCCGAGCGCCAAAGGTGCTTGTGCTGCTGCTGCTGCTGCTGCTGGCGCATTTCATCCAAACTCCAGCCAGAGCGAGGGCAAGTTGAACCGGAGACATTAGAGCCACTGTGCTTTGGAGAGACGAGGGCGCACGGGGAGAGCGGCGGTACCATGCCTGCTATCAAGAAGGAGCGACTTGACAGGGAAGAGATGGCCCTGGCAGCTTTTAACCAGCCCATGGAAACCTTACCTGACTACCTCGCGCCTCTGGCCGCCGCTGCCATTCCGGTGGTCACCCCGCACCCGCCGGCTTACGACCAGATCTTTGCCCACCGCGCGTACCTGGGCTTCCACGAGACCCACCACCCCCACCCGCACCACCCGCACCACCCCCACCACCTCCCCGAGGACCTGATGCTGGAGAGGTTTTCCTCCATCCCGGATTTCCAGCCCTTCTTTGACAACGGAGAGCCTTGCATCGAGGTGGAGTGCGGGGAGAACAAGGCGCTGCTCTACATCAATAAGTTGTGCCAAGGGAGCAAAGGACCCTCTATCCGGTACAGGGGAGAGTGGCTCACCCCCAACGAGTTCCAGTTTGTCAGCGGCAGAGAGACGGCCAAGGACTGGAAGCGCAGCATCAGGCACAAAGGTAAAGGCAGCGCTCGCCGTGTGCCGGGGTCCCCGCGCCGCCCCGCTCCTCCTCAGCATCCTCCCTCTCGCCCCCGTGCTCGGGCAGCGGCATCCGCGGGGGAGCTCAGCGCCTATGAGCGTTCGCGGGGAGAGCCGAGTCCCGACCCCCGCGGCCGTGCCCCCCTCCCCCGCGCACCCCCGGCCCCTCTCTGCCGGATCCCCGCGCCCCGGTACCGCCGAAGTTTTCCGAGCGATTTGGGAACGGTTGCCTTTGGGGAGGGTTTTTGGGGAGGGGGGGGAATTGGGGGCTCTCCTCTCCGCTGGAGAGAAGTTTCATTTGGCGCGGGCGGAGGTTTGAACACCGAGCGGGTGGCGGGGTGCGGGCTCCGGGGCTCGGCTCGCTCCGGCCCCGCGGGGGTGGTCGCCCGCCGCCCCTGCGAGCCGCCGGCGGTGGCGGTGGCGGAGCCGGCGCCGCGGGGAGCGGCAGCGCGGCCCGGCCAGGCACCGGCGGGGCGGCGGGCGGGGCGGAGGGGGTGTTCCCCTCGCAGCTGGGTGGTGCGGGACCTCCGCGGCGCCGGCGGCTGCTGACGGGCGCCTGCCCTGCCTCCCTCCCCTCCCCGCCCGAGCCGGCGCCGCAGTCGCGGCTCCGCGGCGGAGCTGCTGCTGCGGGCGGCAGGTGGAGAGCGGGGCCCGGCGGGGCCGGGGGAGCGGCGGGGGCGGGCGGGCAGAGCCGAGCCCGTGCGGCACGTAATGAGCTGAGAGCTGGAGGTGTCAGCCCGGGGGGCCGAGGAGCGATTAGGAGGTGACTGACACGTCGCCTCGGTTATTGATCGCCAGAGAGCGGGGGCAGCGCTTCGGGGCCGCGCTAATTGTCGCCGCGTCGCGCATCGCGCCCGTTTCTTTTATTACTGGGCTCCTGCTGCCTTCGGGAAGCCTCAGTTCCTCTGGGGTGAGTCAGGAGGAGCGAGGCGCAGCGGACGGAGGAGCAGCGGGAGGGGCCCGGGGCCGTGCCCGGTGCGGGGGCAGCGCGGAGCCCGCGGGGCTGCGGGAGCGCCTCCGGCCGCGGCTCCCCCGGGCTGCGGCAGCGCCGGCACCGAGCCCGGGCAGGGCTGCGAGGGCTGTGCCGGCCTCGCCTCCGCGGGGACCTGCGGGGGAGAAAGTTGGCTGCAGGGGCAGGCGGGGATGGGTGCTGGTAGGCAGGCAAGGGGAGGGCTGTTTATATGGGAGCGGACGCGTGCCTCCCCCTCCCCCCTTCCCGAAATACTTTCCTTTTATAAACGTGCTGATTCTTTTTCTTCTTCTTCTGCTTTTTCTTCTTCTCTGCATATAGGGAAAAGTTTGAAGACTCTTATGTCCAAAGGAATCTTACAGGTACATCCTCCAATCTGTGATTGCCCTGGGTGTCGAATTTCGTCTCCAGTGGTAAGATTATTGTTAAACTATGTGCTTTAGTTAAGACATCTTCCCTCTCCTCTGCCTCCTTCCCTTAAAAAAAAAAAAAAAAAAATCCCTTTGCTTCTGTGGTCATGGAGCCGTGATCTCTGAGGGTCATCGAGGCTGCCATTGCCCTGCCTGCACTGTGAGGGTTCCAGCAGTCTGTTAGAGGTGAGCAGAGAGAGGCGCTTGGAAGCAGAGCAGACGGGAAGAGCGGTGTTTGACCTAAAGGAAGCAGCACTCGGTGTGATTTTTTTGGTTTTCAGGGGGAGCTCTGTGTGTGCAGAGACAAATCATACAGGAGCCTCTTCGGTATTCCCACCCCTTCATTTCTGTGTATTGTGCAGAGGTGTGAAAGTGGCTAAATAAAGCAAAAGGGAAATGTAATTGCACCCACGTGTTAGAGTCAGAACAGCCACAGTTTACAAACCATCAGTGAATTCGGTTAGAGGAACAACTCATGTTAAATGCTTACAACTTGAGCGTCATTCATATCATAGATCAGTTATGGCTTTTAGAGATCTTCCCAACTTTTGGGTTCCTTGTGTATTCTGCTGTCTTGCTTTTATCCTGAGACTTGGAAAAATCTCTCATCAACATTTTCGTGGAAAAGATGTTGATGCTATAAATAAAAGGCGACTGAAATCCTAGTAAAGTAAGGCCTTAAAACAGTTCATCGTGTGTAAAAATAACCATGAAGTACAATAACATCTAACTGGGAGGCCAGAGCTGTTGGTTTGGGGAACTAAAGCAGCTCTTGGTCTGAAAGAGCAACAGTGACTTAAAGCATTGCCAGTAGCACTGTGGAAACAGATACGGCTGGAAATTTATGTACTTTTATCCACTGGAAATCAACCATTTTTGATTTTGTTGCTTGCTTGGGCTCGAGTGGACAGTCTGTGTTCACATGCAGCATCTTTAGCACCTGGAATGACAGAGCTGGGAGTTCCAGTCCTTCCTCCGCGGTGTCTCTGTGCATGCACGGCTGTGTTACAAATATCCACATTCCCATGGGAAGGGGCTCAGAGCAATAACCAACAGTTCCAGAAATTAATGGGAAGATGTGTCTTGCTTGTGTGGTATGGCAGCAGCCACCCCACAGCAGTGCTGCCCATCATTGCCCTGGCATTTGAAACCTGGCTCTTCCCAGTCCTCGAGTTTGTGGGGCAAGGTGTGATGTGGTGTGAGCAGCTTTCTCCAGCTGCGAGTTTTGCCTGTGCTTTAGTTGCCAATTGAGTGGGTCGGAGCCAAAAATCTGCCAAGGACGGGGATGTGCTGCCACTGTGGGGATGTGGAGAAGTGCCTGGCCAGGGGACACTGTCTGCTGGACATTTTCTGGGTTAGCAGTAGCCAAAAGGTCATAATACACTTTTCTAGCAGCAGCATTTTTAGGAGTTGTGCAGGGGTAGGTGCATTTCCAGATGGGAAGACAGCTCTGCATGAACCCAGTGTCTGGTACAGGCTTTGAGAACTGAATTTGGAAAGTTCAGATAGAGGAAAAAAGAGGTTGGTGCAGTTTTGGGAAAGGAGAAATTTATCTTTCTGGACTTGCCTCCCACTGCTTCCCCAGCTGGGAAAGGGGGTTTGGATGTCAGAATTGCACAGCAAGGCCAGAGCCCAGTGAGGACTTGTATCAGAACTGATTCTCAATGCTCCCTGCACTTTCTGTGCTGTAATTAGAGCACATCTCTGACCAAAGGACAGTTCCACATTTTGAACCTGAAGTCTTTAGGCAGTGCTTTGTGGTAGCATGCACGCACTGCACATCCAGAACAAGGAGGAGGATTAGGAATCGGGCATGGTTTATCTTTCCCCATTTAGTGATCGCCCATTCGAGCACCGCTGAGATCCAAGGGCTGATTCTCCTCAAAAGCAGAAATGCTGTATATTTTATAGTGCACATGATAGACTTGGAATGCCCGGTGGGGGTATGGAGATGGGGAGCCCATCCTGCCTGCAGCTGGTTGCACTGCTCCGAAATCAGTCCCTGGACAGCGGGAATAGGCCAGGAAAACTCAAGCACTGCCTCTGGAAGGGGGCAAGGCAGCCGCCTTTAGGCGTCTGCATCTCCGCCCAGGCAGCACAGCCCGGCTCTCGCTGCGGGGACGGTGCCGTCCCGTGCGGGCCCCGCCAGCCCGTGCAGCCCGGCGGCACCGCCGGCTCCGAGCCCCTGCCCGGGTCCCTCTCGCGGTCGGGGGGGAGAGAGGAGGGGTCGGTCTGGAGAGGAAATTGCAGCGAGCCGCAGCCCCCGGGCTGGCAGCGCCGCCGGAGCCGAGCCGGGCACGGCCCCCCCCGGGCCGGCCTGAGCCGCTCCCCGCAGGGCTCCGAGCCCCGGCCCCTCCGGCCCCCCCGGTGCCCCCCGGCCGCCGCTGGCGCCGCGTCCCCCGCCCGTGGCCCGGGGGGGCCGGGGCTCGGCGCCCGCCCCCCGCCGCCCGGCGCAGCTCGTTTGCTGCAGCTGCAGACGGGGCCGGCGCCGGGCCCCGCTCCGCCACCGACCGCCGGTTTCCTGCGCGGCTCGGGGGGAGCGGCCCCGCCGGCGCCTCCTCCCCCGGGCCGCCCCCGCGCCGGCGGCCGTCCGTCCATCCATCCATCCGTCCATCCGTCCATCCATGCATCCATCAGCGGGGGCAGCCGGGGGGATGCGGGGGGTTCCTCCTGGCCGCACGGTCGCTCCGAGCCGCGCAGGATGCAGGGCGGACCCCGGGAATGGGGCGGTGCGGGATGCGGAGCGCATCCGTCCATCCACCCCTCCCTCCATCCATCCATCCATCCATCCATCCATCCATCCATCCCCTGCGTGCTGGGATACGGGAAGGGCTGAGGGGCCTTCCCAGGGCCGGGGTGCGGGCGCAGCCACGGGGAAGCGGGGTCTGCCCCTGGGCTTTGTGCCCTCACTGAGGTTTTTGCCATCTGGACGGGAGAAATGGCACGGGTCCCTTCAGTTTTGCAGGGCACAGGACGCCAAACCTTCACAGAGTGAGCTGCCAGATGTGAACAGGGCTCTTTCCCCCAAATTTGTACTTGTCAGTTTTGGGCAGGCACAGTTCATGTTGTTTGGAGCCCTGGATGGATTCCAGTCTGTTCTGGTGAAACCCATTCCCTCCAGGGTTTCCTCTGCCCCATCGAATTTCCCTCAGTGCTGCAAACAGCACCATTCTCTCCATCTCTGCTTTCAGCCCGCAGCCAGGGCTGCTCTTGGAAGGGGCAGGGGGCTTTTACAGCCCTGAAATCCTTACTGATGAAGGAAAAGACCTTAGATTTCTGAAGTCCAGCATCACACATCCAGGATAACAGTGGAAGGACATTCCTTATGAGACACTTGATTGTTTCCCTTATCAGACGGAGTGTGACCTTTGCTGTGTTTTCCATTCTCGTAGTGCTGCCTCTAAAAGGGAGTTAGGGCTGGAGATTGGCTGCTCCTCATCCTCTTTTCCCATCATTTCTTGGACAGGGTGTCTGAAAAGTGGCCCTCGTTGAGACTTCAGCGTTTGAGGCACAGGTAGAGAAGGAAAGATGCATTTCCCCAAAGCTGTTGTGACGTGGTCACATTCAAACAAAACAAAACAAAAAGTGCAATAAATGATGTTTGGGGTTTGCCCCATCTCCTCCATCACAGGCAGAGACACAGGGTGGCTGTGCAAACTGGGGCACTGACAATGGGAATTAATTTGCCTGCTGGGGCCGTGTTTTGCTCTTGGGTTGATTTATACGTGATTTTTTATTTGCTGCTTTTTGCTTTTCGTCATCATGGTTGTTGTTTTCCTTTGCTGCCCTGAGGTTCAGGCGTCAGTCCAAGACTTTGTCAGAGATGGAAAGAGGAACTATCTGCTAACTTCAAAAATGCCAGTAATGAGCAAAGTCTGTTGTTTAGCCCTGAGGTTTCTGAGCATTCTCCTGGTCCCTGTTTTGGGTGCAGGGGTGGAAGCAGCTCTGTGTCACCCCAGAGAGTGGCTTTGTGTCACTCATGGGTTGGCTCTGGCTGCAGCTCCACTCTCTGTCCTTCCCCAGTGTTCCCCTCCTGGCTGCTCCACAGTTTCCCTGGAGAGCCAGGAGCAGAACAGCACATGGGCAAGGGAGGGAGATCCCGGGGCTACTGAGTGTGGTGGGATCCAAATTCAGAGGCTTTGACCAAAAGCAGAATCTCCCACACCAGGCACGAGTCTTCCAGGAGAGCTCTCCTATGGAAAGAGGACTTTGCGTGCTGGAGAATTTACTTGGCTGCCTGCAGAGGCAGGATTAATTCTGAAATTTCACTGTTAACTGAATAGATTAGATTTAGGGTCCTTTCTGAGCTGCTGTGGGCTTAGGGATGGGAGCTGGAGAATGTTGGGGTTTATGTGCAGGGACTGTTTTCATAACTTTGCCTTTGTGTCCCTCGGGGCTGCCTTATGAATGTGGAAAAAGCCCCTCTGTAAAGCAGACTTATAAACCTCCAAATCCCGCCAAGGTCTTTGGCACAGTCTGTTGATTTTTATTTGTGGTTTCATGCTGATTTGGCTTGTTGCTTTTAATCCAGCACATTTTAGTTCAGGTTAGTGTTTGTTGGAGGTTTTGGAGTTGGATGGGCTTTTTTTGTTTATTCGTGGGAGTTTTTTTGGTTCTGTTTTGTTTTTTAAAGGACTTGGCCCAGGTGGATTTCAGCCTGTGGTTGCACTGTGGTCTTGCAAGTCCAACTTGAATTCTTAACAGAAGTTTATTCAAACTCTGTCAGATCTCAGCTTTATGGAGAAACTGGAGATGTGGTGAATCCTGGTCTGAAATGGGCTGAGGGACTCACAGAGCCCACCCAGTGCTGGGCAGGGGCGCTGAGTTTGGGTCCAGCTCACAGGGGTTCCTGCTCTGAGGGCAGTGGGAACCTCTGTGCTGCTGCTTTCACAGAAGGATCCCTAAAATCCACTGCTTTGGGGTCACAGAGCACTTCCAAGAGGGGATTTTCAGGAGAAAACAGCTGGAAATGGGAATCAGTGTGGCTGGGAGAGGTGCTCTGAAATGTGCTGTGCAGTGAAGTTATTCCTGATGGTCCAAACTGCTCCTGCACCCGGCAGCAGCTGCCTCCGTCAGGGGGCTGGAGGGTGGGTGCTGCACCCATAAAAGGAGCAGTTATTGTTCTGCACAGAGGCAAAACAAACCCAGATCAATGGCACTGAGAGTGCCAGAACAATGCTGAAGGATTTAATTTTGTGGATTATTAAATACCCTCTGGAAAGGAAAATATTAATTGGATTGCAGGCTTGTGAGTGAACAGCAGAGATGTAGAAGCAGCTGTGGCTTAGGAAAATAATTTTATCTTACAAGGGGCTTTAAGGAGCTCCAAGGGGGGAGGTTTCCCCTTGTGCAGGAGCTGGGGTGAAGATTTCTGCTCTTCCAGGGAGCAGTGAGGAGACAATGGAGGGGAAAGGTCTCGTGTGATGGAAGGACGGAGGAGGATCCGTGTGTGAGGTCAGTGCTTGTGGAAACCAGGCCAGTATAACCCTGCCTGGGAGAGAGGGAAGGAAAATTTCTGCTGAGCTTGGTGTGTGTGAGGGCTCTGCTTGGAGGAGCAGATCTTCTCCTGGGATGCTCTAAAGCTGCAGAGGGGGTTCCTTATCCCATAGACTTCAGCACGGGCTTGATTCCCTGAAGTGTCCTGGGCTCTGCTGTAGGGAGAGGCAATTTCTGAGCCCTCAGCCCCTCTGGGGGCAGGTCTGACCCAGGAAATGGGCAGCTGCAGCCAGCTCTGGTGACTGGTGCCAGAATTCTCCTGCTCTGAGGAAAAGAAAGTGAAGCCTGGGAAGAAAGACAAATAAATGTAGAGAAGCAGGGGAAGCAACATCATCTCGTTAGCGCCGTGTCAAGGGCAGTGTAAAGGTGACACAGGAGAAGTAATTTTGCTGTCAAAATTATTTAGAGATGTCATTAAACTGCTTAGGGCTGTCTCTGGTGCTTCAGGGCACAGACACCTGGTTTTAATTTGCACTGCTCTGTGTCCAAACTCGCTGGCCTCACTCAAAGGGAGCGGTGCTCGTTTGGAGCCTGGTGGCAAATGCCTTCAGTGAACTGGGAGCTGAAAGGCAAAGGGTGATCAAGAGCACAATGAACTCCCCCATAAACTTTGTTAATTTAAAACTATCAACCAGTTCAGGTCTGCAGGGATGATGAACTTTTCAGAATGCCTGTTCTGGTTCAGTTATGGGACAGGGAGAGCAGAGAGCAGGGTCCTGCTGGAAACCTACTGGAGGTGTCCAGGGTCAGGTTGGACGGGGCTTGGAGCAGCCTGGGATAGTGGAAGGTGTCCCTGCCCATGGCAGGGGGTGGAATTTAAGGTTCCTTCCAAGCCAAACCAGTCAGGGATTTTATGATGGGCCCTGGACTTTGGAAAAGAGATCCCCTCTGTTTTTATTTAATTATTGCTTGACAAAAATATTATGCTTGTAAAATCACGCTGTTTGCTCTATATTTTTTTTATTTTTCTCTCCTGTTTGTTTGCTTTTGTGGGGTTGGTTTGTTTGTTTTTCCTTCCCCCCTTCCCCCTTCTGCATTGTCTTGCCCTGTTTCTCCTATGCCCAGTCTGTTTCCTTTATCTAGAAAATGTCTTATGATGCCCTCTTCCCTCCCTTCTTCCTTCTCTATTGAAATTCATCATCTTCACTTTCTCAGCTGAAGAATTCACCATTCTCACCATTTCAGGGCTTTTTCTTGCTGTTAGGACATGCTCACCTCCCTCACTCCTGGCAGATGTCACTGGAGAACTCATTACAGGGCCCTCTGTCCCAAACTTGTGTTTTCCAGCTGAGGGCAAGGAAAGACTCTCCTGAAGAGTTCATTAATGCTGCAGGAATCAGGTGCAGTTTGCAAATAAACCAGAGCACCTCTGCTGTGCTCTCAGCCTGCTGTGGAGTGGAGGTGCCTCTGTCCACACCCCCTGCTCTGCTGGAGCTCTGCATTTCCTTCCTGTTGTTCTTGGCTCTTATTTTAGCAAAACCAGCGAGGACAGAGAGGAAATTACACATCCCCCTGGGTCAGAAATAGAATCTGATAAGGGATTTTCTTGTAACAGTGTCTGAGGATGAGGAAGGATGAATGAAGGGAATTCCCAAGCACTGAAAGGTTCTTGCTCATTTATTTTGCCTCTAGTCCATGGGAAAATTGTAGCTTTTACTTCGTTTTGCACATGGATACAAAGCCACAGGATCTGGGAAGCCCATCAAGCCCAAGTTTGCCCTGTTCTTTGATTAGCTGCACAGAAATATCGCTGCGCATCAAATCCCTCATTTTCAGATGTCAAGACAGCTTCAATCCCTCTGCAGAGCAGGTTCTTTAATCATCTACATCTCCAGCTGGAAGGGAACCTGCAGCAGCATTCACCAAGCAGCCAGGTCAGTGGAGGCAGTGTCACCTTGGGGTGACATCCACCGGCACCAGCCAGGGAAGTTGTCTCCGTGGCTGAGAATGGGAATTCCAGAGGATTGGGAAGCTGGAAAAATGGAGAGCTTTTGGTGATGGAAGAGCCACAGGACAGGAAATACAGAAGCTGAAATATTTCTGATGACAGAACTGCAGCGAAGTTGTGTTTGCTTGGAGCTGGTGCCCAGTTCAGTGCTGGGATTGCTTCAGGCGATTGCAGAAGCAGCTCTGGGATTTTAAACGACTTCGGTTCACTTGGGCCTCTTAATCACCACAGCTCCTTGGTAGGAAACTTCCCTGTTCCCTTTGAAGAGCCAGAGTTCCCTGCCTGGAGTGTCCTACCCCGGAGCTGGTGTTTATCAGAGCTCTGGGGCTGTGCTCACTCGGGTTAGGAGTGGATCCCACCCCAGGGGCAGCTGCTGCTCTGCCTCTCCCTGCCTATCTCTGCCCATCAAATTGCAAAACCTCCCCTGTAACCCCATCCCTGCCTTTTATCCAGAGATGGATGTGATAGGTGGTACTGGCTGAGGGAGCTGCTTTTGCTGTGTTGCCAGGGCAACCAGAGATGGCCCCTGAAGACAGGAAAGGGCAAACATTCCTTTCTGCTACAGTCTGGAGCATCAGTGATTGAATGAGATTAGATGGAATTAGATAATCCTGAAATTCACAGTGATTTGACGCCAGACCTTTATTAAATAAGTAAAAGTACCAGCCCTTATAATAAAAATGAATTCTTTTAGATCAATAACTTTCCCCACTGTTCGTCACAGCTGTGTTTCTTGAGATCTCTTTTTCTGTAGCACGGAGTGAACCACACAGACCTGCCTTTTTTAATTTTATTTTTTCTCCTCTCCCAGAGGGGACTATGATATCAATTCCTCTTTTATTTCCCCCTTGTGATTCACCCACTTAACCCTAAAGTGCCCTTGCAAAGGAAGGCACTGCAAGGCTCTTCAGGGATGATTCAATGCACTGGAATTTACAACACTGGGGTTACTTAAACATTGCACACCATTAGTCTTAAGTATTATAATGTTTTAGAGTTAAAGAAAGAAAATGAAAACACATAAAAATATGTTATGAATGGCTGGGAAGTTTTTTGTTCCTTGTGTGTTCCATGCCCAAAACTCTTGGCACCTCATCCATGCCTGGCATGTTCCTGCTCAGCTGCAGTGGGACCGATAACATCATGTTCACATCTAAAGTGAGTGTGGGTTAAAACGTGAGTGCAGGGTGGACTTTGATCACAATCAGCCAAGATTTACCTCGGTTTAACTCTGCTGACTTCCTTTTCATCTTCAGACTGGCAGGGCTTGCATCAAAATCCGCTGTGCACCAGAGGGCACCCAGCAGAGCATGGAAAATTTGGGGTGTTCTGGCCCTCAGGCAGCCCTGTTTCTTCTCAGGCTGTGTTGGCCCTTGCAGAGCAGTGGGTTGATTTATTCAGATAGATTTTTTTTTTTGGTGGTGCAGCTCCAAACACCCCTGCTGAGGGTGTTGCAGGCCCAATGGACAGTTCGTGGTGTCACCGCAGGGCAGGAGCAGCCTGGCTGCTCCTCAGCAGAATGCTTTTAATTCTGAATTAAAATCTAATTCATTTTCTAATCCCTGCATTAACAGTGGGATTTCTTAAAACATCTTTGGCTTGAAATTCAAGAGCTGCTCGTGCAGGTCTGGATCTGGACTTGTTTGTATCAGCAATGTGGATCTGGGGTTTTTTTTTGAAGTCTCACCTTGCTATGATGGATTTCTCAGGCATAAATTCAGTTAAGAGTAATTCCGTGAGGCTGGGGAGCATTTCTGTCCCCTGGTGTGTGCAGAGGGCAAAAATCATCCTTGCTTTGGGAGGATTTAGTTCTGCCTTTGATGTGTCTGCTGTTGTCTTTAAATCACTGTAGAATCTGCAAAAAGTGTGTTTAAAGGATATTTGAAATGATGTGCCCTAAGTTGCTGTGCTTTTCCTTTAGCTGAAAAACTTCCATCTTGAGAGTAATTTTGGTGTTGTGGTGGGACTCCTCCAACCCCCTGGACTGCTTTTCATGGCAAGCTCTGGAAACAAGAGTGAAAACTCATTTTTCCCCCCGTATCATAAGGAAATACTGAGATGCAGCAAAGTGAGAGAGAGGGAAGGGCAGAGGAGGCTGAGAAATGGGTGTGAGTGGTGGGTTCAGAGCAAATTGCTCTGCACTGGGAATAATCCCACCCTCACCAGCAGGAGAACAGAACAAGTTGCTCATTTTTAGGATCATGGAATTCTGGAGTGGTTTGGGTTGGAAGAGACTTCAAAGCCCTCGAATCTCATTCAGGGACACCTTCCCCAGCCCAGGTTGTTTGGAGGATTCAGGCAGGCAGAATTCTCCCTTGCAGGGCTCTAATTCCACATTCAGAAAGTTGTGTGGTGTCAGAGCAAATACCTCGCAGAAATCCAAGCACATTATGCTGGCACTATTGTCTCAGCAAAAAAAAGATATATTGGTTTAACATCTTTTCCATTAACAAGCTTTAATTTGCATAAATTATATCACCCTCTGTTAATTTATTATTACTTGTTCGGTTTCCTCTATTTCATTATTTCTCCTGGGGGTTATAAAATTACTTGGATTATTCTGCTTAAGCTTTTTAAAATACAGTCACAGTGCTGTGTTTTCCCATTTACCTTGTATTTCCTCATTGTTCTGAGGCTCATTAAAAATCTGAGTGAAGTGTCTCAAGAACTTCCCTGGATAAGTATCCCAAAAGCCTCTTAGAGCAACTTACCCAAATCTGCTGATTTAAACCTGTATCACTTTGGAAGTTTCTGTTTGGACACCTCCTAATTCACTGCTGGAGTGAAAAGTGTTGCATGTCCATGCCATGCCAGAGCTGGCTTTTCCTCCCAGTGCAGAAACAAAAGATGTACTGAATATTTTTATTTTTGCCTTATTTCCGATGGTTCTGTCATTGCCATCTAGCAATGGGCTGAAGCCACTCTTACCTCCTGTCCTCAGTAAGCCAGGCTGCAGTTCTCCAGTGAATGAAGGCATGATTAAAATCACACATGCAGTTATTGAAGATTAAAATCTTCCTGATGGGTGGGGAAGGACAGGCCTTCCCCACTACAAAGACCCTTCCCCTGATGCTGTGCTGATGAAATGTCCCAAAGCCTGTCACTCCTTGGGATCTGCTTTGTGTCTCCAGTGGGATTTCTGCCTTCCCCCTCCTGTTCAGAGCTGGGATGATGGCAAAGCCGGCGTGGGGCTGAGCTGGAGCTGCTCTGGGCTCTGGGAAGGGAGTGGTGCTGTCCCTCCAGCCTCCCCTCGTGCTCCGTGCCGCTCCGCAGCCCGAGCTGTGCCTTTGGGTGATGGAAAGCTGTTCCAGGCTCCCAAAAAAAGGCTCTGGGGCTGCCTTGGGAGAGCCAAGCCTTCCCCACCTCGCTGCTGCTCCAGCCCTCCCTCCTGTCTGTCTGTCTGCTCTTGTTTTCTCCTGGTCCCTCAGTCAGGGCTCCCGCTCTGGCTCCAGATCCCGAGGCGAGGTGGGTTTGCGTTGTGCCAAGCTGTGATCCCAGCGTGTCCTGTCAGGGCTGCGGCTCCTGGAACAGCCTCAGCCTCCCTTGGTGTTTGCTCTGAGGTGTCAGTGCAGGGCTGTGTGCACAGAAGAGGAGCGTGGAGCCTCTGAACCCTGATTATTTCCATCAGGAAATGCCCTCCTGCCCTGCTCCCTCCCTCCCCAGCGGAGTTCTCTGCTCGGAGGAGCCTCCCCAGCGCTGCTGGCACCGAGGGCTGGGAGTGTGAGCCCTGCCTGGCACGGAGCATCTCGGTCTCCCCGAGCTGTGAAAGCTGCCATATGCTGAGGGATGTGCAGGGAGAGGGACTCTTCCCTCCGAGCCTCCCTGGATGTTCTGGCAGTGTTTAATCTGTCGGGGGCTGCTCTGCCACTCACTCTGATCCCAGCAGGCCGGCGGCTTCTGATCAATAACAGCCTTGATCAGCAAATAATTCCACCTTGATCAGAGAATCCTGGTAATTAGAGCTGGAGAGGAGGCGTGACATCAGCAGGGCTGGGGGCAGGCTGGCATTTCAGGAGGTGCTTTTGGGGCTTTTTGGCTGCTCTTGGAACTCAGTGTGAGCAGGGCTGGGCTGTTCTTGCCCACAGGGACCACTCTGGGTGCTGCATTATCCTCCCTCCATGTGAAAACCCCTGGTTTAAACATGGAAGAGGTGAGGGAGAAGAGGGGCATGAGGAGAGGAAATGATCCCTTGTAATCCTCCGGGAAAAGAGCTGGAAATGGGGTTCCCCCCGTGTCACAATGCCACAAACACGATGGTGGCTGCTTCCCTCCAAAGAGATTTTGTTTTTTCTTTTTATTGCTTTTGCCACCCTTGTAAGGCCCAGCTGTACCCTACGTACAGCCCAGCAAATCTGCTTTATATCAAGGTGAACTTTGATACATTTTATTAATATCACACTCATTATTTGAAGATTTGAATATGCATGGCACATACAAAACTATTCTTTAGCTTGTGCTTTTTTATTTAATTACTTCACATTTATAGAACACGAGCCTGTCGTTGGCTTGTAAGTGCCATGCAGTTAATTAAAAATGCAGTCAAATTCAAAGCTGCCTTTCTGGCCCATCTCAGTCATCCCTGGCTTCACCTCATGGATTACCCACCATGTGTGGGAGTCATTCCAGACGGAAAATTCAGCGAGGAAAAAGCCTCAGGAGCCTGACTTGGAGCCTTCCTGGGTTAACAGTGCAGAGAATTGTACCAAGTTTGTCTGGGAAGAAGAAGGAGGGGGAAAGGGGAGGCACCAGGGGCTGGAGGTTCAGCAGCTCAGGTGGCCCCAACCCTTTCCTTCAGAGCTCTCCCTCTCTGGGAGCCGCTGTGCTGTGACAGCAGGTGAGAGGAAGCAGCTCAGGAGCTCCCAGTGCACATTCCTGGTTCCAAAAGCGCATTCCCAGGGTGAGAAAGGCAGCAGTGGTGCCAGCAGGGCTCCTGTGTGGGATCCCTCCTCCCGGGGAGGTGCAGCTCTCCTAATCTCCCTCCCTTATCCCTGTCCCAGCTGCCCTCCTGGGCTCGGTAAATAACACCCGGGAAGCCACAGGGATCAGCGAACAATCAGTGGCCTCCCAAGGGGGCCGAATTTCTTTCCTCCTAAATTCCACCTTGGCAGTCTTTGTGAAAGAATCCACAGTTATTATTCGTTTAACTTGTATTTTTAAATGCTACTCTTGTCTTTTGTTTACCTTCCCTGACTCTAAATGTGATTTCAGAGGGGATTTTTCTGGAGTTGCAGCTGGCACCCAGTGTCCAAACAAAGCCAGGCCTCTGCCTCTTGGAGTGCCTGGTGTTGCTTTGCTCTTGCTGTGTTTGGGGATGGCTCACCTGCCCCAGCACAGCGCACAGGGAGATCCAGCTGAGCCTCTGGAAGCATCTGCAGGGATTTGTCCATCTGATCCCTGTTTATTTTAATAGGGCATTTACTTCTCAGGAGCTGTCTCAGACCTGATCTCATGTCTCCAGAACTAATGGGTGTAAGAGTTTGACCCTAGTTTGATTTAACCCTTATTTTGGCTGTTTCTCCATCAGAATTTGGGTCTGTGCTGGGTTTGAGTTGGGTTTTGCCTGTGCAAGGATTACACTGTGGAGTTCAGGGCATGTTGTGCTGTGCTCTGACATTTGGATTTTGCTTTTGCTTTGAGCTGGAGTGAGAGAAATCCAGAGAAAGATTCCTAGAGCAGGATCTGTCCATGGCAGGGCTCCCCTGAGCTGGGGACAGGAATTCCTGGAGCAGGATCTCTCCATGCCCTTTCAAGCAGGTGTGGGTACCATCACCTCGGGACTGGGTGTCTGCAGGGAAAACCAAAGCTGTAAACTGGAAGCGGTGACTCCTGCAGGAGGGAGATGTGATGGAAAACATGCCCAGGGTGGGATTTCACTTTCCCTTTCCCAGCCTCCTCCAGTGCCGATGCTCCCGGGGTGACCCAGAGCTGCTTAGCAGAGCACAAGAGGATCAGGAGGCCTCTGAGGAGTCTGTGTCTGCTGGAGCTGCAGGGGGGGGATTAGGATTGGCACAGTGTAATTGGCAGAGCTTGTGTTTGGCCGGGCTTTTTGTTTTAACAGGCCCAGAAAATCAGCAAGTAAATAATAACTTGGGCCTGCAGTTTGCTGTGCAGCACGTCAGCATGGAAGGGGAGCAGTGCCAGCCATGGCCCCGGCTCCCCTCCTCGGGAGCTCGGCACAGGTGTGTTTTACCTGCAGTTATCCAGGAGAACGCCCATCCAGGGGCTTTCCGAGCCCGGCTCAGCGTCATTCCAGCACGGGAAGGAGCCCCAGCCTGGAGGGGATTACTCGTGCAGGAGAAACCCAAGGTGTTCCCACTGAAAACTGTGTGGGTTTTAGTTGGGTTTTTTTGCAGATGTGCTGTGATTTAAAGCAGGGAATGGCAGCTGCAGAATGGCCCTCAGCAAACGTCCAAATCCAGCCCCTTCTCTGCAGCAGTTTTGTTTTAAAAATTGAAGGAAAACCTCCAAGACTCACAACAAACAGTTGTGGGCACGTTGTGTTACTGTGGGTGTGCGTACAACAGACCGAGGGCTGCGGGCTCTGGGTGGAAGGAGCTGCTGGAATTCCTGCAGGCCGGTGCTGCAGGTGAGAGCGGCTTTGTGCTGCTGTGCCGCTGGTGGAAGCCTCTGTCCATGGTGTCAGTGCTGCTGGAAGCCACCCCCGGCCCCGCGGTCCCAGCTCTGCTTCCCACCCTGGGGAGATTCCCCAGTGCCTGACAGGGGAGACACCATTTCCTGATAAATCGTTTCACCTTTAAAACTTCCCCCTGTTTTACTGCAATTAACTTGGGTTCTGGTTTTCACTCCCAGGTGAGATTAGGTTCTCTTCACCTTCTCAGAAAACTCTTCCCTCTGGCATTGCTGTTTTTCTTTTTCCCCTTCCAGCTTCTTGTTTTTCATTCTTTTGATGAATTATTTACCTCTCTTGTATTATTATTTTTTTTTTAATATTCTCTTTGTGTTCACCTTCAAAACATACAACTCCCAACACTCCCTGCATCATCCCGTGCTCGTTGGGAAGCCACTGTGTGTGTTGGTCGTTCATTTCCCAGTGTTATTTATAAACACAAATGTTGTAAATCGTGTGGTCACGGGCTGGTGCTCCCAACGTGCTGAGCCTGCTGGCTGTGTGTTCCTGGTGTTTCTGGGACTACAGGGGTTATCCTTTGGGTTTGTTGGTGCACACAGTGTGCCAGGGACCTGTGGTTCTGGTGCTGGGAGTGACCCCAGTGCCGGCAGGACACACCTGAGAGCAGGCAGGGTTGTGCTGGGGCCAGGCAGGATGAGGGCCCTGAGGTGTGAGCCACCTTCCCGGGGCTCTGGGCATCTCCACGGGCTGAAGGCAGCTCTGTCCTTAGCCAGGAACAAGGGAGGGATCCCCCGGCCGAGGGGATCCCCCAGCGGGGCAGCAATTCGGAGCTCCTCAGGCTGGCACTCTCAGCCTCTCTCCCCGTTCGTTAATTCACTCCGTGCTGCAGCAGGGAGCACGTAGCAGCACTCTAAGGAGGCATGTCGAGCAGTTGTTCAGAAGCAGTTAATTTTTTATTGGATTTGAAGTCAGACTTCACGGGCCGAGCCCCCCCCCGAGGGCGGGGGCTGGGGAGCTGCAGGCAGCCGGACTAATTGACTTTCTCTTCTGTGGCCACCCCCAATCAGATTCACCTGAGAAACCTCCCTGGCTCTGCCTCTCTGAGGCCTCCGTCCCTCCTGGCTCAGCCATCAAGAGGAATTAAATTAAGCATCGCCCCCAGCCCTCGGGCTGGTAGCCCCCCCTGCAGACAGACAAACCAGAGTCACTGCGCTGGGTGCCCTGCTCCAGCCCCGTGGTCCCCACACCTGCGGGACTGACCTTCCAAACTTGCTCCAGGCTCTGTCTCCAAAGTCCTTCCCTCATTACTGGGGATGAAATGTGTGTGTGGAGCTGCTGCTGTGGCTCTGCCTCCCTGGAGGCCAGGGCAGAGCAATCCTGCAGTCCCTGCTCACAAATCACGCCAGGGCACCTCATCCCAGCTGCTTCCCTGGAAGCCTCCCTGACTCCTCCTCCTCTTCCCTCCAAAATAACAGAAGATGACAGAAAGGCCCTGCAGGGTGTCCCCAAAAGCTGTGACGAGCAGGGGATGCTGCCATCCCTGCCTGGGACACCAGCCCTGGCCTCTGTGCCAGCTCCTTCACCTGCATTATTTGCCTGGCCTTGTGGCTGCCTGATCCCAGGACTGAGTCTCTTCTAAAACAATTTATTCCCATTATTCTGTAGAATTCCTCAGTCTGGTACCAACATTTGCTTCCAGCTGCCACCTCTCTCTGTAGTCAGGGTAAAAATAAAAAACCCAAAACCCTCCAGTTGTGCTTGGAGCCCTTTGCCATCCATCAGCCAGGGGTCACAGTAACTGCAGCTCATATGCTCAGGTCTCGAAACCTGCAGGAAATCAGTCTTTGTTACACGTGAAATAAAGCAGTCTATGGGGAAAATAACCATAAATGTTCATTATTTGTACAGGAAAATCAATTTGTAGGCCAATTGACCAAATAAAGTAATACAATTTGCTGGGAAATCCCCCAGGTGTGGCAGGCAAATCGCAGAGCAGGGATGGAGGCTGAGGTTTGCATAGGGAATGTGGGGTGGGAGGGACGTGGGACGGGACACCAGGCTCGAGAAAAGGAGTGAAACTGCGGAAAAGGGTACAGCCCATCGGGGGAGAGGTACCAGGGAAAGGGGGAGAGGGGCAAATAGCCTTTTTTGGTGGTTTTACATCATTCTGTGTGTGCTAGTGAGGAAGGTGCTGTAGGGAGGGGATGGTTTCTGTTACAGCAGAACTGTGGCTGTGGGGAGGAACTCAACGATTCTGTTTGATCTCTGTGAGAGTTGCTCTCTGTGACAGTGAAGACTTAGAGAAAAGAACAAAAAGGCTGCAGCGAGGCCTGGGCCCATCTCCTTTGGGCTGCGTGGAAATCCCAAGGATCTCAAGTGCGTTAAGGGTGTGTCTCCAGAGAGGAAGAAAAGCAGAAGTCAGGTTCCTATTGGGGAAGGGTTTCAGATTCTCTGGAGGCTGTTGGATGTGATGTGATGAGCCTTTGGAGGGAGGCACTGACACCTGGGCAGTGCTGGACCATTACTCTGCTCTCTCTCTTGTTTTTCTGCCGCTCCAGAGGTGCAGCAGTGAGGTGTGGGAAGAGAAGGGGAAATGTCTGAAAGCATCCACACCTTTTTGCTCCTTGTCTCTTCACCAGAGAGGAGGAGCAGGCAAGGAAAGAAAAAAGAGAAAAATCTGTAAGTTTTGCCTTTGTTTAGGAGACAGCAACAGTGTTCCACACTCAGCTGGTGTAAGTTGACTTTTGCTTCATCAGAACTGACTTACATTGCCTGAGGACCTGGCTTCACATCTCTGCTTCCTTCTTTGCAACCTCAGGCTGAAAGGGACAAAGTCATTTGATGTGGAAACAGACACAGAAAACAAAGAGCAGGACACTTTTTAGCCTTCTTCCAAAGAGTTTTTGAAAACAGGGAGCTCCAAAGGCCTGATAGATTTTCTATCTTAGACCTACTTCCCTTCAAAGACTGGAAATTCCAATTGGCTTTTCCCAGAAAAGCGTAGCTCTCGCTCTATTAACAAATTATCCTTTGGGCTTTTTAACTTACTGAGAGATTCTAAATGGGAAATGTTCCCTTCTGTTCACAGATCTTGTTCATCTGTTTCTTTAGGGCTTCACAAAATCACATTTTTAATATTGATGGGAAGAGCTGCAGCTTCCCTTCTGGGCAACTTTCTTTTGGGTTAAAACTTCCATATTTTCTTCAATTATAGCAGGACCCAATTTCCCTGTGCAGCCTCAGCCTCCACACGTCATCTTCTGCCCAAAGAGCTTCCAGCACAACCAGGATAAACCCTCTAAAGAGGATGGAGGGACAGGTAGAAGGCAGGGAACGTGTTGGTGGTGGCTTTTACAGCAGGAGCCGGAGCACGAGGAGGTCGAGGGAGCTGCTTGGGATTACTCAGGGAAGTTGTAGTTTGGAATAACTGGTGTCACTGGGAGGAGATGGTGGATGATAAACCTGCCAGTGGCCAGCTGGCTGGGCTGTGGCTGTGGCTGTGGCTGTGGCTGTGGCTGGCAGGAGCAGGGGAAGGGACACCTCTGGAGCTCTGTTCATTGCTGAGCACTGGGCTGGGAGGTGGGATGAGAGCCTGGCCACCTTCTCCTGCCTGTGACCTCTGCTTGGATGCAGATTCTGGTGAGCCCAGGGCAGCAGAGCTGTGCCTGGGCTGGATTTGCTACTGGAACAGTGGGGCTGGGAGCACACTGGGCTGGAAGGGCTAATGAAGGCCCAGGGGACAGGGCAGGATTATCTTGGAAGGCAACCTGACCCTCTCCGAGGTGTTTACACTAATCACAGCTGAAGGTAAATGCAAACTCTGCCAGTTATTCTACAGGGGGATGTGTGGTCCCCACTGCTGTGTAATTTCCCTAATTAAAGCCATTCCACCAGGTTTATTATTTGGAAAAGCAAAAGAAAAATATCCCAGGCTCTCCGAACCTCCCCCTTTCCTTTTCCCTATCTTTATTATCAATAAAAAGAGAGAGAAAATGCTGTCTGGGCTTGAGGATTTCCTTCACATATGGAAGAGATTTAGAATTCTCCCGCTCCCAGCAGCTCACAAACCTCCCCTCTTACCTCCCCCCAGCATTCCCTGCCTGCTCCCTGTATTTCCCAGCTTTACATATGTAGAAGGGATGCATGGGCTGGTTTCTTCCGCAGGTTTTTTATCCAGTAGTAATTATTTTTGAGGGTTGAATCACAGGCACGTGAATCATCTTGCAAACAGCTTTGATATTTCTACATGTGAGCCAGTTCTCAGGGCATTTGCATTTCTGTGCCTTTTTTCTGGCCCTGGCCTGGCTGCCCGGTGTCCACAGGGACTGCACCTGCTCATCTGCTTGGGTCACTTCCCTCCAGGATCAGCTGTCCAGGGTTTCACAGGGACTGGCCAAAGCTCTGCTTTCATGTGCATTCTTTTGCTTTTCCTCGCAGCCCTCGGAGCTCTCGGCCTTTCCATGGCTGGGATCAATTAAAGGCTCACCAGGGACTCTCCCAGCGAGGGCTCTTCCCTTCCCTGGCTGCCTCTCGGTGTCACACCAGGGCGTTCAGCTGTTCTGACCCTGCTGCAGCAGCTCCCAGGGCAGGAAACCTTCCCTCCCCTCCCTTCCTGTGTCTCCCCCAAGCCCCGAGCTCTCCGCCCCTCATTCCATCTGCGAGCTCTCCCAGGGCTCTTATGCAACTCCTTGGATTTTGGGATTCTTGGCTGGGAGGATGTGGCTCCAGGGGAGAGCCAGGAGGGGCTGGATGGGTGGGGGGAGGAGGATTTGATTTTGTAACTCTGCTGACCCTACTCAGCCACACAGAGCGGAATTTCCCCCATCTCTCCAAAAAGGAAGAAATATCCCCAGTGTTCTCCATCTTTCTGATGCTCCTTTCCTTGCATGGCAGAAGGATCAGGCTTCCAGACTTCTCCACTCCCAGAACCTGCTGCTGTTCCCAAGTTCTTGTTGTTTTGTTTTTTAATTGCAGCTGCATCTCTGGACTCGGGTAACTGGCACTGGTACCCATCTGATTTTTCCCGGGGAAAGGAAATATTCCTGTCTGTGATTTTTTAAAAACAAAGCCACCCCCCACCCTGACAATACTTTTGAGAGGCAATGAAAGCAATTAATGGTGTCAAAAAACCCTGGGAGGGTGGAGCAGGGAGGGCCGGGCTGACGCAGGAGCGGGGCTGAGTTGTCGGGGGAATGGAGGGTTATTGACTCCAGCTCCAGCTGTGCTTCGTTAGCTGGAGCCATAACCCACAAAATTAATCTTTAACAATGTATGAAGGGAGGGGAGCCCTCGAACACGAGGCTGTTCTGCAGTGCCCTCAACACTCAGCCCTCGCAGAGGCTTTGGAGAATTGCAGAGATGTTTGGTTACACTAATTAAAGAGAGGAAAAGGGATGTTCTGCTCCCCATCCAAGGGCTGGGGAAATCCTTGTGTTGGGAGAGGAGGGTGCAACCTCCAAGAGGTTTCCTGAGCTGAATCAGTGTTGGGAAACACCTTTGGCTCCTCTCTGGTGTTGCTGGGGTTGTTGGAGGGTTCCTGGGCCATAATTCTGTATCAACACCTGCCCTGCCTGGCTATTCCCCCACAGGGGTGTCTGGAGAGCAGCTCCTCACGGGGGACGTGCTGGGCGTGTTCTGGAGAGGTTTGTGTGTTTGCAGCTTGGACCAGAGCCCTTCCAAGTCAATGGCAAGACAATTGATTTTGGAGGATGTTCTGGGCCAGGCTTCTGGCTACCTTTGTGCTTAATTTGAAAGTGATGTGTATCTGCTGGTGGATTCCTCTAAACAGATTAGGGAAGTGCAATTGATTCCAAACGGGCTATAGATGAGTATAAAAGGCAAAATTGATTGGCTCAGTCTATTTGAATTTTCTGGGGACAGAGGGATGTAGGAAATAAAGAAATAAAACGCCCCAAACCTGAGGGTAAAAGTACAGCGCAAACAGGACTTCTAAAATTGCATTGCTGGGGATGGAATTCCGGGATTTACAAGGAATAGCCCTGGAACTTCTCCCCTTTTGGCTGAGTTTGCTTCTGTTCCTGAGGTGGCTTTGGGCAGAGGCTGCGCTTGGGGCACATTTTCTGTCTGCACAGAGCAGGAGAGGGGCAGGACTGGAAAAACACCTTGAACTCAAAAAGTATTTGAGGGCAGGAGATGCAGAGTTCATAAAGTGCATGGTTTTCCCCACATTTTCCCATTTTTGTGCCCTTTTTGGCCCACTGCTCTCCTCTCCCCTGGGTGCTGCTGCTCACAGCCAGCTGTGCTTGGCTGGGACCTGCAGCTCAGTGGGAAAAGCCAGTGTGGCTCCTTGGGGTGATGCCTTCCAGATGGGTTTAGCTCGTTATCACAGCGATTAGGGCTGCCCTTAATGACCACAACTGGAATTTATAGACAGAGGTAAACAAGTTTTTGTTTGGTATTTGTGTAAAGTTCTTAATTTGTTTAATTAAAAAAACATGGGCTCTTCTATCAGTGTTCCTCCCCTGCAGAGAGCCTGACTGGCTTTCCCAGGACTTCTGCCTTTTGCCAGCTTTATTTGGAAAGTTGAGATCAATTTTTTTCAGAGAAGCTGTTATTATTTAAGTGTTCCTGTGCATTTTTGGGCCCTGTTTCACACACCTTTCTCCCCGTCCAGAGGACATGCACAGAACTGCAGCCTCTCCCTTGCTGGGGTTCCCTTCCCAGTATCATGGTTTTGTTGGCTAAAATTACAGATTCTGTGGGGCAGTGGCACTGCAGCCTGCCTGGTTTCCAGCGTGTTCCCTGGTGTCACAGGAGCCTGCTGCTGGCTGGCACAGGCAGGTGTCCCTTTACAGCCCTGGGTCATGACTTCCCTGGGCTACTGGCAGAGCTTTAATTGAATGGTGATGTGCAGATATTTGGTAGGAAATACTCCGGAGATGGAGACTGGTGCCTGATTCTGCTGCCACCTCCTTCCTCCCGGTGTGGATGAGATGCAGGCTGGGAGTGAAAGGGTAGGAGAGGCTGGAAGTGCATGGCTTGGGTAGAAGTGGAAGAGTTGGATACAGAAGTGCCTCTGCTGGAAAGTCCTTTTGCAGAGTGAATGAACAGGGCAAAGTGTGGGCCCTGCAGGGACTGACAACTTCGGAGAGGAGCTCCTCGGGTCCGAGATTCCTCACCAAATTCTTGTTGTCTTCTCTTTCCCTCTCCCCATCCCAACCCATCGCAGAACCGGGGCCGCCTGGCAGAGAAGAGGACGATCCCCCTGCCCCCCACCAGGATCCCCAAGAAAGAGCTGAGCTCGATTTTCTCACACAGTGAGGACAGCGAGGAGAGCGACAAGAGCAATGGTCAGCACCCCGAAGTGAAGCAGGAGGAGGATCTGCACATCAGTATCATGAAAAGAAGGTACTGCCCTGTCCGTGTGGGGGCAAAGACACAGAAACCGGGCAGAGCCTTGGGGAGACAGTGCTGCCCCAGGGAGTCACCCCCAGGGGCTGAAACCACCCTGCAAATGCCACAGTTCAACTCACAAAGGGCAGCTGGGGGGGGGTATTTTCACTTACTCGTGTTCGGAGTGAGTGATGCTCTGTGTGGCCTTGAGTTTGCACTGAAGGGTCTGGATTTGCACATTATCAGTTGTGCCTCACTCCCTGCCCAGGGCTCTGTGTCTTTGTGGCCAAGGAGCTGCACAACCAAGAAATCGTCTGTGGGCTTATCCACAGAGGTGTGGGGGCCCCAAATCCTGCCTTCTGCTTTCAGTTGTGCTCAAATTCTGGTGTCATTTAAATTGAGGGGAATTGAGTGTTGGGGAGCAGAGTTTGGGAAGGGGTAGCAGCAAGGTGTGGGGTCCTGTGTTTGATTACAGAGCATCCTGAGAGCCTCTAGGAGTGAGGGAGAAGTGATGGAGTTGCAGGAGGGAGGAGTAACTGCTTGATTTTGATCCTGTTTTTCCCAGTGCCATAAACATTCATCCTGGAATTCCGCAGACTTAGAGGAAGAGGAGAAAGGATTGTCTTGAGTTAGGTCCTGGTAACTGACCTGGCCTCTCCTGTGAGGCCTCAGTGCCCACAATATTCAGGTGCAAAATTCTGGGTTCTCTCACCCCGTTGAAAAACCAGGACTTGCAGAAAATCTGTAACTCCAGGAAAATAAACCCCTAAAGGCACCGTGCCTCAGCCTCCCGTGCAGATCATTGCACCTCATCTCGGTTGTCATCTCCCTCTGATGCATTCCGGGGCTCAGGTCCTGAGACAAGCCCTATAAAAACAGAGCAGAGGGAACTGAAGGCCTGTAATTGCTTTCCTGGTGTTTTATGTGTTCCTTGCCTGGGAGTAGATCAGCTTTTCCCCCTTACCTCCGACAGATGCTGGTACCCTCAGCAGCTGAGGGCTTGGAGCAGGGAGACAAAAGAGCAACCAGCTCTTCCCATAAAACCCTCCTGTAATTAAAGCCTGGGTTTATCATTGCAGCTGTCCAGGAGCTGTGTTCCAGGGTTATCTGCTGGAAATGGAAAGGTGTTTGGGGAATGGATCTGGGCTGTGCCCGTGCTCGGGGCCACAGAGCACAGGGAACCCTCCTAATCAGTTCTGGTGAACTGCCCGCTTCTCCTGCCCCCTTTAATTATGCTTTTAATGCTGCGAAATTACAGTGCTAGATTGTCTCATTAGGAGGGAGAGCAGCATGATAACTCCATAATTGATAATGCTGGGCCCCCCAAATATAAAGTGCTCTTATCTTAAATCTTTAATTACTGTAATTGCTTTGCTTTGTTTATTAGGAAATGAAGGAAAAATGTTTGGCAGTCCTTAGGCAGTGATCCCCCAGCTCTCCATCAGTTTGTCTGGAGGTCTCTTGGTTAAGTTTTATTTCCTTGGAGGAGAGCAGCGTTCTTCCCGGCTGGGTTAGACTCTCACTGCTTTTGTACAGTTGTTCTTTTCCTTCTCCTGGGAGCTCTGCTGCAGTGTGGGGGGAAAGCTGGAACTGTGGGGCAAATGGAGCAGGCAGGATTCCTGTGAGTGCAGCAATAAGGGAAGAAAGAGGAATTCAGTGCTCGGTGCCCAGGCAGGGACCATCTCCTGCTCCCACCCCCAGCACTCCCAAGCATTTTGTCCCTTGGACAGGGGTCCCCCAGCCCCCCTGTCCCAAAGAGGGGGAGACTGGGCGCTCCAGCTTCTCCAGAGCCATAGTGGGGAGCAGCCTGCCCCCCTCGTGCTGGCCCTGGTGGCCGGGGTGGCTCTGGGGACAGCAGCAGCAGCAGCACAAAGGCGCCGCAGCCCAGACACGACAGCTGGGCCCGGCAGGGACTGTGCCCCATCTGCTGCTGCCCTAATTCACCTGTTGTGTCCTCCCCCAGGGGCCAGGGCTTTGCTGGCCCCCACTGAGAGCAGAAATAGGTTAAACTGGGATGGGAAAACAAGGCCAGGCCTCAGCAAACCTGTGTTTTCCTCCTGCTGCCCTGGACGTGCCCCCTGCACAGGCACTATGAGCACCTGCATCACTGCTTTCAGCACTTGGCCTCTTCCTTTTTCTCCTGTTCCCAATTCCATTTGTGGTGTTTCCTTCCACTGCTGGCACAAGGGAGGCTTCCTGCTGCTCTGAGGGCTGGGCACTGGAGAAGGAAAGACTCTGGGGATTAGAACAGGAGTTGGAAATTTGCTGGCTGGTCCCTCAGCTCAGCCTTGGACAGCAGGTTCCTCTGTGATGCTGGGCATTGCCCATGGCCTTCAGAGGAGATGTGAGGTAGAGAGAACCTTCCCTGTCCTGTTCTGCAGCCCTGGGAAGGGGCAGGGACCCGCTGCTCCCACCTGAGCCAGAGCATTCAGCTCATGCCAGCTGATCCCAGCTCCTTCCCGAAGTGTCCCTGTGCTGGGAGACTGCAGCACTCAGCTCTGGAGGTTGTTGGGACGGTGCTGCAGAGGAAAATCCTTTTCCTTTCTCTCAGATTCCAGCTTCCTGGAAATCCTGCTCCTTTGCAGCGCTGCCTACAAGCAGCAGTTGTGTTGCTGAACTCCCAGGTCTGGTTAAGCTGTCCTGACTCTCTGCTGGGGATGTTTCTCTGGCTGTGAGCATCGCTTTTGCTGTTTGGGGAGAAGGATGGCGTCAGTGTTGGGCATTTCTGTGTCAGTGTCACCTGTGCAGTTCTTTCAGTCACAGTAATACTGGCAGAGCTGCACTGGTGCAGTGAGCATGGAGCAGAATTCAGGCAGAAACTTTGCCTTCAGGAAGCCTTTTTCTTTTCTCACAGACTATTGACCAAGCTGCCTCTCCCCAACAAGCTGAACTAAAATTTCAGCCAGTCTTGGCTTTTGTTATTGGCCTCTGGATTATCCCAGACACCAAACAAGGGAAGTGGTGGAGTCACCATCCCTGGAAGTGCTCAAGGAACACATGGATGTGGCACTTACGGACACAGTTTAGTGGTGAACGTGGCAGTGCTGGATTAAAAGTTGGACTGGATGAGCTTAGAGGGCTTTTCCAAGCCTAATGATTCTGTAATTCTAAATTAGACTCTACAAATTCCATCGCTCTGCAGTAGTTTGGGAAGCTTTAACTTCCTTCCCCTCACAGGGAGATTCCACCCAGCCCTGATAAATGCATTACCTCAGCCTGGGAGCTTTTCCACCCCCAGGTGCAAACTGCCACTCAGGATCTCCGTGATGTTATCCCAGGAATCTCCGGGCAGATGAAAGCCAGGGGAGCCAGGGAGGAAGGCTCAGCTTTACCAGCAAGATCCTCACATGCTGCTGGATTTAAGCCCAGCATTATCTTGTGGGTTCATGCATTTAATTCCTGTTTTAAAAGAGTGGCCTCTTCCATTGGTGTGGGAGGGGAGGGAAAGAAGAGAAGTGCAGTAACAGCATCTGAGATAGAACAGGGTGGGTCAGGAGCAGCTTTGTCCAAGCCCCAACAACGTGTGGCTGAGAGTAAAGCTCAAACACCTGCTCAGAGTGCTGGGAAGGTGTCATTGACCTAATGGGGACTTGGATTTGAGGGGAAGGGAGAGGGAAAATGGCCGCTCACTTCCCAGGGATGCTGCAGGGTAAAATGTCACACACAGCGAGAAATCCCTTCTTGCCCAGGAAGGAGATGTGAGAGAGCAGAAAAGGTGAAGTGTAAGAAGGGAAGGAAATGAGCTCCTGCCCCACAAGTGCTCTTGGCAGCTCTGCCCATCTCCTTGGGCCTGACCCTTGCAGCAGCAATTCCGTACTGGAGACCAACCCAGATGCCCCAAGTGCCAGTCTCCTGCTGCAATTGTCAGGTTGTTCTTCCAGGAACCATGGATGAGATTCCCTGAATCCCTGTTCCCTCCCTGCTCAGCCTTCTGGGTGCTGACGTGGATACAGGGAGAGTGTGGAAGCTGAGGCAGGGATAACTGGAAAGAGCAGGGAGAAGAAAGGATCCAGCTCTGTCCACCCAGCCGGGCATCCGGAGAGTGGCACCTGCCAGGACACCTGCCCTGCAGCCCTGGGATTGCCCTGTTTGTGTCCTGTGCTCCGGGGCACGCTGAGTGCCCAGGGGTCCTGGTGCTGGTTGAAGAGAAATCCTTAATTCACCTTCACCAGCTCTGTCCCTGCAGGGCAGGCAGCTGAACCAGAGCACGTGGGCACAACCTTGGCAATATTCTCCTCTCTCCTCTCCTCTCCTCTCCTCTCCTCTCCTCTCCTCTCCTCTCCTCTCCTCTCCTCTCCTCTCCTCTCCTCTCCTCTCCTCTCCTCTCCTCTCCTCTCCTCTCCTCTCCTCTCCTCTCCTCTCCTCTCCTCTCCTCTCTTTTCCTTTGCCTGTGCTGGAAAATGGGGAGGTTCAGACCTTCTCCCCCCAAAGAAAGAGCTGACCTTGTGATTCAGTGGAAGTAGGAAGGGTCAGAGCTGGTGCTGTCTCCTGGCACAGTTCACAGCCCCTGCCCTCCAGAGCACAGGTTCTCTCTCACTCCAGCAGGTTTGGGATGAGGCTCCTCCTGCTCTGCAGCCACAGCTGCTTTTCCTGCCGAGGGCAGGGCAGGAGGGGCTGCTCCAGACGTGCAGAAGTGCCTTTGGCTTTCTGATCTCTGCAGCCTTTCGGGGACCTGCACCTGCAGGAGCTGATGTGAGCCCCAGCCAGGAGCCAGCACAGCCAGCAGAGGGTCCCTGGCAGGCACTGGCAGCCCTGGAGAGGGTTTGTGTGAGGACACAGCCCTGCTGCCAGGCTGCTCTCGGGGGCTGGGGCTGTCATCCATCACAGTGACACAGGGACACGGCCTGGGCACAGCCTTCCCTGAGCTGGGGACAGCAGAGCTCCAGAGGGGACACCCAGCACAGAGGTCAAGCACTGCCTCACCCCTGGGGTGCTGGGGAGGCTGTCTGGGGCTGAGGGGAGAAAAAAATCCATCAAAACCCCAACCCCCCCCGGCTGCTCTGCCTTAATTTAGGATATTGTTCATCCCAGCCTGCTACTCCTGCCTGTCACAGGCAGAGTGACAGAACACGCCAAGTTAATTTCCGAGGTGGGAAATTGCTGATAATTTATTTCCAGCTGGGGAGGGAACACGATGCAGACACGTTTGGGGGTTCTGCCTCCTCTGAACGGGGCCTGGGAGCTGAGACAGCACCTTGCAGCCCCTGCAGCGCTCAGGGAGAGGGGGTGCAGCAGGAGAGGGTCAGGATGCAGCAGGAGAGGGTCAGGATGCAGCAGGAGAGCGTCAGGATGGAGCAGGAGAGGGTCTGGATGGAGCAGGAGAGGGTCTGGATGCAGCAGGAGAGGGTCTGGATGCAGCAGGAGAGGGTCTGGATGGAGCAAGGAAAGGATCTCTCAGTGCTGAGCAGCTCCTGGGTCCTGCTGTGGACTCAGAGCTCCAAGTGGGGCTGGACAAGGCAGGAATTGGGGCTGAGGGGCTGTGGGGGTCCCCAGGGGGGAGCAGGGTTTGAGGGGCAGGAGATGAGCGCTGAGCCTGTGCCATTGACCTCTCTTTTGTTTGTTTGTTGACAGGATTCACACCCACTGGGATTTAAACATCTCCTTCCGAGAGACCTCTTGCAGGTACCATTTTGGGGCACCTCTCTGTATGGTAGGCTGAGAGTTTCTGATTTGTTACTGGATGCTGGAGGATGGGAATGAATGTTGCTGTCAGTGCTGGGGGGTTTTCCTTCCTCCCTTTGTTCCTCCTTCTCCCCTTCCCACACATCCTCTCTTTCGTTTTTATTTTGGGGGAGTTGGGAGGTAAACAGTCCCTTTTACACTGGAAGAGAGAATTGATGAGACTTGTAAAGAAAGCCCAGTTTTGGTGTGTTCACTCTGGTCCTGAGAAGGTGGGAATTCATAAATTGAAGGTGGGAATTCATAAATTGAAGCTCTCCAGTTGCAAACATGAATATTCCCCTGTGGCCTCTGGGTCAGGTGATACCCTGGGCTTGGTGCATTATCTCCACGTGCTGCCAGCACTCACAAACTCTTCTAATCCTTTAAAAATCCAGCTGCAGAAACTTGTGCTAAAAACTGGGATTTGGAAAGGTCTCTTTCATCCTGGACTGCCAGATCGGGATGCAGCCCTTGAGCTGTAGAAAACGGCTCCTTTTCTAGAATGAGAACAATAAACCTGAGCAGCTGTGAAGCCTCTCAGGGAGGAGAAAGCAGAGACCAGGAGGAGGCGGATGAGGGCAGGGCAGTGCAGAGTGAGGGTCTGGGAGTGCTCCATCCACACTGTGGCATTCGGGATCTGCTCCGTGGGATCTGCTGGCACAGAGCAGCCCAGTCAGAACCTGTTTGGTTCGAGATGGGAAAGGGAAAATGCTACTGCTGCTGGAGCAGAGGGCCATGTCCATGTCTTTCACTGAGCACTGGAGTGTCAATAAACCTTGGCCATGGCAATGGAGGTGGGAAATCCCTGTGGACTCACGCTCCAGCAGGGACCAGTGAGCGCAGAGGAATTCTCTGGTATTTCCCTAAGCACAGACTGTGGCTCTGAACCATCAACTGCCGTGATTTGTGAATTCTCCAGCGTTAAGAGCACAAACCCCACCCCACAGTGGGTGGTGCAGCAGGCCCAGCTCAGCCAGCACCCATAAAACCAGGTTTTTGAAAGGCAGCCCTTAGAATAAAACCCCTGGTCTGCTGCTCGAAGCTTTTGGGATTCTCAAACACAAAAGGATGGATTCCTTCCAGGCAGACCCTTTCATGATAAATATCAGCCCAGAGCAGAGTTTTATGGCTGAGTTATAAACTCCTAAAAGGCAGAGGTTTGGGATGGAAGTGCTGACAGTGCCTTAATTAATGGTCCTGTGAGCAATGATTCTGCACAATGGCAGCTGAGGGTGCCAGCACCTTTGGAAATTAAAATCCCCGTCTTAAAAAGAATAATTCTGAACTTGCAATGCACAGAATAAAATAATGGTCTGATTTTTATGGCAAATGCATTTCCTGGGCTTCCTCAGCTTGGCTGTTCCCTTCAGTTTAGCTCTGTCCTGGAAGGAACTTCAGTAATTCCCCTTGGGAACAGAAGTTTTGCTTTTCCTGATGAGTCCAGCTGTCAAAAGTTGCCCATCCAGCCCGTTTAGAAGGAAAAAACCTGTTATGCTGTGTGGCAGAAGAAGGATTTTGTGATTACATGGCAGTACAGAAGGAGATTTTACATATTTGAGTGGCCCAGATTGCCACACAGCCCTGTAAAAGAGATCTCAAATCTACCATGGGCTGGCAAAAAGGTTGAGCTGACCTTTTTTATCAGTGCCCTGCACGGCTGAGCAGGGGGAGTTTCCTGGGTCATCCCCAGCCTGTGGCAGGAGATCCCTGAGATGCCCCAGGGTGCACAGAGCCGCCACGGAACCTGAAATCAGGCAGGGCTGGCAGCTGCCCCCTGAATTTCCCTCCCCCTTTGCCACCAGTTTGTCTTTGATCTTCCTTTCAAGTTGTCAGAGGCTACCTGGATCCATTGGATTCAGCCACCTCAGGATTGCTGGAGGCACTGCCCTGGATAAAAAGCCATTTAATTGGGGACAAATCATTGCCTAGACAAAGAACCAGAGACTGAGGATCAGGCAATTGTCCTGGAAGGGAGATTGGGATCTCTCTGTGCCTTGCCAGGTGCTTTGCTCCTTTCCCTTTTAAGCTTTGAAGTCGGTACAGGTTTGGGTTTATGTTTACAGCTCGTTTTTCCTCCAGAATTTCCTGTTTAAGGTTGAATTCTCTCGTATGGACTCACTGTGCCTGGAATAATTGGCTGAAATGTGGTCAGTGAGTGATGCTCTGCTTTTATTTCAAGCTAAGCCTGTCCAGTTTTGAAACACAAAGGTTCAGAGCTGGTCTCTGCCCCTCTCAGCACCCAGGCAGGATCACCCTGATGAGGGGAGGCATCTCATGGAGATAAACCGGGCAATAAAGAGGAGTTGTGGGCAGGAAAAGGATTTTCCTTCCCTTTGTTGCCACCTGATGTCTTGAGGGAGCTGCAGGGAGGGGAGTGAGCAGCAGATACGAGGCCAGGGTGTGTTACTGCCTCGTCCTGGTGCAGCTCAGGGTGGGATAGCTCTGGGAATTCCAGGACACCCTCGTTGCAATGAAGCCATCCCCATTTCCAGGGCTGTTTGCTGCTGCCCTGGTTAAAGAGGGGCTGGCAGGAAAGGGAGGTGGGTTTGATTTGGTTAAAGCTGTGCAAAGACAAAGAGCAGGGCAGAGAACTGAGGCACATCGGGACATTGAGCACAGGAGTGAGTTCTGCAGGACATCCCAGGCAGGATTTCTGCCCCCAGAGTCCTGCACTGCAGTAAAACACGGACAGAGAGAAGGCAGGAGAGTGGGGGAGAGTCCCTTCACTGCCAGAGGGACAAAAAGCCTCTGGAGGGGACACTCCAAGCTGCCTGGGCCTGCCAGGGAATGCTGTACCCAGGTATATCCCACGTGAAGGCTGCATAAGGAGAGGGAAGGAAAACAAAGGCAGCATTTGCCCAGAGCAAATAAAATGCATTTAACAGCCAGAGGTTAAACAGAGATTTCCAAGGTACTGAACCAGCATTCCCAGTTGGACACCACGGGGTTGGGATGTGGTTTAGACAGGAGACATTTGGCCAAGAGCCTGTGTGTCCCTGTGCACGTGGACACGTGTGGTTAAATCTGAATAAAACGCCCTTTTTGGGCCTTGATTTAAGCCAGGCACAAACTCCCCCTCAGCCAGAACTGGGTTTAAGCAGCAGTGCTCAAAGTGGAGTGTTGGATGTGCAGGCTGGGTGGGTCTGGTGCAGCTGCAGCCCTTAGGAAATGGGTTTAAGTGGGAATGGAACAGGGGAGGCAGGAAGAAAAAGAACACAACTCAGGCTGAGGGGACTGAGGAGATGCAGAATACCTGGGAAATGAGATGGGAGAAGCAAACAAAAGGGGAAATCAGTGATTGAGCTCCTTCCTTTGGAAAGACACCCCGGGAGAGGAAAGGACAGCAGGGGAGGATTGAAAAGCAGCTGTTTGTGAAGGTGTCAAGGCTGCTCCTGAGTCAGCAGAGAGCTCTGCTGTGCCACACAGGTGACGTTTTCGAGTGCCACAGCACCCTGCTGCTCTGCCCTGCCCTTTCAGGATTGATAGGGGATGCCTTTGGGGCTGGCTATTTTTATTTTTTTTTTCCTAGTAAGCTTTTGCTTTCTAATCTCCGAGAGCTGAAGCAGGGACTGAAAGGTCGGAGGAAGTTTTTAGCAGCTGGAGGCTGAATGTGACCCCTGAGCAGCCTCAGCCTTCAGCAGGTGCTGCTGCCAGAGCTGGGCTTTGTCAGAGGAGAGCCTTGGAGCTACAGCAGGGAACCCAGGCAGTGGCACAGGGACCAGAGATGTCCCCAGATGGGGACCTGCCCTCACCCTCTGGCAGTCCCCATTCCTCTCGTGGTCCCAGCTGGAAAAGCTGATGTTGAGCTGAACGAGGTGGGTTTTGCCCATCAGATAAATAAATTCAGGGCGGAGGAGACTGGGGAGATCCCGACTGTGTGTGACCTGCAGAGCTGTTCCCAGAACTCCTGGGGACTCTGGGGGATGATTAAAGCTGGTTCTTGACTCTATGGAAAGCTCTAAAAGTCTCCAGTGAGACACCGTGGATGTGTCAGCCTGGTATGGGGAGGGCTTTTATTCAGCATCAGGCTGCCTTCAGCCCATCCAGAGCATTTCTGCTCTGGGTTTGGGGAATGGGCTGCTCAGGGAAGTACTTCAATCCTCATCCTGGGTTTGAAGGAATCAGGCACAGCAGAGGTACCTGAGTGGCTTCTCCCTTTCCTGGAGGGATAAGGCCAAACAAGGAGAAAATGTGGAGTGCTGAAAAGTGTTACTTAATCTGAATTAATTATGTCATCATCGTTTCATTAGCAGCACTTTGTGCTCTTGCATCCATTCCCAGGAAGATTTGTTTGGCTGCAGGGGTGGGGTAGGGAGAGGAGACCATTTATGGACTAGCAGAGATTCGAATGGTAAAGGGGAATGGGCAGCTGATAACTTTCATTTAAAGCTCAAATTATATTCCAAATAAAGCTGAGAAAAGCTGTTAGATACCTACAAGAAAAGGGGGAAAGTTTATTAAGTGTAATTCTGGCCATGTTTATCCGCAGAGGAGAGGGGTCTCATGGACCTTGTGTAGGGTATCCTAAAGGATTTGGGATAAACTGAGCGTCTCAAGGCCTCTGTGTGTTGCTGAGACACAGACAGGCTTGGGTGCAGCCTTGGGAAGGATTCCTGATAGCTTTTAGTCCATACAGTCATCAAAGAAGGAACCACATCCACCTGCTTCTGGATCCCAAGCTTCAAGGGCGTGGTCCTGGAGCTGGAGGTTTTCTGAGCTCCCCCCTCACACCCTTCTGTGGGGTTGGAGTGATTTGGACGTGTCCTGAACACCTCGATGATGTGAGGGACTCCTGTGGATCCTCCCTTCCCTCTGCTCGGGGTCTCCCCTGCTGCCCCAGCCCCAATCAAAGCTGCTCAGCTGAGGATTTTAATATTTCATCAGCTCAAAGCGGGCGGCTTGATGAGTGGAGAAAATGAGGGGAATTTGGGGTATTTAAAGAGCCCTCATCTCCATCAGGCCCAGCAGCTGTGTCAGCCACACATTCCTTTTGCTGCCTGAGCAAAACATCTGTTTGTGTGTCCCTGACAAGTCCAAAACTTCAGGGATCTCTCTCCTCCCCATCTCTCCGGGTGGTGTAATTCCATCTTTTTTTTATTTATGAGCTTGCTGAGCTGAATGACAAAGCAGGCTTACAGTAAAAACATCTTCATACTTATTTCCACCTTATTTTGGAGTTGCCAGCCCTACTGATCATTTTTATGAACTGTCATAAGCATTAATGAAATTTTATGGGCATTTTGCTCGGGACATTGCAGGATGATTAATTTGTTTTTTCAGGCTCAGTCTGCAGGGAGATTTAGGGCTGTGCTGCCCACGGGTAGGGTTGGGATTTTCAGGCCTCTCTGCTCCCTCCAGTTGGGAAAACTTGTTTACCCTTCCCTCCTCTTTTCCTTCCCCTCATTTCCCTCTTTCTCTCCCTTTTTCCTGTGTCTGGTGGGTGACATCTCCTCAGGAGGTGGAGGTACCCGAGGGGCAGAGGCAGGATGCTGGTGAGTTGTTGTCTGTCAAACTCGTGTCTGAGAGGGACAGAGAGTGACCAAAAGGGTTTTTTACCAACGGTGAAGTTTCAAAAGTTACCCAAAAGGCTGAGCAATAAAAATAAAACCAGAGGTGGCCACGGAGTGAGGGGCAGCTTTCCCTGAGCTTTGCCTGCTGGAAATCATGCTTCTGTCTAGAGAAATTCCCATGGGAGCAGCTCACTCCTGTGGCAGGGGGAATTTCCAGGAGCTCCAGCAGGTCCCAGGCTGGGTTCCTGGTGCCAGGGACAGTCTGAATCATCGCTGGGCACAACCCTCAGTCCCAGCTCGGCGTGTGCTCCAGGATCGTGCAGCAAACAGAGGAGCTGGGATGAGTTTGGGAAGCGTGGAGAGGGAGCAGCAGGAGCGCTGGGGGAGTTCCCTGCTGCAGCTCACGAAGTGAGGGTCAGAGGCTGCCCTGGAGCTCCTGGGTGGGGGCAGAGGGATGGGGAGAGGCTGGGGCAGGAGGCACAGCCCCGGTGCTGCTCAGAGCTGCACATCCCTGCTGCTGCACCCAGCCCTTCCCGGGGCGGCGAGCCCGGCCGTGGCAGAGGTGGCAGCGCTGCCAGGAGAGGTGCCAGCGCTGCCAGGAGAGGTGCCAGCGCTGCCAGGAGAGGTGCCAGCGCTGGCCCGGGGTCACGCTGCTGCTGCGCAGCGGGGACAGCCCCTGCTGCTCCCCCCACACCTTCCCCGTCACCTGAGCCTGCAAATCCTTGACCCCAATCCTGCCGTGCCCAGCTTTAGGTCACGATCGGGAGATGCTGCAGGTTTGGAGCTCTGTGCAAGGTGATAAGCAGAGGGAGGAGGGGACGCTGGGGCTGAGCTGCGGCTTTCCCAGCTTTCCCTGATCCACATCCCTGCCTTTTCTGCTGACTCAGTCACCCTGGCTTTACTGCTGGGGGTCAGGGACACTGACCTTGCCTGGCTGCCCAGGGACCTCCGGCACTCAGCGGCCACGCCAGGGCACAGCCAGGCACGCTCAGGGGAAAGTTATTGCACAGAATTTCTTACCCGGGGTGACTCTGGGCTCTGCTGGGCTGGGGGATGGTTAATCCTCCACTGGTTTGGTGCTCTGTGTGTGTAAGAGAGAGTCAGAGCTTGTGAAATGGGTTTTGTTCCCATTTTCTCAGGAAGCTTTGTGTTCTAGTAAGGAAGAAGCTGAGAGGATTCATCAGTTCCTGGGAATAAACATTATTTTATTCCCAGAACACTGGATTGGGCATGGTCAGGGTTGGGATGGAGGGGTCTCTGTCCCTGCTGAGCAGAGGCACAATTCACACATTTTTTCCACTCTGAGCTGCCACCATTAGCTGGGAGCACCAGGAGCTGATTTTCTGACAGGTTCTGTGCAGGAGGTCAGAGCAGGGAGATAGAGCAGTCCCTTCTGGGGCTTAAAAATCAATGAGTCCGTGATTAAATGGCCCACAGAGGCTGGACACTGCAGGTTAAGGGAAAAGCTGTGATAGTGGTGGCATTTTATGTGGGAGCTGCAGCAGGAATTGCTCTTGCAGCTCTTCCAGGTGCTTGTACAACCCCCACATTTACCAACAGAGGTGTTTTTTCCCAGGGGCTGGACTGGAGTGCTGATGTTTCTTTAGAAATCGGTTATTAGTTTTTCAGAAAATGCTAACTAGGAAATCTGAGCACCTTGGAGTGCCTGTGTTGCACCAGCCCCGCCGTCCCACGGTTGTGCTGTTACATAAGGTTGTTTCTCAGGGCTGTAATGATGCAACAGCGTTTATGGACCAATCTGGGCTCTGCCTTTAATGGCTTCCATAAAAAGCTCATTATTCTCTCTCCAGTCCCTGACTGATTTACATCTCCCATCCCTGGGCGTGTGCTCCACTTTGGGCAGCCCTGAGCCACCTCTCCTTGTGGCTGAATCCTGGCTCCTTCAGGCTGGAAAAGCCCTCCAAGGTCATGAAATCCAACCCTGCCCCAGCCCTGCCAAGGCCACAACTGCCCCATGTCCCCAAACCCTGAATCCCTGCAGGGCTGGGACTCCAGCACTGCCCTGGGCAGCCTGTTCAGGGCATTATTCCTTTGTTTTGGGTAGGAAATGTTTCCTAATACCCAGTCTAAACCTCCCTTGGTGCAACTTGAGGCTGTTTCCTCCAGCAGCCAGTGACTCTGGCTGGGACACTGCTCCTGACATGGAAACTTGGCCTTTTGTGCTGCTGAGATCAACAGAGGAGGGACAGTCCCTGGTGTTTCTGCAGCATCTGGTGATGGTTTCTCATCTCCTTGGAGCTTCTCTGTCATTCCTGGTTCACCAGCCTGGCCAGGCAGGGTGGGAGCAGAGGGTTTTGGGGGGGAAGCCACTGCAGAGTGAATGATGTGAACCTGTCACCTGAGCCAGGGGTGCCACTGAAACACATCCTGGAACCAGCCCTGGGTCCAGCCAGGCAGCTCTCCCTGCCCTGGCCTGATCACTGCCCTCGTGTCTTCTCCCCTGCAAGCCCTGACATTCCTCCTTTTGCATATTGGATTTTTTCTTTCTTTATTGGAGGGAGGGGCAGAGGGTCGGGACAGTTTTATGGCCGCTGTATTGATCAGTAAAATTTAATGTAATCCCTGCACTTACTGGGTGATCGTTAAGGGGATGGAGAGACGGTGAAATGTATTTTAAAAGAAATACTTTCCCATTTTATTTCCTCCCCGTTTTACTTCCTGAGTCTCTCTTCTCTTCCAATCTCCTCCTTTGCATCCCTTCGGAGATTTTTGACTGCGTTTCCCCAGCTTTCCTTTGATTTGGTTAAGTATTAGGAAAAGAGCTGCCCAGTCTGTGTGGTGCTGGACTCATTCCCCATTCCCTCATCTCTCTTGCCGCTTCTGGATCTGTGGAATTTTGTGTCTGTTGGGAATAGGACTCCCTCTGGTTTTATCCCAGCTCTCTCTGGAGCTCGGTGGCTGCAGGACCAGGTGGGCTCTGGTGTCTGGTGCCCTCTCCCTGTGCATCCCCAAGGAGCAGCAGCAGCCCAGAGCTGTGTCCCTGACATCCCAGGGAGGTCTGGAGCAGAAAAATGACAGCTTGAGCTCCAAACTGACACAAATATCCTAACACTGGAGCAGCTCCTGTGGGTGCTGCTGAGAGGAGCTGCAGCGTGGGTGGAACTCCTCCTCTGCACAGGGACTGCACTTTTCCTGCCTGGTACCAGGCACTGAGAGGTTTCTGTGAGTGACCTTGTGGCTCTGAGCAGGGGCAGAGCAAACCCCGGCTGCCAGCAAGGGTGGGAGATGTCCAGGAGGCCCCTTCGGGCTCACCCCTGGCAGGGATGGGGCATTTGGAGTGAGGTTACTGCTCCGCTGCCTCCTCACTGCGGAGAGGGAGAGCTGCAGCAAACTGAAAGGCAGCCACTATTGAAAATTATTTAAATTTCGACCAGAAAGTCTCCCTCCCCCCTGCCTCCCCCTCTGCTCCTCGCAGTCACTCTGAGCAGCGCCGGGCAGAGCCACCAGGGCCCGCGGGCGCCGGGCTGCCTGCGCTCGCTGCAGAGCCCCGACACTGATTTATGTGTTGGTTAATTGTCTCCAGCCATTAGTCTGCTCATCCTTCTCCTCGTTAAAGATGCAGTTGCTGCTAATGTCTGTAAATGAAACACATTTAAAAGGCGTTGCTCCCAGTCTGGGTCTGGCTGAGCTGGGAGCTGCCACCTCTGCCGGGTCTGGGGGTGGTGTGTGACCCTCGGGGACATCTGTCAGCACCTCTGTGCCCACCCTGGCTCACGGGCCAGGAGCCAAAGGGGCCAAGGGCCTGGAGGCTGCCCCAGTTTGTCCCATCCCCTCCTGAAGTCACTGCATCCCAGAGTGCTGGCTCGGAACGGGCTGGGAGATGCTGCCAGCAGCTGTGAGGGACTGGGATGGAGAAGAGGGATTGAGTGAGGGTCCAGCACAGGGACAGGGCACAAGAGGCGACCAGAAGGAGCCCTGGAGCTGCTGGCTTCAGTCGTGGCCAGTCAGAGGCTCACGGTGCAGGTGCTGCTCCACAAGAGAGGAGTGTTCCCAGAAATCAGGCCCAGGAATTGCTGCGTGCCTGGTGCCTCAGCCTGGCCAGGCAGGGGTGGGAGCCAGATCCCAGAAGAAAGGTCCTGGGAGGCTGTCAGGAACAGGGAGTCACTTCCCAGTTGGAAAGGAAATCTGGATGTGGCCCACCAGCCACGTGCCCCCTCTGGAATCCTGGGTAAGGTCAGGAGTCCATCCCTCCATCCATCCATCCATCCATCCATCCATCCATCCATCCCTCCATCCATCCATCCATCCATCCCTCCATCCATCCATCCATTCCTCCATCCATCCCTCCCTCCATCCATCCCTCCCTCCATCCATCCCTCCCTCCATCCCTCCATCCATCCCTCCCTCCTTCCATCCTTCCATCCATCCCTCCCTCCTTCCATCCCTCCCTCCTTCCATCCCTCCATCCTTCCATCCCTCCCTCCCTCCATCCATGCTCAGATTGTGTTCTCCCACAGCTGGAGTCCCACCTGTGTTCCTGCAGGTCCCCAGACCCTGAATTCCCAAACTGGGCGTTGCCATGGCAACCGGCAGCCCTCCAGGAGGCTCTTTGTCTCCTCCCTGACCTTTCAGGAGCTCTGGATCTCCCTCGAGCCCCCTTCCCTAATCCGGTTTTTAGGATACAATATTGTGGCAGTGGCAGGGCTCAGACTTTAATCAGCTTGGGAGTGCCCGAGGCAGGGCTGGGCTGCACCAGGGCACCTGCAGGGCTCAGGCCCAGCTCAGCACCGGGCAGGGCCCTGCTGGGGCTGCAAGGGAGCTCCTGGAGGGAGTTCCTGCCCTGGGCACACCAGAGGGAATTCTCTGCATGGGCAGGACCAGCCCTCTCCACCCCCCTCCATGTGGCTCCTTCCAGGTCCTGCAGGAACTGGGCTTTGTTGGGATCCCCAGAGGGACATCCTGGATCTTGCAGGAGGTCCCACAAGCTGGATATTCAGGCAGAGATTCCCTGCGAGGTGGCCTTGGATAAATGCTGGGCAGGGCCTCTTTTACAGGAGGTGGGAATAAAATTCCACAGCTGACAGGTGGGAGTGAAGAACTGTGGAGTGGATGGGTTGGAAAGGACCTTAAAGATGATCCAGTTGCACCTCCCTGAGCCTGTGGCAGTGCCTCTGTCCTGCTTGCTGGACCAGCACCAAATCCGGGGCTGGGGATGCAGCTGCAGTGCTGCAGGTGTGGTGGGCAGTGTGCACAAAGAGGGGAGCTCTGAGAATTGCAGAAATTCTTCCCAGCCGAAGCACCGAGAGCTGGGGCAGTACCTGGAGAGCTGAGACTCCCAAGTTCACCTCTGTTAAGTGGCCCTGGGATGAGAGCAGTTGGTTGGGCTTTGCTCAGTGCACGTTCAGAGGGGTCTCTTGCAGGAATTACCTGAGCCTGAGCCTCAGGCAGGGGTGTCCTGTGTTAGAGCCCGTGCAGGGACTGGGCTGTGACTGCAGCTGCTGGAGCTGCCTTTGCTGGGGCAGTTCAAAAAAATGCTGAAATCCTTCAGCTATGCACAAAGAGATCCCAATTTTTCACAAAACCCTCTGGTTACCATTCATTCCCTTTTCTCCTCCCAAGGCTGAGCCCCAGCTCTGTCCCACCTCTCCTTGTGCCGGGTGTAGAACAAGCCCAGGACACCACAGCAGCCTCTGCTCCAAAGCTCCTGGGCCAAGGCAAAAGGAGCAGCTCCTGGGGAGAGTTGGATGTGTTAAAAGCTGTCTCAGCCTGTTTGCCTTATCTCAAATCTTCCCTTTCCTCTCAGTGTCACCTTGGGGTTCGGTTTGCTTTCCAGCAAAGTCGTGTTTTCCTGGGATTCTGCCTGATTCCGTGGGTAAACGGAGCACAGTTCAGAGCCTGGAGTGTGCCCTGTGTGCTGTCTGCTCCTCTGTGGAGCTGGGACTTGCTGATGCACCTTTGTGAGCACGATGATTTTAATTCTAAACCCATGGAAAATCTCCTGAAAGCCTAAGATTTTGGGGGAAGGAAAACACCACTTCTGGTGTGGTGCTGCTGCCTTCCGTGGAGATCTCCTGGGTTCTGTTTTCACTGGATATACCCCGGTGTTCTGCACTCTCTTGAGTTTTGAGGAGCCGCTCCAGAGAGAGGGAGTTGCATTTTCCTGGTGGATGAAACAATCCCTCCTCGTAGCTGAATGTGTTTACACACCAGCACTGCTCTGGGCTCGATTGGGATGCAGGGCACTGTGCAGATGCAAAGATGTAATTATCCCATTTTTCTCTTCCCACTCCCTGCTCTCCTGGCTCCTCTCCTCCGCCCTTTCCGGGCCTCGTGCTGATGGCAGCGTTTATCTGCATTTGTCCTCTGTCCCTGACAGCCACTTATTGATTGGCATGATTAAAAAGAACTGATAATCACTTCACATTAATCCCATAAATGACTTAAGACACCAAAATATTTGCATAATGCATCTTAAAGGTGGCAGCTAAAAGAGGATAAGACCCAAAACTGCTTGGCACAGGAGAAATGGGCTTCCCACTCACCTGTGGGCTTGCTTAAGTAATGAGCCTCGTGCTTGCATAAGGAGCACTCTGAGGTGCTTTAGGGGGGGAGATGCGATGGGTGCTCAGAGGCTTTGGGATCCGAGCATCCCTTCCCCTGCTGATCCCCCTGAGGGATGGGGGATCCCGGGGGGAATCGCGGGGCTGTTTGTGTCTGCTGCCTCCCGTGAAAAGCTGGAGCCAGACGCCCGCTGAAAGTACCTAAAGACTTTCTGTTCTGAACTTATCAGATTAGCAGCGAGCTAGACACAGATTAGCCCCCGCTGCAGCCCCGGGGATGGGCGCTGGGAGCACCGGGATCTGCTCCGGGAGCGGGGGGAGCAGCAGTGGGGGAGCGGGGGGATATTTAAGGCAGATCATTGCCCGGTAATTCTGCAGATAATGCACCCTCCGGGCTGCCCTGCCGGGCCCAGGTGAGGACACCCCGGTGGGTGGGAGCTGTGCTGGCACCGGGGGCTTTGGCACGGCAGGGAGCTGGGGTAGGGCAGGGAGGGCAATATCGCTAATTTGTGTGCTTTTCCCCAAGTGTCTCTGGCTCTCCTGGCTGTCATCTTCCCTTTAGAGAGAGGGCAGGAGGAGGAATAGCCCCGGTTAGCTCGGGGCGAGCCCCTGGTGCTGGGAGGATGGGGAGTTCAGCATCTCGGGCAAACAAACAGAAGGGAGATGTTCCAGCACTGCCAGCTCCTGCCATGGGTTCTACCTTGTTCTTCCTTCCTCACTCTTTGTAGGTCATTTATTGGGAAATACTTTGCAACTGGAGAGTGGTTCACCAGCAAAAGCACTCGATGAGATATCTGAGCTGCAGTATCTGCTACAGTGAATTGGTTTTTGTGTTCTCCCTCTCCATAGAAGGAAAAAAAATAGAAAGAAAGGACCTAAGCAGCCTAGTTAGCAGCAATGTGATGCAAGGAGAACAGGCAAAATAATGCTGAATTGCTCTAACACAGTCTCTTTTCCCAGAAGGAAGAGCATTGTTTCAGGATCTGTTGGAGGGGAGAGCTGAAAATGGGTTTTGTAAATCAATCTGTCCCCTCAGCTCTGAGTAACGCTGCTGTCCGGGCTCGTGGTGGGTTTCTCTCTAAAGAGAAAAACTATTATTCAATCAAATCTCAAAGCCTTTTGTCCCAGCAGTGATGGAATGGAAAAACTTAGGTTTTTAAGAATAGAAGGGTGGCAACTGATAGAAAACTATCAGTTATTTCAGTTCAAGTTTCCTATTAATTCTGGAGCAGATCTGCCAATTCCTATACTTTCAGTTTTTCCATCCTAGATGTGAGTCCTGGCCCACGCAAGTTATATCTGGCAGGGCTGGAATCAGCAGCTCTGGCAGCTGCAGGGACCTTGATGGGAAATGAGAGGGAAGCTTGGGAAGGGCTCTGCACTCCCCAAAACCGAGGAGAGGTTACGGAGGCACCCCGTGGGTGGGAGGGAGGGAGGGAAGGAAGGGGGGGACCTCTGCTGCAATCCAGCGAGGCTGGAGCACACAAAAGCCTCTCCCAGATGTGCTCACAGGGGGGAAAATCAGTTCTGGGGGGGGACAGATGGGATTTCATTAACGTGGGGCTTTTGTGCTCTGCTGCAGCCGCGACAGCGACCTCTCCACCATCATCTCCAACCTGCACCAGAGCCGCCAGCTCGTTATGCCAGAGACCCAGAGCCGCTGCGAGTTCAAGAGGAACAGCCTGGACGTGGGGCTGGCAGCAGCAGGTGAGGGCTGGGGCACCTCCTGCTGCCCTGGGGTTGTGTTTTCCCTCCTCTCCCTTCCGCTCCCCCGGCCGTTCATTTTCCTGTTGTTTTTTCTGTTTGTGCTACACTTTAGCTATAGGAAGGTTTTTAATATTCTGGCTAAAGTTGAACGTGGAAAGGATTTCATGGTGATGCTGAAGCCCTTTGGAGGTCCCAGCCCTGTGTTGTTCTCAGATCCAGTGGTCTGTGTTAAAGGAGCTTGCGCCAGCACAGGCGGGAAATGTCCCCAGGGCTGGTGCCACGTGAAGCAGAAAGGCCTTGCAGAGAGCATGATTTGATTTGTAATTTCATTAATCAGAGGTTCCCCACACTGCTGCTGGGCCTGCCAGCTCCTCTGGGAGTGGAATTGTTTGGGTTTCTAGTGCTACCTGGCTGGTTTTGGGTTGTTCCCCTGGTTTCAGCTCCACAGTGTGAAAACAGAAATGTTCCTGTGGGATCCTGCCCTGGGACCCCTGGGTGTCAGGAAGGGAGTGTGGGGAGGGATGGGCTGGTGGCAAATGTGCAGAAGTCAACAAGTGAGGCTCTGGAATAAAAAAACCAAGATCTGCTTGTTGATTGCAGGGTCCTTCCATTATAAATAAAAGTTGAGGAAAATCTGGGATTTCTGTCAGTTTTTATACTGAGTGATCCCTGTCCTTCCAAATCAGAGCTGGATCTCCCTCTGTGCTAATTTAGGCCTCTTCTGAAAATCTGTCTGCTTGGAGATTTGTCCCGGGTTTTTTTTGTCAGTCATTCTGCTGAGTGTGTAAATGAACCCCAGATCCAGAGGGGACACCACACCTGACACCCTTTGGGAATGTCTTTGGAAGGTGAAAACTTAAATAACATCTTCAGTCCCACATATGCACAGGAGGGGTTTGTGGTGTCTGTACATCAGCCATGGCCAGCTGCCAGACTTTGCTTTCACAGCTGAATCTCCAGTCTCATCATTAACAATTTTCCAAAGCCCCTTGCCCTGCACAGCTCCAAAAGCCAAACTGGCCACAGATCCATTTTTCCCTATGACCCTGCTCGGGTCCGTGTGGCTCAGCTGACCCTGGATGGCAGAAAGGGTTTCAATAGCGTTTGCTTTGCAGAGAAACTGCTGGGCTTGATCAGCATTGCTGGAATTCTTTGGGACCTGTGGCATTCCAGAGATGCAAAGGGATCTCCTTGTTCCCATCAGAAGAAAAGATGAGATGTAGAAGCTCTAATTCCTGTCGGTTAGAGTTGGTGTTTGAGGTGCTCTGGTTCGTTTCTTAAATTAAGAAATGGCCTCCAGCTGTGCCAGGGGAGGTTTGGGTTCAATGTTAGGAAGAATTTCTGAGGGAAAGCTTTGGAGGAGGCTGCCCAGGGCAGTGGTGGAGTCACCACCCCAGAGGTGTTCAGGTAACTGTGGATGTGGCACCTGGGGACATGGGTTAGTGGTGCTGGGTGATCTTGGAGGTCTTTTCCAACCTTAAGGACCCTATGAAACATTACATGAGTGAAAAAGAAGAGGCTCATGGGCACAAGAGGCCACCAAGCCAGTGACAAAGCTCCTGAGGACACGACAGGTTTGGGGTGTTGAGCAAGAGGTGATTGGGTTTAAAAGAGTCAGATGTGGAGGGGAGGTGTCTGAAGGGACAGGGGGAGGGACAGTTCCACTCTGGGCTTTGGGGCTGAGCACTGCTGGGGCTGTTTTTGCTGGCAGGGCTGGGAGGGGAGAGGGTAATCAGGAATTGCTCCAGACAGACTTTTCAGAGGTGGTGCTGGGTTAGTCTGCAGGACTGGTTGTTGTTTAAACCATTTTGTTCCAGCGATAAGGGGAGAAGAACCTTGCCCCCAGCTGTCTGCCCTGGAGAACAATTCTGTGCACTGGGTTATGAGAATCTCCCCCTCAAAAAGGCACCTGCAGATAAACAATGCTGAATAAATGCTGCTGGTGCCATCAGGTTCAAGAAGCCCCGCATCACTCCTGGCTGGGAGCCGCAGGGCTCTCACAGGCCACTGGGATCTGCTGCTGGAAGTTTCTGTTGCTGGTTTAGGGCTGAAGTTGAGCCCAGTGAGGAGGGAAGGAGCTCTCTGGAGGCTCCTGTGCTCCCCACTGAGCCCAGAGTGCTGCTGGAACAGGACTCACCTGTGCCTGAGGTTCAGCAGAGCCCTGGGAACAAGGACAGCACAAATGGAAGAGATTTGCTTATTGCCAGCTCATGGGGGCAGCAAAAAGGCTGAGGCTGGCAGGGTTGGCTGGTTTGTGATTAATTCTGTGAGGGAATTCCTTGACTTGTGGTTACAGCAGTGCTGGAGTTTTGAACAGCATGGACTGGAAAATCAGCAGTGTTGCTGCGCCTTGAGTGGTCTTTGAAATGCAGAAAGGGGCTGCAACTAATGACAAAGAATTGTGTGTACTTCTGGGGCTTTGCTGGCTTCTGGAAGGTGGGGAGGGCTGGAGCCAGGGCTGTCTGGGGGTGAGGTTGGCTCCCTGTGCCGGGAAGAGGGGTGAGCCAGCCCCTTGGGACTGCCAGCCTGCACAGGGAGCTGGGAGAAGCCACCTGGAAAAGCAGCTTTGGTGATTCCCAAAGGCGCCAGGACAGCTTCCCTACAAACCATGACTGGTCTCTCCTCAGCTGCAGATGATTTCCTGCTGGCCCCTCCTCCCCAGGCGGTTCTGCAGTGGGGAGGGCTGAGATCTCTCCTGGGTGCTAATTAAACTGCAGTCATGCTGGGTTTGGGAGGGAAGGAAGAGAGGAAAGGTGGGTGGAATGGGGTCTCTGCTTCCTTAGGAGCATGTGGGGACAGCTGAGGTTTGGGAGGGGGCTTAGGGACATCTGCAGAGGTGGAGAAGTGTCCCTGGTGCTGGGGGGAGCAGGCTGGGAGGGCAGGCAGGAGCCTAAGGAGGGGACAAAAGTCACTTGCAGCAGCTCAGTTAAAGGAGAGGCAGCACCAGGGCCCTGCCTGGCACCTCGAGGGGTTCCCCTGGAGAGGGGAGGATGGCACAAGGAGCTTGAACCCTGACTGAGACACCCACAGAGGGCTGAGCAGGGCCAGGGCTGCCTGGAAGAGCAGAGCTGGGGGTTTGCTCATCAAACAGGGCTTTGGAGCCCTCCCAGCAGCCTGGTGTGGCTGCCAGCAGGAGCAGGCTCCTCTGCCCCTTTTCTCAGGGTCTGGGGTGGGGAGGATGGAGCAGCCCCAGAGGGTCTCAGAAGTGCCTTCCCCCCGGGTGTGTGTGCTTTGCACGCTGCTTTAGGGCCTGAACCAGCGTTTTGCACCAGAGTCCTGGTCCCGAGGCTCTAATTCATTCCTCTCCTGCAAAAAAATCCTGTTAATTTCTCCTCTTTCTCTCCTCAAACACCCTCTGTTCTGCAGTGCCAGATTTCATGAGTTTCCAGTTGCAGTAGGACTATTTGCATGGATAGAAGTGGAGGATTCAGGCTCCCTCATGCTAGAGGAAGGTGGGTAGCTCTTCCCTCTCTTCCTTCTGCCCCTGGTGCCTGCAGGGAGTTGGTTTGGTGGCTGGAGATGCTCTGAGAGGGCACGGAGTGGAGACATGGCAGAGCTTCAGGTCCTGCCCCAGCAGGGACCAAATCACTGCAGTTCTGCATAAAATATTTGGGCCTGAGGTTCCCTTGGCTGTGGTGTGGGAAGCAGCAGCAGGGCAGCTTTCTTTCCAGTGGGGCAGAGCTCCCAGAGAGCCTTTTCCCAGGGGTTTTTGGTCAGTGTGATGGGAATGACAAACCCTGAGGGCCTTGGCCCCAGAGCAGGGGTGTCCTGGGCGCATCTTCACCTGCAGTGATTCCTGTGGGAATGCCACGGCATGGGGACAGTGTGACACCTGTGTCCCCACTTTTCAGGAGCTCTGCTCCCTTAGAGGCCGTTCATTCCTGGTGCTTTTGCAGCCCTGGAAGAGCAGAGTTCACCCAGACGTCTCAAAAAGCACCAGGAACTGCGATTTTTCCCTGTGAACTTATTTGTTCTGTATTCACCCCTTTGTCTTATCCTTCCATGTGGTGCCCTGTTGACTAAGCAAGGGAGAAGGAGGAATTTTTGGACTGTAAAGATACTCAAATTGAAGAATTTGGGGTTTTTATTCACAAGGCAGTGCTTGTACCTCCCGGTGTGGATCCACAGCTGACCACATGGAATTATCTCACTCTCTGTGGGCCTAGCCCTGGATTCTGTGTCCCTGCCATGGCCGTGGAGGCCTTGCAGTGACCTCGTTTGGCTTTGCACTGAGACCCAGAGCTTTCATATGCTAAGGAGGAGTTAATATTGGGGCTGGAGAAGAATTGGGATCAAGGATGTTGCAGCTAATGGTTAGAGACAGGATCCCAGCGAACGGCTGCTCTGGGGGCGCGGGATAATGAGCCGGGCTGCAGACATGTTTTCATTTAACTAAGCCAAACAACGGGGAAAAAAAGCAGCAGCCTTTATTGGACTGCTGCCTTAAATTGAGCAGAAAATCAGCACCAAATGGGCATCCAGGAGCTGGAAGCCCAGGCCCTGTTGTTGACGTGTTTTTCCGTGAAGGACAATTGTTTACCTTGGCAACGTGAGGGTCGAGGCTCTGTCACTGCTCTTCGTCCTCTGGGCCTGGAGCTGGAGCACTGTCCCCTCTCTGTGCTCTATTTAAATTCATTTTTATGTCTCCTGGAGCCTTGCAGGAGTGGGAGGTAACCAACAGGCTTTTGTAGCACAAGCAGAGGTCTTGGGAAGTAAAGGAAAATTGGGAAAAGCCAACATGGAAGCATTTCTTTTGGCTGTGCCAGCACAGGTCAGTGCAGGGGATTTTGCTGCTGGGAGTGTTCAGGTTTTATTCTTGGCTGTCACTGCTGGAGGACAAGGAGCCGAGGCAGTTTAGGGCCCTGTTGTTGGAGCTCAGTTAAGGTTGGAAAAGACCTCAAAGATCATCAAGGCCAAGCTGGGCAGGGGTCTGAGCCAGCCCCCTCCGTGCCTGGTGGGGATGAAGAGTCTGTCCCTCCCTGGGGCTGGATCCACCAAACCCACGGCCAGCACATGCAGCAGCTTCAGAACTCCAGCAAACACTGACTCCTGCTCCTCCTGCTGCCTTCCCTGCAGCTCTGGGAAGAGCCTGATCATCCTGCTTCCAAAAATAACCTCTCCCTGCCCCCTGCCTCCACCTCCTTTGCCAGGTGCCTTTCCAGGCAGCTGGGGAAGAGCTGCCAGCAGATCCCTGGTGCCTTGACACCTCCCTGGTGTTCTGTACAGACATCCAGGAGCGTGGCCTCTGCCTTGTCCTCCCTGGCTGCTGGCTGGCACCTGGGCACAGCTGGCAGAGCCCCTGTCCTAGGGGAGGAGCAGGCTCGGAGCTGCTGCGGTGCCCCCTGCTCCTGCCAGGCTGCCAGGAGTGCCCAGTGGGTCACAGGTGACAGGCAGGGACAAGTCCTGCTGAAGGGACAGGGGTGCAGGGACCTGTCTGTGTCCATGGAAATGTTGCCCCAGGCTTTGGGATGGATGCACTTGAGAGAAATCCACCAGGAAAAGAGCCCTGGGCATTGAGAGCCCCGGGGCAGTGTGTGAGTGACCCTGGCACTGCCTTGGCTTGAATTCCTGCCAGCTCAGCCCTGCCCCAGCTCGTGTGCCCCGGGGCTGATCCAGGCTGAATGGGAAAGAGGACAGAGCTGTTACTCTGGTTTGTGAGAGGTCATTGCTGCTTTGTTTATTCTCCCTCCTGCTGTCCCTGCGCATCGGGGTGAGCCCGGGGGTCCCCACAGGGGCTCAGGAAAGAGCTCACAGCTGCTTTCCCTCTGTTCAGCATCTCTGGTGGTTCTTGGCCTCTCGGTGCAAATCGAGGAGCTGGGTGGGGATTCCCCAGGGTTCAGTTGCAGCTCTGTCACCGTGGGGAACGGGAATGTCCCCAGGTACAGCTCGTGGCTTCACCCCTGCGCGGGCAGTGGGCAGTGCTTTGTGCCAGACGTGAGCAGACCTGGGAAGAGTTGTTTAAGGATGGAGGGCTGGGCCTGGGAAGGATTTTATTAATGATTTGCTGTGAGCAAGAAGAGGGTCAGCTGCCTATTTCATTCATTTTTCAGCTCTGCACAATCTTGCTGTTCCCAGTTCCTTTTCTTCCCTTTGCTTTTTTCCCCTTTCCTGCTCTTTCCCCTCCTCCCTGCATTTCTTTCTTCTCAAACCCTTTCCCCCCCACTTCCTTTTCCATTCCTAATCCCCATCTCACAGACACACACATCCTTCTTCCTTCCCATTTCTCCTCCTCTTCAGTTCCCTGTCCTGGTCCCTGCCCTCCCTTCCCCACTCCCTCCCTCTCCCAGCTCCTGGGGAAGAAGACAATTTGAAGGTTTTCCGCTTGGCTCTCAGCTGAGAGGCTCCTTCCCTCAAGCCAATCAATGGGAGCCTTTCAGCCCCACTGGGGCTTGGCAAACATGAGATCAATAAGTTATTAGCACCATTCTGTCAGCTGTAATGTGGAGATTGATCGGGGCCGGGGCTCCTGCTTGCTGCCTGGCACTTCCCCAGCCTGATAAAGATGACAGATTAAGGGAATAAGAAAAAGGAATTAAGGAGTCTGGCTGTCAAAGCTGTCACAGGCTGGAGGAGCAGGGTTTTTTTCAGGGGCTGAATGAGTGCAATTGGACATTTAAATGGTGCTAAGGGGGTACAGCACCACCAGCAGCTCTGCTGGAAATCGCTGCCCTCGGCCTTCCCTGTGCTGAGGAAACGCTGGGAGCCTTGGGAAGGAGCAGCTCTGCTGGGTGCTGGAGGGAACCACGGGCTTCTGAGCACCCCGGAGCCAGCAGAGGGACAGGGGTGCTGTCCCTGCCTCCCTGGGTGACAGGTGGCATTCCCCAGGCCTGAGGAGTCTCTGTGCCAGGGGAGTGGTGCCAGCTCTCACGGCTTTTTAGCACAGAGGGAGAAATTGGGGCCAATCAAGCTTTGCCCAAGAGGTTTGTGGTCACAGAATCCCAGACTGGTTTGGGTGGGAAGGGACCTTAAAGCCCATCCAGTGCCACCCCTGCCATGGCAGGGACACCTCCCACTGTCCCAGGCTGCTCCAAGCCCCAGTGTCCAGCCTGACCTTGGGCACTGCCAGGGATGGGGAGTTCATAACCTGTTTGTTGGAGCTGTGCTCAGGTCCCTGATTTACCAAACTTCCCCCTTCTCCTGCGTCACCCACTGGAACCTGCTCCTTTCCAGGCAGGAAAATGAGTCTCCACAAGGCCTGGACTTCCAGCCCACTCTCCCAGCTGCATTCTTTAAATCTTTTCTGTAAGAAAGTTGGGATTCACAAGTTTGTGATTGCTAAAAAGCCTCTCTGCAGCATATAAAATTAATTCAGATCTCTCTCTTAAGTGCAGTATATCCTTTCCATGAGCGTTTTTCATACTATGAATATTTACCACCTTTCCGTGGCTTTGGTGCATGCTGTAAAAATGAATTTTGTAGGAACCTGGGAGCCAGAGGGATGCTGGAGCGCCTTCCCTAATAAACAGCCTCATTCCAGGCAGGCAGCAGGATGGCTCCAGCATCTCCTGCACCTCCCTCTGTTTCATTCCTTGGGATCTGAAATATTGGCCATTCCTTTCAGGTGCCTTGCTCCAGCTGGGGAGATGGAGCGTGAGGAGGTGGGAAGCAGCAGGATACTGTGGATGGTGGGAGGAGAGGCAGATGGTCCTGTGGAGCTGAGGAAGGGGATCCAGGCTGCTTCCCGTGCCCAGGAAAGGCTGGTTGGTGTGTTATCTGCTGGGAATCCTGCTCAGCCCCCTCCTTCCCGTGTGCTGTGGTTAACTGGCAGTCGGGGAAGGGTCGGTGACACCGAGCCAGCCTTTGTGGTGCTGCTGTGACATGCACTGGGATCAGAGTGGTGATGGGCACTGGCTCTTGCTGGAGCCCTCCTCTGCTGCTGAGAGCAGTGACTGCACAGCCAGGCTGAGCCAAAGGCCTCTAAAAGTGAGGAAAAAGAGAGAACTCTGGTTATTCCATAGTGCATCCTCCTTGCTTGGCAGGGAGAGCCCATTCCTGTGTCCCATCCCTCCCTCCCCTTTGTTTCCTGTTTTTCTTCGTTGCCAGGAGTCCCTTGTCCCAGGGAGCTCAAAGGGTGATGCTTGGGGAGGGTTCACAGACACCCCGGGCTGTGCTGGGGACAGTCCTGAGCCAGCAGTGCCACCCTGCCCTGCTGTCTGTGCTGTCAGGCTGCTCCTGCACGGGAGCGCTCCCCGTCGGCATCTGAGTGACACCAGCCGACAGATAAAGGTGTGGGGACAGCAGGAGCAGCGAGATAACCCGGGGCAGTCACTGGGGCTGGAGCCTGCTCCTGCCATGTCCCAGACACCATTACCTGGCCTGCTGGGAGGGGGATGCTGCCTTTATTTTGCAGCTGCTTTGGCATTCCCCATGCGGAGACCCAGCAGTATTCCCTGTCCCCTCCTTCCCTGCCCTGGGAGCTGCCCTGCTCTGGTATTGTTCCAGGATCCCAAATCCCAGAAGCTGACTGCTTCCCTGCCCCCAGCTTCCCCAATAATATTTTTTTCCCCATTCTTGTTGCCCTCAGTTAAATTATGGCCCGTTACTCCCATGACCTTGTGCTTCCCTCTGCCTTTGTTCTGTGGATTTCTGCTGGTGAGGGCTGGTGCTGATGGATCCCCCTCTCCCACCAGCCTTTGTTGGGAGCAGCTCTGGGCCTGCTGAGCCCCAGCAAGCTGGGGCAGCTCCTCACAGAAGCCCGTGGCTGGGAGAGGGAGTCCCCAGGGTGTCCCCAAACCTGCTGTGTTGGACACAGGGACGGGAGGAGCGGCTGGGATGGAGCTCCAGGCTCGGCTGAGCGGAGCAGCTCCTCTGGTGGGAGCCTGTCTGTGCCAAAGGAAAAGGGGAAGATGCTGCCAAGACATCTCAGACTGGCCAGTGGGGATTGTCATCCTCAGGGCTGGAGTTAAGAGCAAGGATGTTTTCCCTCTCTTAAAATAATGGGAAAGGAGGTGGAAGAGGGGCTCTGGTCTCGCTGGATGTTGGCTGGCCAAGCCTGGGTGGTTTCCCGTGGAAGTTGGCTCCGTTCTCTGTTTACTCGGGACTTTGTGGTCCAAGAAGCTTTCAGAGCAGGCTCAGTGCTGTGCATGGGGAGCGTGAGATAGGTCTCGATCTCTTCCCATTGTGCTGGAGCAGGAGCACAGTGCAGGAGAGTTTAGCGCAGGAGAGTTTGGTGCAGTCCCTCAGCTGAAACTGGGGCCCTTTGTAGCCCATTCAGCAACGCTGGGAGGGCAAAAACCTTGTGAGCAGCTCATTAATCTCCCTTCTCCAGGTGACCCCTGTGCTCAGCTCTCAGCATGAGTGTCCTTGGTGCAGATTCCCTGTGGAGGGTGGGGATAAAGCCCCTCTGTCTTTGGGGAAGCCTAGGGATAGGTTTTCTAATCTCCCCAGACTTAGGCTCCCAAGTCCTCTCCTCAAAGCTGATCAGGAGGCTTGGGGTTCTTAGATGTGTTGGTGAGGATGACTCTTAAGCCAGGCAGCTCTGCTGAGTGCAGGGAGGCTGAGGATTAGAGCAGGGCAGGAGACAAAATAACCCCCCCAGCCTGGCTGCCACACCAGCTGGTTTATGGGGCCGTGCCCACATCCTTTCTCCTGCTGCTGCAAAGCCTGGGGTGATCCCTGTGCTGGGGACAGAAGTGCTGTCCTGCTCCAGCTGCTTCCCAGCCCTGTCTCCATGCCCCACTGCAGGAGTGCAGCAGGTGAGTGCTGGGCTTCCCACAAAAGAGGGGAGGAAAAAGTCCACTCTGATTTCTACAGCTTTGGGGAAAATGTTCAACTTTGTCCCCAAATCCTCCCTCCGGGTCGCTTCCTGTGCTGCCTTGCCAGGCCAGCATGAGCCTGGGATGTGATGTGGGGTATGGGGACCTGTGTGGGGACCTGGGTGAGGGGGTTTGTGCTCAGGGCTGTGCTGCACTGGCGGCAGTGGGTGATCAGTTTGCCTGGGGCTTCCCCCAGCCCCCCTTCCTGGTGATACTGCCTGGCCTGGCTTCATAACCCTACAGTTCCACTGATAATTTCTTTCATTTTCAGCTGTAATATTAAAAACTGCCCTGATTTGGCTTCCTTTCAACTGCAACGCTCTGTAAGAAGGCAGGAGAGAGGAGGCAAAAGCAGGGATTTGGAGAACAAAACCCCAGCCATCGCTCCCCATGCTTTCAGGTGGATGTTGCCTTTTGCAGGTGCATGGGCTGAGCAAAATCTGTCTTGGGGCTTTGTGGTCGATGAGCAGCAAGGCACTAAATGCACAACCTGTGTCTGGGAGGGTGCTGAGACATCCAGGAGCTGCTCTGCCAGCTCATTTGCAAAACATATTTGGTTTTGCTGCTGCTGGTGCTGCAAAGTCAGGGGGAGATGGATTGTGGCTGCTCCCATCTCGGTGTCCTGCTGTTTGTGTCAGGGCAGAGAGGGGTTGGATGGTGGAGATCCAGGGCTGGACTGGGAGTGCAGGGTCTTGTGGAAGGGCTGGGCAGGTGGCAGTGGGGTGGCAGAGCTGTGCACAGGACTGAGGAGGAGAGGATGGGTGCTGGAGCACAGACACCTCGCTGAGGTTGTACCCTGGCAGCTGGGAGTTCACTGAGTTACTAAAGCAGGTGGGACCTGCCTCTCTCTGCTTGCAGCTCAGGAAGCAAAGATGGGCTTTGACTTCTTAAGGCCCTGGGCTGGGACTCAGAAAATCTGAGTTCAGTCCTGTGCTCTGCTCCCAACTCGGTACATTTGGGGTGGGTTGTTACATCTCTGTGATGATCTTTATGCTGATCTTTATTCCCTTTCCTTGCTTACTCTATCTCTTGTGCATTTAGTCCCCACACTTCTGGGGCCAGAGGCATCTCTGCCACACTGCAGGGCTTTGCCTTAACTGAGGAAATAAATAAAAAAGAGGAAGTGTTTGATTCTGTGATGTCACTGAAAAACTGCCGGGGGCAGCCCAAACCCAGAGTCAGCACGTGGGATTTGGTGCTGTGGGACCAGGTGAACCTGAGATGCCAGGAGGATCACCCTGGGGAAAACTGTGGCATCCCTCTGGAGGGAATCTGGACTGTGTGGAATCTGGACCCCTCTCCCAGGGGCAGATGTCACACCTGGCTGCTCACCTGTGGGGCTCGGGGGCTGGTGGGGCACGGGTCGGAGCGGGCTGGTGTCAGTTCAGAGTTCCTGCGTGATCCTGGTCTTGCCCTGCCCCGGTGCAGCCAGCTGGGAGGGAGATGGGGCTGCTGACGTGCGTGGGAATGGCATGGGAATAGCTGGGAATAGCTGGGAATAGCAGGGCCCGGCGCGAGCCGGAGCGAGCGTCTGCCGGCAGATGGGCCCGGGGGTGGGAGAGGAACAGCGGGAGGGAAGCAGGGATGGGGGAACGAGGTGCCTTGGCAGAGCTGTGAAACCAAGGAATCTTCACTGCTCGCATTCCAACTGCTGTCACATGGACCCCGTGCTTCTGTCACCAGTTCTTTTCCATGGAGACTCCTCTGCCTCCAGCCCTGCTGGGCTCTGCTGCCTCCTGCCCGGGCTGGGAGGGGCGAGCGGAGCAATGGGACTTGTGTTGTTCCAAAGCCACAAATCCTGGCTGAGAACAGTCCTGAGGAGGAGCAGGATATATGATCTTGGCCTCCAGCACTGAGGGTTTGCAGTATCAGGGTAACGTTTCCAGGAAAATCAGCATGAAGGATGGAGCATTCCAGGGGGAGGGAGCTGCTGGCTCTGGTTGTGCTCCCTGGCCAGGTACCTGCGAGCTTGGGAAGCTGAGAGTGGCTGTGGACGAGTTATGTAAGGGGTAAACTGAGGCAGGAGGAGTGAGAAAATGCCGATTGTGTGGACAGGCTGACTCGGCACCTGGGATGTGAAGTGCTGAGAGAGCTCCAGCGCTGTCACCAGTGCTCCTGTCCTTCCCTGGCTCTTCCCAATTCCCTCTGTTTTGCTGTGTTTCCTTGGCTTTGGGTTCTGCACGGTCACAAGCCTCTGCATCGTCTCCGAGTGCCAGTTTTGCTGAGGGATTTGGTGACAGGGTCGTGGCAAGCTGAGTTTGGAGGCAGCTTGGGCTCTTCAAAGCCTTGAAATGCCACTTGGAACTTCGCAGAGCTGCCGGATTGCTCCTTGGGCAGAGGCACCTGCTGGGGCTGCTCTGCTCAGCCCTGTGCTCTGATCCCCTGATAAATCCCTGCCACGGCAGCAACCTGGGCTGCTCAGCTGCATTCCAAGTGATGGGGAGTGATCCTGAGTGCAGGGGACAGTTGCTTGGCTGGAAATTTCCCCTGGAACAGTGATAATGTTGTTGTTGTTATAAATAGGACCGAGGGGGTTTGTAACCTTCCTTAACCCCCACGTTTCGGGCAGATTGCAGCAGCCTGGCTGTGCTGGGGCTCACAGGCAGATCCAATCCGTTCTCACTCAGATACGCTGCTTATTTGGGAGATTTTTTTAAAAATTTTTTTCGTTCTTTTAAGGTGCTGCATCTTTAACAAGCCCTTGATAGATGAGAATTTGATGCTTGCAGTGACAAACAGGCTCTTCCTTCCTGCCCATATGCACCATCATGCTTTCAGTTTCCCCAGCGTTATTAGGGGAGGATATTGATTCGAAATCTGCTCGGGAACGCTGTAATTGTGTATTAGAGATTTGGTGTTGGTTTGGAGGGCTGCAGTAATGCAAAAGGCTTGAGTGTTTCCGTGCAATCCAGAGGGGGAAGATTGCTGAGGACCTTGAGGTTTTGAAGGAGGAGGGGGGAGGGAGGGGGAGAGACTGAGAGAGAGAGAGAGACAGAGAGAGAGAGAGAGATACTGTGGTAGGAAGATTCAGAGATCTGTTGTGCTTTTTTTTTTTTCCTGTGTTGTTTTTTTCCTCCCCTTCCTCTCCCCCAGTTGCTTTGCATCAGGGCATGAAAGGAGTGGAAACACCGGGGGGACAAAAGGCACCAGAGCAAATGATGAAACTCAGTAAGGAAATCAACTGGATTCAGAATTTATGGCTTGAAAACGTTGCATTGATCAGTGTATGAATAGTCATTATGTGCTTTTGGGCTGCGTGATTAGGAAAGCAGATCAAGGCTCTCAAGATGATGATTTTTCTTACTTTCATTTTTTTCTCTCTCTGCTTGTAATATCTGTGTGTGTGTGTGTGAGAGAGAGAGAGAGAGAGAGCAGCAAAATACCAAAGTCTCTCTGGTCGCTCCTGCACAGAGGAAAGTGCAGCCTTCTCTGACACTCAGCTTTCTCATCTCTCTCCTAGATGAAATTTTAGGCAAGAGAAGAGTATGTTCTCCCAACAGCAGCAGTGAGTGTCCTTTAGAGAGCAAGAAAGCCCGAAGTGAGTCCCCAAAGGGTAAGTGCTGCTTCTCCCTCCCCCACCCCCTTCCCTTTCTTCTCCTTTCCCGTGAGTGGAACTTAATTGAAATTAAGGAGGGAGGGCTGTGGGGTGGGAGCTGTGTCTGGCACTGGGGGTGCAGGAGGAGGCGACCAGGGCTCTCTTTTTCCTTTATCTCCTCGGAGGGAGCCTTGCAGGGCGAGAAAGGGGATTGCCTCTTAATTACAGTAATTGCTTGATGATTAAAAAAAAGCAGGCTGCAGCCTTTGAGGTGGATTTTAGGGGTGTTCCTACTTTTTCAGGCAGAATGTCTTGATTGCATGTTTAATATAAAAGGTACACACAGGCTGATCGTGCTGGCATCTGCTCCTTTAAAGGGAAAAAAGGAGCCTGTCAGGGAGAATGGGGCTGCTGAGTTTTCTCTTATGCATTTATGGCAGCGTTCCTATAGAGATGGAATCTGCAGAAGGTTTCTCTATTTAGGGTTTGGTTTGTTGTTGTTTTTTGGGGTTTTTATCTCTTGATTTGCCTTCCAGTTCTTTCCTATAAACACGATTTTTAAACTTTCTTTACGACTGGCAGAGTGGGATGGGTAATGGAGCCTGCAGTTAATGAGTTTGTCTCCAGGTTGAGTAAATGAGGTTTTGCAGGCCGTTTACTTAAAGGCTTTGTAGTTAATATCAGACTAATTAGCTGTCAGTAATACCCACCTCCATCCCTGTGCCTAAACCTGCACTCTCTGGCCATTAAAAAACCCAAAGCAGAGCAGCTGTGTGAAGCTGGATCCTGCTCCCTGGGTTTGGAGTCCAGCTGAGACTCCTCCAGGGGTGGATTCCCAATAAACCATCCAGGGAATCTCAGAGGGCACTTCTTGCAGCAGTTTGTCCTGAGGCCTTCTCAAACCACGCACTTCATATTCTGCTTTATAAAGATCCGTTGTGGGGACCTCTCCTGGAGCCTGATCTCTCAGAATGTTCCTGTTCCTTCCCTCCTTGTGCCCAGATGATGATGTGAAGGCAGAATTCTCTGAGAGGATGTTGAGTGCTGGTGTCACTATGGAAAATACCAAATCCTCTCTGATGTAACCCTCTCCTGCCTGTTAACTCTTCTGGAGCAGCAGAAGTGCCTCAGATTTTACTGGGAACCCTCTAAACTGCTCCTCTTTATCTGTTTTCCTTGATTTTTTTCCCCATCTGCTCTATTCCTGTTATCCCTGGAATGTTTCTGGTGGCTGTGCAGGTGAGTTCCAGATGATGCTTCCACAGGTTCATAAACAGATTTGTTCCATCAGATGTGAGGCTCCTGGGACACATTTTCTATTTTGCTGTTCCTGCTGAGGTTGTGCCCCTTGTAATTCCAAGTTTGTGCTTGGGAGCTGAGTCCAGGGAACAGAACCTGTGTGGGCTGGCTGGGAAGGGGCTGAACTTCAACCAAGCCATGTGAGACCAAGGGATTGCCTTTGGATTCGTCCTCAAAAAGTGCCTGAGCTGGCACAGATGGATGTTTTTGCCATGGGAGCATCAGGGTCAAGTGATCTCGTTCTGTTCCTTTCCTTGGGCCTTCCCACCCTTTTTTCAGGCTGAGGGCAGGGTGTGAGGAGTCCTTGGCTTTGCAGGAAGCACTCAGGATCTAAATTCTGCTCCTTGGATCCCAAAGTTGCAGGGATTCCCCCAACTTTTTAACAGAGGAGTTCCCAGGAAGCCCTGAATAAAGCAAAGTTTTGTTTTCTACTCCCACTTTGAGGTGAGACAGAATGGAAATTCAGAGCTGGGCCTCTTGCTGATCTCCCAGTGGTTTTTGTTAGACCCTTGGGGAGCCCCTGTTCTCTCCAGAGCTGTGCAGGAATTTTAGCCCAGGCTGTGCTGATGCTGGAATTGGAACAGTGAGGGGCTGAGATTGCTGTGCTTTGGGGCTTTTACCTCCCCACCCCGGTGTGAAAAGGGGCTGCACCCAAGGTTTGTGTCCTAACCCCCCTCAGGCTGAGCACTCCCATCCTGCTGTGAGCCAGCAGCACTCCTGTGGCGTGGATGCCACAGGGAAAACACGGTCCCTGTGTTCCCAGCTCTGCCTGGAAACAGAAGGACCCACCTTGTGTGGCAAACCATTCCCAGACGGGATGGCCCCTGATGGATACTCACTCACCTGGGATTTGGGAGCTGCTGCTGTGGGGCAGTGCTGGACAGTGTGGGGCTTTGGCTGGCACCCAGAGTGCAGTTCGGGAATGGGAAGGGAAGCAAGGACTGGTTGGAATTCAGGATCCCATCAGCCCCTTGCTGTCCTGCTGGAGGAGCCGGGGCTGCAGCATCTCCTGGGACCCTTTCCCTGCAGCCTGGTGCTCCCGTGCCTCGTGCAGGTGCTGCTCCTTCACCTCCTGCATCCCAGGGATGGTGACGGGCTCCAGGCAGGATCTGCCCCTCTCCATCCCACGCTGACCCTGGGAGCAGCTCTGGCTCAGGCACAGCTGGGCTGGCTCTGGAAGAGCCTTGGAAGAGGAGCAGTGACCCCGTGGCTCAGCTCGCGCTGCCGTGGCCGCTCCTGATGGGACGAGGGGAGCAGAGGCGGCCAAGGAAATCACTGCCGCTCCTGAGCTGAGCGAAAAAACACCTGTAGGGCTGGAAACCCTTCCAGAGGGAAGCAGCCTCCTTCCCTTCCCTGCCCCCTCCGCAGAGCTCGCTCCAGAGATCAAAAGGGAGCCGTGTCTCGGAGGAAACGGGGCCGCGCTGCCGCTGTCAAACAGAGCGGAACGCTCCCGGTCTCCTGTGGAAATGGGAGCGCCTCGGACGGAGCCAGGGCTGTGCTGGCAGGGCACGGGGGACACAATTCCCCGGTGAAACCCTCGCTCCTGCGTGGCTGGAGGTCTCCTTCCCCACTGCCTGGAGACTGAAATGCGGCTGGAGGATGGTGGAAAGGGAAAACGGGGAAGAGCGTTTTGGTTCCCGCTTGAGCCGCTGAGAAGCGTGTCTGGTAGGAGCCTTGGGGAGGCTGGAAAGCAGGCTGGATGAAGTGCTGGCAAACACACGTAGGGAAGGACACTGGGCTCACCCCCTGGGGGCTGGCTGGGCTCACAGGCTGCTCCTGCTGCCATCCTGCTTTCTGTGCTATTGTGCACCTTTTAAAGCAAAACAAAATCTCTCTGGTTAACGAAGGAGCCCAGAACTGGAGCTGGACTGCAGCTGAGCAATTCAGATCCAGCCTCTGTCCGTCTGTCCCTCTCCTTTGGGGGGGACATCCATATGCTGGTGGCTTTGGCAGCTGTCCAGTTAGGCCGAGGGAAGAAATGAGGTTTGGCCCCGTTCTTGCTGACAGCACCACTGCCCCCCAAACCAGGCTGCTGAACATGGGGGAGTGGGCACAGGCAAGAGAAGACCTGAAAGCTGCTGACCAAGCCCCGGCCTTGGGTCTGGGGTGGGATGGGTTTGCTGCAGGTTCCTTGAGCTCTGACTGGGGTTGGAGAAAGGGAGCCTTGGCCTGCCACGGGTTTCTTGTAGGACAGAAGGGGGGGGATGGACAGGCTGGGTGCTCCTGTCCTGTCTGGCGTTGCCTGGGGAGGATGAGCCTTGGCAAATGTTGTGGAGAGGCTGTGCAGCAGTGAAATGTCCTTGGGTCTGTGCAGAACCTGAGCTCCCGTGGCTGTGCTGGCAGGACCCCGGCAGAGGGTGGGAGAGGGGAGGAAGCTGGGAGAGCTGGGCTCCCCTGGGCTGGGGTGCACAGGGGATGTGCTGGGTCTGCAGAGGGCCCAGCAGATGCCTGGCTTGGTTCTGCCTCCCCGGGGCTGTGCCAGAGTCCATTTCACACCTAGTGGCTGCAGGAGATTTGGCGAGATCAGTCTCCCGCATTACCCCTGGTAATGACAAAAGCAGACAGCAAAGCTCCAGCAAAGCTGGAATTACTGCCGGCTGAGTCATGTGAAATCTTCCAAGTTTTAAGCATGGAAATCCAGCCTTTCCCTGGATTCCTCCTTCCTCTTAGCCTCCCCTCGCCACCCCCATTCTCCCTCCCCTCCTTGCACCTGAAATCTGCTCTGCGGCTGATCCGATAGAGTTTATGGTAATTAAGTGTTATTAAATCCCCTCCCCCCCTCCCTTTTTTGCTCTAATGACACAGCTGTGGGGGGAAAAAAAAAATCAGTGTTTTTCTAAATCAGGTCTGTGGCTTTGCTCCTTAGACCTTTGGGTAAGAGCATCAGGAGGAACTGAAACCGTGAGCTTCTGCATCCCTGGGGGAGGTGGCAGGGGTGGAGGAGGAAGAGGAGGGAATCCTCCCTGGTGGGAAGGAGGCCTGGAAGGGAATTCTGTCCTCTCCTCCCTCCCCTGCTGCTTCCATGGCTGTCTTGCAGGTTTGGGGTGGGATTGAGGGAGCAGGCACAGCGCGGTTGTTTCCAGAGCAGCTCCTGCCTTTGGGGTCTGGTTTTTGGGGTGGGGGACCCAGGACAGCGTGGGAACCCAGCTCCTCATCCCAGCGGGGTCGGGAGCAGCCCGTGAAGCCGGGATGTGCCCAGGGAGCCAGCAGTGCCGGGGTGCAGATGTGTGTCACTGGGGCACCGAGCTGAGGCTGCAGGGACAGACAGTGCTGTGCTGAGGGCTGGCCTGAGCTGCAATCATTTCCCTTTTGCACTGGCCTTGGGAGCCAGGGATGCCACCCTTCGGTATTGAAATGCTGTGCAGCTCAGACTCTATTATTATTATTATTATTGTTGTTATTATCATAATCAATCATTGGAATTATCATTGTTATTATCATTATTCATTATTACTTATTTTTATATTTTATTACTGTTATTATTATTGTGATGATGGTGATGGTGATGTTTCCCTCCTGTGTTTTGGGGAGAGGGTGGCTTCATTACAGCCCGTGAAAGCTGCATCCCCCCAAAGCCTGAGCCCCTGTGCCGTGGCTTGGGTGTCAGACAAAGGCAGCACCAGTCCCTGAGCTGCTGTGGCAGGGCCTCGTTTCACAGCCACTCTGTCTCCTGGGCTGTTTCTGTCTGCCCCTGACTCACCTTTCCTGATAGGAGCCTTTCTCTCACCTGTGGCACAGACCCACGGCCCCTCCCAGCAGCATTTCCAGTGCCCGTGCATCGGCCAGTGCCGAGTGCCAGCCCTGCAGCAGCATCACCTGCCCTGCTCCCCCAGGGGCTCTGCCAGCGACAGCAGGAGGCTGGAGGAGCAGCAGGAATCCGGGGCACACGGGAGGGTGGCCCTGCCACTCGCCGGGCATCACGGTGGTCCCTGGCTGCGGCGTGGGGGGAGCCCGTCCTGCTGCGCCCTTCCCCTCTGCCTGCTCAGAGCGTGCCTGGGAGTTCCTCTCTGAGTAATGAAAAGGCTTTGCCTGTGGGAAAGATCCAAGATAAAATAGTGTTGGAGCAGCCAAGGCGGAGAGCAGTAATTACTGTGAGCTGTGCTTACAGTAAACACAAAACCCCTGTGGTTTTCTCTCCCTGACTGCCAGACTGGGATCCCTCCTGCCCCCGGAGCAGGCAGGGCTTTCCCCAGAGCACCTCCCTCCCGGGATCTGCAGTCATTCCGGGAACGTGGAGAGGGAGGGGCTGATTTGGATGGTCTCAGGTACAGATGGGAAACGACCTGCTCCCGAGATGTCCCCTCTGAGAGCTGGGCAGGTGGATGTCAGCACTGTCCCTTGGGTGCGTGTCAGCATTGCTCGAACATCTCTCACTTTGTGGTGTCCTTTGAGTGCTCAGAAAGGTGGGGGAAAGAGGTGCCTGTCTGGTCAGGTATGAGCTGAACAAAGAACTCACATCCCCGAAGATGAAGGGCTGAGAACTCGGTGAACTCTTCCATCTTCCCTGTCCCCTTTGAGGGTACAGAGCTTGCAGGTGATCTTGTGTTGTTGCAATGCAGTGCTTGGTGCTTCAGGGGGAAGGAAAAAAAAGGTTGGTGAGGTTTTTTGTGTGCTGTGGACTTTCCTGTACGTAAATTTGGAGATTTAGTAGGTTGCAGGTGGTCTTGACCACATTTGATGGTACATCTCCAGCACAAGGACAGCTGATGTGGCAGCTTGGTACGTCAGGCCCAGTGGGAACAACAGAGAGCTGTGGGAATTGGTGCTAATGTCCCTTTACCCCTGTTCCTCTCTATTTTTGTGCTGACCCTGTACTTATCTTGATTTTCCACTGTATTTCTCTCTGGGGGGGAAAAAAAAAAAAACCAAAAAAAAAAAACCCAAATCTTTGTGCTCCTCAGAAAACTCGCACACGCCTCTGCTGGAGGAGGCGGTGACGCAGATGACCCCGGAGGAGCACTACAGGCGCATGATGTCAGCCCTGAACGAGCACGGCACCTTCGAGGAGCAGCAGCAGCAGCGGCTCTACCAGCTGGCCAACAGCATGGCAGTGCCCAGCCACGGAGGTAGGGCTCTGCTTCCACGTGGGATGGGGCTGGGAGATGTCCCCGAGCCCCGGGCCCATTTGGGATGGGGCTGGGAGATGTCCCCGAGCCCTGGGCCCATTTGGGATGGGGCTGGGAGATGTCCCCGAGCCCTGGGCCCATTTGGGATGAGGCTGGGAGATGTCCCCGAGCCCTGGGCCCATTTGGGATGAGGCTGGGAGATGTCCCCGAGCCCTGGGCTCATTTGGGATGAGGCTGGGAGATGTCCCCGAGCCCTGGGCTCATTTGGGATGAGGCTGGGAGATGTCCCCGAGCCCCGGGCCCATTTGGGATGAGGCTGGGAGATGTCCCCGAGCCCCGTGTGTGCTGAGGGCTTGGTGGGCTGCAGTGCTGGCTGTTTGTCGTGCTGTGGGTACACGTGGTGTGGTGTACCCTGCTGAAGGGGGTCCTGCGGAGCCTTTGTCCATCTCTGTGGAGGAATCTCCCCTTGGCCATCTGTAAATGCTGATTCCTTCTGCAGCCACCCATGGGGATGTGCTTTTCCTTCCCGGAATGCAGCAGCAGCAGTGCTCTGTGTTTTGCAGGGGAGGTGAGGGGGGTCCTTCTCTTCCCTTGTTTCAAGAGTTTGTGTCCATCTGAGTATTGGGAATCTCTGGAGTAAGAGATTTGGGTTGTGGTGTGGAGCCAGGGGGGTGAGATGGAGGCAGTGCCAGACAGTCCTGACATATAGGGATGGGAATGGTGAGATGATGTTGCTGCCTTCTCCTGGGGCTGGAGCGGTGTCTGGAGGTCCTGCAGTCCCGGGATTTGGTGAGTCCCACACGGATTGAGGGGTTGCTGGAAGGTTTTCCCAGGGTTTTGGAGGGAGCTGGCTGGATCCAGCACGTCCTGGGCTGCGCCTAAAGGGGGCACCAGGCAGTTGCGGGATCACCTTGGATCCACTTGGATGCAGGATCCATGACATCCCTCCACAGGTACGGGCTCCTCACCCACTCCAGCTGCCCTCGGGTGAGCAGAACCTGCTGGCACTGGCCCAGTTTGATGCCAAGCAAAGCTGTGCCCTGTCCCGAGTCCTCTCCTGCATGGGAGTGAAATAACCCAGCTGGATCAGGCACAGCCAGGGATGTGGCAGAGGTGGTGCTGTTCCAGAAGGCTGGAGTGTCACTGAAGGGCAGAGCCGTGCAAGGATCTGTCCCTCTGCTGCTCGCTGCCCGAGGTGTGCAGGGCTGGCACATCCCAGCCCGGCTGAGGCAGGGCAGGAGCACCAGCAGCCTCAGCGGAGCATCCAGCGAGAGCTGGAGGAGAATCTCTGGTCTCGAGTGTAAATCCCCAGGGCTCCTTGTTAGGTTAATGAAGAGGCTGTCTTCTTTTCCACTCTGTTTGATTTGATTGGCTTCTCTGGGGGCAGGAAGGCGATTGCTGTGGAGGAAGGATTTGCTTATCAGCAAAGGCCCGGCACAAACCTGCCCCAGCCCCCGTGGGGAGCGTGGCACCAGCTCTGGGTGGTGCTGGGCTGTGCCAGGCATCGCAGAGCTCCTGCAAACTCAGCTCATGGCTGAGGGGCAGAGCCGTGTGCCACAGGGCTGGGGTGGCACAGGGACGTGCGGGAACACGCGCAGAGGGAGGGACAGGGTGTGACAAAGGGGTGGCACTCGCAGGCAGGAACGTGCTGAGTGTTCAGCCGTGACGTGGGGGCTGTGCAGCCCGTGGGGAGCCCAGCAGAGCTCGGACACAGCACAGAACGTGGGGTGTGAGCAGCACTGGGACAGACACTGGCCCTGGGTGGCTGCTGGGCACAGGGACGTGTCCATCCCACCAGGGTGTGCTGGGGGACAGCTGGGATCACCCCTTCCCCCCAAATAACGAGAACAGCTCATTGCATTGAGAGCTTGACGTGTTTTTATGATGATGATTAAATTGTCTCATCAGCATTTGTTGGGGGGGGTCACGCTGGGGTTTTGGGGTGGGCAGGGGGGGAGGAGGCGCCTGCACAGCCAGACTCGCTCGGGGAACACTGACAAGACAAAACTTGGTGTATTTTTGGATTGTCTCCACGCCACAGGGCTCTGGTTGGGCTATAAATTATTAGTGCCAGTACAAAGCGCAGTTTATCTGCGGGCTCACATGGAGGCACCAATAACATTAATAATTTAAAAAATGTTAATAATTTAGAAATCTTTTTTTTTTAATTGCTTTTCAGCCCCCCCTCCTCCGCCCCCGTTCTCCCAGTGGCATTCATCCCACATTCTGAATTCAGTCTGTCTCCGTGCCTGGAACCTCCATCCGCCAGCGTCCCACTGTCAATCAATCTGATTTCCCAACTGTCAGAGTGCAGGATTGTAAATAACAGATCCTCGGGGGGTCTGGGCAGCAGGGAAGGGGCGCAGGGGAGGGGAGGAGGGGGAAGGGGAGAGGAGAGGGGGTGTGTGCGGGGGTTGTTGCGGTCATTCAGGATCAATGCGGCTCCTGGAGCTGGCTGCACGCCAGGCTTCTAAATTACAGCCGCCGTGGCAATCAGGAGTGACCTGGGTTTTTCAGATAATTAATTTATAAACATTGGAGGTGCACGGTCTCCCTGGCTCGGTGAATTCTGTGGGCTTTTTCTGTGATCTGATGGTGTTCGGCTGTTTCTCACGGGCTTGTGCAGTTCAGAATTGTCATTTTAGTGTTTGTCCCCTCGGCTGGGGGCGTGGGGACACGGGAAGGAATGTGGCCAGAAATTTGGGCACCGCTGTCCCCCTTCCTGCCAGCAGAAACAGCAGCTGTGGGAATGTTCTCACCCCACCTCAGGGCTCCAGCCCTGACCATCACCAAAGTGTTTGATGCTGTGATTGATGGAGCTCGGGCTGGGCTGGGCACATCTTGGTGCCAGCAGGGACAGGGGTGGCTGGGATTCCCAGAAGCGAGGGAAAGGAGCCTGGTGGGAAAAGGGAGACAAGGAGTTGGGAGGCGTGGCACCTACAGGGTTGTGCAATGCTCCTACAGGAATGTGGCTTTACAGATCAGCTGTGGGAAGAGGTGGATGTGCTTCTGGATGTGAGGGCTGTGCAGGGTCAGTGTTCGAGGTGTGATGCTGCCTGAGATAAATCTGCCTCTGCTCCTCTCCCCAGCTGTGTTTTGGTTTCCTTTGGCAGGTTGGTGCAGGGTGAGGGAGGTTTCCTCTGTGGGGATGTTTCCTGTGCACCACGTGAACGGCAGCAGAGGCTCTGGGGTGGGATGTGAGCTGTGTGGGGGGGGATTTCATACAGATTCGGGGACTGAGGGACTCCTGATGCTTAACTGGGAGAGAGCAGCTCCCTGGAAAGGCCTCAGTGCGCCTGGCACAGGTGTCCATGGCACTTGTTGTTCCCTGAGGCCAGGGCAGTGGCACACGGGCTGTACCTGCGTCACCTCCCCTCCTTGGCTGTGCTTGGGGTGGGTTCCGGCCTTGCCTGCTCTGTCCCTCCCAGGGCACTGTGTGGGCAGCCGGTCTGCACTGACCGCCCCGAAGGGACTGCCCAGGTGTCACTGCCGGGGTGACACAGGTCACAGGTGCCAGCGCAGTGCAGGGTGAATGAGGGGGTGCGTTTCCTTCTGACCTGTGGCTGTGTCCTGGCAGCGCCGTGCCTAAGGCTGGGAGCAGGGGCCCCTTGCTGTACCCCATCCTCAGCTGCTCCGGGCCCAGCCCTTCTCTGTCCTCGCTGTGCCAGGCAGGTGCAGCCCTGCAGAGCCCCCGACGGGGGTCCCGGGCAGAGCCCCGAGAAGCTCGGCGGGGGCGGAGGGGACACGGTGGGACCGGGGCAGGTGCCAGGGCGGCTCCGCTCGGGACCGACCGGGAGAGGGAGTTTGGGGAATGCCTCCCTCTCCTTCTGCTCTCCTCGCATCCATCCATCCATCCCTCCTTCCATCCTTCCCTCCCTTTTTTTCCGCTCCTTCCCTCCCTCCTTCCCTCCCTCCCTCCGGCAGGAAGGCAATTAAAGAGCAAATCCACCCCCCTGCCGTAGTTGCACAATTTCCTCCGCTGCCAAACTCCCTGGGCGGCGGGGGCGGATCGCGCCCGGAGCCGCTCGGCCGGGTGAGTGCCGGGGCCGCCGCTCCCCGCCGGGCTCCGCCGCCGCCCCGGCGCCCGAGAGCCGCCCCGAGCCGCGGGGGTGGCCAGGGGAAGGGGGGGGACAGCGGAGCCGCTGTCGCCCGGGGGCTGCGGGCACGGCCGGGAGCAGCCCCGGGGCAGCGCTGTCGCCCGCGAGCAGCCCCGGAGCGGCCCCGGGGAGCGGCGGCGGGCGGGAGCGGGGCGGGGGTGCCTCCGTCTGTCCGTGTGTCCGTGTGTCCGAGCGGGGCCGGGGCTGGGGGGTGCGGGCGCGGTGCCGGGCAGCAGCAGCAGCTCCTCATCCCTTCCCTCCGCTGTCCCCAGATCTGCTGCGGGCGCGGCAGGAGGTGGCGGCGGCGGCGGCGGCGCGGACCCCGGGCGCGATGGAAGCGCACATCCCCTCGGCCAGCAACTCGTCCAGCCAGCGCAGGAAGCAGGGCCTCCCCCAGCACAGGGACAGCCACTTCCCCGACAGGTACCGAGGCACGGCCGGGCCCGCTCGCCCGCCCCGGGGCGGGGTTTGGGCAGGGGCGGGGGCTCGCACCGGGGCACCCTCGGGCCGGGCTGGAGCGGTGGCACGGGTGGTGTGGGCTGTGGGAGGGGGGGAACGACTGGGTCAGGCATTGCGATGGGCTGGCCAGGGGAGTGGGGGTGTCACCGTGCCTGGAAGCGTTCGAAAAGCATGTGAATGTGGCATTGGGGACGTGGTTTGGTGGTGACCACGGCGCTGTCAGGGTAATGGTTGGACTCGGTGGTTTTAGAGGGCTTTTCCAACCTTAAGGGTTGTGTGATTCCATGGGAGAGGGCAGCAGTGCCCGGGGTGGGCAGAGCTGATTTGCCTGGGCGAGGTGTGACCGTCTCCTTTGGGGGCTGTGCAGGTTCAGGAGTGCTGGGGGTGATCCTGCCACACTCCGGGGTGTCTGTGTGGAAAGGGGGGGATCTGTGCCTGTGCACATCCACATCCAGGGGAGCGACTGCCAGGCTGGAGTGATCCCAAACCTGTGCTGGGTATCCAGAGCAGATGCCACTCTCACCTGCTCTTGGGCACAGAGCAAGTTAAGGTGTTTTAAGTTTGCGTTTCATAGCATCCCCAGATAACGAGAGAGAAGAAATGCTCTGAGATGGAACGGAAAGAGAAGAAGTTTTCTTTGTTAGGGAAAAGAGCCTCAGCTTGCCTTTCCCACTGCTAGGAGTGCTGGAAAGCCGATATCCCCCCGCCCCCAGGAAATTCTAGCTCATTTATCTTGCTCTGTGCCACGAGCCATTCCCTCTGCAATCAAGAACTTCAGAGGGAAATTAAATTAAAGCTGCGTGCGTTCCTGACAGGGATAGCGGGATGGGAGAGGGCCGTGGGGATGCAAAAGCTTTGGGTATCATGGGATGAGCAGTGAAAGGCTCTGCTATTTACACTTCTTTTGGCTTTTGTGTCGGGATGGGGGCGGAGCAGGCTGCCCTGTCAGCTCTGTAGGGTGTGTATGGATGGGTTGAGTCCAGAGCCTTTCCCCCCATTTAGAGCCTTGGAGATCCCGTCTGGTTTTCCTTCTCTCCCACCAATACCTTTGCACTGAGGAGGGGCTGGGCAGCCCTGGAACCTCTCTCCCACAGCGCGTACTTTGGCTAACCCGCCCCATAAATCCGCCCGCTCCGTGCGGATCGCAGCAGACCTGGGAGGGAGGAATGCAGGGATGGAGGAGCCTCCGTGCAGCCGCTCTCAGGAACGCTTCCCCAGTGCTGTGTGGGCTGGAGAGGAGCCAGGCCAGCCCCAGGGCTGCCTGGAAAAGCATCCACGGAAGGGTGGAGGCTGCTCACAGGAGGGGCAGACTGAGAGTGGGGAGATCCAGATCAAACCCAGAGGTGTTTGCCACTGGTGGGCAGGTGCTGGGGGGATGGAGCTGGGCCAGGCCAGGAAGCGTTCCATGGTTTGGGAAGAGCGGAGGGAAGTTGCTGGCTGGGTCAGGGGACAGGGACTGAAGACTGGGAGATGGCTCTTGGACCAAACCACTGCTGCTCATCTTGATTGAGTTGGCCAGGCTCTCAGGGGTGATAATCCGTGTTAGCAGAGCCGGGGAATCCTGCTGGGCAGTGGGAACTGTGCCCCACACTCATGGCTTGACATCGTGAGTCTGTGGCTGTCCCATCCCTGCAAGTGTCCAAGGCCAGGTGGATGGGACTCTGAGCAACCTGGGACCGTGGAAGGTGTCCCTGCCCATGGCAGGGGGTGGAACTAGGTGATTTTTAGGTCCCTTCCAACCCAAACCAGGCTGGGATCAGTCCACAGGACCAGTATTTCTCCCCAGAGGTCTGCAGCCCCCTGAGCACCGCTGAGGGGTGTCCATCTGCTCCCTCTCAGAAGTGGCCTGGTTGGAGCTGGCCTGTGCCAGCTGTTCCTCCGGAGCGCCACAGCTGTTTCTGGAATGCCAGGAGAAGCCGTGGCCATGGGTTGTAGAGCAGTAAAGTTTTGTGGGGGGTAATTCCTCCCCTGCATTCCCCGTTAGCCTCGGGTTTGTACTTGCTGCTGTGGTCCTTGTCAAGGGGGTAAATCAGAGCAGCCTCGTGCACCTTTGTCCTGCAGGAACAGAAATTCCCAAGGGTCCCGGTGGGCACTGGCAGGGGAGGAGGCACTGGAGGAAGCTGCCTCACATTCCCAGCAAACATAGGTGGATTTATGGTGTCTCCTTTCCCAGGAGCAGAGGTAATAACCACAGTGCAGGGGCATGAGAGCTGCTTGGCGCGGTGTTAAAATTCCATTTCCACGTCCTACCGGGAGATCTGTGCGGCTCAGGTGAGCTCTCAGCTTTGTGGGCAGGAATAATCGGTGACTTCAGCCCTTCAGCTGGCAAAGCAAGAGGGGAAACCCCCACTGGTGACCCAGTTTCATTGGTCAGGGCAGTGCTGGTGTTTCTGCAGAGGCAGCGATGCAGAGAACGTGCCTGGCAATGGGAGCTGTGCCCGCAGTATTCCGCTGCCCAGGTGTGAAGGGGCACTTGGGAAGGTGGGTGGGTGTGCTCAGACATTTGTCATTAATTAATTTTTACATCTTTGCTGGTCAGAAACAGGCTGGGAGGTTTGGCTTTGTGGGAATGAGACACACAAACACATGGATATGGATTTTCTTGGACCAAGGTCCTGATAGTGGCATAGTGGTCCCTTGACCTCTTTGCTCCCTTCTCCATCTCTTGGAAGGAGTCAGTGACACTGAGATATCTTGCCAAAAGCAGACTCAAGCCACAGGCTGGAGAATTCATTTGCTTTCCTGGTTTTGGTTCCCTAGATCCTTTCGAGATGGATTCAGCTTGGATGCTGGAGTGCCAGGGCCTGGTGGTTTGTTTGGGAAGATGGTTGAGTTCAGTGTTATAAAAAGACTTGGATGAGGAAAGGGTACAGCTGAAAGGTGCCACTGTAGCTACTCCAGCCTGGAGCTCTTCCCATCCCCAAACTGCTGCCTCTCCTGCAGAGCTGGCAGGTGGCTGTACCCCGCAGAGCTGCTTGGATCCTGCTCCTTGGGTGCTGTCTCCAAGATTTGTTGGCAATGGTTCCGCTGGGTCCTTCAGCCTGGCGTGTTCCTGCCCGAGGTGCTCATCCCTGCTTCTCTCTGTGTGGAGCCTGGGGAAAATTTCCTCTTGAGGGAAAATCTTCCATGCCCTGCACACAGAAGGGGTTGGAGAGGAGCTGGGGCAGGGCTGGGTGAGCTGCTGGACTCTGTGGGCAATGGGGTGAAGCTTCCTGGTTGGATGTGATGCTCCAGTTCTGTGCTGGGAGTTGTTGGGAGCTCGTTCTGGTGCCTGCAGTGTGTGGCAGGGTCTGGGGGGACCTGCCCCTCTCCCGAGGGGAGAAGGCAGAGCATGGCCACAGACAGGGCAGGTGCTGGGTACAAGCACTCAGGGGCCTGAAGAGGCAGTGGGGGCACAGTTCATCTCCCAGGATCCGGGGGAAGGCGGCAGGGAATGCCAGGGGACACGGAACGCTGCCAGCCTGAGCTGCCATCAGCACCCCCATCCTGGGGTCCTGGGAAGTCCAGCCCCTTGGCAGGAGTGAGCTGGGGGTGGGAGCCACCGAGTGTGCGAGAGGCCCCCGCTGCCTCCCCTGCAGGAGCTGACAGACACCGTGCACCAGCCAGAGGCTTTCTCTGAGCAGAGATGTGCCCAAAATACCCAGGCAGCATTTTTGGATTCCCGTCTTCCCATCTGCTGTTGCTACGGTTTGTTCTTCCACCACCTAATTCCTCCCCCTGCTTTGGGGAGGTTTTCCTTTTCCCTGCTGGCTCCTTGGGCACATCTCCTGCCCTCTCTGGGCACCATCTCTCTCCTGCTCTTACCCACCCCAGCCCTGAGTCCCCCACTCCTCTCTGAACGCTCTGATCTTCTGATTTTTGCCCTGGCAGGATCCTTCCCCAGATCCCAGCTGGCTGAATGTTCTGCAGAGCAAAGGCCAAAGAGCCTGACCTGATTTAACCAGTTTGGTTTCAGCACCAGTTTGGATTTTGAGGGGCAGCACAAACCAGCCCCTCTCTGTGGCCAGGCCTTGCTGCTGCCCTGGGAGGGCAGTGCCAGCACATGTTCTTTTCCTGCCTGGAAATCCCAAACACCATTTTTAGCAAGGCCTTTGATTTTATTTATTCTCCCTTCCTGGCAGTGTCTTGGGGATGGCAGAGCAGCGAGGAGCTCTGTGCCTCCTGCCTGTTACCTCGGGTTTAAAGTGTCTCTTCCTATCAAATGCAGAGCAGAAGAAAGCAGAGCTTTCATGCATTCCTTCCCCCCCCTCCCTCTTCTTCCATCCGTTCTAAATTTATTTCCATGCCTTGCCGGTTTCAATCTGCATTTCCTGACCCTCTCACATCTCCAGTCACAGCCTGTGCTCCGAGCCTTCCCTGGGAGCTCGGATTGAGCCGGGGGGAGCTCTGCTCAGGACTTGGGAGGATATGATGGGGTTAAAGTGAAAGGCTTGGCTTTAACAGTATAATGTGTAACCCCATAATGACTTTAAATATTGATTATTTGAAGGCCATTAGTGCTTATTGTTAAAGAAAAGTCGATACTTTTTAAGCCTTGTGAACCATTTGTCTCCTGTTAAAGGACATATCAAATTTAGCAGCGTGCAGTGCAAATCCCCTAATACCCTGCTCACAAGCCTCCAGCTGGCATTTTAGGGGGGGAAGAGGAAAAGGGGGCTGGGGGAGGAATGTGCAGCAACACAGAATTGCTCTCTGCAAGGTAAGGACAAGGCTTATCAGATGTAATTGCCGGGGGCTAAATTCACCTCCTCAGAGGAGGGGACTGTAATTCTGACTCTGGGCTGTGGAGGAAGAGGAGGAAGGAACTTCATGGGGGATTCAAGGCTGGGAGAGGGTGCAGGGGTCGGTGTTTGGTGCACAGCTGTTAAAAACACAGCAGCCTTTGTTAAGGTCTCGGGGGTTTTTCCTCGGGGGGTGCCAGTTCTTTCCAAGCTGGCTGGGAAGCAGTTGGCTGGCTGGGAGGGCTGCCCAGCCCCATGCCAGGGCACGACCTGGTGCTGCTGCCTCCCTCCTGTGCCAGCTCCCCGTGCCAAGGACGGGGCAGATGGGCTGGCAGGGAGCAGGGCAGGCTCCGACAGGCTCTGTGCCCAGGAGGATGGGTCTGTTGGGGTGGCACAGAGGATCTGTCCCTCGTGGCCACGCAGCTGAGGGGTTCCCCAGGGCTCTGGAGCAGAAGCTGGGCAGCATCAGGCTCCCTGCAGGCAGGAAAATCCCCTCTGCCCTAAATATTTATGAGCATGCCTGCCTGCTTTCTAAGGTCTCTGCTGCTGGGACTGGTGCTGAGCAGGAGAGGTGCAGTGACCTCTGGGTTTGGCTATTTGCAGCCTTTTTGGGCTGTTTGGGCCATCTGCAGCCTCCCTGCTCTGACCCCAGGGTGTGGCAGTGCCGTGTGAGGGACCTTGGGCTGCTCCTGGCCGCACCAGCAGCCGTGTGTGGGTGTTTGGGGGAGCTGAGGGGTCTCTGTGTCCCGCTGTGCCAGGCAGGCACGGTGACAGCGTATGTCAGTGCGTGTCCCCGGATTTCCCAAACCTTCAGGCTCGTCCCCAGCGTGTGGTGGAGTGTGTGGGACTGATGTGGCCCATCCAGCCCCTCTTCCAGCCACCTGCAGCTGCTTTCCAGGCTGCCGTGCTCATGGGATCGGGTCCAGGAGCTTTGTCCTTTTGTTACATCCCATTCCCCAGCCAGGCACCCAGAGCAGGCCCAGGAAGGCAGGGAAGCTCCGAGGGAATGAACTGCAGAGTCTGGAGCAGATGTGCATTCCTTAGGGATCAAAGTCATGCCCCGTAGCACAACATGAAAGCCTAAAAACAACCTCTGATGAGCGCTGGGCTGCCACCGAAGGGAGAACCCTTCCTTTTCCAGCGCCCGGCCCTGATCCCCATCCAGCACTCTCCTTCCTGGGCACAGACTGGCGTCAATCAAGGAGCTCCTTTGTTTTTGAGCTCTCCACGGGCAACCCGGAGCTCCTGAGGAAGCACATTCCCAAGGCGGGGAGGGCCCGGCCACGCGATGGTTAACAGCGACTTGATTTCCTAAATTGCTTCTTATAAAACGACCAGCACGTCTGCCAGGCTCGTCTCCCCATGATTACAGCTAATTACGATCGAGCGGACACCTCGGAGCCCCCGTCACGCCGCTTTAATTGTCCCTTATTCATCCGCGGGCCGGCGCGGGTGGCAGCAGCACTTGGCAGCCCGGCGACCGCGGCCCCGGCTAATTGTGAGGCCTCGGGGATTAGGGCAGGTGATTACACACTTCACGGTGTAATTACATAAGCATCGCTTGGCTGCTGCCCCGGCTCGGAGCCGAAGGTCGCGCGCGGCGTTACCTGAGATTAATTGGAGCTGCCAGCGGAGCGCGGCGCGGCGCACGGGCGGCATTAACATTTCAACAGCGCCCATCGATCCGCGCCGCGCCTCCAGACACCGCCGGCTCCGCAATTAGTTTAGAGGAGAGCCAGGGCAGCCGGGGAGGAGGGAAAGGAGAGCCGGGAGACGGCCGCGGGGGATGGGCGGGATGGGCACGGCGTAGGGGAGAGGAGGAATTTCGGAGGGGAGGCTCAGCCGGGTCAGTGATTTTGTAGTGGCTGCTGCAGGGAATGCGGGTAAAGCTGCGCTGGGAAGGTCTTGTCCTTGCCCAGCTCATCCCCTGAGAGTCCCTGTCTGGGTTTCCATGGGCTGTGCGGGATGGGGGCATGGACGGCCGGGATGCTCCCGTTATCCCCCCACCGCGCTGGTTGCGCACGGGGTGGGTTTGTGGCAAAGTCGCAGGCACCTTCTGGCTCCCTCTCCCTTGCCCTCCAGTCTCTCCCGGAGCAGATTTCCAGGGAGATACTGGAAAATGAAAATAAACGGCCCCGCACTTGGCTCTGCCTCTGGGTGCCCTGATGAAGGTAATAATGTTGTAAGTGGCCATCAAAAGGAATTAAGAGACGTGCAGCCGGAAAGCAGATTTGCTTGCAGGCTCCCAGGGCAGATTTGACTAATGGAAGAGACCTTGGCTCTTATTCTCTTCCTTTTTTTTTTTTTTTTTTTTTTGCCTTCCCTCCTGCTGCCAGCAAGTGCTCCCTGCCTCTTTTCCAGGCACTGTCCCCTTCCCACCACCCAATCCTGCCTCTCCCAGCTTTCCCACCCCCTGGCATCTGCTCTACCCATTCTGCCCTGCTCACATCCCTCTCCTGTCTGTGTCTTCCTCTGCCTCACTTCCAGCTTTTCTCTCCAGAATTAAAGATCATCCCTTAGCCCAGCTAGGACAGGGATTTTTTGCAAGGCAAGCCAGTGATGCCTTCAGATCTTCCCAAACCGCTCTCCAGCTCCCCAAGCACAGAATTCTTTATCAGCTGTGAGGTGGTCGAGGTAGAAACCCAAATGTGATAAGGGGAGGGGCAGATGCAGCATCTTCAGCCGCCCCCTTTAACCTGCCATGGGCAGGGAAAATCCCTTTGGACAGCCCGGCTGAAAGGCCACAGAAGCAAAGGTGGGGAATGTGTGGGACCTGTGGAGTCCTGGCTGCTTTCTTTCCCTTTGGTTCTGCTGCTTTTGGTTTTTTCTCTCCATTTTAGAAGCTCTGCATGTGGGTGAGCAGGCAGAGAACAGCCTCTGGGTCAGGATGCAGCTCATCTGCAGCCAAGATGTTCCTGAGCCAGGGCCCTTTGCAGCCTCCAGGTTTTCAACATGGCTTTATTTTCTGATTGCTGCAGGGAGATATCCCACCCACCGCCTCTGCTGTCACCCCAGAACGCTCCCCACATCGCCCTGGGGCCTCACCTGAGGCCTCCCTTCCTCGGGGTGCCGTCGGCGCTGTGCCAGACGCCAGGTGAGTGCTGGGGTGACGCTTGTGGGCAGCCAGGGCAGGGCAGAGGTGCAGCCTGTGACAATCTGCCCTTCAGCCAAGCAGCCTGGACACGTTTTCTGTGTCTCCCCATGACTGCTGTGCCAACTTCACCCCGGTTCTGCAGCAAAAGGAGCTCCTTGGCTGCTCTTGGCCTTCCTGGCCCTGTGTTGTGGCCACGCTGCAGTGGCAGTGAGGGGTAGCTGGGCTCTGGAACAGAAAGGCAGCGCTCAGGTGCCCTTTTTCCCTCAGTTGCCCCTCTGGGGAGATGGCCCTGAGGCAGCCAAGGGTCAGTGCTGAGGTGAATAACCCCCAGTGCTGTTCTCCCTGCCCCAGGTTACGGGTTCCTGCAGCCGGCACAGGCGGAGATGTTCGCACGGCAGCAGGAGATGCTACGGAAGCAAAACCTGGCCAGGTAAGAGTGAAAAGGGGCTGGGTTCATCCTGGTGGCACCAGGGGGTGTGTTGGGTGAAATGGGCCCAGAAGGCACAGCAGCGTCCGAGTGAGACCTGTGCAAAGGCTGCGCAGGCATAGAGCTGACCCCTCGCTCCTGGGGGGGAAGCGCGTTCCTCCAGACCCCCCCCACCCAAACTCCCTCTCCCGACGCAGGCTGGAGATGTCGGCCGAGCTCATCCGCCAGAAGGAGCTGGAGAACCTGCACCGCCAGAGGCTGCTGGCCGGAGACCCCCTGAGCCTGCACCCGGGGCTGCCCCGGACCACCCCGCGCTGCGCAGCGTGCACGACGTCCCCGAGGGCCACGCGCTGCGCGACGAGCTGTCCCGGCGCAACGCCATGCTGGTGCTGCGGCACAACAACGCCCCGCTGCTGTCCCTCACCCCCGGCGGCCCCGGCGCCGCCACCCCGCCCAAGGAGCAGCCCCGGCGGGCCGGGGGCGGCCGCAAGTCCTCGCAGCCCCGCGCGGAGCCGCAGGGCCCCGGGGAGGCGCGGGAGGCCGCGGAGCCGCGCGCGCGGGACGGGGCCCAGGACTGTAACGACGAGGAGATGAAGGACTCGGAGAGCGACGCCGAGGTCGGCGAGGACAAGGCCGAGGGGCTGAAGGCCGAGGGCGGCTCGGGAGCGGAGCTCAAGGAGTGCAAGGACGGCACGGGCAAGGCGTGCGAGGGGGCCAAGGAGCTGAGCGAGGCGGCCGCGGCCCCCAGCGTCCCCTGCAGCTCCTCGAGCGCGGAGTCCCCCAGCCACCTGCTCGGGCCCGGCATCAACAAGGCCGAGGTGAAATACCTGCCCCCAGCCTCCCTCCCGGCGCCCCAGCCGCTGCCCTTCGGATTCCCCTACACCATGAGCCCCTACTTCCATGCAGGTGAGGCTGGGGGCTGCTGTGGCTGGTGGGCTGGAGCAGGGACGTGTTTGGCCGTGCTGGAGGTGGGGCTTTCCCCCGTGCCCGTTCCACAGGGTGGTTGCGGTTGCTTTGTCAGCTTCTCTTCCTCGTTTCGAGAGGAAGAATTTCTGCATGGGAAGGGTGGTCAGGCATTGGAAGGGCTGCCTGGGGAGGTGGTGGTGTCACCAGCCCTGGAGGTGTCCAAGGGAAGGATGGATGTGGCACTCAGTGCTCTGGGCTGGGGACAAGGTGGGCATTGGTCAAAGGTTGGACTCGATGACCTTGGAGGGCTTTTCCAAGCTGGTTCCCACGTGCTGCTCTTCCAGGGCAGAGGCAGCTGGGCTCTTTGCCTGGCCTGTGGTGCACCTCTCAGTGTCACAGGCGCTGGGAGAGCTGGGCTGGATGGGACGGGCAGGCAGGGAGGTCACTGCCAGCTCTCTGTTCTCACTGCAGGAGCAGTGGGTACCGGTGGCACAAATGGGGTCTCAGACCCAGGGAGCCCCACCAGCCCAGCCAAGAGCCCAGATCTGCCCCAGCTAATTACGTGGCAGAGCAATTAGCAGGAGGCAGGACCCCCTGGCAGGGGGGAGGCAGAAGGGGGGCTGTGCTGTGCTGTGCTGTCGCTGTGCCTGTTCTCCCCGCGAGGAGCTGCCTGTGAGCACGGCTGCCCATCCCTCATTAGAGCTGCCTCCCAGCCAGGAAGGAGGAAGCGATTTTTCAGTGACAGGCAGGTGGCCAGGATGATAAATATTCCTGCTGCCTTGGGCTGCCGAGGCTTCCTCGCAGGAGCCTTTTCCTCCCTGCCATTAAAGAGGGACAGGCTCAGCTCCGTGGTGCTCGTGGCTCGTGAGAAGCTCTGCAGGGAGGCCTGGGCTGGGGCTGGCTCCCCTCCCTCCCTCCTCCCTCCCCCAGCCATGTGTGAGTTGCTGTAATAGCCCATTTATTATTATCACTTTGGATTTATATCACCAGCACATCCCGAGGCCTCGGCACAGCTCGGGGCTGGGTTTCCCTGCCCGCCTCTCCTGGTTTGTGCAGCCTGTGCCGGGGCTGGAGGACTTTTCCTGAGGGCTCTTTGGCTTCTGGCTGGTTTCACACAGGGCTGGGGGCTGCTCTCCCTGCCTGCCCGCGGGTCTGGGCCCCGCTGGGCTCGGATCCTCCCACCTGGAAAGCTCTGGGAGGACAGGGACTTGGGTCGGATGCAGCACCAGGGTTTGAGTGGGGAGCTGGGAGTTCAGAGCTGAAATATTGAGGGTTGTATCGATCCAAGGGCTGCAGCCATCCTGGGGTGAGTGAAAAATGTGTACTGTGGGTCTGGGGAACACAAACCACCTGAGGGCAGGCAGGCAGAGCTGCACCCGCCTCTCCCCCCTGTGCCAGACAATTCCTGTACCCCCTTTTTGCACAGGGACTGCTCTCTCAGGAGGGATGGGATGTTCCTGGAGTCTGGGATTATAAAATACCCACCCAGCCAAGGCAGGTGAGCGAGTGGAAGAGCTGTAGGGATGAGAGGAGAGGGGAGAGAAGCACCTGGCTGAGAACGCCCCGAAGTTTGAGTTGGTTGTGCCAGCACAGGGAGGCTGCTCTGGAGGCAGGAGCTGCTCCATCCCTGCCGGGGAGCGTTATCGATGAGGCAGCCGGGCCGGGTCGATTCCCTGAGCTGCCTTCTGGGGCTGTGGCTCGATGACCTCATCTCCTCAAGGTTTCAGCAGCCTCACTCCCTCCTCCTCCTCCCACCGCCCTCCCGCAGCCCCGTCCTTTGGAAAAGGTGAAGGATGGAGTGTGCAGGAGGCTAAAATCCTTCTATTGATCTGTAGTCTGGAGAGCAATTAACGCCAGCCTTGTGCTGCTCCTGACCCCAGCCCTCGCCGGGGGAGGGAAGGGGTGCACGGGGAACGGGGAAGGGGGGCACAGCGGATTAAAGCCAGAGGCGGGCTGGCTGCCAGGGGGGTGCATTGTGTCCCAGCTGGCACCTGAGCTGTCCCCTGTGGTGCCAGGGGCACAAGCCGGGCCGTGCCCGTGCTGCAGAGCCGCTCCTGCCGCAGCCCGGGTCTGCGTTCCCTCGCCGGCAGGGCCAGCAGCTCTGCTCACCATGGCCCCTCCAGCCTCTGGCTTCTCCTTCTGGAGCAGCTGGATACCAGGAGCAGGGAGGGGAATTATAAATGGATCGTGGCTGGGTGGCGAGGGCTGTGCTGGGGACACCTGTCCTCGCCCCGGCCTGGGACGATGGATTCCTTTCAGTCCCCGCACGCCGGGCCCCAGCTGGTGAAACGCTCCCTAATCCATTACCAGCCTCCCGGACCATCATTTATCACCGAGCCAGACAGAGCAGGCCTGGCAGGGAATGGCTGCTGCCCTTTGTGGCTCCTCGCAGCCCCAGCAGCCGCTGACAGGTCATTATTGGGATCGAAGGTGTGTCCCCTGCAGCCACTTGGCACCGATTTGTTCTCATTGTCCGGGCTGCCAGAGCAGGGGAGGGGGGTGCAGCCTCGGGGAGGGGGCGGACGGGGTTTTATCCTCCCAAGGAGGCGCAGGAGGACGGGCAGGAGCCCCTCTGCTCCGGGGAGCTCGGAACTGGGGGCTGCAGCCGGCTCTGGGGCCGCCACTCCTGGGCTCGCTCCGGCTGGGACACGGACTCGCCCCGAGGTCTGGAGCCGGGGCTGCTCCCCGTGGCCCCTCTCCAGGAGCTGCTCCTGGGCTGCCGGGAGCTGCTCCTGGGATGCCTGGAGCTGTGCAGGGAGCTGTGGGTGCGGATGAGCAGCCAGAGCTGTCACCTGCCCAAGAGGAGGAGGTGCAGGGACAGCGAGGGAGAAGCCGGGCAGGGAGCAGGAAGATGGGAGGGGAAATGTTGGAAATGATGGCAGAGCCTCTGCCTGCTCCCCGTGCAGGCTCTGCTGGTGTTGGGCATCCCATTGGCACCGTAACTTCCTGTGCAGATCCCGAGCTTTTCCTGCTCCCTGCCTGTGCTGGAGGCTTTGCAGGGAGCGCATGGGGCCCTGCTGTGTGGCTCTGCTCCTTTCCCTGCCTGTTCCCTCAGACCTGGGCTGTTCCCCAGGGAACTGGCTGCTCCCTGGCCTCTGGGCCTGTGCTCCCCACCGTGGTTTTGTTTTAGCCATTTTTCCCTTGCCATTCAGTGGGGAAATGCTGTCCCAGCTGCTGTGGGCAGGAGTGAGGGTTATATCCATCAGATCCACCGGGGAAAAGCCCCAAGCCCACAGGACAGATAATTTTGTCAAGACAGACCCCATGGGAGAAATATTTTCCTCTTGGCAATTCCATTCTCCCTGCCCTGAGCAGAACAGCTCATACTCCTCATAAACTCTTTCCCTGCCCGAGAATCCTGCATGTTCTCATCCCTGTGAATGTCCTTGTGTTCTCCTGGTCTAAACACCCCACAGCAGGGAGTTCCAGGGGTTAATAATGGCTTTCCCCCCACCCTAAAGTGGTGTTTTCTGGACTTTGGTTTCTTCTGTGCTCTCCCTTTCCTCCACAGCAGGTCCGAGTTACCCGGCTGCTGTTCCTGTCTCCATTGTCACTCCCTGTGCCTCTCCCTCTCCTCCTTGGCTCCCGTTGGGATTTCTCGGAGTGTCCTGTCAGGCCCCGCTGCTGCAGGGCCGGGGGGGCTCCCACAGCCCCTCGGAGCCATCACCTTCCGTGTGACAGGGCTGGGGCCGCAGCCGCTGTTGCGTTTCGGGGCTGACAGCGGCTCCATCCCAGCCCCACCGGCCCTGGAGCGTCAGGGCGGGCAGGGACAGCATCGCCCATCACACACCCGGCTGTGAGGGCACAGCCAGCCCCGTCCTGGGGGTGTTTCAGGCTGGGCAGGATGGAAAATGACCCCTCGGAAGGAGCAAGAGCTCCCCAGCGGTTCCCGGTCCCCATTGTCATTCCGAGCACGTCGGAGGGAGCGGGGCTGGGAGAGGAGCCCACAGGGCAGGCAGAGTTTTCCGCTCTGTGGTGTGTGTGGAGAAACTCCTCCAGGCTCTGCTCCTCTCCCCTCCCCTCCCCCTGCTTCCCCCGCAGCTGAAGAACATTAAACACATGAAATGCATTAGCTCGGATTTTTCCTTCCCCTGCCCCCCTTCCCGAGCTGGGGACCTCCAGGAGGAAGAGGCCTATGAATTGACCCTGCCCAGTGCTTTAATTGACAGGTCATTAAAGATGAATGTGTGGCTAGAGAAAAATATTCAGATTGCAGGCTGGTTGTTGTCCGTGTGGGATTTTAATGATTTATGTTCCTTTCTCCTCCCCTCCTTCCCACCCCCCCCCCCCCCCCGAACTCCGAACAATCCAGGCACCATGGGAGGTCTGTTTCTGGATGGGGAGGAGAGCCCTGCGCTGGAAGACATCAGCAAATGGACGGTGGAGGACGTTTGCAGCTTCGTGTCCAACTTGTCAGGCTGCACTGAGTACACTCAGGTAAATCCCACAGCCCCAGGATGTCATGGGAGGAATCCCATTCCCTGCCTCCCAGCTGGGCTTGTCCCTCCTGGAAGGGGCAGCTCAGAGCCCTGCAGGGCCTTTTCGGGTGTTTTCCTCATGGATTGCTGAACTTGCTGCCAGGAAAGGTGTGGGATGAGTCTTGGACAGAAATGAGGAGGGAGTTCAGCAGGAGAGGATGGGATCGGGGGCAAGGTTAGGGCTGAGCCTGAGCTCAGGTTGCACTGGGGATTGACCACTGGAAGTGCCTGGAAGCTTCTGAAATGTGCAGGAATCATTAGCACAACCCCTTTGCAGCAGGATCACCCATTCCCACCTCCTTCCACGCCATCCTGGTGCTCCGGTGGGGCAGGAATCAGCAGTGGGACAGAGCTTCCCTCTTCCCAGTGCATCCCAGGCACTTTTGGGGTGATGGAGCTGCTGCAGACAGCCCCTGGTGTGGCCTGGCCCTGCTCAGTCGTGTGGGGCTCTGTGGCTTTAGGGAATGAGGGTTTCCAGGCCCTGCCTGGGGGTTTAACAGGGTTTTTTACTGTGTGAAAACGCCAGTGCTCTGCCTGTTCCCTGCTCCAAACCCACAGCTGCCGGGGAGGTCTGGCACTGCTCAGCTCCTGCTCCTGCCAGGAAAGCCCTGCAAGGTTCCCTGGAATGCTCTGCATCCAGAACCAGGAAAGCCCTGCAAGGTTCCCTGGAATGCTCTGCATCCAGAACCACAGCTCAGGCAGGCCAGGGAACTTGAGCACAACTAAAAGTTGCCCTGGCCTGGCCCATGTTCAGTTCTGTCTCTGACACCCCAGGGTCCGCTTTTCCCAAGTTCAGGCTTTCTGTGGAGTGTGTTAGTGCTGAGCACAGGGAGGGTTTTGGCTCCTGGCCATGCTGGCTGCAGAGGAAGGGGAAGGATTTGGTGTAGGGAGCTGTGCTGGGTCAGAGAGCAGCAGCTCGTGCTGCAGCCCTGGGCAGCCTCACTGGAGGAGTCCAGCAATAAAAATCCACTTGGCTCCAGCAGCCACTGCCACTCTCCAAAGGGATGGCTCCAGGCTGTGGGAATTCCTGCTGGAAAAGGAGCCGTGGGGGTGGATTTAACCCTCCCTCCCATCGTGGTTGGTGGTGACAGCACTGAGTGTGAGCCAGCGCACGGGGAGGGGGCAGGAGCAGCCCCCAGATCCTCTGGGGGAGCATCCAGCCCCAATTCCCATTCCCACGTGTGTCTCCTTTTCCCGGCTGGCTCCTGGCTGTAGATACAAGACTGGGAACACCCCTGGTGGATAAATATGGGCTGAGGGTTTTTGCATTCACCTTTTCCATGGCGCCCTGCTGCGCCAGGGCAGGACAGGTGGCTCAGGTGTGTCACTGAGCCTGGCCCTGCGTGTGTCCCCTCAGGTATTCCGAGAGCAGGCCATCGATGGGGAGACCCTGCCCCTGCTGACAGAAGAGCACTTACTGAACAACATGGGGCTCAAGCTGGGCCCTGCCCTGAAGATCAGGTCACAGGTAGGAAAATCTCCTCTCTCAGAGCAAGTGCCACCATTTACAGCTGTCCCTGGGGCTGTTCAGAAACGTGGTTTATCCAACAGTATTTATTAAGCAATAATTTATCTGCAATTCTCTTTCAAGAACGCTTGATCTGTCCTTGAAAATGTTCCATAGCCTCACCTGAAACCAGCCACAGCTGTTTCAGGGAGAAACCACCGACAGAATGCAGTGCCCAGGGGCAGAAATAAATAGCCCAGGATCAGTGGTGGGAGGGAAGAACAGGGGTGCAGTGGGGACCTCCTAAAATGGGCTGGTTCCAGCCACAGCAGTTCCATTCCAGTTCCCCTCAGTGGGACTCAAACCCAGAACTCTCTGCTCCATTCTTTCCCCACTGAGTGCTCGGGAAATCTCTCCTGGTGCTGTAAAGGCCAGGCTGTGCTGTGTTCCCTCGGGAATTGTGTCCTGGCAGGAGCTGTGGCTGTTGCTGCACGTCCCTCTCTGGCACAGGTCCCCAAGCCCACGGGCTCTACGCTGCTCGTGTTGTGTTGGAACAACAAGAGCGACTTTACTGCTTTCCCTGCAGCCCTCCCTGTTTATGAGGGGGCTCATAAAAAGGTTCTGTGGGCAATTGTTCCCCGTGGGTCAATTCAGGAGGAAATAAAACTCTTTATGTTTCTTCAAAAACAGAGAGCCCTGACCAGCTCAGAGATGGGGCTTGGGGTGGGGGGAACGTGAGATACAGGCTGGAACTCGAAAAATTCCTTCAATTTAATCAATGGTGTTTAAAGTTCTGTAATAAGGCAGGGCTGGGGGTTGGTGGGGGTGGGAACAGAGCCCTGATGCTGCTCCCTGAATAATGTCCCACTTGTCTGGGTCCAGCAGCAGCCCTGGTTTTGGTTAAGCTCAAATGGGAAGCAGCTGTGGAGGTGCTGGGAGGCTTGAGGGGCCTTTGGCCCATGCTGGGAGGCAGGAGCTGCTGCAGGGAGAGAGGGCCAGGCTCCCTCCAGCAGGAGTTTTATTTTCCCTCCCTTGCCGTGGCCTTTTTAAGAGCAATTCCTGCTGTTCCAAAGTGGCCAGGGAGTGCTGTGCCAGCGGCAGAGGGAGAGCAGAGTCCTGTGGAACTGTCCGTGGATAAAAGGGGCAGGGTGAGCAGCCCCCTCACCTGGGGTGTCCCTGGAGCTGGGACAGGGGGATCCAGGGCAGACCTGGGGGCTCCAGCAGTGCCCAGGACTGGGGGACAGAGTCCCTGAGGAAAAGGGAGGAGGAAACCTCCCCTGGTCCGGTTGTCGTGAGCATTGGGGATGGGATTGCTTCGTTCCAGTGCTGTGACCATAAAACCATAGAACGGATTGGGCTGGGAGGGACCTGAAGCTCATCCAGTTCCACCTCCAGCCATGGACACAAGACCAAGGCGCTCCAAGCTGTGTCCAGGCTGGCTTTGGACACTTCCAGGGATGGGGCTTCTCTGTCCGAGGATTCCACACAATGCCGCTCCTTTGCTCTCATCCCCCCCCCTCTCCTGCCTTTATCCCACGGCTCTTTTCTCCCGCTTCCTTCGCAGGTGGCCAAGAGGCTGGGCCGGGTGCTGTGCATGGCCGGCTTCCCGGTGGCGCTGCCGCTGCAGCCGCCGGGGCTGCGGCCCCCGGAGCGGGAGCTGGCCCCGGGCGAGCTCCGCCCGGCCTCCACCGGCAGCGTGGCCTCGCCGTTCGGCAGCGCCGTCCCGCCCAGCCGGGGCTCCCCGAAGCAGGAGAACGGGAACCCCTCCCTGCTCAGCGACACCACCAAACCTCCGTCCTAAACTGCGGCAGATCCAGGGAACGCCAGGAGGAAGGGGCGGCGGAGCCTCCCCGCAGCAGCAGCGCCCGGCACGGGAGGAAAGGGAAGGGTTTTTTTCGGTTTTTTTTTTTGGATGCATTTGCTTTTTTTTTTTTTTTTTTTTTTTGGGGGAAAAAATCAAAACAAAAGAACCACACAGAAGATTTCTGAACTGTCAAAAAAGGAAAAAAAAAAAAAAAAAAAGGGAAGGAAGGAAAATTATCCAAAGATGTTGTCCTGGGACGACGCCAAGTGAAGAGAAGGATGCTGGAGGATGGAGGCAGCATTCCTGTTCCCTTCCACACTCCACTGGAGCTGGAGAGCCCTGCACAGGGACCATGGACAGGCTGTTCTCTGCCTTCAGGAACTCCTGGGTGTGACTCCACAGGGAAGGGAAGGGGCTCTGCTCCTCCCATCGGTACTTCGAGCAAAAAAACCCCATCCACACCCACCCCAGCCACCCTCCCAGACCTCTCCTCCTCCCTGGAAACTGGGCTCAGTTCCTCATTCAGGTGTCTATGCATCTCTAGCAACTTTGAAAACAATACCAAAGACAGACAAAAAGGATAAAAAGACAAAAAAAAAAAAAAAAAAAAAAAAAAAGGCAAGTTCCCGTCCATGTTTACTTCGTGCGGATGGTACAGAGCCACCCTGCCCTGGCACAGGGGCCTGGCAGCACCCAGCAGCAGGGACTGTGGCCGTGCTCCAGCCCTGCAGAGGTGGCTTTTTCCGTGGGATGTTTGGTTTCCAGGAGCAGCAGCAGCAGTGAAGCTCGGGGGAGGAGGGGTCCCTGCCCCCCTCGCTCCTGCAGCCGGGGGGCTCGCCCGGGCTGGTTTTATGTTAAAGCCTTGTTCCAGAGGTGGATGTAGTTGCACATTCTGGGTGCTGTGGACACGAGACAGAGCCCTGGGCCCGCCCAGAGCCCCGGGAGCAGGGGAGGGATTGGGGGGGTCAGGCTGAAAACAATGGGCAGAGTTTTTACTACTGTGAATGAGCTGGGAACTCCTGGGGGTGACCTCCTGTGACTTGTACAGTTGTGAACAACAATCACATGTGGTACTTTTCTCTCTCTCTCTCTCTCCCCACCCCTTTTTTTTTGGGTTTGTTTTTGTTTAAACGTTGCACGTGCTGCCGTTTTTCTTACAGAATAGCTTTGGTGGTACTTTAGCTTCTTTATATTGTAAAAAAAGGAAAAAAAAATTCATTAGCCATCACATCACGATAAAAATGCTTTCCAGCAATCAATTTAAATAAAAAAGAAAAACACTTAATTTACAAAAGGTACCTGGCTTTACCCAAGCAGTCTCTGTCCTTCCTTTCCATGGGTGCACAGAAGGCAGCCACCACCTTGCCAAGCTAAGTTAGAGCCAGAAGCAAAAGGGAATTCCCTTCTCTTTGGGAAGAACAGGTAAGTTCAAATCTTCTACAAAGTGATAATCTTTTCTTTCCAGTTAGGGTGGTGCAGTCCTCACCTGGGCAGTGTTTCCTACATTACATGTTTGGCTTTTCCTTATTCCTTCATGGCTGCACAACCTCCCCAACCCAAGGAACTTTAATTTAAAGTTGCCTTCTGCAGCACACTTAGAAGCCAGCTTGAACTGATCAAGGCTTCCATGGAAGCTCCAAAACTCTCTGTGCAGTCCTTAAGGCCTGCTGGGCACCAGGGATGGTTTGTTGAGGGCCCCAGAGCTAAATGTGGGGTGATGGGGTGGGTGGTGGGACAGAGAGGACAAGAACCTCGTCCTGCCCTTGCTCAGCTCACTCAGCAGGAGCTGGAAGTGAACCCGGTGCTATTGAAAGCAGCAGATTTTAATGAGGGCTTTTTCCCCCCCTCTGCTGAGCAGCTTTTACTGGCCTTGAGCTGGCCACAGTTTTATTGGTACCAAAACCAGAACTGGTGGAAAAAGCTGGCAAAGTCCAAGTCGAGGTGAAAAGTCCAAGTTGTGTCACCGAGGTGGCACCTGGGGCTGCTCCCACCTGTGTCCCTGGCTCTGGCAGCAGCTGCAGGTGCTGCAGGTGTGCTGTGGGAGGGCTCAGGCTGCTGGGGGTGCTCAGTCCTCATCAGAGAACTCCAGGTCCTGCACGACGTCATCCCTGCCCCGTGCCAGCTGCTCCAGGTCGGAGCGGGACAGCCCCCGGGGGCAGCTCCTCCTGTGCCGCCTTTCCTGGGAATCCTGGGCTGCTTCCCTGCCCTCCTCTGCGGGAAAGGAGAGGTGTCAATAACCCTGCCTCCCTTCCAGGGCACAGTCACGGCAGCTCGTTACTAATTAATGCCAGCCACTCATTAATTGTCCGGAGAGCCCCGCAGGGACGGGCACGGCAGCGGCCTGAGGTGCCTGGGGGAGCCCAAACGGCCCCAGCTGAGGCTGGAGCACGAAGGGAGAGTGGGGGGCACGAGCTGAGCAGTGCCTGGAGCAGGGTCTGGGCACACATTCCCCACTGCAGAAACCCCAGGGAACGCAGGGCTCTCCTGCCAGGCCCACCCTGCCAGCAGCAAGGAAAGGGTTACCCTGTGCCCCCCGTAGGGCTCAGATGAAAGCTGAGGGCACCCCCTGAGTGGCACCTGCAGGGAGCCTCCAGCAAGGCCTGTGTGCCCCAGGCAAGGCTCCTGAACCCCGCCGGGCTGGGCTGGGCTGGAGGAGTCTGAGCCTCGCTGCAGGAGGCCCCTGAGAAGAGATGAAAGGAGCTGGGGGGGCTGGGAGAGCCTGGGAACACCTTAACCCTTTGCTCTCTGCACCTCAGAGCCGCCAGGTCTCCCCTCCGGGGTGGGTGAAGCCCCTCCTGACCCGCTCAGCTCAAAGGATCCCCTTCCCCACTCACCCTCTGACTCGCTGTCCTCTTCCAATTCTTCCTCGTCCTCCTCGACTTCGTAATTTCCTTCTTCATCGTCGTCCTCCTCCCCAAACTCCTTGCTGCTGGCTTCTGAGCTCTCATCTGAGGCCTGCCCGGCCCTGCCTTTCCCTGGAGGAGGTTTCAGTGTGTGAGTGGAACACGCCAAGGGCAGAGAGCTCAGGAGTGCCAGACACACTGGAGATTTCTCCTCGTTTGTCACAAAGCCCAGCACCTCCTCCTGAGCCATTCCTAACTCCCAGCCTTCCTTTCCTGCCCCAGAGCCAGCTGGAACACACAGGAGTGCAGGTACCTCCCCAGCTGCTGGGTTTTTCCTGCTCAGGGCTTCCCAAACTGGATTCCCTCCCCTCTTCAGCCCTTGCAGAGATCCCAGCCAGGGATTCTTTCCTGCCTGACAAATATTTCCTCATCCTGCTGTGATGGAATTCTCTGCATCCCCACCTTCCCTGCTGCCCTGGGAGGGTGCAGGGGTGTGATCCTGCTGGAATGGGCAGGCAGCTCCCAGCTCCACCCGCACCAGGAGCGCCAAGAAGTGACTGCAGACTCCCTTCCCTTCCTCTCCCCTTGGAGCCACACCTGGGACGTCCCAAACATTCCAAATCACAGAAGGAATGCCCAGGTTTGTCCCCAAACTCTGTTGAATTTCCCAGGCAGGTTCCAGAATTTACTGTGGCCCTCTCGTGGTCACAGCCCAGGTGACAGCAGCCCCTGCTCGCCAGGTTTTCCTTGTTGGGAACGCTTGGAACGTCAGTCAGGACAAAACAAATCAATCAGAAGTGCAGCAAGGACAGGATCAAAGATCCCCGTGCTGGTGACAGCCCCTGGGCTTTGGGCTCTGACCTTGTGGGTGACAGAAGGAAGGTGCCAAGGGCAGGAGAGAGTGTGGGTCATGACCAGGAAAAGAAACACAGGTCTGAGGCTTTAAAAAGCAGGAGAGGGAGAGAGGGACAAAAGCCTCCCAAACACCTTCAGTGCCACTTCATCCTGTGCTCTCCCTCCTTATCAGTGACTCTTTTGAACCCAACATGACCAGCATGAAACCCCCTCAAGGGCAGGGCCAGACTGACCCCCACCACACGGAATTGTGGACAAGAAAATGGAATTGTGGACAAGGAGAAGGCAAGCCCAGCCCCAGCCCTGCACCTTTCACAGAGAAGCCTCCATTCTCCTCCTCAGAGTCACTGTCCAGCTCGAAGAGATCCTTGAATTCCTTCTTATCCTCCTCCTTTCTCTCATCCTGCTTCCTGCGCTTGATTTCTGGGAAGTTCAAGTCTTCAAGCTGGAAAGAAAACAAACCCAGCAGTAAGAACAGCCCTCATCTGTCCTTCCCAATGTCACAAGCTGTGTTTAAAGCCAGGAACTGGGCTCTGCCCAGCCTGCCCAGAGCAGCTGGGTCTGTCTGCTGCCAGCTGGGGCAGCCACAGGTTTGTGAGGGGTCACAGGGGTGGGTGAGGCACACAGAGCTCTGCTGCTCCCTTGATCTTCCCCTAATAAACTGCTTTTGCTAATGGAACATCCACTGCTGGTGCCTCAGCAGGGATAAGGATGCAGGGTGTCAGCGAGGGGCCGGCTGTGGGAGCCCTGCAGTGACAGCCAGGCAAGCCAGACTGTGCTGGGCATGTCTGCAGCAGCAGTTCCCCGAGCCCCTCTCTGGTTTTGGGTGCAGATTTTGTGATTTCAGGTGCTGAGGATGCTCAAGGTCTGTCTGCATCTCTGCCCTGATGGAGATCAATGGGCCAGGAGCCCCCGGAGCAGGCAGCCAATATCAATGCCATTAAGTCCTCTCAATTGACACCACCTCAGTGCTCTTTACACCTCTCCGGAGGGGAATTAGGGCGAGGATTTACTTGCAAGGGCTCAGGCCAGCAGGGCAAAGATAATCAGAATGCAAATGAAATCCCAAGTGCTCTCTGAGCATCAGCTGCCCTGCCCTGCCTGGCTGCACACCCCTCCTGGGAAGCACTCAGGCATTAGCACACATTAGGGCTGGCTTGGAAACACTCAGCCCGCGGGTCATAACTCATCTGCTGTCCCTGCCACCCCTCAGAGCACCCCAAAACGCTCTCCTGTCTGACCACAGCCACCCTCCCCGTGCAGCAGCAGCCAGGAACAGGCTGTGTGGAGAGGCAGCTCCCAGCAGACGCAGGATGGGGATGAGGAGCAGGAGATGGAGCTGTGCATTTGCTCTCGCGGCCAATTCCAGCAATTTCTCCCGGCCTGTTCCGGGATTATGGTCCCCAGCTGGGCCATATTGATCCTGGAGCTGAGCACTTCCCAGCAATCACCTGCAGCACCGGGCAAGGAAGGGCAGAGGGAGCAAATCACCCAGCACCATTTGCAGGGGCTCATTTGAAGTCATCATCCTCCCCCTGCTCCTTCTGCCACGCTGAGAGGCCTCTCCTCCTCCCAGCCCCGCTGGGAAGGTGTGTGAAGGGAGCAGCACAGAGCTGGCTGGAAAAACCAGCCCAGAGATGCCAGGGAAGAGATTTGGGAAGCCAAATGCAGCCGGGGCAGTGGTCAGAGGCAATGCCAGGCTGCTGCCCTCAGCTGACCCCATCCTAGGCTGGGTTACAGGATGCCAGAATGGTGTGGGTAGGAAGGGACCCTAAACCTTCTCCAGTTCCATGGGCAGGGACTTGGCCTTGAGCAGTTCCAGGGATGGGGCAGCCACAGCCTGGTTCTGCTCCAGCCCCACCACGGGGTGAGCAGGGGGATGAAAACGTTTTCCATAATTCCCATCATTTCTGGGGGACAGGACAGGCTCCAGTCCTGGCAGCAGGGGGGCTGGGCTTCCACGTTTCCCAGGAAAAATCCCCATTTCCACAGGCGGTTTTGGAAATCAGCACAGCCTGAGCACAGCAAACAGGAGCTGGTGCTGGATGAGCTGTGCCACCCCCACCCTTCTGAGACCCCACGGGACCCTCAGGATGGGCACCTCAAAATAAACCCCAAACCTGCTGTGGAGTGACCCCAAAGCAAAGGGCTGAGCCCTGTACTGACACAGCCCACAGACCCCGTGTTCATCACACACAAGCACTAATTAGCTAATTCGGGGGCCAGCCTTTTAATCCCCAGCTAGAGGCTTCCCATCTACCGAGTCTCCCCGAGCTGATTAGTCCAGATCCCATTAAAAACCATGGGAAAAGCAAATGGAACGAGCAGAAAGGGTCAGAGCTGTTACACAAGGCAAGCTGCAGCTCCCAGCCAGGCTGGGTTTTTTTTTTCCCCCAATGGCTGCTAATGGGACATGGATTTTCCCAGCCCTAATGGGCCTCATGGTGTTCCCTCTCCTGCTGGGGCTCACAAAGCTGCATCATTAAGCCACCAGTCCCCACAGAGCCACACAACAGCCCCATTCACCAGCAGAGCTGCCAGGCAGCCTCTTGGAGAGCAAATCCCAAAGCTCTGTACTGAGAGCAAACCCCAAACCTGCCCCTCTCCAGAGCAAATCCCAAATCTGGCCCTCTATACTGAGGGCAAACCCCAAACCTGCCCCACTCCAGAGCAAATCCCAAATCTGGCCCTCTGTACTGAGGGCAAACCTCAAAGCTGCCCCTCTCCAGAGCAAACCCCAAAGCTGCCTCTCTGTGCTGAGAGCAAACCCCAAACCTGCCTTTCTGTCCTGAGAGCAAACCCCAAACCTGCCCCTCTCCAGAGCAAACCCCAAAGCTGCCTCTCTGTCCTGAGAGCAAACCCCAAACCTGCCCCTCTCCAGAGCAAACCCCAAACCTGCCCCTCTCCAGAGCAAACCCCAAAGCTGCCTTTCTGTCCTGAGAGCAAACCCCAAACCTGCCCCTCTCCAGAGCAAACCCCAAAGCTGCCTCTCTGTCCTGAGAGCAAACCCCAAACCTGCCTCTCTGTACTGAGAGCAAACCCCAAAGCTGCCCCTCTGTGCTGAGAGCAAACCCCAAAGCTGCCTCTCTGTCCTGAGAGCAAACCCCAAAGCTGCCCCTCTGTGCTGAGAGCTGCCCCAGCAGCAGGACAATCAATGTCCCATCCCAGCAGCAGGGGGTTCGGGGCAGGAGCTCGGCCCCGCTCTGTGCTGTCCCCCAGCCCCTGTCCCCATTCCCCGGCTGCACAGGCCCCGTGCTTTGTGCACTCTCTGCTGTCTGTGCCCTCTGCAGGGCTGCCCTGGGCAATCCCAGCCCCTCCCCGAGCCCTGGGCCCTGCTCCTGGGGATGCACTGTTTCATTGCTGCCCTGCCCCGCTGCAGACCCCAGCCAGCTCTGTTCCTGTGCCTGGCCACCCTCACTGCATGAGCAGTTCTCCCTCAGACTCCTGATGCAGCTCCCAGAGTGGCCAAGGAGCATTTCTTGGGGCTGGAGATGTGGGAAACGATAGCCTGGGCATTTATGTCCAGACAGAAAGTCCCAACACCATCCTGGGTGTCACACGATGCCCAGAAATCCAGGGTTTGGTACTCACTCTTTCCTTGCCACTGATTTCCAGCTGGATCTCCTTCTCCCTCAGCTTCTTCCACTGGGTGTAGTATTTGGTCAGGGGTGTCCCCTCCTCCTTCACCTGCTTCTCCCACTGCTCCTGGGGAGAGAGGGGCACACATTTAAAGGTTTTCCAAGCAGTTTTCCAATAGGAGGCACAAGGTGAAGATCCTTCCCCAAACCACATTTTCCCAGCTCCTGGGCAGCAATTGGCAGCCACACTGGAGAAGGACTCAGTGGATTTAAGCAGCTGCTGAGGCAGGAGTGGTGGGACTCAGAGCTCTCCTCAGGCCAGGCAACGCCTGGGCCCTGCAGGGAGAACAGAGGGAGCCAAAAGCTGAAGTGGAGAGTTGGGAACTGCAATCCTGGGGTGCCAAAGGCACCGAGGGACAGCACAAAGCCCCCACAAAGGAGCATCTCTGGGGGTTTATGGGATGCTTCAGCTCATGGCAGACCCCCAAATTATCTCAGCATGGTGGCCTGAAATGGGAGTTCCCAAATTCCAATTTCTGCCTGCTGGAAGAGGTGTTGAGTCTCAGAGCTGCTGGGAACCCACAAGGGGCTCTCCCAAAATGAGCTCAGTGCCCTCTGGGACCCGCTGTTACTATCCCAGCCCTGAGTTCCCTTCTGCTCCAGCTGCAGGGAGAAGACAACACAGGAGTCAAGGCAGATGATGCTGTAAGGGAAAAAAAACACTTCAAATGACAGCTGAAGGCAGGAACCAGAAAGGGACAGATCAGGGGATCCAGCAGGACAAAAATCTGTCCCCTGCCCCTCCAGTGGAGGCTTCTGATCACCTGCTGAGCCCTTGGTTTCAGTTCAGGCAGAGCTCCCTTGAGCACTTCCAGGCCCTGAGAACCACCCAGAGCTGTCTGAGTGCCTTTCTCCTGTCCTGCAGCCAAGTGTTTATTTTTGAAACAAACACTGCTGCAGGGTCTTGGACTGGGCCCAGCCTGGGGAGAGCAGAGTGAGGGAGTGCAGAGCCCATTTCTGCTGCCCAGGCAGAGGGAACGAGGAGGTGCAAACGCTCTAAATGGGGGGAAGCAAATTAGGTGGTCAAAAGCCCTTTTACCCTTCAATCTTTTGGCATCCCAGGGCTGAAAGGGGGCGGTGGGATGCCAGATTAAACTTAATTCTCCACCTGCAAACATCCCTTTAGCTAAAAACTCCCTCCCAGAGCTGTACCTGTTTCCCTGCATCACCACAGAGCCCAGAAAGCTTTGCATGAGCCCACAAAACACAGCAGCAGCTCAGATATTCTTCAGCAGATCTCAACTCAGGTGCTCCTGGGGAGCTGAGCCCCAAAAGGAGGCAGCTCCCAAATTCCTGCTGCTCAGCCACCACAGGAGACATGCAGGCAGCAAGAAGTTAAAATAATCCTCAGGTTCTTACCCCAGAGCTGCTGGGAAGGACAGCCAGTGGCAGGGTTGTTGAAATCCCTCTTTATTCAGCTGCAGACCTTCCCCAGCTCCTCTGCCTCAGGGAGAGCCCGGGGGGTCGGGATCTCTGCCTCTGGCGGCCACAGCAGTGCCCACAAAAACACAACCCAACAAATGCCCCCAAACCAGCCCAGTGCCTCGCTCCAGACAGGCAGCAACCAGCCCGAGCCATCCCTGCAGCCCCTGCCCTCGGGGCCCAGCTCGCTGCCAAGGGGTGCAGCTGCTGCCAGGGATGCAGAAATGCAGGCCTTCCAATGAACCCTGTGGGCACAGAGGCTGCCTGGACCCACCAACCACCCTGCTGCAGGCAGATTTTCAGCGGGTAGGGAAGTGCTGGGTCCCTCTCAGATCTCACACCCACAGCTCACCTGCTCTAAATCATGCCAGGCACAGTGGGCACTACCAGGAATGGGAGGATGAAAGCAATTCCCAGCAGAGGCAAGGCCCTTCCATGCACATGTGTGCACCAGAAACAGCAGCAGGACACGATTTAGGGGCTGTTTTCCAGAGGCTCTTGGCTGCAGCGCCCTGGAGCCCCAGCTCAGCCGCTTGGCAACATCTGCCCCACCTCACATCCCCTTTCCATCAGCTCCTCCTGCTCCCTGCCAGCCCAGCCCAGTCCCCAGAGCCTCCTGTGTGCCCAGGTGGCCAGAGGAGCCGCAGGCTCACCACAGCCTCGGTGCTGGCCACGCCGAAGGCCGCTCGCTGCCGCCTGCTGCAGATGTGGGCCGAGTTCTCCTGCACCTTCTCCAGCAGCTGCCGCATAGGCTTGCAGTAGTTGGCAACCTTGCACTCCTTCAGGAAGGATTTCAGCTGGGAGGAGGAAAAGGAGAGGAAGAGTGAAAGCAATGCGATGGTTTCCATGAACATCCCCTCGGTGAAGAAGCATCTCCCACCCTCAGAGACCCACAGCACTGCCTGTTCCCTTCAACTCAGCCCAAACTCCCGTGGGATTTATCACCCACAGTCAGGCCTGGGCTGGGAGGATGCACAGAGCTGCACTTTGCTCCAAACCAGCTCTTTGACACTGGAAAAGACGGATCAGTGGAGGAAAAGCTCTGAGCTCCTCTGGGGGCCTCCGCTGCCAGTGCACTCACAACTGCTCTGGCTCCTGCTCAGCAGAGAAAAAGGAGGATTGTGGAGCTGCATGGAGCCCAGGAATAACAGTGGGTACGTGTGGATGCTCCATGGCCAGAGCCACAGGCAAGGACTGGAATGAGGGAAGGAGCTAAGGCTGTGGAACCTCAGCTGCCATTGGGGTGGGAATACCCCATGCAGGGGCTGTGGGTGGCAGTGATGGCCAGGACTGAAGGCAGGCGTTGAGAAGAGACTTCAAACTGGGGTGGAGGAGTCTGTGGACTGGGAATGAGGGGCTTTGGCTCAGTGGGAAAACCTGGTGCTGCTCCAGGGTTGGGATGGAGCCAGCGGGGTGAGGTTTGCTCCAGGTCTGGCTGCACCAACCCAACTCCAGCTGGCACCCCCGACCTTCCCAGGGCTCAAATCCACACCCAAAATGACAAAATGAAGCTCTCCAGCACCACCACCCTGCTGTGACACCTCCAAACCAAGAACTGAGGCACCAGTGGACGCTCCTGGGGACACAAAGAAGGATGGGGGGTGTCCAGGCTGATTCATGGCTTGAATTCCAGCGGGCTCCACTGCCTGCTAACAGTTCTCCCCAGCTCCAGGAGTGCTGTCTAAATCCTGCAGGCCAAGCTCTTTGCTGGAGCCACAAATAAACACACACACACACACAAACACTGCACAGACATTTGATTTAGAGAAAGAGACCCAATAAGGCAGGAGAGGATGGTTAACCACGGTGGAATCCTCCCCTCACCCAGGACCTGGAGATGCTACTGGGAGGGAGAGAAAGGATTTCCAGGCAGCAAATCCATTGCTGCCTTCCCCACCCACGGCTTCCAAGGTTCTGCCTCGGAAGACAGAGCTGGGCAAAGGAAGGAGATGTTTCCCTCCTGTCAAGCTCCATCTGAAATGCCAGGTGGGGAGGTGTTCCTGTTAGTCAGGAGGTGACAGTGCCAGCCAGCCCCTCCCTGCCAGGACACTGCTCTCTGAGGGGTGTTGGCTGCAGGATCTCCCCATTCAGGAGCAGCAGGGGCTTCCCTTGTCCCCTTCCCTCCAGCACACCCCAGCTGCCACCACAGCACCAGCTCAGAAAAATGGGAATTCGGACACAGACCTTCCCTGCTTCCCCCAAAGCACAAAGAAACCATCAGCACGAGTATTCTCCTGCTGCTGAAGCCTGTCCCACCCTCACCCCCCCGTCCTAAAATATTTATTTTTTATAGGTGCTGCATATTTATCTCCACTGAGACATGCATTTGTCATCCGATTTATCTCACTTGATCCCCCCAGCTGCAGCCCCAGATCCATTCCATCCGCTGCCACACACATTATCATTTTTCTTCCCTCGCAGAAGTGTCACCAGAAATCCTGCAAAATCTCGGGCTCTATCAGTGCAGTTTGGAGCTCTGTGTTCCCTCACACAGCCCCTGCTCCATTCCTGCTCTCCCCCTCCTGTCTCCCACCCTTGCAATCCCTCATGGTCCCACCTCTATCTGCCAGATATTAATGAAACCTAATGAGATCTCAGCCCTGTGTGGAGAGGCAGGGACACAACCAGGGAGGTAAAAGAAGATAAAGGACAGAGAGGAAAAGAAAAAACGGTCTGTGTGTGCCTTTTCCTACCCTGCCAAATGGAACAATCCTCTCTCTGCACAATGAAAGCAGCCAGAACCCCGACGTGTGCATGGATGTGGCATTAAGGTCTCACACCCCAGCCCCATCATTCCTGGCGTTGATTCTGTCCCACAGCCAGCCTGCAGCACCAAAGGTTTCTCCCAGCAGAGCCCACAGGGCAAAACCCCGGCTCCTCTTACTGGAAGTGCTGCAGGGAACCCGAACCCTGCCCAGTCCCCCACTCAGAGCGGGCAGAGGGAATTTCCCTGGGGCAGAGGTGGCAGCAGCAGGAGTGGTGCTGGCAAGGCAGGGCAGGGCAGGGCAGGGCAGGGCAGCACCTCCTGCCCTTCTGCCTCGCTGCAAGCCAAGCCTGGCTCCTGCCACCTCCTGCCTCCCCTGACCAGTGCCAGCTTTTCCCCTCCAGCCTCCCACTCCTGCTCTGTGCTGCCTGCCAGGGGTCTGGGGGAGGGAGAAGGCTCTTCCCTCCCAGCCCCTACTGCAGTGACCACCACGGGGTCAGCCCTGGGGCAGGAGCAGCAGCTTTGAAGTGCCTCCCGTCCCCACTGGCTCTCCTCTCCTTTCATCTGCCGGCTGCTTCCTGCCTTCCAGGCAGGGAGCTTGGGAAGCCGAGGCTGGAAAGCTCAGCCCAGCTTCCCCCAGAGCCGCTGACCAGTGTGGCAGGAGGAGGAGGGCCACAGCCCCTGCCAGCTGGAACAGCCCTGACACGGCGCTGGGAGAGGCGTGAGCTCACCAGGGAGGGGGGATCGGCACAGATGGATCCCTACAGTCAGCTGGAAGCGCTCCAGGAGAAAAGCCTCTCCCCACACGCCTTCCCGAAGGCCCGGAGATTTTGGGAAGCCAACACCAGCCCCCAGCCCAGCAGACGCCACGAGGCTGCGGGCAGTGGCAGCCAAGCAGGAATCCGAGAGCATCAATCCTCTGCAGAATTCCAGGCTGCTCCCAGGCTGTGTTTGGAAGCCACAGGGCCGTCAGCCGCTCCTCGTTCCAGCCAAACATCGGCTCCGACAGCTCCGCTGCTCCGACAGCTGCTGGCTGAGAGCACAGGGCCCCTGCGCTGCCAAGAGGGGGGAGCAGGGACAGGCACAGCACCAGGAGCTGCTCTGCCTGCACACACAGGGGCTGTCAGCTCCCATTAGCCAAGGCAGCCCCTGTGCCAGGCTGGGGGCACAGCCAAGAGCCGTGTGCCTGGCAGATGCCAGCCCCGGCAGGGACACGGAGCTCTGCTTCCCAAACAGCCTGTGGGGCACAGCCAATGCTCCCCCAGGCAGCCAGAGGCTTCCCAAGGTGTGCAGGGGCTCGTGGCACACACCAGGACAAGCAGAGGTTCGTGGCCCCACAGAGGATGGGACAGCAGCCGCTCCTGAGTTAAACACAGAGGGCTGGGAATGAGGGAACACATTCCAGCACTGAGCAGAGCTGTCTGCAGCTCCTCCCCAGGGGCAGCTCCAGCCTCTGCTCCTGTCACCAGGACAGACCCAGGGAACGGCTGGAGCTGGACCAGGGAGGGTCAGGGTGGGTATCAGGAAAGGCTCTTCCCCCAGAGGGTGGTGGGGCACTGACCAGGCTCGCCAGGGAGGAGGGATGGACACAGGAACTGCACTGGCTCGTGTGCAGGGACCTGGGGAGAAGGAGCCTGAGGAGGGAAGATTGGGGAAGACTGGGAGGGAAGATTGCCATCTTGTGGAGAGCACCTCGGGAGGCCAAGGACAAGGAAAAGCCGGGGCTCGGAGCACAGGTTCTGCTCTGAGACCCTGCAGCAACTGGGACAGCTCCAAAGAGCCAAGAACTCACCTGAGTTCACCATCCCAACCCCATCCTGGAGCAGTTCTGCAGCCTCTGCTCCACTCTGGCTCCCAGCAGAGTGGCAAACTCCAGAGCCACTCTCCCCTACCTCCAGCCTCCTCATTAGGTGCTGTGCCTCTGTTCCTCCCCCAACAACTCCCCAAAGGACAAATAAAAACTAAAACAAAGAAAAGGTAAATGGCTCTCCCCTCATTTTGAGGCCACCCTGAGCTCACTGTTAGTTTAAATGACTTTATCCCACTCTCTGCACGTTCATGGCACCAGCAGAAGTGTCTACCCCTTACCTGGATGACAGTGGGGAGAACCAGCTCTGGGAAGCCAATGCTGTGGGCTTGGCCATGGAGATATTCCAGCATCAGGTCATAGAGCTGGTCAATGAGTCCATCCTGAGCAGGAGAAACACAAATCAAGCGACTGGATACAACCTAAACCCTACAGATCTCCTACAGCAACCAAACCCTACGGATTTCCCAGGCTGGGAAAGGTGTCCCCAGCCTTTGGGGACAGGACATGGAGCACATTCCTTGTGCTCTGCTGGTCACAGGGAACCCGGGCACTGCTGGAGGCCGAGGTCCCACTTACTCTGAAGGCCTTTTCCTGCAGGTTGGCATTGGAGAGCTTCAGGATCACGGCAAAGTTGATGGGCTTGGAACTCATCCGGCCTGGCTTCTTGTTGAAATCCACTTGCTGGAAAACCTGGAAAAGAAAAAATTAGTGTTAAGGTGATCCCAGCACAAAGCAACCACCAAAAGACTCAGCTAAGAGCATGCAGTGGTGGCAGAGCCAAGAAGACAATCCAGAAACCCCAATTCCTGATCACAGCTTTCCTAAAAATCCCAGCCAGGGACACAGGGAGGGAGCAAACACCGACCACACCTGAAGCTGTGGAGACCTGGGTGTGAAAGGTGCTGAGGTGTGAAGAGGAAACCAACCCAAGCAAGAGCATGAGAAACTCAGGTTTGTTCCTCAGCCCCACCCTTCTCACGGTCAGAGGTTGTACCCCAAAGCTGGAGTGGGTTTTGGAGCTGTCCCTGGAGGTGAGAAGGGTTTCAAAGCAAGACTAAATGGTGCTTACACCAAATTCACAGTCACTGAAATAACTGTCCCAGGGAGACCTGTCCAAACCACTGGGTATGAGGCAGATTCCCAGAGATCCCCACCACAGGATCCCACGTGGCAGTCGAGGGAGGCTGCAGTGGCAACAGGAGCTCATTTAACCAAAAACCAAGCCACCAGTTGGTAACATTTGCACACCTGGCACACCCACAGAGGGGTGAGGAGCGTGTCCTGCCCCCTCCCCACCCTGGAGCACCTCGAGAGCAGCCCCAGCTCCTCTCAGCCTGTGCCCAAACGCCTTGAAATCGCCCTCCCGAGCAGGAAATCATTTCTCTTCCCTCTGTGCAGCAGCAGCACATCCATCACCAGCCCCCAGCAGCCCAGCAAGGTGGGGATGCAGCGCAGGGGCTGCTCCAGGCCGAGGGGAGCAGGAGGGGGAGGCTGCTCAGGTCACAGCAGTGCCCCCAGGCCACAGGAGCACGGAGACTGTTATTGATTTCTGACATTTTATTTGTCAATCCAGGTTATTTGGAACGGAGGGACGAGCGTGGGGGCTTGTGCAAACAAAGAGCCCTTGCCTGGGGAATCGATGCCATAAACCTCGTTATGCACAGTTATTTCTTTGGCCCAAACAGAGCTATTGATTCCCCAGGTCAGACACATTAAAGGCGTCGGGGCTCCCTGCGATCCTCCCACGCCTCCAGGCAGGCAGGGAAGGCAAGCCAGAGGCTTTGGAAGTCGCCCAGGAGGTGGCAGGGAGCTGGGCAGGGCCTTTGGGAAGGGCAGGAAGTGTGGTTCCCATCGAAGGGCTGACAGCCAGGCTGAGGGAGAGCGTGACTGATGTCTAGGAATCCTGGGGCAGGGTGGGAGGGGGATAATGAGGGACCAGAGGGCCACAGGACAGTCACAAGCCAACAGTGTGGCTGAAGGGATAACCACTGGCAGACAGAGGGAAGGATGGGGCAGCACAGGCAGGAAGGAGAGGGATTTTTGGCACTGCCAAGCTCCCAATTTCCACGTGGGGAGCGGGAAGGGAGCTGGGATACACAGTTCCCACTGCCAGAGTGCAAAGCAGCTCTGCACCACAGCACCCCCACTGCATCACCCCATCCATTCCCCCTTTTCCTGCCCTCAGGCTCTGGGAAAAGCCCCTGGCATCTGCTGTGATCCTGAGCTGGCAGCCCCACAGCCGCTCCCAGCTGGGCCAGGCTCATTGCTGGGCCAGCTTCCCCCAGCTCTGTCACTCCCTCCCCTCCTCACTGAGGGCAGGGCTGAGGAAATCTCCTTAAACTGCTCCCATTTTACTGCCCAGTTCAGCCCAGCTGCCCAACTTTCTGCTGGGGCTGGAAGGGAACCCTGCAAGTCACCTCCAGCAGGTACCTCAGCCCCGTCCACTCAAATATTCTGAGTATCTCTGAGGACTGACCCTCCATTATCTATCCAGGCAACCTGCTCCAGCCTCCCCACATCACATTGCTGGGGAATCTCTTGGATTTTTTGTTTCTGTGTGGTTTTTTTTCCCCCCTAGTGTTGAAGTGGGACCTGCTGCATTCACCTTCCACGTGCTGCAGGACATTGATCTGCTGCACCAGCAGCTCCCCACTTCACCTCATCTGCAGTTTCAGAGCTGCAGCACACTGGTGGAGGGAGGAGAACGAGGAAAAGCAAAGGTGAGGCTGCTGGGGCAGCTCCCCACCATGGTTACCCACAGCCCTGCTGGCAAAGTAACTGCAGGGAGGGAAGGAAGGGAGGAAGGAAAGGAAGGCTGGGATCTCACAGACTCTTCAAGGAGAGCAGCAAGACAAAAATAAACCCTTGCCTGCTCTGCACTCTCTCCCAAGCCACCTCTCCTGGTCCAAGATGGAATCGTGCAAGCTGCTGCTCTTGCTCCATGCTGGGAAGCAGAGTCAGAGCGGGGGCAGGGCTGGATGCTGGGGGGCAGCAGCCCCTGTCAGGATGCATCAGGCAGCCAGCTCTCCCTTCCCTTGGCAGCTGGGGAATTCCTGTGCCTCTGGGAATGCACCGACCCTCAATCTGTGTCTCCTGGAGCAGCAGCAGCCACGGGGCCAAGCTGAGAGGCAGCCAGGGCTGGGTTTGCTCGGTGCAGAAGGGAAATGCAGAGTTATGGTCACTCCTTCCACCAGCAGCTCCAAGCAGGCCCTGCAGAGCCCTCTCCAAAACCTGCACACAACAGGGTCACAAACTCCACGGCTGCTCCTTCACTGCCCTTGGATCCAGCTGGAACACAGCGGTTTTTCCCCTTCCTAACAAATGGAGCACATCCCATGCTGGGACCCTTCATTCCACCTCCCAGCCCCAAATCACGGTACCAACACCCTGCCCAGATCCTTCCAGCTCAGACAGGTTTTGGCAGGAACACCTGAGGGAGCCCAGGGTGCTGAGTGGGAACACCTGAGGACACTCAGGAACACAATGGGCAACACCTGAAGACAATCAGGAACACAATGGGGACACCTGAGGACAATCAGGAACACAATGGGGATACCCGAGGACACTCAGGAACACAATGGGCACAGCTGAGGACACTCAGGAACACAATGGGGACACCTGAAGACACTCAGGAACACAATGGGGACAGCTGAGGACAATCAGGAACACAATGGGGACACCTGAGGACAATCAGGAACACAATGGGCAACACCTGAGGACACTCAGGAACACAATGGGGACACCTGAGGACACTCAGGAACACAATGGGGACACCTGAGGACACTCAGGAACACAATGGGGACACCTGAGGACACTCAGGAACACAATGGGGACAGCTGAGGACAATCAGGAACACAATGGGGACACCTGAGTGGGCAGATTGGGAACAATTGAGGGAGATCAGGTTGCAGGGTGGGAACACCTGAAGGACAATCAGGGGCAGAGTGACAACACCTGGCTGGGGCCTGACACTCAGATTAGGGACAAGGTGCCAGGGCCAGAATGCAAACGGGGGAAGGCTCTGAGTTCTCTCTGACAGCTCTAAAAAGCAAAAAGAATCCTCACCCTCCCTGCCCCGAGCACCACGACCCCAGAGGGGAGATGCCTCTGTCCCAAAATCTGGCTGGCAGGATTTCAAACACACAGCAGCAAGAGGAAGGAAGCAGGGGAATGGCAAAGCCACCCAGGCCAGGGAGCAGGAGGTTCATAAACTTTCCACAGGCTGAGGATGTGGTCTGCAAGAGACCTTTACAGCAACCCCAAACCACAAAAGCCTTTGCTTCAACAGAACTTGATTAGGAGTGAGCCTGGCTGAGTCAGGCACTTACCACAGCAGTGTGTGTCCCTCCTCCTCAGTGGCCAGCCTCATGCCAGCTCAATTCCTCACAGATACCTTCCTAACTATTTTTTTTTAATTCTTTCAGGTTTTTTTTTTTCTCTTCCACTTCCCCTTGTCTGCAGTCAGGAACAACTCTGCCTTCACCAAGAGATGACCACATCAGCAAGATGGAGCTTGGGCAATTCCTGCAGCAGGCTGAGGCTCTGAATCTCTCCGGCAACCCCTTTGCCTACTCCAGGTGCACCAGTTCAAGCCCCTGGGGATGCATTTCCACACCCCACTGGGCTCAGGTACGACTCACAGCCCAGTGAAAGCTCAATCCTGTTTTCTCACCGAGTCTGGTGCTGTTTGCCAGGGATTTTAGGGAGTGAGCAAAGTGGGAGCTCTTGGGAGCTGCTGGTGGTGCAGTGAGGGTGTTTATCAGGGAAAAGGTGCCAGCAGGGTCCAACCAACCTCGAGGATGAAGGGCAGCACTGGGATGAAGGTCCTGGTGCTCTCGGCCAGCAGGGTGAGGGCACGGATGCAGTGCATGCGCAGGGGGTAGAACCGAGTCGTTGGCACCAGCCTGGGCAGGAAAAGTAAATAAAACCAGATTCTATTAGGTCAGGTTTATACAGGAACTGCACCTGCAGCCTTCAGTGACACAGGAGAGCACTCCCCTACTCGGCTGAAGAAATCTGCAGAGCTGCTGAAGCCACCCCATAGCTGGAAATAAAATCCCTGCGTTAAACCCGTAACACTGACACAGAAACTCCTCCTGCCACAGCTCAGCTCTCCAGCTCTGCTGGGAGAAAGGGCTCCCAGAGCTGTGCAGCTGAGGTTTGTCACTGATGCCAGCTCCCTGTCAGGCTGGGACTGAGCAGGATTAGCTCCCCCAGGAGCAGAGGGAGAATGGAGAGCAACGCCTAAAGCCCCCCACACCTCATTTCTGTCCCACTCTCAAGCCCCTCACTCAATGACCTGTACCCGAAGTCATGGAAGCCTCCAGCATGAAAATTTTTATGTTTTTAAACCACAGCTCACAGATGACAGACCCAAGCTGATAAATGAACCCCTCCTTCCCCAAAGGACTTGCTGAGCAATCCAGGAGAGCCCACAAAATAAAAATGTTTGACCAGGCACCATAAATCAGCTGCATCCCCCCCTCAAAATAGTGAAATAATTATCACTGGATCCATTACAGAAATAAATCTGCTTCACACCCCTGCCCTGGCACCTCTGGAGATGACGAAAGCCATTCTCAGGAATTAATTGATCGAGGAATAAAGCTGTTAAGTGTATGGATTTACTGTAAACCAAGGCCATTCATTTCAGAGTGCGTGGCCATGCCACAGCCTGCTCCACATCCCGGGGCTGGATGCACTGGGAATGCCAAACACAGCTGGGAGCAGCTGCCCAGTCCCTCCAAAGAGACTCCTTTCACCTCAGAGCAGAGTCCCCAGTGCCCCTCTATCACTTGGAATGGCCCCAGTCCTCTTCCCAGGCTGTGGGGTTGGGAACAGCACCAAGGCTTGGTTTGACTTGGTACAGCTCATCCTGTCACAGCCCTGGTGACCAGAGAGGACAGAGAAAACTCCTCTCAGCATCAGCCCCTGCTCCAGGTCAGCCAGGTCCCTGCTCATGATGCCATGAAGATTTTTGCCTTTTCTTTTATACCCCTGTTATACCCTTTTTACAGCTTCTGTATTCCCAGTGCTTTTTGCCTCCATTCCTGGACTTGTTTGTCAAGCTGAGAGACTCAACATTTTAGAAGCTTCGTAGCCAGGGGTCAGTGTGCCCCAGACCCCAAGGTCCTCTCCAGAACACATTCTGTAAACCAAGATAGAACCATCCAGGGGAAGGCTCCTTGGGGAGGGGGGCTCACTTGAGCCTCTCATTGGGGAATCTTTGATAGATCTGCTAATTAGTAACACCTAGAATGTTATACCCAATGTTGGGAGACACAGAGACACAGACAGAGACAGACTGGGCGGGGTGCATCTCGATGCACATGACCCGGACGTGTGCACCTAAGGATCCTTAAAAATAAATGCCAAGGTAAAATCCCTTTTCCCCTTCTAACCGTGTATGCCTCTTGATTTTAAGACCAGGAAAAGGCATCACTCAGGGACACCAGGCTGTCCCTGCCTTCCTCCCTGCACGTGCTGAGAGGCTGGAACACCACAGGCACCACAATTCCTCCTTTAAGCACACACCAGGGAACAGCCTCACTGTTACAGCTCAGGCTGCGAGCGGGGCACAAACCCGAGCACGCAAGGCCACGAAAAGTTCATGGGGAAAAAAGGGATAGAACAGGAGCTCCTGCTGCTAAAAACAACCAGCAGCGTGGAGAGATGCCAGCACGGGGATGAGCAGCAGGAACCCGGGGAGGACGCAGCAGGTGCCGGGGACACGGGGACACCGTCCTTGTGCTGGGGCCAGGCGCCACCTCCCGGCACGGGAACGGGGCTCTGCTCCCATCCATCCCTCGGGATGCACACCAGGAGCAGGGCAAAGAAGGGACTGCAGAGGTCACGCAGTGTCCTGTCCCACAGCAGCCCCACATCCACCAACCTGCCTCCTTCATATCCCAGACACCGGCCTGGCTCGCCAAGGAACGCAGCTGGGAGCTGGTTCTGCTTCCCCGGCCCTGGAATCTCAGAGTCCTGGAATGGTTTGGGTTGGAAGGGACTTAAAGCTCACCCAAATTCCACCCCTGCCATGGGCAGGGACACCTTCCACTGTCCCAGGGTGCTCCAAGCCCCAGTGTCCAGCCTGGGATGGGGCAGCTTCTCTGGGAAACGCATTCCAAGGCCTCCCCACCCTCAGGAGGAGGAATCTTTTCCTGGTATCTCATCTGAACCCACCCTCTTTCAGTTTGAAGCCATTCCCCCTCATCCTGTCACCCCATCCCTTGAAAATCCTCTCTCCCCATCGTTCTTGTAGCTCCTTCAGGTCCTGGAAAGCAACAATGAGGTCACCCCAAACCTCCAAAGCCTCGGCAGCTCCAAAACCTGCAGCTCATGCCAAGCTGAGACTCACCCCACCTCCCCTCTCCTTGGCCCCAGATCCCTGATTTATCTGCCTGGACAGGTAGGAAGCTGCCTGGATCCATCCCCCTGGATCCATCCCCCTGGATCCATCCCCCTGGATCCATCCCCAGGCCCACTGAAGCTCCCCAGGAGCAGCGGGGGATGGGAGGAGGGATGTTTGCATCCTCTTATCTGATCGTTTAAATCTGCTTATCTCCATCACCACTGGGGAGTTTTTGCAGACCAGGTTTTAAAGCTCAGATTCTGGTTAACAGAGCTAACAGGATTTGGGAGATCACCAGAGATCCCAAAATTCCCTCAAGGCTCGTTATGGACAGCCACCTCAGAGCACAAACAGTTCATCCACACACACTGACGGGAGGAGGGAATTCTCAGCAGACATCCCAAAAATAACAACTGTGTCCCACTTCTTCAAATCCCAACCAGCAGGCACCAAAAATGCAGCTCCTAAATGTATTTACAGAGCTGGAGATGAGGATTTTCTGAAGCAAGGCAGATCACTGTCCTTGCAGTTACAAGGATAATCTGCCCAGGTTATTCATACTGAGACTCTTCTTACACCAAGAGGAAAGAATAACCCACACCACAACTTTGGCACCACCTAAACAGGTGCTCACACACATCTGGGGCTGGAAAATTTCCATTAAAAGCAGCTTTGAGACCGTTGAGGGTTAAATCCAAATCACAGAACAGTAAAATAACCTTGTAAACAGAAGCAGAGCAAAAAGAATTAAGAATTCTACTCACTTGATGCAGCCAATAATGACCTGTGTCAAGGGGTAGATCAGGGGCTCCATGACCTCACTGGGGTGGATGGTGCTGAGAACTCGACACCAGAAGTACAGGCAGTGGATGTACTGCCAATTATAGACTGACTGGAAGTTCTCCTGCAGGAAAGGGGGAAAAAAAATAAAGGTGGAAGCTTGAAAACGTGACATTTGAGAGGTGCTCACTGTGCTTCCTCTCCAGGCTCATTTTACCCAGGAGGAACAGCAACACTGGAGCTGCCATTGAAGTTCACTGGGTACCAGTCAGTGCCTGAAGGAAATAAAGGGAATAAAACCAGCCTGGTGTTGCTCAAGAGTGGCTGCTTTGAGAAGGACGAGCTCCCAGCTTCACACAGACACTGGGATGTGGCCAAGCCCAGGAAATACTGAGCTGATCACTGGCAGAGCAAGGAGCACTTTTGGGAATGACACCACCCAGCACAGCTTCATTCTTTACACCTGCAGGGTCAAAGTGACAGGCAGCAGGGCAGAGAGCAAACCTGCAGCTCTGGCCTTGCTGGTTGCCACCAAAACCACTGCACCAGGCCAGCAGGGACAGGGACACAGGGACAGCAGGGACAGCAGGGACTCCAGGCTGGCTCAGCAGCACAGCCAGGAGTGGCCCAAGGCTTGCACCAGGCCAGGACATAGTTTCCAAGACTCTGGGCAGGTGCTGCAGCAGCTCTTGGTGCCAGATTCAATAAAAGCCCAGCTAGAGCACGAGTCCCTGAAGGAAACCCTTCCCAAAAAGTTCTGCCGGTATCCCCTTCAAAACACAGGAGTCAGCACTCACAAGGTGCCTCAGCCCCCACTTGTGGGGTTTTCCAGACTTTCAAGGCCCAGCTCATCTCTTCTGCGTGGAAAAGCAGGGTGCACAAGTCCTGAGACAGGGACAGAATCCTTTAATTGCAGCCACTGGGCCAAACCTTGCAGCAGGGACTTAAAGCCAAGCCACAGCTGGGCATGGCCGAGCTCTGCCAGCTCTCCCCAGGTCACTGAGATGTACCAAAAAGCTTTTCTGAGCTTCTCCTGCACAGGAACAGACGAGCAATCTGCTCTGGTAATCACCTCCCACCACCATCCACCGCTCCATCTAAACAGGCTTAGTGCCTGCATTTGGGCATTTCGGTGGTGCCATTCCCATCTCAAGTTCCACAGCCCTCCCCAGCTGTGAAATCAAGTGGATTTGCTCCTTGTCTGGGCCACAACTGAGGGTGTAAGGAGCCAGTGCAATCCAATTAGGGGATCTGCAGCCCAGACTTCATTTATCTCCGCTTATTTATCCCCATGTCTGCCCAGCCAGGAGATTTAGCTGGGCACCAATCCTACCCTGCTTGGGGGCAGCTGAACAATTAATCTGTGGGGTCTGTTTTGCTAAACAGGACTAAATCCAGGATTAGCAATCTGACTCAGATTTCCCAGGTCAGACTGGAGGTGGCTGAAACCAGGGCTGCTCCCCAAAGGTCTGAGCTGCTTTGTTCACCTAAGTCCTTTAAACAGCACGGACTTTGCTGGGGGGATGCAACACCCCAGGGTGGCTCCTAAGCTGCTTTACCCTCAGGTTCTGTGACACAGGCTGCAAACAGCAGCCTCAGAGCTGAGAAGGGTGTCCAAGATGGAAAGTGCACCACCAACTCTTGCAAGTGGGGAGAGAAAAGCGACTCCCACCCCGCAGGAGGGTTTGGGTTCAAAGGGATCATCCGTGGGCAGGGATACCTTCCACCATCCCAGGCTGCTCTGAGCTCCACCCAGCCTGGCCTGGGACACTTCCAGGGATCCAGGGGCAGCCACAGCTTCTCTGGGCAACCTGTGCCAGGGCCTGCCCAGCCTCACAGAAGGAAGAATTCCTTCCCAAGATCCAACCCAAACTTCCTCTCCGTCAGTGTGAATCCATTCCCCCTCATCCTGCCACTCTGAGCCCTTGGAAATAGCTGGGCAGAGACTTTCTCACAGCCTCCTTTCAGGTCCAGGGAGGCCACAATTAGCCACCCCCAAGCTTCCATTTTCTCTCCTTCCTGGCTGAAATTTTAGCACAGACAACTCCCAGGAGCCCCGGCAATGGGTCAGCCACCACCACAGCCTGAACAGGGTGACTGCAACTCCTCCTCTCCACACATTTCCCCCAAGGAGGGTGGGAAAACTCCTTCCCCAGCAGGGCCAGGTGCTCACCTTCTTCCTGACGGTCATGGCGCTGCGCAGGTGGATGGCCAGCTGGCGGATGTAGATAAAGGTGTGCTGATAAGAGGTGTGCGTGTCCAGGGCGAACATCTCGGTCAGCGTGCGCTGCATGAAGTTGATCATGGGCAGCACGTTGGGAGAGGTGAACCTGGAGTTCTTCACAAAGGCAATGTACATTTGCTGCCAGGGGAAGAGGACAAGAAGCCACCATGTAAAACAGAGCAAAAACCATGCCTGGACTCCTCTGCCCCTCCCAGGTGTGTTCAAAGCTGAAGTGCTGCTTTTGTCACACAAAGGAATAACCCAGCCTGCTCCTTCTCTAGGGGCACAGGAGTGTGTTCAGCTTGGAGATGTGCCCACCACTGCTTGTCAGCAAGAGGACAACGCTGCAGGAGGGTCTGAGCCACACGTGGGGATGGCTGGGCTCAGCTCTCCTGCTCAGGTGCCACTGGGACAGCAAAATACACTTGGGAGCTCAGCTGGGAGGTCAGAGCAGCTCAGGAGGATGTCAGCACTCAGGAAAGGCCCTCAGGAATCAGAGAGATAAATATTCATCAAATACCAGAGACCTCCCCCGCTCAGCCTCTGAGCCCTCAGCAGGAAGGGCAGCAGTGGGAGGCAGGAATCACCCTGACCTGACGGAATTTCTGCCCTGATTGGTTTTCTGGAGGCTGCCAGCATCAGCTCCAGCACCTGCTCCACCTGCAGCTCAAGGCTTTGAGGTATTTGCACACACCATGAGGAAGAAAAGGTGCAGATGACAGCGAGGGCCAGGCTTACCTTGAGCAGGGGGCTGAGGTAAACCTCCTTCTTGTACCGACAGATCTTGTTCAGCACCAGGAAGGCCAGGACCCTGACTGTCTCCTCCCCTGTGCTCCACAGAGCGATGGTTTGCTGGGATAAAGCAGAAAGGCAGGTGAGTGAAGGGACAAAGAGCTCCTTGCTGGCCACAGACAGGCCTGAACCCCCCTCCTTCCCAGCAAACAGGCAGCCAGGAGGCAGGTGACACAGAGGTGACACAGAGGTGACACAGAGGTGACACAGAGGTGACACAGAGGTGACACAGAGTCAGTCACTGGCAGCCCTCCTGTCCTCACACTCTCCCTGGGACACCACACAGCAGGCAAGGCTGACGTTTCCACGATCAATAAAGGAACCTGTCCAAAACCAGCACCTCTAAAAAACACGTAACTTCTATTTGTGTGCCTGAACACTCATTTGGACTCTCCTGAACGACTCCATCGCCCCAGGTTCACCTGGCCCTGTCAGGAAGCACCTGGTGCCCCCAAATCCAGTCACCTCAGCTGCACTGAGGAACTGCACAGCACAGGAAGGGTTCACTGCAGGCCTGGAAAAGCCTTCCAGAACCCCCTGCAGCAGCCCTGCAGCTCCTCCACCTTCAGCTGTGAGGGGTGCCAGCCTCCCTGCACTCCATGCCATGAATCATCCCCACCACCAAAGGCTTCCCTGCCTCCTTCCAGAGCTGCCTTGCCGCTTCCATTCAGATGCCACCCTGCTGCCCTCCGTGTCTCCTCCACACCTCCTGTGTTGCTGTTACTGCTCAGCAGTTGTGACTGAGCTGCCACAGAAATATTCCACCCCCAGCTCCCCGCGTGGAGAGGCAGCACAGACATTCCCAGGGCCTGGCAGCAATTCCTCCATCTGGGAGGAGGAAGCAGCTTCCCAAAACACCTCCCTGGGGAGCAGCAGCTACAAACAGAGCCACCCACCCACTCACCTCAGCCTGGCATCGCCCCGTGGCACCTGGAGAGGGGCAGGAATCATCTCCAGGAACAAAGGCAAAGCAAGGGAACACTCCAGAGGCTGAACTGCCAGGGGGTCCAGCCCATACACCACAAAAGGCTCAGTTGAAGGGAGGAAAGAGCACCTCAGATGCCAAAGGCACCTCCCAGCAGGTCCCCTTACCTTGAGGAGGGCTCGGCACTGCTTTGGGAAGGACAGGTAATATGGAACTATGGAATTCACGTGCTGCAGCACTGCTGCACCCACTGAGGCCTCTGTCAGGCACGACAGCAGCTGTGGAGGAGAACAAACCAAGCCCAGTTAGCAGGCAGGGCTCATCAGCTCTCCCTCCGTGTCAGGAAGGAGCTCAGACAAACCCCAAGAGCTGGAGCAGGGGAGGAGCAGGCACAGGGCAGGGGAAAGAGCTGCCCTGCAGGTGCCTCATCCTGAAAAGGGGAGCTCAGGCTGCTGCACCTGCAGGGTTAATGGCCCCTGGGCCATCACACAGCACCTCCTCTGTGGAGGCTGCAAAATCAGTTTATCTGCAGTGTGGGACACCTGACAGGTGATGTGACCGTGACCAAAGGGTCACCTCACTGCAAATGGCCAAATTCACCCTCAGTCTGCACCAGGAAACATCTCCTGAGCTAGCTGATGGCACACTGCATTTCTCCAGGGCTTCTGAGGGGGAAGCTGGAATGCTCTGGGTAGCAGAGGTTACCTCTGCCTCAAGGAAAGGCTCAGGCAAAACGGGAAGAACCAGGATCTTTGTGTCTGCAGCTTGTTCAGCTCAGTTCCCTGCAGCCAGCCCCAGTTTCCAGTCTGCAGACAAGGTGAGCTCTGAGAGGCTCTGCCTGATGCAGCCCCAGCTGCTGGAAGCAGCACAGGAATTTTATCCACATTCAGTTTGCCTCCTCACCCTCCTCCTTGCTCTGCAAAGGTTCTGGACCGAGCAGACTTTGCCAAGTCCCTCTCACACCAGAAGGAGAAGATTTTGTTCAGAAAAGCCACTGTGGTGAAGCACTACGAGCTGTCAGGAGTCAGCCCAGGAGCAGGGATTGCTTCCAGAATTGCATTCCCAGCTCTTCCTTGTCTGCAATTCTGTGCTGCTGGAGAGAGGCACCATGGCTCGAGGGGAAAAAAAAACCTCTCCTGCTCCAACTGCTCTTTGTGCTAAGTCATTGTGCCAGCTCCCAGCTGAGGGCCAGCAGCACTTGGGCTGTCTCTGCCAGTCTCCCTTCCCTCAGCTGCTGGAGAAGCAGGGTTTCAGCGCTGGCTTGGTTTTGATGCTCTAATTTGGGCATGCACAACGAGGCCATCTCAAAAACAATTAAGTGGGGGCAGAAGTTTCCTTCAGAAATAATCCACAAAGTGTCTCTGAAACACCAGAAATTCTGGATGGATGGGATGGAACATTATCACAGTCAGAGATGCCACATGTGAGGATACCAGCAGAACATCTCAGTATTTACCCCAAGTGGAGAGACCACAGCACCAAGGAATGAATTAATGATACAGAATGCAGGAGCACAGACTGCAAACCACTTTAAAGCCTATTAAATATTAATCTGCCAGACAAATTAAAACAGAGAGAGCTGCTGGAATGTTAATTCAACCCTTCTTCACTGCCTTACACATTCTGGCCCAAGCACCCAAACTCTTAATTAGCCCAAATACTTCCAAAACAAGACAGGGAAACGATGAACACAAACCTCAGAGGGGCAAACCCAATCTGCCTCGCTCCAAAATATCCTAACGAGCCCAGCAAGGCACAGACTGACCCCACAGCCAGAAAATGATGATATTCCTTACTTGTATGGTACAGCCAAGATAAACCTTGATGTCCAGGCGCAGCTTTCCCCAGAGGGGGCTGGTGGAAGGGAGAACCATTCTGGAAAGGAGCAAGAGGTGGGTTTAGCTTTTAAAAAAACCCCAAATCAATCAGATCTCAGCAGCAAAATGAGCAGTGAGATCAATTCCTTGCAGCAAGAGCTGCCTGCAAAGCATGAACTGCTGGATGATCTGGGGTCACACACTGCAGGGACACAGCAGAAAGGTCGGTCCCTTCCTCTCAAAACCAATTTCCAGTGCCTGAACTGTGTCCTGAGTGCAAGCCCAGGCAATTCCAGACCTTCCTGAAGCCACACATCCTCTGCAAATGCCTGGAGTTTGACATTACACAGGACACAATTTGGGGGAAGAAAAGAACCCTGTGAGCATCATCATTGTTTGGGAAGAGCTGGCACCTCTTTCCCAGGTTCAAAGCCAGCTCTGAAAATCCCCACCAGCTTCCCCAAAGGTCTCAAATCCCCCCAGACTTACTTGAGTTTGTTCTTGGGGGCTTTGGGGAGCAGCAGCTTGTGAAGGTGGTGGAAGAGGTCCCGGATGCAGAAGGACACCAGGGCATTGAACACTGGGTGAAACAAGCCAGGAAAGCTTTTGTGAGTGATTTTGCATGTATTCCTGGTTTTCCTCATGTGAAAAGAGGTCCCCTAGGAACTGAGGCCAGTAATTTCCATGGCACAACTCCTGCATTTCCTTCTAGACCCCTCAGCCTGCCTTATACTGCAATGTTTTATGTAAGATTAGAAGGCACAGGGGCCACCTCTGCAGGCAAACAGCACCAAGAATCCTCAAGAGAAAAGACACCAGTGCACAGAGCAGCACAGCAAGGTAAGCTACTTAATCAAGTGAAAGGGTTAATTAACTCCTCCCAGTGCTCACCTCCCACAGCCCGAACTTTCCCTTCCCTCACCTGCTGTGTCAGACACCTGGAACTTGCTGGGGTCACCACCACTGTCTCCTCTGGTGGTGGCCACAGCTGCCTTGTAGGCTTGGGTGATTTCATGGAAGAGTTTTGGGGTGAGATTCCTCTGGGGAAAGAAGAAAAAGGGTCGCTGAGGACAAGAAGCAAGGGACCTTGTGGAACTCCGAAGCTCTCGACTGGGACAGGAGTGTTAGAACTCACTGGAAGTTTGATGGTGAGAACAGCTCCATCCTCTAAGGTGGAGGAAAAGCATCAGGACAGGGTGAACAGACTCATTCCCCTGCTCTAAAACTGGCTTTTAGTTGCTGAGGCTTGAGAAGGAATTAATCACCTTCCAGCAACTTCCAACTCGAGCTTCATTCCCCTTAGCTCTCCCATCACTGCTTAAAACGTGCCTAAGAAAGCTCCTGGAGCTGCCAAAGGCGTAGCAAGAGGGTGAAAAATGCAAACTTGATCATTCTGGCCTCTTCTGAGCCACGTTTCTCCAGCTTCCCCCTCCTGTGGAGTGCAAGTCCTTGAATCTTGCAGGCAAGAGAAACGATAAAGTCCTGCTGAGGGCACAGGACACGGATTTTGGGACACATTAACAAATCCCAAGCTGCCCTTTTACAGGCAGTGAGGAGAACTCTCCAGTGCTCTGTGCCCCAACTCCCTGCTCACCTGGGCAGCTTTCTTCCATTCTTCCACCATTTTCAAGCTCACGTGGATGAAGGGAACTTTCTTCCTTTTGACTTTTTCTTGCTCTTCGTCTTCATCGTCTTCATCTTCGTCACTGGCTTCCTAGAGGAATCAGCAGGAGGACTGAGGAAAGGTTTCTACAACTCCTTCCTGGCCCCAGCTCCCTTGCTGAGCAGCTGATGAGGAGGGAGGCAGGCAGGGCTGACTTTATTACTGCTGTTCCCAGCACTCTGCCGAAAGCAGGAATGGTTTAGGTGGGAGACTGGGAAGGAATTCCTCCCTGGGAGGGTGGGCAGGCCCTGGCACAGGGTGCCCAGAGAAGCTGTGGCTGCCCCTGGATCCCTGCAAGTGTCCAAGGCCAGGTTGGACATTGGGGCTTGGAGCAGCTGGGACAGTGGGAGGTGTTGGGATTGGAACTGGATGAGGTCTAAAGTCCCTTCCAACCCAAACCATTCCATGACTGGGGGCTGGCACTGGAACACAAATATTGCACATGGAATTAAGTGATCCCAGCACTCCCAGGCAGGGCCTGGTACCTCTGATGCCATGAAGACTTTTTGCCTTTTCTTTTATACCCCTGTTATACTTTTTTACAGCTTCTGTATTCCCAGTGCTTTTTGCCTGCATTCTTGGACTTGTTTGTCAAGCTGAGAGACTCAACATTTTAGAAGCTTCATAGCCAGGGATCAGTGTGCCCCAGACCCCAAGGTCCTCTCCAGAACACATTCTGTAAACCAAGATAGAACCATCCAGGGGAAGGCTCCTTGGGGAGGGGGGCTCACTTGAGCCTCTCATTGGGGAGTCTTTGATAGATCTGCTAATTAGTAACACCTAGAATGTTATACCCAATGTTGGGAGACACAGAGACACAGACAGAGACAGACTGGGCGGGGTGCATCTCGATGCACATGACCTGGACGTGTGCACCTAAGGATCCTTAAAAATAAATGCCAAGGTAAAATCCCTTTTCCCCTTCTAACCGTGTATGCCTCTTGATTTTAAGACCAGGAAAAGGCATCACCTCGAGTGTGTCAGGGGGTCTGTGCAGAGCCTCCTCCTCCTCAGAGCTGTCCGAGGCATCAAAATCCAGCAGCTTGCGATCGTTCTCTTCCAAAAACTTATAAAACTCGGGATCTCTGTCCTTCAGCCTGGAGAGCTGATCTTTGTGCTCAGCTGCCTTTCCCTTCTTCCTGCCGGGGAAGAATTAAGTGTTTATTCACTGCTCAAACGTCTGCTGCTGCTGAAAGAACAACTTTTCATCAAGGACTACGAAATCTTGACAGCAGGATACCAGATTATACCGGGAGAGATAAAAACATCCGGAAAAAACATCATAAATTTGTTTCTCAACTGCTTCAGGGATGGGGACTGCACCATCTCCCTGAGCAGCCCCTTCCAGTGCCTGACCACCTTTCCATGTGGAAATTCCTGCTGCTGTCCACCCTGAGCCTGCCCTGGCCCAGCCTGAGGCCGTTCCCTCTCCTCCTGTCCCCGTTCCCTGGGAGCAGAGCCCGACCCCCCCGGCTGCCCCCTCCTGTCAGGGACTTGTGCAGAGCCACAAGGTCCCCCCTGAGCCTCCTTTTGTCCAGTCTGAGCCCCTCCAAAGCCATGCCCAGCCCTCACCTGCCCGGCCGTGCCGGCAGCCCCTGCGCCGCCTTCCCGCTCGGCCGCCGCCGCCTCGCAGCGCCGTTGAGGGCCCCACCGCTCTCCTCCTCCTCCTCCCAGCCGCCGTCATTCTCCGAATCCGAGCCGGCAGCGAGGAACTCGTCCAGGCTCAGCTCCGCCAGTTTCCTGCGAGGGAAGAAAGGAGCGTGTGAGGGGAAAGCTGATCCCCGCGTCCCGGCGGCGGCTCCGGCGCGGCGCTCACCTCCTGCCGGGGGCCGCCATGTTGCCTCTGCCACGCGGCCGCCGCTTCCGCTCCCGGCGTGCGGCGCGGCGGGAAAGCCACGCCCACATTTATGCAAAGCGACTCATTTCCATGCTCGGCCACGCCCACAACACCGCTGGCCACGCCCCCGCCCGCCTTGGCCACGCCCCCGCCCCGCCGGCCGATCCCTGCGGGCTGGACATTCCTGGCCAGGGCCAGGGCCAGGGCCAGGGCCAGGGCCAGGGCCAGGGCCAGGGCCAGGGGAGGGATTATCCCCGTTCCCGGCACTGGAGAGGCCGCGCCTCGAGTGCTGTGTCCAGTTCTGGGCCGCTCGGCTCAGGACATTGGGGTGCTATGGTGTGTCCGCTGGCTGGACATCGGGGTGCTGCAGTGTGTCCACTGACTGGACATCGGGGTGCTGCGGTGTGTCCACTGGCTGGACATTGTGGGGCTGCGGTGTGTCCACTGGCTGGACATTGTGGGGCTGCAGTGTGTCCACCAGCTGGACATCGGGGTGCTGCGGTGTGTCCACCAGCTGGACATCAGGGTGCTGCGGTGTGTCTGGAGAAGGGTCTGCAGCACACGTCCTGTGACGAGCAGCTCAGGGAGATGAGCCTGGAGAAAAGGAGGTTCAGGGGGGAACTTCTCGTTCCCCACAACCCCCTGCCAGGAGGCTGTAGAAAAGTAGGGCTCTCCTCCCACGTAACTAACAAGCGACAGGACCAGAGGACAGAGTTTTGAGCTGTGCCAAGGGTGGTTTGAGGCGGGATATCAGCAGGAATTTCTCCATGGAAAGAGCTGCGCAGGGAGGTTTGCAGTTCCCACCCCTGGAGGTGCCCCAGGAACGCCTGGACACGGCACTCGGTGCTCTGAGCCGCTGACAAGCTCCCAGCTTGGACTCCATAATCCCAAAACTCTTTTCCAACCTCAACGCTTTTGGGACACCCCCCTCAGGCCACGCCCCCTCGTTGACCCCGCCCCCTCATTAACCCCGCCCCCTCATTAACCCCGCCCCGCCTTTGTGCGGCGCGCAGCGCGGGGGGCGTGGCCTGCTCCGCTCGCCCCGCCCCTTTCTCCCGCTTGGCCCCGCCCCTCGCTCTGTGGCCCCGCCCCCGGTGCCGGTGCCGGTGCCGGGCCCGCAGCGGGGCCGGTGCCGCTCGGTTCGGTGCTGGGCCCGCACACGGACACACGTGCGGGGCCGGGCCGCGCCTCCCGGGCCGCGCCTCGGGGTTATTCCGGGTGACGGAGGAAGCCGCAGCCGCGGGGCCGCCCCGGCTCGAGGAGGAGCCGCCGCCGCCGCCGCCGCCGCCGCGCACCTGCCCGCCCCCGGCCCGCCCCGTCTCCCCGGCGTGGGGGCCGGAGGTAGCGGCGCGGGGTGTAGTGGCCACCCGCAGCATCCCCCGGCTTGGGCCGTGGCCGCCCCGGAGCCGTGAGTACCGCCGGGGCACGGCCCTGCCGCCCGCACCTCCTCTCCGCTTCCTCTCCGTCTCCCTCTTCCTCTCCCTCTTCTTCCTCCTCTCTCTCTCCCCCTGTGCCTCTTCCCGGCAGGGCCGGGGCGCTCAGACCCGCGGGAGGAGGGGGAGCGGAGGGGTAAGGGGATGGGGGCACACCGGAGGGGTCACCGGGGGGTGATGGGGGGACCCCCGAAGGAGCTGCCTCTCCATCACTCCCGGCGCTGCTTCTGCGCATCCCTCCTCGGAGACCAAGTTTGCTTTTGGGGTAGCACGCAGCACGTCCGGGGGGACCACCGGCGCCGTTTCCAAAGGTTTTGGCACAACTGGTGTCGTTTCCAAATATTTCCAGAGGTTTGGAACAGCCGATGTCCTTCCCAGCTCTCTCTGCACCGCGGCATCGTCTCCGGGGCCGGCAGCATCCCTGTGCCCTCCTCCCCTGTCCTCTGCCAAGTCCTGGGGAGATCCCGTTGGAAAAGGGAAAAGCCGCAGAGAGGGGCTGGCCCGGCCGTGCCCCCTGCCCCCGGTGCCGCACACGGGGGCTCGGGGCTGGTGGTGCTGGGCGAGCTGAAGGGCACGGGGAGAAACGCTGCCTCGGGTTTTCTGGAAACTTGTGGGGGACGCGGGATGCAGCTTTTCCGTGGCCTCTGCAGTGGCTGTCAGGGCAGAGGGCTCTCCTTGAGCCACAGCGTCGCTGCTGCTGCTGCTGCTGGAGCTGGTCCCGGGAGCTCAGGCCAGGCTGGCAGCTGGGCTGGTTCTGCTGGCTGAGCAAATGCCTCCCTCTGCGGGGACCGGCAGCCCTGGGACCTCAGCAGGGAAGGAGAAGGTGGCTGTCCCTGCGCTGGGTGCCACCAGCCCGGCTCCTGTGCCAGCCTGCAGGGGCAGTGGCCTTGCTTTGCTGGGTCTCCGTGCGGGATGCCAGCTCTCCTTTGACTTCAATGCCTGCTGTCCCACAGCATTATTCCGGGGGACTCTGCACTGCTGGAGGTGATCCTGGAGTGATTCAGCAACACGTGGATGTTTCTGGGTGCCTTTAGCACCAAGAGGTGCTGCTTTGTCGCAGGTTCAGTGTTTTGGGGCTCACTGACCCTTCAGTGTCCAGTGGCCTTCTGGTTTTCATCCCTGCAGCCAAGCAAACCTCTCTCTGCAATCCCGTCCCTCTGCACCCTGAGCTTCTCTCCCGACCCGTGAACATCTGCTGGAAATCCTTTATTCAGCACAGCAGTGAGTAAGACTCAGGGAGATGTTGGGTGTAGAGATCTGAGTTTCCTTCCTGAGCACTGAGTGATTAATGAATCACAGCAAAGAGCAGCTAATTCAGAGCACACCAGGAGCTGGCAGGCGTAACGGGCACCTGCTCTCTTGGCTTCGGAGCCCAGCATCCGAATGGAGCTGCTCCTGAGCATCTTGGGGAGCTGGGATGGTCCCTGATGCTTCCTGTCAGCCGAGGTCAGCTCAGTGGGGGTGGCAGTGGGACGCCTTTGTTCTGCCAGCACAGACAGCGGCCATCTGCCCCTGCTCCCTCAGCCAGCCTGGCTCTCTGTGCATGGAGTGGAAATCAAAGCAGGCGTCCTCTGAAGGCTGAAGATCTGCTGGGGAGGCTGCTCTGGGTCCTTCCTTTGCTGCATTTGAGGCTCAGCAGCTCCAAAAATCGAGCAGCCCCGCTGAAGTCCCAGTGCTGCCTCCTGGATCTCCTCAGGAGCTGGAGCGCTGCCTCCAACGCCGGGGCAAGCTGGGCTTGGGAGGCTTGAGAGGCTTCACCCGCTCTGCCTGGCCTGCTGCAAACCATCCCTAAAGGATGTGGCTCCTCAGGGACAGGAATCTGAGCTCCTCCAGCTGCAATTCCCAGGGTCTGGGACCTGCTGGCCTTGGCAGGCCCCCAGTGTGCCAGCGAGCTCAAGGCCGTGGTGCCACATGCTCCTCATAGCTCAGTTTGCAGGGATGTGCCCTGTGCTGCTGCTTGCCAAGAAGATGTGCCCTGCAGAATTCTTTGGAATTCCCTCGAATTCTTTCGTTTCCTGGCTTGGAAAGACTTTCCCACTGCTCCAGAAGCTCAGGGGTTGTTCAGAGCAGGAGGTGCAGATCTGTGTTGGCAGAGAGGGGCCGGAGGGGGCTTTGTGAACCACCCCTAAACGCGGTGTGGGTGCCGTGGGAGGGCTGAGCCGGGTGATGCCCGCTGGTGACCTCCTGGTTTGGAGAGGCAGCAGAATTATTCCATGTCCCGTCCATCTGCAAAAGATCTTCTTGCCTGCTTGCAGCCAGCAGATCCGAGTGCTTTTTCCTGCTTCCCCTGCTGCTGCTGCCTCATGTGATGGAGTTACCCTTCCCTTTGGAAGCCAAGTGGTGTCTCCTGCTGAGTCTCCCCAAATTCATCACTGTCCTGTGACATCAGGGCATTGCTGGGCAGTGGTGACCCACTCTGAGCTGGCCCCCTGTCACCTGGAGCCACCAGCAGCTGGCACAGCAGAGAGGTGAAGGGTGCAGTCCCTCCTTGGACTGAGGATGCTGCAGAGAGGGAGCTCCCGGGCAGGTCTGGGAGCCAGGAATGTGGCTGTGCTCTGGCCAGGCTGCCTCCCACGGCCTGAGCGCTCTCCCTTTGTGTTTCCCTGTGTGGAAAATGGGCTGGGGACAGAGCTGTCTGTCACAGGAGAGAGCAGGAGCTCCACAGGGATGGGCAGTGCAGCCTGAGCCCTGGCACTGCAGGGCACTTGCTGCGTGTGACGGGGTTTGGCACTGCCTGTGCCATAAACCAGCGCTGGGTGTGACAGAGGCTCCTCTGCCGTGGCTGCTGGGGACACTGGGAAGGGGAATCAGGACATGACCCACATTTCCAGCCCCTGACAAAGCCAGAGGGCTCATGTTGCTCAGATTTTGGCGTGCTTTGTGCTGGCGCGTGGCAGCTCCAGTCTGACCCCAGCGCAGCTGGAGACCTGCAGGTTTCGCTGAGCACCTCAAGGCAAGAATCCATTTCCATTCCTTGTTTCTCCCTAACCTGGGAATTCAGCAGCCCCAAACCTCCTCCAGCCCTGACCCTCGCACCCAATTACTTGAAAATGACCCAAATGTTGGCGCAGATGCCTCGGAATCCCTCAACCATGGAGTCCTGCTTGGAGCTGAGTTTGGAGGCGTCTGAAGGAAGAGCTGCTGCCTGTGGGAAGTGAGGAGAAGGCTGTGGGCAGCGAGGTGAGGATGCCCTTCACCCCTCCCAGGTGTGAGAATGTCCCAGGGCACCGAGCCTCTGCCTCCCGCTCCTTGCTCTCACTTTTTGGGGTGACTGAGAGCGACTTTGAGCTTCCAAACAAAACTCCCCAGGAGTAACGAGGAGTGAGGCTTTAATTAGGAGAGACCTCCAGCCTGGTGTGTGCACCAGAGCCCACTGATGACAACCCAGGGAGCTGCTGCGGGGCTCTGCCGAGGTCAGCGTGCTGAGTGCCCTCCTTGCCTGGAGCCAGCAGTGTCTCTGTGCCTGGAGCTGGCAACTGAGCACAGCTTTTCCCTGTCCTCCCCACCCCCTTGCCGAGGCTCCACATCCTCCCTGGCAGCTTGTCACTTCTCTGCAGATGTCTAGACAGGAGGATTCAGTGCGTGTCAGTTATGCCTAATTCATTAAAAAAAAAAAAAAAAAAAAGGAAAAAAAAAAAGCCCCAACCCTCCTGGGAGCTGGGGATTCTCAGTCCTGCAGACTCAGCGCTGTCTGCGCTGCCCTGCGCTGCCTCGAGGCTCCCCCCCTCCGAGCAGACTCATTCCAGGCAGCTGCAGGAGCAGCAGCGGCTCGGCAAGGGAAGGCAGGGGCAGAGGGAGCAGAGGAGAGGAGGTTTGCAGGGGTTTTTAGGGCTGGGCTCTGCTCACTGTCGCTGCCCCTCACCCCGTTGGTGTGCGCTCACATCCCCCCCGTGCCCATCGGGAGCTGGCAGACGGGGTCCAGCTTCCCTGGCACTGCCAGCTCCCCAATTCCTGTGTCCCTCCTGAAGGCAGGGCTGGTTCCAGGAGGAGCAGCTCCCTTGCTGCCACCCTTCCCTCCACGTTCTGAGCCCTGACCTGTGCACAGGTGAAAGCTCAGCCGTGTGGAGCTCTGAGGATCTGCAGCGCATCCTCCTGCTCCCGAGGCAGCTGCCTCCCTCTGCCTCCTTCCAAGCGCTGCCTCTGCCAGCCTGAGCACGCAGTGAACCTGACGTGAGCGGGAGCTGCTGCACGCTGCCAGTGCCTGTCTGAGCTCCCTGGGTGCAGGCAGAGCAAGGCCTGGGAAGGGACTGAGCCCCAGAGCGTTTTCTTTTCTCTCTGTGTCAGTGACACCGATGTGACACATCCTGGTGGGGACAGCTGCCTGGGTTTAGTGCCTGCTTTGCATCTGGGTCCCGGGCACGCACAGCTGGATGGTTCCCATCCTCCCTGCTTGTGGCAGTTGTGGGGAAGGGAGCAGGGAAGGTGGGGATGCAATGCATTTTGTGATGGGCCCTCTGAAGGAAGGAGTAATTTGGGATGGCCAGGTCTAAGGGGTAAGGGCAGTGCAGATCTGGTGTGGGTTGTGAAAACAGCCCTGGCGTTTGGTTATTGATTAAGAAAATGCTGCTCCACTGTGATCCCCTCCCTCCCCAGGGATCCCAGCTTCTGCTGCATCCCACGGGGACTTTGGCTGTGCCATTTTGGAGGGCACTGCTCTGGCTCCAGCCCTGGAAGGGGAGCTGGCACCACGGTGCCACCTTCCAGACCTGCTTTGTGCTGCTGTGACACTCTTGGGCTCGGGCTTTGTGCCTTATCCAAAGGCAGCACTCGTGAGGGGGATGCAGAGCTGTGCACAAACAGCTGATTCTCCGGGAGAGAGGCACACAGGGATGTGGCACAAAGGGATGGGGACACATGGAGGGGATGGATTTACGCCTGACTGCGTGTCAGGCCCGAGGGCAGGGGGCTGTCCCCCCATCCCCTGTCCCCACCATCGGAGCAGCTGCACAGGATGTGTCTCTGCTGCCTCCCAGCCCTCCTGCCAGACACAAAATCCCCATCCAGGCTGTCAACAAAAAGCCATTCTCCAGGGCCTTCCTGGGGAAAGGGCAGGCTCGGAACTTCTCCCTGGAGGATCCTCTGTTCCCTGTTTATTGCTCAGCACACTTCTTTTCACTCCCAGCAAAATATGGTTTTTTGTGCGGCGAGGACAGGCCTCCCTTTGGGCAGGGATCATTTGCATTAATTAACAGAGCTGTTATGCATGGCCACGCTCTGGCGCAGAGGAGCCAAACAAATGCCTCCTTTTTTGTTGGTTTTTTTTTTTTTTTTTTGTGCCATAACCTCAGAGTTATTCCAAGGGAGGCAGCACATCCGTCCCAGCCCGTGGGGCCACGTGCACGGCTGCTGCTGCCCACAGAGGTGGGCTTGTGCTTCCTTCCCCCTCTGAGTCTGGACACTGCTCCACTGTCTCCTGTGGTCCAGGCAGTGCTCCCCATTAATTACATCCCACAGACCCTCATTTCCTGGGAATGAAAGTTTCAGCAGGGAAGTGAGGAATATTTAGTGCTGCCAGCAAAGTGGGGAGTTCGGCGCGGGGAGCAGCATTGGGATGCTCCATTCCTTTTCCCACACTGGTTTTGTTCGGATCTGTTAAAGCAGAAGAGCTCTGATGGGAACAAGTTACTGTGGGGTGGAGAGGACAGTGGGGCTGAAGAGGCTTTACCCACTGCAAGGCTTCACCAGCCCCATGCCAGCGCTCCTCAGGGAGGCTGCAGCCAAAAATCACCAAGCAGAGCTGGCTCAGGCTGCCAGAACTGTCCCCTGGTTTGGGGACACTCGTGGAGCCCAGTGGCTGGGCTGGCACCTCCCTCTTGTCCTGCTCCCTGCTGGGCTGTGTCACAGCCGTGGTGTCACTCAGGGTGGGTGGCACAGCCCTGTGCCAGCCCTGGTGGCCACAGGGAGAGGGCACTGAGCTCTGCCTCCTGGCCGTGGGGGTCACTGCGAGGGAGGACAGTGTCACCCTTGTCACTTGCCCAGGGCCACGCGAGTGGCGAGTGGCAGGGCTGGGAGGGAGCCCAGCGCTTCTGACTCTTTGGAAATGCTTGTGGTCCCCCCAAAGGCTCCAGCAGCACCCCCAGCCTGCTGGGCCCTCTGGGGGCTCCGCCAGGGTGCCAACCCTTCCTCTCCAATCGCCCAGGAGAAGCAAAGCCACCTTTCCCCCGCTCTGTCCTGCGCTGTCCCCGCCGGGCCCTGCCCCTGCTGCGGATCCAGGAGCTCCTGTCCCTCATTCCCAGCCCCCTGGAGGGACGAGGAGAGAGCTCTGGAGCTGGGACATGACTGAAATACTGATGGGGACAAATGTGCTCGGCAGGGATGACACAGAGAAACCGGCCTGAGCCGAGCAGGAAAACCCTTGGGCTTGCGGCTGGGATGGGGATAGAGGTGGGGAAGCTCTGTCAGCTCCCTGCCCGAAAGCAGCTCTGGGAAAAGACCTCTGGAGCTTAACCCTGATCCTAACCCCAACCCTGACCTGCTGGAGCTCAGGTGGGGATGTTAATAATGAAAAACCTCCCTTGTGTGGGCACCTCATGTAGCAGATGTGAATTAGGAGATGGGGTGTCCCGGGGATGCTGCAGCTTCCGAGACTGGGATGTGGGAGGATAAGACCACGCTCCCGGGCTCTCCTTTGCTGCTGAGGGCACGGTGGCACCGTGCTGGCCCTGCTGGAAAGCACCAGCAGGCACTGCCTCTGCTGTGTGCCCCAGAGCCCTCCCCGCTGCCAGGGACAGGAGGAATCTCGTAGCACTCGAGGTGATGCAAATAGAAAAGGGCATTGCAGGCTTCTCCCCGCTCAGGAAACATGTTTATTCATCTTTTTTCCTCCCCCAGACTCTCGTACATGCTACAACCGCTCTTCAAAAAGGGAATCTCTGGCTGCATTCGTGGCTGAGCAGGCACAGGGCGCTGGGTTGCTATTTTTAGGCCCAGCAGGGCTGATGTGGAGGTGTGTGAGGAGCGGGAGGCTGAGGGGATTCTCTCGCCGCGGGGATGCGGGGGCAGCTCGCAGGCTCGGTTTCGATTCAAGCGGTTTTTCCCTGCTGCTGCCTCCCCCTCCTTCCTCCTGCTGCTCAGTGCCCCCCTCCTCGCTGCCCCAGCTCCTGGGTGCTGCCAAAGGCCTTTGCGAGCAGCGTGAGCAGCCTGGATGCAAACAGCACCGGGGGAGGAGATCTCTGCGTGAATAAATGGTCCTTGATCAGGCAGGTTTTGTTTTCCTAGAATCACAGAATGGTTTGGGCTGCAAGGGGCTGTAAAAGCCGTCCGGTTCCATGGGCAAGGATGCCTTCCACCGTCCCAGGGTGCTCTGAGCTCCACCCAGCCTGGCCTGGGACACTTCCAGGGATGCAGGGGCAGCCGCAGCTGCTCTGGGAAATCCATTCCGGGGCCTCCCCACCCTCACGGGGATGAATCCCTTCCCTACATTGAACCTGAATTTCCCCTCTTTGTTTGCACCAAATGACATTTCCCTGGCAGGGCAGGGCCTGGGCAGAGCTGTCAGGGTCGCTGTCAGCGCCGGGTGTTTGAGCAGGGCTGGCTCCCCAGGGATCACCCAGGGGCTGCAGCAGCTCCTGCCTGGATAACTCTGTGCTTTTCCCCCATCCCAGAGGCGGTGGGAAGGGCCACCCCCCTTCCCTGCCCGCGGCAGCCATGGAGGGGGGTGTGCAGCTCCTGAACCGCGACGGGCACAGCATCTCGCACAACTCCAAGCGCCACTACCACGACGCCTTCGTGTGCATGAACCGCATGCGGCAGCGGGGGCTGCTCTGCGACATCGTCCTGCACGTGGCCACCAAGGAGATCAAGGCCCACAAGGTGGTGCTGGCATCGTGCAGCCCCTACTTCCACGCCATGTTCACAAGCAAGTAGAGTCCTCTCTTCCCCAGGGACAGGCTCGCCCTGCTCTCAGCCCTCCCCTCTCCCAAGCCCTTCCTGCTCGGGCCCTGCTCCCTGTTCTCCCTGCTCTGCCCTTTCGTGTGTCGTTTCTGTGGGCAGGAGCAGGAGTTTTCCTCATTCCACTCCCTTCCCTGAACCCCTTTGCCCGTGCACAGGATCCTGGTGTCCCCCTCCTGCAGTCCTGGCCCCCAGTCCCTAGAGCTCGGCAGGAAACCTTCCAGAAACAAACCACTTGTTCCATGCATGGTTAAATCCTCCATTTCACTCCCTTCCCTGATTTTCTTTGCCCACAGCCCCCTGCACAGGGATCCTGTCCCCCCTCCTGCAGTCCTGGCCCCCATTCCCCAGAGCTGGACAGAAAACCTCCCTGGGCTGTGATGTGGAGGTGGATGCAGCTCATTCCACGCATCCACCTGGGGGGGAAGCAGCCCTGCTGTGGGAGTTGTTGCTCATTTTTGGTGTCCTTTGCCCCAGATGAGATGAGTGAGAGCCGCCAGACTCATGTAACGCTGCACGACATCGACCCCCAGGCGCTGGAGCAGCTGGTGCAGTACGCCTACACGGCTGAGATCGTGGTGGGAGAGGGGAATGTGCAGGTAGGAGCTTTTTCCCCCAGGCCCCCTTCTCCACAAAGCTGTTTTGTAGCAGATTTGCCTCCTGGGGACGCCTCTCTCCTGCTCAGCACTGCCAGCTGTTTCTGTGGTGGCAGCTGGGTCTGGCAGTGGTCAGGGAGTTCAGCTGCTTCCCTTCCTGGAGGTGGCTCCTCAAAGCACTGCGCAGTTCCCAGATTCGTTCCCAAGCACCTGCCGTCCTCCTGGCCCTGGGGGGTGTCACAGGTGTCCTTCCCAGCCCTTCTTTACCTCAGAAACCAGGAGTGCTCTGTCCTTTCTGTGCTTCCGTGCCTGCAGGCGCTCACTAAACCTGCTCTGCTCGCGACTCGCAGCGGGACGAGGGTGAAAATCGTTCCCTTGCCCTGGAAACTCCCTTTTCCCCCGTTCTTTTCCACTGTGCCAGACCCTTCTTCCTGCTGCCAGCCTGCTTCAGCTCAATGGTGTACGGGATGCTTGCTGCAAGTTCCTGCTCAGCCAGCTCGACCCCTCCAACTGCCTGGGCATCCGGGGCTTTGCTGACACCCACTCCTGCAGCGACCTCCTCAAGTCTGCCCACAAGTACGTCCTCCAGCACTTCGTGGAGGTGTCCAAGACAGAGGAGTTCATGTTGCTGCCCCTTAAACAGGTGAGGCCCCGCAGGCAGTGTGGAAGTCTGGGTGCAGCAAAGCTTTTCCTGTTCCATCTGTGAGTGAGAAGCCCAAGGGAGCTGCACGGAGGGGACAGGGCTTGGCAGGGGCTGGACCCAGGTTCTGGGCTTTGGCCCCACTCTGTTCAGTCTGTGGGTAGGGCTCTGTCAGCAGGCTGGATTCCACAGGAAATAAGGATGGGAGGGTAGGACGGGTTAATTTTGGTGCTTGCCACGTGAGCTCGGAGCACACTACCCTGGCTCTGGGAGCACAGCCCAGGGAATAAGTCCTGGGCACGTGGCTGGGATGTTTAAATCAGCTCAGCTAATGTTTCTTGCTGGTCATCATGTGGTGCCAGTCTGGCCCCTGGCTCAGCTGCTGTGCCTTGGCCAGGAGCAATTCCCTGCTCTGCATCACCGACCTGTGTGGTCCCTCAGCAGGGTCAGACACCTCCCTTCACCCATTCCCAGGGCACCCATTCCCTCTGCTCCACCTCTGCAGCCCCTGGCAGGTGAGGGGAGAGTTGTGGGAGCAGCCAGGGCACCTGGGTCTGCCCCAGGAACTGTTGAAGGGACACATGCCAGCGGGGGCAGAGCCAGGGAGGATGGTCAGAGGTGTCCCCACAAAGCTGCTTGGGGGCACCCCGTTGCTGTTGGGAACCCCCAGCACGTCCAGGAGGCAGCGCTCTGCCTCTGGCACTGCCGTTCCGCTGGGCTGGCAGCTGGGAATGCCTCCTTTCCTCCCAGCCCACACCAACCAGCACTGCCCTCCCACCCCGCCCTGCAGGTGCTGGACCTCATTTCCAGTGACAGCCTCAATGTGCCCTCGGAGGAGGAGGTGTACAGGGCTGTGCTCAGCTGGGTCAAACACGACGTGGACAGCAGGAGACAGCACGTGCCCAGGGTGAGAGGGCTGGGAAGGGGTGAGAGTGCTGGGAAAGGGGGTCTGGTCCTGCCCACCAGCTCCGAGTGCCTGGGCTGGGTGGGCACACAGCTGGAGGAAGCTGCAGGAGAGGGCAGGAGCAGCAGGTCCCTGTCCTACCACTTCCAGTCCGGGTTGGAAGGGACCTTAAATCCCATCCCATTCCACCCCCTGCCATGGGCAGGGACACCTTCCACTATCTCAGGTTGCTCCAGCCTGGTCTTGGACGCTTCCAGGGATGGGGCAACCCCAGGGCAACCTGTGCCAGGGCCCCAGCACCCTCTGAGTAAAGAATTTCTCCCCGATCTCTAAGCTCAGTCTCCCGTTTCAGTTGAGCCCTGTCCCCGTGCCCGTGTGCCAAGGCCTGCTCTCTGTCCCCCCAGCTCATGAAGTGCGTGCGGCTGCCGCTGCTGAGCCGGGATTTCCTCATGAGCAACGTGGACACGGAGCTGCTGGTGCGGCACCACTCGGAGTGCAAGGACCTGCTCATCGAGGCCCTCAAGTACCACCTGATGCCCGAGCAGAGAGGGGTCCTGAGCAACAGCCGGACGCGGCCGCGGCGCTGCGAGGGGGCCAGCACCGTGCTCTTCGCTGTGGGTAAGGCCCTGCCGCTCCCCCCATCCCAAACCCCAGCCCCATCCCGGGGTGTTTTTGGGCTATGTTTGCTCTGTTTGCCCTCCCCGAGCAGGTGGAGGGAGCCTGTTTGCCATCCACGGCGACTGCGAGGCCTACGACACGCGCACGGACCGCTGGCACATGGTGGCCTCCATGTCCACGCGCAGGGCGCGCGTGGGCGTCGCGGCCATCGGGAACAAGCTCTACGCCGTGGGCGGGTAAGGGGCCACGGGGTGGGGCAGGGAGCAGCTGGGGAGGGGGGCACGGGGGCTGCTCTGGCAGCAGGGATGGCCGGCAGGGCCTGCTGGAGTCTGGGGTAGCCACGGAAAAGCCTCTTCCCTGCGCGGCAAATTCTCCAGATCCCAGTTTGGTGGTGGCTGCATCCTGACCTGGGGCATTTCCTTCCCGTTTTCCTCAGAATCCCAGACTGGTGTGGGCTGGAACCTTAAAGCTCATCTTGTCCCAGCCCGGACACCTTCCACCATCCCAGGTTGCTCCAAGCCCGGTCCAACCTGGACACTTCAGGGATGGGGCAGCCCCAGCTCCTCTGAGCAGCCTCTTCTCCCCTTCTCTCCCTGCAGCTACGATGGGACCTCTGACCTGGCCACGGTGGAGTCCTACGACCCTGTCACCAATTCCTGGCAGCCTGAGGTGTCCATGGGCACCAGGAGGAGCTGCTTGGGTGTGGCAGCCCTTCATGGGCTCCTCTACGCTGCTGGGGGCTACGATGGGGCCTCGTGCCTCAACAGGTAGGGATTGCCTTGCTCCAGCCCTCCCTGCTCCTGCCTGCGCTGTCCTGGGAGCTGGGAGCCCTGCTCCTGACCCTCGAGCAGATGTTTTGCAACCCAACTGCTCCTTCCAGTGGGAAAAACCCCCACTTTGTAGCCCTGTGCCCCAAGAGAACCCAGCCTGTGTCAGCTCCTCCCTCCCATTTCCCCTGTCTATTCCCAACATTTCCTTGGAGCTGCCCCTGCGGGCCCGTGTCCAAGAGCTCTGACCTGGGCTTTTCCAGTGTCCCACCTTTTCTCCCTGTGTCCCTGCCTGCTGCAGCGCGGAGAGGTACGACCCCCTGACGGGCACCTGGACCTCCATCGCCGCCATGAGCACCCGGAGGCGCTACGTCCGCGTGGCAACGCTAGGTGGGTGCTGGCCCGGGGGCTGGGGGCTCCTGGGCAGGCTCTCTGCACTGCTGGGGGGTCCTTTTGCTGCTCTGCTCCAGTTCCTGCCCCCTCTGCCACATCCTGAGGTGCTCCCTGCCTCTGCCCTTCTCAGCCTCCCCAATCGCTGGGGTTCATCACAGCCTGGAGGCAGCTCCTGAGGGGATCCCCAACTTGTTCCCTTCTGCTTTGGAGCAAGGGATTGGCTGTGGGTGATCACCATCCCTGGAAAGGAAGGGACAGCCTGAGGAGTCCTTCACTGTGGAAGCAGGACCGTCCTTTCAGTGATGATCCCAGCCCCACGCTCACCCCAGCAGGAGCTGCACCTCCCTGGAGATGCTTCCCACCTTCCCAGGAGCTGCCCTGTCCCCGTGTCCCCCTGCCTGTCCCCTGCCCTGCTCCCTGCCTTCAGCTCTCCCTGCTGACTCAGAGCTTCCCTCCCCTCCAACCCCAGCTCCTCCTGAGCCTGCCACAGCCGATCCTGGCATTGCCCTGCTCCAGCTTCCTCCGCTAAAAACACCCCGTGGCTCTGGTGGGGAGCTCTGTGACGAGGAGCTCGAGGAGCAGCAGGAGAAGGAGCTCTCTGGGAAGCTCTGCCTGCTGAACGTTTCACACTGCTCCTGCTGCAAGGGGAGGGAGCCGGGCTGGCCCTGCTGGGAGGAGCTGCCTGGGGCAGGGCAGGCTCAGCCTGCACCTGTGTGGGCACCTCCGGAGTGGCACCTGTGGCATCGTGGGAGGCAGTGCCGGGGCAGGGAGGTGTCTGTGGCTCATCCCTGTGCCTCTGTGTCTTTGCAGAAGGCAACCTCTATGCAGTCGGGGGCTACGACAGCTCATCCCACTTAGCCACGGTGGAGAAGTACGAGCCCCAGGTAAACACAGGAGATCTGGGTGCCCCTTCTGCTTCTACCCTCTTTAGGGGTGCCAGTAAGGCCCTAACCCACCGTGTGTGGCAGTGAGATGGGGGGGTGTCAGCAGGGACAGAGCGTCCAGGGTGCAGTCTTGAGCACAAAAAAGGATCCAAGCTCCTCTGTGAGAGGTCTCTGTGAGGTTTCAGCACCAGAGCACCCTCTGTCCCCACTGCCTGGAGTTCTGCAGGGATCCTGTCCGTGCCCTGAGCTGCTCCCAGCTCCCAGCTGAGCTCCTGCACACCCAGTGTGGTGAGCAGGGAGTGTGGTGGGCCGGGGACATGCGCTGTGCCCAGGGGCACACAGCTCTGCTCCAGCCAGGTCTGCAGAAAGATCAAAGAGAAGGTCCTGGAGGCCTTTCATGAGCTGCAAAGCCCCAGCTGCACTCGCACAGATTGGAAATAGATACAGCTCAGTCCCCGTGGCGGGGCTGGCATTCAGCTGGGACACAACTGGTGGCCTGGCACAGGCATCTCTGCGCCCCTGGGATGGCTCCTGCCAGCTGCTGCTGTGCTCTCCTGAGCCAGGCAGCGGAGATTCCTCCTGGGAACTTGGGAGAGCGGGGACAAAAGAAGTGGGGTCCTCCCAAAGGGGTTTTTATGCCAGGAGCTGCGTGGTCAGAGCAGGACTGACCCCCCCAGAACCGATCTGGCAGGGGTGTGTGGGAAATGCCCTGTGGAGCGGCTGATGGGTTCCCTGTCCCCAGATCAACACCTGGACCCCCATTGCCAACATGCTGAGCCGCCGCAGCAGCGCGGGCGTGGCCGTACTCGAGGGGATGCTCTACGTGGCTGGTGGCAATGATGGCACCAGTTGCCTTAACTCCGTGGAGCGCTACAACCCCAAATCCAACACCTGGGAGAGCGTGGCCCCCATGAACATCCGCAGGTAAGGGGCTGTGCCCCCTCTGGAGCCTCGGCTGCTGCAGCAGGGGCGGGGATCTCACCGTGCTGTGCCTTGCCAACCATCAAACACAGACACATCAGGGGTTTTAGGGTTTGTGGCTGGCTCACCACGCTCCTGCTGTGCTGAGAGGGATTGGGGGGTGTGCCAGGAGGGCACAGCAGAGATGTTCTGCAGAGGGATTTATCCTGAGCACTCGCTGTGGCCAGAAAGAGCCAGGGGGTTCATCTGGCTGAGCCCACGGAGCTGCTGCTGGGCTGTGGGAGGATTTCAGGCTTGCAAGTCCGAGGATTTTGGGCTCATAGGGTTTGGTGTTGGATGAGGTCTGGACGAGCGTGTCAGAGCAAAGGGGGAGATCTGTGGCTCTGTGCTGCACTCTGCCCGTTTGAGCCCCGGCAGTTCATTTTCACGGGCTGTTTGTGGGGCTGGGCACTCCTTTGGCGGGGTGCCTGAGCTCCCCCCACACCTCCCAGCCTCACCCCCGTGGTCTCTGCACGGTCCTTCCAGGAGCACCCACGACCTGGTGGCCATGGACGGGTGGCTTTATGCCGTGGGGGGCAACGACGGCAGCTCCAGCCTGAACTCCATCGAGAAGTACAACCCCCGCACCAACAAGTGGGTGGCCGCCTCCTGCATGTTCACCCGCCGCAGCAGCGTGGGGGTGGCCGTGCTGGAGCTCCTCAACTTCCCCCCACCCTCCTCGCCCACCCTCTCGGTGTCCTCGACGAGCCTTTGACACCGGCTCCGGCCGTGCCTCAGCGCCGGGGCGCAGCAGTGGCCCCCGGCCGGCGTCGCTGTGAGCGGGGAGCAGGAACCCCAGCCCGGCCCTCCTGGGGGGCTCTCCCCGCTCTGGGGGCACCCACGGCGTCACCAGGGCCACCTGCAGCAGCTGCAGATGTGCTTCCAGGGCTGGCCCTTCCCTGGAGGACGAGTGGAGGGGGTTCTCCCTCCGGCCAGACTCATCCCAGCACCCCTGAAGGCTCCTTTGGGCAGGGGAACCCGAACCATCGCTGCTTCTGGGATTGCCGTGCTCCAGCCGTGCCACCGGGCACCGCCGGCCCTGGGGTGGCCCCGGGGGCCACGGCGAATGTGCAACCACCGCTCCTCTGAATGTCACTGTAGCCAAACTCAGCCAAGCCTGCACTGTTACAGACTCCGGGGCCGCCCCCCGGCTCTCGAGGGTGTCTCATCGATGCCTTAAAACACACCAAGGGAAGGAGCCCAGCCCAGGCGCAGCCCTGCGGGGTGGGGAGGGTTGGAGGCAAAGCTGGCCGCAGCATCCTGGCCCCTGCAGCGCTCCCTGAGCCGCTGAGATGCCAGCTGAGTGGGGACCTTGGTGGCATCGCTGCCGTCGCTGTGCCAGGCTCCAGGACTGGGACTGCACGTGGGCCTGCCTCAGCCTGGGAACAGCCCGGCCTGTTTGCTGTTCCCCTCTCTGCAAAGCAGATTCTGGGTTTGTGGGAAGGAGTCTGTTCTTGGACAAAGAGCAGTCCAGCCTTCGGAACGAGGAGGATTGCCTGGCGTTACTTTTTTTGGGTATTGATTTTTTTTGCCTTTTTTTATTTGGACGCTAATATGACTTCATGTCCCTTTATTTTTTACACTGCCCTGGTATTCCCCATCCCCTCTGCTCTCGAGGCAGCAGAAGGGATGCAGTTCCTTTTCTCATTTGTTGAGGAGATGATTCCTGTGCCCTGCAAGGTGTTCTCTCTGGATGGGTGGGGTGTGTGCATGTGTGAGGTGCCAAAAGCAGCACGGGAGGGACTGTTTCCAATTAGCGGTTCCCTGCCAATCAAGCAACCACTTTAATGAACTAAAGGTTGGATAAATTAGTACTGTAAGGCCTGTCCTAGAGCCAGGGCCCCTGTGGGGTGGTGTTTTCAGGGTGTGCTGCGTGTGAGGTGTGAGCTGAGGCACAGATCAGGTGTTCCCCACACTACAGAGGAACAACTCAACCACTGGTACCTCAATCGTGTTCAAATGTAGCATTGGAAATATGGCCCAGCTGTTTGGAACTCATTCCTTTCTCCTTTTCCCCCCCTGCTTCTCAGTTCTCCCTCACAGAGTTCAGATTTCACTCGTGTGGTACTTGCGGGCCTGAGTTTTCAAGTAGCGAGAGATTTCTCCTTTTATTTGGGGGGGGGTGAAAGAAGAGTTTGAGGTGAGACAGGGACCCCCCAACTTCAGACCCATTTCTTGGCAGTCTCATTTCCCCTGGACAGGTGCCTGCAGGTTTTCCAAGCCCGCCGGCATCCTTCACAAGCCCACTCACAGTGCCTCGTGTTGGACACCTGGAATTCCCAGCAGCTTCTGAAAATCAGGCCTGCTTCCCCCTCCGGCCTCTCCCCAAGGACAGTCTGAGCTTCTCAGCCTGAGGAGGCCTTTCTGGCTTTTGGAACAGGCTCTAAATCTTTTTTTTGTCCCCTTCTCGCTGCCCCAGCCTGTCCCAGCTCAGCAGCTCTCCCATTTCCCTGGCCTGCAGAGTGTCCAGGCTCTGCACTTGTCTCCTGGTCCCTGTGGGCTGCCCCAGGAAGGTCAGAGGAATCTGCTTTGTTCCAAAACCAGTGAAGTCTGCTCTGGTTTGTGTGTGTGCCTCCACCTGAGCGAGCTCTCAACCCTTCCCATCCCATTCCTGTAGCCAACATCAGGATTTCCCTCTCCTGCTGGGCTCAGGTCAAGGTGTCCCTGGCTCCAGGGTCCCTTTTGGAGGAGGATCAGCCCAAAAGCCCCACGGAGAGGTGGAAGGTGCTGGTGCTGGGCTTGGCCCGAGGTGCTGAGCAGCTCGGGAGGAGTCAGGAATGAAGGGAGATGGAGCCCAGCGAGGAGGGGCAGTGCAGGAACTGCTGAGGGGGAAGCAGGGCTGCTTTCAAACAGGGAATGAGGTGTTGGAGCAGTGGCTCAGCCTCTGCTCCAGCTGGGGCTGCTGTGGAGTGAAGGGGAGGGCTGTGCCTCGGGACCAAAGCCTGAGGGAAGTGAGAAATGCAGCAGCTGAGGAGAACTTTGGTGCCACGAGCCCTCGGCCTCCACCGGAACCTTCAGCAGTCACGCTGCAAATCGTGTGTGATGCTGTGCTGCCTCCTGAGGAGCAGGGAAGGGCCAGAGTGACTCCTGTGCCCCCTGCCTGGGTCCTGAGCAATATCCCACTGAGCCTGATCCATGGAAACCCGGGGAGCAGGGAGCCTCTCGTCTCTGCTGCCCAAACTATGCAGGTGCTCACTGCTTCCCCGTGCCGGAGGGAGGAGGAAGGAAAGGGCAAAACAATTCCCCAGCACCTTCTGGGGGTCCCGAGCCCCCTGACCCACACTGTGTGGACACGAGGTGTCAGCATCTGCCCTGGCAGGTGCCAGGGTGGGATTGCTCCTGGTGCTGCACGTCCCCTGCTGAGGAGGAGGAGGAGGAGAGCTCGGAGGGGACGTGTGTCTGTGTCTGTCTGTCTGTGCGTAGCAACCCTGTCTGAGGGGAGGAGAACAACTCTGTGTGGCTTCCCTGGCAGTGTTAGTCCGTGGTGTCTCACCCAAGATGTTCCTTGTGTGAATTCCCAGCAGAGGGGTGGCCCCGAGCTGGGGGCTCCGGGCTCTGGGTGTTTCTCCAGCAGGAGCCCCTGCCCTGAGGGGGGCAGAGGTTCCCTTGGCCTCCCTGCTGGGTGCACCTGCTCCAGATCCACGTCCGAGCGTCGTCACTTTGATTTCTCTGTAACTTATCCGACTTTATTTATGTGGAACTCTGTTTCTCTGAATTTTTTGCACTACGTGGGACCGGGGAGGGGATACAAGCAATAGAAGCCAACGTGTACAATAAAGACGTTTTCTTGGATACCGGATCCTGCCTCGTGCCTCCTTCCCTCTCCCTTCCCTGGCTCACTCCTTTTTGCCCAGTCCCAGCCCCAGGCTCAGCTGAGGCTGTTGGGTGCCTGGTGGGTGTGGGGGAGTTGTCCTGGGGACAAGGGGCTTTGTATTCCCAGTGAGGATTTGGTGCTGGCAGTGTCCCACTCTGACACCCTGCCCCAGGTGCTGGACACCCCTGGGAAAAGCCCAAGGAGCAGCCCCGGAGGCTTCAGAGCCAGGCTGATTTACACCTCTCCTGCCACGAAACCCCAGTTTGGCCTCCCCAGGCCTCCCGGTGCGTTCCCTGCAGCGGGAATGAGAAGCAGATGAGGAGCCTGGCCCTGCCCTCCAGCTGCCACCCGCAGCCGCCCCTGTGCCCGGGGACGTGCAGAGCTGGCCCCATCCTGCTGCCCAAACTGGTGCCAGGGCTGCTGCCCACAGAGGGGAACACTGAGCCCATCCTGCTGCCCAAACTGGTGCTGGAGCTGCTGCCCGTGGAGGGGAACACTGAGCCCATCCTGCTGCCCAAACTGGTGCTGGAGCTGCTGCCCACAGAGGGGAACACTGAGCCCATCCTGCTGCCCAAACTGGTGCTGGAGCTGCTGCCCATGGAGGGGAGCACTGAGCCCACCCTGCTGCCCAAACTGGTGCCAGGGCTGCTGCCCACAGAGGGGAACACTGAGCCCATCCTGCTGCCCAAACTGGTGCTGGAGCTGCTGCCCGTGGAGGGGAACACTGAGCCCATCCTGCTGCCCAAACTGGTGCCAGGGCTGCTGCCCATGGAGGGGAGCACTGAGCCCATCCTGCTGCCCAAACTGGTGCTGGGGCTGCTGCCCACAGAGGGGAGCACTGAGCCCATCCTGCTGCCCAAACTGGTGCTGGGGCTGCTGCCCATGGGAACGCTGAGCCCATTCCAGGGTGCAGGGTGGAAGGAACAGCGGGAGCTGCCTGGCACCAGCCCTGGGGCCCGAGGGGGAGCCGGAATGCCTGGCCCGGCTGCAGCCCCTCGTGTCCCCTTTCCTGCTGCTCTCCTGCTTCTGCTCCGGCTTCTATAAATAACTGCTGAGCTCTGAAAGCCTTCCTGGAGCCCAGGGGCTGCTTCCCTCCAGTCCAGGCTCTCCTGGAAGCAGAGCCGTGGGCTCTGGGAGAGCTTTGTTCCCTCAAGCTGGCTGACGGGCCAGTCCTCAGCCACTGGTGCCACCTGCCCGTGCCAGCCCTCGTGGTGTCACTGCTGTCCCAGTGAGCAAACAGGACCTGTGACAGCAGCAGGAGCTGCAGCGGCAGCAGTTGTGCCCCTGCTCTGAGCCGGGAGGTTTTATTTAGAACAAACCCTGGAGGAACAGCACGTTTGTGGTCACGGCCTGACCGTGTTAGGCACGGATGCGAGGAGGGATCGCGCTCTGCCTGCGCAGAACCCTCTCGGGGCTGTTCGCTGCAGTGTCGGATCTCGGCCAGGAGGTGCTGGGCTGCGGCTGGGCTGTCCCAGCGCTGCTTCCCAGCTGCGCTCCGAGCGCAGAGCTCACACGAGCAGCCCCTGCCATGGAAATCACGGCATTTCTGCTGGGGGCCCTCCGGAGGGGCGTGCTGGCGCTTTGCTGGGCCGGGAAGGGTTAATGGGTTACGCACAGAAAGGGGAGGGGGCCGCAGGAGCTGCTTTTAAAGGTCAGAGATGGGGAGAAATGTTATGGCACATCCGTTCTCAGCTGCTCCCTCCAGGCCTGACTGTGCAATCCCCTTTTTGGGGAATATTTTGCTCCTGCAAAGGGTAAAATGCAAACAGGAACAGTCCAACACACCCCGTGTGTCCATCAACCCCAGCTTGATTCCAGCGGATTCCCCAGGAAAACCTCCTCTCAGAGTCCTCCTAAAATAACGTGTATATTTGTCACATCTCATCCTTTATCACTGTTATTTATATTCACCAAATCTGATTTTGTTTTTTTCAAACGTGCCATCAATTAAATCAGCCTGACAAGATCTGATTTCCACAGCCCCACGCTGATTCGTATTAATTACATTCTCCTCCTGTAATTCTCAAAGTTAATCCAACTCCCTCACAGCTGTTACATCATTTTCCCAGGAATTACTGTCAACTGACAACCCCATAATTACCGGGCTGGTTTTTTACCCATGGAAACACCGATATCCCTGTTAAATTGTGCAATTTCTTTGCAAATCCCGTGGTCCTGCAAGACTTAACTGCAACAGCGATCCAAGCCCTTTGTGTCCAGCTCTTTCAAAGCTTTTCACGTGAATTCTCTCTATTTTTTGACCCAGAGCATCCAAGTTTTGTGTTTACTTCGTAGCAGCCACCCGAAAATGAAAAGGGTTTCTCGTTCCCTATGGTTGTGGTTCCTGGGGTTTTTTTTTTGGCGCAGAAATATTGAGCCTGTATTTACCTTTTGTTTTGTCATGAACTTCTAATTTTTATTGTTTATATTTCCCTGCGGTGAGGCACTCACAGGACGGGCAGGAATCTTCAGTTTGCTTCCTTTTAAAGCATTTCTTCTGTAAATACCCCTTAGGTTTTGCTCCCCTTGCATGTCTCCTTTTGCTCTTTGCTTCCTTGATCCATTTTCCATCATTCCTAGATTTTGATCGGGGTCCCGTTTGATATTTTTCCCGCTGCCCATTTCTTTTCCCGTCTCTAACCCCAGTGGGAACGGCCGCTCGGAGCTCAGCCTTTGGAACCCTTCAACCAGCGCAGCCTCGGAGATTTTTGTTAATGCTTAAACAACAACCACCGACTTTATCTCGCTGCATCCTTATCTCCGCCCGTGCGGCGGCCGAATTCCATTTGGGAAAACGCTCCGGGATGGATTTATCGGTGGCTCCGGCTCTATCCCGCCGGTGGGTCGGGAATGCCGGCTGGGTCTGCGGCTCCCGGGGTGAATTCCCAGCGAACAGGTACCTGGCTCGCCCCTCCCAGCCCGCGGGGCGGGAGCGAGGGGCAGGATCGGGGTTTGGGCTCTGCCCACACCCACTCGAGTCCCGGCGGGCGGAAAGGAGCGGCCCGGGAGCGATCCCGCAGCGATCCCGCAGCGATCCCGCAGCGATCCCGGCATGGGGAACATCGCCTGTGTCCCGCAGGCTCCCGGCGGCTTCCGGAGCTCCTTCCGAAGGAAACCCTCGCTGAAGAAGGAGTGAGTACCCGGCTCCGGCTCTGGGCTGTGGCAGTGGGGCTGGATTCCCGGCGGGATCTCTCCCGTGGGATGCAGCCGGCGGGGATTTCCTATTTCCCGGTGGTTTCGGGGGTGCTGGGCGCTGTCGGAGCCCGGGGCCAGCTCGCCCCAAGCGCCTGGGATGGAATTCTCAGCCGGCGGGGAATGCCAGCCCTCGGGAGAAGCGCCACTGCGTTAATTTTTGTTTGGGTAATTACGCTCCCCCCGGCGGGACGAGGCGCGGAACACCTGATGTTCCCTGTTTTCACTCGAGAGTGTTTTTACTCAGAGTTGTGGTGCTTGTTGTGAAAAAACAACATTCCCGCTCCTCGTGCTTTAGGGAGAAAGCCCCAAATCCCAGCACTCCGCCGTGGGATTGGTGTTTGTAAACCCCAGGGAGGAGCAGCAGAAAATACCCCGTGAAATCCTTGTGGGATCTGGGCGCGGGGCTGGCCGGGGCAGCGCTCAGGTACCGCGGCCATGGGTGGCTGTCCCAAAATAGAGCCTCCCAGGGAATGCACTGCAGGCTTCCCGGCTTTCCCACTGCTCCCATCAGCACAGCCAGAGCTCCCCGGGCTGGAAAAGAGCTCTGGGGGGAGCCAGGTGATTCCTCATGAACCTGCCAGCCCTGTCTGTGTTGGGTTCAGTGTCTGGGCTGTGCCAAAACCCCCCCAAGCTCTGCCAGGCTGAGGGGTTTCTGATGAAAAGGAGACACTGAACTGTCCCCTTGGTGTCCTGTGCTGCCAGAAATCAGAGGCAAACCTGTGGAGTCTGGGGAGTTACTCTGGGGTAGAAGAGAGGGGATCCCTCGGGGAATTTGGGCCTGGGGGTCTCACATCAGGGCCCTGTGGTGGAGCAGCCAAGCCCCAGAGCTCCTCCAGTCCCACTGACTCCCAGCTTCCCACGCCCGCGGGGATTATCCTGGTTTTGTGCCGCAATCTGAGGAAGGAACTGCTGGGAAGTCCCAGCAAAGCAGTCCCAGCGCTTCCCAACAGCACCAGTGGCTGCCTGGTACTGGTGTGCACGCAGGGAGAAACTGGGAGAGGGAGGAACGGCAGAGGGAAGCCACAGAGGCAGAAAGCAGCCCGGTCTGTGGGTACCTGCGGATCCATCCCCACTCCGGGGGCCTGGCAGGAGCTGCCAGGGCTGGGCTTGGTCTTTGTGCTCTGCCGTGGAACATCTGCCCCCGGTGCTGGTCTGGGGGCACAGGCGAGCCAAGCTGATCGTGGGGCTGAGCAAGGAGCTGTAGAAAAGCAGAGAAACGCCAACAAGTACAGGACAAGTCCCGTTCCAGTTCTCCCAGGCTTTGTCAGCCCTTGGCCGGGCTGGGATGATTCGAAAGCCCGTGACAAGTGGCTTGCTTGGCGTCCTGGCTTCCTTATTTCTGGGCAGGATTCACTGTGCCTCAGCCTGGGTTTCCATGTGTGTGTTTTGAGGATGTTTCTCCTTCCCTTTGTAGACAAAATGGCAAGAAAAAGCTGCCCAACTTTTTTGGGATGGACGGAGGGCAGGAGAGAGACACGACCACGGACAAAATCCTGCAGTATATTCCAGCGAAGGCAAGTGCCAGCACCTCCAGCCTGCTCCCCACTGCTCCAGGGGTTTATTCCCACCCACCCCGAGCGCAGCACTCAGGAGGGATGTTGGGTTTGGGTCTGGGGGTAGCAGCAGCTCTGTCCCAAGGAGATGGAGCCCAGGAAGGGATGAGCCCCTCCCAGCAGCTGAGTTCCCTGCCCAGGGTCCCCGTGCAGGTGTGGAGGGGACCTGGATCAGCCAGGAGCTGTGATGGGGTGCGGGGTGATGCTGGGAGCCACTCAGGGGACGCGGCGACATCTCCCCCCAACCTTTGCTCTCGGTTCTTTTGTTTCTGGGTCGCCCGCGAGGGAAGGGAAAACCTGAGCGAGCTTTGGCAGGTGGGGTGATTCATTCCCACGCCGGAATGAGACGGAGCAGGAGTGGATTAGCAACGAGCCTGGGAAGGGAATCAGGAAGGGCAGGGCAGCCCCGGGCACGGCCCAGCCTCGTGGCCGCATGGCCCCGTTCCCAGCGCTGCCCGGGGAGAGCGGAGGGAAACTGGGAGCCCCCGCGCGTTTGGGGGGTCCCGCTGGGTGGGCCAGGGGTGTGGGGGGGATTTGGGGCGCATTTGGGCCGTGCTGGGTGTTCATGGATCCCGTCCGTGTGCATGTGGGGAAGGGGAAACTGAGGCACAGCCTCGGTGCCAGGCAGAGGGAATTCCAGGAAGGGCTCCCTGCGGGAATCAGCTGGATCCAGAGGGGTGAGGCAGGTCCCAGATGGATCCTGGGTGCTTCCCTGGGCAAGCAGGACAAGCTGCCAGTGTTAGCGGGTCCCGGAGAAGGGATCCTGGAAGAGGTCACTGGGAGATGGCTCCTTTGGAAACCCCAGGGAGTGCGGGATCTCTCCAGGGACGGAAGGAAGGAGGGTGGGGCAGGCTTCTAGCCTGGGGCAGAGGGGATGCAAACTCCCAAGCTCCCTGTGTGGCCCGGAGGAAGGCTCGGCTTTGCCCCGTTCCCTCCGCCGGCTTTCCGGGAGCAGCCGCAGCCGCAGGGCCGGCTCGGAGCTCCCAGCGCGGGGCTCTGATGCGGCCCCGCAGGAGATGCGATCGCCCAACCTCTGGCCACCACAGGCCATGTGGGACCGGGGCAGGCGCCATCCGTGCGCCCTGTGGCACCCCCGGCCCCGCTGCCCCGATTCCCACGGGCCGGTGAGAGCCGGGGGGAGGATGCGCCCCAAGAGCCGCTCGGTTCTGCTTTTCCCATGGAGCGGCAGCTGCGGGAGCCCCGGGGCAGCGAGCTGAGCCCTTCCTGCTGCTGCTGCTGATTCAGCCGCGGGCTGCAGGGCTGAGCAGCTCATGAGTAACTCGTTCTACCTGTAGGATGAGACCTACGGGGGGGAGAGAACATGTCAGGGCGCCTGCACCTCGCCAAACCCCGCGAGGAACCCGGCTTCCCAGGATCTGCAGGGCCTGGAAGGCAGCGGGAGCGCTGGGATAACGGGAATGGCTCGGGATGGGGCTGTGGGAGGGTGCACGGGCCAGGCTGGGGAGAATTCCAGAGGGACGGAAAATGCCAGGCCCCTTTGGCTCTGGCTAAAGGAGGCATCCCCACGGTTTGAGGGGTGCCTGGAAGGGCAGCAGATTTCAGGGATGTGGTCCCGTTTTTCCATGGCCTTGGAGCTGCTCCTGTGCCCAGCCATCACACCCATCTCCTCAGTCCCGCCGCCACCCCTGCTGGGCTTGTTTGGGAGAGGGAAATATTCCATTTATTTCTTGCCACACGCGTGGCTGTGGACGCTCTCCCTTCTCCCTGCTGCCCTCTGGATCCCTCTGGAAGCTCTTTCCCAGCGCTGCTGCTGCACTCCCAGCTCGCTTTTTCCTCTCTCTGCCTCGTTTTTTCCTGGGAAATTTGGCTGCCACGTCCCAGGCAGCAGCACTGCCCCGGCAGCTGGTGGCTGCTGCTGTTGCTTATCTCCGTGCCCATGATTTTATTACTTCACCCTCTCCCCACTCCCAGGTGCTGCTGGTGCCTTATCCGAGCCGCATTTTGTTATTGCTGTACCCGTGACCAGCTGCTCTTTGCTCTGGATTTGTGGCACAAATACCATCTTTCCTACGCTGAGCTGCCCCAGTGAGGCCTTTAATGGGCACCCGGTGTGATCCCTAAATTCTGTTCCATAGCTGGGCAAGCTGGAGGGAGGATTTCGGCAGGAAAGGGTTAACTCGTGTCCTAAAAAGAGTAACCAAAATTCGGCCAGGCCCTGGAAGGAGCCCTGAGCTCTGCAGGTGAAAGACTCCCAACAGCTCCTGTTCCCAGTCCCCTGGCTTCATTCCCAGCTCCATTCCCAGCTCCCCAGCTCCATTCCCGGCTCCATTCCCAGCTCCCTGGGATGTCTGGAGCAGGGCTGACCCCATGCCAGAGGGGTGAGTCACAGAGGGGCCCTGCAGGACAGAGCCGGGGGTCTGTGCTGGTCCCTCATCCATCACGGGCACACGCAGCTGTCCCCTGGCACAGCACAGCGGGGATGGCATCGGGAACGGGCACACGCCGGGAATGGGGACATGCTGGGAGTGTCACCAGCCCCGCTGAGTCCCAGGGAACCGCTGAGGACCTCCCTTCTCCCACCCAGTTTTGGCTTGGGAATGAATTCCCTGAGTCTGGATGGGCTAAAGGCTCTGCAGGTGGGGTGTGGAGTGAGGGGATCAGGGCTGGGGCACAGCCCTGCCCTTCTCCCCAGGGACATCAGCCAGCCCCCGGGAATAAACTGCAGGAAGAGCTTTTTCCCCAGGCCGGTGAGAAGAGAGGGCTGTGAGGTTGTGCTCCTGCGCAGAAGGAAGAATTCCCACGTAACCAGGAAATCAGGGAAGGCCCCAGCCCCGAGTGCCGTCTCCTCTCCTCAGCCCTGGCTCTCCTGTGGTGCCTGCTGGATCCCTGCAGCTTTTCCAGGGACAAAAAGCTGCCTTGCAGCTGCTTTTATGGCTGTGGGGCTCTGTCCCAAAACTGTCTGGCACCTGGAACCGAGGGGAACCGAGGGATCTGAGCAGGGACCCGAGCTGGGAGAGCTGAGGAGCCCAGGCAGAACCAGAGCAGAGGAAACCTTTCCTCTCAGCCCAGTGGAAGGCACACTCAGGGAGCACAGGGGTGGTTTTTCTGTGGAGCTGGGACACCCTAAAAGTGAAATGTGCTTGTGCCCCCCTCTTTTCCAGCCCAGGAACTCCACCTTTAGCTCAGGATCTCCTTGCAGGCCCCCAGCAGTAACTGAGCCCCAGCCCCAGGTTGGCAAGGAGACCCAACAACAAACAGCCCCTCCTGGGCACCTGCCCAGGGCCCTTTCCCAGGAATCCCTGCTGGGAAGATCTTCTGGGAATGTCTCCCCCACTTCTCTGAGCTGTTTTTTCCCTGTATCCTCGGCACAGATCATTCAGAACCAGGAAAACCAGAAAGAAAACTTGGACCAGAGGTTCCCCAGCCTGTTCAAGAAGGGCCGAAGGAAAACGACTGTCAGGAATTTGGGCAAAATGATTTATTACTCCAAGGTCAAGTTTAAGTTCCAGCACTGCCAGGTAAACCTGAGGCACCTCTTTGTGGGCGTTTCTCTGCCCAGGGCCAGTGTGACCCTGCAGGACTGGGAAGGGAGGGGTAATTCCGGGAAATGGGACTCGTGGAGAATTCCTGGGGCTGCTGCGAGGCCCAGGACGCGCTGCCACGCGGTGCCCACCTGCTGCCGTCCCTGTGGGCACCTGGGGAGTGCTTCCATGAGCAGAGATGTGGCCCATGGAGAAGCTTTTCCATGCAGGGATCGGCCTGGGATGCAGAGGGAGGCTGGGATAACCCCAAAATGTGTCCTGGGATAACCCCAAAATGTGTCCTGGGATAACCCCAAAATGTGTCCTGGGATAACCCCAAACGTGTCCCCTCTGCAGGAGGTCAGTGACTGCTTCCTGGAGCTGTTCCAGTCCTACCTGTACTTCCAGTCTGCGGGCCCCAATGGCCTCACCTACCAGGTAGGGCATCCCCTGGACGTGCTGGGCTTTGGGCACTGCGGCCACGCTGGGGACACCGGGCAGACGAACTCTGGGAGATGTCCCCAGGTCCCTTCCCGGGGATGCTGAACTCCAAACAGGTGTTTTGTCCCAAGGGCTGTCCCCAGAGCAGCTCAGGGGAGCTTGGGCAGAGATCGAGGAGCCCAGGGAGGGGCAGGGGCAGGTGGGAGGTGACCTGGAGCCACCTTTGTGCTCCAAGCACAAGGAGCTGAGCCTTGGGAAGCCCAAATTCCCCCTGGCCTTGGTGCCCGTGGGGGTCTTGGCTCCTGGGCCAAGGGGGAGTTCTCCACCTGCAGGCTGGGCAATTCCAGCGTTAATTATTCTGTGGGAGAAGAGAAACCTGAGCCTCGGGAGCTCTTCACCTCACAAATCTTCTCACCCTGGCGGTGCTGGGGAGTCACAAATAATGAACGAAAGGGCTGCTCTGCACTGCAGCCAAACAGCCACGGCTGGGAAACAGCACTCCCTGAGTGTTCTCTTCCTCCACACGAGTGTGGAGCTAAAAGTGAGCGTGTTTGGGAGATGATTGTAGAATTAGAAATGATTGATTGGCCTTCAGGTGACTTGAGGTGGATGTAAAACATCAGTAAAACCTCTCCGGTCACCCCCCAAGGCAGCCTTCAACCGAAAATTCCCATGTCAGGGGACAAACAACATCCCGAACTCTCCTGACTCCTTTAGAAACAGCTCCTGAGTTTATTAATTGTGCAGGAATTAAGGAGGAATTATTGTGCCCCGAGGCATTAGAGCCATCAGCATCTTTTATGGAGCTCGCTCAGGGAGCCCAGAACAGGGAGCACAAAGCTGCCAGCTGCTCCTGGGCTCTGTCAGAGTGGGAACCTGAACGTCCAGGCTCTGGGAACTGGACAGCTCCATTTGCCTTCAGGGCCAATCCCATTTTCTGGCTTTCTCCCGTTAAACCACCGTTGTTGTGCTGAGGTTTCTCTTAAAACGGGAAGGAGGAACAACGTGGAGCACAAAGACATTCATTCCTCAGCGTGGCACAGGATTGTGGAGCCCGGGGAGTGCTGAACCTGCTTCCCCTGGGGAGCCTGCTGGATCCAAATCCCAAATATTCCCAGCCTGCCCCCGAGCTGCATCACCCTGCGGGTGTGGGGTCACCCTGGAGGTGTGGGGTCACCCTGCGGGTGTGGGGTCACCCTGCTGAGGGCACTGACTGCCCCCGAATAACCCCTGCTCTCCTTCCCCAGGGGCTGCTGCCTCTGAAGGAGCTGCAGGTGCGTGAGCTGGAGGCTGGGCAGAGCCCCGGGCAGCAGGACCACGCTCTGCACATCTCAGGTGGGTGTCTGGGAGCTCGGGAAGGCAGGATTGGGATGTGGCTGCTCCCTGGGCCAGCCCGGGGAACACCCACCCGGTGCTGCCGCAGGGAAGGGCAGGGGAAGGGTGGGCCTGGGGAGACGCGGGGACAGCTCCCACCTCTGCCCCGTTAGTGGGATGGGATAGAATTCCTTCTCCCGCCTCTCCCGAGGGCAGGGAGTGACCCTGAGGGCCCTGCTCAGGTTCCCGGGACGGGCAGCAGTGCCCAGGGGTGAGCTGCCTCTCTCCCAGTAACACCAGTCTGGTGCTGGCAGGACCCAGTGCCACCTCACCAACTCTTCCATCCCTAGCTTTTTAAACTTTCCTCTGAGTGGTTTTGCTTCATGAATGATTTCCTGGGATGACAACCCTCTGCAGCCTGGATAGAGGCGTCTTTGGGCTCAGTCATTGCTGGATGACAGAGGGACAAGCCCCCCAGAGTGCAATTAAAGCATTAATTAACCCCCGGTAATGATACAGAGCCCATTTGTGTCCCAGGCCCACTGACTCTGCCCCTGGTACCCTCTGCCAGAGGACAAAACCTCCCAAAAATGATAAAAAGGACGTGGCATAAACACCCCACTCATTTTTAGGACTGGTGAACCAGGCAGGGCTCTCCAAACCTTTCCAGGGTTCTGGGGGAACAAGGGAAAACTTCCAGGGCTGTCTGTGCTGGACTGGGGTGCTTGTTCTGCCTTAAACCACCCGGGAGTGCGGCTTTGGGGGGCTGTGTCCTGCCAGAGCCCTGCAGACAGCGCTGGGTGCTCGGGAAGCAGCAGCAGGGAGCACCAGGGACATTCAGCATTGCTGGGACACGCTGGAACAGTTTTATTTCCCTGCTTAGAGGGGAAGGAATGGAGGCACGGAGGGGCTGGGAGCCCTTCCCGTGTCCCCACGCAGGGTCAGGGTGGAAATGCCTCATCTCATGACTCTGAGGCAGCCGGTTTGTGGAACCAGCAGTTCCCCATCGCTGCACGGCCAGGGCTGCTCGGCCCAGCGGGATGCCTGGGATCGGGGAGAGGGAAGGATGCAGAGCCCTCCTGGCACGGGGACAGGGGCTGGCTGTGCCCTGGGCTCTGCTGACGGATTTATGGAGCACCTGGAGCCCCCCGTGCCTCGCTGCACCCCTTTGGTGCCTCCCCTCAGAGGGGTCTGGGCAGGAACAAACTGCTCCTGTCCCGGGAAGGGGCTCTGCTGCTTCCAGCGCTCCTCTGGGAGCGCTCCCAGGGAAAGAGCGAGGACAGGGCACAGGGAAGGAGCCCGAGGGCTGCACCTCAGCGTGGCAGGGGCATGGGGACGTGGCCCTGGGGCCAGGGGCAATGGCAGGAATTTGCAGCTCAGACTCCTCACAGCAGCTCCTGCCGCAGCCCCAGGCGTGTCCCGCAAGTTCCTTTCCTCATTTTCTCTTCTTTCTGGGCCCTGTTTAGATGTGGCAATGGGTGATGCCGCCGGGGTGTGCCTGAGGGGTGGCAGTGCCACCCGAGGGCCACGCTGCGGGTCATGCCCTGGCAGCACGGATTCCTGCTGCGTTTAATTTGTATTTATAATTCGTGTGAGGAGCTGGGTGCCCAGGGAAGCACCCAGAGCTGCCAGAATGCCCAAGGAGCAGCATCACACCCTCCTGGCTGCTCTGTGATCGCTGTGCCCTCGTTAAAAGACAGGGAAAACAAAGGGAAGGAGGGCAGGAGAACTCCAGAGCCACGGACACGTGGGTGCCCAGAAAACGCTCGACACCAAATTGCTGTCATGGGTTTGGAGTCACTCGGGGAGTGTCTGCCCCACCTCAGCTTTGTTTACTGTGCATTTCCTGAAAGCCAGACGTGCCTCAAAGGCTCAGTGAAATGTTGTTTATAAATAATGCAGGAATTAGGGCACTAACGATACCGCAGGAGGGCAAAGTCCCGCGTTTATCCGGGCTTATCTGGGCACTTCCAAGTCCCACAGAGGCAGATCCTTCTGAGCCTGCAGCAAGCTGGGTTTAATGTGAGCCGAGTGGTAAATTATTAATCACAACATCCACTCTGCATCCTGCCAGCAATGGTTATTGCCCTCCCCGGGCTGTGTCGGGAGAGAGTGGCAGAGGGTGTGGGAGACCTGTGCTCGTGCTCTGAGACACTCAGATCAACAAGCTGCAGGGCTGGCCCTCCCTCCGAGGGGATGTCTGGAGTCATCCTCAGCTTGGCTGGCACGGATTCTGCTCGCTGAGGCAATAAATAAACAAACTGTGTCAGAAAGCTGCTGGTGTTCTACGTACGGAGAGCCAAAGTGAGACTGGGAGAGAGCGCGGGGCCTTCTGCTGAGGGAGCAGCACCCTGGCACAGCCCCTGCCCACACAGAGGCTTCCCACAAGCTGCTGGCGAGGGGGTTGAAAGCTGAAATCTGGCTCTGGAGGTCAGGCTTGGCTTTTGGGCCGACCTCGGGGTTTGTTCTTGGTCCGGTTTGGGGTTAAAAAGTGCCTGGTGGTCAGGGCTTGGTGTGCCTGAGGAGGGGCTGGAGCAGTCTGAGAGGGCTGATGTGACCAAAGGGTGGCAGGGAGGGCTGGAGGGGGGTGGCAGGGAGGGCTGGAGGGGGGTGGCAGCGGAGCAGGGGCATCCCCAGCACCCCGTGGTGGGTGGGCAGCGTGCGGCAGCTCCGCCGGCTGATTCCCGCTGGATGCTGCGATCCCTGCCCGGATCTCTCCACTCATCCCGTGCCTCATCCCAGGCCCTCTGCTGAACCCCCTGGTGGTGTTCTGCCCCTCCGAGGCGGAGCTGAAGCAGTGGCTGTACCACCTGGAGAAGCAGATCCAGCTCTGTGGAGGGAGCCTGGCCCTGCCCCTGCTGTCCCAGGTGGGTGTCCCGCGGCCGTGTCCCACCGCCAGCTCCCAGCTGGGACCCCGGCATGGATTCTCTTTGGAGCTTGCCTTTGGGGGCTTTCCTGGGAGAAAAGGGTGCAAAAAGAGCTCCCCAGAGGGGTCTGAGAGCCACTGGCAGGTGGATGTGCAGGAAGGAGGAGCTGCCACCCTCAGGTGCCACCAGCAGCACAACCTCTGCGGGGTCGGAGCTCCGGGCCTGGCTCACAGAGGCTCTCACGCTTTTGGGTTCTTGTGCAACCGCCCAGAGATTGCAGAACCCCTGGAGGAGGCCCAGAAAACAGGCCCAGATTCAAGAGATTGTCTCCCCCAGTCTCTGAGGGTGTTTTAATTCCCTCCCTGCCTCCATCTCCCACTTGCCAAACAGAAACATCCCCCTTGGAAAGGCATTTCCAGGTGCCGCTCGGTATGGAGAATGGTTGTCCATTCCCAGCTGGAAAACCGCCTCCTGCCCAGTTTATTTACTCTTTCCCACTCCTGCCACCCCAAGAAAGTGTTCCCAGGTGGGCCACAGCCTGGCTGTGCCCGGGGAAGGCCTGTGGTCAGTGTGTGCTGTCCCTAGAGCGGCTGGAAGCAGAGCCCGGGGGGCAAGGAGGAGCTGCGCTGGTCCGTGCAGAACCTGCCCGTGCAGGACTGGAGAGGGACCCAGCGGGAATCCCTGGGAGAAATCCTCTGCATCTCCAAGGTGAAGCTCCAGCACCTGCCCTTCCAGGTAGGACACAGCTCCGGGGAGTGGTGGAGGGAGGGATGGATCCATGGATGGATCCATGGGTGGAGTCGCTGGTGCAGGCTCCTGCCTCCCTGCTGCCACCCACCCAGCAGCTCCCAAGGGGTGTTTTACCCACACAGAAAGGGAAAAAGGTTTCCTACTGCTCTTCCCAAAGCCATTTCCCAGCTCAGGGAAGCAGCCTGGCTCTTCCCAAAGCCATCTCCCAGCTCAGGGAAGCAGCCTGGCTCTTCCCAAAGCCATCTCCCAGCTCAGAGAAGCAGCCTGGCTCTCCCCAGAAGATCTCCCAGCTCAGGGAAGCGGCCTGGCTCTCCCCAAATATCTCCCAGCTCAGGGAAGCAGCCTGGCTCTCCCCAAAGGATCTCCCAGCTCAGGGAAGCAGCCTGGCTCTCCCCAAAGGATCTCCCAGCTCAGGGAAGCAGCCTGGCTCTCCCCAAAAGATCTCCCAGCTCAGGGAAGCAGCCTGGCTCTCCCCAAAGCCATCTCCTGATGCAGGGAGGTGGATTGTTCTCCCCAAAGGCTCTCCCAGCTCAGGGAAGCAGCTCAGCTGTTCCCAGAGCCCCTGCCCCAGGCTGCTGTCAGAAGGACAAAGCCAAGGGCTCTCCAGCTCCGAGCCCTGGCTGTTCCCAGGGATCCAACCCTCTCCCTGTCTGCTTCCCAAGGAGCAGCACGACCGGCTCCTGGTGCTCTACCCCTCCACGCTGGTGATCATGTCTGAGGAGCCCAGTGGCCTCTGTTTCAAGGTGAGTTCCTTTGGGAGCATCCCGCCGCTCTCTCCCCTCCACCTGCGCTCCCCGTGCCGCCTCCCGTGCCAGCTGGCAGGAGCAGGCACAGGGATGGTGCAAGATCCCTTCCCATGAGAAACACCTCGGCCTGCTCCGGCAGCCCAGGGGGAAGGAGCTGCCTGCCAGGGAAGCCGCGTCTCTGCGAGGAGGAGGAGGAGGAGGAGGAGAAGGAGGAGGAGGAGGAGGAGGGGGGAGGCTGTGCTGGCAGCCAGCCCGGCCCTCCTGCTCCAGACGGGCTGGCACAGCCCCAGAGTGCCCCTGAGGGGGCTTTGCTGCTCTGGTCCTTTGCCAGGGAACCCCTCGGGAGCCGGGGGCAGCCCGGCAGCGCAGCCGGTGCTGTGGGGAAGGGCACGGGAGGGGAGGGGAGCGCTGGCAGCGTTCTCCCTCTGTCTCAGCAGGGACAGGGAGCATCCCAAGGGATGCCAGAGGGTGTCTGGGGTGTCTGTCTGTGGGAGCAGTGCTGGAGCCTCAGCACGGGCAGCCAGTGGCACTGAGCAGCCAGAATGGCCTTAAAATCAGCTGGTGACATCCCCGGTGGCACTTGGGGCCGCGGCTCAGCGCGAGCACGGCCGTGCTGGTTGATGGTTGGGCTCGGCGATGCTCGAGGGCCTCTCTGCCCTTCCCTTGCAGAGATTCTGTGAGCTCGAGCATCACTGCGAGCCCTGTGCTCGTTGCTTCTCCTGTGCTGGAACAAACGTGCCGGAAGGAGCAGCGCCCTGGCTGTGACCCCGGAGCTGCTGCTCTGCCGCAGCCCTGAGTCACCGAGCCGGCAGCCAGCCCCAAGCAGCCCTGCAGAGCTGGAGGGCTGCGAAATGCCCCGGGAACCCGCCGGGCTCCTGCTCCACGCGGCTCCGCATCCTGCGGAACGCTGCTGTGGTTATCCCCGGGGAGAGCATCTCCCGGGAGGCTCCTTCCCGGCCAGAGCTCTCCCCATCCCAGAGCGGCGCTGGAAGGCGTTTTCCAGCCGCTGGGACACACCTCGGGCACAGCCTGGTTTCGGGAGCGTGTTGTTTGCAGCGCCTGGGAATGGGGCACCACGCAAGGGGGCCTGGGCTGGGCTCTCCCATGAGCTCATCTCTTTTGAAACCCTAAACCTGCCCCGTGCGATGTTCCCTTCCCAGGCGATGTTCCCTTCCCACGGTGCCGGGGCCGCGCTCCCGGGGCTGATTCACCAGCCTGTGACACTGGGAACCTGCTTTTCCACAGGCGTGTCAGGGCACGGGAGCCTCCTCCCGGGGCTGCTCGAGTGCACTTTTCCTTCCCTTCCCTTCCCCTGCCCGCAGTTGGGGCTGGGCGAGGGAACAGCCCGGCCCCTTTTGCTCCGCAGCTTCACAGCGACCACAGCAGCTGCCCCTGCCAAGCGTGTGGGGCAGGGAAGGGGCTGGGATGGGGCTCACCCCAATCCTCCGGTGGGAAAAGGCCCTGGGCAAGGTGGAAACCAGCGAGGGGGAGCTGCTGGAGTTATCTGTGGGATGCTGCTGCGCTTCCTGAGGTGGGACTTTTATCCAGAGGGTGTCTCAGCACCCTCGGGGATTGCTGTGAAGGGGAGGATGGAGCACCGGCCCTACACATCCTGGGGGCAGGAGCCTCGCTGGGGTGTGCAGGAGGGGGCAGGAATCCTGCTGGGATGTGCAGGAGAGCTGAGCAGCAGCAGCAGCCGAGCTGCCAAAGGCCATTTCTTAGGGGCAGCTGCCAGCACAAAGCAGGAGCTGGGCTTGCTCCATCCTCACTGGGGGCTTCCCTCCTCGTGCTCCCAGCAAAACCCTGCACTCCTAAAGCCTGAAACCCCTGCGCTCCTGAAGGCTCCTAAAGCCCTTTGGCTCCCCTGGCAGGACAGCCCCTGTGGGAGCAGAGCTTCACCCCAGAGCAGGGCACAGCTCCCCATGGTGTCCCTGTGCCCCATGGCACGGGCAGGAGCCCTGCTGGGCTCCGAGATCCCAATCCTGCCCCTCTCTCCACAGGGAGAGCTCCCACTCAACGCCTTCCAGGTGCTTTTTGAGGAGAACGACAAAACCTCCTTTTTAATCGAAGGTGGGTGTCTGGCACAGCCACGGGCGGCTCGGGGGCTGGTGCGGTGGCACCTTCCTGGTGGGCAGCCAGGCTCCCCGAACTGCCCTGCTTGGAAATTTGGGACCCTCTGTGCCCTGGCAGGAGAGGCCGGGAGCCACAGCAGCTCCTGCACGGGGCACCGAGGGCAGAGCATTCCCTGCAGCGGCACCTCCAGATCCCAGGGAACGTGGGGCGGGATGGAGCAGGAGGGCTCCCGTGGGGTTCTGAGGGATCCAGCCCAGGATCAGCAGTGGGGGATGTTTTCCAGGCCGCCTGATCAACTCCATCCGAGTGACCTGTCCCAGCTACCAGGACTACCAGGAGTGGCTCTACTGCCTCAAAACCGCCCAGTTCCGAAACGCCGACTCCTCCCTCTCAGGGTCCGAGAGCTTCTCGGGGTCAAAGCCCCCACACCCCAGCCAGGTAAGGGGTGCTGCAGCTTTGGGTGGGAATCCGTGGCTGTCCCATCCGTGGCCACGTGTGACACTCCTGTGACACTCCTGTCACACTCCTGTGGCACAGCAGGCTCTGCTCGAAGCTGCCAGCAAGCTGCTGATCCCTGGAAATTATTTAAAGCCCTACAGGACATTATAGAGGCAAAAATTACACTGAATTCCTTCAAAAGCAGAGGCTGGACACGGCCTGTGACAGGGTTGGGCAGTGAGGCACTGGCACAAGGACAGTGACAGGGTTTTGGACTCAGTGGGTCCTTTCCAAGCTGGAATATCCCGTGATTCCTGCAAGGAATGGGAGACCCACGCTGCCAGCTGGGATGGGGCTGGGTGCCTGGCACCCTTTTCCTGCTGTGCACCCCCTCATTCCCCTCGGCCACCCCACACTCAGCCCCATAAGCAGCATGTCCCACACCCAGGCACATCCCACACCCCGGCACAGCCACCGGGCCACTGCTGGCCATGGGGACACAGCCCAGACCCCAGGGACACGAGGGCTGGGCAGGGCTGTGCCCCCGTTTCAGGGAGCTCTTCCCCAGGGTGCTCTTGTCCCCGTGCAGTTCACCAGCAGCGGGAGAGGATCCCTCAGTTCCGACGGCCGCACCAACTCCTGGGCGTCCGCAGGGAGAGTGACCACCCTGACCCAGCTGTCCCAGCCCAGCGGCTCCCTGCCCGACGGACACTCCTTCCTGCTGCTGCCCGAGGGCCGGCTGCTCGAGGAGCCCCTCTCCCCTGGCTACTCCCAGCCTCTCCACGTGAGTGAACCCCAAAACAGCCTGGGATGCCCGTGGGGATCCCCTGGGATGGGGTTGGAGCTGCCTTTGAGCAGAGGGAGCTGTCTGGGGGCTGGGCAGTGTTTGCTGGGGGGTTGGAGCAAATCCCTGCCCGGAGCTGGGGCTGCTCCTGGCTCAGCCTGGTCAGTGCTGAGCAGGGAAAACGCTGCTGAGGGATCCCATCCCATCCCAGTTCCCTCCCAGTCCCAGTTCCAGTCCCATCCCAGTCCTCTGCCCTGCCCAGGGGCTGTTGGGGATTATAGAAGATCACAGAAGGGTTCAAAGGCTGGGAAATCCCCAAATCAAAGCTGCAGGTGGGTGGAGGCGATGGCCAGGTAGGATTTTGCTCTCCAGGGATGGCAGAGCGCGTGGGGCAGGGCCCAGTGCGGGCCTGTGGCAATTCCCGAGCCTGGAGTGATGTCCAGGCGTGTTGCCATCCAAAGGAGCGCCAGCTCCAGGGCCTGTCCTCTCATTCCAGTGCCTGGCACAGCCCAGCTGGCCCAGCACGGCGCTGCCCACGCAGGACCTGCGCCGGGGGAACAGCACCAGGAAATCCAAGGGCAAGAGCAGCGGGCAGCAGCTGCCCAACCAGGACCCCGAGAGGAGCGGCTGCGGCCTCATCCCTGCAAATCCCAACGGGGAGCTGCAGTCCCCGGTGTACCACGAGCCCTACGCAGCTCACTGCCCCCAGCAGCACCCCCCGGCACACCTGGAGCTGGGCAGGGTGAGGGGAGGCACGTGGGATGGGATGGGATGGGATGGGATGGGATGGGATGGGATGGGAACTATGGGATGGGATGGGATGGGATGGGATGGGATGGGATGGGATGGGATGGGATGGGATGGGATGGGATGGATGCATGATGGGGATGGGATGGGGATGGATGCAGGATGGGGATGGGATGGGATGAGGCCAGATCTTCCTGCCTGGGCAGAGCAAGGCTCACCTCGTCGTGCCGGTGCTGCTGGCAGGGATAGGGGGCCAGGCAGGTGCTCCAGAGGAGGTGTGAAACCATTTCCATGGGAAAAGGGGCTGTGGAAGGGGAGGTGGCACATGGCAGGTGGGGCAATGGAGCCCTGGGATGCTGGGCCCCGATGCCTGAGGCAATCCGTGCGTAGGAGGGTTGTTGCCTCATGGGACACAGCCTCTTCTCCCAAGGGTTTTCCAGCATGTCTCCATCAGTTCTCAGTTCGTGATGCCACTTTCCCAACCCTCAGTGACTGTTCCTTAAGGAATTTCCCTCGTTGGCACAGCCAGGACTCAGCCCCGTCATCCCACAGGGATGAGCAGCATTTGGGATTTTACTCGTAGGGAGATTCCGTGCCCCAACCCCTCCTGGGGATGAGCTGCGAGCGCCCTGTCCCTGTTTCCATCCTGCCCCGGGGCTGGACAGATGGAGCTGGGTGGGAATTCAGCCCCCCACAGCTCCCAGCTCCCTGGAGCAGCCACTGCTCCCCCTTTCCAGTGATCCCTACACTCCCAGTTCCCCCAGTGCTCCCAGCTGGCCCTGACTCAGCACCCAAGCCCTTGGCTCCAGGAATTGTGCCTGGGGCCATTTCTTTTCCTGCCATCTGAGCAGGGATGGGGAAACTCCAGGGCTGAGTTCCAGGACCGAGGGGAACAGGTTTCCCCTGTCTGATCACAACAACCCAGGGAGGAGCCACAAAGCACCAGACAGAGGCACAGACTGAGATGTGAGCCAGGCTCCGGGAAGTGGGGATGAGTCAGAGCCAGAGACCACTTTGCCCACCCCCAAAAACCTTCCAGCTGTGATAAGCGAGTGCCTGCTGAAGGCCACGTTTCTGCTTGTGACAATCTCTTGGGAAAAGACTTTCTGAGTCATCCTCCACCCTGGTGTGACCCCCCTTCCCTCGAGGGTCCTCCTTGGCTGCTCCCTGTCCTCCTGCATCCCTTCAGCCGGTTTTATCCTCCTGCCTTCGCTTCTGGCCAGCTCCCACCACGCCTGTGGGTCACTGGGAATGACCCCTGGCCATCCTCTCTCTCCCATCTGAGGCCTCCAGGGCTGGGACGGAGCAGAATTTGTGGGGAGGGCACAAAGAGCAGTCCTTGCTTGGCCTGAACGTGCTCTCAGCAGGGCTGGATTCGGGGTGGGCAGCACCAGGCTGGCGTTTCCCAGCTCTCCCCAGCCGGGACCCAACCTGGGGCTGGTTTGGTTGCAGTTCCTGCAGTGCCACGGACAGACGGGGCCAGCCCAGGGGAACCCGGCGGTCCCAGCCCCACAGCACCCATCCCTGGAGCACTGGAACTGCAGGGAGGTGCCCACAGCCCCCACCTACAGCACCCCGGGCACCTCACGCCGGCTCCAGCTGCGGGCACCGGCCCAGGGCTCCTACCTGGGCGAGGTGAGGCTGCAAACTCCGCTGTGGGCTGCAGGGGAACACTCGGGGGCTTCAGGGGGACACTCAGGGGGTGCAGGGGAGCAACCCCGGGTCCCAGTTTGCCTCGGTGGTCCCTGCAGGGCTCTGAGCCCTTTGGTCAGTGCCAGGGGCCGTCCTGGTGGAGCAGGGATGGGGCTGACTCCCTGCTGGGCAGCGTCCCAGGATGGCACAGCTCGTCCTCCCTCTCTTTCCAGATCTCTTCCCTGCCAGAGGAGCGGCTGGGCCCTTCGCTGCACCCCGCAGGTGAGACCCCTGAGCTGCTGGGCTGCTCCCTGCCCACCACGCCCTTCAGAGCTGATCCCTTCATCCCTCCTGCTCCCCCGACTCTGTCACCTGCCCTGTGCCTGGGCTCACCTGGCCTGCCTTCCACTGCCACCCCGAGGGGCTCCTGCCGTGCTCCAGGCACGCTCCCCTTGCTCTGCCCAGCCCTGCGCTGTGATTTTACTCCCCCCTGACCCCTTTTTCCCGTTCCCTCTCCGTTTTCCTGCAGATGGGAGCGGTGGCACCTACGGCCTGGCCGATGCCGCCTGCCCTGCCGGGACTCCTCGTCCTACCACGACTACGCCGAGCTGCAGAGCTTCCAGAGCGACCTCAGCTACGACAACCTGTGGGAAGCCGAGGAGAAGGAGCTGGGCACCCCCTGCAGCTCCCCATCCCCTGCCCAGCAGATTTACCAGGTCTAAGGGGTGCTCCAGGCACGGGAAAGCCCCCGGGCTCTTCCCTCACTGGGCTTCCCTCCAGGATGAGGGGCCCAGGGATGTGAAGGGAAGAGCCCTGCTCTGCTCCCCTAGCAGGTCCAGGGGTCCTGCCCTAAATCTGAGGGTGGGGGCAGAGCCCAGCAGCCACAGCCTCTGTGGGGCTGGAGGAGCAGCGTGAGTGCCATGCCCAGGGGGTGCTCAGGGAGAACAGCTTTGCCCCCTGAAAATCCGGGGACAAAAAGGGTCTGGCTCCCTCAGGTGGAAGGGGCTCAGTGTTCGGAGGGAGCAGCCACTCGAAAGCCAGAAAGGTGCCTGGATTAGTTGGATTCCTTTGCAGCAGAGCCCTCAGCTGGTCCCTCTGATCCCTGGGAACAGCCAAACCTTCCCCCAGTGAGCTCTGGGGGCTGCCAGGATGCACCAGAGGTGCCCCGTGCTGGCACACAAGGCTGGCAGCAATGGTTGTGCCTGCAGGATCGTCCTCCTGCAGGAGCAGGGTTAGGGCACAGGATGTGGAGGGAAAAAACCCCAACCAGATCTGAGCACAGTGGGATTTTCTTTCCCCTTTACGCCAGAAGAATTCCTTCCTGCCAGTGCTGGCTCCAAACCTGCAGCAGGACAGCCCAGCCCCTCGGCAGGCAGAGCCAGCAGAAATGCCCGTGACCTGTGTTCCCTGAGGCCTGCCCTGCAGAGGAAGCCCCAAATCCCCGGCAGGGAACCCCTCCTTTCCTCCCACCCCTGCCCTGGCTCACACCAAACGCTGCCTGTGGCTGTCCGGGCAAGGAGGGGAGAGAATTCCCCACAGGAGAGAATCCAGGAGAGCCAAAGCCCCGCAGTGACCAGAGCAGTGACCAGAGCAGTGACCAGAGCAGGGCCAGGGGGGCTGGGATGTCCCTCTGGACCCCTCCAGAGCCCGGACAGGACACAAACAAAGGACAGAGTCTCAGGGTTGTTATTTTCCAGCCTCTTTGGCCAGATCCTTTGGAAGGTCAGCGGCAAATCCAAATGTTTTCACCTGGGGCTCCAAATCCTCAACCTTTGTTCCCTCGAGAGGCTGCAAATCAAACACAGAGACAAAACCTCTGCTTTGGTTCTTCCTCCGGTGCAGCCACAGCGATCCGGGAGCTCGCTGTGCTTGAATGTCTCCCGCTGTAATTTCAGTTTTTTCCAGGAGGTATCCAACAAAGTTTACATGTAAAGCCTGAGTGGGTTCTGTGTATTTAACTGTAAATGTGGCCGAGTTGAAGAGCTGTTTAATTTTCTAGCTGTGGCTGGTGTTCAGTTCTGTAAAGGGGCCTGTGCAGGAGTGTGTGGGTTTGGGTCTTGGAGCTGCTGCTGTTTTCTTTCAGGTTTGCTCTGTTTCGGGGAGGATTTGTATCTGATAACCCCCAAATGATCCATTTATTGAGAACTAAACTGTGCTAGGGGACATCTCAAATGTGCTGGGAGCTCTCCATGCCCCTGAGCTGCTGTGAACACTTTGATGGGGGTCACCAACATCCCTGAATTGAGCTGCAACAGCAGTTCCTGCAATGATCAAAGGGGAAGGTCCCCTTCCTGTTGATATTAAAGTTCCCTCGTGGATTTCTAGGAGGTTGGACAATTCCAATGCACATCCCCTGGGATAATTTCCCTCTCTTTGCCATCGTCTGCTCTGATGGAGGTGGATTTTTGCCCATCACTGTTGCCCTGGGGACTCTGGGGCCCTGTGTCCCAAGGATTTCCAGACTCCTGCAAACCCCTAATCCTTGACCAAAGCCTCCCCAGGGTTTGTCAGACAGCAGGACCTGGGTTTGGTTTTCCCTATTCGGATGCTGATCCAGGTAGGTTTGTGGCTGTGAAATCTCCTCTCCTGCTTTTCCTCCAACACCTTCCTCAGCAGGCTCAGGATTTAAAAACTGGTTTATTTAGAGCAGCACCAGATCTGTCCAGGTTAAACTAAAGTGGAAATTGGTACCTGCAAACCCACAAAAACCTCTTAAACCCCGACCACCGAGCCCGTCCTTCACCCTGACTGCAGCAGGGATGTTGGATTTCTCTCTGCTCTCTGATTTTCAAGCCACGATTCCAAACTCTTTTTTTCCCTCAAAGAATAAACAGCGAAATTTAAAAAAACCCCACAACTCAATAGAAAGTGGAGCTTTTAACCTGCTCCTTTGGCTTTGGGAGCTGGGAGAAATTCTCTGCCAGAGAACAACGGGTGTAGCAGAAATCAGCCTGTTCCTGTATCTTTATTCCCTTCCCGAAGGCATTTGAGGTTCAGGAATTCCTCGGGGAGAGGTTTGTGTGTCCCTTCCTGCTCGGAACCACAGCCAGAGTTCGGGAAGGACCCATCCCTCCCTTCCCGAGCGCCGGGGATGTGCGGGATCCGCCCCGGGCTGTGCCCAGCAACTCCCTGAGCGCCCTGTGGGTGGTGGGAGAATCCACCAAAACCTGCGGAGCTCTCCCGGCTCCACGGACGGGAGCGACCGGAGCAGAGCGGGGTCAGCGCTCCCTCTGCTCTGCCGGGGCCGGCACCGCATCGAACCCCCCCCAAAGGGCAGGGAACAGCCAGGAATGGCCACAGAAATCCCCGTGGGAAGCTCCGCTCTGGTTTCACCCCCGAGAGATGGAGCAAGATGAAGTCAGAGCGAAGGAGCCGCTGCGGCCAAACCGATTCCCGGGAAAAGGGGGAGCGGCATCCCTGCTCCCAGCCGGCGCGTCCAGCGGGGTGATGATGCCTTTTCCTGGTCTTAAAATCAAGAGGCATACACGGTTAGAAGGGGAAAAGGGATTTTACCTTGGCATTTATTTTTAAGGATCCTTAGGTGCACACGTCCAGGTCATGTGCATCGAGATGCACCCCGCCCAGTCTGTCTCTGTCTGTGTCTCTGTGTCTCCCAACATTGGGTATAACATTATAGGTGTTACTAATCAGCAGATCTATCAAAGATTCCCCAATGAGAGGCTCAAGTGAGCCCCCCCTCCCCAAGGAGCCTTCCCCTGGATGGTTCTATCTTGGTTTACAGAATATGTTCTGGAGAGGACCTTGGGCTCTGGGGCACACTGATCCCTAGCTACGATGCCTCTAAAATGCTGAGTCTCTGAGCTTGACAAACAAGTCCAAGAATGTAGGCAAAAAGCACTGGGAATACAGAAGCTGTAAAAAAGTATAACAGGGGTATAAAAGAAAAGGCAAAAAATCTTCATGGTATCAGTGAGACCCGGGCTCAGCTCCTCGGGGCGCACCTGCCTGACTTTTTCATGTGCCTGGCACTGGGGAGGTGTCAGATGAGGGAGCGACGTGCGGGGCACGGCGAGCGAGGCCTGGCAGCGCTCCCAGCGCGCCCGTGGCACGGGAGCAGCCTCGGGGCACGGAGGATGCACGGAAAGGTCTCTGCGATTTGGGGGCGTCCTGGCTGCCCCCAAAGGGGAGGTCAAAACCCCTCTGTCCTGGCAGCTTTTTTTCAGGGAGAAATCCTTGGATATACTGAATTTGTGAGGTTTAGTCCCGAATTTCGGCCACGGACGGGAAATCCCGGGCAGGCTGGCCTTGCTGAGGCAGAGGAGAGAGCTGGAAAGGTCAGGGAATAATCCAAGCATTAACATCTCAGGCTGCTCTCCTGCCCGGCTGAGCGTGGCAGAGGCTCCCAGACCTCCTGACACTGGCGGGACCTTTCAGCAACTCCTGCTGCGCTCAGCTCCCCGGGACAGCCCCCCAGGAAATCCCGGAGGAGTGAAATTCCCACTTCCCCCAGCTGCTCCCCGTCTCCCCCCCAGGCTGCTGCTCCCACCCGGCATGGAGAGCAGGGCAGAGTTTCACGGGTGAGCTGCAGACAGAGCACACGGAGTGTTTCAGGGTGGTTTTTTTTGAGGATGCAGTGCCAGGAGCTCCTGGATGCAGCATCCTGAGGGATCCGGGAGCGGAGAGGGGATGGAGGTCGTGCTGCTGGGCACTGCCTCGGGCTCACTGCTGTGCTCAGAGGCGCTGCCTGGGGACGAGCCAAGGGCTCCTGAGCCAGGAGGGATCTCTGGAGCGGGTTGCTGGTGACATGTGACAGCCAGGCCGTGTCTCAGGGGGGCAGGAACGGGGACTGAGCCAAGGACAGGGACACAGCCCCATCCCCCTGCCTGCTGTGTCCCCAGGGCTCCAGAGCCGTCAGCTCCTGCAGTTCTGGATCCACACACACACACAGAGGGCACTGACTTATCCTCCTTTAAAACCCCTTTAAGGGCTCCCCGCAGACACAGGGACGGACACAGAAGTAGTAAATGAGACAGAGCTTTATTAGAAGCTTCCAGCACATTCCATCTGTTGCCCTCCTCACAGAACAGCTCTCAGTGGGCGCACAGCTGCTCTGGCCCACACAGAGCCTGGCCACATCCATCTCCCAGTCCCACGTCTCACTGCCCTCTCCTATCAGCAGTAATCCACGGCCTCCAGCCCACCCCTACACACACACTGAAGTTTCACGGCACTCTCAGCACAAGGAAGGAAACCTCCCCTCTCCTCTTTCGGGACAAACGCCAGCACAGCGTTCCTGCAGAGCTCACAGGCAGCTCCACACTGCAGCTCCGGGCTGATTGCTGCCCTCAGAGCCTCGGTGGGTCTGGTCCCTGAGCGCTCAATCCCACACTGGTGCTGTTACCAGACTGGTGAGGGAAGGAAAATCCTCCTGGATAATGTCCTGGAGGGGTGAGGGAGGCACTGGGGAGAGGGGGGAGACTGAACCATTTTCTTCTCGTTTTTGCCCCCACTTTCCATTCCAGGGCCCCTGGAGCCCTTCCCCAGCCCCACAGGTTCCACACTCCCCCCACCCCACATCTCCCCCAGCCAAACTCTGCCTCTCTGGGACGGGAGGCACACGAGGAAATAAATCAAATATCCAGACCCTTTCCCTGCTGATTGGCACAGCCAAACCTGTCCGTGCACTCCTCCCTCCTCTCCAACATCCTCCTGTCCTCTTCCCTGAGACTTCCCTGAGCTCAGCCCTTTCCCTGCTGCCCTTCCCACCCTGTGCATCCCCCGCAGGACCCTCCCTGGCCGCCCTTTCCCCCCGTTCTGGCTGTGTGACCCTGCCCGTCCTCCCCCGTGGGACGGGGACGTGTCCCTGCAGCAGGTGTCCCGCAGGGACAGACCCGTCCGTGCCTCTGGATGCCAGGGCTGCGGTGGCCACGTGCGACAGAAACCTTATCCCAGAGCTGCTGCACTGAGCTGCCACTTCTTGGAGTGAAATCCAAGAGGATGAGCCCTCCTGGAGTGTTCAAAGCGGTCATGGGAGCGCTGGGCTCTGCCAAGGGAGTGGCCCCTCCATCCCCTGGAGCTGCCGCCCAGCCCGGGCCTAGCCAAGCTCTTCCCAAAGCCCTCCTTTCCTCCTTCACGGATATCCCAGCTTTTGTCGGGATGAAGCACTCCCCTGCTTTCTCTCGCTGCCACCTCAGCTCCTTCCTGTGCCACCAGGCGACTCCAGCAGGGAGGAGGGACCAGCAGTGCCCTGGAGCAGACCCTGGGCATTCCCGGGAATGGCGCGAGGAGCGTGCAAGGGAAGGGCAGAGCCACCCCTGTCCTGTCCTGTCCTACCGTCAGTTCCTGTCACCGGGAAGGTCCTGCTCCCTGTGCCATCCTGTCCCGCCACGGATGGGGCCGCAGAAGTCTTGGTGCTGGCTCCAGGCTTCTCCCAGTGTCCAGAACAAAGTCCCAGCCTCTGCCTGCGCCGGCCTCGGGCAGCGGCTCCGGCGTGGCCGGGGTTAAGTCCGGGGGTGCCCTTCCCTGACCTGCCGTCGGAAGTAGCGGATGGCTGAGAGGGTGCCGAAACTTGCCAGGAACACTGGAAAAGAGCCCAACACATTCCCACTGTGACTCCGGGTGCTTCTCCCAGACCTCAGGATCTTTCCCCGGGCGTGGGGGATCCCAAACTGCTGGGCCCCCCCTGCTCCGTGGGACACAGCGGGGTCACTCCTCATCCTTTCCCAGCCCCCTCCTGCCTTTGCTTTTCATTCCCACCATGAGGAATTTGTTCCCAGTGCGTTCCCAGCTGCCCACAGCCTGACTGGCCACATCCAGTCCCGGAGTTTGGGCACATGGAGACCCCACCATTCCATAAAACACGGCTGTTTTTAGGGGAAATGCTCAAAAGGCTCCACTGGTGATGCACAGTGTCGGACACAGATCCAGATGGGAATTTCATGGATTGGGTGGAGCCACAGGTTTGGGTGGAGATTTGATCTTGGATGAGGAAGACATGCTAGAAAAATCTCACCAGGGCTTCAGGGCAGCACCTTCATTTCCTGCTTCTTTTTAAACCAGGAGGATGCCAAGGAAAATCCCATTTTGTGGACTTCCTGTGGATTTTCTGGTCCCAGCCAAAAGCAGAAAATATCCAAAACCCCGGATCAAAAAACGTAGGGACAGAAGAAATAACTGATGGGGATTATAGACAAAGCAAGCTCTGCCCTGTGCTTGCACTCAGTGTCTTTGATTTGGTTTGTAAGAGACGTTAAATTCCCCTGATTCCCAAGCAAAGCTGGCAATCCAAGCTGTGCCTTCAGACTTCCCACCTTATATTCAGACTGGATTCTGATTTATGTGTTAGAGGGACATAAAGAGAGAAATTAACCTTTTAGAGGCCCAAATGCCCAGAGAGAATGGCTGCTCCGGGGCGTGGAACTGCTCCTGCCTCCCTCCTCCTCCCCAGGTTATTCCATCCCGGGGCACGAGGAGCGTATCCCGCTTTCCACACCTTTCCCGGGGCCACGTCCTCCATCCCAAACTCAGTCGCCCAGGAGGAGCAGGCCAAGAGCTGCTTGTGATGATGGCACTGAGCAGCCTTAGCTCAGGAGCTATTCCCAGCCCGGGTGTCAGCTTCCTGGTGACCTTAGCAGGGAACATTCCTCGCCTGGAAAAGCAGCAGGAAGCCTTGATCCCAGCATTTCTTCCCATGGAAGGGCTCTCCAGGGCTGGACCTGCTGCATCCAGGGCAGGAATTGGGAATGCTGCTCGCCCTGAGCCGTTCCCTGCTCATCCAGCGATCCCCACTCCGGGGGGATTCAGTGAATTTGTGTTTCCCCAGCTTCTTCTCTTCCCAGCAGCTTCCAGGTGCTGTGGTTGGAGAGGAGGGGATCCCACAGATCTCTGAGCAGTTGCAGGACTCAGAGCAGCAGGAAGATGCCTCAGCCGAGCTGTGTTTGGGGGGGAAGATTAAGCCTTCCAAGCACATCAGAAAAGCAGGGAATTTTGTTCCAGCTGGGATGAGGGAATCTAAACCTGCTCGCTGCAGGCCCTGACAGCACCGATCCCAAGGAAATCCTGACAAACTGGTCCCTGTCAGGGGCTGGATGGAGCAGGACCAAGGCCGTGGATACAGCTCAGCTCCAGCCAGCAGCCACTTTGTAGGGAAAGCACAAAGGAAGCGAGCAGGAGCCGGGAGCGGAGGAGACAGAAAGCATGGAAAGCACTTGGGAAAAGCAGGAAAACGCTGCACTTCCCCACAGGCAGCTGCAGGTATAAATATCCCAGCTTTTCTCCCTGCCAAGTGCCCCCCAGAGCCCTTCCCACCCCTCTCCAGGCGGGCACTGTACGTACTGGTCTTCCAGGCATCCGGAGCCTGCAGGTCAGATGTCTTCACAGCCCAGGACGCGAAGGCGCAGAACACGAGGCACATGTCCTTGTGGCTCAGCACCCGGGGGTTCTCTGCTGCCCCTGCCACGAGAGGAGCACGAGCTCTGGGGGCTTTGTGCCACCTCCTCTGCCTCCCCTCCCCACCCTCTGGGACAGCAAATGCCTGGTGCTCCCAGGGAATCGTCCCTGAAGGTGTTTTTGCAACAGAGGTGCAGTCAGAGGGGTCTGGCCAGGGCTCGGGCGCAGTCCCGAAGGACAGTGGCTCATCTGTCACCCCTCTCAGTCTCACACTTTGTTAAAAACGCCAGGGAAATGTTTGTTAAAGCCACCCCAGGCTGCCTCACCACCTCCCTGAGCATCTCCCCAGCTCTCTCTGGAGGCTGGAATTGGGTCTGGGGAGCAGATTTAGGACAGAGCAATTCCTGGGGCCTCGGGCAAGCTCCCCTTGCTGTCACCGAGGTCCCGAGGCGCAGCCAGCTCTGGGACAGCATCCGAGAGTGCTCAGCATCCCTCCGTGCATCCCACCCCACCCCACTCCTGCTCCCTGCCTCCTCCAGGGACGAGGACATCCCTGAGGGCCCGGCGCTCCCTGCCCCGCTGCCGTTCCAGCCTGGAACAACTTGCAGGCCTATGTCAAGATCAGGTTCTTCTTGCTCCTACTCATTTGATCAGGCTTTCAATTAAAACCGGCTTGTTAATCAGCTGTGACCACCCCAAAGGGGTTTTTCTCCATGCAAACAGACTGGAAGCTCGATTTTGAGGCTCCCTTCGGGATGGCTCCCTCGTTGTTTGGGTTTAATATTAACTCTGAGGCTCTGAGCATCATTTAAGCTCAAAGATAAATCCCTGCCTGTCCTCATGGGCCAAACTTCTCCCTTTATTCCCATTTCTCCCACCTGCCTCCAGGAACAGGCAATGTCCAGGTGACCTCTGAGGCCTCTGGAGTGGGTTTTACAATCCCAAATTTTACCTGCTCATGCCTGCAGTGCTGGGGGACCTGGCCAGCAGCACCCGCTTGGCACGGGGACAGAGGGAGGGAGCATCCCAAGGGAGAGCCAGAGGGGACAGAGGGAGCATCCCAAGGGCCAGCCAGGGTGACACAGCCTGGGACATGTCCCTGCAGGGGACAACGGGGTTTACCTCTCAGGGCCAGGGCCGTGCCTGCATCTCCCGGCCACACCTGGGCTCCTCCCAGCGGGACCAGGGCGAGCTTCTCTCCGGATCCTCTGGGCACCAGGGCCTGGGATGCTGGGGCTTGGCCTCCTCCCAGCTGGATTTGCCTTTGCAGCAGGGACTTCAGAGCCCCCACAGCTTTCTTCACCTCGGAGGCCGGAGCCATTGAGAAAATCCCTCTCCAGCCCATCCTGCTCTGGGCTCTCTCTGGGAAGCAATGTCCATACACGTCAGGGATTGGGATAAACACGGTGTCCTTGCCTGTAGCCGGGCTGGGATCCTCCTTTTGCAGCCCAGCGTGGTCCAAGCTGCTGAACTTCTTCCTTTTCCTGTCTTTAGCTTTGCCTTTTTTCCTGCTTCCTTCTGGTTCGTTGAAAAAGTGCTCGTACAGCTCGGGCCAGCAGAATTCCCTTTGCAAGGGGGATTTCCACCCCTCCACGGAGCTCCCCAGCTCGTCCTCCTCCTCCTGGGAATCACAGAACAAGTAATCGTACATCTCGGGCCAGGTCACATCCAGAGAGCTGGGCCTGGCAGAGGCCCCATCGGCAAAGCACAGGGGGCTCATCTCCCTGGGGGTCTCAGCTGCAGCTTCCCAAGGGATCCCAGCCGCAGGAATCGGGGGGATCCCAGCTGTGGGCTCGCATGGGATCTCAACGGCCGGAATCCTGGGGATCTCAGCTGCGGGGATCCTGGGGATGTCGACTGCAGGACTCCCGGGGGTCCCAGCTGCAGGCTCCCAAGGGATCCCCACTGGAGGAATCCTGGGGATCCCAGCTGCAGCTTCCCAAGGGATTGCTACAGGTTTCCTGGGAATCACAGCTGCAGGCTCCCAAGGGATCCCAGCTGCAGGAACTGCAGGGATCTCTGAGGGCTTCCTTGGAATCTCAGCTGCAGGAGCTGCAGGGATCTCAGCAGCAGGAATTCCAGGGATCTCTGCAGGTTTTCTGGAGATCTCAACAGCAGGAATTCCAGGGATCTCTGCAGGTTTTCTGGAGATCTCAACAGCAGGAACTCCAGGGATCTCTGCAGGTTTTCTGGAGATCTCAACAGCAGGAATTCCAGGGATCTCTGCAGGTTTTCTTGGAGATCGTCAACAGCAGGAATTCCAGGGATCTCTGCAGGTTTTCTGGAGATCTCAACAGCAGGAACTCCAGGGATCTCTGCAGGTTTTCTGGAGATCTCAACAGCAGGAATTCCAGGGATCTCTGCAGGTTTTCTGGAGATCTCAACAGCAGGAACTCCAGGGATCTCAGCTGCAGGCTCCCCCCCAGCCCCCTCAGCAGCATTCCCTCCAAAGGCTGCCGCGCTCCCGGGCTGGAGAGGCTTCCCTGGCATCTCCTGGCACGCCTGTCCTGGAACAGCCGCGGCTCCGTCGCCAGGGACCACTGGGACACTGTCACGTACGCCCGAGCCACCGGCCTGCGCTGCCTTTGGGTGCTTGGTGGCCCTTGTCTTCCCTGGGGACTGCGCCCCCCGGCTCCTTCCCCTCTGCTTCGGGGCAGCAGTCCCGGGATCGCCGCCATCCACGCCAGGGCCGGGCACTGACCGCTTGCTGTCCGCAGCCTCCTCGCTGCCCAGCCTCACCAGCGCTCCCTTGGCCGCCTTCTCCTTCCCTCTGCCCTTCCGAGGGGACATCGGCGAGCCCGGGGGTGCCTTCCCGGCCCCCGCCGCGCCCGGTGCAGGGTCCCTGTCCCCCTCGGTGGCGCTGGCTCCGCGCTGCCTGCGGCTCTTCTTCGGCTGCGCCGGCACCTTGGGCCTCACCACGCTGGGGGATCCGCCCGGCGAGCTCGGCTCCGTGCCCGCCCGCTCCTCCTCCTGGGCCACCCTGGGCACCGTCCCGGTGACGGGCTCGGGGGGGTCCCCGGCGGTCCCCGCACTCCGGGGCTCCGACGGGGCAGCGCTGGCAGAGCCCTTCCCGGCCGGTCCCTCCGGGGAGGCAGAGGCTGCTGGAGCCTCCGGCTGTGCCACCACCGCCGGCTGTGCCACCAGGGCGCTGCCACGGGCTCGTCCCCCTCCTGCATCCCCTCCCTGCTCGGGGGGCTCCATGGCCTGGCCGCCTCCGGCCGCTCCTTTTTCCGCCGCCGCGTCCTGCCCGGGGCTGCCCTGGGCTGTGCCACCGGCCGGAGTGGCCGCGGGTGGCCGTGGCGGCTGCCTCCTTTGGGCGCTGGGCATGGCAGCGGGTGACCGGCACCTGGGCTCGTCGCTGTCACACAGGATCCTCCCGACAGAGCCCGGCTCTGCTTCGTCCTCGCTGCCCGACAGCAGCTCCGGCAGGGAGAGGTGGCCACGCTCCGGCCAGCGCGGGGCGGTGTCACCGGCCACCCCACGTGGGGCAGGCTACCCGTGCCAGCCGCTGGCTCGCTGCCCGGCCTGGCCGCGGTCAGCCCGGCGCTGCTGCGGGGACAGTCCCGTCCCGAGGCGTCCCCTTGCTCAATGTCACTGAGGCACTGCTCCTCGGCCGTGGCCAGCGAGGCCGGCGCCAGGCTGCACTCCTCGGAGGCCTGGAAGAACTCAGCCCATTCCCGGTCGTTCAGCTGGATGCTGTACTCGAAGTTATCCATGCCTGCAGCAGGGGAGCAGGGATAGGTCAGGGACGAGGGGGTGGCATCGGTGTGGGCAGACAGAGGCGAGGTGCGTGCCCCCAGCCCTTCCTGCCAGTTCCTCCTTTCATCCTCGCTCATCCTCACTCGTGTCCAGCTGAAACCCAGCTGGAAATTCCAGCTCCTGGCAGCCTCAGCAGGATGGGGATGGCTGTGCTGGACCACAGCCCTGCCAGCAGTGAGAAGGGACAGTGCCACCACCCTCTGCTCCCCAGCATGGCAGCCCCGGGGCTTTGGGATTCTCCCCACAGCTGCATAGGGGGCTTGGTGCTCTCTCCAGAGTTAGAGCAGGTTTGGGGTTCTCTCCACAGCAGCACCACACCTCACCCCCCCCCTTTCCTACTCCTTTTGCCACTTAAAAGCTGGGATTGATGTTCCCGAGCATTCCTGCCACGGCCTCCCGAAGCTCAGCGCAAACAGGACATTCCAGCAAAGCCACGGCAGCAGCCCCGTCCTTCCCGCGGGCCTGGGGAGGGAGGAGCAGCACAGCCGCGGGGGGATCCGGCAGCAGGAGAAGCAGGGAGCTGACAAAGCCCATCCTACCTGTCCCCCAGCCCCAGGCGGGGACGGAGCCATTCGAGGAGCCACGCAGGAAAACCCTCCCGGCACAACATGATGCCGAACCCTCGGCGGGGGCAGGGAGCCCGGCTGCAGCTCAGATCCATTCAAGGGCTAAAAATAGACCCCCCCCCTCCCTCCCCGGTGTCACTTGAGATCCCGGTGCCGCGGCCCGGAGAGGGCAGGCCCATATATAGAACTGGTGGGGGACATGCCAGGGTGCCAGCCAATGCGTGACTGTGCCACAGCCACGTCTGGGGGCACTGGGACCACTGCCGGTGCCCACTGCTCCTTTCTGGGGTTGCTCCATGGGGTGGCCAGCAGGGAAGGGGGACAGGCCACGGAGCTTCCAGCCTTTGGCACAGCTGGGTGGCAATGACTGTTCTTTTTCCCACAGAGCCACTTTGCCTTAGTCACCCTCTCCAGGATGACACAAAATCACCTCAGGGGCAGGGTTCACCTATTTCGGGCACTCCCAGGGCATTTATTGCCGGCCTGCTGCAGGGTGACATCAGGAGATCAGAGCCAGCATCACGGTCTTGTGACAAACCTGGCAGGGTGTGTGGCACACGTCCCGCGCCACCCAGGGCCACCTGGGCCACGTGCTGTGGGGAGCCTCGGGCTGCAGGCTCAGGGGCAGCCTGGCACAGGCCACTGACACGGTGGCCAAGGGTGGCCTGGCAGGTCACAAAGCGAGGCAGAAATAGCCCTCAGCTCCCATGAGCCCCGGAGCCTTCCTCCCACCTTCCTGCCCCCACACGCCCTCCCCGTCCCAGGGCCAGAAATAGCTGCCCTGAAGGAGCAGGGAGAGTGACCCCAGCACTGCCCCAGGCCCTGCTGCCCCCAGCACTGCCCCGAGGCTCCAGCCACCCCCTCGGCCACCAGGACACCCCAGCTGGACATGGCCACGGCCAGGGGTGGGGATGCCATGGGAGCTGAGAGGGACCCGTGGGCTCTGCATCCCCCTTGGGGGGTCCCACCAGCTCTGCGCCTCCCAGGGCCAGGTGCTGGCCAAGCCACCCTGCCCACCCCAGGGAGCCGGGGGGCAGCGCCTGGCTCTGTCCCCACAGGCAGGGGACAGCGGGGCCCGTGTCCCGCCCGGCCGTCCCGCGGGATGGAAGCTCCCCGTCGTGGCTGCTGTCCCGCACTGCACGGCGAGCAGAGAGCCAGGACAGCCCAGCCCAGCAGCAGCTGGAGGAAATAATGCCCAGGCCACGCTTCCCGCGTCCAGCCCGGAAAACATGGAAGGAAAGAGGCGCTGCCTCCCCATCCTATCTCGATCTGGCTACGCCCTGCTCCCCCCGCACGCCTCGCAGACGCACAAGGGAAACCAGCTGGCTTCCTTTCCTGGGCTGCAGCCGACTTCCTTCCCTCCGAGCCGGGGTTTAGCCAGAGGAACCTTCCAGCTCCGCCTGCAGGGACCACGAAAGGGGCAGAGGCAGCAGACGGGGCCGGGGGCCGCGTTATGGGTGCCGCTCTGGAGCCCGGCTGCTCGGCCACAGGAACTGCGCCACACGGCCCAGCCGGGGACACCAAGGAGTCTGCGAGCAGGAGACAGCCCAGGATTTCTCTGCCCTGGCCAGGGAGAAGCCCACACGGCGCCCGTGGGGAAATGACGCCTCAGCCGCCACTTCCCGTCCTTTTGCGGGGGGCCAGAAAAGCCCAGCGTGGCCTTCAAGGGCACGTCCCGCTGTCCCTGAGCCCCACAGGCGGCAGAGGGGCATCGTGCCACCTTGCTGAGGACCTTTAGTGGCAGTGGACAGCCCATGGCCCGTTTCCTTCTTGGCTCTTGTGCCTCTCCGGGATTCCTGGCTCCAGCTCTCCGGTGCCAGCTGCTGGGATGCTGCTGGGCTGCTCCGGCCCCATCCTGTGGATGGCACCCAGCACCTCCAGGATGGATGTTGTGGGACTGAGGACGTGATATAAATAACCAATGTCACCTGTAATGAGAGAAGGGCCCGAAATAAAGCAGCAGATGTAGCTCCCCTGTGCCTGGCATGGGAGAAACTGCTGGGATCAAGGGCATGGAAAAGGCAGGAAAACTGGGAGCGCCATGGAGGGCACTTCCTTTGGGGTAGAGCCCCCTTCTGTGGCTCCAGGCTCAGCTTTCACTGCTCCCAGTGTAAAGGGTCCTCAATTTCTGGGAAAGTAGCTCTCAGGGCGAAGTGGAATAATTCCCTTCCGACCCAGGAAACTCCATTTGGGAAAATCCTACCTTCGTGCAGCTTTTCAAACAGCGCTGGAGCATCGCGAGCATGGGGGTTTGGCTGAGCTCCCCGGGAGACAGGGCAGACAATGCAGAGAAATGTGGGTTTGATTAGGAAGATCCTCCCTGCCCTGATCTACACCCATCTCATGCTGTGCGCCAGGGCGGGAAGGGAGAGATTGTAGGGAAAACAGTGGAAAAAAATAGAATGGAAAAAAATCTATCCACAGCTTCAGGAGCAAGACAACCTTGGCCCTTGCTGCTTGCCCGGGACAGAGAGGTTTATTTGTGGTTATTTTCTCTCATCTTTCTTCCGTTTCAGCTGGATGATCCCTGAGCCTCGGGCACTGACAGCAGCGGCCTTGTCTGCCCTTGTCCAGCTGCTCCCTGGAAACTCGTCCTGTGCTCTCCCCAGCCCTCCCACCCCGTGATCTGCCCCTGATCTGATCCATTCCCTCCTTTCCATAAATTCCTGCGAGGCACAGCCTGTCACAGGGACAGCTCAGCCCCCGGGATCAGGGAACGCCGAGCTGCTCACGTCCAGCTCCTACCCTGCCCACGGCCAGGAGACCTCCCTGGGGATGGGAACAGGGGAAAGAACAGGAATTCCGATCTACCGAAGGGAAAGCCTGGGAGGAACAGCTCCATGCTGAGGAAAGGGTTAACCCTGCAGTGAAACTCCGAGTGCAGCAGAGCCGGAACCACCCGTCTGGTTCTGCTGGTTTGGGGCAGGTGAGCAGCAATTATCACCCCCAAACCACCCGAGCTCCGCACTGGTTTTACTCAAACGCTTTAACTTTTTTTTTTTCTGGTTTTGGTTTGGTTTTGGTTTGTTTTTTTTTGCCTGAAACTCGCTCCCCAGGCTCTGTTAAAATTCCAGCCCATGCTCCCCGAGCTGCCAGCAGCGGGCTCATGCAAAGGTCACACTCGGCTCACTTGAAACGCAGCCCGCACTCGCCTGAAACTCTGCCAAGCTCTTCCCAAAGCTCGGCTCCTGGCCGGAGTTTCGGGTTGCTAATCCAAGTCTCGCCGGGTTTCAGATTCCTCCTCAAGCTTTGCCTTCGCTCGCACAAGAACAGCTCCGGGCTGCAGCCGCTCTGCTGGCGGGACCCCTCCGGCCGGGCCAGGGCGGCAGTGCCAGGGGCTGGGGTGGCAGCGCCAGCCACCTCCGAGGAGAGGGAAAACACAGCAGGGAGATGCCTGAGAGGCACAGGGATGGGCTCAGGATCCGGGAGCAGGGAGGCACTGTCCCTGGGGACAGGGTCTGCAAGTCCCCAGCGTTGTCTGGACGGGCAGGGGCTGTGGGACAGTGTCCCCTGTGCCAGAGCTGTCCCCAGGCGCAGAACCCGGCAGGATGAGCCAAAGGGCTGCAGAGGAACTGCTCAGAGAAGCTGTGGCTGCCCCTGGGAGTGTCCAAAGCCGGGCTGGACAGGGCTTGGAGCAGCCTGGGATAGTGGAAGGTGTCCCTGCCATGGCAGGGGTGGGACTGGGTGAGCTTTGAAGTCCTTCCAACCCAAACCATTCCATGATTCCATGACTCTGTGTAGCACAGTAACACCATGGCCTGGGTGGCTGTGGCGCTCCTGGCTCGGGGACAGCAGCTCAAGGGCCAGGTGACCACTGCCATGTCCGAGCCACCTCCCTTCCCATGCTGCCCACTGAGGTGAGACAAGCTCTACCCAGGCAGAGAAAGCTATTCTCTCTATTCTCTTTATTCTCTTTATTCTCTTTTATTATTCTATTATTAACCTCTATTGCTATTCCATTATTCTTCTATTTATTCCTTTTTTTTTTTTTTTTTTTTTTTTACAAGTCCCGAAAAGAGGCCTCTGGGCTGACGTTTCAGCTCCCGGGAATCCATTTCCCCCCCGCCCCGAATCCAACAGGATCAGGGTTTTACCTGTGCGCTCCTTTTCCCTGCCGTTTCCACTAGATGTCACTTACAGCCACGAAGTCAGCGGTTTCCCGGGATTTTTAACCTCCTCTCCGGAGGGTAAAATCCTCTGCAGCGGGTCTGTGGGAATCCTAAAAACGCTTGGGTGTGCAGAACAGCGGGGCTGTGGTGGCACCGGAGCAGCCAGGGCTGCAGCCATTCACTCACTGCTGGTAAAATCCCTGGCGAAGGTCTGCTCCCAGAGCCATGGAATCATGGAATATCCTGAGCTGGATCATTGGTGCAGCTCCTGGCCCTGCACAGACACCCCAACAATCCCAGCCTGTCCCTGGCAGCGCTGTCCAAACGCTCCTGGAGCTCTGGCAGCCTCGGGAATGTCGCCGTTCCCTGGGGAGCCTGGGCAGTGCCCAGCACCCTCTGGGGAAGAACCTTTCCCTAAAATCCAACCTGAACCTCCGCTGGCACAGCTCCAGCCTTCCCCTGGGTCCTGTCCCTGCCACCAGATCAGTGCCTGCCCCTTGTGAGGAAGCTGCAGTGAGGTCTCCTGGGACCATGAGCTGCATTCCTGGGCCACCCCTTTGTGTCCTTCCTCTCCTGCACCCAACACGACGCGAGGGACAGCGGCTGCTTTGGGATGGAAGGCACTGGTGGCCACCATGGCCACCACCCTGGCCACCAGGAACAAGGACAGGCTCTGGAATGAGACAGAGAAAGGGAGAAGGAGCTGAGGCTTGGCCAAGCTCTCCCCTCCCTGCTCTGGCTGCGGGCCTGGAAAGGGCAACGGTAGCGGGAGCGGCAGCCCCAGCTCCGCTCGCTGTCCGAGCGCTGATTAACGATGTTTTGGGTTGAAAGGGCCTCTCCTCTCAGCCCAGCCCCAAACACAGGCTGTTCCACATCCGCAGGGCCCTGCCAGCCCGCGAGGTCCTGAGTTCCTCGCTCTGGCACTGCCCACCCCTGTCCCAGCAGCTCCAGTTCCCGGCTGGATGGGCACCGCGGCTGTGCTGTTGTTGTAACTCCGGCACGTCAGTCCCTGCGCTGATCCCGGCCTGATCCCGGCCTGATCCCGGCCTAATCCCGGCCCACCCACTGCCAGCAGCTTCAAAGAGCGGGGACCAGGTCAGGTTGCAAACACAACAGAGCCGGCAGCTCCCTGCACACGCTCAGCCCCTCTCCCGCCGCAGTCCCTGCTCCAGGAGTGCTCCAGCCTGGCTTGGATTAAAGCAGAGCCGAGGACATTCATTAACCCTCTCAATTCCGAGGATCTGAAGTGGGAATCCCCAAATGCTTGGGGAGCTGCACCCCGCTCTGCCCACGGGAAGGGTTTCCAAGCCCCCCGTGGCTGTGCCAGCAGCAAGGGACGGTGACACGGTGCCAGCTGTGCAGGAGGGAGCTGTGCCAAGAGCAGCATCAGGCTCAGCCCCAAGGCCTGATGAGTCCAAATGCCACTGTCACAAAAGCTCCAGCTCTCTGCCAGCTGACGGCTCCCAAGGACCTGAGGACATCATCCCCTGATCCCAAAATCCACCGCCTTGGCTCACCTGGGAATGGAAAGCTCCGATCTGAACAGAGCTTCCTTTAATTTGTTTCCACATTTTTGAATACAAAACCCACAGAGGATCACAGGCAGCCCTGATCTCCTCAGGCTGGAGGTTTTTACAGAGGTTTCTGAGGCAGAATTAGGATTAGAACAACTCTGGATTATCCATTCCAGCGCCTCGGGCAGTGTCTGTGCTGGGGGCTCCCAGAGCTGGGGCAGAGCAGCAAAAGTAAAAACGCAGAGCTGGGACAAACCATGGAATCCTGGAATGGTTTGGGCTGGAAGAAAGCTCAGTTCACGGACACGGTCAGCATGGACACCTTCCACTGCCCCAGGCTGCTCCAAGCCCCGTCCTTGGACACTTCCAGGGATGGGGCAGATCTGTGCCAGGGCCTCCCCAGCCTAAATTTCTCCCTAAATTCTTCCTTTCCCTCCTGCAAGAAAAGGCCTGGGTCTCTCTGTTGGTTCCATCATCCTCCTCTCCACATCCCGACTTTTCTAAGAGCCCTCGTGGCACCATGGGCCGGGCAGGAGCCCTGGCTGGGACAATCAGCTCCGGGGTAATTGCCCAGACAGCGCCTGGAGCCAGCGAGGGGCTGCTGGAAAGAGGCTGAAGCAGAGTCAGGCAGCAGCTGAGGCTGCTCCTGCACCTTTTTTATTCCTCCCCCGGGGCAGAGAGGCTCAGAAACTCCCGGCATGGGACCAAGGCTCCCCTGCTCTGGCATCTTAACAAGAAGCAGCTGCTCGAGGCAGAGTGAGGAGCTGCACAAGGAAAAGGCCCCGCTGCATTAATTAAAGGTCACGGGGCCATTCCAGAGGCTTCCCAATTACCTCTGGAAGAGTGTGGCTAATGTGAGATAATGATGTCATCCAGCCACTAATGAGGCAGGTTATCCAAACCCCCGGCCCCCCGCGGCCCCCTCCCCGCCAGCATCTCCAGGACGAGCCAGAGGGAAAAGGGCCACTCTTCCCTCTCCACCTTTTCCTTAAGGACGCTGGATAATGGAGCCAGGGGAGGCAGGAGGAGAGGCCACAGCCCTCTTTGAGTTTTTTGTGCCGAGGAGCAGCTCGGCAAGGCCCCTTCTCCTCTGGAATTGCCCCTCGGGAGTGATGTCAACAGGATATTGTGCGGCGCTGACCCCGCTGCTGCCTCAGTGCTCGGGCCAAGCCCAGCCCCATTAGCGCTCCTTAATTGATCGTAATTGGGAGGTGCAAATCTGCTCCTGCTCTGGAAGGATCCAGCCCTTCCATTCCGTGTGCTCCCGGAGCAGGGGAGCAGCACTGGATGGGGAGAAGGACCACCAGCTCCTCCCTCAGCATCCCTCAGGGCAGGAGGAAAAGTGTCCTGGGGCTGTGTCCGGCCAGGGGACACAAAATCCCGGTGGGACTGTCCCCTCTGAGGAGCAGCCATGTCCTCACCTCCTCTCCCTCACCTCCAAGGGGTCCTGGGTCAATATTGGCTTGGGAGGCAGACAGAAAAAGTGCTGGAATGCTCAATCCCTGCAGCAGGCGGGGGGTGCAGGGACAAAACGCTGGGACAGGGATTGAAGGCAGGCCACAAATGGGAGAAAAGCCACAGGGTGCCAGTTCTTGGAATGGGAAGGGGGGACAGAGAGCCAGGGGAGCCCCCAAAATAAAACAGTGCCAACAGCTGGAGCTGAGAGAGGTGTCCCTCCCCAGCTCCAAACCGGGAAGAGGCGCAGCTGAAAACTGGGATGAGAGGCTGAATGTGCTGGGAGAAGCCAGTCGGGCTCAGCCTCTCTCCTGGGGACACGGCAAAGGGATAAGCCGGGGTGAAGGGCTGCTTGTTTTCCAGCTGCTGGACCCAGCTTTGGGATCCAGGAGGTTTCTGAAGCAAAGGGGGCCCTTCCCCAGCGTCCCCCAGCCTGCAGGGATGCCAGGGGCTCCTCTCTGTCCATGGCACACTCCCCTCGATGACACCAGAGCTCTGCAGCAGCCCCGGGAACGAGGGAGGAGCTGCACAGCTGGATGAGCTGCACAGCTGGATGAGCTGCACGGCCTCAGCTGCAGCTGCCGGTGGCATCCACACCACGGAACGGCACCAGGAATATTCCCCAGGGCTCTGCAGGGCAGGAGAGGTTCCTGCGGCCAGGCTCGTGCAGAATTGGTGTGACAGAGACAGAGAGCTCAGCCCTGCCCGGCTGCTCCCTCCTGGGCAGGATGGATCCGGTGTGGGAGCCTCGGGAAGGGATCAGGGTTTATCAGCAGCTTCTCCTTGGCCTCTCCCCGTGGTTTCCTGCTGTTTGCTCAGGTAGTTTCTGCAGCAGCCCTGATTTGTTTCTGTCCCAGGTCTCCTCTTTCTCCAGGTGCTGGGTTTGCCTTTCTGGATCTCTTTTTCCAGACCAGGCGCTTCTTTCCAACCGAGCCAACGGCAGGGGAGGCAGCACAAAGGAGACATCAGGAGCCCTTGCCCTGAGCCTGATCCACCTGCAGGGCTGCTGGGAGGGACAAAACAGGAGGGACAGAGGCAGGAGAAGCAATTCCTGCTCTTCCTGGGGAGTTGGGAAGTCTTTCCTAACTCAGGCTTGGCAAAGCCCTCCCAGGCCCACACCAAGGAGCTGCTGCCACAAATGGAGTTTCCTGGGGATAAACTGCAGTGACCCCATCTCCAGAGGAGCTGCTGAGCTCAAACCGGATCCAAACCCGGAGTGTTTGGGAGCAGGAGCTGCCAGCTGCGATTTGTCAGGGAACAGACAGCACATGACTGGGGTGAGAGCACTTGCAGGGGGAGGCAGAGGTGGAGGGAGCAGGAATCTCGGAGCTCTCCCAGGAAGGCAGCGCTGAGGAGCGCCGGGGTTGTTCATTATCTGCAGCTTTCATCCCTCCCACATCCTGCACGGCAAAAGAAAAAGTCGTCAGGGCAAAGTGAACATGGGCGGGAGGGAGAAAAGAGATGAAAAGAGTAAAAAGGCAGGAGCAGGAGGAGCAGAGGGTGAAGCAGGAGCCGGCTTTTCCAGAGGGAGGGTGCCAGGGCCAGGCTGGCACAGCCTTGGCTGATAAGGAGCTTTCTGCCCACCAGGATCCCAAGAATTCCCACCCAGGCTCCGGCAGCCAAGGGGTGGGGTATTTTCCCTCTGCCAGCACGATGACATCTGCTGCAGGAATTCTGCTCCCCTGGCTCCCCCAGGCTGGGTGGGATTTTTCCATGCACTTACGGATCAGCCTAAATCAACAAAATCCCTGAACGTGCAGTAAAGGAAGAGACTGGGAAGGGCTGGAGTACTAAACCCTGACCTTTGCTAATCCCCCGGCAATAACTGCAGGCGAGAAGTTTGCTGCAGGCACTGGCAGACTTTGCTCTCCCCACGGGCAGCGTTTTTAACCTTCAGAGCAGCCGGGCTTTGCTGTCAGCCCGGAGCAGCAGCTGTGGGGCTGGGAATGGCTGTGGGAGCTGGGAGCTGCTCCCGGCACGATCCCAGCACTGTCTGGCCACGGGGCTAGGGCTTCCAGGGAAGCTGGGATGTGCTGCTGGCCCCTCAGGGGACCTTCTGCGAGCAGCAGCACCTCCCTGTGCTGACTTCTCCGTTTCTAAAAATGGGGATAACGAGGCTGAGGCCTTGGCGGTGTTGCTATAAAAAACAATCCCTGTGCGGCAGCTGGAGTGCTTACAGCGGGCTGGGAAGGTGCTCCTGCTTCCAACCAAAATATGGGTGTTCTGAGCAAATTCCCTGGCCCATCCGGTGGCATCAGGACCCTCACTCACGAGCCAGGCCCAGCCTTGGTTCCAGATTTCGGGTCCCTGGTGTCCCTCCTTGGCCACGGTGCAAACCCTCGCCTGTGGCAGCACTCAGAGCATCTCCAGCTTGGAGAAATAAATAGAGAGTGGCAAAGCTGAGCAACACCTGCTGCAAACCCAGCCCAGCCCTCCTCCTCCTCACCCAGACCCACCACGGGGCAGCCCCTGGCCCACGGCCAGGCAGGAGCAGAGCTTCTGCTTCCCGCTGGGAATATTCCTGTCCAGATCCACGATCTGTCAGCCCTGGCACGCTCTGCCCTGGCAGGGAAGCTGTGCAGAGGTGTTTGCATCAAAACAAGAGGCAGATGGAGCGGTCTGAGGCTGTCCTGGGGCTCAGCGCAGCAGAACACCTGCACAACCCAGCTCAGGGCTGCCCGAGGACAAAATCCAAAGCCTCGAGCATGGATGCAGGATTCCCGCTGGACCAGTCGGGATCCCTGCCCCCAAATGCTTCAAAAGGCAATAAAATCGCTGACGGGTGAGCAGATGTGCCGTGTCACGGGGCTCGAGGGCACAGCGAGACCCAGCCCGGTTTCCCCCTGCCCTGAGCCTGTCGGGTTCTAATCGGTGTCACCGCTTCCTGCTGCATCCGTGTGGGGACAGACACGGTGACTCAGGGAACGGAGTGACTCATCCAAAGCCTGCCCAGGTCCGTGCTGATGGAATCGCTTCCTCAATGCCGCTTTCTGCGGGCACGGGCCCGGCCCGCAGCTTCGCAACCCCTCTGCCTCCTCCGTCCTGCGATCCGCCCCGGAGCCCGGCTATAAAACCGGGAAGGGCTTGTTTTCCTTTGGGAGCTGCACCCGGCTCCTCTTTAAAGCAGAAAATAAACGCCGAGTCTGTCGCCTCTGAGTTATGGGCGAGTTTAGAGGCTGCAAGTGTGAAAAAGTTAATTGCCTGACACCCCAGTTAATCACCCGAGTGCTCCGGTCACTCCGCGGGGCTGTGCCAGGGCCACCCCCGAGGGGCGGCTGGTGTCAGACCTGTCACCATCCCCAAGTGCCCCTGCAGGAGGGTGCCCGCGCCTGTCTCTGCTCGCCGGACTCTTGCCCAACCACCCGGGTGTTGCAATCCCGGCCCCAGACACGGCAGCTCGGAGGGTTTTGTGCTCATGTGGATTTGCACGAGTAGGGGGGTGGAGAGGAGAGAAAAACCCACTTGGTGGCTTTCTTTGAACCCCCTGGGATGTTTGCAAAGCCATCAGCGAGTGATGCCTGCCCGGGACCCCCGGGGCTCACACGGGGCTGGGGGTGGATGGAGCACGGGGAGTTTCCATCCCGAAAGTGGAAAACAAGGATTAGGGAGCACGGTTGTTCCCCTCCATGAGGTAAATAACGTGTGCAGCACGGGGAGTTCCCATCCGGAAAGCGAAACCCATGGAATTACAGAGCACAGGGAGTTCCCATCCCTAAACTAAAACACAACCACGCGACGCCAGCGAGTTGCCGCGGGTGGATTCCCCCTCCCCAAGGAAAAATTTTCCAGGCGGCCCCTGCGTGCCCTCCCAGGGCCCTGGAGCCAGGCACAGCGGAGCTCTGGCCTGATTTCATCCCGGGATTCGTGTCTGTGCCGGGGCGGCGCTGGTGGCTCTGCTGGTTCTGGTTCATGTTAAGCACAGCGCTAATGGGATCCGTGTGACCGCGCCGCTCCTCGCAGGAACAGCCCCGAAACTGACGGGAACACATCTGCCAGGGAGCCTGCCTGCAGTTTGTCACTCCCGAGGAGCCCGGCGGGCAGTGCCAGCCTGGGCAGTGCCGCCCTGGGCAGTGCCAGCCACGGGCGGCCAGCAGGGATCCTCCGGCGGCTCCTTCCCGTTCCCGGGAGCTGCTCTGGGTGGGATTAGCGGCTCCCGGGGGAGCTGCCGGGCTTTGGAGCAGCAGCACATCCCCGCTTCGGGGAGCTCCCCCTCCGCAGCAGCCGCAGCCGCTCGTCCCTGCGCGTGTGAGCGCACGTGAGGAGCGGGGAGCAGCGCAGCGAAGGGGCTGGGCAGGGATGGGGAGCGGGGGAGGAGGTTTGGGGAGCAGGGGAGCAGGGCAGGCAGGGCTGGAGAGCCACGGGAGGAGGTTTAGGGAGCAGGGGAGTAGGGCAGGAAGGGCTGGAGAGGCAGGGGAGGAGGTTTGGGGAGCAGGGGAATAGGGCAGGAAGGGCTGGAGAGGCAGGGGAGGAGGTTTGGGGAGCAGGGGAGCAGGGCAGGAAGGGCTGGAGGGCCAGGGGAGGAGGTTTGGGGAGCAGGGCAGGAAGGACTGGGGAGCAGGGCAAGCATGGGTGAGGAGCCAAGGGAGAAGGGCAGGAAGGGCTGGGGAGCCAGGGCAGGCATGGATGGGCAGCCAGGGGAGCAGGGCAGGCAGCACTCGCTGCTGCCAGGCTCGCAAAGAGCCCGCCTGCCCTCTCGTCGTGCCCACAAAGGCTCTTTGTGCCATGCTCGTGCAGCCCCAGCAGCTCAGGGCTGCGGGAGAGGAGGGAGCAGCGCTGCCTCGGGCTCCAGGAGCTGGGCAGGGCTGGTTCCTGGAGGGACATTCACTGAGCTGGGGCTGGCACAGCACAGCCCGACCCCGGGGCTCCAGGGCCTGCAGCCTCTCTCTGCTCGCCCCAGAGCCCAGCCCGGGGCAGGAGCTGAGCCCAGGCAGCCTTTGTGTCTTGCTGAGAGGGAAACCAGCCTGCTCCAGCCTTCCCTGGGAGCTCCCGAGGCTGGATTCGGGATGGAGTCAGCCAGACCCTCTCCTCCTGAGAGATCTGCTCCCTCAGGCGCTGACATCATCATTTCAGCTTTGCTGGGCCTCTGCTCCTCGGTGCTGCAACAAGGAATCAATCTTCATCTCGCTGCCCGGTTTGTCCAGCTGGATGGCAGGGCCTCGCTGCCGTGGCAGCATCTGGCACAGCAGGGCTCGGATCCATCAGCGCCAGCAGGAAATGTCATTAGCAGTGCCACTGTGGAGGCTGCGAGGAAGAGAGGTTTAATATTTAATTCCAGGCCTGGCGTGGTGGCAGCTCCTCAGCGCTGCTTTCCAACCCCACCACGGGGCTCCAGCAGGAAAAACGCTGCGGAATCCTAAATCCCACCTCCCCCAGTGCTCAGCACCTATTTTTTGTTTTTCACCAGCAGGAGCCAAGCAGGAGCGAGCCAGCCACGGTTCCTGGGCACCGTCAGGAAGAACAGGAGAACTCTGAAAGCCAAATTTGCGTCAGCTCCCTGAGAAGGAGGACGGGAAATTGGCTCAGCGACAATGCGTGCATTCAGCTCCTCTCAGGCTGCCGCAGCTGTACCTGCTCCCAGCATGGAAAAACGAAGGTGTTTTCTGCACAAGGCACCATCCCAGCCATTCCCGATGGGGTTTAGTGTTGGGTGAATGGCTGGGCCTGATGATCAGAAAGGTCTTTTCTGATTATCAGTGCTGTGACCTCGTGATCCCTGTCCTTCAGCACCGGTTTAGCCACGCTCCCTCCACATTCCCTCCCCTCTGCAGCCCCGCAGGGCACTAAACACCAACACCCGGGCCTCCCCCGCAGCCAGGAACCGCAAAGCAGCGAGGGGGAGACAGGAAAATGTCTGGGACGGAGGAGCATCTGTCCCACCGAGCCGCGAACTTCCCTCGCCGAAAAGGGGGGAAATGCGCAGTGGCATTCGCAGGCGCTGTCCCGCGGGCTCCCCTCCTCCCTGTCTGGCACTCCTTCCCCGGCACTGCCGGCTCACTCGGGAGTGTTTATCCCCCTCTCCGGCCGGGTGTGAACCGCTAATTGCTGTTGACACTCGCCAGGCTGAGAGGTTCAGCTCCCCCCATCCCGCGCTGGGTGCTGGAAGCTCCCCTGGAAGTGGCGGTGCCGAGTGTGAAGTCCCCCCCTGCCCTCACCGCGGGGGTGACAGCCGGACCTGGGCCCCTCTGCCCCTCCTCGGCAGCTTTTCCTGGGCTTTTCTCTGGGATTCTTGTGGCTGCCCCATCCCTGGAAGTGTTCCAGGCCAGGCTGGACGGGGTTTGGACCAACCTGGGATAATGGGTGGCATCCCCCGCCCATGGCCTCCTCTCAAAGGGGCAGCAGGATCTCCCCCATTAATGCTCCATCCGCGACCAGAAATCCCTTTAAAGAGAAGCCAGAGGCCGCAGTTGGTGTCTGGAGGCAACACCCACAATGTGAGGGGTGCTCTGTGTCCTTGGGAGACGCTGTCCCTGCTCCTGCAGCGCTCGGTCCCACCGGGATCAGCCTCTGGAGCATCCCCCAAGGGACGTCAAGGAGTGACAGCTATTCCCGGTGTCCCCAGGCTGTCTCCTCCCTCCTGTCACCGAAACGGCTCCGTGTTTTCAGGATGAAAGGCGTCCTGGGGACAGGAGAAGTGTTATAAACAAATAAATAAAATCTCAGCGCTGAGAGGGAGAGGGGAGGGGAAGGGGAGGGGAAGGGGCTCCCGGGGAACCAGGCAGCCTCGTAAAAGGATGACGCAGGCGGCGAGAGCCGTGGAAGGATGCCAGGGGATCTGGAAAACAGGTTCTGGGAAAAAACACCCTCCCGCCGGCTCCTTGTGACGCGGGCAGGCGCAGGCAGTGCAGGGCTCGTCGGTCCCCCAACCCCTGGAGCACCCCCAAGAAATCCCGGCCTTTCTGTGCTGCCCGGAGCCATTCCCGGCGCTCCTCCCAGCGCAGATCCACGAGCCGGGCTGCAGCAGGGAGCAAAAGCCCTTCGGAGAGCAGCCCTGCCCCGCACGGGCGCACGAAGCCCTCTCCCCGCCAGCTGCCAAGGTGCGAATCCCCAGGAGCTGATTGAAGCTGGGAACAATGCCGAGGATGATTCCCACTTCCTTCCCACCATTGTCTCCCGGCGCAGGGATGGGGAAATCTTCCCTCCAGTGCCTCCATGGGAGGTTTTTCTTTACGAGGCCGCCGCTTTGTTTTGCGGGCGTATCTCTGAACATGCCGAGCTCTGGGAAGGAGCAGGGAGGATGTGAGGCCGCGGGCACTGCTGATCCCGGCTGGGATCCTCTTCTGTGCCGTGGAAAGGCGACCTGGATGCAGCGTGCACGTGCAGAACTCTGTGCACAAACCTGGTGTGCCCAGCCCCAAAATTAAACAGGGAAAATGTGATTTTCTAGGATTTAGACGGGGAAGAAGAGAGGAGAGGGATCATGCTCTGAGCTTTACCCTGTGGGGGTTTGGTGGGGCCGTGCCTTTCTTAGGTAGATCCGACCCGTGGCTCAGGTTCCAGCAGCTAAAAACTGGATCAGGCTGCGGGGAAAGCCCAGGCAAAGGGCTGCCAGCAGAGCAGAGGTTCCTCCCTGAGCCTCGTGAGTCACCTCTGGTCCTTCAGCTGCTCAGGCCGGGTATGGGGAATGTGTCTGAAGGGCTGGGATGAGTCTGAAGGGCTGGGATGAGTCTGAAGGGAGACGTGAGCGAGTCCCGGAGCTCTCAGTGTCACCGCGCACCAGCTGAGCCGTGGCACCGCTGCCCATCAGCGCTGTCCCCGTGGCACCGCTCTGTCACAGCGCCCACCTCAGCTGCCAGCTCAGATAACCCACCCTGCCCGTCCTGCCGGCTGAGAGCAGAGCGGTCGCTCCCCTCGGCCCAGCCGGGCGGGGGATTGGGCTCCCGGGGGGGAATTTGGGCGTGGATGCCAGCCCTGCCCTGCCCGGGAGGTGCCAGGAAAGCAGAACTGATCTCCTCCGCCGCGATCCTGAAGTGCCCGGGGGGTTTGCAGGGTGAGCAGCTGGGGCGGCAGCTCTGCGGCTGATGTGGATCAGGGAATCGTGGATGGGGCCTTAAATCCCATCTCCTTCCACCCCCTGCCATGGGCAGGGACACCTCCCTCTGTCCCATGTTGCTCCAGCCAGGCCTTGGACACTTCCAGGGATGGGGAATCCATGGAATAACCTGTGCCAGGGCCTCCCCACCCTCCCAGGGAGGAATTCCTTCCCAATATCCCATCTAAACTCTGACTGTTCCTCCTTGTCCTGTCGCCTCGTGCCTCTGCGAACAGCTCCTCTCCAGTTTCACCAGTTACACCTCCAACACCCACCAGTTACATCCCTCTGGAAGCAGAGGAGGATCTGCCCAGCCAGGGATGGAGCTGCTCCGAGTCCTGCAAGAGCCCGGGGCATCCTCAGTGGAGCAAATTCCATGGGAAGGCCCGGCAGAGCCGGGATTTACATCTTGGCAGGAGAACTGGTTCTGCGGTTTAGTCCCTGGAGAGGAGGGGGTTTAATCCCGGGCAGGAAAAGGAGAGGAATCATCGTTTCTGTGTCGGCACCGTCCCAGCTCTGCGGGCCGGGGATTGTCCTCGTTCTGGATGGGTGTCTGCAATCCCAACAAAGCTCGGGGTGAGCTCCCAGCGCTTCCCTGGGGCCGCAGGAGAGGCTGCGGGCTCTGCCACCACCGGGCTGCCACCGACGAGGGGTGGGGCGGCCACTCATCGGTGTTTAATGAGGACATTAAACCCCAGCGCTCAGCCGTGGCCGGAGCGCTCGGGAGCCTTTGGGGAGCAATTGTGCCGCGCAGAGCCGGCTCCGGGGAGGGCCACTTGATAAATTAACTTTGGCAATGCTCGCCGACCGTGTCATGCCAATAAGGCAGCTGAGAGTGAAAAAAGAGCTGGACTGGAAAGGTGGGTGAGAGAGGGAAGTCCTGGAGACAATTGACAGAGACAGGGCAGGGGCAAGGACCGGTGATTCCTCCCTCCATCACGGTGACACCGCTTGAGGAGTTAAGGAAAACTGACAGCCCCCCCCCAAAAAAGAAGCCTCCCCTCCCTCTTGCAGCACCGGTGCCCCAGAAGTCCTTCCCGGACCACAAATGAGCTGTGAAAGGCTGGGAGGGGTGGGAGCAGCACCCAGAGCACCCCCGTGTCACCCCTGGCCGGGTCTGGGCTCTGGGACAGCGCTAGGGGACAGCCCCCAGCCCCCATGGGATGGTCCCAGCTTCCAAAGGGTTTTTGCTGCTCTCACACTGAGGGAACAGAAGGGATTTGGAGTTGAACCCCTTCAGGAGCTCTGCCAGTGTCTCCCAGCTCTCTGCAAGGACTCCAGGAGTGTCCCCCTGGCCCCAGAGCGAGGTGTGCTGAGGGCCAGGCACCCATCACCCTCCTCCTGGCACTATTTTCATCCCAAATTAGAAGGGGGACAGCCAACCCCATCCCTAAACCCCTCAGAGAGCAGCAGCCTGTCCTTGCTGTTGATCTTGGCCACCCTGGAACTCGCAGTATTTCTCCAGCTGCACTTTGGGGTTTGCTCTTTCTGTCTCTTTTCCATTTTTTCCCCCCCCCCCAAGCCAGATCCCTCTCCAGCGGTGTTATCCCGCGTGGAAAAGCATAAACACCCTCCTGGGTGCCAAAGGCAACGCCCCACACGCGTGGAGACGCACGAGGAAGTCAGGCAGAGGCAGCGTGGGGCAGGGCAGGAGCGTGCAGGGCTTCCCCTTCTGCGGACGCGAACTCCCTGACACGGAAACGGCCACCACGGAGCGGAGCCGTGGCCACGGGGCTGAGCCCGGCCTCTCCCTGCTGCTTCCCCTGCCCACTTCCCCATCCCGAGCCCCGGAGGGGAGCTGGGCCCGGGAGGGCACTGGAGCTGTGGGTTCTGGAGCAGCAGGAGGAGCGGTGCAGGGTGGTTGGGATGAGCCAGGGCGTTCCTGTAGGGTTTTCCCAAGGCTGTGTGGTCACCTGGGGTTCGGCTCCGTCCTGACCTCGATTCGAGCACTCCACGAAATGTTTCCTCCTGCAAAAGGCTGCAGAAAACACCACGATCCTTCCCCTTCCCTCTCAGCGCCGAGCCCTCTGCGCTCACCCAGACACAGCCCTGGCCCCCGGGCAATGGGCGAGCGCTGGGACAGTGTCCCAGGGAAGTGGTGGGGTCCCCACCGCTGGAAATGCCCCCAAAAACGAGCAGATGTGGCACTTCACCAGCTGCTTCAGTGGCCATGGGGGTACTCGGTGTTCCTGGGGGTCTTTTCCAGCCTCATTCCCTGATTCCCCGAAGCCAAGCACATCCTCGCGCCCCTGGAGCAGGGGCTCTGTGCAGAGCAGGACGCCCCGAGCCGTCCCTGCGCATTCCCTGCAGCTGCCGGGCTGGCTGGGGCTGGGATGGCTGGAATTGTGCCCGGTGTGGGGGGGGGGAGCTGTGACAGCACCCAGAGGTGGTGACAGACACGGCCCTGGGTGTCACCGCCACCCCCGCGAACCCTTTGAGGCCCGGCCTCGTGGCGCGGCTGATTACAGGGAATTAGCACCGCCCGCTAATTGCAGCGCCCAGCCCTTGGGTGGATGCCTCGGAGTCAGGCTCACCTCTCCTGCTCCCGGTTTTCCCTCGGGAAGCCACGTCTGGCTCCTCTGTGGCCTGCAGATGTCCCGGAGTTGAACCTCGGCCCCAAATTCCTCAGGGTCTCGCCGCAGGGAAAATGGATTGGACAAAAGGGAGCTGCTTCAAACTGCTAGAGGGCAGGGTTAGGTGGGATTTTGGGATGAAATCCTTCCCTCTGAATGGATTTCCCCGGGAAGCTGTGGCTGCCGCATCCCTGGGAGTGTCCCAGGCCAGGTTGGAGCAGCCTGGGATGGTGGAAGGCGACTGTGGGGTGGAATGGGATGAACTTAAAGCTCCCTTCCGACCCAAACCAGTCTGTGATTCCACAAAAACCCAGAGATGCTGGAATCCCGAGGATCCTCAGCTGTCCCTGCAGCCAGATCCCCTCATTTGGGCTGCAAGGGTGTCCCAGAAGGAGCAGGAGGGGCCAGGGAAGGTGCAGGAGAAGTGGGGCTGCAGGAGGCTCCCCGTGAGCCCCCCATGGCCTCAGGTAGAACCCTGGGCGTGTTTGTGCTTTTTCTGCAGCATTTCCAGGCCGAGCCCTGGGGGAATCGGAGCTCTCGGCCGAGTTTTTCGAGCAGATTTCCTCAGTGGGTAAATCCTGGGGGATTGAAATGGCTCCGGCGACGCTCGTGGCTCCCATCACAGTGTCCCTGTGTGTCCCTGCCCTGGGACAGCCAGTTCCCACCAGCAGCACAAGGACAGCTTTGTCCCCAGCGAGGGCCAGGGCCACCCGCCCGGGCTCCTCAGCTGTGGTACAGCTCCTCTCCCACGCAGGGCTGCCCCTGCCCTGGCTGCCAGCCTGCCTACGTGTCCCTGCCCGGCTCCACGGGGACAAACCGCCGGGAGCCGCCGGATTCTGCGCCGGGGTGAAGCCACCTCCGTGCCGAGAGGCTGCTGCTGCTAAGGGACAAGGGATGGGGCGTAAAACACGCGTGAGGGACACCCGGGGCAGCCCTCAGGGGCACAGGGGAAGGAGGCAATAAGGCCCTGGTTCCACACACCCCATCCCGAAGCGGCTCCAGAGCGGCCCCGGCTGCGCTGCCTGCCCAGCGAGTTCTCATGCGGGCAGCGGGTGGGGGGAGCGGGAACATCTGGCAGAGGACGGAGCGAGGCTGCAGAGCCTGGAAAAGGAGGAAGGAGATGTGGAACAGCTGCCGGGGATCCGGCGGTGCCTCGGGAAGGGCTGCGTGCCGGCGCACACGTGTGGGATCGCGCTGTGGCTTCCCCCCGCAGCGCCAGATTGATCCCGTACCTGCCACCCAGGGAGGGGCTGCCCTGCCGGGGATGCCCGTGCCAGGCAGGGTCTGGGCACAGGGGCAGAGGTTTCTCAGGGCAGCTCCTGGTGGCTCTGCTGGCAATCAAAGGGGGCTCTGTGGCCGAGCAGCCGCCGCACGTGTGGGCTCAGCCAGCCCTGGAACGCTCTGGAACACAGCTGGGAGCTCTCCTCTGGCAAAGCCCAGCCCTAAAAGAGCTCCTGGCTCAGGGGAGCAGCTGGACAGGGTGCCCTGGGCCTGGGCAGCAGCCGTGGGATGTGAGCTGGGTGTCCTGGAGCCACCAGCTGGGCTGCAGCAGGGCTGCACAGCGGGCTGGGGTGTGGATCAGGATCCAGGCAGGAAGAAAAGGACAAAGGAAAGGACTCTGAGCTGCTCCTGCCCCTCGCCCTGCTGGGAGTGGGGGGACGTGCACGGTGTGGGTCCCACTCACGGGGCCTGTGTCCCCACTGCTGTCCCCTGGTCAGTGCCACTCGCTGAGTGCTCTCACCCTGCAGACCTGAACCAGCTCTTCTCACTCTATCCAAACCCCTTCCCTTCTCCATGGGCAAATCTGGGTGGGAATGGGCAAATCTGGGTGGGAATGGGCAATTTTTTGTGCCCCTCCTCAAACTCCTCCAGCGCAGAACAACTCGGCACATTCCCAGCGAATTCAGAGTTGGCATCCCTGGCCCCCCGTTCCCCTGCAAGCTGGAGTGGCTGGAATACATCCCAGGCTCCTATGGGATTGCCCAGAGCTGGAATCCTGCCTGCCTTGCCCTTTTTTTAGGGATCAGAGGCACCTCACTGAACCAACACCCAAGAGCTGAGGGTGACAGAGAGGCAGAGAGGCAGAGCCCTTTGGAGAGGATGGAGAGGAAGGAGAGGAAGGAGAGGATGGAGAGGATGGAGAGGATGGAGAGGATGGAGAGGATGGAGAGGATGGAGAGGCTGCTCCCCCGAGCCAAGTGAGGCTGGGGGCCTCGCAGGGCCCAGGCAGGAGCAGGGCAGGACAAAATGATCCCCTAATCACAGGCAAACCCATGGCTGCAGCACAGGGTCAATCCTGGGGGTCAGGGGAGGGGGGTGAAGGCTAAAACCGGGATTGCTCCCGCCTAAAAGCAAAGATCCATCTGGGAAATCACCTGGAAGTGCAGCCCTGAAGACATCAACCAGCACAGCCAGGGCTGGAACCACCGGAGGAGCAGCTCCTGCCACATCCCGAGCCCAAACGCGGGAGCCAAGCGCAAGGCAGGGGAGGCAGCGCTCCAGACACTCGAATTTGCTCTCTGTTACAAATCACACCCACCCGAGGCAGGCAGCTCTTTGAAAACCTATCCCCGGGTGTTTATTATAGAACCAGCTGCCCTGGCTGCTGACAGCCAAATTGCAGAGGGCTGCTGGATCCACGAGGGCCCTGCAGAGCCCCCAGCACGCCCTCCCCACGCCAGGCGGCACGGAGGAGCACCGGATCCTGCTGGGATTTAACCCAGGGCTGGGGAAAGCCTGGCAGCTCAGGGTGTGAGGCTCGAGCCAGCCTCTCCAGCCCTGCAGAGCGCTCTCACTCTGGAGAAAACTCCCTGTTCCTGCAGGCAAGGAGCTGCCAAGTTCCCGGTGCCAGAGAGAGCGCAGACGGGAATAATTAAATGAGAGAGGCGAGGCCGGGGCCCTTTCATCCAGCTCTGCTCCCTGGCCACGCTGCTCTGCGCCTCTGCGGCCTCCAGCCACCCCGTGCCAAGGCTCAGAGGTGCCTCTGTGTCCCTGGCAGGGCTGGAAGTTACCTCGGGAAGGATTTTCCTTGGAGATTTTCTGTTAAAACAGCAGAAATTCCTCCCCCCCCATCCCAAGGTAACACATGAAGGGGCCGTGGAACGGCTTTGCAGCCCAGGAAAATTGGTGTGGAGCCACCCAGGGCTGCCAGGAGGGGGTTTCAGTGCCATGCACGGGTGCCAGGGCTGTTTGCAGGCACACAAAGCCCGCGGTTATCGCGGGCAGGGGGTCAGCGAGGTTGGTTCCTGGCCCTGCTGCTGCTGCCTCTGTGCAGGGTGAGTCACTTCCCTTCTATCTCAAGCATTTCCCACTGGGAAAAGGGATTGATAACCACAGGTGTGTTTGTGGGGTTTAACTCCAGAGCGGCCAGAAAGCAGCAGGGAAGGGACAGGGACCGCTGGGCTTCCTCTGCTTTCATCTGCCGCGGTTGTGCTGAAGGATCCTGAAGGCTGCAAAAGACCTCCAGGATCACCAGGTGCCTCTGGCAGCAGCAGGGACGGCAGCGGCGGTGGCTCAGTGGCCTGGGTGGGACCCGGGGCTCTGTCCCGGGGCGTTTTCTGTGTCCCTGAGCAGCCCCGGCTGGGCTGTGTGACCCAGACCTGCAGCAAAACCATGTCCAGGAGGAGCAGAGCTTCTCCCAGCACCTCCAGTGCCTCCAGCAGCGGGAGCAGCTCGGGCTGGGAGCCTTGGCTGCCCCTCTCAGCTCAGCCTTTGCCGGGAAGGGGAATCACCCAGGGCTCGGCGGTGCCGGGGCGGTGGCAGAGTGGGAGGTGAAGCAACTCGTGCAGGTGGCCTGGGGCCAGCGGGGCACAGCCCCCAGAGCCCGGCCAGGACACGGTGACCCCTGGGCAGGCGCCCAGCCTGGCCCACGGCACAGCCCTGACCCCGCAGGGCCAGGGGCGAGGACGGCAGCGATTCCCACAGCGGGGAGTGCTGCAGGAACAGCTGCCAGGAGCGGCCTCTGCCCACCTGGCAGGGTGACAGGGGCTGGGATCCGGCTCTGCCCCTTGCTGGGAGCCGAGGTGCAGCCCCCAGCCCCGTCCTGGGACGGTGCTGGCATCTCTGGTGCCTCCTCAGCCGGTTGGGATAAGCGAGGTGCAGCCCCCAGCCCATGCCGAGCCCCATCCCAGAAAGGCTCTGGGATCTCCGCTCCCTCCTCAGCGACTTGGGAGTCCCTCTCCCCCTCTCGCGGGCCCTGCTGGTGTCTGCCTGCTGACTGGAGCTGTCATTATCAGCTCAATAAATCTCTGGCGCGGGTTTTATTGAATCCCTGCCTGAGGGGGAACAAGCCTGTAAAGGTTGAGGAGAGCAGAGCTTTCCCACGCCTCAGCCACGCTGCCGGAGCTCTCGCACACATTCCGGGCCTGCCAGCGCTCCGCAAATGTTTGGACAGCCTTGAACAAATAACACACCTTTAAAGAGGCCAGCATGAAATTTTTCCTCACCACCCAGCCACCCTCCCACCGCTTCTCCCCCCGCTCCATCCCCGTGTGTGTGTCCGTGCGTGTGCGCGCCCTGTGCGTGCCTGTTTGTTTTAGCCTCCTCTTCCCCTTTGTGTGCAGCTCCGTGGCTGCTCTCCAGCTGCGTTTTGGGGGAGGAATTCTGGCCTCTGCCTCGCTCCCTGGCGCGGTGGGGGAGGCGGGGGCCGGCATGGGACCGGAGCGTGGAAAAGGGAGGAGGTTTTGGCTTTTTTCTCCTGGCCAGATTTCCTTCAGCAGGTAGGGAGGGAGCAGCCAGCGGGGATTTTCTGCTGAGCCCGTGCCAGGCTGCAGTGGTCACCTCTGGATGCCAAGGTTTTTCCAGCCGAGCCTGCTGCGAGGTTCCAGGGCCGGGGCTGTGCTCCTGGCACGCTCCAGCAGCCACACAGCTCCTCTAATTAATGCCGTGGCTTCCTTCACACAGCCCCGCTGATGGGGCCTGACCCTGACCCCAGAGGAACTCGCCCGGAGCTAGAGCTGGAGCAGCTCCCCTGGCTGCTGCTCCTCCATCCAGATGGCCTCTGGAGGGGTCCTGAGCTCCAGAACTTTCCTGGAGACGTGGGATGCTCCCAGCTTTTGCACAAGGCAGGGAGACAGCCCTGAGAGTGCTGGCAGGGTCTGGAGAGCAGCTCCGGCAGCTGGGCCAAGGAGGAAGGAAAACACGGATGTGGCAGCGCATCCAGCTGAGCGCAGCCCCGCCGGGGAGGCTTTCCTGAGCCTTCCTGCGGAAAAATCCGCGTCTCCCTGCAAGCTGTTCCCCCCAGGCCGCTGCCACGGGGAATCCAGCTGGGAGCTGGGGGCCCTGGAGCCGTGGCGGGCGGCACAGCAGGTCTGGGATGTGCCCCCGCTGCCGGCGCTTCCCCGTTTTCCATGTGCGGGGCAGGGCCGTGCCTCGCGTGTTCCACGGGCACATCGGGAATGTGTTTGTGGGGCAGGAGGGGAGCTCGGGGAGGATTAATGGGCCAGGCAGCTGCCTGCCTGCTGAGTTCTGGGAATGTAAAACACCGCAGCCATCTCAACAGCTCCTAAAATTCCCCCTGCCTCGTTTCCTGTTGCTGCTTTCCCAAATGCTGAAAGGCTTTGGGCTCCCGTGGATTTAAAAAAAAAAAAAGCCAAAACCCAAAAAAAAAAAAAAAAAAAAAAAAAAAAGAAAAAGCCCTGGAGAGAATCCAGAATTGAGATTTCTGCCTACTCGATCTTGGCTGTCAGCGGATCGTTAAACGCGAGGCAGAACCGTTGTGTTCCCCACACGCCCATCCCCAGCGAGGAGCGAAAACCCCGCAGGAGGAAGCGGGTGACAATGGCTGTGATGGGTCCCTGCTCCTCGGGGGGTGACAGGCGGCTCAGCTGGGACGGGCCAACACCAGCCGAGCGGGGAAGGAGGTGGGAAGGTGAAGGTGGGGAGGGAAAGGCAGCTCGGACTGTGCCAGGTGCCAGCCCCGCCTTGGGCACGCCGGGGAAGGAGCCCTGACGGTGACAGAATAAACACAGGGTGGCAGCTGGGGCGCGGGGAGAGTCAGGGCTGGAGCTGGGGGCACAGAGGGGGAGGAGGGAGTGCGAGGGAGAGGCAGCAGAGGAATGGCAGGAGCTGGGGCAGAGCCAGGTGGGGAGGCCGAGGGTGGCACAGCACCAAGGGCAGAGTGCCCCACGCTCCCCAGCCGCGGGTAAGGCAGCTCAGAAAATGCCCGAGATGGGTTTAGGCTCTGCTCAGACATCCCTGATTCCCTCTGGGGTGGCCTTTGTGTCCCATCCACTTGGTGATGCTGCTGTGACTGCACCCCTGAGTGTCCTGGCCCACTGTGGGTTCTCCTGGTGGCCCTGGCAGTGGCCGTGGGTTGTGCCAGGACACAGGGCTGCAGGGTGGGCCTGGCACAGCCGTCCCCAAGGCACAGGGACGCGTGGCTCGGTGCCTGGGAGTGCCACACCCAGCCAGGAGCTGCGGGCACACGCCTGGGACAGGGCTGTCACCGTGTGTGGGTGCCCAGTTTGGGCTGTGGGTGCCCCAGTCTGGGCTCTGTGTGTGTCCACCTGCCTTACTGGGGATAACTGGGTTAATATTCCCATCCTCAGCTTTCAAGCTGCTTTTTGGTGCTGATTCTGAGTGGAATTCGGGTTCCTGCTGGAATTTGGGTTCCTTCCTTCTGACCCTGGGCTTTGGAGCATCCGAAAAACTACCCAGGGCTTTGGAGCATCCCAGAACCCACACCGGGCTGAACCCTGCAAGGTTCAGGTGAGGTCTCGGGCTGCTTCACTGCTGCAGCCACCACCAAAAAAAAGCCCCGGGAACCACTCATTTACCACGGCAGGCAGCCCAAAATCGCCTGTTTACTTTCAGGCCTGAAATGATCTGTTAGCAAAGTGCAGACCACAGAATGGGTGGCCCCTTTCCTGGAGAAGCTGTGAAAACCTGCCCAGTTCCTGCACCGGGAAAGCAAACAAATAAACATGACCCGGAGTGGGGTTTCAGTGCCTCCCTCCCCATCCCACCAGTGCCTGGCTCCCCAGCCCCCCAGAGCCTGGAAAACAAACCCAGCCCGGCTGATAAGAACCAGCCCCGACAACAACTGATGGGAGAAGCCAGGGCTGCAATTAAGAATCTGAAATGTTTTAAACAAAGGGCAAAAGCAATCAGCGCGAGGTAATTAAAATGGATTAAACGAGGCAAAATCATCGGAGCAAAATGCTGGGAACCTGTCCAGCCGGGCGGGATGGAGAACGATGGGAAATGTGTGTGCCGGGCCGGGGCATTAATATTCCTTTGCTCCTCTGCAAATCTTGGAGGAGCTCGGGGCCGTCTGCAAGCAATTAAAGCTCACGGCACCCCGGGGAGGCCGAGGTTATTGCGCACGCTCCGAGGTGGCTGCGCGGGGAGGGAGCGGTGACTTAACCCGGTTCGGGGTGGTTTATCCTGGTTCGGGGTGATTTATCCTGGTTCAGGGTGGTTTATCCTGGTTCAGGGTGGTTTATCCTGGTTTGGGGTGATTTATCCCAAGTTTGGGTGATTTATCCCGGTTTGGTGTGGTTTATCATGGTTCAGGGTGTTTTATCCCAGTTCGGGGTGGTTTATCCCAGTTTGGTGTGGTTTACCCCAGTTTGGGGTGGTTTATCCCAGTCTGGCATGGTTTACCCCAGTTCAGGGTGGTTTACCCCAGTTCAGGATGATTTATCCCAGTTCAGGGTGATGATTTATCCCAGTTTGGTGTGGTTTACCCCAGTTCAGGGTGGTTTACCCCAGTTCAGAGTGATTTATCCCAGTTCAGGGTGTTTTACCCCAGTTCAGGATGATTTATCCCAGTTCAGGGTGATGATTTATCCCAGTTTGGTGTGGTTTACCCCAGTTTGGTGTGGTTTACCCCAGTTCAGGGTGGTTTACCCCAGTTCAGGATGATTTATCCCAGTTCAGGGTGATGATTTACCACAGTTCAGGATGATTTATCCCAGTTCAGGGTGATGATTTATCCCATCTTGGCGTGGTTTACCCCAGTTCAGGGTGTTTTACCCCAGTTCAGAGTGGTTTACCCCAGTTCAGAGTGATTTATCACAGTTCAGGGTGTTTTACCCCAGTTCAGGATGATTTATCCCAGTTCAGGGTGATGATTTATCCCAGTTTGGTGTGGTTTACCCCAGTTTGGTGTGGTTTACCCCAGTTCAGGGTGGTTTACCCCAGTTCAGGGTGATTTCTCCCAGTTCAGGGTGATGATTTACCACAGTTCAGGATGATTTATCCCAGTTCAGGGTGATGATTTATCCCATCTTGGCGTGGTTTACCCCAGTTCAGGCTGTTTTACCCCAGTTCAGAGTGATTTATCCCAGTTCAGGGTGTTTTATCCCAGTTTGGTGTGGTTTACCCCAGTTCAGGGTGGTTTACCCCAGTTCAGGATGATTTATCCCAGTTCAGGGTGGTTTATCCCAGTTCAGTGTGGTTTATCCCGGTCTGGTGTGGTTTATCCCAGTTCAGGGTGGTTTATCCCAGTTCAGTGTGGTTTATCCCGGTCTGGTGTGGTTTATCCCAGTTCAGGGTGGTTTATCCCAGTTTGGCGTGGTTTACCCCAGTTCAGGGTGGTTTACCCCAGTTCAGGATGATTTATCCCAGTTCAGGGTGATGATTTATCCCATCTTGGCGTGGTTTACCCCAGTTCAGGGTGGTTTACCCCAGTTCAGGATGATTTATCCCAGTTCAGGGTGATGATTTATCCCAGTTCAGGATGATTTATCCCAGTTCAGGGTGATGATTTATCCCATCTTGGTGTGGTTTACCCCAGTTCAGGGTGTTTTACCCCAGTTCAGAGTGATTTATCCCAGTTCAGGGTGGTGATTTACCCCGGCTCAGTCCCGGCCGGGCAGGGCTCGGCGCGGCAGCCCCGGTGCCAGCAGCGGGCTCCCAGGCAGGCCGGGCGATGGTGCCGCGGGAAGCGAGAGACGCTTTTGGCCGCGCCGGCAGCCGCGGTGCGAGTTCTTCCCCCCCGAGCTGCCTTGTTTATTTTTAGCACCTCGGTTTATATCGGGAATGACAAATTTGGCACCCGCGCTCGGATGTGGCCGGGACAGGAGCAGCTTGCAACAATAAAACCTCCAGCCGGGCTGTGGCTGCCTCTTCCTGTCCCCCTCGCTGAGCTCTGTCCCTGGTGCGCTCCTGGCGTGGCCCCGGGGCCACGGGAGCTGCTTCCCTGTCCTTAGGAGGAGCGGAAATCACAGGATGGTGGAAAGGTTTGGGTTCAGAGGAACCTTAAAACCCATCCGCTCCCTTCGTGGACACCTTCCACCATCCCAGGTCACTCCAAGCCCCATCCAACCCATCCTTGGACACTTCCTGGGATCCAGAATTCCTCTGGAAAACCCATTCCCAGGAGCTGCATGCACGGAAGGCTTTGCCAGCCAACAATAACAACCAGGTACAAGTGAAGGCAGGGACGTTTCACTTGTCCTTGGGAGAGAGAGGGAGAGAAAAATAAAAATAAATACAAGAGATCTGTCTCGTGTCTGTGTTTCAAAAGCAAACTCGTCACTGGAAAATGAATCGGATTTCTGGGATAGCGCATCCGCTCCAACGGCTTAGCCTCGGAAAAGAAAAGAAGGGATAGAAAAGGATCAAAAATAAACCCCAAGGCTTCCCTTTTCCCACGGGACAGCACTGAAGCAAAGCCTGGAGAGCGCTGCTTGCCAAGGTTCCCTGACTCCGGGTTCCTTGGGTTTGACTTCCTTCGGGAGCGGCCCCGTGGAGCCTCTGCCGTGCCCCAGCCCCGCTCCTGGGCTAAAGGCAATTTGTTTAATTGCTTGTCACTTATTTCAGTAAAAAGGGAGGCTGGGCAGTGTCCTGGCTGTGAGTGGCTCCTGCCCTGACCTCGCCAGGGTGTGGCCAAACCTGGGGGTCATCAATCACTGGGGGCTGAGGCCCCGTTCCAGAGCTCAGCCTTGTGCTGGTCCGGCCCAGCCCTGCCGAGTTTCAGTTCCCCATTCCTGGAGCACCTTGAGGGACGCAGAGATCCGGATCTGCTTCCCTTTGACACCACGATTTGCATCCGGCTCTTTAAGAACCAGCCTTCCCCTGCCCCAGCCCGAGATTCGTGCACTTGGCCCCCAGTTCTTGCCCTCAGCACTTGCAGCCGAGCTGGCCCTGGTGCCCAGGGTGTTTAAAATCCCAGAGCTGGTGCTGGCATCCATCACTGAACCATCCCCGTCCTCATCCTGCATCCCTGGAGCTGTAAAACACCGGGAGCACCCAGAACAGGATGGATTTGCTTCACACGGGGAGGGATCCCAGCCCAAACCCTCCGTGCGGGATCGTTTAGCACGGGGCAGGCAGTGAGCAGCTGGGATCAGATGGAGCGGGGATCAGATGGAGCGGGGATCAGATGGAGCAGGGATTAGGAGTCTGCCTGGATAACAAGGAAACACCCAGTCACAGTCAGAGGGATGCAGCACCGTGCTTGGGGGATTAATCCAGCCCCGTCTGTGCAGGGAGAGTTTCCTTGAGGGCAGGAGGTTATCCGGGTTATCCGGGAGGAGCTGCTGCTCCCAAAGGGCGTTTTAGGGGCGCTCCCAGCTCGGGAGGGGTTTGTGCTGCTCCCTGTCAGGAGCCCGCAGGAACAGCCCATCCGTCTTCCCCAGCCCGGCAGCTGCCGGTGTTTTGGCTGGAGCAGATAGGAATTAGCGGCTGGGCAATGTTTGTCCTCAGCAGGCAGGAGGGGAGGCTGACAGCGAGAAAAAATGCAGGGCAGGAGAAAAAAATAGCCCGGGAGAGGAGGAAGGAAGGGGAGGGGATGTGTGCAAACACAGAAATAAACACGCGCCGCGCTTTCGGGATGAGCTGGGCAGGATGGAGAAGTGCCCCCGGCTCTGCCCCCTTGGGGAAGGGGGGTGTGCCCGGCCCTGCAGCCCCTGGCAGCGCGGGGCGGCTGCACGAGTGACAGCGACCGGCAGGAGGAGGAGGAGGAGGGGGCGGAGGATGACGAGGAGCTCCTGTGACACACGCCAGCAGCTCCAGTGGCGGCTGCGTGGGTGGCAGCGCAGGCTGCGTGCCTGGCTCGCCTTTCCCAGGCACGAAGCAGCTCCCCCCGCGCGGGGAAATGGTCATTAGGATGTGCCTGCTGCTCCCAACCCTCTCCCTGCTGCTCCCAACCCTCTCCCTGCTGCTCCCAACCCCCCCGGAGCAGCCACAGATCCTCTTTTAGTGCCTTTTCAAAGCACTGGAACCTCCTGATTCATTGCTGGGGTGGGATTGGGATTAGGTGGGGTGGGATGAGATGGTGCCTGGGACCACGACATCATTAATTCCCAATAAAAAGGCAACAGCCAGGCCTGGGGAAGGTCTTGGGGCAGAGCAGGCTCTGCTCAGAGCACCAATGACTCAGGGAGGAGTTTTGCTGAGGGATCCCAGTACAAACTGGGGCACACAGCGTGTCTGGCTCACAGGACACTGAATTTTCGGGGTGGCAGGGGGAGGTTGGAGCCTCTCTGGTTACTCCAGTGCGTGGGATTTAAATAAACTCCACCATCCAGGCCGCAGCTGATCCGAACCTGCCAGATGTGGCGTCACTTTGGGTGCTGCTTTCCTCATCTTCACCCTTAGGTCCTGCTCTCCCTCATGAACCGTGGGATTGTCCAGACCCTGAGAGCTCTGGGTGCCGGTGCCAGCCCTGGAGAGTGCCTGCTGGAGGTATTGATTGGCTAATTTAGGTCAGCTCCAGTCGTTCTGCAGAGGGATCAATCACCCCAGCCCGGCTCGGTGCAACTTTAATCAGCGTGACAAAAGCCGAGCTGAGGGGGAGTTGGAGCTTGGCTTTGCCCTAGATTTTTTTTTTTTTTTCCTTTATCTCCAGCTCTGCTCCTGTTGGTGAAACGGGAGAGAAGCTGGAGCAGGAAAACGCTTGGGGTTTCTTAATGCCACAGCTCTGGATGGGCAGGGCATGTCCGGAGGGTCCTGAAATGAATCCCAGTTACAGCACGAGGGGAGCTGATTCCTAAAACAAAGGGGTTTTCTTCACATCCTCCTCTTTGTGCTGCTGGCGGCTGGAAACGCCACCTGTGTGTGCTCTGCAGGATCAGAGCTGGGAATCTGGGGGTGGGGAGGGCGCTGCAAAGGACCCAACCCCCCGAGAATCCAGATTTAGGAGGTGTTACATCCCATTCTCCTTTGGCACACAGGGAGGGACTTTCGCAAAGTGCCATTTCTGGGAACAGCTCTGGCCTCTGTCCCTTGTCCTCTGGCCAGCAGCACGTCCCACAGCGGCTGTGGGCTGCGTTTGGAGGCAGCTCTGCAGCCTCAGGTGCCTGTCCCCCTGCCAGGGCCGCGTGTCACCCCCCCGCAGGTCACACCGTGCCCTCGCTGCTCCCCGGAGCAAACAACCGCTCGGGAAAGTTGCACAAGGAGCACCTGGATTCCCCTCCCAGCCGCCCTAATCTGCTCCAGCGCTGCCGGGGGAGGAGCAGGAACCAAACCGGCTCCCGCACACGGCTCGGGATGCGCAGCTCGGCATCCGCGTGATGCCCAGGAGCTTCCAGGAGGGGACTGCTGGGAGCCAGCAGCTTCCTCCGCACGGGCTTTATCATCCGCGGTGCCCCTGAGCCTCTCCCTGTCTGGCCGGCAGCTCCGCGGGCTGCAGGCAGCGATGCTATCGCAGCGGGGGCTGATAAGGGCAGCGGGGATGTGGCAATCAGCGGCCAGAACCTCCCCTGGAACCGGCTCGGGGAGGAGCGGCCGCGGGTGAACACACGGAGGCTTCCCCCGCACTGTCTGCGGGACTCTGTGCGCTGCAATCTGCTGCTGGAGCCGCGAATTCCCATTGGGAAGCTCCGAGCAGGTGACTCGTGCCCTGGACCTTGGCTCCTTTCGGCAGTGCCAGCCCCGATGCTCTCACTCTCTCCTCTCCCTCCTCTCCCGTCTCTGGTTTTTTTAATTTTTATGGCTGGAATTTGTCCCCGTGGCGTTGACCCTGGCACAGACAAACACCACCCCGTGACCTCGGCTTGCCCAGGCTTTTATGGGGAGCCAACCCTTCCCTGCGTGCTTGGAGCATGGGGAAGGAGCCGAGAGGGGCAGGGGGAGGATCCACCAGTGGGATTTCAGAGGGAAACTGGGAATCTCGCCCTCCTGGGCCAGAGTTTGACCCCAAACTCGTGCTGGCTGATGTCTGGCTGTGTCGAGAAACCGGGCAGACACCTGAGGTCCGTCCCCTGTGTCCTGATGGAGAAAAGTGATTTTAGGGCTGCTAATTTATCCCAGCGGAGGAGCACTGAGAGCCTGAGATCCCACTCTCCTCCCGGGAGATTGCTTCTTTCCCAGCTGGAAAAGCTTCTCCCGTGCCTCGCGTGGCTGCTGCGCAGCGCTGCCAGCCCAGCACACCTCCCCAGGCCTCAGCCGACGCTTCACACGGGGCTTTTTGCTTTTTCTCACAGCCTTTAGAGCATTTCTGGGATTAAAGACATCTCGTTTTTGACCCGTAGCCTGGCAAGCAGCTGGGGGCCTGCAGAGAGCTCCGCTCACACTGCTGCCGTCGCTGCTTAATGTGATTTAACTGGAGACAGAGGGGCGAAATGTGGCTGCGATGGGTAAATAACCATTTCTGAGGCATGTCCCCCTCAGCAGCAGCCTGGGGATGGCCACGGCTGCTGTGGGGCTCATTTGTTAACTCCAGGAACTGAGCTGGGGATTAATTGAAAGAGCAAATGCAGAACCGGAACCGCCGCAGTGGAAACGCGCCTCGGATTTATGGCCCCTCTTACATTGGCCAGTTAAAAATGTAGAGCAAACATTTAAACACCAGTGGCAGTAAAGATAAAAATGTAACTTTGATTAGATAAAGGCTGAAGATACCCGTATTTACACCGGGACCACAACCTTTGTTTGCCCCGCTCAGTGGAGGCCACTCGAGTGCAGCAGCAGAGATTTCCTGGAGGCCCAGACACCTCCTGGTGTGAAATGGACTCTCGGGGTGTGGGAGCACAGGGGAGAGCACCCCCAGGGCTTGGGAGCCCTCCAAGGGGCAGAAGGGAGGGTGGGAGCCCTGCTGGGGGCAGGGATGGAGGCGTTGGGTGTCCCCTCTCTGTGGGGAGCTCCACGGAGCTGCGGGGACGGTGTCCTGCAGCAGGGACGGCTTGGGATGGGATTCCAGCAGGTGTGGCAACAGATTTGCTGTGTGTGCATGGGTTTAGCGGGGCTGTGAATGAAGTTTGGGGTGTCTTTGGGCTGAGGATGGCTCAGAGAGCAGCAAGGGTGGGGTGCTCCAGCTGGGACACCTGGGGGCACTGGGACGGTGGAGATCTGGGACCGTTGGGATTGTGGAGGTCTGGGGACACTGGGACAGCAGGAATCTGCTGCCACTGCTCCTCAGGGGCTCGGGAGGGGGACAGGACACCCAGTGCCTGGCCGGGGAAGGGGTGGGATGTCACATGCCTGGAGCGGCGGCGAGTGGGAGCAAAGAGCACTTCCCTGGGATCCACATCCCAGCCGAGGTCACACCAGCCGCCTCCTCCTCCTCCTCCCCATGAGCTGACGTGCAATTAATTAATTAATTAATTAGCAGCGTCCCCACAGCCCGATCACCACAGCCAAACCCACGGCCTGGCATCCCCCCGCTGTCCCAGGGCTTGGCAGAGGGACTGACCCTCCCGTCCCCAGGGGACACCATGCCCCCTTTTTGGCTGTGCCCTGTTGCCAGCGAGGTCAAACCGGGGCAGCCCCGTGGCCCTGGTGGCACTGCCAGCCACGTGTCAAGGGCACAGAGAAGCAGGCCTTGGGGACATGGTGGCACATGCCTGGGTTGGTGTTGTTCTGTTTTTTTTTTTTTTTTGCCTGCGTCAAGCGAGCAGATTCCATTTTAATGTCACGCCCGTGCTGTGCGGTGGTGGGACATTCCTGCCAGCGTTGCCATGTGAGGCCAGGATGGTGTTTGGCTGCCCTTAAAGTGCTTTATCAGTTCCCGAAGTCACTTTGCAAACAGCGGCAGCCAAGGAGCCAGGGGTGAGGGGCAGCCGGCAGGAGGAGGAGGAGGAGGAGGAGGAGGAGGGGGAAGAGGAGGGAGAAAGAGCCAAGCAGGAAGAAAAAGGGGCTTTGTTAATTTTAACGGGGTGTGTTATGTTCCTCCTTCATCTCGCAGATACGCCACACTCGCTGATGACAAGCTTTATGGAGCCCCCGGCACCCGAGCCCCCCGCCCGGCTCGTTAAACCCCCCCTGCCCGGCAGAGCCCGGCCCTGCTGCCCTGGCAGGCGAGGCTGAAGCGCGGCTCTGTTTTCATCACGGAAAAGCCTCCGGGCGCATATTTTTGTAATTAGGCTCTTTCTGCTCAGCAGTTTTTGCAGCTGTGATGACACTTGGGTGTCGCCCCCTGGTTTCTCACGCTCTCCCTGCCAAGGCTGGGCCACCGCCAGCGCCGAGGTCACCCGGCCCCGGTGGCCCCCGCGCCGCCCGCACGCGCTGGGGGACGGCGCTTGGCCGGCGGCGGCGGTGGCAGCGGGCCAGGGTCCTCCCCACCGGCGCTGCAGTCGGGATGGAAGCCTGGAATGGCGAGCTCTGGGATCAGGGATGGGGGTTCACCCCTCCCCTGCCTCAGCGGGGTCACAGGAAGGGGCCACCGCGGCCCCTCTGCTCCCACCTCCCTGGCCCAGCACGTGGCGCGGGAGCGTGGCTGGAGGGTTCTGGAACGTGTCCAGCCAGGGAGGCTCCACGCCCTGCTCCGGGCTGCTGGGCCCAGAGCTCACAATGAGCTTCTTCCTCAGATTCAGGTGGAGCTTCCTGTGCGTCTGGCTCTGCCTGTTGCCGCTTTTCCAATTGCTTGGCACCACCGAGCAGGGCCTGGATCCATCCATCCCCCTCCCTGCAGAGCCTGGATCTGTCCATCCCCCTCCCTGCAGGGCCTGGATCCATCCATCCCCCTCCTTGCAGAATCTGGATCCATCCATCCCCATCCCTGCAGATCCTGGATCCATCCATCCCCCTCCCTGCAGATCCTGGATCCATCCATCCCCCTCCTGGATCCATCCATCCCACTCCCTGCAGATCCTGGATCCATCCATCCCCGTCCCTGCAGATCCTGGATCCATCCCTCCCCCTCCTGGATCCATCCATCCCACTCCCTGCAGATCCTGGATCCATCCCTCCCCCTCCTGGATCCATCCATCCCCGTCTCTGCAGGGCCTGGATCCATCCCTCAGCATCCTCCCTGCAGATCCCGATCCCCTCCCTCCCTCCCCGCAGCCCCTCACAGCCATGGATAACACGGGATGCTCCCATCCATCCCTCCCTCCCTCCCAGCTTTCCTCTTCCCCTTCCTGCCTTCCCGCAGCTCCTGGCTTTCAGGCAGGCTTTTCTTAGCCAAGGAAAGCCCTGGGGAGTCTCCCCTCCCTCCTGCCTGCCCGCCGAAGAGGGGGAGGAGGGGATGGGAGGGCCTGGAGCGGTTCCCACGCCCGGGGGGCCGCGGAGCCGCTTCCTCCCCAGGAGCCCCCCAGGCTCCGGGAAGCGCCGGGAGCTGGACACGGGCGGGCTCCAGGCCACCCCTCCCGTCCATCCGCCCGGAAACCTCGCTCCAGCTGTGGCTGATTACAGCCGGAATGGCTCCGCGGGACCTGAGGGATCATTAATTACCGCTAACGAGGCCGCCTGCGTGCCAGCCCAGCCTGGAGCCGCACGGGAGCACCGGGGCCGCGCTCCCCCAGCAGCGTCCCCGGAGGGATGCGCAGCCCCTCCCCAGCCCCGGGGCTGTCCCCGTGTCCCCTCCCCATCCAGGGCCGAGGCAGACGGATGTGATCCTTCCCTCTGGGGTCTCTCACTCGTTACTCGCAGCTTTAGGGAGTGCTGGGATCTGCGGGAGCCTGACCCCGCTGCCCCCGCCCTCCCTGAGCCCAGCTGTGCTCGGAGCGGGGGCAGTTCCAGTCCTAAGGAGGGTTTTACCCCCAAAACTCAGGCTCTGCACCCAGGTGTTGACCATCCGTGGCTGCAAGAGAGCAAATTCGCTTCCTGCCTCCGTTTCCCCTCTCCCTAATTTATGGACTGGAGCATCACTGGGAGGAGGAGCGGCTTCCCTCTCCTTCCGCGGTGTTTTTGCGTTCTGAGCCCTTAGGAAAACGAACATTTATTGGCCATGAAGCCCTCAGGGAATTCGCACCGCCGGTTTCTCGGTGAGTGCGTTGGAATTCGGATCCTCAGCTCTGGGATGGCAGAGCTGGCCCCGAGCCCGCTGTCACAGCGGTGGGTGGCTGTCACCTCACCGAGGCCTGGGGAGCTGCTGGGCTTTCCCATTTCCTCCAAAAAACAAACAAAAAAAAGGGATTATGAAGAGCCACGTGGGAATTCCAGGCTGAAGGAATTGGGATTGTTCAGCCTGGAGAAGAGGAGGCTCCGGGGTGACCTCGCTGCGGCCTTGCAGGGCCTGGAGGAGCTGCAGGGAAGGTGCAGAGGGAATATTTCCAAGGGATGGAGTGGCAGGACAGAGGGGAATGGCTTCCCACTGACAGACAGGAGTTTGAGATGGGATTTTGGGAAGGAGAATAAAGTAAGAGTAAAGAAGAATTTGGGATGGATTTCCCAGAGCAGCTGTGGCTGCCCCTGGATCCCTGGAAGCGTCCCAGGCCAGGCTGGATGGGCTTGGAGCACCATGGCAGGGGTGGAGCAGGAGGAGCTTTGAGGTCCCTTCCCACCCAAACCATTCCATGATTTTCTGATACAGATCAGCAGGAAAACGTTCAGGGATTCAAGCTCTGGTACGGGATTCATCCCTCTTTCAGGAATACCGTGCCCAGTGCCAGATGGTTTTCCTACACGGCAGCCTGAGAATCGTGGAATCCTGGAATGGTTTGGGCTGGAAGGGGCCTTAAAGACCATTTAATAACAGCTCAATCAATGCACTTAAGCATCAATTAAGCAGGAAAATCCAGGTTTTCATTCCACAGGGGACTTTCCCCCTGTGCCAGACTGAGCAGCCAGACCCACCAAAACCCCGCTTTGGGATCCTCTTTGGACACCAGGTTGTTTTTCATACAACAAAGCTTTTTTTTTTTTTTTTTTTTTTTTAAATAAATTCCAACCCCAAGCTGATTTTTCTGCTGACATCACTCGACTCCAGGAGCCGAAACCTGGACTAAAACCAGCCCGTTCTGGAAAAAGCTCTGCTGAAACAAGGCTCAGCAGCAGCAGGCTCGCCCTGAAAACTCAATCTTCCCCAAATCAGGGAGAGGGAAGGAGCCAGCAGCTCTGAGGGAGCTCACCAAAGTGCTCTCATTTATTCTTATTACCCAGCCTTGCATGCCAGCTTCCCTGGAAAGCTCTTCTGGAAAGATATCCAGAAGGAAATTAGATTTAAAAAAAAAAAAAAAAAATTATCGATCAAAGCCTCCCTCCCTCCCTCTCAGCAATTCCCAAATCAGCTGGTTCAGACCCAGATCCATTTCTGGCTGGGGTGGGTTTTATTCCTCGTCTCCCAGGTGGAATCCACTCTGGAGATTTATTGGGGTTGGGGCTTGGTGCTGGCCTTTGGCACAAGGGATTTCCCCCTGGGAACTGCCTCTCCATGAGTTCCGGGCTATTCCACTGGATATTTTCCTCCTTTCCAACCACCCCCCAGCCCAGACCAGCTCCATCCCTGTTCCTCAGTCCTCCAGAGGACTCCCAGCAAAGTTATTTTGGCTTTTCCAGGAATATTTTAATGCACTGGCTTCAGCTGGAGCTGTTCCCTGCTCTGGCCCTGAGAGCCGAGCCTCTGCTTGGGGGTCAGGCCTTGGAGTCAGGGCCACGGGCAGGGAATTCCACAATTCCCATGAAATTCCTTTGTCTTTCAGGTCCCTCCAACACAAACCTTTCCCTGTTTTGACCCCTCCATGCTCAGACATTCCCGGGAATGGAGCTGACCCAGCAGAAAGCGGGAATGTCACAGGATTCCCTGAGGAACAAGGAGCAGAGGGGGAGCTTTTTCTCCCCGAGAACATTCTTGGGGCAGGTCCATTTCCTTCGCCAGTCCTGCCAGGAAGAGCAGGGACGAGCGGGAAGAGCAGGGACCAGACTCCCAGCGTTCCCTCGGAGCTGTTATCCCAGGCTTTCCTGATCTTCCCTGCTGGAATGGCACCCGGAGATGCTCCCCCGCTTTCCAGGCCCGTCCCCACCTGTGCAGCTTTTTGTTCCCTCCGACTCTTCCTCCCCTTTTTGGGGTTGCTGAATATTCCCGAGTGATTTTCCCTCCTGGCTGATGCCATTTTTATAAATAGGCTCCTCATGCATTTATTATCTCCTCCTTCTGAGGCACAGTGTGACACAGACCTGTCTGTTCCCAGCCCGGAATGTTTCTCCAAATTCCCAATAAATCAGGAATCGCTGCAGCAGCCGACGCCGTTTTAGCTCCTTGTCAGAGCGGGGTGAATGATGAGAAATCCACATTTAGAAAGAACTTCCAGATCTCCCAGTCCCAAACAGCTCCCAGAGCAGGCAGAGGACTCGGTGAGCCCGACAGGGACAATTTAGGAAGGGGACAGAGAAGTCCTACAACCGCTCTGGAGCGTTTTCATGGTGCCAATGTGTTTGTGGGGTGTCTCTGGTGTTTTGGGGGTTCCTTCCTTTGGTTTTTTGGGGATTTTTCTCCTCACTTTTAACTTTTTTTGTCTTCACCAATTATTGTGGTTTTTATTATGCCTCAAACTAGGACCAGGCTGAGCACGAAGCAACTCTGGATGTTGTGCCCTGTCACAATCACTCGTGGGAAATCCCGGGCTGGATTCATCTCCAAAAGCACGGGGACAAAAAAAATCGGGAAAATTCCCTCTGTTCTGCAGCCGTATCACAGGAATTCTCCTCCATTCTCTGTGCTGGCCCTCGAGGACCTGGGAAAAAAAAAGTCACGCCTCAGCCCTAAATGTGCACGGCTGGGAAATGAAATTTAAGGTTGTGAGCCCGAGAGGGGCCGAATGGGGGCTTTGGTTGCCCTCAGAGTTTTTTCAGCCCCTGGCGTTTCCTCAGATTACATTTTTCAGCCACCAGGCCGTGTTTTCAGCGCTTTTTAAGCAAAACCTGAGTTTCTCACAGTCACGGGGCTGCAGGGGTTGTGTCTTTACGCAGCACAGCGTGAACTGGAGGCAAAGGTGGATTTGTCCCGCAGGAGAGCTCAGGATTTCCAAGGAATGAGCTGAATTGAGCCCGTTGGAGGTGCAGGAACAAACAGGCCGAGTTTGTCCTGGGAAACCCCAAACCTTTTCCTTTAAAAGCTGTGTGTGTGCCCCGAGCTGCACCTGCAGCAAGGTCCCAGCAGGATCCTGGCAGTGTTATCCCTGCCAGGACCTGCGAGATGCCCTGGGGGGGATTTTTCCATGCGGGGTTTGAGGCCTGGAGCGTGTGGGGTTGTTGGCAAGGAGGGGAGGAGCCATCCCTTCCTTTTGCCCTGGGAGGTTGGGATCTGTGAGCCCCATCTTGGGAATATTCAGAGCTGGAGACCTGGGAAAGAGGATTTGGGGCCGTGCCTGGATGGATGCAGGTGCTCAGGAATTCTCCTCCTGCTCCCCAAAGCCAATCCCAAGCAGAAGAGCTTTGGGATGTGGAGTGCCCAAGCCTCAGCGTCCCTCAATCCTTCCTCACCTGCTCTCACGGGAAATTCCTGGAGTCAAAGATGCTCCAGAGGGGTTCCAGAAGCAGGAAAAGGCTGGATTTTCCATTTGGGATGCCCCTGGGCTGAATTAGAGCACGCACACGGGCAGGTTCATCCCTGCCAGGCTTTTGTTTGCTTCCTTCTCCAAGGTGAAAAGCGGGACAGGATAAAGAGCTCATGGCAGCAAGAGACCCTGCCAGAGAGGAGGGTGGGAAAACACATCCCAAAAGCCCCATCCATCACTATTTTCTGGGGAAAAAAAAGAGAAAACACCGTGTTTGGTGAGCCCTCCCCTGGAAACTCCTGTGGAGGCGGCAGGGAGAGCAGGGTTTGGCTCTGCAGGGATATCCTTGAGGGAAAAGCAGCCCAGGGAGCTGGGATGCGCCCTCCTCGCTCCAGCCTCTCCCGTCAGAGATGCTCCAGATCCCTGCCGGGATCCGGGGGAGAAAGGAGGGGAGGCAGCTCCGTTTCCAGGAAAATTTGCCCTTTCACAGTTGCTCCAGCGAAATGTCAGCGAATGCCAAATGCCCGCAGCCACAAACGCTCGGCACAGGAGAGGCTCCATAAATCAGGGAGCGGTTAGTGGGAAAAAACCCGGTTCCAAGGAGGAAAGCAGTGGGATACGGGGCTGTTTTTTTTTCCCCCTCCCGCTCCGAGGCAGGGCAGCAGCGTTTGAGTTCATTATGCGGCGCAGCGGTGCAGGAATTCTGCGCATTGTCAGCGGCCGCCGCTGGCTGCGGGCCGGGGGCTCGGGCTCGGCCGGGGTGGCGAGCGTGGCGAGCCGGGCCACGAACAAAGGAGCCCCGCAATCAACTTTGTCTGGGCTCGGCGCCGCGTCCGGAGCACAAAGCGGGGACAGCGAGGGGACAAAGGCCGGGGGGCTGGTGGCGCAGCCGGGAGCCGGGGCGGCACAGCTGTGACCAATGCCAACACAGCTCCCCTCAATATTGGAGTGACCCCGGCGCTTTCTGCAACCTGCTCCAGGCTCATCCCCGGCCGCCCGCACAAAGGACGGGAACAAACAAAACCTTTGTCAGCATTTCCAAGGCTTTCCCTCGCAAAAAAAAAAAAAAAAATCTTAAATGTTTCATTAGGTTCTTCTTCTCGGGCTTTTCTTTTCGCTTTTTTTTTTTTTTTTTTTACCTGTTCTGGGTTTAAAAAAAAATTTTAAAAAAAAACCCGATGTGGACATGAAAAGTCTGGGTCGACAAATGATTAAAGGAGAGGCTCAGGAGGGGAAGGGCTGGGTTTGGAGGTGGGGGAAGCTCCTCGTGCTGCTGTCCTGGGTGGGATTACAAAGGCAGGAGAGGAAGGGAAAAAAGAAACTTTCCCAGGTACAATATTTTTTTAAACCTGTTTATTTAGGCAGGCCAACACTGAAATGCTGCAGCCAGAGGGGCTGGGAGTGCTTGGAAAAGGCTCTCAGGATCTGGTGGGATTTTGGGGGTTGAATTTGGTGATCCTTGTGGTCCCTTCCAGCTCAGGAGATTCTGGGATCGATTCCCTCTGAGGAAAACCTCCTCCTCTGCAGCCTGGATGAGCTTAAGCACAGCTGGGCGGGGATAAAACGAATCCAAACTTTATCCCTCATCCGGGAAGGAAGGTTTGGGAAGCCAACAGCTGCCCTGTCACCGTCGGGTGTCCCCTCAGGCAGCACCGGGATCCTCCCTGGACAGGAACCAGGGAAACTCCAGCCCTTGCACGGATGCTGCATTCCAGCGCTTGGGGTGGTGGCTCCCAGCTCCTGCTGAGGCGGATCATGGAATCATGGAACAATGGAGTGGTTTGGGTTGGAAGGGACTTCGACGTCAGCTCCTTCCACCCCTGCCATGGGCCGGGACCTTCCAGGGTGCTCCAGCCTGGCCCGGGACACTTCCAGGGATCCAGGGGCAGCCACAGCTTCTCTGGGAAATCCATTCCAGGGCTTCCTCACCCTCCCAGGGAAGGATTTGTTCCCAATTCCCGATCCAAACCTCCACTGTGGCCAAAGATGTGAAGGCTGCAGGACGAGGAGGTGGGGAAGGAAAAGCCAGAAGTCCAATCCTGCCTGTTCCATCCCATCCCATCCCATCCCATCCCATCCCATCCCATCGTCTCCCAATGGCCTTTCCCAGGTTGGGAGGGCTCCCTTTGCTCCCAGGCTCTCCCTCCACCCCCGAGCTCACAAAGGCTCTGGTTACAAATATTAAACACCTCTCAATAACTCTGCCCTGCCACGCCGCCGAGCCCATTCTGCTCCGCTAAATGACTCTGAAAGGACTTTTTCCCCTGCCCTGCTTCCCTTCTCCTGCCTGGATTCCTGGAGCTCCGGAGTGGAAGGAGCCGGGCACAATGGCCTCGCTCCTCTTTTGTTTCAGCCTTGATTTCGCTCCCCTTTTAAGGACCCTCCTGAATAATTCAGTGTTATCATTCAGGATGATGCTGGATTATTACAAGGCTTCCTTCCCTCCCGTCCTCCCCCTCCTCCTCCTCCTCCTCTTCCCCCCCCCCCCCCCTCCCATAACCTTTAAATTCTTTTCACACGTGAATGGGTTCAAAGGAAGTCGTGGAAGGCAAACACACAACGAGGAGGTTGCTGCTCTGCCCCTCTGCTGTCAGCTTGATAAATATAATGTGTCACCAATTAAAAACTCATTGCCATTCTGCTGCTGCAGCCGGGCCTCGTTAGGGCCCTCCTCCCGGGGTGGCTCCCAGGAGCTGCTGCTATCATTGTTGATAACAGAGGCGCTGCGTTTTTCCCATCCTGGGCCATTTCAGGGCTCCACATTGGCATGTAAATAAGTTATTCACCCGGCATCACTTGCTGATAGAAAAATGACCATGAAACTCTTTGATTTTGGGTTTGCTCTTGTCACCGGCGCACAATGAAATCAAGAGTTGCAGTTTTGTGGCTGGGGCTTGTGGAGGGCTTTTATTATTTTTTTTTTTTCCTCTTTTTTTTTTTTGCCTTTGCTCTTTCCCAACTCTCCCCCCGCAGCATTTGCATGGAAACGGTGCCATCCCACAATTTAACGCCGGGTTTGACCTGCGAGGTGTCCCCACTCCAACAGAGCAGATTGTTGTTTATTTTTGCCCTCCCCAGCAACGTTCAAAACCAATCTGGGTCACGCAGGAAAAGCTGTTGGCTTTTTTTTCCCCCCTCTTTTTTGCGCTCTCAGTCCCTTTGGGGTGGAGAAAGGGACCCCCGGACTCTTTCCCAACAAGAACCTGGGACAGTCCCACGGCTCTGCCCTGCCCCGGGGGTGCAGCCCGTGCTGATGGAGGGCAGCTTTCCCTGGAATATTGATGCATTCCTTCCGCCTCCCTGCCTCTCTCCAGCTGCTTTTCCCGGAGGGATTTGCATTCCCGTTGGCAGTTCCCAAACCAAACACATCCCGCACGGTTTTCCCCTCATTCTGCCTCGATTTCTGGATGCTGGGCGTCTTCCCCGGTGGCCAGAGCTCGCCCACAGCCTCTGGAAACTTCATTCCCTGGCCACCAAAATCCAGGGGAGGTTGGTCCTGTCAGTCCTGGATCCCAAAACACGCTCATGGGCAGCAGCCGGGTGAAGGGGATTTATCTGGGGGCAAAAAGCTGTTGGGTTTTCATGGGAAAAGTGTCCAGGATAAGGATAGAAGGAAGGGCTGGGCCTGGGATTTGGGAATCTGGTTGGATGAAATGTGGGGATCTGCTGTGGTCAGAGCTCTTTATTTTCATTTTAAGATCTCCAGTGCTTTGCTCTCGACCCATACCAACCTGAGCTGGGACATTTCCAGACAGAAACCACCATGACCAGGCTCTGGAGCTTTATTTTTGCCTCTGTTTTGTGTTGTTTGGGGGTTTTTTTGGTTTTTTTTTTTAACTTCAGCAGAGCTTTTGGAGGGCGATGGGAGAATCTTTCATTCAGGGGAGCTGGGCCAGCGGTTTGAGTGATAAAGATGCTTCTGTGCAGCGTTTGAAGTGGAAATTCATGCAGATTTGGAGCCTGGATGCTCCCAGCAACGTTCTGGGAAGCTCTGCTTGTTAGATCCATGGAATAAAGGCACGAGTTCCTCCCTCCCACCCCAGCCCAGCTCATCCCCGGCCTCTCTCCGGGCACAGGCTGGAATCTCTGAAGTTCCCCCTCGCCTGCCAAGCACCACCTGCAAGAGGGGGAGTTCCCTGGAGCTGGAAGACAAAAGGATTTGCAATCAAAGCCTCAGAACGGGGAAAAGAGGAGGAGGAAAAAAGGCATCAAAAAGTTTTTCCATGTTCTGGGCTGGCTGGGAAGCGGAAGGGGGAGAACTGTGGGTTCTTCCTGCCCCGTGTACAGGCTGTGGGAACAGGGGGGTCTCCCAAAATCTCTGATCCCCCTTTTGTGGCCCCATGAGTGGGAAGAGGATGATGGAATTTCATCCTGTGGGACACAGATTTGCCTCTCTGGGCAGTGCTGTCCTTGCTTGGCTTCCAAGAGAAAGCGTCTGGTGTGGAAAACTCAGGATTAAACTCGGTGGGTGAAGCAGAGGGAAGAGAACAAACTGGAATTCTTACTTTGTATTCCCAATCCCATCCCTCCTTTTAAACTAAATGGATTTTGAGGGAGTTGGGAGGTGAAAAATTCCACAGCAGAAGTCCGCAACTCCATCAGGGGTTTGGAATGAGATGATCTCTGAGGGCCCTTCCAACCCTAAACCTGGGATTCCAATCCCAAATTCCGGGATTCTAGAAAGAGGATTTTATTTTTCAAAAGTCCCAAGAGAGAGGGGGGAGAAAACCGTGGCCGTGCTGGGGGAACGAGAGGGGAGTTACGGTGTGAGAAAATCCATCTGGGGATGAGTGGGAAGAGCAGGACAAGTCTTTTGTTCTCCAAGGAAATCCTTTCCCGGGTTTTTGGCCAGCGGGAAAAGGGAAGGAAACAAAACTTGGGGCATTCAGGAAAATGCTGGAAGTGTCTTAAAAACGACAACTCTTGCGTCACCTGAAAAGCCTTCCTGAGGTGTGTCCCCTGTGGGACTGGGAGCCACGGGGTGACTTTTCCCTTCCTCCTCCCGAGATGATTCCCCTCACCCTCGGTTTGACATCCCCAAAAACGGGATGAAGCCCCAATTTTCTGCCAGTCCTCACCCCTCCTCCTCCTCCTCCTCCTCGTTATTCCTTAACTCCCCACGCCCGCTGTGTTTCCGCGGCTGCAGTGCCCGAGGCGAGGAGCCGGGAATGTTTATCCCGAGGGAGCCGGGAATGTTTATCCCTGTCAGTCCCCACCGGGCCATGCCCAGCCCCGGGGTCACCCCGGGGACTGACACCCTCACCCGGGGCCCCGAGCCCCCTTGCCCTCCTTAGAGATGCACCAGGCTGTCAGTAACGAGGCCACGAGGTTTATTCAGCGCGGATCTCCCGATCTCAAAAGATAATCTGGGAATAATTGGGACTTAAGGAACTGGTGGGAATCTGATTTTTTGGCGGCGCTGCCATTCAGGAAACAGATGGACATCTTATTTCGCCCTAATTTGATGGGCTTGCTTGACAAAATGGCAGAGGTTGCACTTTGCTACAATAATCAGCTGCCACTCAGACTTTGTAAGGGGCTTGTGGAGGTTTCTTCTTAATTAGACCGTGGCTCCCTATCGGGGAGGAGACGCCCGCACCGGCTCCGGGAGATTCCCAGCAGCTTCTCTGCCTCTGGAGCCTGGAAAAGAGAGGGGAAAACCATGGGAGAGGTTCAGGTTTGTGTCACATTTGGGGTTTTTAAAAGCCTCATTTGGAAAATCAAGCTGGGAGCGAGGCGTTGTCCAGGGGGATAATGAATTCATGGATTTGCTCCCTCTGCCCTGGGGCTGCTTTCCCTGGGCTGGGGGGCACCTTGGGAAGCTTTGGGAAGCCTCGGGATTATTCCCAGGTTTGCAGACCCCACTTTTCACTTGCAAAAAACTTCCCGGTGCTGTCGTTTAACCCCTGACCTTCCCTGCTGCTTCCCTGGCCCTCCGATCCCGCTCCAAAGGGGATCCTCCGGACAGAGCCTGGGATCCCAGCTCCTCTCAGGCTGCTTTCCTTGCAGCTAAAAAGCAATTGGGAGCTTTTTTCGTTAGCCAGATGTAATTAGCCCCAGCCCAGGGAAGTGCTGGAGTCACCATCCCTGGAAGAGCTCAAAAAAGGAGGAGATTGGTGGCGCTTGGAGGAATGGTTGGGTGGGAATGCTGGGGGTGCTCACTCCGAGGTTGGATTTCATGATCTTGGAGGTTTTTTCCCAACTTCTCCCAAAAATTTGGGACTTTTTCCCAAACCTAATGACTCCGTGATTCTGTGTTCAGTCTCCTCAACCGAGTGCTGATGGGCTAAAGAGCCAAACCAACGCAGCTGCCACCAAACCCAGACTTATTTGATGTCCTTTTTGCTTTCCTCATTCCCCTGCCTTTGGAGACTGCATTTTTAGCTTTTCCCTGCAATTTCCTCGGGGAAGGCTGAAATTATTGAGCAATCCAGAGAGCTCCAGCCTGCCCGTGTTCTGCACACAAGGAATAAAGGGAATTCCAGCGGGATCTGTGGAATAGGAGGTGCAGGATGCACAGACCTCCCACAAGGGCTCATCTGCCGCTCCCCCAGCCTGTCTGGCAGTGCTGTTGGACATCCATCAATCCCTGGCTGTCCATCAATCCCTGGCTGTCATTAAGACACTGCATTTGTCGGTGTTCAGGAGCAGTGAAACAGAATCCACTGAGCCCACGGAAAGATGGGATGGTTTGGGTTGGAAGGGGCCTTGAAGATCATCCAGTGCCACCCATCCCATGGGTGCCACCATCCCAGTTTGCTCAGGGCTCCATCCAGCCTGGCCTTGGACAATTCCAGGGATGGGGAATCCACAACTTCTCTGTGCCAGCTTTGTGGCTCCCTTTGCCGCCTGCTGGGGCCTTCAGCCGTCCCTGGTTGTAGCATCGCTCTGAGCCTCTCCGCCGCTTCCTTCCCCCTAAAACTTCCCCCAAAAAACCACCCGGAGGAGCAAACCCTCCTCCTCCATGGAGACCCTCACTAAAAATCAGTTTCCCCCTCGCTGCCCCTCAGCTCGGGGATGTTTTTTCTCTGCCTCTTTGCAAACCTCCAGGGTGACCTTCCCACCCCTCCAGGCTGCAGATGGCAGAGGAGCCAAAGCTCACAGCGAGGTCCTTCCACCTGCTCCTGACACAGCCCCTGCAAGGAGTCAGGCCATGGAAGGGATCCCAGGAAACTCCTCAGGGATGCCAGACCCCTCCACCCCCGGGTACCACCTCGGAGCATCCCCTCTTGATTTATTCTCCCGGGAGATGAGGTGGTTGCAAGGATTTAAAGAAGGCCATCTAATGGAGTGCTGGAAATGATAAATCAGTGGGGCTTTGTAAAGGTTATTACTTTAAACAAAGTGGGGCTTGAATGGAGCCAATTAAACGGCACCTGAATTGATAAACAAACTGCTTATTGTCGGGGGCTATTCGGCAGCTCTGGGGGTCCCCCCTCGCTGGAGGCCTGGGGATAAATTTACATGTGATTGGAGTTTAATGGGCCGCAACAGGCCTCCCATCCCATCGCCATGGCAACCGGCCCTTTCTCCAGCTTTTAACCAGTCTGCAGTGGCCTTTCATTGTCTGCTCCTGCCAGCCCGACGGGGTGGGCGCTTGGTTGTAGCAATTTGTTTCTGTCCCCGGGCACGGCCCGGCCAGGCCATGAATATTTGTGGGGGGACACGGGGACAAAGGGCCGGGCCGAGGGGGCTCCATGGAGACCCTGCACTGGAATGGTGACATATGGTCCGTGCTGACCCCAAACAGCCCCACAATGAGCAGTCCCCGGCCCCTCTGGGTCCCTGTCCCCGTTAGGCCGGGCCTATTCATCCCTAGGCCAAGTCAACGGGCCCAGGCCTCTCCCCCCACGCGTTTGGGGCTTTTCTCTGGCTGAAATCTCTGCCCCGTGAGCACTAAAGGAAGAAAGAGAGAGGGAGAAAGGAGATAAAGGCAGGAAGAAAAGGCTCTCCATGTCCCAGAGATGTTTGCTTTCCACTTGATTGGAAGCTGAAAGGGCGCGGACATCGGAGCAGAGCGGGGGAGAGTTCCCGGTCTTTGAGTCCCAGAGCGGTTTGGGGTCAAAGGGACCTGAAATCCCAACCAGTCCCACCCCTTCCATGGGCAGGGACACCTCCCACTGTCCCAGGGTGCTCCAAGCTGGCCTTGGACACTTCCAGGGATGGGGCAGCCACGGCGTCTCTGGGAATTCCATCCCAGCCCCTCATCAGCCTCACCGGGAGGAATTTATTCCCAAGATCCCATCTGACCCTTTTCTCTGGCAGTGGGATCCATTCCCCTGTGTCCTGTCCCTCCATTCCTTGTCCCCAGTCCCTCTCCAGCTCTTCTGGAGCCCCTTTAGGCCCTGGAAGGGGCTTTCCTTGGAGCCTTTTCTTCTCCAGGTGAACATTCCCAGCTTTTGAAGGGGGATCAGGCTGAGGGTCCCCCTGGCCCCAGATCCCACCTGGATCCCAGCTGGATCCCACCTGGTACACAGCCAGCACTGAATGCATCCCACAGGGAAGAGGGACGTGCAGGACATTCACCCCACCCCCAAACCCGAATTTTTCCAGGTGATTTATTTGTCAAACCGGCTGGGTTTGCATTGTTCTCCCTCCCTGACCAAAGCAGGAACTGTGTGACCCGAAAAGCTGATTTCTTGTAAAGGCCCCACCTGTGAGCTCTGCTTGGTGACCCCACAAACCAACGGGATTTGCATGTGGACACCTAATCCTGGGCTGTTCTTCCTCCAAGTCTGAGGTGGAGCCCTGGGTTTGGATCCCTCGTGAATGAATCTGAAAGTCAGACTCATAAAAGTCACCAGAAAGAAGCTGCCACACCAGTGCTGTGCAGGAAGAGCAAACTGGCCAAACTGGGCAAGAAATCCTTCTTTTAAAATCGTGAATTTCCCAAAGAAAACCTTCCTTAAGCGGGAAAAAACCTGAAAAATCTCCTCAATAATTGATTTGCCAAACCGTGCGATGCTCACAAAAATGCGGATTTTATTCCTGGAGAGGAGAACTCCCAAAGGTGGCTGAGCCAGGATGGTGGGGGGGCTATAAAAGCTCCGCTCCTCCTTGCTCTCCACCCCTCTGAGCCATCCCGTGGCTGCTGTGGCCAGGAGCGGGTGTGAAGGGACCGGGATCAGCCGCATTCCCCCTTTCATCTCGGGCTGTGACTTTGTCTCCAGCTGCACCAGGAGGGGCGGTTATTTCCTGGCAGTTTGGTGGGCTGCAGGCAGCTCCTCAGAGCTGGGAGAGCCCAAATTCCAGGGTTCCCTCCTGTCTCAAAGTGTTGTGGCTCCTGGAGAGGGAATTCCTGCAGCCAGGATTGGGAAAACGTAAAATCCGGAGGTCCCTCTTGTCTCAGAAGGGTCACAGCGCTTGGAGAGGGAATTTCTGTAAGGAGGACTGGGACACCAAAAAAATCCAGGGATCCCTCTTGTGGGACGCAGAGAGGGAATCCCTGCAGCCAGGAGACTGGAGAGAGCAAAATTTCCATGGTTCCCTCTTGTCTCGAAATCCAGGGATCCCCCTCTTGTCTTGTGGGATGCAGTGAGGGAATTCCTGCAGTCAGGAGACTGGAGAGAGCAAAATTTCCACGGTTCCCTCTTGTCTTGTGGGATGCAGAAAGGGAATCCCTGCAGCCAGGAGTGTGACAGAGGCTGCTCTCCTGGAGATCTCTTCCAACATCTCCTTGGGATACAGGAGATCTCCTGCCTTCCAGAAATTCCACCCTTTTCCCTCCCCTGGCTCCTGCAGGTGCCTGAGGTGCAGGGAAACGCCTTTGCAGCAGGGTGACCGTAGGGTCTTAAAAATGACTGCAATGAAACCAGTGAAATCCCCTTCTTGTGGGGAAAAAATGCTTCTTTCCCCAGCAACATATCCCAGAGTTTTCCCAGCTGGAAATGTAACGCCTTAATTGGAAATCTCCCAGCTCCTCTTGGGGAAAACCAGCTCCTCTCCTTGGGAGACCCCGCTGGAATTCTTTATTTGAGATATTTATCAGCCCGTTTTGCTTTGGATTGGGGGTTTTTTTGAATCGTTTTTTAAAGGAGTCCGATGCTGCTCTAAACCTGCAGCTGTGGAGGTCAGGCAGGTGGCAAAACTTCCCCCCAGGACAGCGGAACTCCCTCTCCTTTCCTTGCCATTTGCTCGGGAGGGATTTTCCTGCCAAGTTTATGGCCAGGCCTTGCATTTGAAAGGAAAATTGCTCTTCTTGAGCTGAGAGGAACAACACAGAGCAAAAGGGGAGGTGAAAAACCTGGCCAGAGGCTTCCAGCTGCAGGAGGCGTCCCGGATTTTCCCATCCCAGCCCGGAATTCCGGTGAGTTTCGTTTTTAAACAGGATCTGGGCAATGCAGGACATCCCCAGGCCTGTGCAGGATGGATTTGTGGCAGGGAGGAGAAAAGGAAGGTGCTGAGGTGAGGCTGGAGGAGAGGAAGTGACGCCAATCCCGCCTCACATCCTGACATCCCGCACGCTCCAAAGTTCGGGAATGAGTCCTCCTGTGCTGTTAATTACCCCAGGGTGCTTCCAGCATCCCTCCTGCTCCTCAGGAAAAGGGCAGCCTGGGAACGTGGAGGGAGGAAACGGGCGGCAGGCTGCTCGTGGGAATGGCACAGCCCAGCTTTTCCTTGGGGTTGCTGCTGAGGGGGGAATTTTCTGCTGGAAAAGCCGGGAATTTGTACAACGAGGAAAACGCCGCCGTCAGGAACTTCTTCCTCAGTGAAGCCTCACTTACAAAGCCTCTGCAGAAGGCTGAGAATGTTTTTGATTGGGATGAAAGCAACAGAAATAAACCCAAAGAAAGGGAAAATCCCCGGTTTATGGCATCCATTTGGTCCTTAATGGATTCATTCCCGCGCTTCTCGCAGCCTTTGACATCTGGGCCCGTCATAAAGCGCCTTCTCCTCCTCTGCTGCCCTCGTTCCCTCCCCAGATGGCTGCTCCCAGCCTCCCACGCCGCCTGACCCTTTGGAAAGTCGCTTCCCAAAGCTGCTGCCTGGTGCTCTCCATGCCCTGGCAGTGCCAGGGAAGTTCAAACTCCGGGAAGGGGCCAGAGGGTGAGCTCAGCCTGGCCGGACAGCGCTGACCCCGCTGCTGCCCGGGGGTCAGGGGCCCAGGCTGCCGGACACAGCTCCCCTTGGGTTGGGAAAGTCGCCCTTTCAGGGATGAGCCACAGCCACACGGACGTTGCCCCCTCTGTGAGGTCCATGTCGGGTTGGCTGTGGGGTCACAGGGAGTTCTGGCTCTTCAAGGGGGTTTTGGCCACTTTTCCCTCTGTTTTGTCCCTGTTTTCCTCCCCTGGCACGGGAACAACCCCAAATTCAGCTCTGTGCCCGCGGTGGGGAGTGGCTGATGAGTTTTCTGTCTTCCCAAAATCCCTTGTCCGTAATTAGGACGGCACTCTGGGGATGCTCCTGAGGGCCACCAGATGTGGTTTAGCCCAGGAACTACCAGCGAAGCTGTGAAAATGACCCGGGATGTGCAATTTGGGGTTGGGGGGGGCAAACCCAGAGCGCTGGAGGAGCCAGCCCAGGGCTGGAAGCATCACTAGGCTGCCTCTCCCCGCACCTGGGGCTGTTTGCTGGAACAGCCCCAATCCCTGAGCACAGCCCTGCCTTTCATTGCTCCTTCCTTCCTTCCTGAAGTGCCCTGCAAATGCCGGGATGGGCTCCCAAGCTTTGTTCAAAGGGGATTGTCCGAGCTGTTAAACCCTAACAGCTCCGGGATTGCTCCTCACAGCAAAGAGGAAACCCCAGCGAGGGGAGGAGGGGCTGCTGTTGGGGCTGCTCTGTGGGGTTTGTGGGCTCTGAGGGTTCTCCAGGAGAATCCCAGAAGCTTTTCCCACCTATTTCCTCCTGGGATTGCTGAGGAAAGGAGTGATTGCACTCTTGGGATGAGCAACTCCCCTCCAAGACCTGAAAAATCCTTGGGAACCAAATCCAGCCCCGCACAGGAAGGGTTTGTTGAGTTCAGAACAACCTGGAAGGCACAAAAATTCCTTTGTTTCCTCCAGGATGGACCAGGGCGGGGTTGTTGTTCCCCTGTAGGAAGGGACACAGGAGATCCCAATGAATCTCCCCGGTCCTGGGGTGGGAGATGAAGCAGGAAAATGGGGGAGAAATGTACCCAAGGCCGAGCTGCCCTGGGAATCCCAAGCCGAGGCAGAAATCCCAGGAATTCCCCAGCTCCTGACTGCATGGCTGCTCCCATCCAGGGAGGAATCTTTTCCCTTTAAAAAGGGGGCTTCGAGTGTGTCCAGTTCGGTCTCCGAGGTGGGCACAGGAAACTGGGGACGGAGCGAGGCAAATTCTCTGGGAATCTCATTTGCAGCCTCCCCAGAGCCCGCTGGCCGTGCGCTCCCGGGCTTTGTCCAAGCCTCCAGTTGGAGGGATTCAATTCCTCCTGATTCCATGGAAGGTGCTTTAATATTTGTTTCTGGATCCCAGGGCAGCACAGATGATTTCTCTCCTCGTGAGAACCGGCTCAGGGCTATGAACAAGGAGGATGGGTCCCCTGGATCTGGGCTCTCCCGGGGAGCTGCTTTAATTTGGGAATATCCATCTTGCCAGCACTTGGAATGAGCCTTCCTCGTGCTTTTTCCCAGGCTCCCCTCTCCACATCCACTCAAGAGCTTTGCGCTCCAAATGTTTTTTCATGCGTCCTACAGGACAATCCCTACAGCGAGTCCTGCCTGCCATAAAAACCTTTCCAGGCTCCGGGAGCATTCCGTGTGTGTGCCACAGGAAAAAACAACTCCAGCCCCGTAAACACAGAGGCTTCCTGCCCTGCTCCGAGCAAACGGCGCTGCTGACCCGAATTTACCCTCTTCCCTCAAAAAATCCTGCTTAGTTTCACGCGTTTTCAGCCCAGCCTAAATGTCAGCCTGCTCTCCGTCGGGCTGGAGCGTTCCAGGAGACGTTCCCAGCCCGATCCCAGCTGTGGAATTTCAATGGTTTTGGAGAGGGCAGAGTGAACTCCCTGATACACCTGGGCTGGGTCCCTGGGGCTCCACGTGTCTGACATCAGGAGGAGCTGGCAGCAGAGCTCTGCGGCCTCGGGGATGTCACAGCGGATGGTTCGGGGTCACAGGGAAAGCAAAGCGAGAAGGAATCGCTGCTTCAAAGGGGGCAGAAATCCGAGCTTTAAGAAGAAAATTTGCTGCAAATGGATTTCTGGGAGTTCCGTGCTTCTCTTTTCCTGGAATGCATGAAACCTTCCAAGATGGAGAGAAGGGCTCTCCTCCTTTTCCCAGAGAATCCTGAGGAACTGTCACCTCCGTCCCCTCTGTCCCTGCCACTGCAGGGTCCCCGTGTGTGCCACCCCCCCACCTGGCCAGGTGACCAGCCCAGGTCACTCCCTGGGGCACGGCGAGGGGATTTTGGGGGCAGCTCTGGGGGTGTCACAGTGGCAGAGTCAGGGGAGGAGGGACAGTGCCAACCCCGAGGGCTTTGGGACTGCTGTCCCAGCCACACAAGGAGCTCTGGCACCCCAAAAGCTGCTTCCCAGGGATTTCCCAGGATGCAGAGCCCATCCAGACTCCAGGATCCCTCTCTGAGGGCTGGCACACACGTGCCAGTGTCACCGTGTGCCACTGCTGGTGGCTTTGAGGATTTTGGGGTCAGCCCCGAGCTCTGGGATGGGGCATTTGTGCAGGACCGAGCTCAAATCCAGCAAATCCCTGCTCTGGGAAACCCAGCTGTGCTCCAGGGGCTCAGCCTGTGATTGTAAGGAATATATCTGTTTAAAATGACACTTTTCCCCTTTTCCAATAACGAGATGGAGCCGGTGCTGGGTTCACCCTTTGGGAAACCCCCTCCTTCCTCCTCTGCTTTCCCCTTCCCACTCCGCCATCCCTGCACTGCCCAGCAAGGGGATGAGGCACAAACCTGGCAAATGTGGGGGTCTGTGCTGCCCCGTGAGCTGGGCACACAGAACCCAATCCCAAAGAGCAGCCGCCCCTCGGAGCATCCCGGGGAGGGCAGGGAGGGGGGTGGAAGCGCAGCAGCCTGGCCGGGAATCAGGGAATGCCGCAGACGGGAGGCACACGCCCGGCGGGGTGGCAGCAGGAGCTTTAATGAAGGTTTTATTTCGGTAATGAGCGAGCAAATAACACGGCCACGCCTGAGAGGGACCGGCTGGGCCGGCCCGGCGGGTGCCGGGGCACGGCTGAGTCAGGAGGGGGCACAGAGCGGCTTTGGGCCATGGGAACCTCGGCTCCCTGGGCAGGGCAGGGAGCCTGCCCGGAGCTGGGAGTGACTCAGGAGCGTGACAGCCCTGGGACAACCCGGGGACAGCCCGGGGACACCGCTGGGCCCCATATTCCCGGCAGTGCCGCTGGAATTTGGGCACCAGCCACGCTCCAGGGGCTGCGTTCCCCTGCGGGTTCCTCTGAAACGCTCGGTGGATCTCTCTGGGTTGTTCCTCTGCAATCTTCGGCTGACAGGAGCGGGGTGATCCTGTGGCAAAGAGGAAAATCCACAGTGGGGTCTGGGAAATGCTGGGCTTGGTACCGGCCAGGTCTGTGACCCCACAAGGTTTTTCCTCCGTGCCCCTAACTCTGCTTCGTCCAGGGACTGCTGAGGAGTGAACCACAGAATCAGGGAATGGTTTGGGTTGGAAATACCTTAAAGCTCATCCCATTCCACCTTTCTCTATCTCAGGTTGCTCCAACCTGGCCTTGGACACTTCCAGGGATGGGGCAGCCACAGCTGCTCTGGGAAATCCATTCCAGGGCCTCCCCACCCTCCCAGGGGACAATTCCTTCCCAGTATCCCATCCTTTAATTCCTGTGCGTCTGAGCTGCTGAGGGGAAAACTTTGGGATTTCTGGGCCAGGGCTTTCCTGGCCTTTATTTGGTTTTTGTTTTTGTGAGCAGAACTCTCTAGAAAATCTGTTTCGTGGGCAATTTTAGGTCTGCTCTGCTTTCCCCTGAATCCTGAAGTCCTTTCCAGCATCCCAGCCTGGCCCTGGGAAGTCTCAGGAGGGATATTCAGGGAGAAGAGGGGATGGAGGAGCTGTCACTCCCCTCCCTTGCAAGTCTTTGGCACCAGCGAATCCCCAGCAAGCACTGGCTGTGTCCTTTTGGATAAAAAGAGAAGGATTTCTCTAAAGCAGCGTCTGCCCCGCAGGAAAACCCCATCCCTTCAGCCCTGCCAGCCTCGGAACGAGCCCTGCGGCCACTCTGGGTGCTCTGACACCGAGCAGGGAGGAAAACAAACAAGCAAATGGAGCAGCAGGAAGGAAATCAAACGCTGGGAGGGGGAAAAAAGCAGCGAGTCTGGGAGACAACTCAAGGGCAGCAGTGATGGGCAGGAGCAGTCCTGCCACTTCCAGTCATGTCAGGGCACGGGAGACGCGGGTTTGGTGTCCTGGAAGGGCTCAGGTTCGGGGGATTCTGACAGCTGGGGGTGGAACCCATGGGAACAGGGGCAGGGAGCTGCTCAGGGATGTTCCTTGAACCACATCAGCCCCGGGGGGAGGGTTTGTGTTCTTCCCGGCCTCGGGGAGGGGGGGAAATCTCTTTGCCAGGAGCCAGAGTGGTTTGCTCACCGATTTTGGGAGTCCTGGCTCGAAATCCAGCCCTGTCGTCACCCTCTGTCAGTGCCTGGATGCCTCTGATCCAGGTGGGATCCCCGTGTGAGGGTGAAGACCCCTGGAAAAGACCCCTGAGCCCTCTGAGCTTAGGGAAATCCTTTTTGTGCATTTTAAGGGCCATTCCTTCTTTTAGGAGAGCCAGAAGGAACGAAATCCATTGTGATTCACGCCTGGGCCGGTGAAAGTGAGCTGGGAAAGGCAGGAGCGTGTCCCTAATCCCCTTCCTATGACTCCCAGGCAGGCAGATCCCAGAGCTAATGGGACGGGAGCTGAGGTGCTGGGATTTGTCCCACAGCACTGGGATAAGGCTGGAAAAACCCGCAAAAATCATGGAGTCAAACCCTTGACCACGAAACCACATCGCCAGGTGCCTCATCCACACATTTTTTGGGCATTTCCGGCCATTCCACCACTTCCCTGGGCATGCCTGCCCACAGGAAGAACCTGGGAACAGAGAGGAGCAGAGAGAGGAGGAGGTTCCGAACGGGGAGTTGGAGCATCCAGCCAGTAAATTCCTGATTTTTCCCTGCCACATCTGATTCGGGGGGCAGAAGCCTCAGCTATCCCATGCCAGGGATTTAGCTGGAAGGGGTTTATTGCCTGCCGAGTGCTTTTCCAAACAGGACCCAGAGCTCTCCCACACTTCCCTGCCTCCCCAGCATTCCCTTACCCCTCCGAGGCACAAGGATTTTTATCTCCATCCAGCACTGCAGGAAAAAAAAAAAAAACAACTCCATAAAACCAGCTGCCTTAAAAAATAAACCTCTGTTCCCAGCCCGTGCTAATAATTTACTCTTATTCCAGGTTTTATTGGGACTCCTTTCAAGGAGCCCCCTCGGTGAACAGCGCAGGACTCGGGCCAGGAGGATTTCCTCCCCGCTGGGACTCCTAATGTCGAAAGCAGAGGTGTCAAACAAGCGGCTCAAAGCCCCGTGGTGGCCCTGGAGAGTTCCACATCTGGCCTGGATCTCGGTGCTTAACACGTTTTAACTCTTGCCCCGGAGCAGCTCCGGATTTCCCTCGGCAGCTGGGTTAGGGTTGATTTAAGAGGCTGAGCGCTGCGAGGAAAAGCCAAAAAAGTTTAAAACAGAGGAGCTGTTGAAAGGTTCAAAGGGCTGCCCCGGGGTTTGGGAGCGGGGTGTGGGCACGGAGCTCCCCCGGAGCAATGAGCGGCGTTCCCGGGATGCGCTTGGGAAAGAGGGAGGGAGCGGGGACGGCGCGTGGGACCGGCCCTGCTCGGCTTATCGGGGCATCGGCACACGAGCCGCTCGTGGCTGCCCTCCAAAGCCACTCAATCCCAGTGGGCTGGCACTGGGAGCACTGGGAGCGCTGGGAGCAGGGAGACAAGAGGGAGCCCCTGCGTCTGCTGCCGTGGGAAAGGGGGAACGGGCGGTTCTGGGTCTCCTTTTTCTTCGGGGGAGCTGGGGTGTGTCCTGGAGGGGAATCTGGGGCACTTGGATGCTTTTCCTGACTTTTCCGTTCCCTTTTTGGGGCCACTAAAGCCTTTTCTGCTCCCTCCCTCTCTCTCAGTCTCTGCCTGGGCTGGTGGTCGGGACTGTCCCCTCCTCTGATCACATTTTGGGTACAAGAGAGTTCAAATCCCTGCAGGAGGAGGTTCAGGGGCTCAGCAGCAGCCAGGATCTGTTTCATCCCTTGGGAAGTGTTCCCTGGTTTGCTGACAGGGAATAAATGGATTTAGCAGCCACAGAGGGGCTGGGGGAGCATCTCCCTGAGGATGCAGCTGCCTTTTCCCCTCTTCCCTTCGAGTTCTCTCTCCCAGAGCCACAGACCCATCCCAGACCCCCCCATCCCTCCCTCTCCCCGCTGATTCCCAAATCCCCTCTGGCCCAGCGCCTCTCTGGGCACTCCGGGTGGCTCCTGGCTGTCCCTGGCACAGGGCACGGAGGGCACGTGGCCGCCAGTGCCAGCTCAGCCGCCTTTCCCCCACTCCCTGCCCTCCCTCCTGCCACCCCTACCCTCCTCCCGTGCCTGCAGCAGGTCGGGAGGCGAAACCTGCTGCTCCTGTGCGGGTGTTGTAACGCCGTCAAACGCTCTGCCAGCGGCAGCCTTCCAGCTCCTGGCAGGCTCCCACTTTCCCAGGCCGGGATGAGGGGCCGCTCCCAGCCCGACAGCCCCGGCAGGATACCTGCACAATGACTGGGAAAGCCGGGCCGAGGGGAGCCAGGGGTGAAGGAGAAGATGAATAACTTCCCCGGAGCCACGGCCCAGAGCGTGCCTTGGCCTGCCGGTGATTCACAGCTGACTTCCCTCCCCTGCCCCTCCTGGGACACCGACCTGCATTCCGTCACTCGCCCGAAATAGCCCAGAGGGTTCGGGGGAGGAGGGGAAAGGCGGCCGAGGGGAAGGGGATGGGAAACCTGGAGTGAGCCATGAAAGCTGCCCTGGGTGCTGGGGGAAAGGCGCTGGCCCGGTGGGATTGAGCACTGGCAGCAGGGATGCTGCCAAATCCTGCAGGAATTGCTGGGATTGGCTGCCCGTGTCCATCCCTGCTGGCGTTCCAGCCTCTCCTGGAGAGGAGAAATCCTCAAGTTGCGCCGGAGGAGGTTTAGGTTGGATATCAGGGAAAATCCCTTCACTGGAAGGGTGGTAAAGCATCGGATCAGATTGCCCAGGGCAGTGGTGGAATCAGCACCCCTGGAAGTGCTCCAAAAACTTGTGGATGTGGCACTTGGGGACAAGGTTTGGTGCTCTGGTTGGCCTGGCAGTGCTGGGTTAATGGTGGTGAATTTATTTTCCAGCCTCAATGATTCCCTGATCCCGTGGTTCTCCACGCTCCCTGCTTTCACCCGAAACTCCAGACAGAGTTTCTGAGCTGTGCTCCAGCTCTGGGGCCAAAAGGAGCGGGAGCAGCCGCTGCTCTGGGGAATTTTGTGCTCTCCAAAGTGACCCCCCCCGGCCATGGAGCTGCCCTGGGCAGAGCTGGGGCCAGAGGGGACCGAGCAGCTGGGCCTCCTCCAGGACAGAGCAGAGGGACTGAGCTGGCTGCTCATTTTTTGGGGAACAGCCAGACCTGGGGCTGAGCAGTGAAGTCGGGAGGCAGCTCCTTGCAGGGTGAGGGGTGTGGGGAGTCTCTGCAGTGCCAGCGCTGGCTGATGAGACACCAGAACCTCCAGAGCCTGGGATTTCCACCAGGATGCCCCGAGAGCTCCCACAAACCAGCCCTGAACATTCCCGACAGGAATTGTCATCACAAGGCGCTCTGCCCACAACCTTGCCTGGTTTTTCCCTGGGTTTTAAAGCGCTCCAAAGGCCGTGTCCAGCTCCTGCTCCCATTCCATAACCTGCAATCCCTGCAGCTGTCAATCACAGCTGTTGTCAGGCAGAGCTGTCACGTCAGGCGCTGCTCGGGCGCCGGGGGTGATTGACAGCCCGGTTTGTTATCTCCGAATGTGTCATCCCAGCCCGGCCTGACAGGTCAGCACTGGGAGACTTCCAGCATCCATTTATGATGAGATGGCTGCAGCAAATCATTCCCTGGCTCATCCCAAGCGTTCCTCCGCATCCCTGCCCGGCTGAGAGATGGGATCTGACAGGCCCAGGGGTGGAGGTGGCTGGGCTGCTGGTCCGAGGAATCCTGGAGGGTCAGCAAATGGAAAGGGGGGATTTCCATCCCTGTCCGAACTCCTCGGAGGGAATTGGAGGCAGGAAGCAGAGAAAGGGAGGAAAATCCCTGCAAAGGAGCAGGAATACCATGGCTGAGCAAATTGCTGCAGACTGGGAGAGCTGGGGAGGACTTCTCCTGTTTGGCTTCTTGCTTCCATCAGAACCATCCCAAATCCTCTGCGTGGAGAGGGGAAATGACGATGAGAAGTGACCTGTGCCAGCCCTAAGGAATCAGGGCTGAATTTGGGATGAAAGTTTGGCGCCAGGGGCTGGATCAACAATCCAGCTCAGGATGTTCCATGATTCCATGGCTCTGAGAGCAGAGCTTCACCGGGGATTTCACCAGCAGCGGGAAGGAAGAAAAGCGACGGGAAAGAAGTAAGGAAAGAGACGGGAAAGAAGGAAGGAAAGAGACGGGAAAGAAGGAAGGAAAGAGATGGGAAAGAAGGAAGGAAAGAGATGGGAAAGAAGGAAGGAAAGAGATGGGAAAGAAGGAAGGAAAGCGACGGGAAAGAAAGAAGGAAAGAGACGGGAAAGAAGGAAGGAAAGAGACGGGAAAGAAGGAAGGAAAGAGATGGGAAAGAAGGAAGGAAAGAGATGGGAAAGAAGGAAGGAAAGAGACGGGAAAGAAGGAAGGAAAGAGACAGGAAAGAAGGAAAAGCTCCCAATGGATGTTCCTGTGTCTCTGTTCCTGCCCTGACCTTGTCCTTCCAGAATCTCCTCGGAGAGGGGCACGGGCAGCTTCCCCCTTCTGCAGCCCGCGGCCAGGGCACTTCAAGCCTCGTAAACACCCTGCATCTGAGGGATTGTCCCCGGGTCACCTTGGCGGTGACACCAGCCCCGCCAGCTCCTCGTCAGGGACACTTTGCCCTTTCCCATCCTGTGGAGTCGCTCCAAGGCAGCTGAATCCCCCCTCCTCCCGGCCGGGTCGCTGCCCTTTGGTCCCCACTAAAAATAACCGGCGGTGGATGTGTCTGAGCGTGCTTGGAGGTTAAATAAAGCTCCTTGTGGCCTCTCCCGGCCTTGGGTGCAGCTCTGCCTGGTGCTTCCCCCCAAAAATGGAGCTTTCCATGCTCAGCGCTGGTGGAAAAATAATTCCCAGCTGGGTTTAGAGTGGGAAAAGCTGCCCAAAAAGCGATGTATGCGAAAAAATTCGCGCTGATCCCTCTGGGTGTCTTGGGTGCCACCAGGAGCACCCAGCACTGGCTTTGCTCAGCACCTGGAGGAGTTGTTCCACTTTCTCCCTTCTTTTTCTGGATGCTGGAGGATAAAAGGGGATCCCACAGACCCCAGGGGCTCAGCATTCCGCACATCCCCCGTGTGCCAAAACACGGGGAACACCAGGAGCAGCGAGGGGAGGTGGAGCCGGAGCAGGAGGGGTGAAAACTGCCCCTACTCCGATTAAATCAGCGTCCCCGTGGCTTTATTCCATCGCTCCATGAAAAATCCTGGGATCACACTGCGCATCCCACTGGGTCAGGGCTTTGTTTTAGGATTCCCAAAGAGAAAGTGGAGTTTTTGGTATCATTTTTTGGCCTCCTCCTGTGCGAGGGGACAGGTTTTAAATTGAATTAGCCCAAGCCCAAGGTCAGAGTCTGAGCCTCCCTCTGCCAAGTGATCCTGTTTTGTCTTCCCAGGGAAAACCTGGGAACTGCCCCTGTGTGAGCAGCCTTGATTTATCTCCAGGTTTGGGGTCTCTGGATGTGCAAACAGCTTTAAGGAGCACACGATAAACCAGGGGCTGCTTCCAGAACCGGAGTTCAACTCAGCTCCTGCTGCTGCTGATTGATTTTGGTGCTTTTGCCCTCACCCCATCCCACCCCCGCAGCTCAGCGTTCCCTGCCCTGCCCCTGGTGCTCCTGAAGGATCCGGGGAATCCCAGCAGAGCCCCTGAGCTCGGGATTTGTCGCTGCTTTAGCACCCGAACGCTGCCAAAAACCACTCGGGCTGCTCCGAGCTGCCTCCGCTGAGCCTCCGTGGATTCTCGGGGCTCTTTTCCATCTGCTCTGCTCTATTTTTATGGCTTGGCCTTGGGATCTTCCTCTCCTTTGGAAGCGAGGCTGTTTACAAATATTTGCCTGGGAGAAGTTCTGCCGTTCCTGCAGGCGGGAGGGGAAAGCGCTGAGCTCTGCACGGGCAACACCTGGATCCAGATGTGAAGGGGGATCGATCCAGATGTGAGGGATGGATCCGTGGCAGGGGGTTGGGATGGGATCATCCTTCCAGTTCTGTGATTCCAGGATCTTCCAAGGAGCCAGAAAGACCCAATTTGCCCCCCAAAAAAGAGAAGGATTTTTCACCCTGCTGGCACGTGAGGGATTGACAGGGAGTGGGGAGGCAGAGGTGAGGGGGATGCGGGGAGGAATAATTTTATTTATGGATTATTTCGTGTTGAACAGCAGAGTGGGGATTGGGAGAAAATCCCTGTGGAACCCATTCCATGTACAAACATTCCACGTTTATATTCCCACATCCCCCACAGCCTTTTCCATGGTGTCGCCAACGTGAGACGAGGATGTGAAGTAGGTGGGTCCCTTCCAAACCAGGATATTCCAGGATTCCACTCTTCTCCAGCTGCAGCATTTGAGGAGCAGGCAGAAGTTTTACCATTTCCACCCCTGCCCCCACCCCAGTTTGTGGCCGCTCCGGTGAGATGCTCCCAGCAAAGAGGCATCTCCAGCTGGTGGGGGTCAGAATTCCTAAAAAACAAAGCTGGAAACAGACTCTGATGGCTTCAAAACCTCAAAGGCCTCTGCCTGATCCAGGGCTGACACTTTTAATGCTGCTGTTTGGTTTAAAGTGGATTTTTAGGGTAAAACTCCTCCCTTTTTAAAGCCCTGGCAGCTTTGGCAGAGCCACGACCCCAGGAAAATGAGGAATTTGGACCCGGCTGTTGCCTTGACCTTTTGGGAAAGGATGTTTTTTTTGGGGAACACCCCCATCCCAGCCAGCATTCCCGAGGTCTGGGAGGTTCCCCGATTGCTTGTGCAGCTCTGCAATGGGCTCGTGTTGCGTTTTTAATCCGTCTGAGGATGTTGTAAACGCAGGTGCGGGCCCCAGGCCATGGGAGAGAAGAATTAATAGAATATGAAATGGGAATAATTCTCTTCTTCCTTGTGGAAGGAACATCCTGTGCTTCTCCCAGGGGATGGAGGGGTCCCTGTTAATTGGGAATACGAACTCCTGGCCCAGCAGCTGGACAAAGGAGGAGCTCTCCGAGCTTTAATTCGTGCGGGCCCTGCCCTCGCTGTTGCAGCAGAGCTGCTGCCCTGCCCTGCGGCCGGGATTTATCTCGGGGCAGCACCATGGGCTCTGGGGCTGCGCTGGAAAACCCCTGCCCCGAAGAGTAAATCGGGGTAACCTTGACATAACCTCCTGCAGCTGGAGAAAGGGGTTTGTTATCCACACAGAAACGTCTGTCCCTGTCCTGGGACGGGGGTGACAGCCGCCCTCCCTCCCCACGCTGCTTTTTCACACTCCCGGCATCAACCCGCGAGCTGATTGTTAAATTTTATTTCCTTTCCTACCGGCTCTGGTTGAGAAAAGCTCACCTGAGCCGGGTCGGTGGCGCTGGGTTGGATTTCCCGGTGATGGATGTGCTGCTCCCATGGAATGGGAGAGGGAGATAGAGCAGGAATTTGGCGCCAAGAGCCCGGCTTTGAAAGGGCCGCATTCCAGCCCTGCCTAAGAGGGGCTAAATGGGAAGATCTGATTAAGCGTCTCAGTGCGGTGACCCTGACCTCAAAGAACGCGCCGAGGCTCGGGAGGAACTTCATTTCAATTAATCAGCTTAACAGCCCGAGTAAAGCTGCCTGCGTCCATTGAGCCGGGCTCCCGCTCCTCCTCCTGTTCCTCCCGAGGGCTCCGGGATGAGCCATCCAAAGGGCCAGGGCGGCTGTGGGATTGCCCGAATCACCGCCCTGGAGCTCGGGGATGCCCTCATCCCCCCCATTAGCAGCCTTCGGAATATCAGGGACACAGCCCCAGAGCCCCCCATCCCTCTGTGACCCAGCGCTTTCCCACCTCCCGAGGGAAAAGGGACGTGTGGGATGGCAGGGATGGCTTTGCCCCCCCTTTTCCAGCCTCTCCTGCGCTGCCCTTTCCCTCCCAGACAGGGAAGGGGAGCAGCAAAGCAGCAGGGAAGGAGATGTGGCTGCTGTGAGGAAACAGCCGTGGGAGGCAGGAGGATAATCCCAGAAAAGTGTCACAGAATCATGGAATGGAAATGAAAGGAGCCTGGAAGCTCCTCTCCCAGCCCCCTGCTCGGTGGGAAACTGGGAAGCAGAAGGCAAAGGCACCAGGACAGGAGCTGGGAAGGGGAAAAGACTCATCCAGAACTTCCAGTGCTTTTCCAGGTGGTTTTTCCTTTTGCCACTGGCGGCCTGGGCAGGCCCAGGAGCTGGGAAGGGTTTTGCTTCCTGCCCGGAGGCCTGGGGGAGCCTCTCCCCGCTCCGGACAGGATTTCTCGGGATGCCCATGGGGTCACGGCGCTGTGGAGACACAGCTGAGCCCCGGCCGAACATTCCAGCGAGTTTTTTGCGCCTGGAACTCCGTTCCCGGCTCCGTTTCGCTGGAAATGGCTCGTTAACACCTCTCCCCACATCCTTTCCCATGGAACGAGGCGCAGCTGCTGCAGCTCGGGTCGGATGAGGAGGAATCTCCACTTCTCCCCGCTGTCTCCTTCCCACCCCTCCTTCCCCCACCACACCCCGATCATTCCATGATTCCCGTGAATTCCCGGCCGCCTGAATTCCACCGAGCCATTATCGCTCTGGCGCTGCGTCCATCCCTTTGGACTTTTCCCTCTGGGAAACCGCGCACTTTGCCCTTTCCGTGCACTTTTAAAGGGATAAGGGCAAATTTAGAACCCTCTGGAAAAGCGGCCGCACCCGGAGCCTTTGGGGGGGGGTTCGGGCTCGGCAGCGCTGCTGTTGCTGGGGAATAACCTGGAAGGGATGGATTGGAGGCTCCCGGGTACAGCCCAGGGATGGAACAGAGCTGGGCATCTCCTGAAGCCACCTGGGCTTCACGGCAGCGACATTCCTTGGAAAGACCTGGCATTTCTGGGGCGCTGGGAGCAGCACAATCCCGCAGCCCCCGAGGCCCCGAGCAGAGCAGGTGGCAGCGGTGGGCACTCACCCTGCCCCGGGGGCTCTGAGGGGTCTCGGGGGGCTGAGGTGACGCCGTGCTGGCATCCCGGGGTGTCACTCCAGAGGCAGAGCGCTGCCAGCCGCTTCCCCCGCGCCGGGAGCCGCGTCCCCGGGGAGCGCCGCGCTCCGTGCCGTGTTTGCACCGCTGCCGTCGCTCAAAACCCACTCAAAAGGAGAGGGTTCTGCTCTGCCTGCACTCAGCCGTGACAGCCTCGCTGCTGGCCTGGCTGCCTCGGGAATAAAGGGAATTCGCCGCATCTCGGGGCGATCTGGGGGGGACCGGGCAGTGAGAGCCAGGCCGGGGATGCGGGGCTGCCCCAGGGAGGGATTTGGTTCCAGGCAGGCGACAGCCAGGCTTTCATCTGCTCTTCCGAGCCTCCTTCAGACAGAAGAGGAGGGGTAGGGCCCGGCTGTGGGGGATGGAGGAGAATTGCTGTAACATGATTTTATGTCTGTGATTGCATAACAAAACCTCCTGGGAACCTCCTGATTCGAATGGATCCCTCGTTCTGCCGGGGCGATGGAGGGCTCTCAGACTGATCGATTGCCCACGCTCTGGTGCGGAGGAATTGCTGGGCTGGATCGGTACCAGGCTCCGAGCAGCCTGTGCTCCTTTATCGAGCCGCGCCTGAGCCATCAGGAAGCTGTAAAAAGCCTTCAGGAGCCGATAATCTGCTTTTTATACCCCCAGCACACACAGCCACAGGCCCTGTTCTCACAGAAGCTGCAGCCTGGTTGTTAATAGGAGCAGACCTTGAAAGATGGAATTGCATTTCTATTCGGGGAAAAAAAAAAAAAAAGTAATAAAAATCCCTGTGTTTGTGTCATTGGATGCTCTGCAAATATCAGCTCGTTCTCTGAACTGGGAAACGCTGCTGGTCCCACCTCCCTGCCCACCCACCAGGACAATCCCCAGGGTCCCAGGAAGGGGAGGGGGGGAGATCAGGGAAATCAGGACCCCACAGACCCCCAGCCAAGGTGGGAGATGCCTTTGGCACTCCCACATCATCTCCTGCGGATTCCAGGACAGCCCCACCTCACAAATTCGGAGCGGAGCGCACAAAGCTTCGCCTTGCACCCCGAGCATTCCCTCTTAATGGTCTTTTCTCCACACCGCGGCCTTATTAATTGGTGACAATTGGAAGCGGTTCATTCTCCGTGTGCGAGAGGCTGCAATTGCTTCCACTTGGCCACGATTCAAGTGCCGGGGGTGAGTCAGAATGGGTGGCAAAACTGTCTTTTCCTCAGTCCCCCTGCTCAGTGGCAAAGAAAAAGCCACAACCCCGAGTTATTCTCTTTTATGAGGTGGGCATTGTGAGGCCAGGCAATTGAATTTACAACAGCATTGAGTATCAGAGTCTATCTGGCCCTGTCAATGAGAGCGCCGGGGAAAAAAAAGACACACATTAACCCTCAGCTCCGAGTTCCCAGGCGCTTCAATAGGGCTCCCAACTTCCCAAAGAGCCCGCTGCATACTCGATGAGACCCTTTATACCTTCTAATTACCCTCCTGACAATAGGGACAGACTCTCTCGCCGCTTTTGTGGGCCCGAGAGTAACTTCTGTGCAGCCCACCCCCACCCCGGCCGGCCCCGGGAGAGGTGGGAAGGAGGGAAAGCTGGAGAGCAGCCGGATTTCGGGAGCAGGTAGCAGGCACGAGGTGTTTCCTCAGCTTCCAGCAGCAGATTTTGTTTTAGGAATCCTTCTTCTGCCTGCAAAACTCACGAGATTTTTAACCCCCCCCCCCCCAATCACTTCCCCACATCCCTTCCAATTATCCTGAAATAAGGCCATAAAGTGCATTCCTATTTTTTTTTTTTTTTTGCACACAGAGGATGAGCTCGTCCTTGCCCACTCTCAAACAAAATGAAAGGGTGGGAAAAAAAAAAAAATCTATTTCAAAGAGTTCCTTTATTGAAACACCTGCATAATTTTTTTTTTCTCTTTTCATTTTTGGAAGTCTTCGACACAGGCACGCACACACCCACAGACCAACGGGATACAAACAACTTTGGCATTATAACTTTTTGAATATTCGTTACAAAACTAGTTCTCGTTTATTATTTTTTTTTGTTTCTTTAAAAAAAGTATCTCAAATAAAGGCATTTTAAAGGAGTAAAAATACAAGTCGAGATCCCAACCTCTGAAAGTAATAAATAGCACGTTCATAGCAAGGTCCTTTTCTTCCTTTCTGCTTAAATCTGCTTAAAAAACCCCAAAATATAACAGGGGCTCCATACAACGGAGCCAACGAGAGTTTGGTTTTTTTTTTTTTTTTTGGAGAGGGGGAATAACTTGAAGGAAGTCACCAGGGTCTCCAGACGGATTCACTGCGCTCTCCAATGGGACTCCCGGCCTGGGACGCTGGACCGATGCTGCCCCCAAATGATGTCAAGCCTTGCACCGGCGATGCCGAGGGGGTGGCGGCCGCGTTCCCCGAGCCGCCGCCCGCGGACACCGGCACGTTGGCGTTGGCATAGAGAGGAATAACCGGTCCGGAGCTGGGAGGGAAGGCTGGGTTCGGGATGAGGAAGGCAAACTGGCCGTCGGTGGCCGGTACGAGCTGGAAGCCGCCGTAGACCTTGGGGGACAGCGCTTCGGCGGGGTTGAGTTTGCAGGGCACGGGCACGGCTCCAGCTGCGGCCGGGGGCAGCTGGACGTGCAGCGGCTGCTGCGCCAGATGTGCGGGCTGGGCGGGCGGCGGCGGCGGCGGCGGGGGATAGTTCATGGCCACGATCTGGCCCAGGCACGCCGAGAGGTGGCTCAGGAGCCGCGTGCGCACGTCGGTGTTGACCCCTTCGCAGGTGGACAGGAACCGGGTCACCTCGTTCATGCACTCGTTGAAGCCGGCCCGGTACTTGCCGAGGACGGTGGGGTCGGCGCTGAGCGCGGCTGGAAGGGGGGGAGGAGGGGGTGGCAGATCAGTGGCAGGTTCGAACTACCGGCCCCGGTACCCTGTGCCCAGTCCCTAACTCCGGTTCCCGGTCCTCTGTCCCTAATCCCGGGTATGGAGCCCGGCTCCCGTTCTCTCGTCCTCACTCCCCAGTCACTGCTCCAGAGTCCGGTTCTCGGTCCCCTGCCTTCGGTCCGGATCCCCGTCCCCGTCCTCTGTCCCCAGGTCCCTGTCCAGATCACGATCCCCGTCCCCATCCCCGGCTCCCGGTCCCCATGCCCGGAGCCCCCGGGGCCGGCACTCACCCGTCATCTGCGCCCGCTGCAGGTTCCGCAGGTGCTTGACGGTCATCTCCAGGATGTCCGCCTTCTCCAGCTTCGAGTGCCGCGAGCTCTGCGGGACAAGAGCGGCTCGGTCAGGGCTGCCCGCGGCCGGGAAAAGCCCCCGCTGTCCCCGGTATCCCCGCAGCCCCACTTACGTCCTTCTTGAGCGCGTCCAGGATGAGCGTCTTGAGCTGCCCCAGGCTCTCATTGATCCGCGCCCGGCGCCGCTTCTCCATGATGGGCTTGGACGACTGCGGGGAGAGCGGAGCCGGTCAGCGCCCCCCGCACAGCCCCGGGACCCCCAGGACCGCACCCATCCCCCGACCATCACCGACCTCAGCACGGCCGCGGGCTTGCCGCCATCCAGCTCCGCCGCCACCGTTGCTGCGCCCCGACCGGCACCCTCCTCCTCCTCCTCCTCCTCCTCCTCCTCCTCCATTTACCTTCCGGTGCTCGCTGGCGCTCCGCGGCTTGTCCGGCGTGTGGCTGGCGCTGGCGGGCGCGCCGGCGATGGGCGACGCGGTCGGTTTCTCCATGCCCGTGTCGGCGGGCATGGCTGGGTACGGTACGGTGAGAGCGGAGCGGCGACCGGGGAACCGGAGGGAGTGAGGGAAGGAAGGACGGACGGACGGAGGGAGCGACGGAGCGCGGCGCGGGAGCGAGCGCGTGCGGCGGCGGGCGCGGGGCGCGTGCGGCGGCGGGCGCGGGGCGTGCGGCGGTGGCGGCGGCGGCGCCCCCCGCCCCTCGCCCGCGCCCTTTTATAGCCCGGCGGCGGCGGCGGCGGCGGCGGCGGCGGCGCCCATTCGTGTGAACCCGCCGCCGCCGCCGTTCCCACACTCGAGCGCGGCCAATCAGCGCCCGGCCCGCGCCCGGCGCCCGCGCACCCCGCGCTCCCATTGGTCCGCGCCTCACCCCTCCCCCCCCCTCCGACCCCCTCCCACCGCGCGCGGGGAGGGAAGCCCCGCCCCGCCCCGTCACGCGCGCGGGGAACGCCCCCACCCCCCCCCTCCCGCCCCACAGCGCGGCCACGTGGGGTGAGGGAAGGGGAGGCGGGGGGGGAGGAGGTGGGGGTGGAGTGTGTGAGGGGAGAGCGCGGGCGGGGCCGGGCCGGGCCGGGCCGGGCTGGGCATCACCGCGCTGGCCCCGGCCGCGGCCCCGCTCGCTGCCCCGCCCGCCCTCCCGCCTTGTGACACCCGGCCCGGGGGCGGCGGCGGCGGCGGCGGCGGCTGGCGCGGCACGCGAGGCCGCGGCCGGCGGGCGGCCAATGGGCGTGGGGAGCGGGCGGCCGCGCGGGCGCTCTGGCCTCCCATTGGCTGGCGGGGGCGCCGCTGTCAATCACGGCGGCTTGCGCGGTTCTCCCCCCCCCCCCCCCCCCGGTTTCCCCCGTTCCCAGTGCGCTCCCCCCTCCTCCTCCCCCTCCCCGTTCCCATTCCTCCCCTCCGTTTTCCCGTTGGAGCACGTGCCGGAGCGCTCCCGGCTCCCGGAGCCATGGGAAAACCCCGCCCCGCCGCCGCCCGCCAGCGGCAGCCGCCCCGCCGCACCGCCCGCGGGGCTGCCGCCTTCCTCCGCTCCCTCCTTGCCCGCTTCCCCCGCTTCCCCCACCCGGCCCCGGGAAGCCAATCCTGGCGGTGGCCGAGCGGGAGGAAGCTGGATGCGAGGCGGGGACGGGGTAACCCAGCGCCTTCTCCCACTCCGGTGGTTCCCCGGTACCCCGCGACCCCCCCGGTTTGGCCGGGCTGGAAGGGGCAGGACCCCCCCGGAGTGGTGAGGGACCCCCCCTTTGTGTCACCAGCCCCAGGTATGACACGCCTTGGATGCGCCAAGGTCCCTCCCGTGCCCCTACCAGGGGGCAGTTGGCCGCTTGCCCCAATTCTGGCGCTTTTTGTCTCTAAGGTTGGTGCAGGCAGGGCTCTGTGCCCCCCCGGCCGAGCGTGGCACCGGGCAGGGTGGCGAACCGGCCCCCGTGTTCCTGTGCCACCCCGGGGCTCCCTTTGGGACAGGGCCGGCGTGTCCCCCCAAACCTGGGGGGGTTTGGGGTGGCGGTGGCCACCGGGCTCGGGGCGCTCCCCGCGCCTGGCACGGCTCACGCCCCAAAGAAATTCCTTTAATGTGGCACCGCCGGCATTAAGCAGCCTCCGAGCTCCTGGCTAATTTCAAACCCTGCCTATTTAAAGACCTTTTCTGGGAGTGCAGCCCTCGTGTGAAATCTCGCTGCTGCAGGCTTTAATCTTTTAATAATCATAAATTGGGAATTAGCTTGGCACAGGCCGACAGCTGAAAGTCGGGAGGGTTCCTCGGCTGGAAAAGCGCTGCTCCTTTTCCCCCCCCCCGCCTCTCCTTACCCATCCTGAAGGAGAAAAATTGTGAAAGCTCTCAGGAAAACACGTCCGGTTCTCCCGCTGAAAAAAAACGAGCGCGACCCGGCTGAGTTTGCGGGAATTCTTTGGGAGGAGAAGGGAACCTCACACGGAATTTAATCCCCGTTGTTGGCCCGGCTCCTGCTTCGCTTTTAATTCGCTCCAGTGAAAAAGGAAAGGAAAAGGAAAGGAAAAGGAAAGGAAAAGGAAAGGAAAAGGAAAGGAAAAGGAAAGGAAAAGGAAAGGAAAAGGAAAGGAAAGGAAAGAAAAGAGGTTTGGAAATAAAAGGGGGGGAAAAGGAGAAAAAAAAGATGGAAAAAAAGACGGGAAAAAAGGAAAGAAAAGCACTTGGAAGTATTCCCATTCTCCCGGCTGATCAGATCCCGGGCCTTTCATCTCCGGAGCAATTTCAGGTGCTTTGCCACATCCCGGCTGCCAAGAGCACCCAAGGCAGCCGCGCTGGAGGAAGCAGCCTCATCCTCCCGCAGACATCAAAGGCTCCAGGAGAATTCATTTATTTCAGGAGCCTTTTCCTCTCTCTCCCCAACGCACACGTGACCACAGGAACAGCAATTCCGGGCTGAATTATGATTTTTGCTGTGTGGGAGGTGTTTTTTTTTTCTGGGGGAGTCCAAATGGCAACACAGTGGAGCCCGTTCCTCTGGAAAAAGGGCGCCGAGGTGCAGGTTGCATCCCTGGGGAAGAATAAAGGTTATTAAAGGGCATTTGGAGTGTCATTGCAAAGGTTCAGGGCTCGGTTTCCTTCTGAGAGCAATAAACCTCTGAACAACAGCCCCTTGTGCAATCTCCCTGAAAAATAAGGGAGGCCGTAAAAATCCTGGGAGGAAATAAGTCATCATCATCATCAAAATAATAATAATAATAAAAAAAAAAAAAAGCCCCTCCCTCGGCAGCTCATTCTGAACGCGTTAATTACATAATTACGCCGGAAAAAAAAAAAAAAAATGAAATGTCACGAATGGAGAATTTCAGCAGAATCCCCAGCGAGTGCTGCAATTGCCAGGCTGGGAGCAGCTCTTGCCGGCTGCGCTGCTCTCCAGAGGGAATTCCGTGGGATAACTCGGGAGAATTGGTGCCGCTCTGAACTCCTGACATCACTCCCAGCCCTGCTCCTCCGGTTTCCAGCGTCCTCAGGTTTCAGAGCTCGGTGAAACCTGGGGAAATCTCATTTCCTTGAGCTCAGGCGAAGCCGGAATTCTGCCCTCCCCCAGGACTGGCGTTTTGGTTGTTTATTTTTGTTGTTTTCTCCCCACCTATCCCACATTTGGCTGTGCCCAGGGACATTTCCCATTCTGCGGGGTTTTGCACCCTTTTAGCGGCCATCGAATGGGGACGGGATGGGGACACAAACACGGCCCTGCCACCCTCCGTCGGAGCTCCGCAGCTGTGGCCAGCTGTGCCTGCCCAAACTCCCCAGCCCTGCAGCAGGAAAACTCCCCCTGACCCCAGAAGGAGCCCAGAAAATTCCCTGCTTGCAGCCTGGGAGCGGGAGGTGGGAAAAGATCCATGGGGACGTGCCAAATAAATCCCTGGGAGTTTTGTGGGATATCGGGAAAATGCTGGAATATCAGGGCGAGGAGTGGTGCTGAGCAGAGTCTCCCTCTCCAAGGCTTTTCTCCCTCTGAGCAGCTTCTCTCCAGCCCAGCCCATCTTTTACACCTCTTTTACACCTATTTTACCTTCCCTGCAAGGTCCGAGGGAGGCGCCAAGGGCACAAATGCCAGGACTGGTGAATCCTGGAATGGCAGCTGGTACTGCATCCCTTCATTGGCATTTATCCCGCTGCATTTATCCCCTCGCCGCTGGAATTGCGATTATTTCACCCTCCCCTCCTGCAGTTCCTCACTTGTAGCCGGTGCTGCCCTGCCCTGGGATAATTTGGGTTTTCCACCTTGTGCTGGGAAGTGAAAGCCTTCAAACAGCCTCTGGATGGAGACCTGGGATTTTGCTTCTTAGGGCTTATGTGCAAAGTCCCTGTGATTCCTCTCTGGGCCTGGCCTATATATTTAATCTTGATCCCTTAAAAAAAAAAACACCTCGTGTTCATGCGTGTCGCGTTTTTAAATAAAAACAACTTAAAAGCTTTGAATTCTGGCGGTGTGAGACGGGTTATTAACCCCAATATCAGCGCTGAGGGGACGAGGCCGGCCGAAGCAGCGCACAAACCGCTGGTGGCCGTCCCCACTTGTCCCTGCCCTGCATCCCGCTCCCTTTGATCCCTAAACCCGACTTTATTACATCCAGCCCGCTCGAAATTTGGAAACGCCACCGAAAAGCTTTGCGGCTGAGCGGGGGTGAAGAGGCTCATGAAAAGGCGCGGGGTCCCGGGGGGCTCGGCGGGGCTTTTGTCGCTGTCCCCGTGCCCCTCCCTGGCGCTGTTTGCTCGGGGCATTGTTGGGCAGGCAGCTGGGGCTGCTCGGCCTCTCCAGCGCTGTTTGCCCAGGGATTGGGCTCCAATCCCGCCGGGATTTCCCCCGGCCTGGATCCCCCCGCGCCATCCATCACTTTGGGATGTGTCACGGGGAATGCGGGTGGCTGGAATGAAGACATTAAGGGCTGGCAGCTTGCGAGGAGCTTCTTTAGCGGCCCATAATGGGGAACAAATTACAGCGCAGCCTCCGGCCCCGAGCATCCCGGCAAAGCTCCCGTGGCCTCTTTTGTCCCCGCGGAGCTCCCAGCACTAATCAGCTGGCATTAATTAGCAGGGTCACTTGAGCGCCAAAATCCAACCGCCCAAAAAAAAAAAAAGGCCCAGGAAGGGATTTGGGGGAACGCGGGGCGGTTTCTGTGCATCCTGGCCCGTTCCTGCTGTGCTCTGCTTCTCCCGTCCCTCCCGGGCCAGTTGCAGTCACTTCCAACAGCATCAGGCCGGGGAGGATCCACAGGCTCCGGCTCCATCTTATCCAGGATCTGGGTATTCCCAGGTGCCTCTGCAAAGCTCCGGAGCCCAGGCCGGGTGTCTCCATCCAGGGGCTCTTCCATCTTTTACTTGGATCGGATGTCGGTGAAAAGGAATTCATGGGAAGGGCCGTAAACACTGGAAATGGGCAGTGGGGGAGCCGCCATCCCTGGAAGCGGTCGGGGAATGTGTGGATGTGGCTTGAGGACGTCATGGGCAGGGTGGCGGTGCTGGGTTGATGGCTGGGCCTTGAGGCCTTTTCCAACCTTTAAAATTCCATGATTCCCTGATTCCATGGGTCCATGACCGTGCCCCAAGGTGTGCCAAAGGCCTCCCCCGTTCCTGGGTTTCGCTCTGGATTCCGGGCTGGGCACGTTCGCCGTGTCCACCACGCTCTGGCTGCTCCATCATGGAGCAAAATCCCAGCGAACCCAGGAGCTGTCGGGGCTCCTCCAGGTGAGAGTGGAGATATTTCCAAGAAAATTCCTGTCTGCACTAATTAACTCCTCTTCATCCTGCCCGCTGCTGCTGAGGACATCCTTTTGAGGGCTGGGAACGCAGCGATGGCAACGCCGCCGCAGGAATCTCACTCCGTTAGAAATGGAGATTCTTTTTTTTTCTTTCTCTTTTTTTTTTTTTTTTTACTCTTTTTCACGAGGAAGCAAATGGGCTTTAATTTCTTTTCTCCCCTCCTTTCCTCCTTCCCCGCCCTTGGAAATTTTCCTAAAAGGAAATTGTGGCGGCGTAGACAAAACCCCCTTTTTTGAAGATTTTTGCCCTTGTTTTGTCTCTCTCGGTGCTGAGAGCTGAGGAGGAGCCGCCACAGAATAGCCCAGCTGATTGAGACAGATGTTCCCTTCTTCTGCAAGTGCCAAAAACTCTGCCCAAGCACGGATCTGCTGACTTACCCTTCCCTGGAAAACATCTTGAAAAGGCGGCGGGGATGAAAGGAGGGAGCGGAGCCGCGCTGTGCCCACATTTACCACAGCCCAGCGCCACCTTCTCCCACCCAGGGATCCCTTTCATGGGGTCCTGGTGGTTTGAGGACAGAGAAAAGGGGCTGACTCGCAGCCGTGCGTGTGCGGGAAGCAGAAAACTGAGTCGGTTCCCCGCGGCTGTGAGGCAGCCTGGGGCAGAAAATCTCCTGGGGCAGAAAATCTCCGGCCACGCCTGGCACTGCTCCGGCTCCGAATTATCTGAGGAGTTAAAGCCGAGCACGGTTCCAGCTGCTCCGGATGCAGAGCCCAGAATGTCTCCTGGGAGGCGGCGGTGGTGGGGATGGCACTTTCTGGCAGGGCGTTAACTGAGGATTTTTGAGTGGCACTCAATTAAAATCTCACAAGGGGGGGATGGGGTGATGGTGCCGTTCCTGTGTCCTGGCCCTGCACAGCCCCATCCCTGCTGAGCCTGGAGCCGGCCACGGCTTCCCGAGGGATTCAGCCTCTCCTGGGTGAGGTCCTGGTGGTTCACTCCCCCTTGGATGGGCGCTGCTGCTTGCAGAGTTTGGGAAAGCCCAAACTTTAGCTGGGAGTGAGGGAATGGTGCTTCCTAAGGGACACAGCAGCACAAAAAACTCACGGAAGTCCTTTTATCCCTCAAGTTTCTCCGCAGAGCAGGTAAACCCCATCCTCCTCTTCTATTCCCCAGCCCTTTCCCCTTGAGTTTCCCTTAATCCCATGAAGTGTCTGTTCCCATACCTGGGGGAAAGGTGGTGGGGAAGAAAAAGCCGTCACCGCTATTTGCTTTTCTTTGACCAGATCTGTCATTTTGCCATCTGCAGGCGAGCGTGCTCCCCCTCAATGGGGTTTGTTTGACTTCCCTGCTGAAAGGGTCCCTGGTTTTTTGTTGGGTTTTTTTTTTCCAGGCCCTGTCCACAGCTTTTCCCCCCCGCCTCATTCCTTTCACTGGGGCTGTTGATGAGCTCGGCCTAATCAGATTAACTCAACCCAGACACAGCAGTGGCAGTTTATTCTCTTTTAAAAGGACTCCAGGGCTTCCTACAAACTTTTTGTAAACTCTTCATCTCCGGCTCAGCTCCTTTGTAAGCGGGATCCAATGGGGCCTTTGAGAGCCCCACGCTCCCGGGCAGCGAGGAGCTGTTAGAATGGGTCACTAATCCAAAAGAGGGGAGAAATTCCTTTAAAGCCTCGAGCCGAGGCACGGGGAACCCGCGGGAAGAGGGAATGGAATTCCCGAAGAGCCGGGATATTTCATTCCAGGCCTAAAATTGATATTCTGGGGAAAGCCCGGCTTGTTTAGGAGGCAGCTGTTTTTCCCTGGAGTTCTCCAGGTGCTGGGACACACTTTGGGATCTGTCCTTTGCCCAGCCCACCCTTCCCATCAAACAAACCTCGGGAGAATCAAGGAAAACAGAGCAGCAGCTCCAGGACTGGTTTGGAGAGTTCTGGGTTGCTTTTCTTTCGGCAGGCACCAGGAAAAAATCTGTTTGGGACCTTCCTGTGCCAGAGTTCCTGACCCACATCCAGAATCACAGAATCATCGAGGCTGGAAAAGCCTTCCAAGGTCACCAAGTCCCAGCCGTGCCCAGTTTGTCCCCACCTTGTCACCACCTCCAGGGATGGGGACCCCAGAGCTCCGTGGGCAGCACATTCCAAACTTTAACAGCCTTTCCATGACGAAATTCCTTTTGATGTCCAGCCTGAACCTCCTCTGGAGCAGCTCGAGGCCGTTTCCTCTCATCCTGTCACTGAAATAAAGATGAGGGCTCCTTGCTGGGAGGTGTTTGGGGCCGGGTCCTGGAATAACCTGGGACAGTGGGAGTTGTCCCTGCCCAGGTGGAATGGGAAGAGCTTGAAGGTCCCTTCCAACCCAAACCATTCCATGGTTCCGTGAACTCCCATCCCCTCGGTTTCCCATTTCTCCGTGTATAAAAATCCTGTATGGCCACACGTTTGAGGTTCCTTCTATCGGCGTCGCTCCAGACCTTTTCCTCCCAGGATTTCCCCTTCCGTGGCCGCCCTGGCTTCGTGATTGGCACCTCTGAGCGGGCTCATTGTGGAGAGGATTTCATGGCATTCACGGCAGTTTCCACCTCTTTAGAGCCGCACAGAGCAGATTAACGCTGTGGCTTCATCCCCCTGCCATTGTCCCCGCGGCTCCGAGTCACTCCGGGCCTTTGATAAAACTCGCCCCAGTCAGAACCGAGCAAAGCAGACCCCACAAAGCACACAAAGAGCGCAACAACTCCCTCAAAAAAAATTCCCCATTGTCTCCCAGGAAAATGGTGGTCATTTTTCATGGTATCAGCTTCATATTAAAAATTCAATGGGATGGCAAAAAGAGTTGTCTTCGCTGGGAGGGACGGGCAGGACACCCGGTCTGGGCCACCTCCCGGTGGCGGTGACAGCCCTGCCCCTCCCTAGCTCGGGGGCTTTGCAGCTCTGAGCGTCACAGGGACAATGGGAATCCGCTCCTCGTGGAGCTTTTTCCATCCCCGCGGTTGGAACCTGAATGCTCCAAACGCCCTTTGAGCAGGGAAGATGTTCATTTTTGTCCCCGCTTCTCCTCCTGGAGGAATGGTGCCTGGAGTGAAAGCTGTTGGGAGATAAAATGGGAAGGATCGAGAGGAGGATTTGGATTTTTAAGTAGAACTCAGTGGATTGTTCCTAAACTGAGCGTGACATGGCTGGTGGCTCTAAGGGACATTGGGAAGGGCGGGGAGAAGGAAAATGGACACATCCAGAGAGAAGCGGCCAAAACCCCAGGAAGTTCAATCTGTGAGGTCCCTAAAAACAGCCGGTGGGGCGGTGACATCAACCCAGCGCCCCCGTGGCCACCCCCAAACCTTGTCCCCAGGTGCTGCTCCCAGGGATGGTGATTCCCGCTTCCCTGAGCAGCCTGAAAAGGGAATTACTGGGACTGTGGAAGGGCTTTTCTCAGGAAAACTCAGCCAGCCCATGTGGCCAGCTCGAGGGGACATGGAATTCTCCCCTTTCCAGGCTCTTCCCAAGTGTCCCAGCAGCTGCCTGCTCAATCCAGAGGCTCCCTGAGCTCCCCCCGCCCCAGCCTGGGATGTGATCCTGGATCCACAGCCTGGCTCTTACCCCCAAGTTTTAACAACAGGAAAGCTTTTGTTTAGAAAACAAACAAACAAACAAACAAGGAAAAAAAGGGAATCGGGGCTTGGGAAAGCCAGGATTTGTCCCGACCTCATTATATGCTAATTGGGATTTTAACAAGCGTTGTCCAGTCCCGAGCAGGTGCCCGGTGACAACGTGGCTGTGACTGAGGAGCGAGTGGCGACCTCAGGAGAGGCTGGCAGAGCGCTGGGAGCCGGCTCCTCCCGGCCGAGCGCTGCCTGCCCGTCTGGCTCTCCATGAATAATTAACTAATTAATTAGACACCTCTCTGCTGCACGTCACGCACGGCGGCAGCTCGGGATTGAACCTGGAGCTGGGCAAAAACCGGGAGCTGGGTCCGGGCTGTGCAGAGCTGGGGCTGGAATGGGGTGGGAGGAGCGTGGGGAGCCCTGGGAGTTTTGGGGAGCACTCTGGGATCAAACACTGGAAGTGCGGTGTGGATGGATATTTGGGATCTGGATATATGGAAACGGTGATCCTGGGCCATGGAGACACTCATGGAGCTGGATGGGAATGCAGCAGGAGCTGGGAAGGGAATGGAGCAGGACCAGCTGGATGGGAATGGAGCAGGAGCTGAATGGGGAATGCAGCAGGAGCTGGATGGGGAATGCAGCAGGAGCTGGATGGGGAATGCAGCAGGAACTGGAAGGGAATGCAGCAGGAACTGGAAGGGGAATGCAGCAGGAGCTGGATGGGAATGCAGCAGGAGCTGGATGGGGAATGCAGCAGGAGCTGGAAGGGAATGCAGCAGGAGCTGGAAGGGGAATGCAGCAGGAGCTGGAAGGGGAATGCAGCAGGAGCTGGATGGGAATGCAGCAGGAACTGGATGGGGAATGCAGCAGGAGCTGGATGGGAATGCAGCAGGAGCTGGATGGGGAATGCAGCAGGAGCTGGAAGGGGAATGGAGCAGGAGCTGGATTGGGAATGCAGCACGATGGGAATGCAGCAGGAGCGGGATGGGGAATGCAGCAGGAGCTGGAAGGGGAATGCAGCAGGAGCTGGAAGGGGAATGCAGCACGATGGGAATGCAGCAGGAGCGGGATGGGGAATGCAGCAGGAGCTGGATTGGGAATGCAGCACGATGGGAATGCAGCAGGAGCTGGATGGGGAATGCAGCAGGAGCAGCTGGAACAGGAATGCAGCAGCAGCACGTGCGGAGGAGAAGAAACGTCTCCTCCAGGCAGCTCCATCCCCTCTGAGTTCCCTGCAGGCTTCTCCTTCCCCGGAGCCACCCAGCACGGAACGGCCCCAGCTCCGGCTCCCGAGGTCTGGCAGAGCTCCAGCCACGAACCCCCGGGTGTTCCACGGGATGCTCCGGGCGATCCCTGGAGCCGCCAGCGCTCCAAGATTCTGCTCCGGCACTGGCTGGCAGCTCCCAGCACCACACCACGGGCTCAGCACCCCCGTGGGCTCGGAGCCAGCCCCTGGAAAGGCAGCTCAGGGAAGAGGGAGCTGGGGCAGGGCGCTGAACTCCACGGAATCGGGCGGCATTTGGAATTTCAGCCAGGCTGGAGCGGCTGGTGGAGGCTGGGGAGGCTGCGAGCTTTGCCCGGGGTGCTGTGAAATGCTCCATCCATCCTCTCCCAACGTGCCGGGCATATCAACACCACCTTCCCCGGGTCTCTGCTGCGTGGCAAGGGGAGAAAGGGGTTTAATGAAAAATTTAAAGGCTGGCGTCTTAAAATAAATTCCAATCCCAGCTGAAATTTCACAGCGACTGCTGAAACGTCTCTGGCTCCCCTTCCAAGGGGGAAAAACAATTGCTCCCCTTCCAAGGGGAAAAAAATGGGCCTTGCTGGGCTGGGGGACACGGAGCCGGCTCCTCCCGAGGGTGGGAGGTGAGGGATGTAATTAAAAGCCCCGGGGGAGAGAGGAGGGAGAGAGGGAAGAACAATAAATGGACGCCGCTTATCTCGCGGCTGAGAGCTGATCTTGCCGGACGTGGAACATATGGGATTTTCAATAATGGATAAACACTTCCAAGGGGACCTGCAAATGCTGGCTTTTAACGAGCTGGCAGTGCCTGAATCCCCCCGAATTCACCTTTCCTCTGCAGCCCCAGCAGTCCCCAGGTCCTGTCACAGCTGCCACGGACCCGAGGGCTCCAGAGGGGGAATAAAATTCCCCGAGCTGGATTTGGGCCGGGGGCCAGGCCAGCAGGGCCAGTTCCCTTCCTCTGGCAAAAAAAATAACACTGTGGGGTCTCGAATTCCCAGCACAGGTGAAGCCCTTTGGCTCCACCAGGACATTTCGTGTCTCACACGGCGTTTCTGGCAGCCCAGGGGCCCTCAAAGCACAGGATTGTGCCGATTTTTCAGGTGCTGCCTCTGGAAAATTGATGGAATTAGTAAATGGGAGTTACCCCATGAGCAGGGCTCAGGTTTTGGGGTGACAATCAGGAGAAAACGTCCTGGCACCACCCTTCCTGCTGCTCCAGGAGCTCTCCGGGACCAGCACCAAATGTCTGTGGGCACCAGGGGAACTCTCATCCCAGAAAAAATGCAGCTCAGTCTCCCAAACCCCGTGCCTGGGGAATGCTGAGCAGCTGGAGCCTGTAGTTCCCATCTAAACCATTCCCAGATATAAAAACAGGGAATGCCTGAGGAGGCAGAGGGAGGACTTGGCTCTGCTGACACCTTGTGAGGTCAAATGGAGCTCAGGGAACTTGGAGATCCTTGGGGGACGGATGGGATTTCATTTCAGCTCCGGGATCATTCCTTCTCCCTCCCCTGGGAAGCAGCCAGAGGAAGCAGTGCCCATCCAGCAGAATCCCTGGGAGCAGGGTTGGCTGGAAGGGAATTAGGGAAGGCTTCCCCTCCCTTCCCACGGGCAGCCTGGGAAGGGGAGATCCCACCCAAACCCCGGCTGCACTCCCGGGGTCGATCAAGCTGCTTTTCCCCTTGGAACAGCAGAAAGAAGGACAATTCGTGGCTTTAGGCTGAGCCCAGAGGAGGAGGCGGCTGGATGGGGGGCGGGCACAGGGTGGGCACCGGGGGTGAAACGGGGCTCGGGTGGGTTTGGGCCCCGCTGGCGGCTCTGGGAGAGAATTAATGTTTTAACCACTGGGTGAGGGCCAGGCCAGCGACCTGGGAGGGGGCAGTGCCCAGCTCCTCTGCAGAGGGTTACAGCAAATCCACTGCGGAGCTCAGCCCTGGGCTGGCACAGATCCGCGCGGATCCCTCGGAGCTTCCCACGCGCTCCGGCCGCGGCACCGCGCTCCCTCCCCTGATCTCCGCTCCTGCTTGAGCCCAGAACCATCTCCTCTATCCTCTGGCATCACCTGGTGCCCACCGAGGGCTCGCCCTCACCCTCACAGGCCTGAGTTTTGCGTTTGGGGTCAGTTTTTTGTGGGGTCAGCCTCCCATCCGTGTCCGGCGTTCCCTGGGAAAGGAAAAACGCCCTGGAGCTGATCCCACGTGGAGATAAAGCCGAGCCTGGGGAACTCCGGAGGTGAGCAAACCACGCATCCCCAGCTCCTCTGGAACCCACGGAATCTCCCCATTCCCACCTTCCTTCCCTGACATTCCGGGGGCGTTTGGAGCGAGCTGGAAACATCCCGGTGTTTGGGGAGCCGCCCTCTTTTGTGGCAGCTCGTTAGGGGCCAGCAGTGGACCCTGCCCATCTGTCGGCTCCGGGCAGGTACCTGGCACCGCGGGCTGTGAAAAAGCGCTGGAGGATCCTTAATCCGCTCAGGCTCCGGCAGAGGCGGCGGCGGCACTTCCCAGCGGATAATTACAGCGAAGTGACAGACCCAGTGAGTGGAAATTGATGAATGTAATTAAAATCCCAGGGGGAGAGAGCGAGGGAGACACAGAGGGGCAGCGGAGGGAGGAGAAGCGGGGAGGAACCGAGGGAGGTGTTGGGATAGGGACGCTGGGCTGGTTTAATTAATGAAATAAAAAAAGCCTAGGAACTTATTATTGATCAATTCTTGCGTTCTCCTCTCTTCTGCTCGCCTTAAAAAAAATCAAATCGAATCACGGATTTCGAGCCTGAAGGACAAACAGAACCAGCAGCTCCGAGCTGATGTGCGAGCCCAGGCTGGCTCCAGCCCTTCCCACCACAAAGCCTCGGCGATGCCCAAGGAAGGGCCCTGCAGGGCCCTGCCCAGCTCTAAAAGCTGCCTCAGCCTCCCAGGGATGGAAACTGGCCAGGGCTGCTTGTTCTCCCTCTTCTTTCCTCTTTAAAATCCCTTTCCCCCCCAATTTTGGGATGTCTTTTAACGACCTTTCCCCTTTGGAGAGCTCCGGAGAGGTGGGCGAGGGTTTTTTGTTGGCTTTGCCGCGGGTGAGGCTGGTGCTGAACAGGCTCTCCAGGGAAAATAATGGAATGCCAGGGAATGGGGCTGTTTCCCTGGCCCTGTTGCTGGAGCCGGGGTGGGAATTCCAAGGGGGATGAATGAGCTGGCACAGAGCATCTGCTCCCACCTCGGTGCCTCCTGACCACCTCCAGTGGGGTTTCAGGGCTCAGGGAAGACTGGATTCCGTAGGGAAGGCAGGAAAGGAGAGGGAAAGGTTCGTGTCCTCGTCTTGAGGAGACCTTTGCCACCCCACGGATCAGGTCTGGGATGAGCTCCCCACTCCCAGCACGAGCGTTTTGTCCCTCCCTCAGGATCTCCGGAGTGAGGTTTTGTCCCCATCCCCCTCCCCTGCCCTCCCCGCGCTGGGGATGGATGGGAAATGCGAGGAATGCTCAGATTTTACTCATTAGCCCAACCTCCCGCTGGCCCTGGTTTAAAACAACCTGCAGGGGCTTCCCTTGATCGGTGATGGATGAGTGGCAGCCATGGGGCAGGGCAGACACCGAGCCTGCCTGGGGCCGGGCTGCCTCCCCTTCCCGGTTTTCCTCATCCTCTGGGACTGGACGTAATTTACTGGGATTGTCTCCGTGTGGGTTCCTTTCACCGTGGCCAGGCTTGCCAGGGACCAGCTCGGACCTTTCCGTGGTGTCCGTCTGGTCCAGCTCGGCTGCTTCCTGCCCTTTGGGTTCCCCAGGGCTCTGGGAAGGGGAGGGGAGACGTTTTCCAGAGAGATGAGCGCCCAAGGGATCAGGGAGGGCAGCGGGGCCTTGTTTGGGCACTTCAGGGATCAGGGAGGGCAGCGGGGCCTTGTTTGCCACAGCTGATCCAGCTCAAGTCATGGAATCACAGAATCCCAGACTGGTTCGGGGTCTGGAAGGGACCTTGAAGCCCATCCCATTCCATCCCCGGGACACTCCCACTCTCCCCGATTGCTCCAAGCCCCAACCTGGCCTCGCTCCCCACTCATGGACCTGCTGGAAACCTCTGGAGCCCAGCTTGGACCTTCACTGCCAGCGATTACCAGAGCTCCGTGCTGCCAATCCCGGGCTCCCCGCAAGCCCGGAGGTCCCTGCCCGGCAGCGCTGGGGTTTGACCCTGGCTCCTGGAGCATGGGGATGTCCCGAATTCGCTCACGGCCATCCCTCTGCCACCTGCAGAGCACCAGGAGCGAGCCGAGGGCGCTTCCCCCATCCCAGGAACGGCAGAAATCTGGGAGAACAGCGCCGGGATGCGCCGCCTGCCACCCGGAGCCGCTCCGTGCCCCCGGGAATGGCCGTGCCTAGCCGGATTCCGCTGCCCTCTGGAGCGGGATGTCCGCGCTCGGGGTTTTGCTGTTGTTGTTGTTTCAGGGGACGGGGCGGCTGCTGCCGGGGTTTTCTTGGAAGCGCTTCCCTGCGCTTTTTGACGGGAAGAATCTGGCGTTCCATGAAAGCCCCGCGCTCGTTACTGAGCGCTCCAGCCCTTCAATTAGTTTCATTGGATTCCCTTTGATGCTTTTGTCCGCGGACGCCTCCAGCGCACCCAGGGAGCTGCTCCACCTCTCCGGGCTGCCCCACTTTGATCTCCCGGGTCTTCCTGCCCCTCCCCGGGCGCTGGGACTGAGGCATCCAGGCACGGCTCCCCTGCCCGGCCGCTGGCACCGCGGCTGCGGCTGCTGCGCGTCCCCCCCCGTCCCCCACCCCCGCCCCGCTCCTGTCGTCACCCCCATCTGTTCCAAACCAATATTGACTCGGGAGCGGCGCGGCCTCCCCGCCAGGGCCGCTTTAATCAAAGCTGGCCCCGGCAAATGAAGTTTTCCCGAGGAGGTCTCCAGGTGCTCGGGGCTCGCCGAGAGGGACACAAAGGCCCGAGCGGCGGGGGGCGGCTGCTATGGCAAAGAGCGGGGCCCGAGGGGATGCCCGGGGGATGCCCGGGGTTGGGCGGGGGCTCCGGGAGCGCAGACAGAGCTCGGAGCGCGGAGCCAAAGCACGGAGCGTTTGCGGAGTCATTGAGGAGGGGAGAGCGGCGGGGAGAGGAGGAGGGGGAGTTTCGGCACCGAGGGAGGGGGAGGTGGAGAAGTTTCGGCACCGAAATTCCTTCCCTTGGGAATTCTGCAGCGCCGCGTGGCAGAGCCCTGCACCAGAGTGCCCCAGTTTGCCCACAAAGCCTTCCTATTCCCATTCCCTTTCCCATTCCCTTTCCCATTCCCACTCCCACTCTCCATCTCCCAGTTTGCCCACAAAACCTTTCCCTTTCCCATTCCCATTCCCTTTCCTTTTCCCATTCCCATTCCCTTTCCCTTTCCCATTCCCACTCTCCATCTCCCAGTTTGCCCACAAAACCTTTCCCATTCCCTTTCCCATTCCCATTCCAATTCCCATTCCAATTCCATTCCCTTTCCCATTCCCATTCCCATTCCCATTCCCATTCCCATTCCCATTCCCACTCCCACTCCCACTCTCCATCTCCCAGTTTGCCCACAAAACATTTCCCTTTCCCTTTCCCATTCCCATTCTCATTCCCATTCCCATTCCCATTCCCTTTCCCATTCCCATTCCCACTCCCACTCTCCATCTCCCAGTTTGCCCACAAAACCTTTCCCATTCCCTTTCCCATTCCCATTCCCATTCCCATTCTCATTCCCTTTCCCTTTCCCTTTCCCATTCCCATTCCCATTCCCTTTCCCATTCCCATTCCCATTCTCATTCCCTTTCCCATTCCCTTTCCCATTCCCATTCCCATTCCCTTTCCCTTTCCCTTTCCCATTCCCATTCCCATTCCCATTCCCCATTCCCATTCCCACTCCCACTCTCCATCTCCCAGTTTGCCCACAAAACCTTTCCCATTCCCTTTCCCTTTCCCTTTCCCATTCCCTTTCCCTTTCCCACCTCTCCCATCCCTATGTTTCACAGAATCGCTGCAAAAGACATGGAAAGGTTGGAAAAGACACAGAAAAGCTGGAAAAGCTTCCCCGGGGAGGACAAAGCTGCTCTCCAGGCAGGCTGGGGCGAGGCTGGGACTGCTCCCTCCCTCCCAGCTCCCATCCCGCCGGGAATGCGCCTCCATCCCGGCCGGGATTATTCCCCCGTGGATAGGGTTCAGTGGGACTGAAAGGGCCGCACGCCCTGGGTAATTTGTCGTTTGTCGGGGCTGGGCTGACATTTCCCTGGAGCCGGGGCGCTGAGGAGCGAGGAATCGCTCCCTATTGTCCTTCCCGAGGCGCTCGGAGCTTGCCTAATCGGGGGCATTCCTTCCTCCCGGCACTTCCTCCGCCACTTTCACCCATCCGGGATCGGCGATTCGGGAACGGCGGCCTTGGGGTGACTGCGCTCCCCGCTTTCCTAGCGGAACATCATCCCGAATTTTGTCCTGCCTTGTTCGTGAGCGGGGTTGTGGCGGTGCGGAGCTGCCGGGCGGCCCCGCGGGGCTGGGCAGGTTCTGCTGCCGATCGCGGTGTGTCCCCGCCTGTCCCCGCAGCTTCCAGCTCACCCAGGAGCGCAGGGACACCCAGCTGTGTCCGTGCTGGGAGCAGCTCTGCTGGGAGAGCCGGGATTGTGCACCTGGGCAAGGGAAGCTCCGGAGTGGCCTCGCTGCGGCCTTGCAGTGCCTGAAGGAGCTGCAGGGAAGATGGAGAGGGAATATTTGCAAGGGATGGAGTGACAGGAAAAGGGGGAATGGCTTCCCACTGGCAGAGGGAAGGGTTAGATGGGATATTGGGAATAAATTCCTGGCTGGGAGGGTGGGAAGGCCCTGGAATGGATTTCCCAGAGAAGCTGTGGCTGCCCCATCCCTGGAAGTGTCCAAGGCCAGGTTGGAGCAACCGGGGACAGTGGAAGGTCCCTGCCCATGGATGGGGATGGGAATGGACGGGATTTAAGGTCCTTCCAGCCCACACCATTCCATGATTCCATGATGTGACAAAGAGGGGCCACCCGGCCCATGCAGGAGGAGGTGGCACAGGGGAGGTCAGGCCCTGCCTGGGCACCCCCTGCTCGGACACTTCCCTGCCCCAGCGACGCAGTAACAAGGAATGGAGCTTGGCTCTCCGTCCTCGCTGGGATGGATGGGGTGAAATCGGATAAGGGAGCAGCAGGAATGTGCTCAGCACAGGGGAGAACCCATGGGAAAAAGGGCAGCAGGGATGGGGCTGGGAGAAGCCTTCCTGGAAGGTTTTCCTTGCTGGTGTCTGCCCAGGGCATCCCAGGACATTTCCCAGCCATCTCTGGAGCCACAGGGCCACCAAGAGGGACACCTGAGCCTGGATTCAACAGGACAAGGCCCAGTGGGAATTATTCCCCCTCTGAGCAGGTGTAGAGAAACCAATTTCCCAGGAATCCTTCTCCTGCCTGCCCTCAGAGAGTTCCGAGCTGGAACAATTCCAGCCCGGAGCAGTGCCATGCGGATGGGAGGATTCCAGAGGGAGGAATCCCACCGGAGAGGCTCTGGGCTTCACCAGATCCAGGATTTCTGCGTCTCTCTCTCTCCCTACCGAAGGTGCAAACTCTGCTGGACGGCAGCCAGACATCGGATAAACATCCACCCTTCCAGCAGGCAGGAAAAAGGATGTGCAGGAGGAGGAGTGGAGACCCTCTGGGAAGCTCCAGAGGGATGGGAAGGGGTGGCGGAGCCGCCGTGCCTTCACTCGGTGACAAAAGTCAGGCGGGGACACGCACCCCGTCACCGCAGCAGCGACAGCCGGGAGCGGCTGCTGGATCCGCGGCGCCTGCATCCATTTGGGAAAGGCTCCGCCAGAAATCCCATTCCCTGCCGGGCAGGAGCGCGGCCGATCCGCCCCAAAGCGCGCCCCGAGCGAGTCAGGGCAGCTCCGCCGGGCTCGGAGCTGGAGGGGAGACGGGGCAGCAATCAGCGCCATCGGGCCGGGCGATAACGCCGCTTATCAGGCTCCAGCCCGCTGCTCAGTCAGCGCCAGCATCGCCCTCCAGCCTGGCCGGCGACCGGGGCTGCTGCCGGGCGGGATCCGAGCCCCTTCCCGCTGATAATGCCCCGGGAACCCCACAGGGATGGGGCTGAGCCCCTTCTGAACTGACAATCCCCCCGGGAACCCCACAGAGATAGGGCTGAGCCCCTTCCCGCTGATAATGCCCCGGGAACCCCACAGGGATGGGGCTGAGCCCCTTCCAGCTGATAATGCCCCCCGGGAACCCAACAGGGATGGGGCTGAGCCCCTTCCAGCTGATAATGCCCCCCGGGAACCCCACAGGGGATGGGGCTGAGCCCCTTTCCGCTGATAATGCCCCCCGGGAACCCCACAGGGGATGGGGCTGAGCCCCTTCCCGCTGATAATGCCCCCCGGGAACCCCACAGGGATGGGGCTGAGCACCAGGGAGCCGCTGGGAATCCTCCGGGAGCATCCCTGGCCCAGCTGTGCCGTTTTCCAGCCGGGAATGCACGGCTGGCTTTGGCCACCAGCTGGCGGCTGCCCTTGGTGGCACCGTGCCCGGTGCCCTGGATGCCACCGGCGGCCGGGAGGCGGCTGCAGGGGGCAGGGGGAGCGGGCAGCCCGGTGTCCCGGGGCTCCGGGATGAGCGGATGGGCAGAGCACGGGGCCGGCAGGAAGCAGAGCAGCAGGAGAGGGAGGGGCAGGAACAGGAACAGGCAGGGACTGTCACCCTTTTTGGTGGTGACATCCCACCAGGAGAGCTCCCGCAGCCTCTCCGTGCAGGGAGAAACCCGGTTCTGTGATCCTGTGAATTCCGAGCGCCTCTGGATTTTGCTGGAATGCCGGAAATCGGCGCGGAATTCATGTCCCTGCCCTGAGCAGGCCCGGCTGCGTTTTGGTCCCCCCTGCTAAGGAATCTCAGGGAATTTCTCCTCTCTCCCACTCCTCCCATTCCCACGGCAGCACCAGCTCCTGCATCCCGGAGCTCTCCTGCCGGGAATAACTGGGAGTGCTGGGGGAGCTCAGCAGGATGACAATGCGGGTGGGAATGCTCTGGAAAAGCTCGGAGCGTCTCATTTCTCTGCAATATTTACTGTCTCCACCTGGCACTGCTGGATGGGATCAGGAATGCTGCCTTCCCAGGGCCTAAAGTTCCCAAATTTCAGCTTGGCTGATAATTTAAAGCCTGTGACCCGCTGTGGGTTGGAGCTCAAACAGGTCTGGAAAAGGCAGAGTGTTTTTTTTGCCGAGCACAAACTCAGCTCCGTTTCCTTCCTACTCATCTTTCAAACCTCCCCAGGTTCTTCCCCGCCGAGCTTTGCCGCGAGCCTCCCTTCTCAATCCGCCACAATTCCCAGGGTTTAACAATGGGATGAGAGACAGATCCGAGCAGGAAAACCCCGGCTCGGAACGCTCGGTGTCCTGGCAGCTGGAGCCGCCGACACGGGGGGAGCAGAGAGGGTGGAAACTCCCAGCCACACACTTCCAAAAAAATAAATTTCCTGCTAAAAAAAAACCAGTGGGAAAAGCTCACAGGACGGTGAGAGGAGCTGGGGACCCGGAGCAGCTCGTTCCAGGGGATCCCAGCCAGCACCTGCACGTCGTTCATCTTCTTTTATTGCCCTCTTTCGCTCCTCGCTGTATTTGAATGCAAAGCCCGATACCCCCTCTGGAAAGAGACGTTTTCCAGGCCTTCCCGAGGGCTTGGGAACTCTGCTGGCCCTGACTCCTGGCCAGATAAATGGGCAGGAGAAGGATTTTGGGCATCAGGGGTGTGATGGAAGTGTTTTCCCCATCAGAACTCCCCTCAGGCTGTCCCAAGCGAAGCCTGGGCCGCAGGGTTGGGATCCCGACCCGGATTTTCTGGAATTGCACCTTGGCACCTGTGGCTCCGCTCAGCCCCAAGGAAGCGCTGGAGTCTAGGTCTGAAAATCAGGATTTTCTCCCACTTCCAGGATATTTTTGTCCTTACAGCCTTCACCCCGAGCTGGGGGGGAGGCAGTGCTGGGACAGCCTGTCCCAAAATCCCCTTCCCAGTGGGGTCCAGTGTCCAGCACAGAGGCAGAGCTCCAGAAAATCCATGGCATTGCTGTGTGCGACCATGGAGCACAGGAGTGGCTTATCCCAGATGCTGGAAGGACTGGGATAAGGGGATAATCCTGCTCCCATCCCGGGGGGCAGCAGGTGGGGTGTGACATGTTTGGGGCTAATCCCTTGTCCCTATTTTCCTCTCGGCATGGGAAAGCAAATCACCCCTTTTAATCCCATTTTCCAGCTCCCGCTCCAGAGGGGGCCCAGCCCTGGGTGAGGATGCCTTGGCTGCCTGGCTCGGGCTGTCCCCTGACCCTACAGAGGGGATTTTCCCAGGTAGGGGCTGGTGACAACGGCTGTGGCCACGGAGTGACCACAAAGCAGGGAGGTGACACACCAGGGAAGGGGGAGGAGCAGCCCGGGCTCCTCTGGGCGCATCCTTTGCGCCTGTGACTGGATTTTGTCTCCCCTCTGGGTGCCAAACCAGAACTTTACCACCGACAGAGGCTCCTGCCCCTCTCACCCTTCCTTGTCCCTGATCCCAGCAGAGCCAGGATCCCAAAAAACACTGCCAGGACAGCGAGGGGAGAAAATAGGGGAGCTTTGCCCAGCCATCCCCTCCCACGTCCTTGTCTCGGATAACCCCTGGCGACCCCAGAGCATCTCCCTCCCTCCCTCCCTCCCTCCCTCCCCATGCCCTGGGAAGCCTCTCCTCCCTCTCCAGCCCCTCCCGCAGCCGCGTTTTGCGGCTCCTCCGCCGGCAGCAGCAGCTCCAGACTCATTTCGCGGCCACACGCAGAGCCGATAATCATCACTCGCAGTCTGCCACCAGCCTGGCCGGCTCGGGGAGGGGTGGCACTGCTGTCACCCCGGCGCTGGCCCCGTCCCGCCCGCAGCAGCCCCCGGGCAGGGGCGGAAGGCTCCGGGCGCCGCGGGGCTTGAGGAGCAGCCGGCGTTCCGCAGCCGCAGAGCCCCGCACGGCTCTGCCGGGGGCTGGGGAAGGTGGGCGGGATGGGACTTGCACGACCCGGAGCCAGCAGAGGCGTGGGCAGTAGCATCCCCGGGATGATTAATGCGGGGGGAGGCGGAGAGAGCCCAGGAGGGAGGGAGGGAGGGATGGCGGAGACAGCGACAGTGACAGCGAGGACCCGCCTGTCACTCACGGCGACAGTTCCCCCCCGCCCCGGGAGATGATAAATCGGGTTTGCCACCGGCTCCCACCTCTGCTGACTCCAACCATGGGGTACCTGCGCGGCCGGCGCTCCCACTCGGAGATTTTCCAGGGTTTATTTGTTGGAGAATGGTAATTCACAGGAGAAAATGGAAAACCTCGCGCGGCGCCTCTCCCACCGCAGCTGCCTCCCAGGTCCTGGCAGCTGAGGGGTGAAGCGCGCCAGGACCAAGCTGATCCCTAAAACCTCGCTTCCCGAGGCTCTGGAGAGCCGGATCCTGCAGAATTCCCTCTGCAGCCCCCGGGATGAGCGTGGGGGGCAGGAGTGGGGAAGGGGAAGTGTGGGATGAGCAGAGGGAACTTTGCAGGGAGCAGCTCTGGGGTGCTCTGGGGATGCTCCTTCTGGTCCAGGACCTGGCAGGACCTGGCAGCTCAATTAAGTGACTCATCAGCAATCAGTGGTTCTTCCCTTCTCATTATGGCAGGACCTGCTGCCGGCCCCACAGGCCGGGAGCCTCCGTGGGAGCCTCTGTGGGATCGGCAGAGGAGCTCCGGTTCCTCCCGGGGCTCCACGAGCAGATTCCCGGGTTGGGATCTGCGGCCGCCCCCTCCCCACCGCTGCCTGCGTTTGGAATATCAGCTTCTCAGCGACTGCTGACGGTCTCACCCCCCAAGATGAGGGGGAACAGGGCCCCCAGTGGGGCGGGCAGGGACCCCCTGGGAACCGGGGTTTTTCCCCGGGGTCGGCCACAGCTCATTCCCGGCCTGCGGGGGATGGATTCGGCCCGGGACGGCGGGGACAGCCGGGGCTGTGAGGTCGGGCTGGGCTCTGCGGGCCTGCCCCAGCCCACGAGGAGTCCCGGAGTCGTCCCGGAGCCATCCCGGAGCCATCCCGGAGCCGTCCCGGAGCCATCCCGGAGCCATCCCGGAGCCGCGGCCGCTCTGCGAGTGCCCCCGCGCGGTGCCGGGCTCGGGATGGGGATGGAGCCGGGAAAAAAGGGTGGAGATGCGGGTAGGGATGAAGCCGGGCTGGGCTCCTCATTTGTCTTTCCGTTAATTGGACCGATCCCGCTGCTAAACGGGCAGCTTGAGCACGAACAGCCCGGCCCGTCCCCTCCTAGGGTTGGGAAGTGCAGGAATCACGGAACAATCAGGCTCTTCCTCTTCCTCGCTGCCTCGACCCTTCCCAGCCCTTCTGCCAGATGGGAATGGGGCCCCCCCAGTGGGGTTCGCCCGCCGGCCCCGTCCCCATTCCCTGCCCCTTCTCCTTCCCCTCCGCCCGGCCTTTGTGCCAAGCTGGGAAAGCCGAGCACGGCCTGGAAATCCCTCCCTTAACGGAGAGGATTGGGAATTCTTGGCTCTTTATCCCATCCTCTGCTCGCCTGGATTTCCCTCCTCCACCCTCTCTCGTTCTTCGTTTTTCAGTTTAGGATTTTTTCCCCCCAGTTTTTCTCCCTCGTGCTCCTCATCCCCGTTTTTCCTGCGCCTTTTTCCCTCCAAAAAATCCTTTCCTGTTCCCCTTTGGTGGCCACCAGGGGCCGGGTTTTGGCTCGACAAAACTTCTCAGTCCCGGGGGAGGGTGTGTGAAGCAACGGGGCGCCCATGCATCAATTAATTGGGAAACGATGCACAAATTAATTGGCCGACATGAATAAATTAATTCCCGTGCATGAGTTAATTGGGCGCTCATGCACGAAACAGTTGGGTGCTCATGCGTGGCATAATTGGGCGGCCGTGCAGAAATTAATTTGGCACGCGTGAATGACGTCATCGGGCGACCGTGCATGAATTAATTGGGTGACCGTGCATAAATTAATTGGGTGACCGTGCATAAATTAATGAGCGCCCAGGTGTGATGCCAAGGTGGTCCTGGCTGGGAGCAAAGAGCTCCCACATGAACTCATCGAGCGCTCGGGCACGGCCTAATTGAGCAATCAAACATGAATTAATTGCGTGGGGCTCATCAGGTGCTGTGCACGTGCTAATTGGGCCCTCGTGCATAAATTAGCGGGGTGGGGCTGGATGGATTTGGGATCCCCCTAAGGATGCTCCCCAAAATTCCCTTCTTGGGGCCAGAGGGGTTTTGGCAGCGGGAGATGTCAGCTGGGTGAGCTCAAGCAAGAATTCCCAAGCGTTCCCTTCTCCAGGCTGCATTCCCGAGCTGTCCGTGGGATGGGGAGGTCAGGGCTTGGCTGGAAGTTTGGGAATCTCTGCTTCACTAATGGATCCATAATTCCTGTGTCAGGACACACCCACAACTTCTGGAGACTCCCCTGGTTTTGGGAATCTGAACAAAACCCACCCAGGCCGTTCAAACCAACTCAGAGGCACTTGGGGGATCCAGAGGGGAAAAAAAAAGCTCAGTAAATTACGCTTAATTAACATTTAATTAATGCATTTGGTGGCTTTCCGTGTTCCCAGGCAGCGCCCCGGGTCTGCCTCACACGACAGAAGCAGAACTCGTGGAGGTGGAAATCTGGGAACCTTTCCGTGCTTTCCAGCGGGGATGGATCCCCTTTTTCACCTTTCCCATGGGATGTGGATCCTGGGATAGCAGGAGATGTCCCTGCCCGTGGCAGGGGGTGGGAACACGAGGGGCTTTAAGGTCTCTTCCCACCCAAACCAGTCTGGGATTCTGGGATTTTATAATCTCCTGGAAGCCTGGGATTTTCCTGCACGTCCAGAGGTCTGGAGAGAGGGACTTTGCATGGGCGGAGCGAGGCTGGGAGAGGTGGGAGAGCTTGGAGAAATCCTGACTCCAAGTCCTGGGACACTCCCGGCGCCACCTGTGACAATTCCTGGCGGAATTCTGGCCGGTTGGAATCCTGACCGTGTGCTTCCTGCTGGCTCCTCTTCCCCAAAAAAAAACCCCCACAGATCACAGACACGATCTGACCTACGGGAATTGTAACAACTCCCCAGCACAGCACTGGGAATATTCTTATGGAATTCATAGAGAAATTCCCGAGCCCAGTTCCTCCCCGTGGGACACTGGAAGTGCATCCCAGCCTCTCCAGGCTCGACCTCCCTCTCCAAACAGCTCACGAGCGCCGGGGTTTGGGGTTTTTTTTTCCCCCCTTCCCTTTCCATATGGTGTCCAGCCCACCTTGGGCCAGATTCCCGCCTGGCAGACAGCTGGGAACAGAGGGAAAACAGCAGCCGCCGCTCCTGGAGCTTCCAAAGGGCCGCAGCAGGACGGGAGAGGGATGCAGCGCCGGCAGCGTCTCCCTGGAAACCGCAGCGTGGGAGACACAATGCGCGGGGTCCCTCCCTCCTTCCCTCCGCCTGCTCTGTAATTCCTTCCTCATCTTCCTTTGGATGAGGCCGAGGAGTCCCCCCTCAGCCCCAAAGCCCGGCCTTTTGTGGGTTGGTGACACCCGGCCTTAGAAAAGCTCGGGTTTAAGGCAGCTGCTGCCGTAAGTTATGGAGAGGCCTCGCTGGAGGGGGAGGGAGAGGGAAGGAGGTCATGGAAAGGGTGCCGCGTGTCCCGGTGGGGATCCTCGGGAAAAGCAGGGCGGGAAAAAGTCCTCGGATCCCGTTTCCTGCTCTTTCGGCTCTTCCCAAAAAGAAAAACGGTGTTTAAGTGATGTGTTTGAGAAGGGGACATCCAAAGGCGCTCCAGGATGGCTCCACGGGCTGGAAAACCAGGATGCCCCCAGCCTCCAAAGGCAGATCCCAACCGGTGGGTTCGGGGAGAGGAGGGACAACAGCCCCGAGGTCCCCGCGGAGGGCAAGCTCATTGCTGCTCCCGAGCCTGGAGCTGCACCCTGGGAGAAGCTGGGAGGTGGAACCAGGAGGGAATTCTGCCCTGGTGCCAAGAGAGCCGAGGAAATCCAGCTCCATCCCCGGCGGATCCCTGGGAGGTGGAACCTGGAGGGAATTCTGCCCTGGTGCCAAGAGAGCCGAGGAAATCCAGCTCCATCCCCGGCGGATCCCTGGGAGGTGGAACCTGGAGGGAATTCTGCCCTGGTGCCAAGAGAGCCGAGGAAATCCAGCTCCATCCCCGGCGGATCCCTGGGAGGTGGAACCTGGAGGGAATTCTGCCCTGGTGCCAGGAGAGCCGAGGAAATCCAGCTCCATCCCCGGCGGATCCCTGGGAGGTGGAACCTGGAGGGAATTCTGCCCTGGTGCCAAGAGAGCCGAGGAAATCCAGCTCCATCCCCGGCGGATCCCTGGGAGGTGGAACCAGGAGGGAATTCTGCCCTGGTGCCAGGAGAGCCGAGGAAATCCAGCTCCATCCCCGGCGGATCCCTGGGAGCACCTTCCCGGGGCTGTGGTGCTCATTCCTGGGATAACAGCATTCCCAGGACATCCTGAACCCCCTGTTCTGGCCCTGAGCCCCATGTCCTGCTCCTCAGCAGCGAGGATGGAGGGAGTTGCCTTTGGAACCCCACTCCAGAGCTCTCCGGAGGGGAAGGAAAAGCTCCTGCTGCCTCCTCGTGTGCAGCAGAGCTGCAGCCTCCTGCCCTCGGGAGCAGGGACAGGCTCGGGGTGTCCCGGTGTCCCTTTGGAGCCCGGCCCTGTCCTGCCTTGTGGTGCCTCAAAAAAGGGGAAGTGGCCACCAGCATCTCCCACCCCCCAAAAATGGGGAGAAAAGGTTGAAGTAAAGGAAAATATTCCTGGCAAAGTGGGAGAGAGTAAGGCCGTGGCTGTGGCGGGGCGGTCGTGGCCCAGTCAGGGGGCTCAGCAGAGATTTGGGGTCTCAGGGGGCTCAGCAGAGATTTGGGGTCTCTGAGTGACTGGGGCTCTTCCCCTACACCCTGCAGGTCACTGCTGACCCCAAGGCTGGACAATGACCTCCCCTAATGCCAGGCCTGCTCCTCTGCCCCGTTTCCCTGTTGGATAAACCTCGGAGCAGCCCGGGGGGAGCAGCCAGCCCCTCCAGGCTGGAATTGCTCGCAGGGAAGAGCATCCAGCCTCTTTCCCAGAAAAAACGGACCCACCCCTGGAGCTCAGCCCAGCCCCATCCTTTGCCTGCTCCCTTTTTTTATCCTTTCCCCTTCTTTTTTTTTTTTAATTTTTTGTTGTTGTTTTTATTTCAGAAATGAATCTTAAAACCTGGAATCACTTTTCCCTTCGGGGTGGGGGATTAAAATCCTTCAGCATTCAAGCTCCCGGAGCAGGAAGCAGAGGGGATTTTTTTTCTTTCCCATCCGATTTCAGCTCGGGAAGCCGCGGCACTGAAAGCCCCCGGCTCTGAATGCCCGCGGGCCCTGAATGAGGAGCCTCTCAATTAAAAGTTTCCCATTGACGCCGCCTGAATGGAGACCTCGCTGGGGAATTCTCCGGCCCTCAATGGCCCCGGCCCTCATCAAATCTTGAGGGGCCAAAAGATTTCCCACAATATTTGTACACCTCCCTTTGTGGGGATTTTTCCCTCCGCTGAACCAGAAACCTTTAACACATCCGCTCCCAACGCGCTGCTCATTAGGGCCGGGCTGGCGACAGTGCCACCCCCGCGGCCACCAGGGCCAGCCCGCGGGGCACGGGAGTGGCCACCTGCTTGCATTTATCCCAGCCGAGCCGGGAATTCCATGGAAAAACGCGAGGTGGGGTAGGGGGGGAAAGATGGGAGCGTCATCCCAAGGCAAAATCCCGGCGTTGGGAAGGGTTTGGTGGCACTTTGGTGGCACTTTGGTGGCGTTTTGGTGGCCCCAGGCAAAGCAGAGCTTCCCCTTCCATTCCCGCCCGGCACAAAGGGGACTGAAATTGGGGACAAAAGCTCCGGGACGCTTCAGGGCCCGGCTGACAGCTCTGATTGTCACAGCCTCATTAACGATGCTAATTAGCGCCCACGCCGCGCGGCCCGGCGGGGGTGGGCGCGGGCAGCGAGGGGTGGGCTCTGCATAATTTATTCTCAATTAATCTCATTAAAGGGGGATAAAAAGAGGGGGAGAAAGGAGGGTGGGGATGCGGCGCGCCGGGGGAGAAGCTGCTCCGGCCTCTCCTGCTTCCGTGGGACTCGTCCCGGTGTTCCAGGTGGGGACAGGAGGGGTTGGAGGAGGGAGCTGAGGCGGCTCGGGGAGAGCTGGGAATGAGCCCGGGGTGTCCCCACATCCTCACGCCTTCTCCTCAAGCCGCTTTCCATCCCTGCCTTGCTCCAGAGCGGGATTGGAGAGGCTCCGTGGGCTTTTCCTGGTGCCTGGAGCAGGATTTCCTTGCCCTGCCTTCGTGGCCAGCTGGTTTGCAGCCTCAGATTGGTGTGGATGGGAATAATTCCATGTTTTTCTCCCCCCCCCAGGATGGAAATAGTTCCATGATTTTCATCCCCAGGATGGAAATAACTCCATGATTTCCACCCCCAGATGGGGATAACCCCTGGATTTCCCCTCCAGGATGGGGATAACCCCTGGATTTCCTCCAGGATGGGAATAACCCCTGGATTTCCTCCCTAGGATGGGGATAACCCCTGGATTTTCCTCCAGGATGGGGATAACCCCTGGATTTCCACTCCAGGATGGGAATAACCCTCCAGGATGGGAATAACCCCTGGATTTCCTCCCTAGGATGGGGATAACCCCTGGATTTCTGCTCCAGGATGGGAATAACCCCTGGATTTCCCCTCTAGGGTGGGAATAACCCTCCAGGATGGGAATAACCCCTGGATTTCCCCCCAGACTGTGGCCAGACAAGCCCCTGCCCCACCCCGGTCTGAGTGAGGGGCGCAGGGGGTGCGACCTGGATTAAATGAGAGTTTAAACCGACTGCCCAGAGCCTCAGGAATCCCAGGAAATTCAGACATTCCGGCATAAATCGGGGTCAGAGTAAAGCAGAGTGAGGAAAGGGAATCCTAGCTGGGTTTCTCTGCCTGCGTTTCCCCCCTTCTCTGAGAACCTTCCCTCTGCTCCACAGGGGCTTCGTTCCACGAGCTCGGCTCCGGCCGTGGCAGCTCGAGCGTGAGGTGGAAAGAGCTTTTCCCGAGGGCTCCGTGGAGAGAATTTCCCGGAGAAATCCCTGGAGAGGGACGGGGCATGTGAAGGGTGGGAGCAGCAGCTGGTGCCTGACGCCCCCGAGGTGCCGCTGGGGTGGGTGGGAGCATCTGGACATCAACTGGGAGGTCTTTAAGATCCCTCCCAACCCCGATTTTTCCACGATTTTATTGTTTTCTCTCTCTTTTTGCACCGCTTTTCACCTGCTCTGCCCCGGGCCGTCGGGAATGTGGGGCCTTTCCCACCTGGAGTTTGTGCTCCTACCTGGAATTCGTGCTCCCACTCAGAGGTGAGGAGGGATCTGGCTCTCCTCGGGCTCAGAGGGAAGGACAGCACCAGTGCTCCCTGACTCTGCCTCCTGGGCAGTGCTGGGGGCCGGGAAAGCCACATCCCAGTATCCCTTGGAGCAGAAGGAATCGCCATTCCCGCCCTGCAGTGACCGGGAAGTTGGGAACAGTGGCTGGAAACTGGGAACACCTTCCTGCAGCAGCAGCAGCGCTGGAGTCACCGGGATTTATTGAGGGGATCAGGCACCTGTTCCCGGCCCTAATCCCGTGCTGATCCCACTGCCGGCTCCACGGATGCGGGAAAACCTGGGAATCACCTGGGCTTGGAGACAGGGAAGGGAGTTCAGTCGGGAAGGGGGGAGCAGAGCCAGGCCAGTTCAGCAGCTCCGCTCCCACCCAGGAATGGGGTGGGACAACTGGGGGGGCTCATCCTGGAGAGGGACGCTCCAGGGAGACCTTGGAGCCCCTCCCAGAGCCTAAAGGGGGCTTAAAACCAGTGGGAAGTCCCTTTTTCCAGGGGCAGATGGAGATAGGACATGGAGAAAGGGTTTGAACTAAAAGAGGTGAGATTTAGATGGATTTTTAGGAAGGAATTCTACGCTGGGAGGGCGGGGAGGCTCTGGCACTGGTTATTCCATGGAAGCCCCATCCCTGGAAGTGTCCAAGGCCAGGCTGGATGGGGCTTGGAGCACCCTGGGATGGGATAAGGGGATGTTTAAGGTCCCTTCTGACCCAGCCCATCCCTTTGCCCGCACCCAGCTGGGATTTAGGAGCCTGGGGATGGAAGCCAAGCACAATTCCAGGCTGGGAGTCCCTCCCAGCCCGTCCCGGGGCCGCAGCGCTGCTCAGGGAGTCCAACAGTAGCGTGGGCAGAGCTTCCCAAGCCTTCCCGGCCTGCCCTGCCCTCCCTGGGGAGCCATCCATACGGGGGACGTGTGAGATTCCCGGTTCCATGTGCTCCGCAGATGTCTGCAGCACGTGGAGGGGAGGATTCCGAAGCCAAGGGAGGCAAATAAATAAATTAAATAAATTAATTAAATTAATTAAATTAATGCCCGCGTTGAAAAAGCTTTAATCAGCCCTCTCGCTCCCAGGCTTTGATGCTTTCCTCAGCCTCCGGAGCTTCCCTTGGGCTGCGGGATGCAGATGGGGCTGAAGCTTTGAGGGATCGGGCTCGGAGCATCCCAGGAAGACCCAAGGGTTTGTGGAATTGGATATCCAGGCTCCTGCCTCAGGGGGAGGTTGGGAAGGATGGAGAAATCCCGGTGTCTCCATCTCACCCACGGAGAGGGTCAGTGGGAGTGGGAAGGGATCCACAGGGATCCGAATCCAACTTTTATCCCTGCCCAGACACCCCAACAACCCCACCCTGTGCCTGGGAGCGGTGTCCAAACGCTCCTGGAGCTCTGGCAGCCTTGGGAATGTCCCCATTCCCTGGGGAGCCCAGTCACCCTCTGGGGAAGAACCATTCCCTAAAATCCATCCCAGCCTCCCTGGCACAGCTCCCGCCCTTCCCTGGCTCCTGTCCCTGCCACAGAGAGCCGGGATCGGAGCTGTCCCTCCTCTTCCCGTCCTCAGGAAGCTGCTCCAAGGGCGCACACGCCAACATCTGCGAGCCAGGAGCTGCTCCAGCGCCCGGGAAGGCGCCCCGCGGTTCCATGGATCGGGAACAACCCCGCTTTTTATGGAAGCACACGGCTGACAGCTGGGGGAACGGCGAACAGCGTTGTCCCAGCAACGCCTCGTCCCCGCGCCGGGTGTCCCGCTGGGAATGCCATGGGACCGGCGGAGCTCGGGAATTCCGAGGCCGAGCCCTGATGGATGGGCCGGGCTCCTGGGGAGGACGGGATTAAGGAGCGCCGTGGCCCCGCTGTCCCCTGGCACCGAGCCCCGAGGGACGCTCCGATGGCTCCGTGCCAGCAGCCGCCTCCCCGAGGAATCCCGGGAAGCTGCGGGATTTTGGCTCCCGGCTCCTCCTTCGGGGAGCTGAGGTTTGGCTTTTCCCCGTTTCCCCTCTTTTCCCACCGCATCGCTTCCCTCACGGGGCCTCGGTGCCTCATCCCTGTGCCAGGGGAGGAGAGGAGGGCAGGGAGTTGTGGCTCTTCCTTGGAGATGGGGCTTCCAGGCTGGAATGCCGAGGGCAAAGGAATTCTTTGGGGAAAATATTCGGCGTTTTGGAGGCACCCGATGTGTTTTCTTCGGGCGCCGTGCGCCCCAGCGAGGGGCGGGCGCGTGGAATCGTGGAATGCTTTGGGTTGGAAGGGACCGTGGGATCCCGTCCTGCCACATTTCCCACACCTTCCACCATCCCAGGCTGCTCCAGCCTGGCCTTGGACATTCCCAGGAATGGGGCAGCCACGGCTTCTCTGGGAAATCCATCCCAGGGCCTCCCCAGCCTCCCAGGGAAGGATTTATTCCCAATATCCCACCCGAACCCCTCTCTGCCAGCCTGACCTGGCGGTGCCCTGGGAGCTTTAAGGGGCTGGAAATTGGGAATGTGCAGGACCTGCCCTGTGCCCTGGCCACCCTCTCACATCTGGGCTTCCCGGGGGGCTTTTTGGGAATGGGAATGCTGCCAGTGGATCCCGTCCCCTCGCCGGTGGCCGCTCCAGCTCCTTGCTCTGTGACAAGCAGGACCCGCGCCAGCGGGAATCTCCGGAATCCCTTCCCAGAGCTCTTCCCGCTGCTTGGGACAAAACAATTCCCGAGTGCAGAGCTCAGCCGTGTCCTGCTCCCGTCTCCTGTGGAGCGGCCGGGAGCTCCGGGAATGCGGCGATCTGGGAATGCGGAGGGAGGGAATCCCGCTGGTTCCTGTCCCGGCTGATGTTTCAATAACGCTGCTGCCTGAGATGAGCTGAAGCCGGAGCTCCGTGTGCTCCAAAGGCAGCGGGAGTTTGGTTTACAGCCGCTTTTATCCAGCTTGGGGACAAGGAACAATCCCAGGGGTGTGGCGTGGATCCATGGCCGGGCGGCCGGAGCCGGCTCCGGGCAGGGATTGGGGTCGGTGCTGCGGAGTGACCGCCCCGTCCCGCGGGGCTCCCCCCGGCTCCGGGCAGCCGCGGGCCGCTCGTGCCCTCTGCCGGTCCCTTCCTGATGATTCCCGGTGATTCCCGGTGATTCTTGGTGATTCCTGTGCGCTGCTCCCCGGGGAGCGGGGATGGATCCCCTGGTCCCGCCTGTGGCTCCCTGATTTATTAAATCCCGCTTGGCTCGGCCCTGCCCGTGCTCCGGGTGCTCTGCGGAGCTCGGGAGAGCATCGGGAACGTCAGAGATGATCCAGAGGGGATCGGGGCTGGGTTGGGATGCAGGTGCAGCCCAGCCGTGGGAATGCTGAGTGACAGAATCCTGGAATGGTTTGGATGGAACGAACCTTAAAGCTCATCCCATTCCAGCCCTGCCATGGGCAGGGACACCTCCCACTGTCCCAGGCTGCTCCAAGCTCCGTCCTTGGACACTTCCAGGGACGGGACAATTTCTGGGCAACCTCACAGGGGAGGTTTTCTTCCTCGAATCCAACCTAAACCTCCCAATCCACGATCCTGTGGTTGTCCCATGGATCTGCTGGAGCAGCACTGCCTGGAACTGCCCTTTCCCAGCTCTCCTGCAGCTCCTGCTCCGGGATGGGGATGGACACCTTGGAGTGCCCGAATTTCCCTGCTCACATCCCTCGCTGGCTGCTGCTGGCAGGACCTGTGTTCCGCGGGTCCCGGGGCGCGGTGCCCGCCCCGGGGTCCCTCTGCTGCTCCACAGCTTTTTTCCAGGCGCGGCGCAGTTTTCCTGCGCTTTTTCCTGGAGCTGCAGCACAGTTTCCATCCACGAGAGGCCACTTTCCCCTCGCGTTTGCTCCTGCGGCGCCAGGGAAAGGTTGGGAAGAGGGACCTGGAGGTTTCTCCCAGTTCGTGGCTGGGTGGGCTCTCCTGCCCGGCTCCTTCCCGGCTTTTCCTCACTGCTCCGTGCCAGGAGGAGAGGAGTTGGTAAGAAAATCCTCCGGAGTTTTTCTTGGGGTTTTACCCCCTGCCCGGCTTCCTTAAAGAATTCCTTTGGCGTCGCAGAGCAGCGAGAGCCAGGTGGGACCAGAGAACCCCTGGAGGTTTTCATCCCAGGTCAGCAAATCCAGCGTCTCCCGCCGTGGGAAAACCTCACCTCGGAATCCCGGAATGGTTTGGGTTGGAAGGGACCTTAAATCTCATCCCATTCCAGCCCCCTGCCCCTTCCAGTCCACGCTTCTGGAAGCATCTGGACACGATGTCCTCGTGGATGGCCCTGCAGAGAGCTTGGAGCAGATCCCAGATCCACTGCAGTCCCTTCCAAGCTTTCCCAGCCCGTGATTCCCACTGTGCCCTGCTGGAATGACCCGGGGAAGGAGGGCAGGAGCCCCTTCAGGTGGCTTTTTGTGCCCAGGGGAGAGGAGGGCACCGGGAGTCGGAGTGGGAAGAATTCAAAGCTTCGGGGGGCAGGAGGGAGAACTTCCCTGGGCAGTGCCCAGCCCTGAGCAGAGACCAGAGAGGGGTGGGGATATTCCAGAGCCAGCTGGGCACCATCCCGTGCCCTGTGCTGGGGGATGGCCCCGCTGAGACGAGCTCTGGGGTCCCTCCCAGCCTGAGCCATCCCGGGTTCCTGTGAATCCCGCTGGGGAGCCGAGGGAGGCGGGGCTGGTCTCACCCTCCCCATTCCTTCTCCTCTCCCGAGTGTCCCCCCTGTGCCAGCACCTTCGTTATCCCAACCCCCCCCATTTCCGTGCCTATCCCAATCCCTGGGAGTGGAACCCTCGCACGTCTTGGCGCTGTGGCTGTTCCCACTGCTCAAGGTTTATGGGATTTCGCTCCACTCAGCTCTGCCGCTGCCAGGGGCCCCAGCCAGCCCTTCACTTTAGCTCCATTAAATCTCCTGGCTCAGCCCCGTGCTGATCCTTAATTGAACGTTCTCTGCCCGTCTCCCTGCTGCGCATCCAGCCTTGGGCTGCTTCCAGGGCTGCGAGGAAGGGGAAGGATGGAAGTGGCACTGGCTGAGCCGGGGACGGCGCCTTCGAGAGGGACCCACCCTCAGCGGGGCTGGAGGAGGGGAGTGAATCCCTTTCACTGAGCTCCTGAGGAAAACGGGATCAGGTGACAGATCCTGATGGCACTGAACAGGTTTCCCAGAGAATCTGTGGCTGCCCCATCCCTGGAAGTGTTCCAGGTCAGCTTGGGGCAGCCTGGGATAGTGGGAGGTGTCCCTGGAAGGCAGGGGTGGAGTAGATGATCCCTAAGGTCTTTCCCAACCCTACCCGTTCCCTGATTCCATGAAAACAAGTGAGGGGATTTCACCTGGAGAGAGCTTTGCCTGCTCTGCTCCGGGGCCTCTTCCCTCAGATCGCTCTGGCACATCGGACTTGATCCCTTCTGATCCCAAATCCAGGCCCAGCACTGGGATTGGGTGCATCCTGAGGCATCTCCTTGGCTTTGGCAGAATTTCGGGAGCAGGGGAGGGGGCAGAGATGCTGCTCCCAGCTACCCCCAGCTCCTGCTCTGTCCTGGAGTGGCCTGGACCACCCAAACTGGGAGAAAACCAGTTCAGGAAGGATCAGCTCCGCTTTAAGCTGGTTTTTGGCTGGGGTGGAGCAGGATATCAGAGAGTTTCTGTGCCGGGCCCAGCAGCAGCAGCCAGCCTGGTTTGGCCACGCTTGCTATAAAAAGCAGAGGTATAATTTAATCTTTGCTCCCTGCCAGCCTTTCCCAGGCCGAGCTCAGCCCTGCTGCTGCTTCCCTGGGAGCAGCATCCCTGCAGCAGCCGCCTGCCCCTTCCCTGGCGATTCCCAGGCCGCTCCTGCTTTCCAGCAGTGGGTTGGATTGACTGGATTACAAAGCCAGAGGAGAGAGGGAGCTGCTTGCAGCAAATCCGGCCTGACTGGACTGGGAGCAAGCCCTGGGCAAGGCTTTGGTGCCAGGCTGAGCTTTGATTCGAGCTCAGCAAGGCTGGATTTGTTTCCCTTTCCTCCTCCCATCAAAGCCTCTGGATTCAAACCTCTGCCTCTGGTCCATGCTGGAATATTTTCCTTTGTTTTTTCCCCCTTCTCGGCCATCCAGTGAGTGGGATGGGACCACTCCCAGATCCGGCAGCTCTGCAGGACAGGATCCTATTCCCAGTCACGGGATGAGTTGGGGTAGAAGGGGCTTTTGAGATCATCCCATTCCCACGGGCAGGGACACCTCCCACTGTCCCAGGGCGCTCCGACCTGGCCTTGGACACTGCCAGGGATGAGGCAGCCACGATTTCTCAAGGAAATCCATCCCAGTGCCTCCCCACCCTCACCTAGAGCTCTTTTAGCCCTCGAAAACGGGGGGGGAAGCGATCCAGAATCCCTCCTTGGAGTGGGAGCAGAGCTCCAGTGGCTGCCATCAGCTCACCCAGAGCCTCTCTCCTGCCCCAATCCCCTCCTGTGCCCCCCTGGCAGCAGCGGCAGAGCCCGCGGAGCTCCCCGGGCTGTGAATGGTGCCACTGTCCCTGCCCGGGCACGGGGACCCGGGCGGGGCCGAGGAGCTGCCCCGCTCCCAGCGCCGGGAATGGCCCGGCTCGGCTCCGCAGCCGGGATTATGTGTCTGGACAAGCCCTCGGCAGCTGTTTTCCAGCTCTCGCCTAACAAAGAGCACTTTCATGGACAAGAACAGGACCGGGCTTTGCAGCCGAGCCGGGAGCAGAGGGGCTCCGGAACCCCCCGCGCTGCCCCTCGGGGGGGTGTGGGCACTCGGGGTGGCACCCACGGGCAGAGACAGGCTCTGTCCCCCTGGCATCCCCCTCCCTGCCGGCCCCAAAACATTCCCGAGCTTTCCTGGACGCTGCACCAGCCCCGCTCTTGCTGCTAAAACCGAGCCCAGCCTGCCCGGGGCGGGGAAATTCGGGTGCTGCCGGGTGGGCTCAGCTTTTCCCCCTCACAGCCTTCACCCTCCCCTCTCCCCGCCGCCTGTTCGCCCCTTTCCCAGCTGGAACACCCCGGCGGAGGGGGAGAAGGGCCAGTCTGGAGGGGCTGAGTCAGAGCAGCCCTAATGGATGAGGCTGCAGCTCCCTGGGAGCACTTTGGATAATTGAAAGGCTCTGCCAGGATGCGCTGCCCTGACAGCTCCTGAGCAGCTGACGCGGAATCCGGAGGCTCCGGCACTGCTGGGCTCGGCTCTTGGCTCCTCTCCCGCTCCCTGCAGCAAACTCGGTGGCCTTGGTGGGACCGGGGTGCTTTTCCAGGTGGTTTTTAGTTCAGCTGGGAGTTTAGGGCAGGTTTGGGGACTGGCAGGGGTGAGAGGGCTTCCCTCGGGTGCGGCAGCGGAAGGAAAATTCTCTCCCGTGCCCCAGACTGGATTGGCAAAGGAGTTTTGGAGGGGAAGGAATCAGAGAATCATGGAATGGGTTGGGCTGGAAGGGACCTTTAGGGGTCATCCAGTCCCACCCCCCTGCACTGAGGTTTCCCCCGGATTTTTCCCGTCCTCTCCCGCCGCTTTTTGTAAAATTCGGATTCAGCGCTTTACAGCGGATCCAAGAGGCAGATCCAGGGAAAGGAGGGTTCTGGGAAGCCCACTGGGCACCAGCCAGGCAGGATATCCTCATCCCTCCATCCCTCCACCCATCCATCCATCCATCCATCCATCCATCCATCCATCCATCCATCCCTCCATCCATCCATCCATCCATCCATCCATCCATCCCTCCATCCTTCCATCCATCCATCCATCCATCCATCCCTCCATCCTTCCATCCATCCATCCCTCCATCCATCCATCCATCCATCCATCCATCCATCCATCCCTCCCTCCATCCCTCCATCCATCCATCCATCCATCCATCCATCCATCCATCCATCCATCCCTCCATCCTTCCATCCATCCATCCATCCATCCATCCCTCCATCCTTCCATCCATCCATCCCTCCATCCATCCATCCATCCATCCATCCATCCATCCATCCATCCCTCCATCCTTCCATCCATCCCTCCACCCATCCCTCCCTCCATCCCTCCATCCATCCATCCATCCATCCATCCATCCATCCATCCATCCATCCATCCCTCCATCCCTCCCTCCATCCCTCCCTCCATCCCTCCACCCTCTCTAACCTCCCTCTGGCCATTCCTTGCCTTTTCCCGACACTGCTGCATCCCTGCAGAGGGGATTCCTCCCCAAATCCCGCTCATTCCCAGGCCAGCAGGTGCAGAGCACCCTCAGCTCCCATTTTCCTGCTCCCTGGACGGCCTGAGCTGAGCCAGGAGTGAGGCTGGCAATGATTCCCGTGCTTTTGCTGCCCTCCCAGTGGAATTCCAGCCTCTCTGGGACAGCACCCTCGGCGCTGTCCCCATTTTAACCAGGAAAAAGCAGGAGGAAACCGGCCAGTGCCTGGCCCAGGGGCAGAATCCTGGGAAGAGCAGGCAGGAAGAGGTTAAACCCCACTCCCCACTCCGTGTGTGTGCGGAATGACGAATGCAGAGCCGAGCTTTGGGCAGGCTGAGATCCCCGGCGATGAAATATTCCCTGGTCATTCCCGGTGTGTGACTCACAAACTGATTTCAGAGAGAGAAGAAATCTTTTCAAAGCTCAGTTTCGATTCTTTTTTCTCTTTTATTCCCCTCCCTTCTCTCTGTTATTTTTTTTTTTTATGCCCACGCAGCAGCTGCAGGAAGGGTTTTGGATAAAATTCCGCACAAAAGCCTCGATCTCCTGGAGAGCCTGGCCCAATAAATCCTGCTTGGAGTGCGGAATGGGGTTAGGGGAGTGTGAAACCACGGTTTGGGAGGGCTCAGTCCCTCCGTGCCCACCCCTGGGCATTCCAGCCCTGCCGGGAGAGGCTCCAGCAGCTTCCCAGGGGTTGCCAAGCGCCCTCGGAGGGACTGGGAAAACCTTGGCTCCTTCACTCCTCCAAAAAAAAAAAAAAAAAAAAAAAAAGAGGGAGAAAGGGAAAATCTGGATCCCTGCATGCTCTGAATCTTAATCTTGTCTCTTTCAGGTCGAGTCCTGCTTCCCAGCACGCTCCGTGTCTTCCATCGGGGAGCTCTGGGAAGCTTTGGGGGTCTTTATGGGATCAGCCAGGGCCAGGGATGGCTGTGCCCGCTTACCCCACAGCCCTGGGCACCCAGGAACCTCCTGGGATGCCCCCTGCCAGCGCAGGGAATGCCACTGGTGGGAACTGGGACTGCCCTGGGTGCGGCATTTCCCAGATTCCCGTGGTTTTAAAGAGCTGGTGGCAGAAGGAAATCAATGGGATTTGCCCGGAGGAGCTGTGGCTTCATCCCTGGAAGTGTCCAGGGCCAGGCTGGAGCAGCCTGGCACAGTGGGAGGTGTCCCTGGAAGGCAGCGGGTGGGATGGGGTGAGTTTTAAGGTCCCTTCCCACCCAAACCATTCCAGGATTCCCCATTTCTCCGGGACAAGATTCCATGGAGGAGCAGGGCCGGGTTCTCGGCTCCTTGGGATGAATTTGAGCCAAATGTGACATTCCAGCCATCCCGGAGATGGTGACATCCTCCAAGTGTCCTTGGCATGGCGTGGCCAGCCGGGAAATCCAAACCCAAACAGCTGGGAACACACTGGGACAGCCCAGGGAATTCTGGGGTGGGATGGGAGCAGGGCTGGGAACGTCCAGTTCCAGCTGGAGAAAATTCCCAGTGCCCCTTACACCAAACGTGGGGTCCCAAATCCTCTGGAATTTAAAGCAGGGAAGGTTTTAGGTGTTCTGCTGCAGATATTCTTCCTCTCTGCATCCATGGCCCCCACATCAAATCCAGGGAATTCTGGGGTGGGATGAGAGCAGCGACTGAAGATGCCCAATTCCAGCTGGAGAAAATTCCCAGCGCCCCTTACACCGAACGCTGGGTCCAAAACCCTCTGGAATTTAAACCAGCAAAGGCTTCGTGTGTTCAATTCCAAATATTTTCAGCCCCACCCCTCTACATCCATGACTCCCACCCCAAATCCTGCTCCATAGCCCTGCCCCAGGGCTCTCCCTCACCCCCTGAGCCTGGAAGAGCCGAATTTCCCCCTTGCTGGGAAGGCAGAAGTGCTGCGGCTGCACTTTCCCTGCCCAGCTAATCCCATTTGTCTTCCTTGCTGCTCCCGAAAACCTTTTAAGGATTCCCAGCACTGCATCCGAGAAATCCATTTGCCGGCTCGAGGCAGCCAGGAGGGGAATTTTGATTTCCCAGTTATTAGTGGATGACAAGGTGAGGGAACCGGGGGAAGATTGATCGCCCAGAGAAGCATTTTCACTCTCCCCAATTAATCCTGGCCTGATTGTAATCAATCCAGGGAGGAATTAGGTGGGAACGCTTCCCTCTGCTGCTGCCTGTCGGGGTGGAGGCGGGGGGGGGAACGGATGGAGAGACGTCTTTCTCCTGGAAGTGGCACAGGGAAATCCACTCAGCTGGGATTTCCGGGTGGGAAAAATGGCTATCAGGGGCTAGGAAAGGTTTTTCCTCTCTTCTCCCTGCACCCAGAGCAGATTGAGGCCATCAATCCACATTAGGGAGGCTCCGTGGCCACAGAGAATTCCAGCAGGAGGAATTCCACCGGCCCCCAGGCGTTGTTGAGGATGGGATTTGATCCCGGGGCATCCTTTGCCCTCAAGTCCACGCTGGATTTTCCTTCTGCTTCTTTGCCTTCTCCCCTTTCCGTTGTGGTTCACGGAGCCCTGGTGCTTTTGTCCCCAAGCTGGGGTTAAGTTCTGAACCCTGCCGGAGGTTCAGCCCTAAACTCAGCCCTAAAACACCTGCAGGGGCGTGGGGAGCTCTGATCCTCAGGATTTGGGCCCAAAAGTCCCCCAAATCCCTGGGGGACCCCAGCCCTTGATCCCAGCCCAGGCTGGATTGCTCCCACCCTGTCATTACAGCTCAGAACCCGCCGTGGTTTGGGGTTTTCTCCCGGAGTCCCGGCAATTTGGGCACATTCAGCACAATTCCCTGCTTTTCCTGCCTGTGCCGCAAAGCCTGGATCCCAGTGGCTCCCATCTGGCATTCCAGGAGATCAGCCGGGAATTTTTAACCCCGTTTTTACCCCGCTTTTCACCCAATCCAAGGCTGCCAGCCCCATTTGGGGAGGAAAACGCTGAATTCTCAAATCTGCCTCTCCAGGATGTGACAGACCCCTGGGTGTTCCTTGATTTTTTTTTTGGAAAGGCCCAATTTTCCTGTCCTCCAGCACAGCAGAGGGACAGAGTGACCCCTTTGGATGCTGCAGGGGCCGAGGTGAAGCTGCTGTGGGGTGAAATCCCCGCGAGCGGGGCCTGGCCCAGCCCTCAGCCCCGCTCCAATTAACAGATTTACTAATTTGGGAATCATTACCCGGGCAGACACGGAGCATCCCAGGAGCAGCCGCTCCGGAGGGACATCCAGAGGGTTCCTAACAGGGCACAAAAGGAGCTTGGCAGCAGCAGGAAGAACCAGGAGGGATTAAACTTGAAAGAAGGGGAAAGGGGGGGGGAAAAAAATCACATTAAAACACGTCTGGGAGCTTATGGAGATGGAGCAGGAGGGAAGGGAAGCTCATAGGGAAGGAAATCGGGATGGGGACGCTGGAAATTGGGGATGGGGATGCTGCTGTCACCCCTGGGGCCGGGTTTTGCTCTCCGGGGCTCCGAACCCTGAGGGGTTCCTGCTCTGACCTGTGGGCAGCTCCAGGCCCTCCCTTCCCTTCTCCCCTTCTCCCCTCTCCATTTAGCCCCCACTCCCTCCAAAAAAACCTTGGAATCCCCACCCCAAAATCAAGCACAACCGTGAGGAAGCAAACCCTGCCTGATTCCTTGCGGATTTTCCCAGGATATTTTGATTTTCCACAGCCAGACCCAGCCGCCTCCAAACACATTCCCGGAAGTTTTCCTGAGCCCCAGGTTCACCAGGAAGAGCCGGGACAAACCCCAGTGTTTTGTGTATTTTTGGGAGCTGCTGTTTATTTGTTCTGGGCTCTGATTTGCCGAGGAATTCGCCTCAGTTTTCCCACAGAAACGTCCCAGGTTGGTTTTTTTTTTTGCCTGTTCCTCCTTTTATCAGCGTGAGGTCCAGCGGGAATGTGCTGCTCCCCAAAAGGGTGCTCGGGGTGATTTTATTCTTTTCCTGCCTTTTGGAAAATCCTCCTCCTTATGAACCCCATAACCCTCCACGATCAGAGCGAGCTGCTCACGTCTCACCTCCACCAAAAACCACCCCTCGAGGCCCAGTAATTCCACTGCAACCACACCAGATTGGGGCAAAAACATCAAAACAACAACAACAAAAAAAGCTGTGAAATCCATTTCTCTCCTCACAGCCCAGCCCTGAAAGCAGATGGAGGGGTGGGGCTAAAAGGAGACAACTCAAAACCACAAAATTGTCCAAATCCAGCAGAAATAATTCCTGCCCTCTCCTCCCCACGAGGTGCTGGAGCAGGGAGTCCCAGCTGGTTCCTTCCACCTCGAGCTGAGCTTGTTCCTGGGATTTCCACTCCAGCAGAGCTCAAGGAATACAATAAAAATTAATAATTAAAACAGCAGGGGAAAAAAGAAAATCAGCTGCCAGGGCAGTGAAATATTTTTAGCTGATTGCTGGAGTTTATAACAACAAAAGAAATGGAGTAATGGAGCTCCTCTGCCAGGATTTGTGGGGCCTGGGCTTGGCTTTGGGGGATGGAGGCTTCCCGGTGCCCCCCATCCAAAAATCCAGGCTTTTTGGGGAAGTTTTCTGGTGAGAAAATGGGATGATGTGGATTTTCTTCGAGTCACTTTGTGCTGGAGCTTCTTGGGGTTTTACAGGAGCGGGAAATCTGGCAGGTTTGGAAGTTATTCCCTACTGGGTTTCCTGCACACCTGAGCAGGCTCTGGGCCACTTTTTTGGGGGGGAAAAGGATCTCCCGATCTCCCTGAAAACGTTTTCGATAGGGCCTGAAGCCACCACTGGTAAGGATTTTATCCCTGAGGTGATCAAACCCTGCCTGCTTCAGATCAGGAGCCTTCCCTCGGCGCTGGGCTGGGGAATTCAGTTTTCCGGGGGAGAAATGGAAGTTTTGAGTGGAAAGAATCCTGAGAGGAGCTGTGGGGTTACCAGAAGAGCCCCGAATGATTGTGGGAACGCCGCAGAAAATGTCCAGGGTGCCTTCCCTGCAAACCCCACAGGAACTGGGATATCTCCAGGCAGATTTATGGGATCTCTGGCGCTCCTTTTCAGGGAGCCTTTGGAACACTCAGCAAGGTTCATTTGTTTCTAGAAATGAAATAAACGAGAGGAGGAGAGGGAAAGGGAGCGCGACATCCACAGGGGCAAACAGCACGGAGCGCTCGGGATAATTTAGGGACGGTTGGGGAATTTCGGGAGGGACGGGATGCTGCTGCTGGTGAAGCTTGTTCGTGGCGGGAGGACACGGGGACACGCCATGTGTCACATCCTGTGCTGGCAGGTGCCACCCGGCGTGGTTAAACTTCACCCTGGGATCAGCAGCTCGGCCCGGGTCACACGCGGGGCTTGTTTAGGGCGAGCGAGTGGAACAGCCTCGTAAAGCGCCTCCGGGGCCGGCTGATTTATGGAGGGCACGAACAACATTCCCTCCCCCGGTGCCACTTAACTCTTCATTTATATCTGCCCTAATTGCTCGGGACATCTGGGGAAATCGGCCCGCAGCCCCCGAGGGGAGCCGGGGCACGAGGTCGCGGTGCTGCGGAGGACGGACACCCGCAGTCCCTGCGAGAGTCCCAGGCCAGGCTGGACGCGGCTTGGAGCAAGCTGGGGTGGGGAAAGGTGTCCCCGCCCAGGCAGGGGGTGGCATGAGGTGGTTTTTAAGGTCTTTTCCCACCCAAACCACGATTCCACGCGGGGCACAGCCCCGGGCACCGCGGTGACAGCGATGTGCCCCGGGATGGAGCCGTGGGGTCCCTGCGGAGCAGGACCAACCCTGCCTCAGTTTCCCCGCAGGGAAAACCCGGGAGTGGAACTGGGGGTGTCCGGGAGGGAAGCGCCGGGGTGCGGCCCCTCTTTGAGCATCTGTGGGGTGCGGGATGGAGGGGACGGGGCTGGGGACAGCTGCTGCTCGGGCTGGGGGGTGACAGGGAGGGAAAGGCCGGGGTGCGAGCCCTCTTTGAGCATCTCGGGGGTGCGGGATGGAGGGAGGACAGCCCGGGACAGGGTTGGGGACAGCTGTCGCGCAGGGCTGGGGTGGCGGCGGGGCCGGCTGCGGTCCCTACACCTTTAAAAGTCTCCTCACGTTGCGGCGCTGATTATCCATTAACCGAGGCGAGCTCCTTTCCTGGGGGCGGCGTTCGCACCGAGCGCTGCCAGCAGGGCGGGCGGGCGGCCGCGCTGCCTTCCTCCCTCCCTTCCCTCCCTCCCTCCTCTCCCCCTAACCCCCGCTCCCTCCTTATCAGCAATTCAGATTGCATGCAAATCTGCGCGCTTTCTTCCAGGGCCACGGCAGCGAGCGCCGAGCGCTTCTCGGGGAGCCAGATCCCTCCTCCTCCTCCTCCTCCTGGGATTTTCCTCCTTCTCCCCTCCCCTGCTCTCCCCTCCCCTCGCTGCCTCCCTCCCTCCTCTCTTTCTTTCCTCCTTTTCACCTCCTGGAACAAAAGTGGCCCTTTCGGCTGCGCCAGCGCTGCCTGCGAGCGGGGCCGCTTTGTCTGCGCGCAGCGCCGGGGCACCGGCACCGCCACCGGGCCGCCACCGCCGCCGGGACCATGGGGACACCGCGGGCGGCCGGGGGCCGGGCGCTGCTGGCGCTGCTGGCGCTGGGAATGGCACTGGGATTGGGATTGGCGAGCTGCCCCGAGCGGGAGCTGGAGCGCAGGGAGGAGGAGGCCAACGTGGTGCTCACGGGCACGGTGGAGGAGATCATGAACGTGGACCCGGTGCACCACACCTACTCCTGCAAGGTAAAGCCGCGGGGGGGAACTTTGGCCCCGTGCGGTTTGGGGTGGAATTGGGGGTTTTTTAGGCTGCGGAGCGGCTCCCGCAGCTGCGGCCGGTGGAGGGGGGGGGAATCTCCGGAGGTTGCTTTTTATGGGCATTTCCCTCTTAGGCGAGATGCGGAGCTGCCTCCCAACTTTCCGTGCCCGGCTGCCGGGAAGGTGCTGGGAGCCTCTCCTGCCTCCAGCCGCTGCTCGCTGTTGACTTTAGCAGCATCTCGAGTTCCTGCAGCCCGAGCTATTGTTTAACCACCAACCTGGCCTCGGGCTATGGGGTTTTGTTATCTCCCCCCGAAGCTACGAGGCGGCGAAGCCCCGAGCAACCTGAAATCCCACCCGCCCGCTTGACAGAAAACGTGCCGGGCGCCTTAACCCTTGCCGGGGCAGGAATCTCGCCTGCAAGGACACGCTCTTCCCTTGCCTTCTCCTCTTCTCCCCATTCCCCTTTTCCTCCAAAAAAAACCCCCGCGGTTGGCGCCGAGCAGGGCCGGGGGTGATGCTGTGGTGGCAGAGGGGAAGGCGAACTTTCCCTGGAGCATCCCCCGAGCATCCCCCAGCCCCTGCCCGCCCAGCTGGTGCCCGGTGCCCGCTCCCAGCGCCCCCCGACCCATCTGCACCTCGCGGATGGGATCGCAGCCCCTCCAGGCGAGAGCAGGCACCGTCTGTTTGCAGTGTCTGGCACATCCTGGGTGCTCCGCGGAGAATTAATGAGCTGCTGCCAGCAGCGGGGCACAGATGCCTGTGGCCACCTGAGGCCGGCGCGAGGTTGCCACGCTGGTGGCGAGGCAGAAATGCCCGGCTGAGAAAGAAAATCCCTTTTCTCCCACTGCAGACTCGCAGCGAGGTGTCTGCCTGGCAGAAAATCAGCTTGCAGCAGCAGGGCAGGACTCTGGGCCAGGGAAAGCTGGGATGGGGAAAGCTGGGATGGGGAAAGCTGGGATGAGGAAAGCTGGGATGGGAAAAGCTGCCTGCTCAGCAGCTCTGCCTTTGCAAGGTGCAATCCAGCCCCATCTGGAGCAGCCGGGATTGGAATGGAGCTGCCCGTGGTGGCTTTGTGAGAAGCACAATTCGTATTCCTGAAATTGGGAAGGGAATCTCTTCCCAGCGTTTCCCTGAGCAGTGCCCAGGAGAGGTTCGTGCTGCTTGCTCTGGAGTTTGGGATTTTTGCTCCTGCCCATTCCTGGTCTCCTCGGAGCACAGAAGGGCCGGGATGTGCTCCTGAGACACCATTCCAGCCCTGGAGTCGTGTAAAAGGGAAAGCAGGAAAGCTTTCTCCCCATCCCATCCCATCCCATCCCGGCAGTGCTGTGACATTCGGGAATTTCCCCAGGACAGCGGTTCCCTGTCCCTTTCCCTGCCCTTCAGCCCATCCCGTGGCATTTTTAGTGGCGTCTCACGGTGTCTTTGCAGGGAAAAAAGCTTTGGAATGGGATTTGGGATGTCCCAAGGAGCTGGACGCAGATAAATCTCCCGTCACTGCAGTGACTTGGGGATGTGCAGCTTTGCAGCAGCTCTTGGCTTCTCGCCCTCCTAACATCTCCCAAACTCTTGGAATTGTGTGGATTTGGCTGGATTGGCCACCCCTACCGTTTATTTTGTTGCGGTTTTGGGGTTTTTTTAACCAAACACCTAAATTCCAACAGCAACTCGGGATTAAACCTGACCCCCGGCTCCTGCTGTCCTTGCACTGCCCCTGCAGAGCTGGGATAAATCCAGGACCTTGCTGCTGAGGAAATTCCTGCCCCAATCCCCGCTGTCCTGCCCTGGTCGCTGCTCCCCAGACCCCGCCGTTATCTCCTGTCAGGTTCTTCCTTATCAGCAGAGGAAAGGCGAGGGCCCAGCGTGTGCGGGGAGTTCCACACCCAAAATCCCGAGTATTCCCGGAGCTGGGTGGTCCGGGAGGGAGCGGGCACGTGGGGATCTGTGAATTCCTCACTGGGGCATTGTTCTCCCCAGCTCGGCTCCCAACCCTCCCAGCTGAGGGCTTTGATGGACGCCGATAAGCGCGAGGAGAAACGTGAAGTTAAGGTTAGATAAACACCCCGAAATCGCTGCCAGCCGTTCCTGCGCTGCCAGGGGAGCTGGGGAAGGCTGACAGCATTCCCAAAAAGTGGCTGCCGTGCTGTTTTTCCAAGGGATTTGACACTCCTGACTGCAGCTTCTGACTTCTTCCCAAAGGTGCTGCTGCGGCTCCTCTGTGCTGGCATTGTCCCTTCCTGCTCTGACCCCCTGAAGCGCCTTTTTCTGGGCTATCCCGATGTGTAGGAAGGCAGCTGCCATTTATAGGACAAATCCAGGTTCTGTGAGTGCTGTAGGAAGCGTGGAAAAGGATGTGGATCCTGTTCCGGACAATAGAGGCCAGGTTTTGGGGGGGTTTTGTCGGGAGTTGCTGGGTCCTGGGGAAAGGGCAGGGAAAAGGCCCAGAGAGGGACAAAAAAAGGGAGAAGGAAGGGCTGGAAGCGGAGTGGATTCTGGCTTTCATCTCCCAAGACTGCCAAAATTCAGTGGCGACCCCGAGTGACAGCTCCTCCAGAGGGGACTTTGCTCCAGCTTCTCACCCGGCTTTACAAAGCCAAGCCTGGCACTTCCCGCAGCGTATTCCCGGCGGGAATGTTCCTGCACAGGTGGTCCCCTTCCCCATCATGGGATACACCCCGTGGCACGTTGGAAAATCCTTTCATTTCTGTTTATTTCATTTGTTTTCCTGCCCTTAAAACCCGCCCGTGCAAGGATCTGCCTGGATAAAGTTGTGGCTGCTCTTCCTCTGCCTCCCCGGCGCTGCAAAACCCCCTCAAAATCCAGCGTTTTCTGCTCTCCCTGGAAAAACAGAGCGCTCCGGGGAAGGGTCCTCCTCCAAACAGGTCCCAGCCCCATTTTTTCCTCCCTCTCCCTTCCTCTTCCCCGCGATCCTCGCTGCCGCCGGTGAGTCAGCGGTGACAAAGTCTTAATTGTGCGGCGCTGATGAATGGGATGCCCGCAGGTAACTGCGGGGCTTTGGTGCCTGCGCATCCATTCATTAGGGAGCAGGGCGGGGAGGAGGCCGCCGGACTCTTGATGTTCTCGGGGAGTGCTGTGGCCTGGCTCGGAGCGCAGCAGCCACGCCAATTAACGCCAATTAACGCCAATTACCATCTGCTGCTGAGCTGGGGGAGAATTCAGCTTTTTTTCCCCCCCCCCCCCTCCCAAAAAGAAAAAAACCCAAAACCGAGCTGTGAAAACGCCCCGCGCGCGCCTTTCAGCGCCAGCCTCGGGCTGTGTTTTCTGCCTGCTGGAGGAGGTTTTTCCCCCCTTTTTCCTCCTTTGTCTGGCAGGTTTTTCGCCCTGGTTTGCTGCTCACCTCCTCCGGAGCCTGCCCTGGGGCTGGAGCAGCAGCAGGAGGAGGTGGGGCTGCGGGAAGGTGTCTTGACTTGACTGCGGGGAGAGAACAGCTCCAGCCCGGGGAGGAGGCTGGAGGAGCAGCTGGGGAGGCAGGAGGGGGTTGTGCGCGCAGGATTGAGCCCTTCACAGCTTTTCCAGGCTTACCTGGGCTGCCACGGCCGCTGGTGGCCTCGGGAGGGGCTGTCCCCTGCCACGGATGTCGCTGTGGGTGCTGCGATCCCTGTGGGATCAGGGAAGATCTCCGAGGCTTCTTCAGGGAGTCGCGGGATGGTTTGGGGCAGGAGGGACCCACAGGGAGCAGAGTCCAACTTTTATCCCCGCACAGTCTCACCCTGGGCATCCCTGAGCGCTCCTGGGGAAGCTCCAGTGCCCCACCACCCTCCGGGGGAAGAAATGTTCCTGCTTTCCACCCTAAACCTCTCCTGGCACAGCTCCAGCCATTCCTTCAGGTCCTGTCGCTGCTCCCAGGGAGCAGAGATCGGAGCCGCCCCTCCTGAGGAAGCTGGAGCCTTTCAAGACCCTCTCATCCCACCCCCTCCGCGGCTTTGCAGGAGGTGCAAAACCTGTCCTTGTCCCTCGGCCCTTGTCCCTTCTCTGCAGCTTGGATTTGGGCTGTGCGGGGAGGGACACATCCCAGGGAGGAATTACCCCGTGTGTTTTGGAACTGGGGGGCCACCCCCGTTCCTGCTGGAGGATGAACGGGTGTGGGGAACACGTGGCTGCCCCGAACGGGGCCGAGCTCTCCACGCCTGGGAGCAGCCGAGGCATGTGCGGCTGCTGTCACAGCCCTGCTTACACCTGGGCTGCTGGTGCAGCTCAGGTATGCAGGGGAGAAGGGCAGGGTGCAGTTGTTGGGGTCATAATTGGGGTAATTTATTGCCTTTTTGGGATGGCTGCGCTGCCTGGGAGCTCAGACCCCCCCACCAAGGCCGGGGTTCCACTCCAAATGTTTCACCAGAGGGAGAAAGTGTGAGGAAAACAGGAGAAATAAAGGCCTAAACTTGGTTCTCAGCCTTGATTTGTGCCTGCAGGGCACAGGCGGTGCTGGATTCGTTCCCTTTTCCTGCTCAGCAGGTGAGGCTGGCACAGAGCAGGAGGCTCTGGCCCCGTCCTGTGGCTCCTGTGGCCACAGGGAATGTGGGAATGACCCTGTTCCCGTCCTCCCAGTGCTGCCAGGGACGCTGTGCAGGAGCTTGGCTCAGGGTGAACTTTGAAGCCTCTTCGATCAAGGCTGAGAGCTGGGCTGAAATTGTGGAGTCAGGGCTGCAAAAAAAAAAATTCCGGGATTGATGACAGATCACAGGATTTGCATTCCCCAGAGCCCCCAGCGAGGCTTCAACCCCTGATCCGAACTCTGGAGCCTCAGATCTCGCCTGGAGACGCCGAGGGAGGGGATGGGGAGGAATTTGGCAGAAAAGTCTCTGTGTCTGAACAGCCCCTCGGATTCAGGGAGGGGACACCTGAAGGACCACCGGGGCAGAGGCAGAAAACCAGGAATGGTTCCTTTTCCAGCGGGATTAGATCTGCTCTGGATCTAAATCCCCTCCTGGCCCGTGTCACCACCGCCACCCCCAGTGTCCCCCAAGGGTGGGGGATGCCTGGCTGCCCAGCCGTGTGGGAATATCCATTCCCTGCCCCTTTTCCCTCTTGGGAATGACACTCTGGAAGCGAGGACGGGTGTCCTGATTTGGAGAGGGGCTCCAGAGCCCGTTATCTCGGAGCCACCCGTGTTATCTCGGAGCCACCCCCTCCTTGAAGGCCTTGGGTGCTGAGGTGCCCTCAGGGCTGTGGCAGGAGGGACACCTGTGGTGACAGCGATGTCCCAGCACAAAGCCCCGGTGAGCTGCTCCCATTCCAGGGATTCTGTGATTCCCTGCTCAGGGGACCCTGAGCTGTTCCCATTCCAGGGGATTCTGTGATTCCCTGCCCGGGGGATTTCTGACCGGCCAGGACAGGATGGGGACAGGATGGGGATGTGTCCCCTGTGTCCTGTGTGCCCTCAGAGCCACGTGGCAGCTGCTGCTTCCTCTGTGTGGGGTGGATTTCTGGGCGCAGGTGGACGAGCCAGTCTGGGGACACTGGGAACACTGGGAGAGGGGACTGGGAAGGGCTCCTGTGGCCAGGATTTATTTCTTAAGCCTGAAGTTTGGATGGATAAAGGGAGAGGGGCTCCCTTGGCTGAATCCTCCATGGTTTGGGACAGGGAGGGGAAAGAGGAGCACAGAGAGGGGAAATGGGAGCCCAGGAAGGGGAAATGGGAGCCCAGGAAGGGGAAAGAGGAGCCCAGGAAGGAGAAGTGGGAGCCCAGGAAGGAGAAATGGGAGCCCAGGAAGGAGAAATGGGAGCCCAGGAAGGAGAAATGGGAGCCCAGGAAGAGGAAATGGGAGCCCAGGAAGGGGAAATGGGAGCCCAGGAAGAGGAAATGGGAGCCCAGGAAGGAGAAATGGGAGCCCAGGAAGAGGAAATGGGAGCCCAGGAAGGGGAAATGGGAGCCCAGGAAGAGGAAATGGGAGCCCAGGAAGGAGAAATGGGAGCCCAGGAAGCCCAACAACCCCGTGACCTCTCTCCCCTTCCCCTTCCAGGTGCGGGTCTGGCGCTACCTGAAGGGCAAAGACATCGTGACCCACGAGATCCTGCTGGACGGGGGCAACAAGGTGGTGATCGGGGGCTTCGGGGACCCGCTGATCTGTGACAACCAGGTGGCCACGGGCGACACGCGCATCTTCTTCGTGAACCCCGCGCCGCAGGCGCTGTGGCCGGCGCACCGCAACGAGCTCATGCTCAACTCCAGCCTGATGCGCATCACCCTGCGCAACCTGGAAGAGGTGGAGCACTGCGTGGAAGGTGAGGCTGTTCCCGGGATTTTTCCAGGATTTTTCCGGGATTTTTTCCCCTGCTCCGCGAGGGGTTGGGTGGTTAAGGGGCGTCCTGCTGGTTTGGGTGTGGTCGGGGTGGGGGTGCTGGCACTGATTTTGGGGTTGGTGGGGATTTAGGGTCATCCTGCTGTTCTCTCTCTGTGTGTGTTTAGGATGGGTTGCTCTGGGCTGTGGGTTCTGGAACAGACTTTGGGGTCAGAGGTTGATGGGCAGGGGATTTAGGGTCATCCTGCAGTTTTATGGAGGACCCTAATGGGATTTTGGAGCCCCCAAAAGGATTTTGGAGCCCCCAAAGCCTTTGCTGAGTGTGTCCTGAGAGCAGAGGAGTGAAAAGGGCCAGGAATGCAGGAATTCTGCTTGGACAACAGAAAAACCCCAGGACTGGCTCCCTCCTCCCCTCGGATCCACGGCAGGGAGGCCATAACCCCTTTTTCCAGCTGGGAATGCTGACGGGGGGAATGACCCCGCTCTGGGTCAGCAGCTCAAGAGAGGCTGCCCTGGATGGGATTTTGGGAGAGGGAAGGAGAATTTTTTGTTATTTATGAAAAAAATCTGGGGCTATAAATACAAAACACCCATAAAAATAGGGATCTAAAATTCCGCGCTATCCCGGGGAAGCGCCAGTCCTGCTCCTGCCTCGCTCCGAGGGAGGAGTGTGAGTGTGAGTGGGGCTTTTGGAGCAAATTTAGGGGAGGTTTCTGCCCTCCCCGCTGGGATTTGGGGTTTTTCGCGCGCCCTGCTGGGAGCTGGGGTGGTGCTGAAGGACGGAGCAGGAGAGGAAATTCCGTGGAGACCTCGGAGCGGCCTCCCAGGAGCTGGAGGATCTCACAAGGAGAAGGGTTCCTCAGCAGGGCAAGGAGTGAAGGGTTCAGGCTGGAACAGGGAATTTAGGCTGGATATTGGGGGAAAAACCCTTCCCTGCGAGGTGGGGAAGCCCTGGCAGTCGGTATTCCATGGATTCCCCGTGCCTGGGAGTGTCCCAGGCCAGGCTGGACAGGGCTTGGAGCACCCTTGGGTAGAGGGAGGTGTCCCTGCCCGTGGAATGGGATGATCCTTAGGGTCTTTTCCAACCCCAACCATTCCACGCCATCCCTTCAGGCCCTCAGGAGCTGAGGAGGGATCGGGATCCATGGATTTGGTGTGGGATTGGGACAGGTGGCTGGGGCTGGCCCCAGCCCTTCCCTCCCATCCAGCATCTTTTGGGAAGGGTTCTGCTGCTGCTCCTGGGCATGTCTGGACTCTTCCCTCCGAGCTTTAATTCCCAATCCACAGGGATACAAAGGATTTCTCCTCATTCCCTGCCCTGTGCCAGCCACTGATTCCTCCCAACAATTCATGGGATCATTTCCTGCAGACTTTGTCCCTTCAACTCAGCAATTCCCCCTTCCCCAGGATGCTGCTGCCATGCCAGGGGGGCTGCTGTGGGAATGTGGGAACTGGGAAGGGCTGGAAAAGCACCTGGACACCCCACCCGTGCCGGAGCTGATTTCTCCCAACTGCTGGAATTGCAAGAAATCCCAAAACCGGGGGGGCTTTGAGTCGCTCCCACCCCAGGGAGCTCCGGGTGCTGCTCAGGGCAGGTGGGATTTTTATTTTGGCATCCAGCTGACTCGGCAGCCGCTCCACTCTTCCTGGGAAAGCCATTCCTTTGGGTCATATTCCGTGGATTTCCCACTCTTCCCACACCTTGGAAGCCCCGTTCTCGCTGTGTTGAGTCCCCTCCCCTTGAGCCCTCTGCAAATCCCTTCCAGCCCACCCAGCTCCTGGAAATCTGGGAAAAGCCAGGCTTGAGGAGCTGCTCCTGCCACCCTGGTGAGCATTCCCAAGCTCCCAGGCTGGGAATTCAGCTCCAGGACTCGCTTTCCCATCGGATCCTCCAAGCAGAGCTGCTCTTTGCTGCACTTTGGAGTTTCCAAACAAACCTTGGAGGGCTTTTCGCAGAAGGAATTGGAGGAATGGAGGCAGCTGAGTGGAAAAACGCGGATGTTTGGGAGTTTATCCTCGTGTCCTGTGGCTCCAGCTTGGAAAAATCCAAGACATCTGAGTCTTGTCTGGGAAGGGAGGTCAGCCCAGGGCAACCCCCGGGAGGCAGCGCAGGTTGGAGGGGAGGCAGAGGGGTTCCAGGAGGTTTAATCGTGGTGGAAAGGCCTGGAGGGGAATTTTTGTGGGGTTCGGGGGCACCGGGAGCAGCTCTGGGGCTGACTGGGGACACGAGGAGCAGTTTTGGGGCTGATTGGGGACATCAGGAGCAGTTTTGGGGCTGGTTGGGGACATGAGGAGCAGTTTTGGGGCTGGTTGGGGACACGAGGAGCTGTTCTGGGGCTGATTTGGGACATGAGGAGCAGCTCTGGGGCTGGTTTGGGACACGAGGAGCAGTTCTGGGGCTGATTTGGGACATGAGGAGCAGTTCTGGGGCTGATTGGGGACATGAGGAGCAGTTTTGGGGCTGACTGGGGACATGAGGAGCAGTTTTGGGGCTGGTTTGGGACATCAGAAGTTTTGGGGCTGGTTTGGGGCATCAATAGCAGCTCTGGGACATTCTGAGGACACTGTGGGCGTTTTTGGGGCACTGCTGTGACCACAGTTCAGGAGCCTTTGAAATTCTGCTCCATGAAAAAACTCGGGATGTGCTGCAGGTGCTCCACAGGTGGAAAAAAGTCCCTTTCCTTGGAACTGCAGCCATTCCAGAGCCTTTCCCCGATTCCCATCCCTGTGGGAAGAGCTGCCCCTTCCCCGCTGCCTCTTTTCCCACTTTTCTCCTGCTTTTGCCCCTGCACAGTTCCCATTCCAGGCTCCTTCCCGAGGCTCCCAGGAATTCAGAGGGCTTCTCTCTTCCCGGGAATTTGGGAGAGGTGGCTGGGGCACTTCCCGTGCTCTGCTCGCCCTTTCCACTCCTGCCATTCCATTGAATCCATCCCTGGCATCTCCCTGTGCTCCGGAGCAGGCAGGGAAGGGGTTGATGTGTGGGTTTTTCCCTCCAAAAAGTGTTTTTTCCTTTCCTTCCTCCTCTCCCCGGCTCTGTTTTCCATCAGAGATAATGAGAGCAGCATCAACACCTCCGTCCCAGGAGGGCCATGGAGTTCTCCAGCAGCTGGGAAATGTGGGAAACAGGGAAAAAAAAAAGGAGTGGAGAGGGGAAAATCCAGCCCTGGGGGCCCCTTCCTGCCGCCTCCTCCGGGGGCTGGAGCAGGTTTCCTCTCAGGGATGCCATGGAAAATGCTCTGGGAAGAGCCTGGAGGATGGAGGAGGAGAGGAAATTCCGTGGAGACCTCGGAGCGGCCTCCCAGGAGCTGGAGGATCCCACCAGGAGAGGGGCTCCTCAGCAGGGGCAAGGAGCGAAGGGTTCAGGCTGGAACAGGGGGAATTCAGGCTGGATATTGAGAGAAAAACCCTTCCCTGCGAGGTGGGGAAGCCCTGGAAGTCGGTATTCCATGGATTCCCCGTGCCTGGGAGTGTCCCAGGCCAGGCTGGATGGGGACTGGCCGCAGTGCTGGTGTCTCAGTGCCGCAGAGGCCACCCAGCCCTGTCCCAGCCCTGTCCCCAACCCCAGGGTCCCTCCCCTCCGTCTCTGGCGTGGCAGAAATGTGGAACATCCCCCGGGCCTGTGGCAGGAGCCGGGAAGCTCCATTTGTTTAGCAAATTCCTGAGGAATTTTAATCCGGAGTGGGAGTGGGAGGCTGCGGCTCTGCCACGGCTCCTGGGCCCTGCTCTGGCACATCCCGCTGCCCTTCCCTGCAGGAGCAGCTGCAGGGCCAGTGTCTCCCTGCCCAGTAGCCCTGGACTGGTCAGTGGGTGCCCAGTAGCCCTGGAATGGCCAGTTTTTATCTGCCCGGGAGCTCTGGACTGGTCAGTCTCTGCCCAGTAGCCCTGGGCTGACCAGTTTCTCCTTGCCCAGCATCCGTGGACTGGTCAATGTTTGCCCAGTAGCCCTGGGCTGACCAGTTTCTCCCTGCCCAGCATCCGTGGACTGGTCAATGTTTGCCCAGTAGCCCCGGGCTGACCAGTTTCTCCCTGCCCAGCATCCGTGGACTGGTCAGTGTCTGCCCAGTAGCCCTGGAATGACCAGTTTTATCTGCTCAGGAGCCCTGGACTGGTCAATGTTTGCCCAGTAGCTCTGGGCTGACCAGTTTTTATCTGCCTGGGAGCCCTGGACTGGTCAGTGTCTGCCCAGTAGCCCTGGAATGACCAGTCTCTCCCTGCCCAGTAGCCCTGGAATGACCAGTTTCTCCCTGCCCAGCATCCCTGGACTGGTCAGTCTCTGTCCAGGAGCCCTGGAATGACCATTTTTTGTCTGCCCAGGAGCTCTGGACTGACCAGTCCGTGCCCAGTAGCCCTGGAATGACCAGTCTCTCCCTGCCCAGCATCTGTGGACTGGTCAGTCTCTGTCCAGGAGCCCTGGACTGGTCAGTGTTTGCCCAGTAGCCCTGGGCTGACCAATCTCTCTCTGCCCAGCATCCCTGGACTTGTCAGTGTTTGCCCAGTAGCCCTGGGCTGACCAGTCTCTTCCTGTCCAGGAGCCCTGGACTGGTCAGTGTTTGCCCAGTAGCCCTGGAATGACCAGTCCCTGCCCAGTATCCCTGGATTTGGGAACCCTTAAGAGTGTGAGGGAGACTCAGCTGCTTCTCCAGCCTTTCCCCCTTTCCCTTCTCCAGCCTTTCCCCCTTTCCCTTTTCCAGCTCTTCCCCCTTTCCCTTCTCCGGCCTTTCCCCCTTTCCCTTCTCCAGCCTTTCCCCCTTTCCCGAGCCCTCTCTCCCTGGCCCTTCCATGTTTGCACAACCTGTCCTGGCACGGCTCCTGCCCTGCCAGCCTGGAATTCCAGCTATGCATCCCTGGAGCGCCCCAGGATCCGGGGCAGCCTCCCTTGGGAACGGAGCCAGGAGCTCCCAGGTGCTTCCCGGCCTCTTCCAGGGAATTTGGGCAGTGCCAGAGCTCGCCGAGGGCTGCGAGGGGAAATCTGGGGGGGTGCCACTGCTGCTTTTTCCAGGGAATTCGGGCAATTTCCAGGGGTGTGAAGGGAAAATTGGGGAGGCAGCACTGGTGCTTTTTCTGGGGAATTTTGGTAATTTCCAGGGGTGTGAAGGGAAAATTAGGGGAGGCACCGGTGGTGCCTTTTCCAGGGAATTTGGGCAATTTTGAGGGAAGTGAGGGGGATATTGTGGACCCCCACTGGAGCCTCTTCCAGGGAATTCAGGGCGATTCCCAGCGATGTGAGGGCAATACTGGGAAGCACCTGCCTTGCCCAGAGCAGGATTTTTTGGGGGATTTTCCCCAGAATCCTGGATTTTTGGGCTCTGCTGCTGTGCTGGGAGTGGAAAACAGCTGCCCTGTGGTTTTTCCACGGAGCTCTCGCAGCCGTGCCCTCCACGGGCATGGAATTCTTTCCCACTCCGTCTCCCGGATGCGTCCCGTGGCGAAGTTTGTTTGGGGTTTTTTATCTCCCGTGGCCCAGCTTTGTTTTGGAGCCGCTCGCTCGGTGCAACATCAAAGGCTGGATTTTCCCACCCACTTCACTCGGGAAGAGCACGGGAAGCTGGGCTGGGTTTGGATGTGGGGAATCGCTTTGGACACCACAGGGATTCTTCCATTTGGAAGCCATGGCGGGGAAAAACCGCCGGGAGCTTTTTGGGGAGGGGATGCCCAGCGGCAGCAGCAGCATCCCTGCCACATTCCCTTTGAACTCCAACTGCATCCCAAGGCTCCTCCCGCCTCCAGCTGATCCCACCCCGAGCTCCTGCGGCTCGTGAGAAGCCCGGAGCTCAGCGCTGCTGGCCGGGCCCCAGTTCCCAGGCTGAGGCAAGGGACAGCAATCCCAGCTGGAATTGTTTTTCCAGACTGCTCCTTTCCCCTCCCCGGCAGCTCCCGCTCAGGCTCCAGCCCTGCTCACACCCTGCACTTGCACTTTCTTTGCCCCAGGGAGCCTTTTCCAGCCTCTGGAAGCGCCCTGGCTCCCTGGAGGCTGCCAGGGATGCCTCGGGAATGTCCCATCCCACAGCTCTGCCTGTGGATTTGGGGTTGGGGATGCTGTGGGGCTCCCTCTGGATTCCCTCCATCCCAAATTCTCCTTTTCCATGGGGTTTTTGCCCTTCAGGCTGGGCTTTTCCCAGCCTGGAAAAGGAGGAGTGCCGGAAGCCAAAGGGGTTTGAAGAGGGTGCTGGGACATTCCTGCAGCTGCAGCCTGTGGATTATTCCTGCTCCTCCTCCTCTCCGGGAGCATCCCACTGGGAGCCTCCCGCTGGCCAGGGGCACTGGGAGCACTGGGCCCTGGCGTTTCCACGGCCTCTGGGCAGCAGCCGCAGTGAGTGACCAGCGCTGCTCCAGCCCCGGGGGAGGATGTTGGACTTTCCAACCCCTCCGCCCGGCCCAGGCGTGGGAACCCTTTGGAGAAGCGCTGGAATCCATCCCGGGAAGCAGCAGAGGGGGCTGGAGCTGCTGCCCTGGGGATCTTGGGGACCCTCTGGCTGCCACGTCTGTCGTGATAAGAGAAGATCCAGCTCTGAATCCCGTTCCTCAAGCAGAATCCCGTTTTTCACACACAGTCCGTGCCTTCTGCTCCGTTTTCCAGTGGGAATTTTCCCTGGGACCTCTGAACCCTGGCCCCGTGCCCTGGGATCTGCAGGACGGATGCTTCCCGGCTGTCCAACAGTCCAGAGGGCTCCCAGGGGGGTGGCCAGGGTAGGACAGGGGTGGCACTGAGGGGTGGGGACTGACCCCTCTGGCTGCTCCAGGGGCAGGGAGGGGAGGTCTGGGAGATTGCTGCTGGAAGCAGGAATTTAGGGATGAGGAAGGATGCTGCAGTGGCTGTGGAAGGGAATTGGGATTGGGATTGGCATTGGGATTCTCTTGCTGCTTGATGCTCATAGAGGGCCATGGTCAGGACAGGAGGGAGGGAATTTTTCCTCCTGTGGCATTCCCTGGATCCCAGTGTGGGATTCCGGGGCTCTGCTCCCTGCTCTGCCAGGTGCCGCTCCCGGGCTGGCCCAGGGCTCCCGGGATTGTCACAAACCCACTTCCCTGTGGAAGTGGCATCGCTGCTCGTGCCCCGTGCCCGTTCCTGCCGCCCCTGTGCCACGGAGGAGGAAAAGCGTCTTTAAACCTCCCAAGGAGCAAAGGAAATTTCAGGAGAGGCCACACGGGTTCCTGGAGGGAAACTGGGACACTGGAAAGGCTCTGGAGCTGGGCAGGAGGGGTTTTGGGAACTTGGGATGTGCTTCTTGGGGCAGTGTCCGTGCTGGGAATGTGGGCTCACAGAATTCCCACTGGGAGCTGATCCCGTTCAGTTCTGTGCCAGCAGCAGGAGGGATTTGGGGTCTCCGTGCTGGAATGGTGGAGGCAGGGATGAATCCTGGATCTGGCCTGGGGAGGGAAGGGTTTGTGGGGATCCCAGAGCCTGCCCGTGGCTCTGTCCCTGCGGGATAACGTCACACCTGACCCCGGACTGGCGCCCTTCTGCCTCCGGCCTGTGGGATCCGCGTGGGAATGTGGGAATGTGCCCTGCCCTGGCCCCGTGCGTGTGCCAGGAGGGAGCTGGGAGCAGCTGGCACTCGTTTGGAGCCTGCTCCAGATGAAAGCCTTTCCCTTCCCAAGAAATCTCCCGTGTCCCGCATCTCCATGTGTCACATTCCCTGCGCCCTGGGGAAGCTCAGGGTCACCCTGGGCGCCGATCCCGGAATCCAGGCCGTGGGTGGTGGGGTCAAGGGGGTGGGAAAAGTCACATCTCGCCTCTGGAATGGGCGGAGAATGGATAACTGGCTCCGCTGGGTCCTTCCAGCTGCACCGCAACGAGGCGTTCCGAGTGAAAGTCGGGGAATTTCGGTGGGATATCGGGAAGAAATCCTTCCCTGGGAGGGTGGGGAGGCCCTGGCACAGGTTATTCCATGGATTCCCCATCCCTGGAAGTGTCCAAGGCCAGGCTGGAGCAACGTGGGACAGAGGGAGGTGTCCCTGCCCACGGCAGGGGTGGCACTGGCTGGGATTTAAACCCCATCCAAGCCATTCCATGATCCCATAACTCATCCAGGGGGTCGGTGGCTGCTCCAATCCCAGCTCCAGCCCCGCACCTGCAGCTCCAGGCAGCTGAAATCCTGGGAACGCTCCGGGGGTGTCCAAATACAGCAATCATTGTTCCCGGGCCCAGAGCCGCCCACGTGGGAACCAACACCCCAAAATCCGTCGGAATTTGTTCAGGAGAAGCCTGGATGAACAGAGGGAGTGTGCGGTGGGGTCCCTCCCGTGGGGAAGGGGCTGGGAGAGGGATGGGGCTGCAGAGGGGATGTTTGGGGATATGGGATGAGCAGTGCGGCCTGGCCGGGGTGGTGGGGACCAGCTCCAGCTTCCGGGGGCTTTTTCCTGGAAAACGAAGGGGAAAGCAGCAGGATTCCAGGGGGGAAAGCAGCAGGATTCCAGAGGGGAAAGCAGGAGGATTCCAGAGGGGAAAGCAGTGGGATTCCAGGGGGGAAAGCAGCAGAATTCCAGGGGGGGAAAGCAGCGGGATTCCAGGGGGGGAAAGCAGGAGGATTCCAGGGGGGAAAGCAGCAGGATTCCAGAGGGGAAAGCAGTGGGATTCCAGAGGGGAAAGCAGTGGGATTCCAGGGGGAAAGCAGTGGGATTCCAGAGGGGAAAGCAGCAGGATTCCAGAGGGGAAAGCAGCGGGATTCCAGAGGGGAAAGCAGTGGGATTCCAGGGGGGGAAAGCAGCAGGATTCCAGAGGGGAAAAGCAGCGGGATTCCAGGGGGGAAAGCAGCGGGATTCCAGGGGGGAAAGCAGCGGGATTCCTCGAGGCACTGGCTGTGGGATGTGGATACGGGATGTGGATACGGGATGTGGATATAGGATGAGGATATGGGATGTGGATATGGGATGTGGATACGGGATGAGCACCGGGGATGCTCCCGGGGAGCAGCGAGGCGGCTCCGGCGGCTCCGGCAGCGCTGTCCCTCCTTCCCTGGCAGAGCAGAGCCGGGCACATTCCTGGGCCCTGACTTCAAAGGCTGTTGCTGGATAACAGAGCCCGGCAGCCCTGGCAACCCTGGCACGGCCCTTGGCAGCAGCTGCTGCCGCTGTTCCGGCCTCGGCCAGCCCCCGGTGTCCCTTCGGCCTCAGATTTTAGGGACAGGAGCTTTTCCCTGGTTTTCCTCGATCCTCACTGCCCCTTTGGCCTCAGATTTTTGGGACAGGAGCTTTTCCCTGGTTTTCCTCGATCCTCACTGCCCCTTTGGCCTCAGATTTTTGGGACAGGAGCTTTTCCCTGGTTTTCCTCTATCCTCACTGCCCCTTCGGCCTCAGATTTTAGGGGCAGGAGCTTTTCCCTGCTTTTCCTCGACCCTCACTCCCCCATCAGCTTTTTTAAGGACAGGAGCCTCTCCCTGGCTCTGTCAGGTCCTCGTTGTCCTTCCCACAGGGAATTTTGGGTTGTGGTAGAGGGGAAAAGGGGCTGGGCTGTAGGGAACAGGCCTTGGGGGGCCTGTGGGGTTTTTGGGGTGAATTCCTCGGAGGGCTGCAGCTTTTTTGGGGTGAATATCTGGAAGGCTGCAGCTTTTTGGGGTTACCCTCTGCTCTGGGGGACTGCAGATTTTTTTGGGGGTGAATTGCAGCTTTTTGGGGTGAGGGTCCAGCTCCTCCCCAGGCCCTTTTCCCAGCAGGATTTTCCCTGGTCTGATCCAGCCTTTTTCCCTGTGTTTTTTTTTTCCATGTGCTGCCCCGTCCCCCGTGGATCGTTCCTTAGGTAAGAACATCGTTCCTCTCCTCTTTTGGGGCCGGCCCCACAAGGATGCTTTTGTGGGATTCCCAGCTCCGAGGGCGTGTGTGGGAGGAGGATTCCTTGGATCTTGGATCCGCCTGTTCCTGGCAGGTGGCAGCAGGGCATGGAGGGCGCAGAAAGAGCTCGTCCCTTTTGTCCCCTGCTGTGAGAAAAAAACCCCCTCTGTCCTGGTTAGGGTGTGGATAAAAATTCCCTGGCAAAAGCGGGATGTGCCCGAATCCCAGGGATCGTGAGGGTGGAGATTGGGATACCTGGAATGTTTTAAAGCAGGAGTGTTTGAACAGTGCTGCTGCCACCCGCACCGGGCATCCCTTGGGGATGGATCAGACTGTGTTCGGCTTTAGAGCTTCTTTTTGGGGAAAAAAGAATTCAAATTTGGCCTCCTCAGCCTCCCGTGAGGATCGTTAATTCTCCCTGATCCTGGAAAAGATGCCAGCTCCTCTTGCCGACCCTCCTGCAGGCAGGAATGGTGCTGATCCTTCCTGATCCTGCAGAAGTTTTGCAGGAGAGGGACAAGGAAGGGAAATTCCAGGAGCTGCAGGATTCTGCAGCAGGACAGGGAGATCCTGCTGCTGGGCACTGCCAGCCTTTTCCTCTGTGCCGCTTGCAGCCGTTTTTAACGGGCTTTATTTGGGATTTTTCCATGTTTTCCCCCCAAAACCCCGGAGTGGGCAGCTCCGAGTCCTTCCTGGAACCTCCCAGCCATGCTGGACCCTGTGGCTGACCCCAAATCCATTCCCACCTCCTGCTTTTCCATGGCTTTCGTGCCAGGCACTCTCCCAGCTGTTTCCTCGTCGTTCCCTTAAAAAGGCCCTGATCCCTCTGGGAGTTTCATATCCCAGGATCTGCCCCTTGGATTTCGCTGTTCGGGATGGACCTGGGAAGGGCTGGGAAGCTCCCCTGGATCCCAGCCCTGCTCCAGAAGATCCTGTGGCAGCAGGAGCTGTGGGGGGGGGGTGGGAGACGTGCTCCCACCTCGATGGATGGGGGAGGAATTGCCCTGGGAACGCGTCCTCGCCCTGTGTTCCGTGTTTTCCTTGGATTCCCTCCGTAAGCCCCGGCCTCGGCGCTGCCTGCAGTTGGTCCTGGCTTGGACGGGGCAAGAGGAAACGGCCTCGAGCTGGTGCCAGGCTGGACAGCAGCAGGAATTGCTCCATGGGAAAGGTTGTGGAACTTTGGAATGCGCTGCCCAGGGAGGTTTGGAATCCCCGTCCCTGGAGGCGGCCAAGGAATGCCTGGACGTGGAAGCGCTCCGGGGATGGGGCAGAGCTTGGACTCTTTGGGCTGGGAGGGATTTCCCAGCCTGAATGATTCTGGGATTCCTTGTGGAAGTGGGAATGTCCGGGGTGGGAGTTTGGGGTTGGATTCGGGGATCTTTGTGGGTCGCTTTTAGCCCAGGATATTTCCCATCCCATCCCATCCCATCCCATCCCATCCCATCCCATCCCTCTGGAGCCTGCTTTGAAGCCCTTGTTCCTTTTCCAAGAAGGGAAAAAAAGACTTTCCTGCTGCTGGAAAGGGAAGTGTGAGCTTCCCACCCAGCATCCCCTGGTAATTCCCTCCTGGAAAACAAACCCCACGTGGCTTTGGGATTTATGGAGCCTGCTCCAAATCCTCGGGATCACTTGGTCAAGGGGAGGACATTGGGAGAGCTTTGCCCAAGGTTGTGACACTTGATTAACTCCAGGAGTTCCGTGGGAAACCCGAGCCTGTCCCGGCAGCCTCTGGAGAGCTGGGAAGCGGCTGGGAAGCAGAGGAAAGCTGGGAACAGCTCCCAGAAAAGGGTTTGGTGGCCTTGGTGGCATTTTAAGAGCGCTAAAAGCAGCTCAAACTTTCATTTTTTTACTGTTTTCCTGATGCTTTGTGATGGTTCCCTTAAGTTATTCCTTAGGTTATTCCTTAGGTTATTCCTGAGTTATTCCTCCCACATCACAGATGCTCCAGGGAAACACAGTTTTGGCCTTTTAATGACAATTTGGAGGGATTTAGGAATATGTTCCTAAATCCAGGGCCATCTGTCCTAAACTTCCCAGGCCAGGGTCCCTCTCTTCCTGGGAATTTTAATGGGATGCGATGGGTCAGTGCTAGGAAGGGGCCAGGCAGGGAATGGGCCAAGCCTTTTATGGAATCATGGAATCCTTAGGGTTGGAAAGACCCCTGGGATCACAGAACCCGTGCAGGTTGGAAAAGACCTTTCCAATCACGGAACCATGGAATGATTTAAGGCTGGAAAAGCCCTCCTGGATCATGGAATCCAACCCTTAACCCAGCACTGCCGTGGTCGCCACCGAGCCATGCCCCAAGTGCCACCTCCGCGGGATTTTGGGACACCTCCAGGGATGGAGACTCCACCAATTCCCAGGGCAGGATTCCCTGTGAATCCCACACTTCTCCAAGGCCATGCTGCTCCAGGGATTAGCTTTGCCTGGATGCTCTCCCCCAGCGCTTCCCAGTATTCCCAGTGTGCCAAGGATCACGGCCACCAGCACTGGGCATCCTGGAAGGGACCCTGGATGGTTTATTGGGATTTGTCCTGCTGGGATATCCCAGACCTCACTCCCAGGCTCAGGGAAGATGGGATGCGAAACAGGAATAGCTGGGGAAGAGGGATTTTGGGAATCCCACCCCAAATTCCGGTGAGGAAGAGGACGAGGGGCTGCAGTCCTGGATCAGAGCAGGATCCCATTATCCTGCCGTGGGAATGCTGAACGGGTTGGAGGAGGCAGAGCTGCGGGCTCGGTGCTGGAATCAGGAGGGAATGGGATGAGCAGGCTGCTGATGGAGAGGGATGAGGGATGTCATTCCAGGGTCTCCATGGAACAATTGACAGGGAATTTTCTCCGGAGTTAAGTCCCGGGAAGGAAGGCAGCTGCCCTACATGGGACTCCGGCAACGGCAATTCTCCGAAGGGAAAGGGAAATGAATTTTAATGGGATCTTGAAAGACTTTAAATTTTCATGTCCCCGTCAATTATTCAGGAAAAGCGGAAAAGTGACTTAAAAGCGGCGTAAAGAGCAGAGGAGAAGGAGAGGCCGCGTGGATTCCTGCAGGGGATTTGCCTTTTGCTCCAGTGCAGGGAAACTGGGACACCGGACACGGGAGTTTAGGGCTGAGGAAGCCTGCTGCACTGGCATTCCAGGATGGGCACTGGGATTGGGATTGAGAAAACGGGAGAGTGGGAGCAGGAAAAAGCAGGAGAATGGATAAAAAACCAGCGAAGCAGGAGCGTGGATAAAGGCCTGGCAAAGCAGGAGCAGGGACAAAGCAGGGCATCCTCAGGAGAGCCCTCCGGCCGTGCCCCCCTGCCCGCGGCGGCCACCGCGGCTCCTCCCCGCTGCTCCCGGGCTCGGGGGGCTCCTGGGGGGCTGCCCAGCGTCCTGCCCGTGGCACAGCTTTTCCTCGGCCAAGGCTGGCTCCCGTCCCGCTCCGTGCCCGCTGTCCCCCCGCTGTCCCCATCTGTGCGCGGGGCTGCGTCGCTGTCCCCGGCCGGCTGCTCCGGCCTCGCCGCCCTGCGCGGGTGCCCCAGCGCTGCTCGGGGGGCTCGGCAGCACAAACGGGGCTTTGATTCCCGCTGCCGGGAGCTGCCAGGCCTGGCTCCCTTCCCAGGAAACAGCGCCGGGCTCCAACAGAAGCGGCCTTTGTGTGAGCGCCGGGGCTGCGCTGGGGACGGGGGACACCGCTGGGAATGGGGGACACCGCCCCACTGGGGACAGGGGACACCGCTGGGAATGGGGGACACCGCTGGGAATGGGGGACACTGGGAATGGGGACACCACCCCACTGGGGACAGGGGACACCGCTGGGAATGGGGGACACCGCTGGGAATGGGGGACACCACCCCACTGGGGACAGGGGACACCGCCCTGATGGGAATGGGGGACACCGCTGGGAATGGGGGACACCGCCCCACTGGGAATGGGGGACACCGCCCCACTGGGGACAGGGGACACAGCCCCACTGGGAATGGGGGACACCGCCCCACTGGGAACGGGGAGCCCCACTGGGGACAGGGGACACCACCCTGATGGGAATGGGGACACAGCCCCACTGGGAACGGGGAGCCCCGCTGGGGACAGGGGACACCGCCCTGATGGGAATGGGGGACACAGCCCCACTGGGAATGGGGACAGAGCCCCGCTGGGAACGGGGGACACAGCCCCGATGGGAACGGGAGACACTGCCCCGCTGGGAACGGGGAGCCCCGCTGGGAACGGGGGACACCGCCCCGCTGGTGGCACTTGAGGAGCCCGGGAGATCCGCGCATCGCCACCGCGCCGTTCTCACCAAAAATAAAGCGAGTGCAGCTCCTCCTCTGACCCCAGCCCGGCGTTGTGCCCGGCAAAGGCGCCTTTGTCCCCAGGGCTGCGGGAGGAAACGGGGCCAGAGCGGCCGGGGTTGTGCCCCAGCCGGGATCGGGGTTGTCCCGGTGTCGGGAATGGCGCTCGGGACACGGATGTTGCTCAGGGAGGTGCCGAAGTGATGGCACCACAAAGGGCTGGTGCGGCTTTGTGTCCTCACAGCTCCGTCCTGTCCCTGAGGGATGCGTGGAGTGAGATTCTGGTGGGATTTAGGATCCGGGGAGCTGCTTCCTGGGATTTGCTGTCTGTAATCACCTCCCTTGGAGCCCTCAGTGGGCCTGGGGACGGCTCAGCCTGCCGGGATCCAGCACCGGGGGGACAGCAGGATGGCTCTGCTTCCCTCTGCTCCCCGAGGAGGGATCAAATCCAGCGCTGGTGGGGTGCAGGGAGGAAAATCGTGGAGAGGTTTGTGCCATAAATTGGGAATTCTGCGGTGGTTTTCCGTGGAGAAGTGGGAATTCAGCACGAAAACCAAGAGATGATTTAGGGAAGAGGTGGAAAATTGCCCCTGGTGTGGGGAACTCGTGCAGCACAGGAAAATCTTGGCTCTGGATGCCACAGGGCCTTGGAAAGGTCTTGGATCTCATCCAGTCCCTGCAGAAATTGTGAAACCTGCCTTGGTTTGGGTCTCCCTGCTCCGAGCCTGTTCCCTGCAAGGATCTGCCAGCTCTGATCTCTTGGATTTGTCCGCTCCAGCCCTGCAATCCATGGAAAACCGCTCCACAGGTGGAGCACGGGGATGGCTGGGGTGGGGAAGCCTGGAGCTGCTGCCACGTCCCCGACCAGCCCCGGGCTGTGGGGTGGGAGCTCCCGGAGTGCCCCGTGCGCGTTTTCCCCCTCTGGAAGCCGGGAGGGTGCAGGGCACGTAACTGTGAGCCCATTTCACGAATCATTTGGCCGCGATGAGGCAGGAAAGTGGGATTTAGGCGGAGTTTTTCCAGCTTAATCTGCCGGGATGGGATCAGATCCCTCAGCCCCCGCTGAACAAACTTTCCCTGCCGCCAATCCCAAACGTTTGTGCAGCACAAACTCTGCCCTGAGGGGTTTTTTTTTCCCCTTGTCCCGGACCCACGGCAGCTCCTTCCGAGTGTTTTTGGTGGTGGCGGAGAGGGGAAACCTCAAATCCTCGCGAAGCAATTACCGCTAATGAGACACTTCCTACACATCTGGTTCCAATCCTGGCAGCGTTTCGGGGACTTTCGGAGCTTGGGAAGGGAGGAAGGTGGAGGAATCCCGGCCTCTTCCTCTCCCTCCTTCCCGGCGTGGCTCTGGGGATGCTCCCATCCCAATCCCAATCCCAAAATCGCGGCTCTGCAGGGAGGCGGGCTCGCAGGACGCTGATGCGCTGCCAGTTGATTGATCTGTGTCTGAGAGTGGGTGTAACGTGCTTAATTAGTGTGTAATTAACAACAGCGCGGCCCCAGACTCCCGAAAATTCCCGAATTCATTGCCGAGCGCCAGGAAAAGGGAGGAATTCGTGGGCCGCGTTTGCGGAGGGATTTCAGTATGAAGTTGCTGGGAGCTGCTTGTGGCTATCCCGACTTTTCCCAGCCCCTGGACACTCCCAGGTGAGGAACACCCACCCCAATCCCATTCCCTGGAAGGCAGCAGCTTCCCTTCCGACGGAAAACCGGGAAAGGGGCTCTCTGCCCTGCCCATGATTGCTCTGAAGCCACTTCCCAGAGCCTCCTTTCCAGGCCGGGGATCTCCAGGCAGGGTTTTCCCAAGGAACAACATGCCTGGCTGAGCTTTGCCCCGTGCTTTGGCAGGGAAGTGGCCCGGGAGAAACGCTGGGAGTGACTCAGGAGCCGCCTCCGGGGGGTGGCCACACGTGGCTTCCCAGCAGTGCCACTTGTCCCAGACACCCGGAGTGACTCAAAGGCACATCCTGGGTGACTCGGGAGGGAAGGGAAGGGAAGGGAAAAGCAGGGAAGGGCAGCTTTGTTCCGGTACCATCCTCCTGCCCTGCCTCGCTTCCCAGGAATATTCCCTGCTCCGAGCGCGGAAGCGTTCCACAGGCGAGTGCCTGACCTTGGAACGGAGCCTCCCGCTCTCCTTTCGGGTTTTGTTTTATTTAATCCCGAGTAAAACAAACTTCTCTGCCTCTCCTTGATGTTCTCAGCGGCCTCGCGGAGCCGCAGCTCCGTGAAGGGGAAAATCAAAGCCCCGGGAATTCTGCTGGAGTTGAAGGGAGGGTCAGGCTCGGGGGTGGCTCGGCTCAATTGCACTTTTGTTCTGAAAATCAGAGGGGAACGTCTGGGCCCTGCTGGGCTGGGGGGGCTCCGAGGGACAGGGATGAACGGGAATTGTGTGGGATGGGGCTGGAGTGTCCATCCGGAGCTGTGGGGGGATGTGGCTGAGCACAGGAGAGGTCTGGAGTCACCCTCGGCTTGTGGCTCTGTGGGGTCAAGTGTCCAGTCTGGCTGGGAGGGTCTCCTGAGGGACAGGGAGCCATGGGATGGATGGGAATTGTGTGGGAAGGGGCTGGGATGTCCATCCGGAGCTGTGGGTGGATGTGGCCGAGCACAGGAACGGTCTGGAGTCCCTGTGAGTGACCCCTGGCTTGTGGCTCCTCAGGGCCAAGTGTCCAGTCTGGCTGTGGGGGCATCCCAGGGCCCTTCTGGGATCGTGTCCCGCAGCCCTAAATCAGCGCCAGCAGAAAGGAAGAGAGAGGGGAAAAAAACAGCTGGAAAATATCCCAGAGCAGCCCAGGTTATTTTGGGATTTTGGATTTATAAAAAGAGGAAGGAAAACAGAAGCGAGAGCCGAGCCCCCGTGGCCTGGGGCAGGTGGAATATTTGTGGCCGGCTCGGAGTTCCAGCTCTGCCTCCCTCAGCTCCGGCCCCTCTAAATTCAAATTATGGGGATGGTGCTGCCTCCATCCGTGCTGCTGTCACCTGGCAGAGGAGGTGGCACCTCTGGCCCATCCCTCCATCCCTCCCTCCATCCCTCCCTCCATCCATCCATCCCTCCCTCCCTCCATCCATCCATCCCTCCATCCTTCCATCCCTCCATCCTTCCCTCCCTCCCTCCATCCCTCCCTCCATCCATCCACACCCCTGGGGCTCTGTGAATACAAGAGAGGGGCCAGGGGTTGGATTCCCCCCGTGGGATGGGGACCCCGCTTCCACAGGCAGCATTCCATGCTGGTCGCGGGAGTTCCCCGATTCCCTGGATGGACAATCCAGGCTCCTCAGGGCTGTTGAAATGCTCAGCTGCCAACCCTGGCCCTGCTCTCTTGTCGCCTCTGCCGAGACCTCGTTTCATCCCCTGTTCCACTTCCCTCAGCCCCAAAAGTGCTTCCAGCCCTCTCCTTCAGAGGGGAGGGATCAGGCTGGGATGGGAGAGGGAAACATTTGAAGCCGTGACAGCTGCAGGTTTAGCTCCTGACTGTGGTTTGCTTTTAGAAATTCATCCCTTTGCCCAGGAAATCCGTGGAATTTAATGGTTAATGGGAGTTCTGCGCCTGGGATATTCCCCAGCAGCTCCTCGAGTGCCAGCTCCTCGTGGATCAGATCCAGCGTGGTCAGGGTGGTCAGGAGTCACTGCTGGGATGCTCCTGGTGGGATTTGTGCTGTGCTTGGCGCGGTTTTGGTGTCCTGGAGCTCTTTCCCCCTCGTTTTGCTGAGCAGGATTTGTGTGTGGGATCATTGGGATCAGCAGGATCCGGCTGTTTCCTGGCTGCCGGCGGATTTGGGAGCTCCTTGTGCCACTCAGACGTGTTCAAATCCGTGTGCTTGGGGTTGGGGATGGGAATGGCCTCCCGAAGTGAGGGTTAACAGGGGAAGAGCTGGGGTTTTCTGGGTGAGTTCTGGGGTTTTCTGGGTGAGCTCTGGGGTTTTCTGGGTGTTGCAGCCGAAGGCAGCAGTGCCAGTCCTGCTGTCCCTCTGCCCCTGGTCCTTCCCAGCTGGATCTGGACCATGTGGATGTCCCCAGGGCACAGCTTGGCCTTGGATTCCCTTCCAGGGCCTGCTGCACGTGGGGAAAAGAACCCAGGTCTGTTCCCTGGGAGTTCCTTTTCGCCTGTGAGATTTGGATCGCTGGGAAGAGGGAGAAAGAATTCCTCGATCCTGCCTGGATGTGGGGCAGGATCCAGCCTGGAAAGGGCTGGGAGAGACACCTGGAAGCACCTCAGGTGGCGGAGGGGGCTTGGGGAGGCGGAAAGCTTGGGGGCCGCTCCTGTTTTCCTGCTTCTAACTGATTTCTTCTCTCCTTTTTCTCCTCCCCTGCTTTCTAAAGAACATAGGAAGCTTCTCGCCGGTAAGTGGTGGGGGTGTCACACCAAAAAAAAAAAAACAACCCCAAATTCCCATTTTCTCCATCCACTGGCTTAGTCCCTGTCATTCCCATCCCTCGGGATGTGCTGGAGCAATAGGAGCCTCCTGAGGTGTGCAGCACCCCCGGCCCCTCGGGGCTGTGCTCACACCTCCGAGCCACTATTGCTGTTAGATCACAGTTTGGGGAGCTCCCGGCTCTTCCCTCCTTCCCTCCTTGGGTTTGTCCCCGGTTTGTCCCTGGTTTGTGGTGGTGGCACTGATCCCCCGGAGCGCTGGGGGTGTGGAACTGTGATCTAAGGACTCCTCACGTAGCGCTTGCCTCATCTTCCTCTCCATCCTCAGCCTCTCACCTTCATCTGCGGCCTGGGGAGGGCGGGCGGAGCTCTCGGAGCTCGAACTGGGGCAAACTGGGAGGACTGGGCTGCCGAGCTGGCCTGGGGGGGGGGGGGTGGTTTGGAAGGAGGGAATTCCTGTCCTTGTCCTGGCTGAGCTGGGGAGCTCCAGGTGTGGGGCAAACGGAGCAATTCCTTGGGAATCTCCCAGGAAAAGCGAGGGAGGTGTGGCAGGACCAGCGGGGATGGGCTGGAGCTGGAGGAGGGTGGGCTCACACCGCGTACGAGGAAGAAATTCTTACAATGAGGGTGGCAAAACGCTGGCACAGGGTGCCCAGAGGAGCTGCCCCATCCCTGGAAGGGTCCAAGGCCAGGCTGGACGGGGCTCGGTTGCCAGAGGAGCCGAGGAGAAGGGATTGAGCCAGGAGTGCCCCAGATTCGGGCTTGGAGCTGCTCCTCTTCCCACTTTTCTGCTCACCCCAGGACCTTTAGGATCGCTGCTGACCCCAAAGCAGCTTTTTGGGGTGGTGTGGGGTGGGGCAAAGCTGTGCCAGCTCAGCTGCCCTCGGGTGCCAAAGGAGCCAGGGAGAAGGGATTGAACCAGGAGTGCCCCAGATTCGGGGTTGGGGCTGTTCCTCTCCCCACTCTCGAGCTCCTGTGCTCACCCCAAGACTTTCAGGTTTGCTCCTGACCCCACAGCAGCTTCTGGGGTGATTTGAGGTGGGACAGAGCCGTGCCAGCCCAGCTGCCCTTGGGCTGGGCATTGTGCTGGCAGTGCCAAGCCCCTGGAGCCGGGGAGAAGGGATTGAACCAGGACTGCCCCAGATTTGGGTTCGGGGCTGTTCCTCTTCCCACTCTCGAGCTCCTGTGCTCACTCCAGGACCTTTAGGATCGCTGCCGACCCCACAGCAGCTTTTTGGGGTTGCACAGAGCTGTGCCAGCTCTGCCCCCGAGTGCCAAAGGAGCCGGGGAGAAGGGGTTGACCCAGGAGCGCCCCAGCTGTGGAGGGAGCTCCGAAAACCGCTGCTCCTGGGGTTTCCACCCAAATTTCCTGGGAAGCCGCACGCTCCCGGCCGCGGGAGGAGCACGGGGAGCTTTTCCGAGCCGACAGCATCCTCTGCTGGCTGCCGCTTCCCGGGCCTCCCGCTCCTCAGGGATGCAGGGAATCGATCCTGGTGCCCCTGCTCGGCTCTGTGCGGGTGCCAGGTGAGGCTGGCAGGGGCAGGAGCTGGGGGTTGGCTGCTCCCGGCTCTCCCGGAGCTGGTGGGCAGCTGGAAAAGGGTCTGGATTCCTGCGAATGCTCGCTCTCCTTGCTGTGCCCCATCCAGCGCCCAAACGCCTCTGGGGGCGATTTCCCAGCTGCTCGGGAGGGAAGGGGAAAGGTTTTTTCCCCCCTTTTATCCCACTTCCCCCCCCCTTTTTTCCCCCCCTTCCCCCCTTTTTCCCTCTTTTCCCCCCCTTTTTCCCTCTTTTTTCCCCCTTTTTCCCTCTTTTCCCCCCCCCTTTTTCCCCCCCTTTTCCCCCTTTCCCCCCTTTTCCCCTTTTTCCCCCCTTTTTCCCCCCCCTTTTTCCCCCCTTTTCCCCCCCTTTTTCCCCCCCTTTTTCCCCCCTTTTTCCCCCCTTTTTCCCCCCTTTTTCCCCCCCTTTTTCCCCCCCTTTTTCCCCCCTCCTCTCCCTTTTTTCCCCCTCCTCTCCCTTTTTTCCCCCCCTTTTTCCCTTCCCTGTCCCAGGGCAGGCTCAGGGGTGAATTTGGGTCATTTTTGGGCTCTCTCCGATGCCCGCGAGAGGTGCAGGGAGAGCTCTGCCCCTGCCCAGGGGTGGTGGCCACAGATCCAGGGACAAATCCCCTTGGCTCAGGGATGTGCTGGGCATTCCTGTGTCCCTCCACCCCTTGAGCCCCCGGGGGACTGGAATTGGGGGATTTTGCCGAGCTCCCTCTGCTTTATGGTCTGGGTCTGTGGCAGGAGGAGTTTTCTCACCAGCTGGGCTTTTAGGGCTCTACTGATGGGATTTTGGGGCTCTGCTGATGCGGGTTTAGGGTTCTGGCAGCCCCCCCAACCTGAGCCACCCTGTGGCTGCGGGATGTCACTCATTGCTTTCCCGCTGGGAAGGGATCCGGAGCGCCAGGGACACATCCTAATTTTATCCCGCCGGGGCTTTTCTGCAGGGAAATGCCCCGGGGTGGTTCCATCCCCGTTTTCTGCTGGTTCTTCCTATTCCCACCCACGACATCCCTCACATCCTGCAAGAATCCTGCGCTGCCGGCTGATCCTGGCAGCTGAGCCAGCTGGGAGGATTTGGGAGAGGTTTGGGAGAAGGGATGGCTGAGCTCCGCGCGGGGAGAGCCTGAAGGCTTGGACCAGTCGCTCCCGGTCACTCCCAGTGGCTCCAGTAGCCTCACGAGGCTCTCTCTGGTGGAGGGAAACAGCAACCACCAGATAATAAAAGTTCAGGGCGGGTTGAAGTGTTGGAAAGGTCCCGTTTGTCCCTGTTTGTCCCCCTGTTTGTCCCCCTGTTTGTCCCTTCCTCCGTGCGGGTCCCTGGAGCTGCCCTGGGCCAGCCCATCCCTGTGCGGGGAGCTGCTCCGGGCTCTGCCCCGCTCCCTTTGGAGCTCCCTGCGGCTCGGCTGGAATTCCCGGCGGCAGGAGAGGGTCGGGAAGGGCGGCAAGGTGGCGGTGTGAGCCCGCGGAGGAGCCGGAGCACGGCCGGGGACCGGGGGGGGACGCACTCGGGGACTTGTCCCCAGCCGCGCCCCGCTGTTCCCCTCTCCTGGCGCTGATCCCGGGAGCGGTGCCCGCTGAGGGGGTGAAATCCTCGCTCGCTCCGCAAAATCCTCCTGGGAATGGGCTCCCAGCGCTCCGTGTGAGCCGCGCCCAGGGCAGCAGCTCGGCTTTGGGAAGGCACCGCTGCCCAGGATGCGCAGAGTCCTTGGAACAGCGGGAATTGCGCGGCTTTAGCTCGGAGCTGCTTCCCCTCGCTCGGGTGGCTTTGGCTTTGCTCCGTGTCCTCTTTGCGGCAGCGTTTTGTCCTTCCAGACCTTCCAAGCTCCGCGGGCGAACCTTGGTTTGAGTTTTCTGGTTTAGGGTTAAAGGTTCTGCTTTTTTAGGGGCGAGGCAGAGCCATCAGAACCTTCCCCTGGCTGGGTGGGATCTGGGGGGTCTCGCTGGGGACATCGCAGTGACGAGGCAGCAGGAGCACAGCTCTGGAGAGCACGGAGGGGTCTGCAGGGCTGGGAGAGGGGGACCTGGAGTCCCCGGGCACCAGATGCATGGCCCACTCCACGCTGGAGCTTTTTCCATCCCTTTCCCAGGCGTTTTCCATCCCTGAGCGCATCTGGAAGGCGCTGCCTGGTCCAGTGCTGGATCCGCTTCCAGACAAAGTTATTAAGTGGGGAAAACCCCTTTTTTTCAGAAGAGGCCGTGCTTATCCAGCCCTCCCTGGAGCGGCAGCGTTCATTGGGAATGTTTATTGGGAATGTTCACTGGGAATGGCGTGAATGAACATCCCCATCCCGCCCCGCACACGCCAGCCCCGGATCCCACTCCCGCTCGCTCCTCTCCCGCGGAGAGCCTTTAAAAGCTCTTTATTTCCAAGCGCTGCTCAGCGGGGAGTCAAAGCTGGGTCCTGCCAAGTGTTAAATGAAATAATTAAAATCCCCGCGTTTCTCCCCCCCGTCCCGCTCCTCTCGCCGGTAATTAGCCGGGAAAACTGCGGGAGGGGATGGGGAAAGGAAGAAGGAGCGAACGCCTTCTGCAGGCTCCCTCCTCCTCCTCCTCCTCCTCATCATCATCCTCCTCCTCCTCCTCCTCCACCTCCCCGGAGGAAGCAGAAAACGGCTCTGCAGGCCCTGGGTGCTGTCAGATAAATCCCAATTAGCTCCCTGCCAAACAGGATTAGCGGGAAGGGAGCCAGGTGGGGAATCAGCCTGGCAACAGCAGGAGCTGGGTGAGGAGGGGGTGACTGACAGCTGTCAATCATCTCCCAAAGCAGCTCCGATTTTTTTTTTTTTGCGTGCTTCAGGCTGGAATCTGGGGAGGCAGAAATGGGAAGGAATTTAAGCCGAGGCCGCTGCTGGTGCCGTCCCTTCCCGAGGGACTGGAGCGTGTGAGGCTCCCGCTGCTCACAGTGCCCGGGAGCTGCGTCTCCTGCCGGCTCCAGGCTCCGGGAACAGCGGGATAATCCCTCCCCTCTGCCCGGCTCCTCCAAGCCAGCTGCCCCCAGCCCCTCCTGTGCCACCCTTGGCACCCCAGCTGTGACAGAAACGCAGCCAGGAGTGGCACCAGCTCTGAGCTGCCCGCTGGCCACACGCAGCCCTGGGTGCACGGAGCACTTCCACGAAAAATCCGGGCAGGGGGATGTGGATTAGCTGGGAGATGATGGATTTTTGCCCGGAGCAGGGGAAGAGAAGCTTCGTGTGAGGGGTTCAGTTGGCACCTGGCCCTTGTCCCTCCCTCCTCCCTCCTGGCAGCCGCGGGGACTTTGTGCCTCCTGTCCCTCAGCGGTCCCCTGGACAGCCGGAGGCCGCTCCCAGGAGGAGGAGGAGGAAGGAGAGGAAGGCTGTCGGTGCAGGGGGGATGATGGGCAGTGGCTGAGGGATGAGGGATGAATCCATCCCTGCTCCATCCAGAGATAAATATCCAGGTTCTGGGCAGGCAAACCGCCCTGGATCCCTGGATTCGCTGTCCCCAGCTGCCCTCTCCGGAGCCAAAGGTGGCTTTTATGGTTTTTCTTTTGTTTTTATGGCCCTTTTTTCTGTTTTTATGGCCTGTTTTTTGCCATTATGTCCTTTTTTTTTTGCTTGGCTGGCTCTTGCTGGGTTGTCCTGCCTGGCCCTTCATTCCCCACGGACACATCCCAAGCTGTGGGAAGGGCTGGATGTTCCTGGCTGGCTGAGGGAGCAGGTGGCACATGGGGTGTCCCTGCTGTCACTGTCACCAAAGATGTGGCCAGGACGTGGCAGCTGGACAGGGGCTCTCCAAGCAGCCGGCTCTGGGGACAGGGACACTGATGGACAAAAATGCCACCCCACACGGACAGGCCAGGCAGGTGTGGGGTCACCCCAGGGCAAACAGATTCTCGGATTGTCAAATCCCATCCCAAATCCTCGCAAGGGGCGCGGTGTTTGTCTTTCCTAAGAGGATGAGGAGCCGGTCTGGCCGTGCTGGAGCTGGAAGCTCCGGGACACAAAGGCTGCTCAGATCCACGCGGGGCTGCCCCTAAAAGCGGCCCCGCAATGGCTGGAGGGGACAGAGCCCCGCAGACCTGGGAAGAAAGGGCCGCCTGTGCCGGGGTGATTTGCATGTGAAAACACGAGCGGGGAGGATGCAAATGCCCGCGCTTCCCTTTGGGAATTGTTCAAAGCCAGGCCTTGGGCCCTATCCTGGATTGCTGGGGGAGCTCTGAAGCCCTGCCCGGATGGAACAGGGATGGTCCCGGAGCGGTGGCAGCGGGGCAGGGCCCGGGTGAGGGCATCGGGCAAGGAATTCGGCAGCTGTGTGCCAGGAAGGATGGAGGAGAAGGGAATGGAAGGATGGAGGAGAAGGGAATGGAAGGATGCAGGAGCTGGGAGTGGAAGGATGCAGGAGCTGGGAGTGGAAGGATGGAGGAGCTGGGAGTGGAAGGATGCAGGAGCTGGGAATGGAAGGATGGAGGAGCTGGGAATGGAAGGATGGAGGAGCTGGGAATGGAAGGATGGAGGAGAAGGGAATGGAAGGATGGAGGAGCTGGGAATGGAAGGATGGAGGAGCTGGGAATGGAAGGATGGAGGAGAAGGGAATGGAAGGATGGAGGAGAAGGGAATGGAAGGATGCAGGAGCTGGGAGTGGAAGGATGCAGGAGCTGGGAGTGGAAGGATGGAGGAGAAGGGAATGGAAGGATGCAGGAGCTGGGAATGGAAGGATGGAGGAGCTGGGAATGGAAGGATGCAGGAGCAGGGATGGGAAGGATGGAGGAGCAGGGATGGGAAGGATGCAGGAGCAGGGATGGGAAGGATGGAGGAGCAGGGATGGGAAGGATGGAGGAGCTGGGAAGGGAAGGATGCAGGAGCTGGGATGGGAAGGATGCAGGAGCTGGGATGGGAAGGATGCAGGAGCTGGGAGTGGAAGGATGGAGGAGCAGGGATGGGAAGGATGCAGGAGCTGGGATGGGAAGGATGCAGGAGCTGTCATGGAAAAGATGCAGGGGCAGGCTGAGCTGGCTACCAAGTGACCAAGCGGAGCAGAGGAGCAGGGCTCGTTTTTTGGGAATGTCTCGGATCCTTGTGCGATGCTCCAGGAGCTCCCAAGTGGTGCCTGGGGAGGCCTCTGGAGCAGTGACAGGGATTGGAGTTCCTGCTTGGAAAGGCAAATGTGAGGGGGGCTCCAGCCTCTCCCTGGCAGAGGGTTCTGAGGGGGCTCCTGCGGTGGATCCCGGTGGGAAGAACGGCTTGGAGAGAGTTTCCTGCTGAGCCCTCGTCGCTCCTGGGCTCTCCGAGGCTCTCCCAGCCTTTGTGTGAGTGTGAGGGGAACTTCCCAGGGGTTCACACCTCTCTGCGCCCGGGGCTCTCTGGGTGTTTGGGGTGCAGCCCGTGCCTCCCAGTGCTGGGATCATCGGGATCGTGTTCTGCCAGTCCCCAGGGAACCGGGCAGGTTTAAAGAGGAGCAACCTTGAGGTTTTTTCCCCTCTTTCCTCTGCTTTTCTTCTTCCTTGGAATTGCACCTCGGGACCGCCAGGATGCTCCCAGCCCCTGGAGAGGAGCGGGGCGGCTTCGTGGGTGGCCGGGGAGCAATTTGTGTCCATCCCACAGGAAGCTGGAGGCTCCTGGAGCCAGGGGTGCCCTGATAAGGACCACCCAGTGTCCCCCGCGTGTGGGAGGGGAGGGTGGGTGGGTGGGTGGATTCCGTAATGTTTGTGTCCCTCGGGCTCCAGGCGCATTGCCAAGGTGAGGGGAGGATCCTTGGAAGGGCTGGGAGGGGAAGCTGCCCCTGGCAAGGGTGATCCTCCCAAGTTGTTGCCTTTTGGAGGGGTGGGAAGCAGGAATTCAGTGGGAAGCAGGAATTCTGCGTTCTCTGTGACCCCAGCACCTTCCTCCTGAGGGGTTTCGTGCTGCCCAGTTCCTCCCTGCTGAGGAAGAGCTCTGAGAAATGACCCAGCAGGTCCTGGTGGCCCAAATGTGGGCTGACAGCGGCAGGGAACGGCTTGCGGGGCGCTGTGTGTGTGTTTTGCCAGGAATGCTGTCCTGGCAGAGCCTCCACTCGAAGGGAGGGCAGAGTGAGCTCCTGGCAGCCTGGAATTGGCATGCGGGCACCAGGAATCCCTGCCCGGGGCTGTGGCACGGCTCTCACCCCATTGTCGGACCTTCACTTTTGGCCCTGGCCTCCCTCTGGCTTTCACCCGGCTCTGCTGGTGGCACCTTTCCCATCCTGGCTGGCAGCGTCCTGCCCGAGGGAAGCAGGGAAAGGGCAGGAGCCCGCAGGGAGGGGACAGTTCATTCCCTGCGGTCCCAGCACTGGGTCCTGGTCCTTCTTCCGGCTGCTTTTGGGCAGGCTGTGCCCAGTCCGTGCCCCTCTCTCGCCAAAAACGTCCTAAAAAAATCATAACGGGGGTTTTTCTGCTCTCCCGCGGCTCTGCCGTCCCCGGGGGTCTCTCGGGGGGCGATGCCGGCCGAGGCGTGAGCGCTCTCTCCGCCTCCCGGCATCTCGAGTGCGCGGAGGGGCTGGGCCGGGGGCGCTGAAGCCCCCACCCCTCCCACCCCCCCGAGCCCTTCCACCCCCCTCCCACCCTTCCCAGCCCATCCCGGGGGGCTGCCGGGGGTCGTGGGGGGGGTCCCCGGCGGGGCGGAGCCGCGCTGCCCGCGCCGTGTCCCGGGGGAGCGGCTCCTGCGCGACCCCCGCCGCCCCCGCTCTTTGTCTGCGCCGCGCCCCTGCGCCCCCGTTCCCCTTTGTTGGCGCTCGGAGGGGCTCGCTGTGCCCCCCCCTCGCCGGGGTCGAGCCGAGGGGCGGGCGGAGGGAGGGATGGAGGGAGGGGGGGCAGCTCCGGGGCGTGGGGGCGGGCGCTCCGGGCTCGCCTCCGCGCTGCCGGCTCCCTTGTCTGACGCTGCGCGGGGGGCGCACGGAGACCACCGGGATTAAGGATCCACCCTCCCATCCCACCCTCCCACCCAGCCAGGCAGGGCGGCCGCCGCTCCCAGCGCTCCCCCGCCGCTCCATGCCGGGCTCCGAGCGGAGCTGGGGTCTCGCCGGGAAGGGCTGGCATGTCCCAGCGGCGTGAGGCGGGCAGCTGGCCCCCTCCGGCGAGGGTCCCGTGCCCAGCGGGCCCAGCCGGGCCCCTTCCCGCTGGCCGGAGGGTTGGGAAGGTGCCGGAGAGCCGGCGCTGGGCTCGGCTGGGCAGGGGCGGCGAGGGAGCGGGGATGGAGCTGCCGCGGCTCTGAGCGGAGCCTCGGAGGGGGAGAGGGAGCGGCTGCCTTCGGCTGGAGCGTGGCACGACTGAGCTGCACCTCGGGCTGCTCCCGGAATCCCGGGGAGTCTTGGGCTGCTCCCGGAATCTTGGGTTTCTCCCGGAATCTTGGGTTTCTCCGGGAATCTTGGGTTTCTCCGGGAATCTCGGCTGCTGCCGCCTGCGAGGACCTGCGGAGGGTCAGAGGCTGCCGGAGCTGTCCCGGAGGAGCCGCTGGACAGCGGAGGGAGCTCCGCGTTGCCGGAGCGAGGTCGGCGCGGATGTGAGAGGATATCCCGGAGGATACGGATATTCCCGAGCCTGGGAGGGCTCCTGTCCCAGCGCTGCCGCCGGGAACGCGTCGCCGCCGTGACATTCCCACCGTTCCCACCCCAGCAGCGGCTCGTCCTTGTCCTGGTGGGCTCGGCCGCGGATTCAGAGCTTTCAGCGCCGGGATTTGCGTTTGCTTTCTGCGGGCAGGTGTGGATTGACACCCTCCGGGCTGGACCAGGGGCTCGCTGAGCCCTCCGGAGCGGGCTGGGAGCTGTCCCCGCGGCTGCGCCACTGCCATGGCAGCGCCGGGCACAAACTCCTGAAGGTGCCCTCAGCCCGGCTGCGAGCCGAGATGGGAACCTCTGGGACAACTTAGGCTGCCGAAAACCAGCGGGGAGGGGGGGAAAGGGATCCATGCGAGCCTCGTGGCGACCCTTCTGGGCTGGCTGGCCGGCGGGCAGGCTGTGACACCGAGCATGACAGCGTGCCAGTACCCCATGGCGCCGGGAGCCCTGGAGCGGGACCGGCTGTACCAGCACAAGGTGTCCCTGGTCGTGCGCTACTTCATGATCCCCTGCAACATCTGCCTCATCCTGCTGGCCACCTCCACGCTGGGATTCGCCGTGCTGCTCTTCCTCAATAACTGTAGGTGTCCCTGGAGCAGGGGAGGGCGAGGCAGGTGGCGTTTGGGGGGCTCCCGGTGCTGCCAGCGCGGCTTTTCCTGGAGCTCCTCGCTCCGATGGGGACAATCCAGGGATTGCCAGCTCCCTGCGTGGCTCTGCCCCACTTTCCCCTGTCAGATGCTGGCCCAGAGCTGTGAGGGCGGCTGTGCGTGGGCCAGCCCAGCTCCTGCCCGCTGCTGCTCCCGGCAGGGTCCCACCCCAAATCCCGGTGTGCTGGGGGTGATGATCCGGGGAGATGTGAGGATTTGGGCAGGGCTGGTGGGAGGTGAGGGGCAAAATGGGCTCCTGCATGGAGCCCTGCCCTGGCTCAGGAATTCTGGTGTTCCCTCATTCCCAGCAAACTGCTGGACCTTGGAGCCCTACAAGAGAGTGGGAAGTGTGTATCCCAGGCTGCTCCAGGATCCTTGCTCTGAGGAATCAGCAAACAGGGTTTTTTTTTCCCCTGAGGTTTGGCTGTTAATCTGATCCTTGGTGCAGCTGAGTAGATCCCACCCTTGGGTGTGGATGCATCCAGGTATTCCTGTCAGGCTCCGTCACCTCCTGCCGGCACGGCTGCTCCCCTTCCCGACGCCTGTGGAGGAAAATTCCATCATCCAGGGCTGGCTTTGACCTCCCTGAGCTGGGAAGTGCCGAACACCTGCTGTGGGAAAAGCCCACGGAGGGCAGGCAGATCCTCCAGCCCAGCTTTGGGATGCGCTGCCGATTCCCTGGGTTGGGAATAAACGCTGGGAAACACACGGATGGCTTCAGGGAGCCGGGCAGGAGCAGGGCCAGGTGATGGAGCGTGGTGGGGCGGGGTTATCTCTGCACGGCCTGGCTCTGCTGCCCTGGGTACATCACAAATCCCAGGCTTTGGGTGTTTCCCGTTCAGGATTTTGGAGCCTGAGTGGAGCTCAGCTCCCCCCTGCACCCCCAAACACAGAGGGGTGGCAGGTGACAAGGTGTGACCCTTGCCTGGGCCCTGTGGTCACACCCACGGCAGCTTTCACCTCCTGCCACCCCTCTCTGCCACTTTTTGGAGGCCTCAGCATCCCCGCTGCGCCCTGCTGGGGGATGACCTGCTGAGTCCGTGGCCAGGGGTGTGTTTGGGGTGACCCACAGCAGGATCGGCCTCACAGCCCCCGGGAGCTGGGGCAGGACAGGCCGAGGGCACATCCCAGCCCTGCCAGGCGCCGGGGGCTGCTCCCACATCCCACACCAGAGACGCTCCATCGATACCTGGGCTCCCAAACCGGCTTTTGGTGAGCCCAGCTCCCGTTCCTGCCGCTCCCTCCCGGCTCCAGCACCTCCTGGGAGTCAAACCTGCTCGGGAAGGGAGGAAACACCACCTCAAGAGAGGGCTGGGGGCAGGAGAGGAGGGGTTGTGCCCAGGAAGCTGTGACAGCTCCGTGTTTTTGTTCCCTTGCAGACAAACCCAACAGTTACTTCACGCAGACGCCGCCGCCGCCGAGGGATGGTGAGTGCAGAGCTGTCCCTGTGCCCGGGGGGATGTTGGGGACAGCAGGAGCCTCTCCAGCGCTGCCCTTTCCCTCAGGGAAAAGTCTCCCGAGCCCCCGATCCGTTTGAGCCCCCCAGCACATCCCTGCCAGCGCTGAGGGACGCGGGGTTTGGGTGAGGAGCGAGGGCAGGAGTCCCTCAGTGCTCCCTTTCTCCAGGGGTTTTCCCAGCTGGAAGCAGGGGAAGGCTGCAGAAGGTCCTTCCCTGGAAGCCCCTGCAGGCTTCCATTTGCCCTGGGCCATCGTTGCCTCTGGAATTGCCTCTCCCACCTTTCCTCTGGTTTCGCAGAGGAGGAACTTTGGTGGGTTTTTATTTTTAATAATGATGCTCTTATCAGCTTCAGGAGCTGCTGGATGCAGGGCAGGCAAGCCCAGGCTGAGATAAAACCATCACAGGAGCTTTGTTCCCTTTAAAAACCAGGCTTAAAACCCCTGCCTTTGCTGGCAGGCTCTGCCTCCACCTCCACGTGCACAGATAAGAGCCCAGCAGAAATCAGCAGCCAATTAATAACCCCGTTGTTGCCTTTTTTTTGCTTTTTTTTCCCCCTGCCTCCCCTGCCGGGGGTGGGGAAGGAGGCGGGGGGAAAAAACGGATGCGAGATAAAAATGTGATTAATCTAAAATTGGCCCGGGGAAGGCATCTCGAGCGCAAAATAAAAACCTCCGTGGGTGGAACTCCTTGCTCAGGGCTCCGAAATACGAACGGCCCGGCCCAGCCAGATGCCAGACTCCCAAAAGATCCCTGGTGCCCCCACAGGAGATGGAAAAAAAAAAAATATCCCACTTTTGGGGGGCTGCCAAGGCTCCCGGGGAGCAAATTCCTGGTGTGGGGTGCAGGAGGCGTTTTGGGGCAGAGGGGGACAGGGGACACGGGAAGAGGGTGGGGAAGGGGATGGGTTTTGCTGGTTCTGCTCGTGCTGGTGGTGCTCTGATCGTCCCTGGGGTGGATTTGATGTGGTTCTGAGTGTCCTCGGCAGGCTGGGACAAGGCTGAGCTTGGGAATGGTTGGGATTGGGCTGAGGTGTGCTCGGGAGCTGGGATCTCATGGCCTGGGTTTGCTCTCAGGTTGCGATAAAGGGCTGTGGGAGCCAGAATTGTGCCCGGAGGTTTGGTGGGGCAGGGTCACTGTCCGGCCTGGCAAAGCCAGAGCTGGGGTTTGGGGTGAAGGAAGGGGCTCCCTGCCCCGAGAGAGGCAGTGGGTGAGGATCAGGTGGGTCCTGGCAGGCAGGGAGTGCTTGGGGACAGCCAGCAGGGCCCCCTGGGCTTCTTCTGGGCTCCCCGAGCGTCGTCACCTCTCGATTTTCTGGGCCAGGTCCTCACCTTCCCCCAGCCTGCCCAGCTCTGCCAGCTGGGGAATCCCCAGTTTGGGATTTGGGATGGCTCTTTCCCCTCCCAGACGGGGCTGCAGAGCTGGGCAGGGTTTTTCCCTCCCTCCCTACCCTGGGCTCTGGCTCTGTGAGGAATTTTGGGGCTCTCTGCATGTGAAAACCTCCCAGGTTCAAACCTCCCTCCCACATGGATTGTCCTGGTTTTTCCCTCCCTTCCTGACCCGGCCTTTCCATGAGCTGCCTCCCATCTGGGCAGGTCCCTGCTTTTGGTACCGTGAGGAATTTGGGGCTGTTTCTGTGTGTGTTGGGGTGCAGGCAGGTGGGAGCAGCTTCAAACCTCCCTCCCAGGTGGGATTTTCCTGGCCTTTCCCTGCCTCCCTGCTCTTGGCTCTGTGAGGAATTTTGGGGCTCTCTGCGTGTGAAAACCTCCCAGGTTCAAACCTCCCTCCCAGGTGGATTTTTCCTGGCCCGGTTTCAGCAGGAAATGGGTGAAAATGAACAAAACCAGGGCTTTGGGGAGGTGGGGCCGGCGTGTCCCCGAGGGAGCAGAGCCCAAGGAGCGGTGCCTGGGCTCAGCTTTGTGCCGCGGGATCCGGCGGCTCCGAGCTTTTCCTGCCGCTGATTTCGGGCGCCGGTTGATGTCGGGAGGGGGGATGCTCGCCCAGGGATGAATTCCCGGCTCTTCCCGTGGCTCTTCCCAGCGCTCGGAGAGGGATTGGGCGGCTCGTCGTCGCTCCCCGAGGCGCGATGAATATTGATGGCAGCAGGGCTGGGCTGGGCTAGGCTGGGCTGGGGACAGGAGCCGCCAGCGCCAGCCCAGCCGCTCTCCATGGCAACGGGCATCTTGCTCAGGCGGAATTAATGCCCAGCCCGGCCATTCCCGCTGCCCCTCTGGCACAGGGAAAGCCCCAAAAAGTGCCCCCCGCTCATCCCTGGGGAGCAGCGCTGGGCATGGGGGGAGATGCATCCCCCTGCTCCCGGTTTGTGTTCCCGGCTGGAATGCTTTCCATGGCTCCGGCAGGGGAGCTCCCTGCGTTTTCCCCGACGGTTTTTAATCCGTGGAACAGCGCGGGGTTAAAGGGGTGTTTGTCACAGGCACGGAATTCCTCGGTCCGGGCTCTTCCTGGGAATTCCCAGGGCCGGCATGGAATGCTGTGGATGCTCCAGCAGGTTCCAGGGGTGCTCCAAGGGGAGGTTTCTCCACCCCCTCCCTGTGCGGGATTTGGGGCTGTGCCTGGCAGCGTCATTCCTTGGGATCCTTTGCCTGCCTTTTCCCTCTCCCGGTGACACCCGGAGCCGTGGAAGCCGGTCCATCCCACCCTCCCACCCCTGAGCCGTAATTAAGCTCCCAGCTGTGCTTTCCTGATGGTTTTCCTCCAAGGGCTGGGATCCCGCGGGATCTGGAGCTGGGCCAGGCTGGCAAATGCCCACGGTGCCTCCAGCAGGCAGGAATTGCCTCCCTGTTTTCCCAACTTCCCCCTCATCCCTGAGCGCTCCGGGCCTTCCTCAGCCCTTGGCAAGGCTCCTGCTGAGGGGGAAGCTCGAACCGTGTGGTCACCAGAGCCCCTCTGCTGTGCCATTCCCAGTGCCCAGGCGCTGCTGGGATGCTGGGAATACGGGACAGACCTGGCAGGGAGCTGTGAGCAATCCCCAGACCGCTCCAGGAGCTTTCTTCCCCTCTTTTCCGTGCATTGCAGAAGAGCAATGTTGCCGTTCTACTTGTGATTGTTGTTATTAAGCTGCAGAAACATTTGAGTGGGAGAGCTCGGGGCTTCATTAACTCGAGCTCCTCGAGAGCTTGGAGCACTCGAAGGCAGCTTGGAGTTAATCCCTCCTCAATCCGAGCTCCTTCCCGGTGACCTGGGGGTTGTTTCCTATGGGATTTGTCAAGGGAGAGCCCAGCATGGGGAATGGAGCCGCTCTCCATCCTCCCTGCTCTGCACCAGGGGGCTCAGAGGCTGTTTGGGATGGGGAGGGATGGACGAGCTGCTCTGCCTGGAGCTGCATTTGGGGAGGAGGGCACTGGGCAAGGAGCCTTCTCCCTGTGTCCGCACAGCAATTCCTGCATCCCCACCCCAAATCCTGCATCCCCACACTGACTCAATTCCACCATCCCCACACCAATTTCAGCATCCCCAAAACCAACTCCTGCATCCCCTCACCAACTCCTGCATCACTGTTCCGGTCTCCCCACCCCAATTCCAGCATCCCCACCCCAATTCCAGCATCCCCACCCCAATTCCAGCCTCTCCAGACCGATTCCTGCATCCCCAAACCAACTCCTGCCTCCCTACCCTGACACAATTCCAGCATCCCACTCCAATTCCTGCCTCCCCACCCCGGCTCCCCCCTCCCTGGGCAGAGCAGAGCTGTGGGTGGCTCGTGGCCATTCCCAGCATGGCTCGTGGCCATTCCCAGGCTGGCCCTGCCCTTCCCCTCTGCCACGATGGCTCCATCCCGTTCCCAGCTGTCCCTCCAGCCCTGCTGGACATCTGCAGGCGCCGTCGGATGCGGGGAGGTGGAGCCGGTGCCATCTGCCCTGGCAGCTCCTGCAGAGCCCCAGCACCTGCTCGGAGAGAGGCCGAGCTGCCCCTTGGCAGAGGCTGCCCTGCTAACGAAGCTGCGCTAATTAGGGGTGTCTGAGGGGTCAGGTTTGGGGCTGGGTTGGTGTCACTGCCCTGGAGCTGTGGGGTGTTGTTCCTGCAGGAGCAGCTCGGCTCTGGCGCTGCAGAGGGCCTGGATGGGGCCCCAGAGGTTCCTCTCTTGTCTCCTCCCTCCTTTCCCCCTTTTCTTGTGCCATGGAGCTGTGCCAGGGGAGGTTCAGGTTGGATTTTAGGGAAAGGTTCTTCCCCCAGAGGGTGCTGGGCACTGCCCAGGCTCCCCAGGGAATGGTGGCATTCCCGAGGCTGCCAGAGCTCCAGGAGCGTTCGGACACTGCTCCCAGGGATGCACAGGGTGGGATTTTAGGATGTCGGTGCCCTTCCTTTTGTCTGGGCTGCTCAGGGAGAGGCCTGGGTGCCTTTTCCCAATTAGCCAGAGGACAGGAACCCCTCATTAACCTCATCGACCTCCTGCTCTGCTCTCTCCCTGCGGGATCAAAGGTGGATCCTCAGAGCTCCCCTGAGCTGCAGCCGGGGCTCTGAACCCAGGCAGGATTTTCCCTGAGCCTCGATCTCTTCCCAAAGCCCTTTTTGCTTGGGAAAGCTCAGCCTGGGGCTGGGGCAGAGCAGAGGAGCTGCTTTCCCTGCCCATGGAATCGCTCTGGATGCGAACACCGCCGGCAATTATTTCCAGCGACACCTTTGGCTTCCCCTCCCTCCCCGGGAGATGTTTTTATTGTTATTGTTGTTGTTATTTATGATCCTGTCCCTGCTCCAGCACTGCCGAGAGACTCGGCTGGAGGGGGACAATGATCCCTCCTTTTATTCCCTGGCTGCTCCCCCTCATCCCTGGCGGCTCAGGAGCTTTGGGAAAGGGCAGCTCCGAGGATTTTTTTGGCTGCAGACGAGCGCAGATCTTGCTGTTTGCCAAACTCCTCGCTGTGCCCTGAGCCTGTGGCGTGGAGATGATGGATCCAGAGCTCGGGTTTGTGTCCAGAGCTCGGGTTTGGATCCAGAGCTCGGGTTTGGATCCAGGCCCTGCCCTCACCTCCTCCGTGGCCCTGCCGGGCAGCTCCAGAGCTCGGATTTACAAAGGGGAAGGGGTTTAAACAAAAAAAAAGAGGTTTAGGTGGGATCTTGGGAAGGAATTCTTTCCTGGGAGGGTGGTGAGGCCCTGGCACAGGTTATTCCATGGATGTTCCCCCCCTTTTTTGCCCCATTTCCCCCCCTTTTCCCTTCCCCTCCCCTCTAAGGCAGCTCCAAGCCCACCTGGTGATGCTCCCCAGCTCCATTCCCGCTCCCCAGCCCCATTCCTCGGGATAAATCCCGCAATTCCCATTCCCCCGGACGCCTCCCCTGCACCCTCTGATTTTTACAGCTCATCTTTATTTTAACAAAAAAACCCCACCGAGGGGGAAAGAGCAGCGCCGGGAAGTGCGGGAGAGACTCCGACTCCACCCGGAGCTCTTCATAAAAACGATGAATCCCTTCAGATACCGGGCAGGAGAGGAGGAGAGTCCTTTTCCCTTTGATTTCCCGGGATTTATCTCGTGCTGGGTTCGCTGTCGCCGCTCCGGAATCTCCAGGCAAACGCTTGGGAATTGAAGTGTAAATGAGGCGCCGCTGAGCGAGCGCTGGATTTCGCCTTTTAGGATTCCTCTTTTCCCTCGTTATGTGGGTCAGGCTCTGTTTGTGGCCTGTGGGGTGTCCTGGGAGGGGGTACTGGCGATGCTGGTGCAGGGAACGCCTCAAGGAACGGCCGGAGCTGTCCCAGGGAAGGGGGAAATTGGATTTTAGGGAAAGGTTTTCCCCCCCAGAGGGTGTCGAGCACCGGAAAAGGCTCCCCGGGAATGTCCCAGAGCTCCAGGAGCGTTCGGACAACGCTCCCAGGGATGCAGGGTGGGATTTCGGGGTGTCTGGGCGGAGTCCCCTTGGACTCTGATCCCTGTGCGTCGCCTCCAGCTCAGGATATTCCATAATTCCACCGCTCCCTGATATTCCCCTGCCCACAGCGCCTGCTGTGGGTGCCAGGCTGTGCCCTGGGGCACAAACCTCTCACTGTCACCCGTGTGGAGTCACCCGTGCCCGCTCCACCAGCAATTCAGCTGCGCTGGCTGCGCTGATCAAGAGATTCCCACATCCCTGATTTCCTCGGGAGGCTCCGGGCACGCGGTGCGGCTGCTCTTGGTAAGCAGCGAGCAATAAATGACTGAACTGAGCGCTGGGGGAAGGTCTGGCCCGCTCAGGTGAGGACGTTTCTCCCTCCCGTGACTCCCCTCTCGCTCGCCGGGGAGCAGAAAACGCCGCTGGGGTGTGGAGAATGCCAAAAAAAGCTTAGGATGGAGCGTTCTGGAGTGCTGGGGATGTTGCTCTCCGGTCCTCTGGGGCAGCGTGGTCACCCGTGTGGTCACCCGTGTGGTCACCTGTGTGGTCACCCGGGCCACTGTGTCTCATCTGTGTGGGCAGTGTGCTGCCCTGGGGCTCTGTGCCCACCTGTGTGGGCCCTGTGGTCACCTGGGCCAGTGTGCCCATCCGTGTGTCCTTGTGGTCACTCATCTGAGCCCTGTGCCCCACTGGCTGTCCCCGTGCCCCCTGCACATCCCCCATGTGTCCCCACGTGTCCCTGTGCCCCCTGCGTGTCCCCCATGTGTCCCCATGCCCCCTACATGTCCCCTGTGTGTCCCCATGTGTCCCCACGTGTCCCTGTGCCCCCTACATGTCCCCCATGTGTCCCCATGTGTCCCCATGCCCCCTGCATGTCCCCCGTGTGTCCCCACGTGTCCCTGTGCCCCCTGTGTGTCCCCATGTGTCCCCATGCCCCCTACATGTCCCCTGTGTGTCCCCACGTGTCCCCGTGCCCCCTACATGTCCCTGTGTGTGTCCCCACGTGTCCCCGTGCCCCCTACATGTCCCCGTGTGTGTCCCCATGTCCCCATGCCCCCTACATGTCCCCGTGTGTGTCCCCATGTCCCCGTGCCCCCTGCATGTCCCCCATGTGTCCCCACGTGTCCCCGTGCCCCCTGCATGTCCCCCATGTGTCCCCACGTGTCCCCGTGCCCCCTACATGTCCCCGTGTGTGTCCCCATGTCCCCATGTCCCCTGCATGTCCCCCATGTGTCCCCACGTGTCCCCGTGCCCCCTAACATGTCCCCGTGTGTGTCCCCATGTCCCCGTGCCCCCTGCATGTCCCCCATGTGTCCCCACGTGTCCCCGTGCCCCCTGCATGTCCCCGTGTGTGTCCCCATGTCCCCGTGCCCCCTACATGTCCCCGTGCATCCCCCGCCCACCCCTGCATCCCCGTGCCCACCGTGTTCCCGCGGTGTGCCCGCAGGCTGCCGGGGGATGCTGTGCGGCTTCGGGGCCGTGTGCGAGCGCAGCCCCTCGGAGCCGGGCCAGGCCTCGTGCGTGTGCAAGAAGGGTCCCTGTGCGCCGGTGGTGGCCCCGGTGTGCGGCTCCGACCACTCCACCTACAGCAACGAGTGCGAGCTGGACAGGGCCCAGTGCAACCAGCAGAGGAGGATCAAGGTGGTCAGCAAGGGAGCCTGCGGTGAGTGGCGGTGCCGGGTCCCCAGGGCGGGCAGGGACACCCGGGATGAGCTCAGGGGGTGGGGACAGCGCTGGGGACACTGAGGGGATGGTCAGCGCTGCGTTGGGGGACAGCAGAGTGTGGCAAGGAGGGAAAATGATGGAAAAGGGATGGAAAAGGGATGGAAAAGTGATGGCCAAAGGCTGGGCCAGGGGCGTGTGACAGCCCTGTGAGGAACAGCCCGTGCTGGGACACCTCTGATGTCCTGGGGATGGGGACAGGATGGGAGGGGACACTGAGGGAATCACCAGCTCTTCCTTGGGGGTCAGCAGAGTGTGATAAGAAAGGAAAATGCTGGAAAAATGCTGGCCAAAAGCTGGTCCAGGGGTGTGTGGCAAACGCCGTGGGGACCGACCCCCTCTGGGACATCCCCGCTGCCCCCCGGCACCTCTGCAGGGCAGGAAACATCTGCCACAGCTGGAAGTGGGGCTGATCAAAGCCCTTCCCCAGGCTGGCATTCCAACTGCGAGCCCGGAGCTGTAGGAATGAGCCCTCTCCAGTCTCCTCAGCTCCCAGGAAATGAGCCTGACCTTTCTGTGTGGCTGTGCAGTGAATCCACACCCAGCTCCTGCTGGGGCTCCTGCGCAGGGGAGGGAGCAGGGAGAGACGGATTCCAAGTAATAATTAATAATCATCAGAAAGCCACAAATAAAGGGGGGAAATAAAAAGGTGGCAAACGAATTTGTCAGCGAGGGAATTGCTCCTTGAGCTCTTGCTCTGATTGGGGATTGCAGGAAGGGCCTTGAGGACCCTGGAGCTCTCAGGGAGCATTTGTAGGGAAAAGAGACTGCAGGAGAGGTGGAGAGGGTGGGAAAGGAGAGGAGAGAGGGGCCAGGAGGGGAGGGAGCTCCTTCCTCGTGTGCCGAGGGTTCGGAATGATCCTACAGCCCCCGTGGTGGGTGGGCACTGGGGGGGATGGACTCGCTGCTCAGGAGCAGGGAACAGCTCTGCCTCTGGCATCTGCTGGAACTGGTGGAAAACGATCCATTGCTGCTCTTTTTGGGGCACTCAGAGGGAATGGATCCAGGGGATATCTCGGGGTTATTCCATGAGAGGAATGAGACCGCGACCTTTGCCGTGCTCTCACCCGTGTCCCCTCCTGTGTCCCTCAGGCTCCAAGGACCCCTGTGCAGAGGTGACCTGCAGCTTCGGCAGCACGTGTGTCCCCTCCCCCGATGGCCAGGTGGCCAAGTGCGTGTGTCCCTCGTCGTGCAGCGGCGTCCCCGAGAGCCCCGTGTGCGGCAGCGACGGCCGCGACTACCCCAGCCAGTGCCACCTCAACAAGCACGCCTGCGACAAGCAGGAGAACGTCTTCAAGAAGTTCGATGGCCCCTGTGGTGAGTCCCCTGGCACCCCCAGGGGCTTGAAATATCCCGGGGATGAGGGGGTTAAAAATGAGTCCAGCTGAGGTGGGAATGTTGGAGGGAAGAGCGGTGGGAAAGGGTTGAGGAGAAATTTGGGTGGGTGCTTGCTGTCAGCTCAGAAAGGGCGGTGTGGGCAGGAAAAAGTCGGTTTGGACAGCAGAAAGGTCAGGTTGGGCACAAATAGGTCACTCTGGGCGGCAGAAGGGTCAGGTTGGGCACAAACAGGTCAGTTTGGACAGCAGAAAGGTCAGGTTGGGCACAGATAGGTCACTCTGGGCGGCAGAAGGGTCTGGTTGGGCACAAACAGGTCACTCTGGGCGGCAGAAGGGTCTGGTTGGGCACAAACAGGTCAGTTTGGACAGCAGAAAGGTCAGGTTGGGCACAAACAGGTCACTCTGGGCGGCAGAAGGGTCTGGTTGGGCACAAACAGGTCGCTCTGGGCAGCAAAAGGTCACTCTGGGTGACAGCTGCTGACACTGAGACCAAGGCCCCGCTTCCCTCGGGGTGTTTGTGCTCCAGCCCCACTGACCCAGAGAGCAGCTCCAGCATCTGTGCCACCTCCTGTCCCTCCTGCTGCTCCCTGGAGGCCCCTGGCTGTGCTTTTGGCACAGAGCCTCCGGGGTTTTTAGGGTGCAGAATAAGATTGGAGCTTCCAGGAGCTCCTGGTTTTAGCTGGGAAGCAGCAGGAGCTCAGGGAGGGCTGTAGGACCTGGAAGTGCTTGAAGGAATTTGGGCTCCTGGGTGAGCTGAAAGGTTTGGGATGTGCTTTGGGACAGTGGAGGTCACTTCATTTCTGTGCTAAAAGGGACAAATCCAGCTGGGACCCTGTCCTACACCATTCCCATGGGGTGTGGGGATGGCAGACGGGGAGGTCCCGATTATTGTTGTTGTTTCCTGCCCTTCTCAGTGCAGGGATTCCAGGGATTAAAGGGTGGGAATATCCCGTGGTGCTTCTGGAATTGCAGACAAGGAATCAGTGCTCCCCAGGTTCTTGGCATGGGAGGGAAAATCCTTCGGGATTAGGAGCAGTCAGCACCTGTTTTCCCCGTGGTTTTGGTGTGCTGAAGTGAGCTCAGCTCATCAGAGATGGGCATCCAGATAAACCTAGATTGGAGCCTAAACCTGGATTAGAGATGTGGGGCCCTGGCTGCTTCCAGGGCTCTCCCAGCACTTTGGGAAGCCAGGGAGGGATAAAGAGCAGGATGGGAGTCCCAAGCACCCTGCAAACATTCCTTGGATTCAGAAGGTTTGTGTGGGTCAGGAGAGAGGCAGAGGGGTGTGAGGGCAGCTCAGGATGGGGGAAAGGCAGAGTTTATCCCAGGAGAGAGGCAGAGGGGTGTGAGGGCAGCTTGGGATGGGGGAAAGGCAGAGTTTATCCCAGGAGAGAGGCAGAGGGGTGTGAGGGCAGCTCGGGATGGGGGAAAGGCAGAGTTTATCCCAGGAAAAGGGCAGAGGGGTGTGAGGGCAGCTCGGGATGGGGGAAAGGCAGAGTTTATCCCAGCGCTGTTCCCTTTGGAAAGGTCAGGTACCCTCAGTAAGGAACGAGTCCTTAGGGGCACAAGGGGATCTTTGAGGGGCTCTTGGAGCCATGCAGGGAAGGAGCAGAGCCTGGGAAGCACCGATTTGGGCAGGGAATGACTCCCTGCTCCCACCTCCCTTCCCAGACCCCTGCAAGAGCGTCCTCTCCGACCCGAACCGCGTGTGCCGGGTGAACCCCCGGACGCGGCAGGCGGAGCTGCTGGCCCGGCCCGAGAGCTGCCCCCCGAGGAGGGACCCCGTGTGCGGCGATGACGGCGTCACCTACGACAACGAGTGCGTGATGGGGCGCTCGGGGGCCGTGCGGGGGCTGGACCTCCAGAAGGTGCGCTCAGGGCAGTGCCAGCAGCAGGGTGAGTGCCTCGCCATCCTCCTCCTCCTCCTCCCTCGCAGCGCTCGGGGCAGAGGGAGCATCCCCTGACCCCCATCCCGCTGTGCCCAGGGCGGGTGTGAGCGCTGCTGGCCTGTCTCTGTTGCCTTTTTCCCAACCTGGAAATGAAACTGGAGCTAATTGTAGTAAGGAGGTAAATTAAAAGTGGATCTTTGTTTGGAGGCCTCCGGGGGCGCTTACGGAGAGGGCTCACGAAAGCCCAGCCCCCACCGGGGGTGCACACAGTTTGATAAGTTTGGTGAATTAGCATAATTGACTAAAAAGCACCAATTAGGAGCACAAGTGGTGATGCAATTCCCCTGCCCCGGGTCAAGGCCCTTCTAAGTCTTCCCCCCCTCGGATGGGACTTTACTTTTGATGCCTTAGGTTTTAACTTTTCTATTTTTCAAACCCCGCGCTGCCTGCTGGGTCACTCTGACGTTTCCTGTGGCCTCTCAGCTGCTGTTCTCTCGTGCTGCTCAGCCATAAGAAACTCTCTTTAGGTTTGCTCTCCAAGGACCCCCGGATTGTCCCAGGCCCCAAAATGTGTAAACCAAAAGCCTCTGAAGAGCAGGGGCAAACTTGGGGTAATGACATCATTAACTGAGGTTATAATTGGAGAATTAACCCTGATATGCAAATGGACCAAACTTATAAAAGTGTGAAGGACCCGTGACCCAGGGTCTGTCTCAGGTGGAGCCTTTGGCCTGCCCAGGGTGCACCTTTGAAGGCCCTTCCAATAAACACCTACCTTTATTCCCTTGTTCTTGCCTGGCCTCTGTTTTTAGGTGGCCACCTCAGGCACCAGTTTTTTGGCACCCCAGATGGGACAACGAGGCTTCCAGAAACCCTCTGTGACTGAGAAAGATCCAGCTCAGCTGGATCAGCATTTTGTTGCTGGAAATGTGTCTGAAGAGCTGGTTTTGAGCCTTGGTAGCCAGGGAGAACCGAGACAGGATAGGGGCTTTGCAATATGCTTTGTCATTCCGCCTAGGGAAAGGGCATGGAAAAATGCTGGGAAAACCAGCCACCAGCACAACAGGCTACAAGTAAAGAATACAGACGATATACACAAAAGAAAAAACGGTACAAAACCCCCCAAAACGGCTTCATCCTCCCCCGCAGACAAATGCAAGGACGAGTGCAAGTTCAACGCCGTGTGCCTGAACCGGCGCGGCGCCGCGCGCTGCTCCTGCGACCGCCTCACCTGCGACGGCGCCTTCCGGCCCCTGTGCGGCCGCGACAGCCGCACCTACGGCAGCGACTGCGAGCGCCGCCGGGCCGAGTGCCAGCAGCAGGCTGCCATCCCCGTCAAGCACAGCGGGCCCTGCGGTAAGGACGGACTGCTGGGAGGGAGCCCATGGGGGTGCTGGGCCCTCCTTCCCACGGGGGTGCTGGTCCCTCAATCCAGTGGGGATCTTGGTCCCCAGATCGTCCCTCAGGGATGCTGTTCCATGGGGATGCTGGTCCCTCTCATCCTGGGATGAGGGAGGGGTGCTGATCCCCAGATCTCCTTCCCACAGGAGTGCTGGTTCCCCCCTGTCCTGTGGGAAATGCTGGTCCCTTGATGCCATGGGGATGCTGGTCCCTCACCCACCCCGTGGCGCTTCCCATCCCTCTCCAGGCAGGGTGGGATGCTGGGAAGCTGCAAATGGGTGCCCGCTGAGCAAGGCATGGGCTCAGCCTTGTGTCCAGCCAGCCTGGAATGTCCCTCGTTCCGTGTTTCTGTCCTTCCAGCAGCCCCGGTGTGTGCCCGTCTCGCTGTCCGTGGTCTGTCTCTGTCTGGTGTGTGACACGGGGGACACTCCGTGTTTGAGCCACGTGTCTGTCACGTCCAGCTGGTCTCTCTCACTCCCCACCACATTCCCTGCTGTCCATGCCATCCATTCCCACTCCTCCCAGGGTAGTGCCAGTCTCCAAACCCCTTCCATGCCCTCCCTTCCATGCCTGCCTGCTTCTCTCAGCTCCAGGTGCTCTCCGCCGGGAACTCCTCCCACTGTGCTCTCTCTGGAGCTCTCACTGTGTCTTTGTCTCGTCTCTAGGAGAAGCTTCCCCATGGACCTTTCTGAGGAGGATGGGATAGGATGGGGCTTTGGATCCTTAGGATGCTGGGAATGTCCAGCGTTAAGATTCTCCCCCAGGAAGTGAAGGAGGTTAAAGCAGCCACTGGATTGATTTGGATGAGTTACAAGTTGTTCATTTCAGCTCAGTTTGGTTTTTCCCACCTCTGGAATCGTGTCCTGTTCTTTTGAGCTGATGTTTTATCAGGTATCAGCTGGATTGAACCTCCTGAAGTACTCGGGAATTAGAACTCCATGGTGGGGATGGGTTTTGTTGGCTTTGTGCTCCTGCTGGAGGTTTTCGAGGCTGCCAGACCCAGCTGCTGGAAAAGAGTTTGTCAGGCTCCCAAATTCCCACTCGGAATAACCACAGCTGTTATTTTTAAGCATTCATTTCCCTGTATTTCTGATGGGGGAATGGTTGGGAGTCAATTCCCTGAGTTTTCCCTGTGGGAGGGGCTGTGCTCCCAGGAGGGGGATTTTTTGCAGCCCTGGCTCCCTGGGCTCTCTTCAAACCCTCCCCTGTGCCTCCTTTAGAGGCCAAAACTTCCCAAATTTCTGGGAAGAGCAGGGAATTCACGCTGCTCCTGAGCACCAGCCACTCATCGTTTCCGCCGTGTTCCGTGGCACAAGGCCAGGAGCTGCAGGATGTGCTCCTGCTGCACCTGCCGTTCCTCTCTCCATCTCCCTCTCCTTTATTTCAGCTCCCTCCCAACTCCCCTCCCTCCAGGCCAGCACACATCTGCTTCCAGGAGCTGCATCCTGGTGGGATAGGAGCAAAAAAGGGGGGGAATGAATCAAAGCCAGGGCTCTGTCTGCCAAAACCTGGGATTGCAGCGTGCCCGTGACAGCTCCGGGCAGTCCTTTGCCCGTCCCTGGGAGGTGTGAGCAGAATTTTGATCCCCGTCAGCTCAGAAAAGGAAAAGCTCTGAGCTCAATGCTGGGGTGCTCATCCATGCCTCGATGCTGTGGGAATGCAGAGGATGCAGGGAGCTGGGAAAGGCAGGGAATGGGAGGGGCTGGCAGCACTTGAACCCCTCACAAGCAGCCGTCTGACAAACCCCGAGCTCTGCTGCCTTTCCCAGCAGCCAGGCCAGGGAGGCAAAGCCAAACAAAGCCATCCAAGCCAAACAAAACCATCCAAGCCTTGGTTTTACCTCTCTCAGCGCTGTGATGGTGCAGCTGGGAAAGAAGGGATGGGATGAGGCCGATGTGGACAGCAGGGAAGGAAGGAAGGAAGGTGTCTGTAGTTGCATCTGTCTTTTCCTCCCTGCCTCTCTCTGCTCTCCTCTCTTCTCTTCTCCCTCTTTCTCTCTTTCTCTCTCTCTCTCTTTCCTGTTTCGTCTGTGTCTTGTGTTTTACAGTGTTGCCTGTGTGGAGGAAGGAATTCTGTCCTGGCACCACCCTCCTGCTCCCTGCCCGGACATCTCTGCTGGGAGCTCGCCTCTGCCCCTCCTCCGTGGCCAGGGCCACTCCTGGCCTCCTCTCACTGCTCCCACCTCTCTCTAGTTTGGCCTGAGAGCCCCCCAGGACGGAGAGGTTGCCCTGGGGTTTGTCCCATCCCTCGCCCCAAACTCTTCCTGCTGGAATGGAAATTGCTGGGCTCTTGTCCGATGCTTCCTTCGAGGCAAAGGAGAGTGGGAGCAGAGGTGGGTGCTGGGAGCCCTCCACTCCTCGGCCGGCCCCCCCCGGGCTGCTGCATCACTCCGGACTGCTCCTGGTTGATCTTCCCTCTCCTCCTGCTCCCGACTAACCCCCCTGGCTTCCCCACCTCCTCCTTCCCGGAGTTCCTGCCTGCCCGGGGCTGTGGCGCTTCTCCCCGTGCTGTCCCAGCTGTGTGTCCTGCTTGTCCCTGCCAATCCCAGCTCCACAGAGATCCCGGCTCCCTCTCCCAGGCTCTGAGGAGCTGGCTGTGCTCGGAAGTGGTTCTATTCCGGGAATATTTCCCCGTGGAGCGGTGCCGGAGCTCACTGCGTGTCCCAGGCGTGGATGGATGGGTTCCAAGGTGGCTTCAGTGCCTCTTCTCCATGGGCACCCCCAGCTGAGCTGGCAGGAGAGCTCGGTATTCCCTGGATATTCCCAGAATCTGGGATTCCCGATCCCTGGGCTTCGTTAGGTGTCTGCTGGGTTGGAAGGGATCATAAATCATCTAGGTCCAGCCCCCTGCCACAGGCAGGGACACCTCCCGTTATCCCAGGTTGCTCCAAGCCTGGTCTGGAGCACTTCCAGGCTCAGCAGCAGGTAAAGGATCACGCGCTGGAATCACCCAGGGTGCACAAAGAGCGCTTTGCTTGCCCCGTGCCTCAGTTTCCCTCCCTCCAGGATGGGGCAGGGCCAGGAACCAAAGCAGGTCTTGATTAAAGCCCAGCCCAGCAGGTCCTCGTTGCTCCCACCCACAGCAAAGTTGGTGCCAACCCCCCCAGAGATGCCTGGGGGTGGCCCATGGCTGTGTGTGAGATATTCCAGGCTGGGATTTGGGAACTTGGTGTGCTGCATCTCCGCAGGTTTCCTGCTGGAGAAGGACAGGGAGTGTCAGGGCCGGGTTCCCCATCAGGGCTGGCCTCTCCCTGTGCTCCCACTCCCATTCCCGTGCTTCCCGAGGCAGGAATGTGAGCCTGGATCTCAAACCAGGGATTATCTTTGCTTCATGCCCAGAAAAATCGTGTCCATCGGAGGGAATTTCTCCGTGGAAGCTGTGTCAGCGTGTTGGGGGGACGTGGAAAAAAGGGAGACAAACAGATGGGAGCAGCACCCCAGGGAGCAATTCCTGGTCCTCGGGAAGTGCTCAGAGCTGCCGGGAAGTTGGGGAGAGAGCTGGAGAGGGGCTGGAGCTGTGTCCCTGTGCCTGAACTGTCCCCCTTTCCCTGTTCTTTGCAGACCCTCGGCTCTAGGCTGTGACTTGGTAGGTGCTTCCCAGAGAGGCAGATCCCGATCCGGGCCCTTCCCGGCGGCTGGCACAGGGCTTCTGCCCGGCTCCTGCCCTGCAGAGGTGCCACCGCCGTGGTGCCAGCTGGAGAGGTGCCCAGGGCTGCTCCAGAGGGACCTTTCCCAGCTCACGGCTCCGTTCCTGCCTCGCTGCCGGGGCTGCGCTGTGTCTGCTGCTGCTCCATCTCCTCTGGGCTGCATTGTGTGTCCCCACCCGTGTCCTTGTCCTGTGTCCTTGTCACTGTCCAGCACAGATGGAATCCCTGGTGTCCCTTCCCTGCCCCAGCCCCTCGGGGCCGTTGTCCGGAGGGTCACTGGGCAGTGCTGGCTCTGTCCCCACTCCTCCCTTGGCTCCTGGGTGGTGGTGGGGGGGGATTCCTGGAGGGAATTTCTGGTTGGGAGTAGGGAGGAATCCCTGGGATTTCCCTGCCAGCAGGGAGTGGGACACGGCCTGTGCTCTCTGCTGGCACTTTGTCACCTCTGAGCATCCCCAGGGGAGGTGCCACTGCTCGCCTGGGGTGGTGGATCCAGAGGGAATGCTGCTTCTGTGGGATTACCAATCCCTGGGAGCCTCAGGGCTCTGCTGGAGTCATTTCCCGAGGGCTGGGATGAAGGAAGGGCATGGGATGTCCCCATGCTGCCCCACAGCAGCTCCCTGGGGGATGAGCAGTGTGCTGGAGCTGCGTGTGTCCTCTCCAGCCGGGTCCTGCTGGCGAATCCCACAAGGGGTGCCAGCATGAGTTTTCCAGTGTGATCCCAAGGGTGTGGGTCCCAGGGAAGGGAGCTCTGCCTGTGGGAGCTTTGTGGAAGGTTCTGCCCAGGATGGAGGGGACAGGGGGGTGGGAATCCTGTTCCTGGCATGCGGGGAGACGATCCCATGCCTGCTGCCCATCCCTAACCTCCGCCACGCATGGGGACCGTGCTGAGCCGGGCATGGCGGGGTGGCACGGAGGGGATGGGGCCTGGGGGTGAGCCCAGCAGCTCTGTGCTCGTGCCACGGCTCGGGGCAGGCGGGTGGCCCCGCGGCTGGGGACGCTGGCACGTCCTGCTCCGCTCAGCGCCCGCCACCCGCGCCGGCACCCACCCGAGCCACCCGCGCCCGTCCCTGTCCCCTCTGCAGACCTGGGCACACCCAGCCCCTGCCTGGGCGTGGAGTGCTCCTTCGGGGCCACGTGCGTGGTGAAGAACCAGGAGGCCGTGTGCGAGTGCCAGCAGCAGTGCCAGGGCCGCTACGACCCCGTGTGTGGCACCGACCAGCGCACCTACGGCAACCCCTGCGAGCTGGACGCCATGGCCTGCGTGCTCCAGAGGGACATCAGGGTCAAACACAAGGGGCCCTGTGGTAAGACTGGGGGGTTCTTGTTGTTTTGTTGTGGTTTATGGCCTGTGCGCTCTCAAGAGGGACTTTGGGGTCAAGCACAAGGGGCCTTGTGATGAGATTTGGGCTGGGGGATTGTTTTCTTGTTGCTGTTCTGTTGTTGTTGGCCTGTGACCTCAAAAGGGACGTGAGGGTGAAGGTCAAGGGGTCCTGTGGTGAGGTTTCGGGTGGGGGTTGTTGCTTTGTTGTTGTTGTTGTTGTTGGCCTGTGTCCTCCAGAGGGACACCAGGGTGAAGGACGAGGAGTCCTGCGGTGGGATTTGGGCTGGGCCTTGTTTTGTTGTTTGGTTGTTGTTGTTTGGTTGTTGTTCATGGCCCACGACCTCAAGAGGGACACCGGGGTCAAGCATGAGGGGCCTTGTGGTGAGATTTGGGCTGGGATTGGTGTTGTTTTGTCATTGTTGTTTTGCTGTTGTTGTTCCTCCTCCCTTCGCCCCAGCCCGGGCTGGCGCACAGGGACAGACAGTGACCCAAGCACAGAGGTGGCACTGCCCGTGGGGACAGAGAGGTTTGGGTTGTGTTTCAGCTCAAAGGAGGGCGCTGGGAGAGGATCCAGGCTCCACCCTGGGTGCTCCTTCCTCACTGAGGGATGTGAGGCAGTGGGAAAGCTCGGGATGAGCTGGGAGTTGTCCCTCCGTGAACACCAGGCCTGGCACTGTCCCCTGACCCAGCAAACCCTCCCCGAGCTGCCCTGCAGAGAAGGCTCTGCCTCAGGGGTGAGCTCAGCGGGCTCCATCCCGATCCCAAAGGAGAACCCACCACGGAAATGCAGCTCAGCCCTTCCCACGGCACAGAGCCACGGAATGTCCGAGCTGAGCGAGACCCGCAGGGATCCCTGAATCCACCCCAAAAATCCCACCCTGGGAGCGTTGTCCAAACACTCCTGGAGCTCTCAGGGCCGTGCCCATTCCCTGCTCCAGGCACTTCCATCTGCTCCCTGTGCCAGCACAGCTTTGCCACTCAGGGTTTGCAGCCGGGCACAGCCTGGGCTAAGCTTGGTTCTCCCAGAACCAAATCTTTGGGATGTTCAGGCAGAGCTGGGCTAATTGCAGATTGATCAAATACAGATTTTCTGCCCCAAACCCTCTGGCTGGGAATGAGGAGCTGGCTGCCCTCAGCATCCCCTGGAGCTGCAGATCCCGTACATGGCTCGGGATTTGTGCCACAGATAAAAACCTCCAGGCCACCAGCACGAACCGAGCAGGGGGCTGGTGCCTCCTCCTCCCCCATGCCAAGGCAGCAGCTGCTGTGTGGAGGAGAAAAAGCAGGAAAAGCACCTTGGAGCCAAATTCCTGGCAAAATGGAGGAGGCATGGGGCTGGCAGGGAGGGAAGGGAGGTGCTGGAAGGAGAGGATGAATCAGTGAACACCCAGGAGTCGGGGGCTGTGCTGCCTGGTGTCTCCTGCGAGGAGGGAGAGCTGCTTGGAGAGGGAATTTTTACCAAATAAAGGGGTTTTTGTGCCCTCAGCCTGGCTGTCAGCGTGTCAGGTGTGATATTCCACCTGCAACCAGCAAAGGAATCGAGCTGGAGGTGGAATCCCCCTTCCCACCGCCTCTTCCTGTGGGAATCTGCTGCCTCTCCTCCCCCCTCCCCGGAGCCCGTGGCTGATTTATTGCTCCCCGTAATTGTGCTCTCTCCCACCTCTTTAGCTCTGAGAGCCACAGCGACAGTGACATTTCAGCCCCTTTCTCCTGGCCCTGATGGTTTTTAGGAGGAGTTCTTGCTTTTCTTCCAGCCTCTCCCTGCTCCTGCATCCCTTCCTCGGCCTGGGGACATGCAGCGGGAGGAGGGTGCAGCGAGCTTTTCTTTCTGCCTTACTGGGGTTTAGAGCTGCGTGAGGAGGCTTGGATGGGATTTTGGGACTCATTTCTTCGCTGGGAGGGTGGGGAGGTTGCCCAGAGAAGCTGTGGCTTCCCCATCCCTGGAAATGTCCGGGCTGGCCGGGGCTTGCAGCCAGCTGGGACAGCTCAAGGTGTCCCTTAAAAAAGATGAGCTTTGCTTCCAGACTATTCCACAGCTCCACCACGAGCCAGCAACGCCTTCCCCGCTGTTTTAACGCCGCTTTTGTCCTTGCTGTGCCCAGAGCGCTGCGGCAAATGCCAGTTCGGGGCCATCTGCGAGGCGGAGACGGGGCGCTGCGTGTGCCCCACCGAGTGCGTCCCCTCGTCGCAGCCCGTCTGCGGCACCGACGGCAACACCTACGGCAGCGAGTGCGAGCTGCACGTCCGAGCCTGCACCCAGCAGAAAAACATCTTGGTGGCCGCCCAGGGGGACTGCAGTGAGTGTGCCAGCGTCCCCTTTGTCCCCCGCGTCACATCCCGCAGGCAGAGGATGCTCGGCCCCGCTCTGGTCATCCCGCAGCGTGGTTATCCCGTGGGTTTGGTCACTCACGAGGTTTTTTCCCTCCCCTTGCCTGGGTGATTTTAACTTAGGAATGGTTGGGTATTTTGAGGCTCTCCAGCAGCTTTTTAGCCCCAGCTGGTTGGTGGTGCACAGAGGGGAGTGCACCCCGTGTTATTTTTCTGAGCCGAGCAAAGAAATTGGATTAATGTCCGTGGGGCCGAGTCGGGAATTAGGCTGAAAACGTGTTAACAGCCAGCGGCAGAACGGAGAGCACCAGGCTCCGTTTGATCCTTCCCTGCCTTTCCCTCCCCTCCATCCCCTGGGGTTAATTCCTCTTTGTTCCTGGTTTCCTCCCCACTCCCCAGCCCAGGGAGCCGTCTGGGCTCATTTCTTAATGAATTAAAAGCCCCGCTCGGCTTCTTCATTAAGCCAAAAGCTGCGGTGATGATTGGAGCCTCATAAATACCTGTCCAGCTGGGGCTGGGTGTTCCAGGGGTGAGAGATTCTCCGGGGGTTTGGGGAAGGAAGGATGGGTGAGGATGGCAGCTGACTTCCAGAGTAAATGCTTAAATGGGATTTATTTCACCAGAAAAGAGCTGCTGGGAATCCGAAATGCTCGGGGTGGGCACCCGACCCTCGTAGAGCTCGCGTGGATTAAATAAGGAATAACGTGGCATTGGTGTCCCCAGCTCTGTGACACAGCACTGGTGGCCACGGGAGCCGCTCGGGTGGCTGAGCCTGTCCCTCCCTGTGCCCCAGAGTCGTGTGGCAGCTCCGTGTGCTCCTTCGGCAGCCGCTGCGTGGGCGGGCAGTGCCTGTGCCCACGCTGCGAGCGCCAGCCCCCGGCCCCGGTGTGCGGCACCGACGGCGTCACCTACGACAGCCCCTGCCAGCTGCAGGTGGCCTCGTGCCAGCTGCAGAAGAGCATCGAGGTGGCCAGGATGGGACCCTGTGAGGACGGTGCGTTGGTCCTGCTTCTTCGTGGGTCGGGGGAAAGGGAGGGAGGGCCGAGGGTTCCGTGCGCTGAGCTTCCCTCGCTGCCCCGCTGTGCCCGGTGAGACCCCAAAAGCCCCAAAAGGGCAGGTCCTGTGCCAGCCACGCTTCCCTGCTGCCCCTCTGTGCGCCACGGAACCCCGCTGTGCCCTGTGAGACCCCAAAGACCCCCTGCACGGCAGCTCCTGTGCCAGCCCCCTTCAAATTCCAACCCCCATTCCACCATCCCAGTTTTTTCCAATCCTATCCAACCTATCCTTGGAAGCTTGCAGGGATCCAGGGGCAGCCACAGCTTCTCTGGGCACCCTGTGCCAGGGCCTCCCCGCCCTCACAGGGAGGAATCAGTTCCCTATATCCCACCTGAATGTCCCCTTTCTCAGTGTGAAGCCATTCCCCCTTGTCCTGTCTCTGCATCCCTTGTAAATATTCCCTTTCCAATGCCATCCCTGGCATCCTGGCCCCTGGCAGGGGTTGGAACTGGATCTTTAAGGCCCCTTCCAACCCATCCCGTGGCTCTGTTGACTCAGAAGAGCCCCAGGGAAGGTTTTGGGGTCGGCTGCACCTTGCTTGGTGAGCCTAAAAATAGAGAACCCGCTGAGTTTTCCCACTCTGGGAAATCTCTGGGAATCTGCAGATTCCTGCTGGCACAGGGAGGGAGCTGAGGTTCCCTGGCCCACGGCACACATGTTAAAGGAGCTGGGAAGGACATCAGAGAGGGGGAGAGCAGACAGAACAGGGTGTTTGATCCCAGCCCTCCCCGGGGGATTCCAGGTTGCTGTCCCTCCGGAAGCAGAGCCTGAATAATTCTCTGTGTAATGCCAAAGCGCAGCCTTTGATCACTCCAGAAAAAGGGCCAGGTTCCCCTTCCCCCCTCTGCTTTTCCCCTTCCAGCAGCCTTTGAAATCAGCCACGTCTCTGCCGCTGCTGCGGCTCGGAGCATCCTGCAGAGCTTCAGGGATTTCAAACCTCTCCCTACCCCAACGTCCAAACCCAAATCCCAGCTCCACACCATCCACGATCTCCCTGTGCGTGGAGGGTTTGGGATGGGGGCAAGGAGCTGGGTCAGAGCACGGAGTGCAATTGTCACCAAAGCAAGTGGCAGCTGTCCCTCCTGGCAGCTGGGCAACCACAGGGCCCTGGTCTGGCTCCTGCTGCGGGAGGAGAAGCTCAGGCCACCTGCCGAAGCCCCTTTGCAGTGTGATTGGCACAACACCGTGCCAGCAGTGGGACATCTGGGATCCTCCCTGTAGCCCCGGCATCAGATCCCACCCCGCGTGGGGCCAGGATTTTGGGGCTGAAAAGTGAAACCCGCTGAGGTTTGGGTGTCCTGGGCACATCCTCGAGCCAGGAGAGGGCTTTGTCCCCGTGCCCTGCACGTCCCCCCGGCTCTGCCCCGCCGGGAGGGAGCCCCGTGTCACCGTGGCATCCTTGTCCCCAGAGTGTGGCTCGGGGGGCTCTGGCTCGGGGGATGGCAGCGAGTGCGAGCAGGAGCGGTGCCGGCAGTTCGGGGGCTGGTGGGACGAGGACGCCGAGGACGAGCCCTGCGTGTGCGACTTCACGTGCCTGGCCGTGCCCCGCAGCCCGGTGAGCGCTGCCCTCCTCCCGTCCCCTCCCCGGGCAGCACAGCCCATCCCCGGAGCGGGCACTCCGTGCCAGGGGCTGCGCTGAGCCGTCCCCTCGCTGTGCTGGCACAGGTGTGTGGCTCTGACGGTGCCACCTACGCCAACGAGTGCGAGCTGAAGAAGACGCGATGCGAGAAACGCCAGGAGCTCTTTGTCACCAGCCAGGGAGCCTGTCGGGGTGAGTCCCCCCGGGGAGCCACCTGTGTGAGTCCCTGTGTGCCCGTGTGTGTCCCCTGAGGGCAACCACTCCTCCCTGGTGGCTGTGTGCCCGGCTGTGTGCCCGGCTGTGCCCTCTCCCTGGGGACAGCAGGAACTGCTCACTGGGGACACCCCCCTGTCCCTGTCCCTGTCCCTGTCCCTGTCCCTGTCCCTGTCCCTTTGCTCTTCCCACTCCCACGGTCCCTGGCCGAGGGTCGGACCTCACCTCCTGTCCCCAGCACCTCCACGAGGATTTGCGGGAATGCCGCTGGATCCACGCGCACGTGGCGGGTGCCAAAGTGACCCGTGTGTCCCTGTCCTCCCCCTGCAGCCCTGGCCACCACCCCGCCGCCTCTGCTGGTGCCACACTGCAGCCAGACCGTCTACGGCTGCTGCCCGGACAACGTCACCCTGGCGCTGGGTGTGGGAGCGGCCGGATGCCCCAGTGAGTGCCACCTCGGGGGGCACCGAGGGACCTTCGGGGTGGGCTGGAGGAGCAGCTGGAGGGAGGGTTTGGGGTCCTGTCCCAGGGGAGGCGAAGCTGGACGCTCCCCAGCTGCAGAATCGCGGGATATTAAAGTCGGAAAAGCTCTCCCAAGTGGCAGCACCGCTGTGGTCACCGCAAAACCGTGTCCCCGAGTGCCACATCCACAGGTTTCTTGACCCTTTCCAGGGATGGTGACTCCACCACTTTCCTGGACAGCCCGTTCCAATGCCTGGCTACTCTTTGATTGAACAAATCTTCCCAGATATCCAACCTAAACCTCTCCTGGTGCAACTTTTCCTCCGCTTCTGTCCCTTGTCCCCTGGGAGAAGGGACTGACCCCACCCGGCCACAACCTCCCACTGCAGGTGATGCTCCCGTCCTTCCAAAAGCCCTGAGCCAACTTCCAGGCCTGAATCCCTTTGGAATGCAGGAGGGCAGGGTGGTGGAGTCCCCTTGGGATGTCCCCAAAGGTCCCTCCAGGGCCACGCTGTGCCCTCGGTGCTTTCAACCCGTGGCTGGGCTCGGGGATTTCCACCTGCCTGAGTGACAGGAATATTCCATGGTGGGAAATGCCTCACCTGGGGACCTCCCAGAGGCCACCCCAGGCCCGGTGACAGGGGGGTGACCTCCTGTGCAGGAAGCTGAGCTGGCCAGTGGCTCATTAATATTTATTCCATAATTATCTGAGCATTTTAAAAGGCTCTGGACAGCTGAGGCTGTGGCTGCCTGGTGGGGGAAATACATCAGCCCATGGAGACACAATTCCTCGTGTTCCTGGGCTGGGATAATGGGGAAAGCAGCTGGATAATGGGAAAAGCAGCAGCTTGGGATGGCCTGCGTGTGTGACTTCAGCTTTGGGGGCTGTGTGGGGTGGGCTGTGGGATGGGCTGGGAGCTGCAGGGGTGTTGCCCAGGGGGATCCTCCAGGTGACAGGAGCATTTCCAGTGACGATCCTCAGGGTTTCCCGTGGAAATCCTGCCCCCCCATCCATGGACTCAGCTTCCCAGCTGCCTGGAGCCCAGATCCCACCAGTCTGTGTCCCACCTGTGTCCCTGGGTTGGCAGCAAACATCCCTCAGGGGATGATCACCACTTAAGGAGCAGCTGGAATCCCCTGGGACAGGTTTATCCATGGACATTCCCTTTCCCTGGCCCGGCAGCGCTGGGATGTGCTCAGCCACCCCCTCCCTGTGCTCCCCAGGTGTCCCTCGCTGTCCCTTTCCCACTGGGACCAGGACAGCGTCTCCCTGTCTGTCTTTGGCTGCCTCCCCTCCATCAAGCTGCTCGTTAATGAATTAATAATCAGCCTCTAATGGCTTCCTTGCCTTTGATGTAAATGAGAGAGGAGCTCTCCATGACAGCGGGTTCAGCCCTAGGAGCTGGCACGGAGGAGAAGCGCTGGCAGCAGCGGGTGGCACCCGGTGACCACAGGGGTGTCCCTGCTCTCGCCGCCCCCAGGCACGTGCCAGTGCAACCCCTACGGCTCCTACGGCGGCTCCTGTGACCCGGGCACGGGCCAGTGCTCCTGCAAACCCGGCGTGGGCGGCCTCAAGTGCGACCGCTGCGAGCCCGGCTTCTGGAACTTCCGCGGCATCGTCACCGACGGCCGGAGCGGCTGCACCCGTGAGTGACCCGGGGGGCACGGGGACAGGGCTGGAACACCCCCTGTGAGGGTGGGCAAGGACAGGGCCACCATTTGTGAGTGGGACAGGGGTGGGACATCACCACCCCCTGAGCGGGGCAGGGGTGGCAGCAGCTCGGGACATCCTGGGCTTCTCTGGCCCCTTCTCCTCGCTCTTCCCTTGGATTCCTGAGGGAATCCCTGGCTCCACAAATCCACCAGCAAAACAGCGGGGATGTTCCCTATTTCCCACTCTGTAACTGTGGGGTTTTCCCCCTTTTCAATCCTACAGCTCCATTTTCTCCCTTTCCCACCCTGTAACGGTGGTTTTTCCCCTATTTCCCACCCTGTAACTGCATTTCCCCTCTCCCAGCCTGTAACTGTGACCCCGTGGGCTCGGTGCGGGATGACTGCGAGCAGATGACGGGGCTGTGCTCCTGCAGGACGGGCATCATGGGCATGAAGTGCAACCAGTGCCCCAACGGCAGCAAACTGGGCACTGCTGGCTGTGAGAAAGGTCAGGGGGTTCCTGCATAACTGGGATTTTGGTGTCTGAATAACTGGGATTTTGGTTCCTGTGTAATTGGGATTTTTGTTCCTCTCTTTGGGATTTTGATTGTATAACTGGGATTTTGGTTCCTGTGTAATTGGGATTTTTCTTCCTCTATAACTGGGATTTTGGTTCCTTTGTAACTGGGATTTTGCTTCCTGTATAATTGGGATTTTGGTTCCTTTGTAACTGGGATTTTGGTTCCTAGAATTAAGATTTTGGTTCCTAGAACTGGGATTTTGCTTCCTGTACTTGGGATTTTGCTTCCTGTATAACCGGGATTTTGTTTCTGCGTGTTTGGGATTTTGGTTCCTTTGTAACTGGGATTTTGGTTCCTAGAATTGGGATTTTGGTTCCTAGAATTAGGATTTTGGTTCCTAGAACTGGGATTTTGCTTCCTGTACTTGGGATTTTGCTTCCTGTATAACCAGGATTTTGTTTCTGCGTGTTTGGGATTTTGGTTCCTGTACAGTCTGGCTTTTGGTTCCTGTACAGTCTGGATTTTACTTCCTGCATTTGGGATTTTGGCTCCTGCACAACTGGGATTCTCACTGCTCACCCCCTTTCCCTCCCCGCAGACCCCTCAGCCCCCACATCCTGCGAGGAGATGCGCTGCGAGTTCGGGGCCTCGTGCGTGGAGGTGAACGGCTTCGCCCACTGCGAGTGCCCGTCCCCGCTGTGCTCCGAGGCCAACACGACCAAGGTTTGGGGACAGCACCCTTGGGGGGGCTCAGGGACATTTGGGGGTGTTCTCATGTCTCTCCCCCACAGAACCAGGCAGGGGATTGTTCCCTGCTGGTGACATGCAGGTCACACGTGTCCCCCAGCCGGGGACGCTCCGTGCCCCGCTGGCACCTCCGAGCTGCTCTGTGCCCCACAGGAGCCCCCCCAGAAACACTTCCAGCTTTTAGGGCCCTGTTCCCGCTGCTGGGAGGGGCCCAGAGGTGCAGCTGTGGTGTCCCCTGTGCCCCCAGGTGTGTGGCTCCGACGGTGTCACCTACGGGGACCAGTGCCAGCTGCTGACCATCGCCTGCAGGCAGGGCCAGCACATCACAGTCAAGCACGTGGGGCAGTGCCACGGTGAGTGTCCCCTGGGCAGTGCCACGCTGAGTGTCCCCTGGAGAGTGTCCCCAGGCAGTGCCATGCTGAGTGTGCCCTGGAGAGTGTCCCCAGGCAGTGCCATGCTGAGTGTCCCCTGGAGAGCATCCCCAGGCAGTGCCACGCTGAGTGTGCCCTGGAGAGTGTCCCCAGGCAGTGCCACGCTGAGTGTGCCCTGGAGAGTGTCCCCAGGCAGTGCCACACTGAGTGTCCCCTGGAGAGTGTCCCCAGGCAGTGCCATGCTGAGTGTCCCCTGGAGAGTGTCCCCTGGGCAGTGCCACCCCCTTGTCCTGACACTGACCCTTGCCCCCTGTGCCTCTGGGACACCCCTGGCACAGCCAGTGCCCTTCCTGGGGTTTGTCACCCCCTTCCTGGTGCCATCCCGGCTTTTTCCCCCTCCTCACCTCCTGTGTCCGCTCCTTGCAGAGTCCATCCCCCACACGAGCCCCCCCGTGCCCCCCACGCCGCTGCCCACGCTGCCCCCAGACCGGCTCCTGCTGCCCGCACCCCCTCAGGCCACCACGCGGGCCCCGGAGCCCACAGGGGTGGCCACCAGCTCCGTGCCGCTGGAAGCCAAGCCCACGGAGCGAAGCCACCCCACGACGAGGCGCGTGACAACAGCCAGGCCGGCCACCACGCCCTGGGTCACCCACGGGGTGCACAAGGCCACCATTCGCCCGCTGGCCACCGCGCCCGTGGTGGTGGCCACCAGCCAGCCGGGCTACGGCGAGTCCGGCAGCGCTGAGGGCAGCGGGGACCAGGACATGGGGACCAGCGGTGACCAGGAGTCCAGCGGGGCGGGCTCTGCCGGTGAGTGCCACCCCTGCGGCTCCAGGGGGCTCCAGCCAGCCCTGGGTGTCACCGCGGGTGGAGCCGGGGCGTCACCGGGGCGCAGAGGTGTCACTGCTGATGTCCCCTTGCTGTCCCCCAGGGGAGGAGGAGCTGGAGGAGGGCCAGGTGACATCCGTGCCTGCCATCGAGAGGGCCACGTGCTACAACACCGCCCTGGGCTGCTGCTCCGACGGCAAAACCGCGGCTGCCGACGCAGAGGGGAGCAACTGCCCCGGTGAGCTCGGGGCTGGGGAGGGGTCTGGGGTCGCTTTGGGGTCAGGAGTTGGGGATCTCTCAAGGGGAATGACACAAAGAGCTGCCCGGGTGAACTGGGGATGGAGGAAGGGTCTGGGGTCGCTTTGGGGTGAGGAGTCAGGGATCTCACAGGGGGGATGCCTGAGTTGCCCAGCACGGTGCTGTGCTTGCCCAGCTGGTCCTGTGCCCACTCTGGTGTCCCTGAGCATGTCCTGAGCCCCAGGAGCTGGCAGGCATTGTCCCCTCTGCCACGGCCAGCCCAGGTGCCCAGGTGGGCACTGCTGGTCACCCCAAGAGCCAGAGCTCTGCCCCTCTCTCCCCTCAGGTGCCCACCCTGTCCCTGGACTGCTCCAGCCCTAAAACCCTGACCAGGGCTTTGCCCAGGCTTGTGCCCAATCACCACGGGCACCAGGGGGGATGAGGGAATTCCTTGGATTCCCTGTGTCTGTGAAGGAACTGGGATCGGGACCAGTTTGGTGCTGGTGCGGGCAGGGACAGCAGCTGGAGCCCCAATGTCCCCTCTGGGCTTCCTGGGGTTCCCACCGGTGTTTCCTGCTCCCTGATCCAGCTGGGATCTCCTCTCCTTGCCACAATTTGAGGAAGCACAGCCACGCCTCTGCTCCGTTAGAACATCCTCGTTATCCTGAAAATTGTTCCTCCGGGGCCGTGTCCCAGATTTTTCCTCATTGAAGTCTTTCCTTGTTCCTTGGGGTTTCCAGCAGGACATCCCCTTTTCCTCTGGGAAAATGGCACTTTCCTCTTTTAACCCAACCTGTGTGAAGGGAGAGGGAAAAGGAAAATGGGAAGGGAGAGGGGAGGGGAAAAGAGAAAGGGAAAGGAACTTCCTGTGTGGTTCCCACAGCGGGATCTCTCCGTCCTCTGCGTCCCCAGGAAAGGATCCACCCCTGGCATTCCTGGTTTGGCAGGCCTGGCTTTCCCTGTGCCAGGTCTCCTCCTCGCCCCCAGCCCCGTTTGGCCCCGCTGTGCCCCGTGCATGCCCATGGGTGCCCCGGGCCGTGGCGTGTCCTCTAACGTGTCTCTCTTGTCACCCAGCGGTGCAGGGGGGCCGCTCTCGGGGCCGGAGCTCGCAGGATCCCGTCTGGTAAAAGCTGCCACGTCCAGCCTGGTCTTTGCCATCTGCTCCAGCACTAACCCTCCATGGCTGTCCCGTCCCATCCCGACTAACCCGGCACTGGCACTACCCCCACACTGCCATCCCCCTTCCCAGGGACTCTGGTGCTCTCCCAGCCCCTTGCCCCCTCCTGCCCAGCTAAAGGGCTTTGTCTTGTGTTCCCTCCCTCCTGCAGCCACCAAGGTGTTCCAAGGAGTGCTGATCCTGGAGGAGGTGGAGGGCCAGGAGCTGTTCTACACCCCGGAGATGGCCGACCCCAAGTCGGAGCTCTTCGGGGAGACGGCGCGGAGCATCGAGGGCGCGGTGAGTTCTGCACCCCTCGCCGGGGGCACGGCTGGGATCTGGAGGAAAAAGGGAATTCTGGAGTCAGGGAATCGCTGGGTCGAGGTTGGGAAAGCCCTCCAAGATCACCAAACCCAGCCCAGCGCCGCCACTTCACCAAACCACGTCCCCAAGTGCCACATCCTCACACTCCTGGAGCTCTTCCAGGGATGGTGATTCCACCACTGCCATGGAGAGCTTGTGCCAGTGCCTGAGACCCAACCTAAACCTCTTCTGGTGCAACTTGAGGCCCTTTCCTGTCATCCTCTCACTTGTTCCCTGGGAGAAGAGCCTGACCCCACGTGGCCACAGCCTCCCTTCATTCCATGCTGGGTCAGAAATCCTTTTCCAGCTTGGCCTCGATGTTGGGACTGTTCAGACACCCCTGAGATGCCCAAAGTGTTTTACCTCCAGGAATAAGCCCTGAGACAAATCCATCCAAACCCCCTTCTCCCTCCAGTTCAGCTGCACAACTGTGGGACACTCCTGGTGTAAATCCACTCTCCCACCTCTCAGGAGAACCCTCTGTACTTCCAGCTGTGGGAGCAGGTGGATTTGGGGTGGGAATTTGTCCGTTTGGGGATGCTGAGGCAGTGCTGGGTGGCAGAGCAACCACAAACCATCTTTGCAAGGGCAGGAACATCTTTGGAGCTGATTCCAAGCCCTTTGGAGCAGACAGACAGGGCCCAGATGGCTGCTGCAGTCCCCGTGACAGAAACAGCGTCCCCAGGTCACTGCCGTGTGCCTGAGGGTGGGAATGCTCCCAAAATCATTGCCTCACTCATTCCGGGACTCTGCCGCTTTCTGGTTTTCCATGGAAACACAAAACCATGGCACAAAAGCCACCTGTGGCTGCAGACCCCTGTCCCCGGTGCCACCTGCCTGATGCCACGGGTGTGACGTGCCCCTGGACCCCTCTGGCCGCTATTCCCGCTTGAAAGGGGAAAACTAAACCGCGGGATCATGAATTAATTAATTCCAGCCTCAGCCAGGGGAAGGTTTGGTGGTCCTGGCTGTGCCAGAGCTGGCAGCGCTGGCACCGTGTCCTCCAGACAAATCCTGCAGCGTCCCAGAGCCAGCTCGGGAAGGCAGGCGGGTATTTAAGGATGCAGAGCAGGGCTCTGTGGGGTTTTCCCGAGTGCCTGAGCAGCTTTAGGTGGATTTGGGAGAAATCAGGAGGACTCAGATGCCACACAAAGGAAAATCCCGGGATGAGCTGCGAGGTGGCTCCGCTCTGGCTCGGTTCTGCTCCTGCTCACCTCAGGGGTGGTTCCCTGTCCCGCTTTATTTATGGATCCCGCTCTTCCCTTGGCCATAAGGAACAGGGACCAGCTGGAATTGTCACAGCACAGCAGCCCCTGTTCCCTCCCTGTCACCGGGATGCCTTGCAAGGGCTTGGAAGCAAATCCAAGGCTGGCTGAGAGTCAGGATCTTCCCCTGGCAGGATCCCCATCCCAGGTTTCCCCACTGACCAGGATGTTCCCTTTCCTCCTTCCCCCACAGCTGGATGAGCTTTTCCGTGGCTCTGAAGTGAGGAAAGATTTCAAGAGCATCCGAGTGCGGGACCTGGGGCAGAGCAGCGCTGTCAGGGTCATCGTGGAGGCCCACTTTGACCCAGGTAGGGCCATTCCCTGGGGAATTCCCAGTGGGAATTCCGGCTGGAGAACCTGGTGTGGGGAGGAGAAGGAAAGAACCATCCTAAAATTCCCTGGGGTTGTGCCTTCTGTCCTGAAAAACTTCAGTGTGAGCAGAGCTGGGAGGAGCTGCTCCCCTGAGGAAGCTGGGAGCATTTTCCTTGGGAAAGGAGGATTCTTTTCCTTGGGAAAGGAGGATTCTTTTCCTTGGGAAGAGGGAGGGAAATTTCCCTTGGGAGGGAAATTCCTGTTGGAATCTTCACTCTTCCTTCCCTCCCTCCTTCCCCCCTCCTGGCTGCGATCAGCCACGTCCTACACGGCCGCCGATATCCAGGGGGCCCTGCTGAAGCAGATCCGAGCTTCCAAGAAAAAAACCATCCTGGTGAAGAAGCCCCAGCAGGAGCACATCAAATTCATGGATTTTGGTGAGTCCCTGGGGCGGTGCCGAGTGCCCCTCACTTGGTTCAGGCTTTCAAAATGCCAGGGGAGCTCTGCTGGTCTTGCCAGGGCTTTGCAGCTGTGGCACCAAAGGCTTCCCCAGGCGGTGCCAGGGGGCAGAGGAATCATGGAATTATGGAATGGTTTGGGTTGGGAGGGACCTTAGAGATCATCTGGACCATGGGCAGGGGTCTTCCACTGTCCCAGGGTGCTCCAGCCTGGCTGTGGATGCTTCCAGGGATGGGGCAGCCTCAGCTTCTCTGGGAAATCCATCCCAGGGCCTCACCACCCTCTGGGTAAAATCCCTGGGCCTGGAATTATTTTTCCCTCAGGAAAACCATAAAAGGGTTAAAATTCCCCCCTTTTCCATGGAATATGGTCAGTGCCACTCAAGGACATGCAGCTCTGCCCTGGAAAGGGAGCCCATCCTGGAATTCCAGAGGTGGTGGCCAGTGTGGGAATCCACACACTGCAGAATTCCCAGGAAAAGCAGGGACACAGAGCCTGGAACAGGCACAGCCCTCACCTCCAGCATTCCAGCTACATCTCAAAAAAACCCCGAGTTTTGTCTGCTTTAGGCTGCAAATTCCCCTTCCTGGTGTCCTGCCAGGAGCACCCTGGCTGCTCAAAATCCATCCCCTAAACCACGCCTAACCCAAATCCACACCTGACCCTGCTCCTAACCCTAACCCTAACCTACACCTGACCCTAACTCTGACCCTAACCCATAACTGACCCTAACCCTAACCCTGACCCTGCTCCTAACCCACACCTGACCCTAACCCATAACTGACCCTAGCCCTGACCCTAACCCATAACTCACCCTAACCCTAACACAAACCCGTACACCCAACCCTAACACACGCCTGACCCTGCGCCTAACCCATCCCTAATCCATCCCTAACCCTAACACACATCTGACCCTAACTCTAACCCTAACTTACACCTGACCCTAACCCTGACCCTAACCTGTAACTGACCCTAACCCTAACACAAACCCATCTGTAACCCTAACCCACACCTGATCCCAAACCTGACCCTTACCCACACCTGACCCTAACCCACACCTGACCCTAACCCTAACCCTAACCCTGGCTCTAACCCACACCTGATCCTAAACCTGACCCTTACCCACACCTGACCCTAACCCACACCTGACCCTAACCCTAACCCTGGCTCTAACCCACACCTGATCCTAAACCTGACCCTTACCCATACCTAACCCTAACCCACACCTGACCCTAACCCTAACCCTGGCTCTAAACCACACCTGATCCTAAACCTGACCCTTACCCATACCTAACCCTAACACACACCTGACCCTAACCCTAACCCTGGCTCTAACCCACACCTGACCCTGGCCCTAACCCACACCTGACCCTGGCCCTAACACAAACCCATACCAAACCCTAAACCTGACCCACACCTGACCCTAACTCTAACCCACACCTGACCCTAACCCTGACCCTAACCCATAACTGACCCTAACCCAAACCAGCAGCTAACCGTAATCCTAACCCACACCTGACCCTAACCCACGCCTGAACTTAACCCTGACCCTAACCCATAACTGACCCCAATCCTAACCCACACCTGACCTTAACCCACACCTACCCCTAACTCTAACCCACACCTACCCCTAACCCCAATCCTAACCCACGCCTGACCCTAACCCAAACCCACGCCTGACCCTAACCCACACCTACCCCTAACCCCAATCCTAACCCACGCCTAACCCCACCCCTCTGCCGTGTTCCAGACTGGATCCCCCGGCTCTTCACCACCACCGTCACCACCACCACAGCCACCACCATGGCCCCGGCCACCACCATGGCCCCGGCCACCACGGCCCTTGGCCACCGCCCGGAGCCCGTGGGCAGAGCCGGCCCCAAGGCCGTGGGCGTGCTGAGCACCAGGAGGCCCAGCTCCACCAGCCCTGGCAGCGGCAGGAGGAAGCCCACCCGGCAGCCCCCTGGCACCACCAGGAGACCCCCCCGGCCCTGCGAGTCCCACCCCTGCCTGCACGGTGGCACCTGCGAGGACGACGGCCAGGACTTCACCTGCAGCTGCCCGGCGGGGAAAGGAGGGGCTGTGTGTGAGAAACGTAGGTGATGCTCCCAAAAATCCCAAATTTAGGGCCTGAAGAATCATTTGCCAGCCCCTGCCTTGGGCAGGGATGCCACCTTTGGACATTTCCAGAGATGGGAAACAGCACAAAACCACTGAGCAGGGACAGAGGGATGGGGGGGACATGCAAACCAACCCCAAAATCGGCCCTGGCACGGCAGGGGTTGGTGTCACCGGCTGTCCCAGCTCTGCCACCGCAGCTTGTGTGGGTACAAGTGGGTGTAAAAGGTGAGCAGAGAGGTTGCAAAGAGCGAGGAGCAATTCCTCCCTGGCTCTGTCCTGATCCCAAAGCACTGGGAGGTTGGGAGCTGCTGCTTTGTTGTCCCAGCTCGTGGCAGCGTCACCCAGCGTCACCCAGTGCCACCCAGCCAGGCTCTGCCCACCCTCCCCAGCACCAGGACGGGGGTGCTGCTGATCCAGGCTCGTTTCCCAGCCCTTGGAGAAGCTCGGGAAGCAGCTGGATCCTGGCAGCACTGCTGGTGTTTACTGGGAGCTCCCCCAGGCGCTTTGGGGTCACACCAGGGGCTCTGGGTGGGCTCATTCCTAAAAAACTTTGTCCCTAAAGCCATCACCTGGAGCTCTCCAAGCCCTGGGTGTCCAGGCCTGTTGGTTTTAACGGGATTTGGCCGCCCAGATCCTTTGGAAAACGTCGGCTGCAGTGAGGAAAAGCCAGGAGTGATGGATGGGAATCTGTCAGGTTTTTGGGGAGGAGAGAGGAAAATTAAGGAGCAGGGAAGCTGAGTTTGGAGGAGCTGTGGGAGCAGGGCATGGGAAGGACCAGCAGCGCTGATTTTGAACAGGGAGGAACTGGTAGGAAAACTTCTGGATGAAGTAATCCCGATTTTTGGGGGAAATGGCATCACCAGAGGGGTCTGTGGGCAGCACTGGGAGTGTTCAGGGGGATCATTTCCCAGGAATGTGGCCTCAGAGGGGCCTTCCTGGCAGGAAAACATTCCCGGGTTTGTGCCAGGCGCTCACTGCTCTGTCCTTGTGTCCCCTCCCCGGCCCCTCAGCCATCAGGTACTTCATCCCCAGCTTCGGGGGCAAGTCCTACCTGGCCTTCAAGATGATGAAGGCCTACCACACGGTGAGGATTTCCATGGAATTCCGGGCGCTGGAGCCCAGCGGGCTGCTCCTCTACAACGCCCAGAACCACGGCAAGGATTTCATCTCGCTGGCGCTCGTGGGCGGCTTCGTGGAGCTCAGGTGAGAGGCACAGCCAGGAGGGGGAATTTGGGTTGAATTGAGCCAAAGAGGCCTCAAAGTGGACAAAAATCAAGGGGGTTATTTTTGGGATGTAGCTGGAATACTGAGGGAGCTCGTTCCCTCTTCTCTGCACAGTGAACTCACTTGGCTCCCTCTGAATTTCAGAAAGCTCCGAGGTGTGGGAGGTTGGTTGTTTTGGGCGAGCGGGAGATCTTTTTTTGGTGGGTTTTTTTTTTTAGCTGGGAAAAGAAGTGCAGAGAGGGGAGGGGGGGAAAAAGGAAAGGGAGAAAAGCAGCGGAGTGGGGTTTTTTTTTTGCATTCCAAAATCCAATGGGATGGCTTTGGAATGAGGGGATGGGGAGGGCAGAGGTGGAGAGGGAGAGAAGAAGAGAGGGAAGGAGAGGGTCCCCAAGTGCTCCCAGTGCCGCACCACCCCTGGCATGGCCCAGCTGGCACCTTTGGGCACAAACAGCGCTTTTTTCCCTCCAGGTTTAACACCGGCTCCGGCACCGGCACCGTCACCAGCCGGGTGCGTGTGGAGCCGGGCCGGTGGCACCAGCTGGTGGTGACGCGGAACCGGCGCAGCGGGGCCCTGGCCGTGGATGGGGAGCCCCACGTGAGCGGGGACAGCCCCCCGGGCACCGACGGCCTCAACCTGGACACCGACCTGTTCATCGGGGGAGCGCCCGACGACCAGATGGCACTGTGAGGGTGGCACTGGGCCTGCGGGGTGGCAGGGGGCCTGGGGGAATGGCACTGGGCCTGTGAGGGTGGCACTGGGCCTGCAGGGTGGCACTGGGCCTGTGAGGGTGGCACTGTCCCCGTGAGGGTGGCGCTGCCTCATGAAGGTGGCACTGTTCCCATGAGGGTGGCACTGGGCCTGGGGGGGTGGCACTGGGCCTGTGAGTGTGGCACCGTCCCCGCGAGGGTGGCACTGTCCCCGTGAGGGTGGCACTGCCTCATGAGGGTGGTACTGTCCCCATGAGGGTGGCACTGTCCCCGTGAGGGTGGCACTGCCTCATGAGACTGGCACTGCCCCATGAGGGTGGCACTGCCCCATGAGGGTGGCACTGTCCCCATGAGGGTGGCACTGCCCCTTGCGGGTGGCACTGTCCCCGTGAGGGTGGCACTGCCCCATGAGGGTGGCACTGTGCCCGCGAGGGTGGCACTGTCCCCGTGAGGGTGGCACTGTCCCCGTGAGGGTGGCACTGCCCCATGAGGGTGGCACTGTGCCCGCGAGGGTGGCACTGTCCCCGTGAGGGTGGCACTGTCCCCGTGAGGGTGGCACTGCCTCATGAGGGTGGTACTGTCCCCGTGAGGGTGGCACTGTCCCCATGAGGGTGGCACTGTCCCCGCGAGGGTGGCACTGTTCCCATGAGGGTGTCACTGTCCCCGCGAGGGTGGCACTGTCCCCATGAGGGTGGCACTGCCCCATGCGGGTGGCACTGTCCCCGTGAAGGTGGCACTGTTCCCATGAGGGTGGCACTGCCCCCATGAGGGTGGCACTGCCTCCGTGAGGGTGGCACTGTTCCCATGAGGGTGGTACTGTCCCCATGAGAGTGGCACTGCCCCATGAGTATGGCACTGTTCCCATGAGTGTGCCACTGTCCCCTGAGTGTGGCACTGCCCCATGAGTGTGGCACTGTCCCATGAGTGTGCCACTGTCCCCTGAGTGTGGCACTGCCCCCATGAGTGTGGCACTGCCCCATGAGTGTGGCACTGTCCCCATGAGTGTGCCACTGTCCCCTGAGTGTGGCACTGCCCCCGTGAGTGTGCCAAGGCAGGGACAACTCCCACCTTGAACTCGAGCCTGGAGTCTCTCCCAGCCCTGGCACTGTGAGGGCAGCACAGCCCGACCCCGCTGCCCGGCCCAGCTCCCCGCTGTGCCATGGGCGCAAACCCCCCTCGTGCGTCCCCTCAGGGTGGCCGAGCGCACCACGGCCACGGGCGGCCTGCGGGGCTGCATCCGCGTGCTGGGCATCAACAACCGCGTGTACGACCTGCGGGACGGCGCCGGCGACGTCCTCTACGGCAGCGCCGTGGGCGAGTGCGGCAACGACCCCTGCGAGCCCAACCCCTGCCACCACGGCGGCATCTGCCACGCCAAGGAGGCAGAGATGTTCCAGTGCCAGTGCCGCGACGCCTACACGGGTACGGGGATGGGCGCTGCGGGGTCTTCACCCCACCCCCCTGGGATCCCAGAACCTTTGGGATCGTCGTGGAGGGTGAAGCCACGTCCGGTGAGGGTGATAAGGGTCAGGATCGGGGTGTTCTCGTGCCCCAAATAAAGTCCCCTTTAGAGGCAGTAAAATGACGTCCCCATAAGGTGTTTTAGGGGTGTGGTGCCCTGCTGTTTGTGGGGTTCACTGTGGGGAAATTCCTCACTGGGTGGCTTCGTGGAGCGCAGGTGAGCGCCAGGGCGAGGAAAGGCACAGCCAGGAGGGGGAATTTGGGTTGAATTGAGCCAAAGAGGCCTCAAAGTGGACAAAAATCAAGGGGGTTATTTTTGGGATGTAGCTGGAATACTGAGGGAGCTCGTTCCCTCTTCTCTGCACAGTGAACTCACTTGGCTCCCTCTGAATTTCAGAAAGCTCCGAGGTGTGGGAGGTTGGTTGTTTTGGGCGAGCGGGAGATCTTTTTTTGGTGGTTTTTTTTTTTAGCTGGGAAAAGAAATGCAGAGAGGGGAAGAGGGATGGGGCACTGGAATGGGCTGCCCAGGGAGGGCTGGAGTCACCGGCCCTGGAGGGGTTTAACAAAGCCTGGACTGGCACTCAGTGCCGGGGTTTGCTTGGTGAGGAGGTGTTGGGTCATAGGTTGGACTTGATGATCCCAAAGGTTCATCCTGGTATTCTGTGGGATTTCCCAGCTCGTGGAAAGCCACCTGAGCCAGGAGGGGGGACACTGGGGGCACTGGGGGCACTGGGGACACGGCTCTGTGCTGGTGGCCGTGGGTTGGTGCCGAGCTGCCTGTCCTGCCGCAGGGCCCACGTGCGCCTTCGAGAGGAACCCGTGCGAGCCCTCGCCGTGCCACGTCTCTGCCACCTGCCTGGTGCTGCCCGACAAGGGGGCCCTGTGCGCCTGCCCCATGGGCCGCGAAGGGGAGTTCTGCGAGCGAGGTGGGACGGGGCATCCCCTGGGGCAGGGCGGGATCCCGGTGCTGATGTCCCCAGCCTGGTGAGGCTCTGGGGCCGTGCCTCGTGTCGCTCACCTCGCCCCCTGTGTGCCCAGTGACGGAGCAGGACCACTCCATGCCCTTCCTGCCCGAGTTCAACGGCTTCTCCTACCTGGAGCTGAACGGGCTGCAGAGCTTCGTGCCTGACCTGCAGTAAGTGCCAGGGATGGGCAGCAGAGGGGGAAATCCCCACCCCACAGCGCCCTGAGCGCGAGGGGCATCCCTCACCTGGCAGGGCTGGCATCCGTGCCATGGCCACGGTCCCAGGCTGGCAGGGTTATCCCAAGGGAGACAGGGATGGCGAAACCGAGCGTGAGGGCGGCTCGAGGGGAGGGTATCCATAATCCTTGTTTGTCAGGAACAAGATGTCCATGGAAGTGGTGTTCCTGGCCAAGAACCCCAGCGGGATGATCTTCTACAACGGCCAGAAGACCGATGGCAAAGGGGACTTTGTGTCCCTGGCGCTGCACGAGGGGCACCTGGAGTACAGATACGACCTGGGCAAAGGGGCAGCCGTGCTCAGGTGAGCTGGGGCGGCCCTGCCTGCTCAGGGCAGGTTTCCAGTGCTGTCTTTGCGGGTTCTGAGGGCAGAGCTCTCACCTGGGAGCCTTCTTTTCCCCTTTTTCCCCGCCAGGAGCAAGGAGCCAGTGCCCCTCAACACCTGGATCAGCGTCCTGCTGGAGAGGAGCGGGCGCAAGGGCGTCCTGAGGGTCAACAACGGCGAGAGGGTGATGGGGGAGTCCCCGGTGAGTTTGGGGGTCTGGGAGGGCTCTGGGCATGTGTGGGAGGATTTCCCCAGGCTCTTGGGTTTTCAGTCATGGTTTTGAGGGTGGAGAAGTGGCCAGGACCCGGGCAGGGAAGGATCTCCTGCCAGACAGGAGCTTCCAGCCCCTTGTCCCTCCCTGTCCCTGCACACAGAGCTCAGCCAGGTTTCAGGAATGCCTTTGATGAGCCCCCCACACTCGCACGGAGCCCCCATCCCTTATTTCAGCTCCCTGTGTTGGGACAGGTACGTGAGGCACCCGTGGGGAAATGATGCCATCGTTAATTAAGGGGTGTCAGGAGACCCCAGCACGGGGAGGAGCTCATGGAGCAGGGAGAGCCTCGTGGTGCTGCTGCTGCATCCATGGGTGCTTCCTCTCCTCTTGTCCCAGCTGGAGCTTCCCTCTCCAACTCCAACCTCTCCCCACCCTGTCCCTCCACGCTTCTGTCGCTGCATTCCTGGGGGTTCCTTCCCTGCCCCTTTCCAGCCAGGAAGCTGAGAAGGCAGGAAAAGCCCTGCTTGCCGCTGAACTCATCCCCAAATCCACCCGGAACCGCAGCATTCCTGCAAAACCAGGGATTTTTCCTCCCCTCGCTCTGCTCTTTTGAAGCTCCTCTCCGAGCGAAGCCGCTCCCTGGGTGGCAGTGACCCTCCTGCCACCTTCTGCCAGCCCCTGAGCCACCCAGCCGGGGTGGCAGCAGGGTTTGGCAGCCCTGCCTGTTGCCATGTCACCCCACTGATGTCCCTTTTCTCTCTCTTTTTTTTTTTCTCTCTCTCCCTTTGATTTTCCTTTGTATTTTTCCCTCCCCTGCTGTCTGGATCCCAGAAATCCCGTAAGGTACAGATAAGTATGACCCCCCCCACGCCTCCATCTCATCTGCCATTGGCACCTCGTTCCTTTTTTTTGTGTTTTCCATCCCGATCTCAGTGTTCCACCCCGTCCCTTGCCCATCTGATTTAGGATCCCTGTAGTTTAGAGCCGCTCATTCCCTTTTCCTCCCTCATTCCCAGCCAGTTGTTGTGTTCTGTTTCGGGAGCATTCCAATTAATCCGGTCATTTTTTTTTTCTGTTAATCCCATGGAACATTCGTTAGTGATCCATATCACCCCGTCTTTGCTGTGGCCCTGGCTCCATCCCAGAGAATTCCCAGGAATGGGCATCGCTCCTGGGGTTGGAGCCTCACCTGGGATTTTCCAGCAGAGCGACAGCAAGGAGGGAATTTCCTCCTCCAAAAACACCACGTGGGGTGCAGGAGAACCTCCTCAAGCCATGGGGTGCAGGAGAACCCCCTCAAACCTGGAGCAGCCAGGATGGATCCCTCTGGAATGTGCTGGGATTGAGCTCCAGCCCTGCAGAGGCTCGGAGCGATGTTTGGGTACCCGAGTTTTGGGGTCGCACAAAACCAGAGCCCCCCTCCAGGCCTGAGGGCATTGGGACAGCCCCTCCCCAAAATTCAATCCATGGGAAACCTTTCCCAGGTGCCCACCGGGGGTGGGACCTCGCAGTCCTTGGCATGAGGAGGTTTCCTGAAGGCTCCATCTGTAGAACCATAAATAAAACATCATAAAATAAAACATCATAAAATATCCCAAATTAAGGGAGCCACGAGGATCCTCAAGCCCAACTCCTGGCCCCGTCCAGGACAACCAGGGACACCCTGACACCTTCTCCATGATTCTCCTGTTTCCCCAGATGCCTCACATGGTGCTGAACCTGAAGGAGCCGTTTTATGTGGGGGGAGCCCCGGATTTCTCCAAGCTGGCTCGAGCAGCCGCCATCTCCAGCGGCTTCGAGGGAGCTGTGCAGAAGGTGAGGTCCTGGTGGCCAGCCCAGTGTCCAGTGGGAGCTGTGAGTGGCCAGCCCAGTGTCCACTGGGAGCTGTGAGTGGCCAGCCCAGTGTCCAGTGGGAGGTGTGAGAGGCCAAGGTCCTGGTGGCCAGCCCAGTGTCCACTGGGAGCTGTGAGTGGCCAGCCCAGTGTCCACTGGGAGCTCTGAGTGGCTGAGGTCCTGCTGGCCAGCCCAGTGTCCACTGGGAGCTGTGAGAGGCCGAGGTCCTGGTGGTCAGTCCAGTGTCCACTGAGAGCTGTGAGTGGCCAGCCCAGTGTCCACTGAGAGCTGTGAGTGGCCAGCCCAGTGTCCACTGGGAGCTGTGAGTGGCTGAGGTCCTGGTGGCCAGCCCAGTGTCCACTGGGAGGTGTGAGAGGCTGAGGTCCTGGTGGCCAGCCCAGTGTCCACTGACAGGTGTGAGTGGCCAGCCCAGTGTCCACTGGGAGCTGTGAGTGGCCAGTCCAGTGTCCACTGGGAGGTGTGAGTGGCCAGCCCAGTGTCCACTGGGAGGTGTGAGTGGCCAGCCCAGTGTCCACTGAGAGCTGTGAGTGGCCAGCCCAGTGTCCACTGGGAGGTGTGAGTGGCCAGCCCAGTGTCCACTGGGAGGTGTGAGTGGCCAGCCCAGTGTCCACTGGGAGCTGTCCCATCTGCCCTGGGATGGAGCTGGGAGCTGTCCTGGCATGTGGAGCACACCTGGTCAAAAAGTGGCACCAGTGGGGGCCAGGAGGGGAACACGAGGTCACAGGAACATGTGGGAATTGGGGATGGATTCCCACCTTAGGGATGGATTCCCATCTTAGGGATGGATTCCTGTCTCCTCTTGTCCCCAGGGACACTGCCTGGTTCCCCCACGGCACCAGAGGTGGCAGTGAAGGACCATCAGAGAGTCCCAGACTGGTTTGGGTTGGAGGGACCTCAAAGCTCATCCTGTGCCATGGGCAGGGACGCTTCCACCATCCCAGCCCCGTCCAACCTGGTCCCGGACACTTCCAGGGATGAGACATCCACAATTCCTCCGGGAAATCCATCCCAGGGCCCGGGCAGCTCGTGACTGACTCCGTTTCTCCTCCCTGCAGATCTCAGTCCAAGGGGTGCCCATGCTGATGGAGCACAACATCCGCAGTGCCATGGAGATCTCCCCGTTCCGGGGCCACCCCTGCACCCAGAAACCCAACCCCTGCCAGAACGGGGGCTCCTGCAGCCCCAGCATGGAGGGCTACGAGTGCTCCTGCCAGAGGGGCTTCTCTGGGGCCCACTGCGAGAAGGGTGAGGGGCCACGGGGGGCTGGAGGTGGCCATGGGGAGCTGGAGGTGGCCATGGGGAGCCGGAGGTGGCCATGGGAAGCTGGAGGTGGCCATGGGGAGCTGGAGGTGGCCATGGGAAGCTGGAGGTGGCCCCTTACCCACATGGCACTGGAGCTGTCCTGGTGGCAGCAGGACAACATGGAGGCCCAGCTGGAATTCTTGTCCTTCCTGTAATCACGGAATGGTTTGGTTGGAAGGGATTGAAAGCTGCTCTCATCCCACGGGCAGGGACACCTCCCACTATCCCAGAGATCCTAAATCAGATGGAAAACCTGGAAAAGCTCCTGCAGAAGTTCAGCGCATCCAGCAAGGGTTAGGGTGAAAAGGAGCACAAATCAGGATGTTCTTTGAGAGAAAAACCCTTGGAGAGCTGGGCTAGGGAATCATGGAAGGGGTTGGGTTGGAAGGCACCTTAAATCCCATCGTTTCCCACCCCATCCATGGGCAGGGACACCTCCCACTATCCCAGGTTGCTCCAGCAATCCCAGTCCACTTCCAGGGATGGGCCATCCACACTTCTCTGTGTTGGTGCCTCCCCACCCTCCCAGGGAAGAATTCCTTCCCAATATCCCACCTAAACCTCCTCTCTCTCCATTTAAACCCAATAAATCAAAATTCCAGTTCAAACCGACCTTTCCTGGCTTCCAAATGGGGCAATGCTGCAAATCCCGGGTTCTAAAGCCGCTCAGACCTCTCAGGGGGTGACATTTCGCAGGGGACACAGCTTCGGGTGTGTCAGGGATGCTCAGTGAGGAAAGGGGGGTTTTCCCAGAGTCCCAGCATGGACAGGAATTATCTGCCTTTCCCTGGCAGCTCCTTTTCCCACCTCCCTGTTCTTCCCCCCTCAGTGATCATCGAGAAGGCAGCGGGGGATGCCGAGGCCGTGGCCTTCGACGGCAGGACGTACCTGGAGTACCACAACGCCGTCACCAAGAGGTACCTTGGCTGCTGGCCTGAGCCGAGCCCCAAACCAGGAATTCGGGCTGATTCCAGGAGGAAAAGCTGGGATCCAGGAGCTCCAAACCAGGGCCGGTTGTTCCTGGTCCTTCCCTGCAGAGCTGCCCTGTTGGCAGAGTGTTTTCCCCCCAGATTCCCAGCTCCAGGCCTGGCTGTGGTTCTGCTGCCTGGAGGAAACTCCAGCCTGGTTTGGGAATGGGATGGAGCTGGATCCTTCATGTCCCGGGCTGGATGGTGCTGCCAGCAGGATGGGACATCTCTGCTTTGGGACACGTGTGACTGTCCCGACCTCTGCTCGTCCCCCGTGCTGGGGAGGACCCTGTGGTGTCCGTGGCTGTGCTGGTCCTTGGGAATTCCCTCTGGGAATGCTGCCTGAGGTCCTCCAGGCTGCAAATCCCTCCTTCAGGAGACTCCTGGGAGTTCTGCTCAGTGCCCTTCCTCCCTCCCCACTGGGGTTAATTCCCACCTCCAGGACGCTGGGAGAGGGTCTTGGATGGGATCCCATCCATCTGCCTGTCCCATTCCCAGTTTCCCAGCCCTGCCGGGGGGTGTCCGTGTGGAGCTGTTGTCTGTCCCTGTCTGTGTGTCTGTCCCCTCTCAATGTCGCTGTTTCTCTGTTTTCAAGCCACCTGAGCAATGAGATCCCAGCGTAAGTACGGCCCCGCCCACCCTCACCGCGTCCCCACTGCCACCCCAAACACCGGGGCAGCTCCGGGCAGGAGGAGGGGGAGGAATCTGGGGCTTCTCCCTGCATCTTTTGGGGGGAAATATTCCCATTCCAGAGGGGAGGAGGACTCGGGTGCTGACGGCAGCTCGTGGGGCTGTACAGGAGCTGCTTTACCTGGATGTGTCACATCCAGCTGTTGTCCCAGCCCTGCTGCCACACCCAGCTGTTGTCCCCCCGGCATGCCTTAATTTAATTAGTAAGCACGATTTGAACAGAGTTTAAGGACGAGCACAGGGAAGGAAAACTCCTGTGGCTCCCTGCTCCGGCAGCAGCTGAAGGTGTTGGAGATGCAAACTCAGGGTGCTGATCCCGCCCTGATTTTTCCAGCATGGATGTGGCTTTGGAGGAGGCCGGGCTGGGCACCCCTCAAAACATCCCCGGTGTGGATGAGGGGTCAGAAAAAGGGTCAGGGCAGGCGGATGGGGAGAAGTCCAAATGCCTGGGCAGCTGAGATGTGCTGTCTGTGTGTCTGTCCTGCACCGAAGGGAAGCCCTGCTCCATGAGGAGCATTCCCTGCTGTGGGAAGGGGGAATTTGGGGGGATCCCTGCCTGCCCCATCCCATCCCATCCCATCCCATCCCATCCCATCCCATCCCATCCCACCTCATTCTGTGCCCTTTGGGCGTGGGCAGGGCCGTGGGGGCTGAGCTGTGCCTGTGCATGGGGGGCTGCAGGGCCATCACCTGCATGCTCACAGCACCGGGAGGGGCTGGGAAGGCTTTTTTAGGATTTTTAGGATTTTTAGGATTATCCTGAGTGTCCTCCTAAGCTGGGCAGTGCCCTCCAGCACTGTGGCCCCACAACTGTGCCTGTGCACCCCCCCAGCCCCGAGCCACAGCCCTGCCAGTGACCCTGCCTGGCCCAGTGCCCTGCAGAGGGAATGTCACCATTCCCAGCCTTTTCCCAGCCAGTTTGGGCTGTGCTGCCCCATCCTGGGAGGGATCTTCTCCCAGTTCCCCCTGCTGGGCTTGGCTAGAGCCCTGCCAGGCCGTGGGCTGCCCATAAAAGTGGATTTTTTCTCCTCCAGGGCGTGCCCAGGGCAGGACCAACATTCCCATGGCTCCTCCAGCCCTGACATGCCCGTACTGGTTTTTACTGGGACATCCATTTTTATAGTTTACGTTTATTTAGGGCTGAATGAGCAGGACCTGGAGCCTGTGACACTTGCAGGGACAGCTGCGCTCCTGGATTTCCCCTTTTCCCTGCACTCCCTGTCCTCCGAGTGCCCCAGGGCTGACTCAGAGGCCACATGTGACAATTCCACGTCCAAGAGGGGAGCTCATCCCGAAGCATCCCAAGGGCAGGAGGAGGAAAAACGGCCTCAGGCTGCGCCAGGGGAGGTTTGGGTTGGATATTTGGGAAAATTTCTTCTCTGGAAGGGTGGTCAGGGATTGGAAGTGTTCAGAAGTTGTGTGGATGTGGCACTTTTGGATGTGGTTTTATGAACACTTCCATGTTCCACCCCAGTTCCAATGCCTGGCAGCCCTTCCAGTGAGGGAATTCTCCCAAATATCCAATCCGAACCTCCACTGAGGGAATTCTCCCAAATATCCAATCCAAACCTCCACTGAGGGAATTCTCCCAAATATCCAATCCAAACCTCCACTGAGGGAATTCTCCCAAATATCCAATCCCAACCTCCACTGAGGGAATTCTCCCAAATATCCAATCCAAACCTCCACTGAGGGAATTCTCTCAAATATCCAATCCCAACCTCCACTGAGGGAATTCTCCCAAATATCCAATCCCAACCTCCACTGAGGGAATTCTCCCAAATATCCAATCCCAACCTCCACTGAGGGAATTCTCCCAAATATCCAATCCCAACCTCCACTGAGGGAATTCTCCCAAATATCCAATCCAAACCTCCACTGAGGGAATTCTCTCAAATATCCAATCCCAACCTCCACTGAGGGAATTCTCCCAAATATCCAATCCCAACCTCCACTGAGGGAATTCTCCCAAATATCCAATCCAAACCTCCACTGAGGCCATTTCCTCTCCTCCGTCCCTTGTCCCCAGCCCGCCCTGGCTGTCCCCTCCTGCCAGGGAGTTGTGGAGAGCAAAAAGGTCCTTCCTGAACTCCTTTTCTCTCTCAGCCCCTCCCGAACCTGACTCCGTGCCCAGCACAGGTTGGATATTCCCTCCTTGCCGTTATCCCGCTCTCCCTGCCCCAGCTCCCACTTCCACAGGTGTTTCCATGGCTGGAGGAGGCTCACCCAGGGGACAATTCCCGGCTCTCCTGCTCGCTCCAGGCAGTTCCTGCTTGGAAGCTGCGTGGGGTGAAGAGCTGTTCCCAGCGGGGTGGGAGAGGGAAGGAAGGCAGGGAAGGAGGGAAGGCAGGAAGGGAAGGCAGGGAAGGGTCTCCTCGCTGCCCCGCGCTTATGGCACGCTCCCCTTTTTTCCCCCATCCGAGTCCCGAGGCGCTGGATTTCCCCTCGGAGCCCAGGTGAGTGTGCCAGGCTGCCGCTGTCTCGTGCCGTGCCCGTGCCTCAGCATGTCCCCGTGTCCCTGTGTGTGTCCTGTGTGTCCCCATCCCTGCTTTTTATCCCTGAGGGATGAGCTCTGCAGAGGGGGCGCCCAGGCTGAGCGACCCTGCAAGGACATCAGGCCTTGTCCTGCCCTCTGGATGCAGCTTCCCGTGGGGATAAAAAGCTCTCGGTGGTGTCTCTGTTGTCCAGTCTGTGTCTCTGTGCCAGGAGCCTCGTGCCTGTTCCAGAGGCAAAAATCGGGATGCAAATATGGGGGAAATCCCATCTTTCCTTCCTTCCTCCCTTGGGAAAAGACCTAGAGAAGGTTTTGTTGCCTCCATCCCCTTCCTGTCACCGTCCCAGAGTGCCAAGGCTGCCGCGGCACAGCTGGCAGGGATTGTGCTCCATGAGGACAAAAACAAGGAATCTCCATCTGGATCTTGGGGAGAATCCCAGGAGAGCTGAGCAGCCCCGCTCAGGGCAGCAGGAGGATGGGGATTGGTGTTCCCAAGAGTGGCAGCTGGGTCAGAGACCTCCAGGGCTGCTCCTTGGATCCTCTGGCCTGGTTTGGAGTTTCCCATCCACTCCCACAGGAATTCTGATAGCACAAAATCCGCCCCCCTTGAGGTGCATCCCAGGAGTGGGGTGGAGGTTATCCCAAAAACTGCCACCCCTGAGGTGTATCCCAGGAGTGGAGGTTATCCCAAAATCTGCCACCCTTGAGATGTTTCCCAGGAGTGAGGTGGAGGTTATCCCAAAATCTGTCACTCCTGAGGGCAGCAGGTGGGGACAGACCCATCCTTTGTATCCCAATCCCAGGAGTGGGGTGGAGGTTATCCCAAAATCCGCCACCCTTGAGGTGTATCCCAGGAGTGGGGTGGAGGTTATCCCAAAATCTGCCACCCTTGAGATGTTTCCCAGGAGTGAGGTGGAGGTTATCCCAAAATCTGTCATTCCTGAGGGCAGCAGGTGGGGACAGACCCATCCTGTGTATCCCAATCCCAGGAGTGGGGTGGAGGTTATCCCAAAATCTGCCACCCTTGAGGTGTATCCCAGGAGTGGGGTGGAGGTTATCCCAAAATCTGCCACCCTTGAGGTGTATCCCAGGAGTGGGGTGGAGGTTATCCCAAAATCTGTCACTCCTGAGGGCAGCAGGTGGGGACAGACCCCATGGATGTATCCCAATCCCAGGAATGGGACGGAGGCTATCCCAGCTCCCTGGGAGGAGGAGGAGGCTGCTCCAAGGAGCTGCTCAGGAGCCGCCTGTCGCTTTTCCAGCCCCGTTCTCCCTCTGCTCTCCCCGCAGTGAGAAGGCCCTGCAGTCCAACCACTTCGAGCTCAGCATCAAAACCGAGGCCACGCAGGGGCTGCTCCTGTGGAGCGGGAAGGGGCTGGAAAAGTCAGATTACATCGCCCTGGCCATCGTGGATGGCTTCGTGCAGCTGAGCTACGACCTCGGCTCCAAACCCGTCACCCTGCGCTCCACAGTCCCCGTCAACACCAACCAGTGGATCCACATCAAAGCCTCCAGGTGAGGGGGGACAGCGGGATGGGGATGGGGATGGGGATGGGGATGGGGATGGGGATGGGGATGGGGATGGGGATGAGGCGGCCGAGTCACGGCACGGTGATCCCCGAGGATCTCTCCTTGGATGAGAACAGAGGGCAGGCCCTGCCCTGCTGGGACACGCCGCGAAATGTCAGAGGGGACAGGCAGGAGGTGTGGAAGGGCCGTGCCTTGGATTTGGGATCTCTGAGGGTTTCACATTCTGTTCCCGGTGGGAGCAAGCCGGCCCTTTTTTATTTTTATGGGAGGTGGGAGCGGGCAAGGATCACGCCCCTGGAGTGCCAGGGATTCCTGCCACGGGATCTGGCAGGGCTGGGGTGGCTCTGTGGGATGCCACAGGGGTGCTGGAGGGGACAGTCCCCGCGGCTGGGTGGCACTGGGGCAAGGATTGTATCCAGAGGGATGCTCAGCTCTGCAGCTGGAAAAGCACTGGTGCTTCCCGGTGTCGGGATTTGCAGGGAACAGCTCCGGACCTTCCCTCTGGGGCTGTTCATTAATTGCTGGTTTTCCTCCCTCCCTCGGGAGCAGGGTCCAGAGGGAAGGCTCCCTCCAGGTTGGGAATGAAGCTCCCATCGCCGGCTCCTCCCCTCTTGGGGCCACCCAGCTGGACACGGACGGGGCCCTGTGGCTGGGTGAGTCCGGGGGAAAGGAGAGCATTCCCGTGTCCCTGGCTGAGGATTCAGAGCTGGAATGGGATGGGGATGTCCCTCCCTTCCTTCAGCACCACACCGTGGCCTCAAAATTCCTACAAATGCTGAGGGACCAGTGCCTCTCCCTGCCATGGCACCGTGAGGGGGTAACTGGGAATTAGAGTCATAACTGGTGTTGGAAGGGACATTAAAGCCCCTCCAGTGCCATTCCCAGGCACATCCCACTATCCCAGGGTGCTCCAAGCTGGCCTGGGACACTTCCAGGGATGGGGCAGCCACAGCTTCCCTGGGAATTCCATCCCAGGGGCTCCCCACCCTCACAGGGAAGAACAGGGTTGGATTCTACTCACACTTTCTGGAAGCATCTGTGCTTATCTCCCTGGTCTGAGCCTGTAGTTCAGGTCTAACCTGACCTACAGGGAGTTCATATTCCAAAATTTCTCCTTCTGAAGCCCACCTAGAAGTTACCTGGAAAGCAGGATTTTTTCCACGAGGAATTTTTCCTGGGCTTCCCCAGGCTGTGTTTGCAGTCAGCCCTTTGTAACTTCAGCGTGTTTGATGGGCCACCATTGGCACTGCAGTCACTGAACCAAAATGCAGCTTGAATTTGGGGCCAAATGCCAAGGAGACGAGACTCGGATCGGTATTTTAGAGTAGAAATAGAACAGTGTTTTCAACAGAAATACCAGTAGAAAGAAGTCAGTGGTTTAAGTGTCCTCAGGAAAGCGACAGGCATTGGTTGGAACTGACGTGATTTAAGCGGAAACAACGACTTAATTTTTATAAAATGAATTCATTTAATTGATATTTATTAATGGGCAGGGAAGAGGGTTTTCCCTGCTGTTGGGAGGCAGTGCCTGGGGGTGAGTGTGTGACAGAGTGTGTGACAGCACCGGGGACAGTCTGTGTGGGACTGTGAGCGTGTGCCACCACTGGGGCTGCTCTGGCTGTCCTTGCACTGTCCCCAGTCTGTCTGTCTGTCTGTCTGCCCCCTGTCCTTGCACTGTCCCCAGTCTGTCTGTCTGTCCCCTGCCCCCTGCAGTGTCCCCAGTCTGTCTGTCTGTCTGTCCCCTGTTCCATGTCCTTGCACTGTCCCCAGTCTGTCTGTCCCCTGTGCCCTGCCCTGACCTGTCCCCAGTCTGTCTGTCTGTCCCCTGTTCCCTGTGCTGTCCCCAGTCTGTCTGTCTGTCCCCTGTGCCCTGCCCTGTCCCCAGTCTGTCTGTCTGTCTATCCCCTGCCCTGCCCTGTCCCCAGTCTGTCTGTCCATCTGTCCCCTGCCCTGACCTGTCCCCGTGCCCTTTCCAGGGGGGCTGGACAAGCCGAGCGTGCCCCACAGGCTGCCCAAGGCCTTCAGCACCGGCTTCATCGGCTGCATCCGGGACGTGCTCGTGGATCGCCGGGAGCTGCACCTGCTGGAGGACGCCCTGAACCAGCCCCGGATATTGCACTGCTCGGCCAAATAGAGCCCAGGGACCTCCCTCCCTCCCCCTCCCTCCTGCCTATTGCTGTAATTATTTTCTATTTTTGTAAACTTATTGCTTTTTATATTTTTTGGGGGGGGACAGGGAGGGCAGGAAACCCCTTTTTTCTTTCGGGTTCTTTGGGTTGCAGCCCGTGCGGGGCGGTGAGGCTCGGCCCGAACAGCAGCGACACAGAACAAACCTCGAGGCTCCGAGAAGCGACAGAAGAACTCTCTCCCACTGCAGCAAAAATCTTCTTCATACTTGAAGCTTCTTTTTTGGGGGGGTTTCCCCCCTTTTTCCTGGTGTTTTTGGGGCGTTGTTCGTGCCCCTGTGGGGGAAACGCTGCTGGGTGCTGGCGAGGCCTTCACGGATTCACTGCCTGGCCCCGACCCCTCCCGTGTGGGGAATTCCCGCCCTACTCCGGGGTCTGGCTCTTCCAAACCTTCTCCTGGCGCTGTGTTCACCCGATTTCCTCCTGCCCCCCGTTCCTCTCACTGTAATTTATGTGTGTAAGGATCTCAAGTGCTTTTCTCCTTCGAGCTCTGCTCACATCAGGGATGCCACGCACTGGAAGGGAGAGAGCCAGGCCTGCTCCGGCCAGGCGGCCAAAGCTTCGCTCTGCGCTTGTCTCGTGACTCTTTGCTGGACTGAGAGGTGTCGGGAGGGGGAAAAATGTGGATTTTTCCAGCGGTTCTCCTCCTCCTCTTCCTCTTGGACACGTGCAGGAGCAGCTGGGAAACCTCATTCCCACACTTTGTGTTCATCCGGACGTGTCCCGACCCTCCCCGGCTGCTCTTCCCGAGGCCTCCAAGCCTCGGCCTCCCTCATGCTGGGGATCACTTGGAGCTCCTCTCCCCGAGCTGGGAATGCTCTGCCTCTTCCAAAGGGGCTGGGAGGATCCCTTTTCCCTTTTCAGACACCTCTTGGATGTGTCCTTCCATGACCCACAGCATTTTCCAGCCTCTGGCTCCCAGCCTGGGAATGCAGAGCTGCCATTGGAGCCTCTCCCACAAAGAGAATTTGGAATTTTTACCTTGGACTTGGAGTTTTTGGGTCTTCCACGCTCCTCTGGATACTGCCAGCCCAGCAGGAATGGCTCCAACCGGGATGGGAACGGGGCTGGAGAGTGTTTGGGGGGATTTTTAAGCATTTTCTTCCTGGAAAGGAAAATTTTGAGGCCAGTTTCGAAGTTTCTGGGGTGGGATTGGGAGTGGCAGCACCTCTGCCTGGAGCCTCCAGATCTCCTGGAAGCTGGAGAAGAACAGATGGATCAAAGCTCTGGAAGAAATGATCCCATCCTCCACTGGGATTCCTTCTCCATGGGAAGGATTTCCTGGTGTTTTGGGGCCTCTGTGTCCCCTTCCCACCCTCAGCTGGCAGCTGGGATTGCTCCGTGGAAAAACAACTTTAGGGAATTCATTTGCAGGATCCCACCGGGTTTTGGGTGGTAATTCCCACCCAAGGTGCCAGAATTGGGCACTTTTCCCCTAAATTTCTACCAAAAATGGGGGTTTTGGCACCAACTTTTGAGCCAGGAAAAGTGAAATTTCTTTTCTCAGGGTGAGCTCTGAACAAAGATGGAACCAAGAGGAAAAAACCTATGGAAAAACCACTTGGATCTGCTTTTATTTTGTTTAATTTGATTTAAAAAAAAAATAGAATTCCCAACCTGTGACATTCCTGTGGAAAATCCAGGGGTTAAATATTCCCAGGGGGGGGCTCTGCTGTGGCTGGGGGGGTCCTGGGGGGTGCCAAAATCCCCATTTTTGGTGGCTGCTGGCTCCAAATTGGGATTCCTGGTGGGAAATGCTGGGCTTTGATCCCAAGAGGATGGGGTGGGATGGGAGGGAGGGAGCTGGGAGCTCCCAATCCATGTTTTGGGAATGAGATTCCCAGCTGGGCTCAGCCAGGGCTGGATGTGCCAGCTCCAGAGGGACGGGGAAGCTGCTGATTTTCGGGAATGCCGCTGAAATGAAGCCAAGAAACGACAAAAAACCCAACACAAAGCCCACAACCGAACGAAAATAAATACAAAAACTCCGTCTGCTTTCGCTGGGGCTTGGAAATGCCTTAAACCAGGAATTTTGTGTCCTCGTGGGGGAGCAGCCGGAATTTTCAGCAGCGCCCTTAGGGCCGTGGGCTTTTTTTTTTTTCCATAACATTATATCCAAAAACAAAACCACAAAAAGAAAAAAAAGAAAAAAAAAAAGGATATTGAGGTCGTGGGGGATTTTTTCCAGATTTGATTTTTTGGGGGGGGACTTTTTTCTTTAATTTAACACCCCCGAGATGTCCGTGTGGCTTCAGGAATTCCTGACTTTGGGAGCTGCTGGCTGAATTCCGAAGGGCGATGCACGGTAGAGGAGCAGCATGATGTAACCATTACTAACTCGTGTCTTTCGTCGAATCACCCAGAAATAAAGTTTGGAAACGATTAAAGAGGTTTTTAAGGGGCCTGGTGCTTCTTTTTTTCCCTGGAAAAAAAGGAAATTCCTGCTTTTTTTTGGGGTGCTGTTTCCTGGGCAGAGGGGGGTGAAGCAGAGGGGCTCCTTCAGGTGCCTCCTAAATTCAGTTTTTCCACAAATTCCAACCCCAATCCCAGGGTTTTGCAGGATTTTTATGCCTTTCCTTCCTCTCCTCTGGGGTCAGGGAGTGGTTTCAGCTCTTGGGAGTCTCCCCTTTTCCCTCTTTGTCTCTTTTACCGGCGTTTTCCAGGGAATTTTTGCATCCCATGGATCTCACAGCACTGAGGTGCTGCCCCTGGGGGTCGTTCCTCATGGATGGCAGCGTTTTCCCTGCTGGAAATCCATGGAAAATCAGCCTTGAGCAGGACATGGTTTGAGATGAACATTTCCAGGTGGGATTTCTGGGGTGTCCCGTGCAAGGACAAGGAGTTGGATTTGAATGATCCCCCTCAGCCCAGGACATTCCAGCATCCACATTCCAGCTCTGACCAGCTCTTCCTGCTGGAATTGCTGTCACCTCCCTGCCAGAAAAGATGGGAATTGGGGAATTCTGTCCAGCAAAGAGCTCAGCTCCATCCAGGCCAAGTGAAGTGAGGCAAAACCATGGAATTCCTGCCATTTGGGAGCTGCTAATTTGGGAAAAGGCGTCATTGGGATGCTGGCAGTGATGGAGTTGTGTCCCCACCGGCTCTGGAGGAACCTCAATGGACAAAGAGGCACCCCCAGGCTCGTGGTGACAATGACCTCATTGTGCCACCCTTGCCAAGCTTCTCCCTCTTCCAGGGGCGTTGAAAAAGCCCGTCCTTGTCCTGGGAAAAGAGGGAAAAACAGCTGGAGGGGGGTTGAGTACAGGCTGGCCCAGCTCGTGTCAAATTTATGCTGCTTCCCATAAAAGCCAGAAATTCCCCCAAAGAAATGCCCTGGAGCCGGCATCTCCCACGGATCCTGGATGACAAAACCAAGCCAGCCAAGATCTGGGAGAAGCTCCCAGGACTGGGAATCTCAGTGCCAGGAACACCAGGAAGGGCAGGACAGGGGGCACCATTGCCAGGGTTGTTATTTGGCCCGGGAGCGATCCAGGGAAGCTGTGCCACCCTCCAAGCCCTCATCCCTGAGGAATGAGCTGGCTCCTGCCCCGGCAGCTCCCTGGGGATTCCCCGAATGGACACAGAATCCGCTGGGGCTTTTTATAGTTCCAAACCTGCTATTTTTGACCCGCTGGGGACACTGGGGGGGTGTCAGTGGCTGTGTCCTGGTTTTTATTCCCTCTTGGACAGCTGGCTTTGTTGTCTCACCCAGGATTCGTGGGAGGTGCCAGATTCGGGACATTTCTTTGGGAGGATTTCTGTCTTTTATGGGGTCTTTCCCAACGCTAACAATTCCATGACTCCGTTCATAATGGGAACTCTCCGGTGCTGCCGAGCCCCGCGTGGGATGGAGCTGGATACCGGGAACACGCGGGGCTGGACGGGGAAGGACTTCAGGGAGCCGGGAATGCGTTGGAGGCTGCGGGGATGGGTGCTCAGGATTCGGGGATGGGATGGAAGCTGCGGGGATGAGCGCTCAGGATTTTGGGGTGGGCGCTCGGGCACCGGGATGGGTCGGAGGCTGCGGGGGTGGGCACTCGGGATTCAGGGATGGGTACTCGGGATTCAGGGATGGGCGCTCGGGATGCGGGCGGGGCGGAGGGCGGGGATTCCCTCGCGTCACAGGGAGGGGTTTCCCCGCCGGGCCGGGCCCAGCGCCCGCCGGGCGCGGAGCGGGGCAGTCGCGGCGGGAGCGGCGCCGGGAGCGGGACCGAGCCATGACCTCCCGCAGGTGAGGAGCGAGCCCGCACCCAGCCGGACACTCCATCCCATCCCATCCCATCCCATCCCATCCCATCCCATCCCATCCCATCCCATCCCATCCCATCCCATCCCATCCCAATTTATCCCGTCCCGACCCGCGGCGAGCGCGTCCCGCACCAGCGGCCCCCGGGCACCGCTGGCACCGGCTCGGAGCTGCCCCCGCTCCCCCGGCAGGGTCGGTTCCGTGGTGCCCGTGTTCCCGGTGTTCCTGATATTCCCGGTATTCCCGGTGTACCCGTGTTATCCGTGTGCCGGTCGGTGCCTGGTGTTCCCGGTATTCCCGGTATTCCTGGTGTTCCCGGTGTCGCCGCTCGGGGCTCGGTGGCCGTGCTGAAGTCGCAACCCCGGCGGTTTCTCCCCGGAGCACCCAAAAACCTCAGGAAGCTCCAAGCATCCCATCCCACAGGCTCGGGATGCTGGAGCGGGGCCGCCAGAGCGGCACCGAGCTCCCAAAATTCCTGGGAATCTCCTCGTGGGCCGCGAGCTGGGGGAAAAAAGAGACTTTGGAGCATCTGTTCTTTCGTTTCCTCGGTTGTGGCAGGAGCCGGGGGCACTTGGGATCATCATTCCCTGCCCGCTTCTCCTTCCCGGCCGTGCTTTCCAAAGGGATGGATGGATATCCAAGGGATGGGGTTTTCCCTCCGTGTTGCTGCATTCCAGGGGGGTTTCCTCGAGCCGGTTCGGGGCTTTTGGGGGATTCCTGGCTGTCCTTTCCCACCTCAGGATGACCTGGAAAGCCCTGGGGAGGGAATTTGCTTTCCAGCTGTTTTTCCTGGGATGCTGTGGCTGGAATGTGACGCTGGGAGTGAAGGGAGCGAATTTCCAGGTTTTGGGGATAATGCCACCAGTGTTCCCATTTCTGTCAAGGACTTCAGGGAATCCCAGGCTGGATTTGGGATTCTCCCAATCCTGGATTTGGGTTGGAAGGGTCCTTAAAGCCCATCCAGCTCCAACCCCAACACATTCCCCTATCCCAGCCTGGCCTGGGACACTTCCAAGGATGGGGCAGCCACATTTTAGCTGGGTTTTTTTCCCGGTTTTTCCTCTGGGAAATCTCTTCCAGGGCCTTTGTGACCCCAGGAGCAAACCTGGTCCCCCTCCAGAGGGTCCTGGGAGTGGGAACCCGGAGCTGGGAGCTTTCCTGTCCCGGGTCACTGATTTATCCCTGGTTTATCCCTGATTTTCCCGTGATTTATCCCTGATTTTCCTCTAATTTATCCCTGATTTTCCTCTGATTTTCCTCTGATTTTCCCCTGATTTTCCCCTGATTTACCCCTGATTTATCCCTGATTTACCCCTGATTTATCTCTGATTTTCCCTGATTTATCCCTAATTTTCCCATGATTTTCCCCTGATTTTCCTCTGATTTATCCCTGATTTATCCCTGATTTCCCATTCTCCATCCCTGCCTCCACAGCATCCCTGACCCTCATCCCTTGGGCTTCCCAATCCCTAAAAACTTCATCTCCCAAACCCTGCCGTTTGTATTTCCACCCCAATCCCCATTCCCAGCCTCACACTCCGGGATATTTGATGGGAAGAAACATTCCCAAGTTCTTTAAGGATGAATGAACTCTTTCCCTGCAGTAAAAAAATGTTTCATTTCGGGGCTTTGGAGCAAAAGCAGCGCCCTGGGGAGGGATGGAAAATGGAAAATGGTTCCTTCAGTGCCATTCCCAGCTCCAGGAAATGTGTGGGATCACATCCCAGAGCTGCTTCCTGCACGGATCCGAGGGAAGCAGGAAATTCTTGGCATGAGCCAGGGCTGGAAATCAGGAACTGGGACTTCCTGGATGTGGATTTTTCTCCTGTGGCTGCAGTTTGATCTCAAATCTTCTTTGCCAGGGGCAGGGATGGACCTGGAATCCTGGAATTCCCTCCTGGGCTGTTGGAATTCCCGTGGCTGTCCCGGTGTCCCGGGCAGGTGGGAAGGATCCAGCTGCAGGAAAAGGATCTCTCCGGGGTTTTTTGGGAATTGGGACTGGGAGTGGCAGGATTTGGGGGGGCTCAGAGGAGTAGGGGGCTGTTCCTTGTAGGAAAATTCATGGAATCGTGGAATGGTCTGGGATGGAAGGGATTTAAACTCATCCAGGGACACCTTGACTGTCCCAGGGTGCTCCAAGTCCCATCCAGGGATGGAATATTCTGGGGGGGGATATTTTGTGGATGGGATATTCTGGGACATTCCGTGTGTGGGATATTTTGTTAATGGGATATTTGATGGGATATTTTGTTAATGGGATATTTTATGGGATATTTTGTTGATGGGATATTTTATGGGATATTTTGTTAATGGGATGTTCTGTGTGAGGGGTATTCCAGGATATTCCGTGTGTGGAATATTCCGTGGGTGAGATATTCCATGTACAGGATTGTGTGGGATATTCCACGCCTGGGATATTCCGTGTGTGGGATATTTTGTTAATGGGATATTTTATGGGATACTTTGTTGATGGGATGTTCTGTGTGAGGGATATTCCAGGATATTCCATGTGTGGAATATTCCGTGGGTGAGATGTTCCGTGTGTGGGATTGTGTGGGATATTCCGTGTCTGGGAAATTCCGGGACATTCCATGTGTGGGATATTCCACGCCTGGGATATTCTCTGTGTGGGGTATTTTGTTAATGGGATATTTTATGGGATATTTTGTCGATGGGATGTTCTGTGTGAGGGATATTCCAGGATATTCCATGTGTGGAATATTCCATGGATGAGATGTTCCGTGTATTCTGTGTCTGGGATATTCCGTGTGTGGGGTATTTTGTTGATGGGATATTTTATGGGATATTTTGTTGATGGGATGTTCCATGAGGGGGGGATATTCCATGTGGAGAGGATCCCACCGGATCCTTGTTGTGGCTGCTGCCTCTCCCCCTCTTCCCAAGGGAATTGGGATTGTGGATTTGGGATTTGCTGTGCTGGGAGGAAACCCCCGGCAGCAGGGAAAGGCACTTCCCAAAGGAAGGGGATTTTAAGGTGTTTTAAACGTTAAGAAGGAAAACCCAAGTGAGCAGCAGCAACATCCCCTGGAGATGTTCCCTCCGGGATAAATAATCATGGAATTACCCCCAGGACAGGAATTGGGAACCTCCTCCAGCTCCAAACACCTCAAAAATTGGGATAATTGTGACTCTTTACCCCTTGGGATGTGTCCTTTGGCCATGGGAGGTTTCCAGAGGGTGGGAAGGTGACAAAGATTTGATTCCCAAGCAACAAAAAATTCCTGGAGCAGCATCCCTGCATCGGATCTGATTTGTTCTGGGAGGTGTTTATTTATTTGTTTGCTGCTCCTGCTTCCTCCCACCCTCCCAAAATATTCCCAGCAGCCTCTGGAATCCCTGATTAAATTCTAATTATAAATTCTAATTATAACCACGGAATTTCTTCCCCCCCCCCTTCTCCAGTTTTTCCCGCTGCAGCCAGGTTCAAAAATAGCCCTGGCCACCCTTCAAAGGGGACGGGAATTTTTTCTCTGGGATTTTTGTCCCGTATTTTTGGTCCTGTCACCCTGCCCAGGGCCGGAATAACACTCCTGGTTTTTAATTAGCTCCTCAGGGTTATATAATCCCGGGATTTGAGGATTCCTGGGGCACAGAGGGTTCACAGGGCAGGGATGACCCTGCAGGAACATCCCGGCCTCTCTCTGGCACCGGTGCCAAGTGGGATGAGCTGGGATGCTCCAGCCTTGTTCCCTCAGCCAGGGATTTCATTAATTAGTCAATGAATGAATGAATGAATTGGGATTTGAGGAGGAACCTGCTCACAGCCTGGTGGCTGCTCAAAGCCCCTCTGGGATTTTGCTGCCCTTGGCATCATCCTAAAAATAGGGTTTGTGTGGTTTTCATGTGGGGTTTTTAACATCGTTAATTTTATTATTGTTTTAATAAGAAGAGTAGGCACGGGCAGGATTAGGCAGGAGGGAGATACTGGATCAGTAGGGCTGGGATGATCCCAAATTTCCTGGGACTGGCCGAGCCACGAGAGGGGCTGGGTTTGGAAGTTTGGGGTTGTCCTCGGTCACTTTTGGCTTCTTGCAGGGCTGGGGACATGGGTTCTGCCTGTGTGTCCCCCCAAAATCCCTGTGTGTCCCAAAAAAATCCCTGTGTCCCCCTCCAAAATCCCTGTGTCCCCAAAACCCCTCTATCCCCCCCAAAAATCCCTGTGCCCCTAAAATCCCAGTGTCTCCCCAAAATCCCCGTGTCTCTAAAAAATCCCTGTGTTCCCCTCCAAAATCCCAGTGTCCCCAAAATCCCTCTATCCCCCCCAAAATTCCTGTGTCCCTAAAATCCCTGTATCCCCCTCCAAAATCCGCGTCCCCCCAAAATCCCTCTATATCCCCCCCAAAATCCCAGTGTCCCCCAAAATCCCTGTGTCCTCCAAAATCTCTGTGTCCCCCTCCAAAATCTCTGTGTCCCCCTCCAAAATCTCTGTGTCTCCCCAAAATCCCTGTGTTCCTAAAATCCCTGTGTGCCCCAAAAAAATCCCAGTGTCCCCAAAAAATCCCTGTGTCCCTCTCCAAAATCCCTGTGTCCCCCCTAAAAATCCCTGTGTCCCCCCAAAATCCGTGTTCCAAAAATCCCAGTGTCCCCCTCCAAAATCCCTGTGTCCCTAAAATCCCTGTGTCCCCTTCCAAAATCCCTGTGTCCCCAAAACCCCTCTATCTCCCCTCCCAAATCCTCCCAGAGCAGAGGGAAGGGCTGGATCCCCGCTCAGGGGAGCGAAGGGAGGGCCCTGCAAACCGAAACTAAAACCCCAAAAAGCCACCAGGGAAGCCGGGATGTTTTAGGAAACCCCCGGAGGATTGGGGGACAGCTGCATCAGCACATCCCAGCTCAGCTCTTCCTTGGTTTTCAGCGTTTCAGCTCTGGAATGACACGAGAGAGAGGATTTTATTCCTGGCATGGTTTGCTCCTTGGAAAAGCTGGATAATCTCAGGAGAAATCCACGTCCCCCTCGTGTTCCAGGGATGAGAAGTGCTGGTTGCAGGAGTGGTTTTTAGGTTCTTTCTCCTTTTCCCCCAGCCCCAGGAGCTGCTGTCACCTCCTGTCCCCTCCTCAGCGCTCAGCTCACAGCTCTGAGACCGAGATAAGAGACCCGGAGCTTCCTTTTCTTGTCCCCACCCCTGTCCCTGCCACCACGAGCTGCTTTTTGGGGCAACAACTCGCTGCCACCTCGCTTAAAAACTTTGCTGCCACCGTACCCAAAAAAAAAAAAAAAAAAACCCAACCAAAAAACCCCCCAAAACACCAAGGAAACCCAGGGAATCCCAAGGAAACTCGCCCCTGGGGGATGCTCGATGTCCGCAGGAAGCAGCAAATTTCCTCCTGCATCCTAAAGCAGCTCTGCCCCCCTCCAGATTTTTGGGGTTCCCCCGTGGTTTTCCGTGGATTTGGGAGCCCCTGAGGCGTGCCCGGGGATGGTGAGGTAGGAGCTGCTCTCTCTCTGTGTTTCTGAATTGCGTTTTTCGTTCATTTGATTGCTCTGAGAAGGGGGGAAAAACCGAGGGGACCGAGCGGGGAGGTTGTGGGGTGGCACAGGGAGGCGACGCTTGGGCAGAACGGGAGCACATCAGGGAGGGCTGGGAGTTTCAGGGGTGGAAACTGGGATTTACTGGGCTCCTCAGCATCACTGGTGAATTCCCTGCGTGGTTCTCCAGTTACAAAATTCCCTCTGGGTGCTGCTTGTGCTGGGAAAGGGGGTGCTGGGATTAAGGAATGAATTCCTGGGAGTTTCGGTGCTGCTGCAGCCCGGCAGAGGCGATCCCTGCTCCGGCACGATGTTACTCGATTTTTACCTCTGCTCCACCTGAGCGTCCTTGTATGTGCTGAGAAATCCCTCGTGGGGTTCCACATCCTGATTTTGGGGGGTGCTCAGGCACCCCTGGGTGGGATTTGTAGCAAAAAAGTGGAAGAAATGACGATATTGGATCAGCGGGGAGGTGTGGGAGATGCTGAGGGCTCTGTGGGGCCCAAACTGCAGGGCAATGAGGTTTTGTGGGGTGAGAGCTGGGAAAGGCTCTGCTGGAGCAGGGAATGGGGTGGGGAACGATCCCTTGGCCAGGCTGGGAGGGGTGAGGGCTGAGGAAAACTGGGAAAACCGGGAATGGAGCCAGGGCAAGGTTTGGGCTGTGGCTGAGGCCTCGTTTGAGGCCTTGGGGCTCTGTTTGAGTGGAAAGAGGAGCTTTCCTTCAGTATTTGTTCCCTCCTTCCCTGGCCCTGCAGCACTCCCAGGGATTCAGAGGATGGAAATATTGGTATTTTACATTCTCCTTTACCTCCAGAGCATCCCAAACTCCTGCACCACCCTCATTCCTCTCGCTGCATCTCAACAGCTCCTCCGGTTCTGCTCTCTCTGGGGTTGTTCTGCTCCACTGGACCAGAGCAAAGCAGCTAAAAAAGCTCAAAAAACCCTTTTTTTTTTTTTGCCCCAGGAGGAAGCCTGGCACTCACACAACACCTGGGCTGCTTTTTGGGGTGGTGATTTAATGCTCCAGCTGGGCCTGCAATTGAATTTTAAATTGTTTGATGAGAATAAAATCATCTGTAATGCACAGGCTGGTAATTGCATTGATTAGAGGGAGTTTTAAAGGATTTTTTCCCTACTTTTAGGGCTTTGGAGAGCAGTGGGAAAGGCTGAGGTTAAAGTGGAGCGCAGTGAGTAGAAAAGGGGGATTTCAACAGTTGGATTGAGGGAATTAAATCAGAACATTTGAAAAACGAAGGCAAAAAATTGCCAATCTCCCACTCCTTCGGGGCTGAGGCATCCAAACCACCTCGAGGGCCTGGGCTGCACCTTTTTAACGGGGAGAACGTGGAAAAAAGTCCTCAGGGAGAGCCCCACTGGGAATTTCCTGCTGCAGGTGCCACCTCTGAGCCCCTGTGGGACACCCCGGTCACACCCTCACGCTCTGGGGCCTCTGTGCTCTGGTTCTGTGTGTCCTTCCTGTCTGCACAGGGGATTTTTGGGTCATGGTGATGGTTTTTTTGTGCCCTGGTGATGATTTTTGTGTGTTCCTGTGAGGTATTTTTGTGTCCTGGTGATGCTTTTTGAGTCCTTGCGATGGTTTTTTGGGCACCCTGGTGAGGTATTTTTGTGCCCCGACGATGCTTTTCATGTCCTGACGGGGCTTTTCATGTCCTGATGATGCTTTTTGTGCCCTAGTGATGTTTTTTTGTCTCCTGACGAGGGTTTTTTGTGTCCTGGCGATGCTTTTTGTGCCCTGCTGATGATTCCTCCCCTTCCCTGGCTGCTGTTCCTGACAGGAATTTTTCGTGCCACTCGCCCCTGCAGTGATTCCTGCCTGTTCCGTTGTCACCCACATTGAACAAACTTGAATTTCCTGGGCAAAATCTTTGCTTTGGACACCTGAACCACCTTTTTCTGTGCCAGATCCTGAATGTGCTGCTGCTTTTCCAGGAGGGGAATGAATGGGAAGAGGGATTTGTGCCAGGGGCAAGCGTGGACTGGAATAATTGAGATAAAAAGGGCTGAATCACCGGGAGTGGCTGAGTGCAGACTCCTGCTTGTGTCAGATGTGAATTTATATTAATTAACAATTAATGCCAGCTGAGGCTCCAGAGCCTGGAAATGGAAGTGGCTGCTCCAGGTCCCTGCCAGGAGGGTGGTGCCTGCTCCTGTTTCTGGAAGGAAAAAACTCCTGGAGTGCTTTTCCTGCTCTCCCTGGGGTTTGGATGTGCACTCTGCTCTTCCTGAGGCTCTGGCCAGCACCTCCCTCCTGTCTCCAGGGATGGGATTGAAGCTGGAATTCGATGACAGGGTCCTAAAACTGATCTTAGCAACATCGTTTAGTTAATCCCTGCCTAAACCCAGCTTTTGGGTGGAAACCACCCTGCCCAGCCCCCATTTCTGCATTTCCCTCTCCACTTCCCTTTTCCCCACATCCTGCTCCCTGGCAGGGGGTGAGGAGCCGGGCAGGGCTCCGTGCCTGCAGGAATCCCTCATTTCCCGTGTCCCTTTTTGCATTTTCCAGGTGGTTCCACCCCAACATCAGCGGGATTGAGGCTGAGAAGCTCCTCCTGACCAGGGGTGTCCATGGCAGCTTCCTGGCCCGGCCCAGCAAGAGCAACCCCGGGGATTTCACCCTCTCTGTCAGGTGAGGAGGAGCTGCATGGAGCTTTCCAGGTATTCCTTGGAATAAAAGGATCACTGTAGGATCTCTCCAGAAGCCCCCCAAATGTCCCAGCTTGGATTGTCCATCCCTGTGCTCCTGGCAGTGATCCCACGCTGATGCCAGGGCAGGGAAGAGCATCGGCCCCGCGGTTTTCTGCTCAGTGCCAGCAGGGATGAATCCCCTCCCTGAAATTCCAAAGGGCCTAAAAGTGGCTGCTTTGGGCTTTGTTCGCTGTGTCCGTGAGGGATCCCAGGGAGGGGAGGAGGAGCTGGATCACCTTTCACTCCTTTCACTTTTCTGTATTTTTTTACCCCTTTCCTGTTATTTTTTTACCCCTTTTTCTGTTATTTCTTTCCCTCTTTCTGCTATTATTTTTCCCCCTTCCTGTGATTATTTTTTTACCCTTTTTCTGTTATTTTTTTACCCTTTTTCTGTTATTATTTTTTCCCCTTCCTGTTACTATTTTTCCCCTTCCTGTTACTATTTTTCCCCCTTTTTTATTATTAATTCCCCCCCATTTTTGTTATTATTTCTCCCCCTTTTTTGTTATTATTTTTCCCACCTTTTTGTTATTATTTTTCCCACCTTTTTGTTATTATTTTTCCCCCTTTTTGTTATTATTATTTTTCCCCCTTTTTGTTATTATTATTTTTCCCCCTTTTTGTTATTATTATTTTTCCCCCTTTTTGTTATTATTTTTCCCCCCTTTTTGTTATTATTTTTCCCCCCTTTTTGTTATTATTTTTCCCCCTTTTTTGTTATTATTTTCCTCCCCTTTTTGTTATTATTATTTTCCTCCCCTTTTTGTTATTATTATTTTCCTCCCCTTTTTGTTATTATTATTTTCCTCCCCTTTTTGTTATTATTATTTTTTCCCCCTTTTTGTTATTATTTTCCCCCCTTTTTATTATCATTTTTCCCCCTTTTTTATTATTATTTTCCCCCCATTTCTGCTCTCTCTGGGACAAAAAGAAGAGAGGAATGAAAGGAGGGAGAATCACATTTTCAGAGGGAGGTTGGAGCACTTCCTCCTCCTTCAACATTTTATGTTTAATAACATTTTGATTACAAATGGAGCCAATTAATGCCCTTAATTAATGACGAGATGCAAGTTAAGAGCCGAGCAGCATCAGCAGTGGAAAATCTGACCCAGTTCTGAGACAAAAAATGTCCCCAGAGTGGTGACACCTTCCAGGAAAGGACATTTCACGTGGCCCACGCACTGTGTGGAGCTTTTGGTTACAAAAAAGGTCATTTTTTTACCCCTTTCTGTCATTATTTTAAAAAATTTTACCTCCCAAATCCCTGCTTGAGGGTTGCTCTGTAGTTTTGGGCGTGGAAAATTTCCTTGCAGGTGCTCACTGCTTATCTGGCTGAAGCTGCACCAGTTTTGCTTCTATTTCATTCATTTCCCCCGCTGATTATGGCCCCAAAAAGGGCATAAATTCTGGAAAATTGAATAAAAACTGAGAGCTGAGAGCTTGGGCAGCCACCTTCCCCCCGGCCCTGTTGCACACATGAACAATGTGTCATTATTCCCTCTGGAATTGTATCCTGACAGGGCTCTTCCAGGGGTTTTTATCTCTGAACTGGCCAGCTCTCCCCCTCTCCATTTCCTCCTTTCTGAGAAATCAAAGCCTTTCAGAGGAAACAATTCGGATATCTCGGAGAAAGTCCCGAAAATAGAGGTGGCAGGAGGAGAAAGTCCCTTCAAGCAAACAATAAATCCTCTTCCTGCTCCTTTGAAACCCCTCCTTAGGCTGCTTCCAAGGCCTTGGGAAAGGCAGGGAAAGGGAAATGCAGGAAAGGATGGGATTTGGGCTGCCCAAATTCCATCCCACGTCCTGCTGCGTGTCCAGAGGAAACAGCAGTGCAGGAATCAGGAAAAGCTTTGCCCTGAGGCTCTGGGGCTCCTTTCTCTTTCCCTTTTTTTCCCTCCCTCCTCCTTTTTTTCCTCCCCTCTCCTCCTCTTCCCTCAGCTCTGATCCCACACTGCTGGCAGGTGCTCAAACCATGGGTGCAAATTGGGGTTTTTCGGGGCTCATTTGAATTTTTGGGGCATTTCTTTGGAGGGAGGGAAGGGGTCTGGCAGCTTCAGTGCAGAGTAGGGGTGGAGCAGGCACTGTGAGTAAAGCTGTAGTAACCTCAGCTGATTCCACAGGTGACTTGTGTGCTTCCCTGCAGGTGTTTTAGTGTTTATTTACCCAAAATAAATATTTAGGAGCCCTTCTGGGTGCTGGGAGCAGAATTTTTGGGAGGATCTGAGGAATATTTCTGTGCCCATTGCGAGCAGAAACATCCTCACTTATCTTTTCTGCTAGGTCACATCTCTTTACCTCCAGGGACCTGGTTGTGAGTTGGCTTTTCCAGGGAATATCCCCAAATTTAAGAGTGATTTGTATCCCAAATCCATTTAAAGTGAGGGCTGCAGGGGCAGCAGTGTGGGAGCCCACTCAGGGAATGCCCCATTTCTCCAGCTCTCCCGATTTTCCTCACCTGGATCTGCCAGAGCTCCTTTGCACAGCCCAAATATTGAGAATGATTCCTGAAAAAAAACCAGGAGCAGCTTCTCCCAGAGCCAGGGAAAAGCTGGAACCAAGGAAAAGGCAACGCTGGGAGTTGGCCTGAGCAGGGCTTGGCCCGTGACCACCACAAATGCCAGGAGCTGAGAGCCACCCCTCAGAGCTGCTGTTAATTTGATAATTGGGATGTGTTTTATGGGAACAGATCCTCTCCTGGCTCCTGGATGTGCACAGAGAGCTGCTGGGAAGAGAATTCCCTGTGGATCTCAGCCCTGGGAGTGATTTCCCCATTAACACGGAGCATTCCTGGAGCTGCCAGGGCTTTTATTTCGTTTCTTTTCCCAAAAGTCCTGTGCAAACCCGCTCTGGATGCAGGTTAGGAATGCAATGAGGGCGATTTTGTAGGATCTGGGAATGGTTTGGGGTTGGAAGGGATTTCAAGCTCATCCTGTTCCACCCAAGGGACAATTCCCACTGTCCCAGGGTGCTCTGGGACACTTCCAGGGATGCCACAGCTTCTCTCTGGAAATTCCATCCCAGCAGCTCCCAGGGAGGAATTTCATCCCAATATCCCATCTCACCCTACTCTCGTTCAGTTTGGGATTAGGATTGTGCTGATGGGCTCTCTCACAGAGCCCCAAACTCTCATTTAACCAAACATTCAGTGACATTTCTAAACCCTGAGGGAGAATTTTCTGCTTCTGAGGTGTTTTCAGCTGCTTTTTGCAGCTTCTCAGAGCCCTCAGCTCTGCCTGGACGGAAAAAATCCTTCCGGGGCCACAGCAAGCAAAGATATTTGGGATTTCTGAAGTGGTTCTTCTGCCTTTAGGAACAAAAAAGGGTCTGTTTGGGGGTGTTTTGTGAATCCTGTTTTACTGCTTCTGCTCTAAAGCAGGCAGGCACTGCAGCATGGACTGCAATTCCCACGTGGGAATATTTTATCCAGGAAAATTCTCCTGGATATCAGTGCTGATAGTGGGAAGGAGTTGAGCAGGGAATGGAGGCAACTCCTGAAAAAAATATGGGATTTGCTGTTCATGAGCTCTGATTGCTCCCAGCTCTGAGAGCAGCTCAGGGCTTTGGGCACCTCCTTTGTGCTTTATTCCCCCTGCCAGGGATTCCAGGCTTCATTCCCGGGATGTGCAGCCCAGCTTGGAAGAAAATGGGAAGGAAATGGGGATGGATCAATGTGCTTTGTGTTCAGGGTGACCTCCAGGGCTCTGGGATAAAGGATCTCGATTATTTCCCTGATTTCCAGCCCTGGAGGGCTCCAAGGCCTCGGGGCCAGGGCTGTGAACGGAGCCTTTGTGGGCTGGGATGGGGCTGGGAAGGAAAGGGAGCATTGGAAACTCAGGGAAAAACCAGATTGTGCTTGGAATCCGTGAGTGGCAGCAGCTCTTGGAGTGCCAGTCCTCTGGGAGAACAGGAATTGCCACGGGACTGGGATGGGATGGGCATTTCACAGCCAGGTTTCATCCCCAGCCACGGAGGGAAATATTGGCAGATTTGGAGGTCCCTGCCTGTGGAAGAGCTGGATTTGGGGTGGAAGAGCTGGATTTGGGGTGGGAGGCCAAGTGGGATGTGCCAGGAGGAGCTGTCCCTGTCTCCTTGACCACCCAGAGGTGCCACCCCACGCTTTCCCCTATTGCAGGTGGCTGGGTTCAGTCTCCAAGGCCTTGTTCTCCAGGATCCAGCTGCAGCTTTTCCCGTTTTTCTGTGTTTCCCTGTTCATCCCCAGATGCTGTCCCTGTCCCTGCTCAGCTGTCACTGAATTGTGACCAGCTGGAAATCTCCTCAGTGCCAGATAAAACATCCCAGAACAAACTGGGATTGCTGATCCTACATTGGCAAAATCCTCTGGAGCAGCAGGGATGGAGGCAGTGGCTGTTCCTACTCTGTGTTAGATGGGAAAAATCCCTACAAGAAATTCCCCAAAAGGTCTAAACACCCAAAAAAAAAGCCTCTAGGAAACCTAGGAAATCAGAGGAACTTTGGCAAAAGGTTTAGGGCAGCATTAAATCCACACAAAACACTTCCCAAAGCTTTAATTTGGGAATTTCATGCAGCTTTGCAAAGTCGAATGATTCCCTGTTCCCTCCCGCTCAATTTTAAGTTACTCCAAAATTCCAAGAGGAGGGAATTAGAAGAAGAGAAAGACAGAAAAGGTATGGAAAAGCACACATGGAGCTACCAACTCCTGGAAATTAAAATTCCAAGAGGAGGGAGGATAAAATTCCAAGAGGAGGGAGGATAAAATTCCAAGAGGAGGGAGGATAAAATTCCAAGAGGAGGGAAACCAAGATGTGATTGCCCTGTGTTAGGCCTTAAATCCCCCTTGGCCTTCCTGGGCCTTTCCCCCAGGTGGGAATTCTGGGAATTTGGCTACTTTGGGGCTGGATTTGGGTTCCAGGGCTGGGTGTGGTGGTGGAATTCCAGGGATATGGGATAGAGGCTGTGGGGATGAGAGCTGCAGGGCAGGGCAAGGCCCTTCCCACACACCCCCAAATGTCTCCAGCCATCAATTTCCCCCAGCCTCCCCCAGGATTAGCTGCTTCTCCAGAAGGCTGGAATTGCTTTTCCCTGCTCCCTGACCTCTTCCCCTGCCCAGGAGGAACGAGGAGGTGACGCACATCAAGATCCAGAACACGGGGGATTACTACGACCTCTACGGGGGCGAGAAATTCGCCACCCTGGCCGAGCTGGTGCAGCACTACACCGAGCAGCAGGGCCTGCTCCGCGAGCGCAACAGCAACGTCATCGAGCTCAAGTACCCCCTCAACTGCCAGGACCCCACCTCCGAGAGGTAAATCCCTGCATTCCCAGCTGGATCTGGGCGGGAGGTTGGAATTTGGTGAGGTTTGGGGTCCGTGAGTCCCTCGGATGATGCGGTGTGGCCGCGCGCGGAGGTGGAGCTCGGTGGGTTTGGTGGTCTTGGAGGGCTTTTCTGGCCTCCAAGGAATTCAGGGATTCTGGGATCAGGAGCTGGTAAGGCTCAGGAGCTGCTGCTTGCTCAGTGCTAGTACATCCCGATGAGCTTTCTCCAGCTTTTAGGGAACAGGGGATCGTGGAATGGTTTGAAAGGGATTTTTGTGTGTTTAAGCCCAAGGATAATGCTGGAGAAGCCACAAGCAGGAATTCCCAGGTTATTGTGAGTTCAACCTCAAGGATGGAGCAGGAGAAGCAACCCCCAGGGAATTCCCAGCTTATTGTGAATTTAACCCCAAGGATAGAGCTGGAAAACCCATGCCCAGGGAATTCCCAGGTTATTGTGAATTTAACCCCAAGGATAGAACTGGAAAACCCATGCCCAGGAATTCCCAGGTTATTGTGTGTTTAAGCCCAAGGATAGAGCTGGAAAACCCATGCCCAGGGAATTCCCAGGTTATTGTGAATTTAACCCCAAGGATAGAGCTGGAAAACCCATGCCCAGGGAATTCCCAGGTTATTGTGAGTTCAACCTCAAGGATGGAGCAGGAGAAGCAACCTCCAGGGAATTCCCAGGTTATTGTGTGTTTAACCCCAAGGATAATGCTGGAGAAGCCATTCCCAGGAATTCCCAGGTTAATAACCCCAGTGGGATTGGGAGTTGGGAATGGGTTTCCAACCCTGGCCTGGGGACATTCCCAAGGGGACCTTGGCTCCGAGGCTGCTCCCAGGTGGGACCTTGGCTCTGAGGCTGCTCCCACAGGCACCTGGAAGTGTCCTGGTCAGGAAAATTCCTGGCTTCCCCTTCTCTGGATTCAGAGAACAATTTCCCAGTTTCCCAGGAAAGAACCAGGGGAAAAAGGAGACGGAGAACACCATGACTGGACCTCTCCACCCTCTCCTAAAATAACCCCAGTGGCACTGGGAGTTGGGAATGGTTTTCCAGCACAGCCCCAGTCTGGGGACATTCCCGAGGTGACCTTGGCTCCGTGGCTGCTCCCAGGTGGTACCACGGGCACCTGAGCGGGAAGGAGGCGGAGAAGCTGCTGACAGAGAAGGGAAAACCGGGAAGTTTCCTGGTCAGGGAGAGCCAGAGCAAACCCGGAGACTTCGTGCTGTCCGTGCTCACCAGCGAGGACAAGACGGAGAGCGGCGACCGAAAGCCACACGTGACCCACGTAATGATCCACTTCCAGGTGGGAATAGGGCTTGGAGGGGATCCCACTGGGAGCTGGGAATCCCAAAATCACCCTGGATTTGGGGGTTTGTCCCCCAGCTGGATGGGAAGTACGATGTGGGCGGAGGAGAGAGGTTCGACACCCTCACGGACCTGGTGGAGCACTACAAGAAGAACCCCATGGTGGAGAAATCGGGAGCTGTGGTTCACCTGAAGCAGGTAATTCCTGCTCCTGTGGGAATTCTGCCTCCTCCTGGGCTCACCCAAACTCCCAGGAGAGGGCTTGGATCACTGGGTTTGGGAACTGCCAGCAAATCCTCATCCTGCTGCTCCCTGCTCCTGCAGCTGCAGGAATGACCCCAGCTCCTGCAAACACCCCCAGGGATTTGGGAACAGCTTTTTCCGAGGGGAAAACTCCCTGATTTTCTCTGCAAACACCCCCAGGGATTTGGGAACAGCTTTTTCCAAGGGGAAAACTCCCTGATTTTCTGGTGCTGGCAGTGATTTGTGTCCATTTTCCAGCCCTTCAACGCCACCCGCATCAACGCCGCCAACATCGAGCACAGGGTGAGGGAGCTCAATAAAATGGCAGATCCCAGTGAGAAGGCCAAGCAGGGATTCTGGGAAGAGTTTGAGGTATGGGATGCTCCCATATCCTTCCCCAGTTATCCCTGTGGGTGAGGAACATCCTGGTTGGGTGGGAATGTCGTGGTTTTCCAGCTCTCTGCTCAGCACTGCTTCTCCTTTTCCCTGTTTTCTGTGTTGGCTGAGTTCATTGCTGCTCCTTTTCCCTGTTTCCTGTGTTAATTCCTGCTCCTTTTCCCTGTTTTCTGTTAACTGATTTAATTCCTGCTCTTTTCCCTGTTTTCTGTTAACTGATTTAATTCCTACTCCTTTTCCCTGTTTTCCATGTTAATTGCTGCTCCTTTTTTCCCAGCACTCTTTGCTCAGCACTGCTTCTCCTTTTCCCTGTTTTCTGTGTTAGCTGAGTTCATTCCTGCTCCTTTTCCCTGTTTTCTGATTTAATTCCTGCTCCTTTTCCCTGTTTTCTGATTTAATTCCTGCCCTTTTCCCTGTTTTCTGTGTTAATTCCTGCTCCTTTTTCCTGTTTCCTGTGTTAATTCCTGCTCCTTTTCCCTATTTTTGGTGTTAATTCCTGCTCTTTTCCCTGTTTTCTGTTAACTAATTTAATTCCTGTTCCTTTTCCCTGTTTTCTGTGTTAATTCCTGCTCCTTTTCCCTGTTTTCTGTGTTAATTCCTGCTCTTTTCCCTGTTTCCTGTTAACTGATTTAATTCCTGTTCTTTTCCCCATTTTCTATGTTAATTCCTGCTCTTTTCCGTTTTCTGTGTTAATTCCTGCCCTTTTCCCTATTTTCTGTTAACTGATTTAATTCCTGTTCTTTTCCCCATTTTCTATGTTAATTCCTGCTCTTTTCCGTTTTCTGTTTCCTGTGTTAATTCCTGCTCTTTTCCCTGTTTCCTGTTACCTGATTTAATTCCTGTTCTTTTCCCCATTTTCTATGTTAATTCCTGCTCTTTTCCGTTTTCTGTGTTAATTCCTGCCCTTTTCCCTGTTTTCTGTTAACTGATTTAATTCCTGCTCTTTTCCCTGTTTTCTGTGTTAATTCCTGCTCCTTTTCCCTGTTTTCCATGTTAATTCCTGCTCCTTTTCCCTGTTTTCCATGCTCCTTTCAGAACTCCTTTCCCAGGCAGTTCCTCCCGTTATTCCCTGCAGGAATTTGTCCTTTCTCCCCCCATGAACTCTCTCCTCAAGCTGCTTCTCGGCTCCCTCTCCCTTCCTGCCAGCTCTTCCCAGGACTGGCAATTCCAAGGAGATTTTCCTTTGCCTCAGGCACAGCTTTTCCCCTCTGCTGTCCCCACAGATGCTGCAGCAGCAGGAATGCAAGCTCCTGTATCCCAGGAAAGAGGGACAGCGGCCGGAGAACAAGGCCAAGAACCGCTACAAGAACATCCTGCCCTGTAAGGAACCACCGGAAACTGCTTTGGGGTTTAGATCCCAATTCCTGCAGCTTTTGATGGGGTGGGAGGAGGTGGAATGGTCCAGTCGTGGTGTTCTCCATCCCCTTTTTTATCCTGGGAACTGGGAAATTGTTCCCTGAATCCAAAAACGCTTCAGAGCTCAAGTGGAGCTGAGCCAGGGTGGGTTTAGGGTGGAATGGGCACAGCCCCAAGGCTGCCAGAGCTCCTGGGGTGTCTGGACAACGCTCCCAGGGATGTCCAGGCTGCGAATTTGGGGTGGCTGTGCAGGGATAAAGGCTGGAATCAATAATCAGGCGCAGGGTGGGATTTTGGGTTTAGGGTTAGGGTCACCCCAGCCCCCCTGTGTGACCCCAGTGTGACCCCAGCCCCCTCTGTGTGACCCCAGCCCCCTCTGTGTGACCCCAGTGTGACCCCAGCCCCCTCTGTGTGACCCCAGCCCCCTCTGTGTGACCCCAGCCCCCTGTGTGACCCCAGTGTCACTCCTGTCCCACAGTTGACACCACGAGGGTGACGCTCCGGGATGTGGACGGGGCCGTGCCCGGCTCCGATTACATCAACGCCAACTACATCAAGGTATTTGGGGAAGGGAATCCCCCAGGTGGGAAATCTGAGGGAATAAACTCTCAGGATCAGCCCAAATCTGGGGTTTTTTGGGGATCCCAAAGGATCTCAGTTTATCTCCATCCCCTCCTTTCCTGACCCATTCCCAGAGCCTTTCCGTGATGGAAAATTATCAAAAGTGGGATTAAATTGGCATTGGGATTCAATCTGTCAGCCAAGAGCTGCCTGCAGCTGCATTTCCAGCAAGGCAGCTCTGGAATTTACACCCCATCCTTTGGGAAGCCACGAAGGCGGCTTCATTCCAGCCCCATCCACCTTTTGGGAAGGCTCTGTGGCACAGGGACGTTATCCAGCAGCACGAATGCCCCTGGAGAGGCTGGCAGAGCATTTGCTGACAGCTCTGGTGAGGCTGGTGCTGAGACTGGAGGAGGATTTAGGGCATCAGGAAGTTTGGGAATGCTGAAGGTGGGTTTTTCCCGTCTCTCAGAGCATCCCCGAGGACGGGAGGAGCTCGGAGCACTGCAAGGTCTACATCGCCACCCAGGGCTGCCTGCAGGGCACCGTCAACGACTTCTGGGCCATGGTGCACCAGGAGAACTCCCACGTCATCGTCATGACCACCAGGGAGGTGGAGAGGGGCCGGGTGAGCTGCAGGGAATCGTGGAATGGGTTGGGGCTGGAAGGAATTTAAAGCCCATCCCACCCCATCCCACCCCATCCCACTCCCACCATGGGCACAGGCACCTTCCACAATCCCAGGCTGCTCCAAGCCCCGCCCTGGACATTCCCAGGGATGGGATATCCATGGAATAACCTCTTCACCCTCAGAGCCAAGAATTTCTTCCCAATATCTGACCTAAACCTGCTCCTTGTCAGCGTGAGCCCACTCCCCCTCGTCCTGTCACTCCATCCCCTGTGAAAAATCCCTCTCGAGCTTTGGGAGCCCCCGTTACACACCAGAAGCTCTCCCCAAAAGATTCCCACAGGGATACTTCCCATAGGAACGGCCCTTCCCAGTTCATCCCAGTTCACAGGGAACACCTCCCTGCTGGAGCTGCCCCCTCCAGATCCCAGGGGCTCAGATCCCCCTCCAGCTCCCCAATTTTGGCTGAGGATCCCCTCCCTGGTGTCCCTGCAGAACAAATGCTTCCGGTACTGGCCGGACAAGGGCTGCTCCAAGGAATTCGGGGCCATCCGAGTGCGCCACGTGAGCGAGCGCGAGGCCCAGGGCTACCTCCTGCGGGAGCTGGAGATCCTGCGGCCAGACAGGGTGAGTCCGGCCAGGAACGGGCTGGCATCCGCAGGGAGGGGGCTCTGGAGCTTCCCCTGCTGGGTTTGCCCACTGAAAAGTCACCCTGGTGGAGTTTTGGGGTACTGGGAATGAGCTGGAGGAGAATGAAGGAAGGGGAAGCATCCCAGGAGATCCCTGAGTAGGGAAGGGGAAGCCCCTGGAAGGAGATTCCCTGAGCAGGGAAAGCGAAGCATCCCAGGAGGAAATCCCTGAGCAGGGAAGGGGGAAACCCTTGGAAGGAGATCCCTGAGCAGGAAAGGTGAAACCTCCCAGGAGGAAATCCCTGAGTAGGGAACGTGGAGATTCCTGACTAGGGAAGGTGAAACCTCCCAGAAAGAGATCCCTGAGCAGGGAAAGTGAATCCCCTCTGGATGGAGATCCCTGAGCAGGGAAAGTGGAGACCCTTGAGCAGGGAAAATGAAATCCCCCAGGAGGAGATCCCTGAGGAGGGAAAGTGAATCCCCCCTGGAAGGAGATCCCTGAGCAGGGAAGGTGAATCCCCCAGGAGGAGATCCCTGAGGGGGGAAGGAGGAGATCCCTGAGGAGGGAAGGTGAATCCCCCCTGGAAGGAGGTCCCTGAGCGGGGAAGGAGGAGATCCCTGAGTGGGGAAGATGAATCCCCCCTGGAAGGAGATCCCTGAGGAGAGAAGGAGGAGATCCCTGAGGAGGAAAGGTGAATCCCCTGTGGAAGGAGGTCCCTGAGGAGGGAAGGAGGAGGTCCCTGAGGAGGGAAGGAGGAGATCCCTGAGGAGGGAAGGAGGAGATCCCTGAGGAGGGAAAGTGAATCCCCCCTGGAAGGAGATCCCTGAGGAGGGAAAGTGAATCCCCCCTGGAAGGAGATCCCTGAGGAGGGAAGGAGGAGGTCCCTGAGGAGGGAAGGAGGAGGTCCCTGAGGAGGGAAGGAGGAGGTCCCTGAGGAGAGAAGGAGGAGATCCCTGAGGAGGGAAGGAGGAGGTCCCTGAGGAGGGAAGGAGGAGATCCCTGAGCGGAGAAGGTGAATCCCCTCTGGAAGCAGATCCCTGAGGATGATTTCCATGGGATTGGCTCCCCCCTGCAGGACGAGCTCCCACGGCTGGTGAGGCACTACCAGTACTTCAGCTGGCCCGACCACGGCGTTCCCAACGAGCCCGGGGGCGTCCTGAGCTTCCTGGAGCAGGTGAACCAGGCCCAGCGCAGCATTCCGGGCTCGGGGCCCATCGTTGTGCACTGCAGGTATGGAGCACTGGGATACTCATGGAATTATCCCTCTTTTGCTGTGTTCCACCCAAATTTGGGGGATAAAAACACACCTGGGAAATCCCAGCCCTTCTGCAGGGAAAAGCAGCCCCGGTTTGGAGTCGGTAATTCTCCTGCAGCCTCACAAATTCTGATTTCCTAAGGATTCTCCTTGGAAAGGAGAGGAGGAAATGGATCCTGACTTTTAGGGAATAATACCCTGGATCCTTGGCTCTGGATCTCCCACCATCCATGCCAAATCCAGGCACCTGGAGGAGTTTGGGAGCTGCACTAAATCTGGGAATGTTTCTTCCCACAGTGATTTTTTTCCCTTTTCTCTTCCCAGTGCTGGCATCGGACGCACAGGCACCATCATAGTGATCGATATCCTGGTGGATATAATCCACAGGCAAGGTGTGTTTCCCTATCCCTGGCCCTCTGGAAAGGGAGCTGCTTCCAGCACCTCCAGGGAGTCTCCTGGTGGCATCAGCAGGGCCAAGATTTCAAAAGGAATCCCCCAAATTCTTCTCTGTGGAAGGGTTTTGTCACCCTTTCCTGGAAGTTGTGGAATTCTCTGTGGAATCCTGGGGTCTGCTCCAGGAGTCCTGAGGCAGCAGGGGTTGTGCCTATTCCAGGAACTTCCCAAGGGTGGGAATTCTGGATTTGAAGGAAGTTGCTGCAGGACAGACCCAATTCCCTTATCCTCCTCCTGCTCTAAGCAATCCTACCTCAGCCATTCCCATTTTTATCCTCTGGCAGGGATCAAAAAATCCTCTTGGACACCGAGATTCCCCAAATCCTTCCACAATATTCCCAGATAGGGATAAAAAATCCTCTTATGGACACAGAGATTACCCAAATCCTTTCACAATATTCCCAATATCCCAGGGCTTCACAGCAGCCAGATCCTGAGAGCTCCCAAACAACTTTCCAGGTGAATTCCCACTCCATGACCATTCCCAGTCCATTTTTATCCTCTGGCAGGGCTAAAAAAATCCTCTTGGACACCGAGATTCCCCAAATCCTTCCACAATATTCCCAATATCCCAGTGCTGCACCATCACTGTGTGCACCCACATCCTGAGAGCTCCCAGAGCTGCCATGGGAAAACACTTTCCCAGGTGAATTCCCATTCCCAAACCGTGATCCCGTGGGATTTGGGCAGGTCTGGACTGCGACATCGACATTCCCAAGACGATCCAGATGGTGCGGAGGCAGCGCTCGGGCATGGTGCAGACGGAGGCTCAGTACAAGTTCGTTTACATGGCAGTGCAGCAGTTCATCGAGGCCGAGCAGAAAAGGCTGGAAGAGGAGCAGGTGAGCCCTGGATTCCTTGGAAAAAGCCACTCCCACCTTCTCCCTGGAATTCATTCCAGGATCGTTAAAATCGGCAAAGTCCAAGCTGGGATCGATCGCCGCCACGTCCTTGAGCATCTCCTGAACACACAAAAATCATCCCCCTCTGGCATTTGGGATCTTGGGAAGCTTTTGGGATCTCGGGAAGTTTGGTTTGGACCTGTTTCCAGTGGGATTTGTTTGGCTTTGCTTTCTCTTCCAGAGGAATAAAAGGAAAGAACGGGATTACCTGAACATTGGATACTCTGCCGTGGAAAAGGGCAGAGCCAAAGGGCAGCCCCCAGCCCCACGGAGCCAGCCTGGGTAAGCTCAGGGTTTCCCCAGGATTTTTCCCTTTTCCAGCCCTGAATCCCATCCTGAGCAATTGCTGGATATAGTGTGGGAAAGGAGGGGAGGAAATGGATCCTGACTTTTAGGGAATAACGCCCTTGGCTCTGAAAAATCAGCTGGAGAGGGAAACTCTGTCACTTTTCCAGCAAAATCCGAAGGAAGATGAGACAAGGGTGGGGAGAGGTGGATTTGCATCCTTGTGGAAGGGGAACGTGGGCTGAGGAATGGGAATTCCTGACAAGAGCAGGGATAAATGATCCCAAATGGTGGTTTTTTCCCTTTCCCTAAGGAATGGGATATCTGAGAGGGGGATGGAGTGGGAGGAAGTGTCATTTACAGGCTCCACTCCCAAGGAGGGAGGGGAAACAGGGAATGGGAGCAGTGGGAGCTGCTGTTGCCTCATCCACGAGGTCAGGGCCATTCCCACTTCATCCCTCTGGGAAAAGCTCTGGAGTGGGGAGGCTGGGAATGCCAGGGCTTTGCTCCTGGACAGGCTGGAGGAGGATTCTGCTTCTGTCTACGAGAACCTCAACATCCAGAGCCCAAAGGTTCCGGGAACGAGCAGCTCCGGGCGGTAGCGGAGCTTCAGGTGAGCTGGGCAGGGATATCCAGGTGGGAATGTGGGAATGTGGATGGATTCGGGTGGTACCACCCTGCTGGCACCACCTGGGCGCATCCCAGAGTGGGATGGAGCTTCAAAATGTGGGAGAAAGGGAATGGGATCTCCACAGGGAGGGGGGAATTCTGTTTTTTGAGGGATTCTGGGAATGAGGCTTTGCTGGGAGTGCAAAAAAGCAGGAGACAATTCCCTCCCTGGGAATATCAGCTCTGGAACCCCATCCCTGCACTTCCCTCCCACTCCTAACCCTTCCCTCTTCTTCCTCCTCCCTCTGGAATGCAGGAATTCCAGGTTTACATCCACTCTTCCCAAGTTCTGCAGCCGAGGACGATTTCTTTGCCTGCCTTGCCTTCCCCAACCCCTTGGATCTGGCCAGGAGGGAAGAACCCACCTGGGAATCTGCCTTATCCTAATTTATTCCTGAGAAGGATCTTCTCCCAAAGGATCTGCAGGTTGATATTTATATGGAAGTGCCTCTGGACGTGGATTGGAGCATCCAAGCTCAGCTTCAGGGTTGTTTTGTTGTTGTTGGTTTTTTTTTTTAATTATTATTAATTATTATTTTAATTTAAATCCGTATTTTTTACACTCGAGCTGTTGAAAGGAACAGGAACAGCTTTTTGCTTCCGAGCTTTCCCAGGGTTTTCCACTCAGGGATTTAGTAAAATGTTGGGAAACTCCGTGCGCTCCTCAGGTCCAGCATTTCAGAGCTCCAAGTGGGATTTTAGCCCAAATCCTGGAGCAGTTTTGGGGCTGAAATCCAATCCTGAACCCCCAGAGCAGTTTTGGGGTCAGAAATCCAGAGCTGGAACCCCCAGAGTGGTTTTGGGTTTGGGTCCCAGTGCCTGAACTCCCAGAGCAGTTTTGGGGTCTGAGGGCCAATCCTAAACCCCCAGAGCAGTTTTAGGGTTTGAAATTCAGTCCCTGAACCCCCAGAGCAGTTTTGGGTCTGAGGGCCAATCCTGAACCCCCAGAGCAGTTTTAGGGTTTGAAATTCAGTGCCTGAACCCCCAGAGCAGTTTTGGGGTCTGAGGGCCAATCCTGAACCCCCAGAGCAGTTTTGGGGTCTGAGGGCCAATCCTGAACCCCCAGAGCAGTTTTAGGGTTTGAAATTCAGTGCCTGAACCCCCAGAGCAGCTTTAGGGTTTGAAATTCAGTGCCTGAACCCCCAGAGCAGTTTTGGGGTCTGAGGGCCAATCCTGAACCCCCAGAGCAGTTTTGGGGTCTGAAGTGCAGCCTGAAGCCCCAGAGCAGCCCCAGGGCTGGTGCTGAATCCCTCCTGCATCCCTGGAATGGGATGGAGCTCGCATTTGTGGGATGTCAGTGCCAAAGCCAAGGGCTGGACACCCCCCACATCCCTGGGCTGGAATTCCTGGCTGATTTTCCCTCTCCCTGCTCCCAGGGTCAGAACTGTTTGTTTTTATTGCACTTTTAATAAATGTCAGATATTCCCAAGGGGGTTTTTTTTCCCATTTCTTTGAAGTAGGTTGGGTTTTGGGATGGGTTTTTTCCCCATGCCACATCCTGGATGTCCCCATGGCCGAATTCTGTTGTCCAGGGATTTGTTTTCCCTCCTTTTCCCCCTTCCCTGGACTCTCCAGGAGTGGGAGGTTGAGCTGAACCTCCAGCCTTTATTTCCAAGGACGTGGAAAGCTGGGAATGTGCAGAGACACAACATCCCTGAGGATGCTGTGATGGAAAACTGGGAATTGTTGGAATTGTGAGAACACCACAGCCCCTTTTCCATGGGAAGATGGATTTGGTGAGGCTGGGATTGTTCCTTCCCTCTCCCCTGGTCTCCTCAGAGGGAGGTGCTGATGAAGATGGAATGATAAATCCTTCCCAGGGATTTGGGCTGATCCCAAATTATTGAGGAAAAATGGAAGTGCCTTCTCCAGCTGAAGCCTCGGTGAGTTCCTTTTCCCACTGAATTTGGTGCTGGGAATGCTCCCTTTCCTTGGGAAGCACAGGGAATGGGTGGGATGATACCCCTCAGGATTCCTGGCAAGCCCAGGGATTTTGGCAGGGGATTTTCCAGTGCCTGGAGCCATTTCTGTGGCTGACACCTGCCCAATTTTTCCACAAAAATTCCACAAAGCACCAACTCAAGCTACTCCTGCCATTCCTTCAGCCCTTTTTTATCCCAGATTAGATTTTTTTTTCTTGCTGGAAAAGGAGACTGGAAGCATCAATCAGCTGGGAAAGGTGAAGAGGTTTTGCAGCTTCTCATTTTCCAGGTTAAATTAGGGAAGCACAGAGGGAATTCTCAGTTGGGACAACGGGAGAAAGTGTGAATTTTCAGGATAAAGCTGCAGGCTCACAGTGACCTGGGAATGCAGCTGGAATTGCAAGGGGAAAGGGATAACAGGGAGTCATTCCACACAGGGACACCTTGAATTGTAGAAAACATAATTTAATCCATCCCAGTGTGGTCCTTGCACACAATACTGCATAAAAACATGGAATTGGGAGCCAGCATCACCAGGAATTCTCTGGGAATCACTGGCACATCCCTGGTTCAATAAAAAGGAATGTCAGCCACTGGCCTGGTCCCAGTACTGACACTTTGGAAGATGAGGAAGGAAAAGCTGTCCAAAAAAAAAAAACAAACATGGAATTTTTTGGCAGCAGCGAGAAGTTTGGGGGAGGTTTGGTGATGTGGTGACTCCAGGCTCTGCTGGGTTTGTGCCTCTCAGAGCTCAGCCCTGGGTATAAAATCACCTTCCAGCTGGGAATGAGGGATTTTTAAGCATCTTCTTGGGAAAAACGAGTGGAATGGGTGCTGGGTTCTGTGGGAATGCTCGTGGGGATGGGTCCGGGGCTGTCAGCAGGAGGCAGCAGCTCCACCTCCAGCACCACGGGAACCTTCCCAGCCTGTGGAATGCGGGTGTTTCCCTTCTGTTTATCCAGCTCGGACGTGTCCTCGCCCTCCCCATCCCAGCTCCTCACGGGAATAATCATGGAGCTGCTCCAGTTGGCAGAAAATATTCCTTTATTCCCTCGGGAGCTCGAGGAACGGCGCTTCCCACTGCCACGGGGGATCCAGCTCTGTGCCACTCCTGGAAAAAAAAAACCTCTCCGTGCATTTCCCAGCCCCGGTTTCCATGGAGAGGTGGCAGCGGGATGCGGAGGGAACCTTCCAGAGGCACAGGAGTGTGGGGAGAGCGGGATGTGGGGTCTGCCAGCAATCCAAGGAATGCAGCAGCTCTTGTTCGTCATCCCCGCGGTGGGGATGGAGCCGGGCAGATCCAGGAGCTCCTGGTGCTGCTGGAAAGGGATTCTGTCACAGGTCCTGTCAGGGCAGCAGCTCCTGTTCCTCATCCTGGAGCAGATCCAGAGGCTCCTGGCCCTACTGGAAGGGGGGCTGTGTGACAGAAGCTGTCAGAGCAGCAGGTTCTGTTCCTGTTCCTCATTCCTGAGCAGATCCTGGTGCTACTGGAAGAGGGTTGTATCCCAGATCCTTTCAGGAGAGCAGGTCCTGTCCCTATTCCTCATCCCTGAGCAGATCCAGGGGCTCCGGCACTACTGGAAAAGGGTTTTGTCCCAGAAGCTGTCCAGAGCAGCAAGTTCTGTCCTGTGTCCCCACTGAGCTGAGCAGATCCAGGGACTCCTGGTGCTGCTGGAAAGGGGATTTGTCACAGTTCCTGTCCCAGCAGCAGGTCCTGTCCCCGTTCCTCACCCCTGAGCACATCCAGGGGCTCTGGCACTACTGGAAGGGGATTTTATCACAGGTCCTGTCCCTGTTCCTCACCCCTGAGCACATCCAGGGGCTCTGGCACTACTGGAAGGGGATTTTATCACAGGTCCTGCCCCTGTTCCTCACCCCTGAGCACATCCAGGAGCTCTGGCACTACTGGAAGGGGATTTTATCACAGGTCCTGTCCCTGTTCCTCACCCCTGAGCACATCCAGGAGCTCTGGCACTACTGGAAGGGGATTTTATCACAGGTCCTGCCCCTGTTCCTCACCCCTGAGCACATCCAGGAGCTCTGGCACTACTGGAAGGGCGGCTGTGTGACCGAAACCGCCGCCGTGGTGGCTTTGGGGGGCAGGTACTCGGGCCTGCTCATGGCCACAGTCCTGGTGAAGCAGCGCAGGTTGCCCGTCTTGAGCGCGCACTGCACGGGCCACAGGATGATGCAGAAGAGGATGATGATGAGGGCCGAGAGCAGCACGATGCGCTTCCAGTCGTCGCACAGGTCGCAGCGGGACAGCCTCCCCGCCAGCCCCGTGGGAGGAGCCTCCGTGCTCTCGGGTTTGCTCATGGCCACGTCGATGGAGATGCACGACTCGGGGTTCTCGGGGTCGTCGGAGGCGCGCCGGCAGCACAGCTTGGTGCCCTCCATCCACAGCACCTTCTCCTGCTGCAGCTCCGGGGGCAGCGTGGCCAGCAGCTCCTTGCTGGTCTCCAGGGCTGGAGCTCCTTCCTGGGGGATGTTGGTGAGCTGCCTGCAGAAGGGGCAGGGCAGCAGGTCCTCGGGCTGGTTGGGCGGCAGCCCCGTGCTCAGGCGGGCCACGCATTCCAGGCAGAACACGTGGGAGCACTGCAGCAGTTTGGGGGTCTTGAAGGTGTTGTCGTAGGTGTTGAAGCAGATGGAGCATTCCACGGGCGAGGTTGGCTTGGGAGAGGTGGGATTTGGAGAGCTGGGAGAGCCCGTGGGGGATCTGCCCTTCCTTTTGCCATCTGTGGGGGAGGTGACGACGATGGGGCTGATGGGGATGGGGATTTCTCCTGGAGACGCCGGCACGGGGCTGGTGGGAGACTCCGGAGTGCTGGAGTGCCACAGCTGGGAGAAGCAGGACATGATGGAGCCCCCGGAGAGGAACAGAGCCCTGGGAGACTCTGGAAGAGAAGGAAAGCACAGGATTTCTTTTAAACCAGGTGGAAACACCGGCTCTGGGCTCAACCCCTTAAAGGAACAAAGAGCACTTTGTGGCTTCCACTGCATCCTGAGCCTGGAGCAGAGCTGGGAAGGACACAGGGAACCTCTGGGAAGCTTGGAAGGTGAAGTCAAACCTGCGGAGAGCCAAGGAACCCGCAGAGATCCCCCACCAAGCCCTTCCCACCAGAGCACCGCTGGAATAGCAGAGATGGGAGCGACATTCCCACCACATTCCTCCCTCTGGGGCAGAAAAAACACAAGGTGGACCTACCCCGGGTGGTGCTCCCCGGCACCTGAGCAGGGAGGAGAGCAGAAGATTCCATGAGGGAATCTCTAAGTCTGGGAGGCCCTCAGGGATTATGGAGCATGAGGCAGGCCTAAGAGACAGATAACACCGTTCAGTGGGGAGATAACGGGGGGAAAGGCTCTTTGGGGAGCTTTGTGCCGTGATCCCGGCTCCTGGGAGCTGCCCAGGGCCATCCAAGGATGCTGGAATCCCGGGAGAAGCCCAGGAGAGGGGGAAACACCATTTTTGCCTGCCAAAGATGTGGAATCCTCAGCCTGAAGCTGCAGCTCTGCGCTGTCCCCGTGCCACAGCAAGGAGGAAATGGCCTTGGTGGCAGAGCCGGGGGAATTCTCCGCTGGTTCCTGGTGTGTTTTCCCAAGGGAAAGGCGGCTCTTCCCTGTGCCCAGCCCTGCAGCGGAACCAGCGCCGTGTGCTGGGAGCCCCCAATCCCAGAAAATCGGGTTACGAACAACTCCTGTCCCTTCTTCCCCCTCAGGATCACCCGGAATGTGGGTTGTTTTAGACAACACCTGCAGCTCCAGCTGCATCCAGACCCAACTTTTCAGCTCCTTTACCCGAAAGCAGGAGGAAATTCCTGGTGACAGCCCCGGTGCTGGATGCCCGGGGAACATTTTTTTGGGATGTGTCACAGAACAAGCCCGGCTTGATCTTCCCTGCCAGGAGATTTGCCCGTGACAAGGCAGCGATTCTCAGGTGGCTGCTGTAATTACAGCCCTGTGCTCAGAGCCAGCATTTAAAGCTTAATTTCGGCGGTCAGAAACACCAAATATCCCCCACATTCCACAGGGAAAAAAAATCCCCATTATTGAAGGATGAAGAGTTCAGCCCCCTCCCCTCAGAGCCAGAGCTGTGCCACCCTTCAGAACTTCCTTTTTTGTGCTTCTCTTCGTTTAAATATGGATTTTTTGGGGGGAGGGGGTGCAGCTTCTCCTGGAGTTAAATTTTGTGCATTTTGCAGCGAGTTTTAATGGGTTTTGATGTTTTTTTTTCTTTTTTCCTGCCTGTGTGTGCTGTAGCACAGCCTGGCAGATGCTGATGAATTACAAATCCGAGCCCAAGCTGACACAAAGATGAAGAAAACCTGTGGGGTTTTTTCTTTTTTTCTTCTCTTTTCTTGACTAAATCTTCCCTTTTGCAGAACTCCACCCCCTAAGCCCAGTTTTTTTGCAGTTCCTGAGGGTTTTTTAGGAATTCTAAGCAGCAAACCAGTGTCACAAGGGAAGCTGAGAAAGGGAGAAGCCTTGGCTTGCTCAAGCTCTCGTTTCACAATCTGAATTATGAAATTAAAGCTGCTCTCACGAGGTTTTTACTGGTCTGGGCTATGTCAGCTCCACCACAGCAAAATCCTGAGAGCAAACTCAAAGTTTACTCCAAAATTTGCTTTTAAATAAAGATCCAAACTTTCCCCCACGTTCCCCATATTTGCTAAATACGATCGTGACCTTACAGAAGCTTCTTAGTTTTAATAGATTGAGATTCTACTTATTTTTATGATTTTATTCTATTTATTCTATTTTATATCTTTTTGTTTCATACTTTGATTTTTGGGATTCTGTGGGCCCTGGATCAGTTGGAACACAGGGATTTGGATCAAACGCGGGAGATACAAAGAGGAGGAGACTTTTAATTCCAGCTCTGCCCTGTGGGACACATCAACCTTCCCCTTCTGTGTCTTTTTAAAAGAATTATTTGAGGTTCAGGGGGTCTTTGTTTGATTTTCTGATCGTTTTTTTGATTCAGAGCCTGCAGCTCTTTGTCTCCTTTTCCCAGCTCTTTACCCGGGCTTTTCCAGAAGCTTCGGGAACAGCGGGAAATAACAAAACCATTCTGGAGAGAGAGACACAAACGAAGTAATTCAATACTTTTTATAAGTTCTAGAAACATTTTTCCACCATAAAACCAAGCAGAGAGAGGTCACATTTATGAATATCAGGACAGCGGCCACCACTTTTCTTGTCCCAATGATCCCCATTCCAACGATCCCTGTTCCAACGATCCCTAAATGGGATTTTAACTCGCAGCAAGGAACCCCCAGCGAGGGAAGAGGAGGTGGAGAGCAGAGGAAAGGCTGTAAATACCTGTTCAGGTGCTGTTAGAGGGACAAAAGCATCTTCTGATCTCTTGATTCCCACCTCCTCCCCAGAGGACACTCAGGCTCAGAGCCTTTGGAGTCGATAATCTTGGAATTCCAGCTCGGCGTTGTTCCCAGGTCTTTCCAAGGCAAGGAAACCTCGAGGAGCTCCCCGTGCTCGAGTGGCTGGTGCTGCTGCAGCTCAGGTGTCTTTTATACCTTCCTGTCCAGAGGTGACTTTTCCTGCTCCACCTGCCCTTCCCCATCCCACTGAATCATTCCCGGCACGCTCCCGCTCGGGCCGGTTCCTGTGACAAACAGCCCGCCTGGAATGCTCCTGATAAGGGACACCTGCCTGCCCCAGCCACGGGGAAAACAGGGCACAAACAGGGGCTGAGCCCTCTTTTCCAGGCTGGGAAATTCTATTTTTGAGGGGTTTTAAAATTTTCCATGGTTTTGTTGGTAGTGGAGAGGTCGTGGTTGTGTTTTCCTGGGAGAGCAAATCTCCTGAAGGAAAAGTTCCCTAAAAATGGTGTTTATTCTTCTCTTGTTTCTCCAAGAAACCAAGATAATTAAGGGATAATAATAATTAACAGATTAATAGATTTTAACAGATAAGCTTCTTGTGATTGGCTGAGGGAAAAAAATGGTTGGGATAGGAAAATCAGGATAATTTAAAAGCCTGGAAAGTGCTTATAAATTAATTAAAACACTCTATAAAATCTGCTTGGAGATGCTCCATAATGGCCCAGATGAATCCTGTTTGGATTGGCCTGGAAAGGGAATTTCATCCTTTGGAGATTAACATAGAAAATATTATTATATTATCCCACCTGGAATATTATCCCATCCTTTTGTGGGTCAAAGGACACCCAGAAAAAAAAGAAGCAGCAAATTTACATTTGTGGGCAGATAAGGAAACAAAAGAGGGGTGGAGGGAGAGGAAAACGTCCCAAATTTGTCCTTATTTGTTGTAAACGTTCCAAATTTGTCCTTATTTGTCGCAAACTCTCCTTTTTGTTCAGTTCCTCAAGGAAAGAAACATCTGTGGATTTTTCCAGGCTTTCCATAAAGTCCCTTCTTAAAATTTGGTTGAGGAGCATCATTCCTGCCACGTATGGGAGTGTGGAAATCTTCTGGGACAGGGAATTGTCTAAATCCCACTGATTTTATAGGGGCAGTCAGGCAGGACTGGCTTTGGATTCAACGTTCCCATACTCCTCAAGAAGCTAAAAATAATAAAATACAAATTTTATGCAAAATAAATAAAACATAAATCTACTCCAGCGAGCTGGAGCTTTAAGGAATGAGAGAAGTGGGTTGGAATTACCAGATCTTTAGGATTAAAAAATTTTTAGGATCCAAATGAAGGTTGTGGGATCCACAGGGACAGGGAGCTGCTTTAGAGCATCATTTCCTGCTGGATTCCCAGGGAAAAGAAACACCCAGTGCAGGGGAAAATGGAACTTTCCCAGATCTGCATCCCACTGGGAATAACAATCCCTGGAGCTCAGGGTCCTCCCCATCTATTTATGAGGGAGCAAACACTTCCCAGGGCTGAGGCAGCAGGATGTTGGATGAGGGATGGAAATGGGAATTTTCGGAGTCCTGCTCCCTGAGTCACCTGCAGCAGCACTTTGGTCACCCAGGCTCGGGATTTAATGACATTTCAGTGACATTTCGGTGACATTTCGGTGACATTTTGGGGCCCTTTCATTCCTTTGGGGCACTGAGGATGGAAATATTTAACTAAAAATTGTAATTTTCAAACTTGGGTCCAGCTGAGGCCATTTTCCCCTGGTGGAACAACAATAATTTAATTTTTGAACAAGACCCAGGCACATTTTAACCCCTTCTCCACTGAGTTTCGGTGTTCCCGAGGCTGTTTTCCCACTGGGAATGGTGACTCCAAGCCTGGGGCAAACTGGGCACCCCACACTCCTCCCTTCCTCCCTCCCTCCCTCCCCAGGATCCACGAGATCTCGGGATGACGAGCAGGGCTTGGCTCCCAAAGTGAGTGGGAGGTTTGGGTTTATTTTTACCCTCCCTTGGAGGAATGGGATGAGCCTGGTAGGAGCTGCAGCCAGGATTGGGTGGATCCTGAAGGATTGGGAGCAGCAACTGTGGGAGATTTCCTTGGATTTGGGTTATTTGGGTGCTTCCCAAAGCCATTCCCTGCTGCAGGTGTGGGAAAATCCTTGTCCTAAATGGATTTTTTGCCAATCCTGCAGGAATGAGCCTGGAACACTGAGGTGAGGTGGAGGAGAAAGCTGGGATAAGCAATGTGACCTTGAGCAAAACAAGGAATTTTCATGACTCCTGTGGCTCGTTTCCTGCATAAATTGATAAAGAAAATGAAGAAAGGGAATGAAAAGCCTTGGTTCTCCATGCTAATCCTTGCTGGATTCATTTAGATGGAAACTGTGAGGATGGGGTTGCTCCCAGGGGCTCCAGCCAGGGATTTCCTGCAGGATCCCATTTGATGGGAATCACTTTGGTTCAAACATTGACATTTTCCATCATTAAACCCTCCCCACCATCAGTGACCATTCCCACCTCAAGCAGGAGTGTGGGTGCAGGAATGAGATCTTCTCAAAGCCGTGGATCCTTTCCAACGGGGGGATTAGGAAAGCTGGGGATGAAAAAGAAGATTTTTAACAGCTGCTTGAGGGCAGGACCATTAAAAACTTCAAGCCAGCGTTTCTGAGCGTGGAGAGAAGCAGAGGAATAAAACCAGAGGTTGAAGCTGTTTCCTTGGCTCGGCTTTCCCTCTTTTCGTTCCCTGCGCACTGAGCTCAGCTTATCTCTGGAGATAAGCTCAAGCCACCAGGTAAAGATGGGTGGAAAGAAAAGGCAAAACACACCAAGGAGCAGAAATTCCTCTGATCCCTCTCTCCCTCATCCAAACCCAGCTCATTCCTCTTTTTCCTGAGCCATTAGCATGTCTGGGGGTGCTGCCTGTTCCATCGGGTTTTGGGCGTTGTTTTACAGCGTGGATTTGCTCCTAAGGCTGTGCCTAAAGCCTGGAAGGGATTTTGTGCAGGGAGAAACCCCAGGGAGCAGTTCCTAAGGAAGGGCAGCAGTGTCAGGAACCAAAATGTTCTGGACTCAGACAGAGCAGGACAAAATTCCAACATCTTTAGAGTGATTCTTGCCTATCCAAGGCTGTAGGCTCATGGATTTTTTCCCCTGATTTTCAAGGAAAAAAATCCAGATGTGCTGGTTTTAATAGGGCTAGAACCAGCCTATCCCAACCGCGGTGCAGCAGGGAGAGAATTCCCTGCAGGGTTAAATGCTGGCAGCAGGAGAATATTGAGATTTTCTTTTCCACCAGCTCCCACATCCGTGCTCCCCAGCTCCTGAAATCCAGGGAGAACACACATAAACCTCTGTGGGGTTTGAGCCAGGTTTGAGCCGGGTCCGGCTCAGCGGCTGAGCTCTCTCCACACCTCCCTCTTATCAGCTTCTAATCAGCTGCAGGAGAAGTGGGAGCCGGCACCGGCTGGGTTTTCCTGATAAACAATTCCCTGGCCTCCAGCGAGCGCTGCTTTTTGCCCCTGCAGCGTTCCCGGGAGTCAGAGGCCCTGATGCTCCGGGCAGTTCCTGCTGCAGGCTGTAAACAGCTCCAGCAGGGGATGTTTCCCAGCCTTTTTCTCCTCCCGGCTCCACGTGCAGCCAGCTCCCAGCCAGGTGCTGGCTGTGCAGTCCTTGTTCCCCGGGCTAGACTGGGCTGTTTAAATTCCAGTCGGAATTCCAAAGCCTGTGTTAGGTCCTGGCAGGAAAGAGCCGTGGTGAGTCACCAGATAAACCAGGAGCTGGCCGTGGGATGGTTTTAATCCCATTACATTTTATTTTACCCTGCTCTAACTGTTCTTGTCAGACGATCTCGAGACACTTCAGAGAGTGCCTGGAGCCTTTCAGTAATTGTTTATCAGGGCTGTTATCTCCTTGTACAGCTGGGAAATGCCGCTGGGACTTCCCAGAGCACAGGGATGAGGATTTAAACAGGGATGGAGTGGGAAACACCATCAGGGTTGGCATAAATCATTGAAGAGGGACCTTAAAGATCATCTCCATCCAACACCTTCCACCATCCCAGGCTGCTCCAACCTGGCCTTGGACACTTCCAGGGACGGGGGAAATCCATTCCAGGGCCTCCCCAGCCTCCCAGGGAAGGATTTCTTCCCGATATCCCATCTGAACACCCTCTTTTCACTCCAAAGCCATTCCCTTGTCCTGCCACTCCAATTCCTGATGAAAATCCCTCTCCGCCTTCCTTGTAGGCCCCTGCAGACCCTGGAATTCCACTGAGCGAGCCTGGCAGAAATTCAGAGGAAAACTGCTCCTGTTAAACACCAATTGGTGCCCCTCAGGTGCCCTCTGAGTGGTGCCAGGCCGAGCCAAGCTCTGCCTGTGGATTTAATCTCAGCCCCTGGATCCACCTGGCACCCAGGGCTGTCCCAGGTTTCCTGCAGTGCCCAGGAAAGCAGCAGGATGAGATAATCACTGCAATTTTCCTGGCACTGCAGCCCTCATGTGACCATTACTCCTCAGCAGCTCCAGGCCCTGTGATTCAGCAGCTCAAATAGCCGGAATTACATCCATTCCCTGGACATAAGCTCAGCTCCTTTTCTATTTTTTTTTTTTTTTTAATTTTTTCCCCATTATTCCTGAAGGAGAATGGACTAATGGGCAAGCTGTGGTTTGGAAACCACCGGTGATCCCTGATCCCAGGACCAGGGGATTGGTGGCTTTCCAAATGTTTGTGCTGCTTCCAGAGCAGCTTGGAAGGAAAGCTGGGATACCAACGAGTGGCTCCAGGGGAGGGTAAATCCCACCAGGATTGTCTGTGGAAGCAGGGAGTGGATTTAGTTTAGGGAATGTTGAATGATCCCAGAGCTCCAGCTCTTTAGACGCTGGAAGTGCAGCTGGAGTTGGGATGGAAAGGGCACAGGAAATAAAGGAATTCTCCTCCTAAAATAAAGGGAAGGCTCTTCGCAGGGATCAAGAATAGAGCCATTGTTTCCAGGTGGAGAACAGGGATCCAGAGGCAGCTGGAGTCATGGAAAGCTGCTGGTGAGGGAGGAGATCATGGAATCACAGAAATCACGCTGGAAAAGGCCACTGAGGGAATCAAATCCATCACTCCCCCAGCACTAAGCCATGTTCCCAAGTGCCACATTAAATCCCCCCGGGAACGGTGACCCCACCACATCCCTGTTCCAACCCCGACCACTGCTGTGGTGAAGAAATTTTTCCAAATATCCAACCTAAAGCACCTCTGGTGCAACTTGAGGCACTTGGCAGAAAGAAACCACCTGGCTCCGAGCTCCCTTCAGGGAATTGTGGAGATCCATAAGGTCTCCCTGGAGCCCCCTTTTCCCAGTTAAACCCCTCCAGCAGCGAGGGAAGGAGGTGCTCCCAGCTCTCCCAACATTTTAATTGCCCTGGTGATTGTCCCACGCTCGTGTTCCGGTGGAATCACTCGGAATTACTCGGAATTACTCACTTCCCTCCCGTGTGGTGATGGGATGGCTTTGGGAAATGGGCCCGTGATGTCAGAGCTGAGCAGGGAATGGCTCCGGGCCCTCCCGCTTCTCCTCTCCCTGCTTTTTCCTTACGTAACACAAATCCTCTTGCCCTCTGCTGGCAGAATTCCTCCTCTCCAGGTTGGGATCCACGGGAATCTTCACAAAATATTCTTCACCCCACACTGGGGGTTGTTTGCACTGCCCAGAGCATATCCAGGTAGGAAGGGGGGGTTGGGATCCCAATGCATCCCACCAGGAGCATTTTCTGGTGCACCAGACCCGAATTCCAGCGAATTCCAGCATGTGGATCCCCCAAAAAAAAGGAATTTGAGCTGTGAGAATTGAAAGCAAATTGCTCCCAGCTTTAATGGAGAGATCCAGGATCTGCATCCGAGCTGGGCTCAAGTTCTCCACCACTCTGGGAATGCAAAAGTGAGGTTTTTTAGGAGGAGGAATGGCTTTTTCTGGAGATTTGAGCTGTGAGAATTGAAAGCAAATTGCTCCCAGCTTTAATGGAGGGATCCAGGACCCCAGATCCGAGCTGGCCATTCTGTTCTCGACTTTGCTAAAATCCACAAAAAATCTGCCAGGCTCCCTGTTCTCCCTGCAGCTCCCTGCGTGCCTTTGGAATTACGCCGGGAATTTCCTGGCTGTGAGGAAGAGCTTCACAAAGCACCGACGGAACACAGCCCGAGCCCCCAGGGCCGACTGAATAAAGGGCAGAAAACTCAGCCCTGGAAGTGGGAGAGCCACCAAATTCCCCCATTTTGGGGCCGGCCAGGAAATCCTGTTGCGCAAATCTCTTTCCTTGTTGCTTCCCGTGCTGGAATTTTTATTATTATTATTTTTTTTTTCAGGAACAATCCATCCCTTCGAGCTGGGAAGGGCTGCAGGGACTGAGGCGAGCAGGGCAGGGATTGGGATTGGGATTGGGATTGGGATTGGGATTGTCCCTCCGTGCTGAGGCCACACCTCGAGGGCTGTGTCCAGTTGTGGGACCACTGAAGGGGCTGGGAAGGGAATGGGAATGGGGAAGGGCTGGAGAATTCCTGAGGGAGCTGGGAAAGGGGCTCAGCGTGGAGAAAAGAAGGATCGGGGGGGATTTTCTGGCTCTCCACAACTCCCTGACAGGAGGGGACAGCCGCAGATGGGACAGGGACAAGGATGAGGGGAAACTCCTCACGCTGCACCAGAGGAGGTTTAAATTAGATATTAAGGAAATTTTTTTTTGCTGAAAAGGTGCTCAGGGATGGGAAGGGGCTGCCCAGGGCAGTGCTGGAATCTCCATCCCTGGAAATGTTCCGAAAAGTGTGGCACAGGGGTGACCACATCCACACTTTTCGGAGGGAATGGTGGGACTCGATGATCTGTGGGCCGGGGGAGGCTCAGGCTGGACACCAGCAGGAATTTCCCCATGGAAAGGGTGGCAAGGCCTTGGAATGGGCTGGATGTGGGTCCCCATCCCTGGAGGTGGCCAAGGAACACCTGGAGGTGGCACTCAGAGCTCTGGCTGGGGACACGGTGGGGATCGGGCACAGCTTGGCCTCCATGAGCTGGGAATCCTTTCCCAACCTCAGGGATTCTGCAGGAATGGTGGTTTTACATGGATTTTTCAAATACAACAAATTTTCTGACGGCTCAGGAATATTCTCATGCTCCTGCCCTCCTCTGCTGCTCCTCCTGCCCAGATTCCTCTTGGATTTTCCATCCCCAGTCCATGGGGACACCTGTGCCCTGCCCTGCTCCAAAATCCTCTCCCTGCCGTGGTTTTTGTGCTGATCCAGGCAAATGAAAACTCCTGGATGCAATTTCCTTTTTAATAAAGCTGAAATGGAAGTCAATCCATTACTGGGAAGCTCTTTTTCCATGGGAGAGTAATTAAAGCCATCTATTACTGGCAGCATTAAAACTTTAATGCACTTCCACGTGTGTTTATAGGGTTTATATTTAATTTTGGAGCCTCAGGAGTGATTCCCCACCTCCTTTCCTCCCTCATTCCTTTTTTTTTTTAAGTACAGAGAATATTTGCAAAGCCGTGGAAATGGAGCAAGATTGAAACCTCATTAGCTGTAATTTCGTATAATTATCATATTTGATGAATTTACCTTCATCTGAACATCCAGGAATTAGGGGTTCAATTAAAAATTATGAATATTTATGGAGTTTTTCACCTCCTAACTTACAAATATTTGCATTTGAAGGACAGTTTGGCTTTTATAACAAAGAACAAGCAGACAAACCAATCCATATTTTGTGTAGAATTTTGCCAATTTCCAATACTAAAAAAGTTTAGGGAAGACATCAAAAACTTCCAGGAATCTTTTCCATGTTTACGGAGGAATAATTTAAGTGGGAAAAGCGGATTTTCCTCGTGTTCAAACCAGCAAAATAAAGGCGAGGAGCAGCCCCAAATTTGTCGAAATGAGGCCTTTGAGGTTTTGAAATTTGCACCCCACAACCCTTTTGTCAGCAAAACCCCTGAGGAAATCAGGAGCTGGCTTGGAAATGCCAAATTTGAATGGATTTGTGCTCCAGAGAATGAGGAAAGCTCTGGGATTGTGGGAAGGTGCTGCTCCTCATCCCCATGCAAAATAACAAGGAGTTAAAAGGGGAAATAAACCACATAAAAAGGAGATTTTTAATTCTTGCAGAATTATCTCGCAGGGCTGTGGTTTGCAGCTCCCTGAGATTCCTGACAAAGGATTTCCACAGTGTTGCCTGAGGAAAATAAAGATATTTTCTCCCCTGCAGGAATTCTCCGTAAAGGACTTTTTATTTTTTCCTCCTCCATCAGAGGAAAAAAAATAAAAATAAAAATAAAAAAAGGTTCAAAGCGCTGCTCAGAGGAAGTTTTGAAGCTTCACTCAGCCCCTACACCACGAGTAGTGGAATTACTCAAAGGCTGGGTGCTCTCACAGCACTTGCTTCTCCCAACTGTCAACAAAAACCACAAACCCCGTGAGCGTGGCAACAATTTTACAGTAAAAAGAACATTTTTTCCGTGTTCTGAGCAGCAAAAAAGGTTTCCCATCCATATTCTGGCGCTCCGAGCTTGAAGTTTTGGGGTTTTTGGGGTTTTTAAGCAGCAGCAATTCGTGTCTCGGTGCGAGTTTTGTATAAATTTGGGATTTCTTGAGGTGCTTTTTGTCCTCGTGTGGTTTTTGCTGCAGCTCTGAGGATAAAAAGTTGAATTTCAGCTGGTTTAGCTTTAAAAAAAAACCCCTCACAAAGTATGAAAAAGGGAAAAGCACTGCTAAGTTTGTGCTGTGAAATGGAGGGAGGGAGGGAACAGCTCAGGACTTGAACTTTGTCACAACTCGGAGCAGCCTGGGCCAGAAAAAACAATTTATTGTTGTTTTTTTAATGCCTTTTCTTCCTTATCAGACTACAAGAGCTGTGAATTGTTTTATCTCATTCCCTCCTGGAGCCCACTCAGCTCTAAATCCATCTGTTGTTTTCTTTTTTCTCATCTCCTCGATGCTTTGAGCTGTGGCTGCTTTTTAGTTCATTTTCTCCTTTGAAACCTTCGGGATTAACCCCAAAAATCAGCTGGGATTTCATTTGTCTTTCTGAAATATCAAGAAAACCCATTTTTAAAGGAATTTTGGCTGCACATGCCAGCTGGTGAGGCAGGTGACGGGCAGTGCATCCTGGTGGGATTGAACTTTTTAGTTATAACAAAAGTAAAGTGAATTCTTTGGCATGGAACTGTTTTAAGTTCCAAGGTGTCCGTGAAAATTGGGAGTCTGGGAATTGCCTTGTTGTCCCTAAAAACTTGGAAAAAAACAGATCTGGGATTGCTTTTCCTCCCTAAAAATAAGCAAAGGGAAGAAATTGGGGTCTGGAATTGCCTCTTCTCCCTAAAACTTGGAAAAAAACAGGTCTGGGATTGCTTTCTCTCCCTAAAAATAAGCAAAGGGAAGAAATTGGGGTCTGGAATTGCCTTGTGTCCCTAAAAAATGGAAAAAAACAGGTCTGGGATTGCTTTCTCTCTCTAAAAATTAGAAAAGGGAAAGGAATTGGGGTCTGGAATTGCCTTGTGTCCCTAAAACTTGGAAAAAAACAGGTCTGGGATTGCTTTCCCTCCCTAAAAATTAGAAAAGGGAAAGGAATTGGGGTCTGGAATTACCTCCTCTCCCTAAAAATTGGGAAAAAACCTCAGGTCTGGGATTGCTTTCTCTCCCTAAAAATAAGTAAAGGGAAGAAATTGGGGTCTGGAATTGCCTTGTGTCCCTAAAAATTGGGAAAAAACCTCAGGTCTGGGATTGTTTTCTCTCCCTAAAAATAAGCAAAGGGAAGAAATTGGGGTCTGGAATTGCCTCTTCTCCTTAAAAATTGGGAAAAAACCTCAGGTCTGGGATTGCTTTCTCTCTCTAAAAATTAGAAAAGGAAAAGGAATTGGGGTCTGGAATTTCCTCCTCTGGCAAATCTTGCCCTGCAGGTGTTGGGGAGGAAGAAACTTGAGTTTTGTAGTGGAGAAACGTCAATAAATTTGTATGAGAGGCCCTAAATGATTCGTTCAGGATTTAAACCACAAATCCTTGCAGGCATTGGATCCTTTAGGCAAGAAAAATCCCACCAAAAAAATTGTGGAGCGCTGCTAAAAGGGGCGGGAAAGGATCACAAGAACCTTAAGGAGCTGCGGAGTGAATTTCAAGCGACGCTTTTATGGAATAAAGCCAAGGAGGAGATAAATTTGTTTGCCTGGCTCTGAATTTGACAGCTCATGAGCAGGATAAAAAGGCAAAAAAAAAAATGGGGCTTAATCCATAAAGAGATAAAGCTGAATTTTATTTTGAGATGAAGCAGCGCTTTTAACTCCAAACCCTCGGTCACAACTCAATTTTCTGGGTGGGTTTTGGCACCCAGAACTCACTGGATTCGGAGGCCTTTGAGAATGAAATGCTCAGTGAATGTGCAGAGTAAATGAAACCAATTCTGATCATTCTCTGCACTTTCAGCACTTTCCCCACCCTCTCTCTGTGTTTCTCAGAAGCTGCATTTTGCTTTCATCTCTCTTCAGCAAAGAGGGGATTCATTTAGACCAGGAATTATATCCTAAATCCCCGCTTTGGAGGAAAAACTCCCCAGCTGCTGCATCCAAAAGTTATTTCCTGCTGATTTCTTCAGTCCTCCTCTCAGGGTCAAGGTTCTGCTCTGAAACATTGAAATTACTTGGGAAAATTTTAGAAAATCGGAGGTTTCCTGCAGGACCAGATGAGATTTGTGAAGAGCTGCTTTTAGTGTTCCTCTGCACAGTTATAGAAACGTGCAAGGAAACTGTTTCTTGGAAAATAGTTTTATTCTTCATTACATTCAACGAGTTTCTTCCATTAAGTGGCCCAGGAACTATCAAAGAATTTAAATATGACAAAATCTTTAAAAAAAACCCCAGGCATCTTTACCCAGATGATGTTTGCATTGTTTATATCTTTAATTTTGGTTTTTTTACAAAAAACTTGGGACAAATTTTAATTCTCCTCTTCAAAAGGAGGCAACTTTTTTGCACAAAGGTGAAGATTCGAGGTCAGAAGTGCAGTTTTTATGCTGCCTCCCGCTTCAAATCTTTAGTTTTGCTGAGAGATCCTGCTCTTCCTGCAGGAAAATTCCCGCAGTGGTTTCCTTCATGGAATTTATGGAATGGTTTGGGTGGGAAGGGATTTTAAATCCCATCCAGTCCCACCCCTTGCCATGGGCAGGGACACCTCCTACTATTCCAGGTTGCTCCAAACCCCGTCCAAGCTGGCCTTGGGGACTCCCCAGGAATGGGGCAGCCACATCTGGGCCAGCTGTTCCCAATTTTCCCCGAATTTCCAGGCGCTCCCGAAGGATTTTTGGCGCAAAGGCCTCGACCCCGCCGCCGCCGCCTCCCTCCCGCCGCGTCAGCGTTGCCAGGCAACGCGGTAAAATGGCGGCGCCCACGCGGGGTACGCCGGGAGTTGTAGTGCGGAACCTCGCCGCCCCCGCGCCCGGCCTGCGGTGCGGGACTCGTTTTCCCAGCAGGCGCCGCGGCGCCGCGCGAAAAGGCTGAGAGCGCGTATTTACCTGCGGGGAGCGGGGCGCAGGTGGGCGCGCCGCGGGGGCTACTGGGATTTGTAGTTCGGGGCGGAGCAACCTCTCGGCGAAGCGGCGCGGCGGGCGGTGGCCGCCGGACTACAACTCCCAGGGTGCCGCGGGGCGCAGCGGGCAGGGCGCCGGCGGAGGGCGGGGGGTACGAACGGGAACCTCGGCGGTGCCGGGGGGGATGCTCAGGGGAGCCCTCAGGTGAGGAGGAGGGGACTGGAGTGGGAACGGGAACGGGCGGCGACTCTCGGGACGGGCGGCGAGCGCTGGGTGGGGCCCCATTGTTCGCGGAGAGCCGGGGTGGGCAGTGGCGGCTGATGGATCCACCGAGTTCTCCAGGGAGAAGTCCCCGATCCTGGCGCCAGGGGGGTCGGAAGGGGTTTGGCTTTAGGATAAAAAAATCGCCCCCTTGTTCCTCCTCCTTGCCCAGCGCTTTTGGGGCCAGCTGGTTCCTGGTGCGTTCGGAAAGGAGTCCTCTCCTTCTCATGCCCCCACTTGAAACTTGGGGTGCTTTATTTCCTAATAAATTAACTCGGTCTAATACAGTTTTTTTACCAATCTCAGATTTTGGAGTTGTAGGTATTTGGCGTTATTGTTTGGTGTGTTTTTCTTGGCTAAACTTCCCCCAAACACATACCCCAATAATACGGATTTTTTGGTGCACCGCTTAGGGGTGAAACCCCCCCCAAAATTGCCATAAAAACACTGGGATTGTTCAGCCTGGAGAAAGAAAGTTTTGGGGTGACCTCACTGAGGCCTCCAGTGCCTGGAGGAGCTGCAAGGAGAGCTGGAAAGGGAGTATTTCCAAGGGATGGAGTGACAGGACAAGGGGGAATGAATTCAAAGTGAAAGAGAGTGGGTTTAGGTTGGATGTTGGGAAGAAATTCCTCCCTGTGAGGGTGCTGAGGCCCTGGCACTGGTTATTCCATGGATACCCCATCCCTGGCAATGTCCAAGGCCAGCTTGGTCGGGGCTTGCAGCCACCCGGGTCAGTGAAAGGTGTCCCTGCCCATGGCACTGAATGACCTTTAAACCCCTTGCAACCCAAACCATTCCCTTATCCCATTCCCACAGCCCTTTTCCCTGGAGAACATTCCCTCCTCCTCCCGATTTCTCAGGCTGCACCGAGTGCTGGAAGAGCAGAACGTGTCCCAGCAGCAAATACTAATTAATGTTTGCTCAGGGCAGGTGTGGAGCAGCTTTTGCAGCAAAGCCTGGCTTAAGGTGGCTCTCATTGTCTGCAGCACTGAGGTTTTAATTGCTGGCTGCTGTTGCAAAATCCCAGCGCTGGAAGGGCAGGATCGGAGCTCTGCTCAAAGCTGGAAAAACGAGTCCTCCTCGAGCTGGGATTGATAAAAGATTGTTTTGTTCCAACCTTTATCTGTCTCTGGCACAGCAGGTTCATTGTGAAACAGCTGCAGAGGGGAATGAGCAGCAAACCACAACCCTCAGGTGTGTGCTGGGAGCTGGGCAAGGTGCAGAGGGCTCCTGGGAGCCTGGAGGAGCTGGTGAGTGAGAGTTTCAGCTTTGGAAACCCCTTGGATTCTTCAGCTTTTACACCCCCTCTGGTTCTGCTCTCAGCTTTGTCACCTCAGAGTTAAGAAGGCTTCGGGTGCGATGCGGTTTCAAACCCAGGGAATTACGAAACCACCTGGAATTCAGGCAGAGTTTCTCTTCACTTCCATCCTTTCCCAGCTGCTGAAGTAATTCCCAAGCTCCAGCAACACTTTAGGCAAGAAAGATGCTGATATTGCAGCAGAAAGAATGGAAAGTGTAAAGATCAATGAAAGCATTTTGCTTCCAGGAGTGGGAGGAAAAAAAACTCGGTGTCGCTGAGTTGGTTGTGTTGCTTTTGAGATGCAACAAGAGGCAGGATTCCCTGAGTGAGCCTCGATGTGGTTTAATTGCAGTGTTTTGTGGCAACTGGGGATCCGAGCTGACAGAGATTCGGGATTTGTTTCAAACGTGACACTCAGGGTGTGAAATCCTTGCTTGAATTCCGGCGTCTGCCTTCCCCAAACGGTGCTGGCAGGAAAACACCGAGGCAGAAATATTTTCTATTTGGGCAGCAGCTTTTGCCTGGCGTTCTGTCTCTTTTTATTTTTATTTTTTTTTTGCCATTATCCGCAGGGAAAACGCTGCCAAACGTGGGGACATATTTAAGGGGGGGGAATGGTTTTGCTGTGGGTGTTTGATCCTGATGGGATTTGTGTAGCACAGAATCGTGGGATGGGGATGGGTTGGAGGGAATTGAAACTCATCCAGATCCGCTTTCTGCCATCCCAGGGTGCTCCAAGCTGGCCTGGGACACTCCCAGGGATGGGGCAGCCCCAGCTTCTCTGGGAATTCCATCCCAACCCCTCACAGGGAAGAATTCCTTCCCAGTTTCCCATCCAAACCCCACCTCACACCTCATTCAAAGCTAAACCTTCCCCGTCCTCTCTTTAGTGTTGGTGGCTCCTGAATCTCTTGAAGGTTTTAGGGCCTTTTTTTTCCTCTTTCAATTTCAAATTATGAGGTAAAACCTCATCCAGGATGGCAGCAGAATGTTGTGTTTGACCAGAAGACACTAAAAGGAGTAGTTCCTTCTGTTGGTTTGAGGAGTGAGACCCATTAAAAGCCGAAATTCCCTGCTGGAAGTTGCTGTCCTGGAAGTTCCATGCTGGATTTATTCCCTGTTAGAGTTCACGAAGCTCTTCCCAGCCTTCCTGAGGTGTGATTTGAGGAATATTTGATATCTTTTTCCACATTATTGCATTTTAAAAATACAGATACTTGGAATCTGTCTGATTTTTTTTATGGGGCATGACCCTAAAAATCCAATCTTTAGTGTCCCATCCCTGGCTTGAATTTCTGCCTCATCCACAGAGATTTAATTTGTATAGTATGTAAATAAGCTGCTAATTATTACTGCCTGATAGAGAATCCACCAGGGGCTGTGAAGAAATAATTGTGGGGCTTGAAGTAAAATGTAAATTAAGTAAAAAATAACAAATATTTTCTGTGTTCAGAAGCTTACAGCAGCTTTTTGAGCTCAGCTTTGCTTTAAAACCGGTCAATAAAAACCCCAACAGCTCCAGATCAATAAAATGTTTAAATATTGTCTCTGTCTAATGGAAATAAAATTATTGGCTGCTGCTTTGATCCAGTAGCTGGACAGCTGCAGGGCCAAAAATCATCAATGCAGCTCTTGATTGTGTCCTGATTTATTTTAGGGATGGAAATCCAACCAATGTTGAGCTGATTGAGCTGTTGTCTTCACCAGGAGGAGATCTGGCATTTAAAAGTGATTTTTTCCCACAAATATTATTATGGCTTGTTCCTCAGCGTTATTTTCTAGTAAGCGCCAATCTATTGTTTAAACAATAATTAATTTTAATATCTTTTCTAATAAATACTCCTGCCTCATCTGTGTTTTCTTGCTCTTCCCAGCTATTTTAATAATCAGGTATTGACAAAAATCTCCTCAGAGCCTCCAAATCAAATGAGAAGTTTATTAAAAATATTTATAAAACATTTTTACCCACTCCCAATTGTTTTCCCCCAGAGGAACTCTTTCATTTTTCATCTCATTCCTGAAGATAAATGGATGGGAAAACGGATGGAGCAACAAAGCAAACTCTTGTGGTGTGGTTTAAAATGCACGCCATCCCTGAGCAACATTCCTGCATTTAAATGAGATCATAATTACAATTATTGGGCTTCCAGTTGGGAGGGATGGTGCAGTGCCAGCTTTCCCTGTTCCTGCCCGATTCCCACTGGAAAAAATCAGTTGGAATTGTGGAGTTTGGAGTAGGATTGATCAGGAGCTTGGAGCTTTCAGGGGGAGCAGGAGATCATCCTAATTTCCCCCCACCGAGCTGAATAATCTGATTTTGGAAGATGGGGGCGGGGTGGAAATGATTTAATAAAAAAAAATCAGGGAAATTAATTATAGGAGCTGCTCCATGATTTTTTTTTTTTTCCTTCAGAAAAACAGACTTGCCAAAGGGCTCAGGACACTTCTTTGGCAGGTATTCCTAAAACCACTCCTCCGGTGGATTTTTATAGGAAACCGATTTTTGGGGTGTGAAACGAGGGCCACTAAAGGAGTTCTCGCAGTTAAAGGCTTTTTTCAGGCACTTCCCCCTTAAAAGAAGGATTTTTTTCAGCTCTCCCATGTTTTATTTATGATATAAAAAAATACAATTTTTCCTAAATGCTGGTTTTTGGGAAGGAGTCAATCCAAGCCCTGGAATGCCTCTGCAGCCATTATTTTCCTGGAGGACAGGCCAGGTTTCATTTTGTTGACACAGGGAGTGGCTCAGCAGCTGCAGATCAAGTGGGAGGTGGTGCCGTTCCTTGGCCTTTTTCCCTTTTCCCCCTTATTCCCCCCCCCTTATTTTCCCCCCCTTTTCATTAATAATAATTTGAATTTCTTCCTGATTTTTATCCAGACCCGTGGTTTTTTCCCCCCTTTTTTTCCCCCTTTTTCCCCCCCTTTTTTTCCCCCCCTTTTTTCCCCCCTTTTTCCCCCTTTTTTTTCCCCCCCTTTTTTCCCCCCCTTTTTTTTCCCCCCCTTTTTTTCCCCCCTTTTTTCCCCCCCTTTTTTTCCCCCCCCCTTTTTTTCCCCCCCCTTTTTCCCTCCGCTTCCCTTTTCATTTTCTTCTAATTTCATGTAAAAACCACAGAATTGTGTGGAATTCTCTGTCAATTTAAAGGAAGAAAAACCAGGATTTGTGACAGACAGGCCAGGAATTTCCATTCCAAATGGAAAAGTTCCCTTAAAAACCAGCCAAATCCATTCAATCTCCATCCCAAGGGGTGAATTAATTGCAGAATTCCCTTTTCCACGTGCTCCCCATCCATGCCAGCCCCTCGTGGTGACTCCTCTCCTACAATCCCGTTGATTTTCCAGCTGCTGGGATTGTCCCTGCATGGCCCAGTTCGGAGCTCTCCTCGTTCCTTAGCAACCACAGAGGCCAGCAGGGAAATCCTGGATGTCTCCAGCTGGGATCCTGAACCAAGGGTAAGCCCTTCCCTCAGTGCTTTAATTCCACTCAGATCCAAGGAATGGTTCATTCCCGAGAAAAAGGATGCATTGGCAAAACTTCCTTAACAAAGGGAAGCAGAATTTAGGTGCCATTAATCAATAATTTGAATTCTTCCTGATTTTTATCCAGACCCGTATTTTTCCTGGGAATGGAGGTGCCCTTTGTGCTTCTCCTAACGAGGCTCGTGGCAGAAGTTTGCCGGCAAATCCACGGAAAACTCGGTGGGTGCTCCATGATTTCTCCAATCCAGGTTATTTTCCTCTCCTCCTGCACTTCCTAAAAGCCTTCAGAATTCAGGAATTCCTGCTCCAAACTCAGCATTCCCTGAAACTTTCCCGTTTTCCTCTGATTCCTTCTGAAAGCAGGGAATTCTCCCTGCCTGTGTGGGGTAACAGGGATGCAAAACCATGTGGGAAAAGCACCTCAAGAATCCAAAAAGAATCCAAAAGAATCCTTTTTTTAAAGATATTGATCGATTTAACCTCAAACCAACCCCAAAATTTCACTTTTTAATGCCTGAGCTGCTCTAAAACTTCAAGGGACCAAAAAAAAATCAGAAATACAAAGTACAAAATTCTGGTTTTAAAAGAATCCCCCCACTAAAACCTCAAAAAAACCCTGATTTTAATTTTTTTATCTCTAAATATTTTTTGCTTTTTCCTGTTTTTTTGCTGTAATCCAGTAAAATTTACTAATTGCTTCCTGCTAATTTCAGTTTGAACAGCCCCCAGCTGCTGCTCTCCTGATATCTTTGATTTCTCACCCTCACATTTGGTGATGTTGCTGATAAAACTGAATAAAATTTGCTGTTTTTTCTCAGTTCTATTTCAATTTTCCTATGGCTGAATCCAGATCAGGTCTCATTATATTCATCCAAAATTACTCTCTTTTTATTTTAAGCCTGATTTAAGGATTTTTTAAGGGGATTTACCCAGAAAATTTTCAATTTTGGAAGTTCTGGTTGATTTTCCTTGGAGAATTTGTAAATAATTCAGGCTTTTATAACAATTTTTCTATATTTATTTCTATTTCTAAAGAAAAATAAAATGCATTTATAAAACAAAAAATAAAAATTAAAACAGCAAAAAAGAAAAAAATCCAGCAGGTTTGAAGTGAATTATTCCTCAATTTCTGTGGAGATTTTTTTCTTTGTTGGAGCATTTTCCTCGATGGAAAAGTGGGAATTGCACTGGGAATTCCTCTCCGTAGGTCTCAGAGCCGGAATGTTGTGTGGATGTGTTGGATTCCAACAGCTCCTGCCCCGTCACCCACCAGTGCAGCCCAGGTATGGAATTATTTGGAATAAAACCATGGAATTTTGGGATGATTTGGGTTGGAAAAGACCTTCAAGCTCATTTACAGACCAAGCCCTGCCCAGCCTGGCTCTGGACACTTCCAGGGATAAAAATTCCCAGATTTTCTGGACTTTAGCACCAAAATCCAGCAGCTGGGGAGTGAAAATAAATAAATTAATTAATCTTATTTCCTTGGAATTCCTTCTCCTTTTGGCCTCATGGAAAGTTTTCTTTTTCCTGGGATAAACATTGGGAATAAAACCTCTTTTGTGTGGGAGAAGAGGAAGCAGGAGCTCTTTGTAACCCTCCCAAAAAAGGGAATTTCTGCTGGGTTTTCCCTCTGAAAGCTGGGAACGAGCAGAAAATTGGGAATTCTTGCTGTGAATTGTTGGTTTTATCCCTTTTTCCGTGTTTTTTTTGGGGCAGGATGCTACAGGAGGTGGAATGAGGATGGGAGCAGCAGCTGCATTAAATGCAGGAATGAAACCCTGCCCGGCCCCTCTGGGCACAACCTCAGCGAGTGCAGAAATGGTGAGTTTGGAATTCATTTAAATTCATTTAAATGCCATTAATTTCAACTGATTGGAATTCAATTAATCTTAATTCATTTCAGTCATTTGTATTCATTCATTCACATCGATTCCTGCAGCAAAAACTCCTCAAAAATACCTCCAAAAATGGAGATTTTTTATCCCACGTCGTTTAAAAAACTTTCCCAAAGTCCCCGTGGGACTTGGAGCTGCAAAAACTGTGGAAATTTGGGAATTTGGTGGGCAGGAAGTGCAGTGGGATCGTTTGCAGGAAGAGCCAAATGTCCAAATTGGTGATGGAAATGGATTTAGTGGGAATTCCATCCTTTTCTTTACAGCTGGGAGCAGAGGGCTGAATTCCCAAATGAACGTGAGCACTGTCACTCCTTTCATCCAGAACTTTGGTGAGTAAATGGAATTTTGGGCAGGTTGAGGGATTATTCCCTCTGCTCCAGGGATTTGGGGTTGGTGGAAAAAAGGATTGGGAGTTTAAAAGAAGGGATTTGATGAGTTAAAAAAGTGATTTAATGAGTAAAAAAGTGATTTAATGAGTTAAAAACGATTTAATTTGTTAAAATGAGTTGAAAAAGTGATTTGATGAGTTAAAAAGTGATTTGATGAGTTAAAAAGTGATTTGATGAGTTAAAAAGTGATTTGATGAGTTAACAGTGATTTAATCTGTTAAAATGAGTTTAAAAAGTGATTTGATGAGTTTAAAGTGATTTAATGAGTTGAAAAAGTGATTTAATTTGTTAAAATGAGTTTAAAAAGTGATTCAATTTGTTAAAATTTTTAAAAAGTGAATTAATGAGGAGCCCCTGGGAGCTGCTGCTCCCTCTCCCATTTTTATCCTGCCCATAAACTCAGTTTTAGGCACATGGGATTATCCAACACCACCTAAAAATGAGGGATTTGCTCTGTATTTTTATTTAACCCTTTTATTAGGAGGGGTTTTGGGTGAAAACCAGACTTTTCTCTCTCTTTTTTATGATTCTTTTCTCTCAGGGGGCCCAGAAGTCGCAGCTTCCCTCATTTTGGGGACATTTTTCATCAGTTTATTCCTGATCCTCTCCGTGGCTTCTTTCTTCTACCTCAAACGAGCCAACAAACTCCCAAATATTTTCTACAGAAGAAACAAAGGTAAAAAACCCCTTTAATTATCCAGTCCTTAATGAACTTTGCTGCGTTAATTGATTGAAAGTTGAATTTTGTGTTGAAATCCCCTCACGGTTGGGTTTGAATTCCATGGAGCTGCTGGATTTTCCTGATTATCCCGAGAAAATGTAAAGCAGGGCTGGATTTTGTGGGGATTTTTGATTTTGTTGGTCTTTATCTCTGCTATTCCTGCATGGAATAAAAACCATGGAATAAAAACCATGGAATAAAACCATGGAATAAAATAATGGATAAACTCATGGAATCATGGAATGCTTTGGGCTGGGAGGTGTCAGGGACACCTTCCATGATCCCACATTTCTCCAAGCTGGCCTTGAGCACTTCCAGGGATGGGCAATCCACAAATTCTCCTGGAAATCCATGCACTGACCTTCCTGGCAAAGCAATTCCAGAAAAAGTAGGGAAAAACACCGGGAATTTTGCTCCCCCACGGGGCACCAAGCCTTGAAACAGCAATTCCTGGGATTTGTGTGTGTCCACATTTGCAGTTCCTGGGAGTTGCTGAACAAAACACATGGAAGGGGATGTCTCCCACATTTTTCCCTGTGTTTTCCATGGGTTTGGGGTTGATTTGGGATTGATTTTAATTCCCATGGCAACCTCCAGCCCGGACTTTGCTGTGTTAGAGCTCTTTCTGTTGAAATAAAGCTGATTTTTGGTTCAGTTCCTTCATGTTTTACTGCCACACCTGGAAAAACTCCCCAAAAAATCCAAATTAAGGGGTGGATGGAGCAGAAAAAGTCCCAGGTTTTGGCTAAAAATGCTGGATCTGTTCATAGGAATTTCAGGGATCCTCCCATTCCCAGTTTCTGTGGGACCGTTTTGCATCCAAGGCCCCAAAAGTGGCTCTTTGAGGCCTGAATTCCCCATTTTGTGGAGAAAATTCCCATTTTGTGGAGAAAATTCCCATTTTGTGCTCATAAATCCCCATTTTGTGGGGAGAACTCCCATTTTGAGCTCATAAATTCCCATTTTGTGGAGAAAATTCCCATTTTGAGCTCATAAATCCCCATTTTGTGCTGATAAATTCTCCAATCTTGGGAGTCCTACACCCAATACATTCTATAAATGGGATTTTTGAATATTTTGGTTGGATTTTAGGACAAAACTCCTTTTTTAACAATCAAATGATTCCATTCATGGATGTATTTTTGTAAAATTAGCCATTCCAGCCTTCTAAATTAATAAAAATAATCTAAATTAATCCCTTTTGTTTTCTCTTTTAGCATCTGTTCTCCAGCCCAGTGAAACGGTGAGTGAATTCTTTTTATGGGAACAAGATAAAACATTAAAATTTCAACTTTGTTAAACAATGATTTCGATTTTAATTAACTAAATTGCAACTTTATTAAGCAACTCCTTAATTGATAAATGAGACTGAAATATCAAAGATATTTTGGGGTTCTTTGTATCCAAACTGGGACAAAAACTGAAAAATAATGGATTGCATTGAGTTGTTTTTCCAAGAACTCTCTACAGAGTGAAAATTGTTGGAATCCTCAAAAAAAATCCTGGATTTTTTAAGGAAAAACCGTTAAAAAGTTCTTTTTTTTCCCATTATCCTTCTCCTGTTCCACAGGCATCCATGATCTCTCCTCCAGTTTCTTCAGGTGAGGAATTTTTCCCTGAAATGTGCTGTTTCCACCTGTTGCCTAAAAGACAAGGAAAACTCCACGTGGAAATGCTAAAAATAAACAGAAAATCCAAATAATTCTTGGGGTAAAGCTGTGGAATGTGTGGAGGGGACGGAAATCCAATGGAATCTGGTGAAGGTTTGGTTTTGTGGGTTTCATTTTGGGCTTTGTGGTTGAGTGTTCTGGGTTTGAGTTCGCTTTTGGGGTTGTTTGTGGCTTCGGTCCCTCAGGAATTGCTGGATGGGGTTGGGAATTCTCAACCAAGGAATCCCGAGATCCTTGAAGTTGGAAAAGATCTCCAGGATCCAAATCCAAGGATTCCCCATTTCCACCTTGCCCCAAGTGCCACACCCTTGACCCACCCCATGCTTGTGGGCGCTCCAAACCTCCCTGGGCAGCAACTGCCACATTCCACCTCCTTTTCCCTGCTGGAATTCCGGCTGGAATCCCATTTTCCAGCAGTTTTGATGCCGCTTTTGTGCCTTGCAGGTGCGGAAGCCGCGCTACGTCCGCCGCGAACGCTCCCTGGGCCCCTCTGGCCTGGCCCCGGCCGACAGCAGGGTCAGCAACGTCTGAGCCCCTCCCGGGAGTGTCCCAGCCCTTTTCCTGACTCCATGGAAAACTCTGGAAGCTGCTGATCCCACAGGAAGCCGAAGGGTTTGTGCCAAATCATCCCAAGCGAGAAGGTGGCACCAGCTCGGTGACATTTGGGGACTTTGCAGGGCCCTGTCCCTGCTCCGGGGGTTCCTCCCTCTCCTCCAGAGGCTGTGGGGAGAATCCTTGAGGAATTTGGGGGACTTTCCCTGTTGGGGGAGAATCCTTGAGGAATCTGTGAGGAGAATCCTTGAGGAATTTGGGGGACTTGCCCTGTTTGGGGAGAATCCTTAAGGAACCTTGGTGCATTTTCCCTGCTGTGAGGAGAATCCTTGAGGAATTTGGGGGACTTTCTCTGCTGTGAGGAGGATCCTTAAGGAATCTGTGAGGAGAATCCTTAAGGAATTTGGGGGACTTGTCCTGTTTGGGGAGAATCCTTGAGGAATTTGGGAGACTTCCCCTGTTTGGGGAGAACCCTTAAGGAATCTTGGTGCATTTTCCCTGCTGTGAGGAGAATCCTTAAGGAATCTTGGTGCATTTTCCCTGCTGTGAGGAGAATCCTTAAGGAATTTGGGGGACTTTCTCTGCTGTGAGGAGGATCCTTAAGAAATCTGTGAGGAGAATCCTTAAGGAATTTGGGGGACTTACCCTGTTTGGGGAGAATCCTTGAGGAATTTGGGGGACTTGCCCTTGTGAGGAGAATCCTTAAGGAATCTTGGTGCATTTTCCGTGCTGTGAGGAGAATCCTTATGGTATTTGGGGGACTTACCCTGCTGTGAGGAGAATCCTTGAGGAATCTGTGAGGAGAATCCTTGAGGAATTCGGGGGATTTTCCCTGCTGTGAGGAGAAACCTTCAGGAATCTGTGAGGAGAATCCTTGAGGAATTTGGGGGATTTTTCCCTGCTATGAGGAAAATCCTTAAGGAATCTTGGTGCTGTCCCTGTGGTGTGACCCCAAAACTGGAGGTGACAGCGCTGCAGGCCTCAAAATCCTGGGATTGGGGTGTGGATCCACTCCGGGATGGGGAATTGGCAAAGGGATGCTCTCGTTAAGTGCCACTGTAGGACAGTGTGACAGTGATTAATTATGACAGTGATTAATTATGACAGTGATTAATGATGACTAATTAATTACAACAATAATTAGGATGCAGAATCCTTTGGAAGCAAAGCCCGGAGCCTCCTCAGAGCCCGGATCCCCTGGGATCCTTGTCCCGCTCTCCAGAGCTGTCCTTGGTGCTCAATCCAGGCCCCATCCCAGATCTGGGAATCTTTGGGGGAGTTTTTCCAGCTCAGTCCTTGGATAAAGAGTCCTGCAAGGATTGGCCCTGCTGGCTTCGTTCCCTGTGGAAGGAAAAGCAGAATTCCTGGATTTAGAGCAGTCGGGGATGTTTGGGATGAGCTGGAGGGATCAGGATGACTCCTGCCACTGCAATCATGGGATTTTTTTATGGTCAATCCCTGGAATTTGCAGGGCAGGACTGAGCTCCTCAGGCATTCCCTAATTCCAGACACCAGCCTCAACCTCCCCCAGCCTGGATCTTGTTCCTGCCTGAGCAATTTCTCTCTCTGGAAGTTAAAAATAGCTGGAAAATGACTTTTTTTTTTTCTCCTGGCCACGTCTCCCGTCCAGCAGGCAGGGGTGGCTCTGGGATCCATCCTAAATCCATGGAAATGTCACTGTCACCACCTGGAATTCCAGCTCTGCAGCCTGAGCATTCCCACCTCCCTGTGCTGCTCCCAAAATAAATCCTTTGGAAGCTCTCCCTCAGCAGCCCCTGGCAGGGACAGGAATGGGAACAGTTGGTTTTCCTGGGTTTTTTTGGGAAAATGAGGACAAAGCTGTCCTGGAGCTGACTCCCACATGGAGAGTCCACATTCCCTTTTCCCTGGGGTTAAAACCTTCCAAGAGGAAAAGTTGGGATAGGAAGAGATCAATTTATCCTATGGAATAATCCTATTTTCTGGGAATTTTGGGGCAGTTGGATTTGCTTTTATCTCCTTTTTTTTGTGGCATCCACAGGGATAAACCCCAAATCATGGAGGCTCCTGTGCCAAAAAAACCCTTGGAATTTAAGATTTTGCCTCTCTATTATGATAAATAAAATTATTTTCCTTCTGACTGGGCAATTCCAGTTGAAACCCTTCCCATATGGAATTACTTGGAGGGTTTGGGAAAATCCAACCTGGATTTTGTTTCAGTCTCTCTTTGTGCTGCTGAGATTTTCTTTTTTTCCCCCCCAAGCAGAAATCATGGAGGTTTTATCCCAAAATCAGGAATGCCTGAGGATTTTCCTAATTCCTGAGGGGGGGAAAAAGGAGTAACTATGCAAATAATGCCAAGAAGGTGCAGCTCTGGAGCAGGGAATTTCTGTGTGTCCATGGATTCTTGTCCTGCTTAATTCCTAAAATTTAATTTATTGAAGGATTTTTCTGTGTCTTCTCCTCGAGTGAGATTTGATTTAATTGTTGTCTAAAAATCGAATTTTGTGTGGAATTAAAATCGAGTTTTTCTCAGTGATAATGCCCAGAAAACTTCAGAATCCCAAGATTTTTACCCAGAAAACTTCAGAATCCCGAGGTTTTTACTCATTTTTTGTGTGTGGTTCAGCTTTGTCAGCGCTGGGAACTCCTGGTTGGGTTTTGTGGGGTTGGGGTTGGGTTTTGGGGGTTTAAATTCAGGTTTTGTGGTTGAATTTTGGGGCTTTGGTTTTGGCTTTGAGGATTGAGTTTTGTGGGTTTAGGTTTGGTTTTGTGGTTGGGTTTTGGGGGTTTAGGTTTGGGTTTGTGGTTGGGTATTGGGGGTTTAGTTTTGGGTTTGGGGGTTGACTTTTGTGGGTTTAGTTTTGGGGGTTGAACATTGTGGGTTTGGGGTTAAGATTTGGGTTTTGTGGGTTTAATTTTGGGTTTTGTGGTTGAGTTTTGTGCGTTTGGTTTTGGTTTGGGGGATTGAGTTTTGGGTTTGGGGTTAAGATTTGGGTTTTGTGGTTAAAGTTGGGGTTTGTGGTTGAGTTTTGGGGGTTTAGTTTTGGGTTTGGGGTTAAGGTTGGTTTTGTGGTTTAATTTTGGGTTTTATGGTGCAGTTTTGGGGGTTTAGGTTTTGGGTTTGGGGTTAAGATTTGGTTTTGTGGTTTAATTTTGGGTTTTATGGTGGAGTTTTGGGGGTTTAGTTTTGGGTTTGGGGTTAAGATTTGGGTTTTGTGGTTAAAGTTGGGGTTTGTGGTTGAGTTTTGTGCGTTTGGTTTTGGGTTTGGGGATTGAGTTTTGGGTTTGGGGTTAAGATTTGGGTTTTATGGTGGAGTTTTGAGGGTTTAGGTTTGGGTTTGTGGGTTTCTCCTTTCTTTGCACTGGCAAATTCCCTATAAAATGGGATGGTTTGGGTTCCATCTCCCTCGAAAATACCACTGAAGCGCTTTAAAGCTCGGCTTTAACACCCCTGATGTTCAATGTATTTGTATCTTTTTCAATGGTGCCAAAATAAAGAGATTTCAGCTTTTTTTTTTCGGTTTTGAGCTCTTTTTTTGTTTGGTTTTTGGTGTCTCTGGAGGTCGTTCTGTGTTTCCTTTTTAAGCCTGGGATGAAGGGAACAGAATTAACACCCAAGGAGCCCAGATTCCAGCTCATCTGGGGCCTCCCTGCCCCCAAAACGGAGGGAGAAGAAATAAAAATCCCTTTTTCTGCTGCTTCCTGCCCGGTTTAAAGTGGGGTCACGAGGCTGGGCTGGGTTTTTACACCTTAAAATTGGATTTATTTGGTCAAAGCCAAATCTTTGCACGTGTCAGCAGGAAAATTCCACGTGGAAATGGTGAAAATAAGCAGCGAATGCTGTGGATGAGGCTGTGGGAACCCAGCAGTAAAAAACGCCTGCAGGAAATGAGGATTTGCAGGGGTTTATTTAAAGTTCCTTTAAAGAAGAGCAGGAAAACTCTAAGATAGGATTTTAGCAGGGATTGGGATAATGGGGATTATTGATTATCGGTTGATGAAGGGGATGGGCTGGGGTTGAGCACTGATTCCTTTTTCCATCCAATTCTTTTTTGTTTCCTTTTCTTTCCTTCCCTGAGGATTTGGGATTCTTGGGTTTCTTCCATTTCTTCAGCTGCCCAAACAACCCAACCTATTTGGCCAATAATAATAATAATCATCATCATCATCATCACTCTGATAATAACAAATTATTATTGATAATAATGAAAATAACGATAAAATAAAAAATAATAAAATAATTATAATAAAATTAAATAATAACAAACATTTTTAAATAAATAAAAGGATAATAATAGTACTAAATTAAGAAATTTTTAATTTAATTTAAAGTAACAATAAAAATAGTAAAATATTAATAAAATTATATAGAAATAAATTAATTAAAACTACATTATTATAAATTAAAACTAATAAATATTATTAATAAAAATAATGAAATCGTAATTAAAATAATAAAATGGTAACAAAAAAGAAAGGAATAAAAATTATTATAAATAATTATACTATCAATAAATAATAATTAAAATGATAATAAAACTATTATAAATAATAATAAATAAAATATCATTGAAGTTTAATAAAGTAATGAGAATAAAAAATGAAAAGAATCACAATTAATAAAACTAGGATGATAATGATAATTTTAATAATAATAATTTCTCCTTATAACAGGAGCAGACCCAAAAGAAATGGGGCTGCCGAGCCCGCACAGTTAAACTTTTCCCTCATAAATCCCCAAAAGGGGCTGATTTATGGGAAAAATCCTGCCTGGAAGTGCTGCTGAGGAGGGGCTTAAGGAAAAGGGAGACCTGGAAAAAATATTTGCAATATCTCTATATATTTCAAGAGACTTCTTTCAATATATTTCTATTTATTCTATTTAAAATCTCTTTCTGGAATAGAACCATGCAATGCTTTGGGTTCATCCCAGGTTCTTCCAAGCCTTCCCTATTTATAAATCCACATAAACACACCCAAAATAAAGCGAATTTTAGCTGCTCCAACTCCTTTTGGCAGAGCTTAAAACAGCCCCAGAAACGTTTTTTGGAGCCAGAGAGAATTTAGGACTGAGTTTAAGTGCGGAGAAGCGTCTCATTTGCATATGCAAATCAACCCATTGCATAACGAGCTGCTGGGTTCTGATGTGAGGGGAGTTCAGCACCTCGCCCGGCTGAGGAAATTTTGATAAAATCTCTTATCAGCACCAGGGAAAAGTGATTCCCAGCGGGATCTGCTGCCAAATCCCATCCAATCCAAACCATTCTTGAGGAATTGCATGAGTTTGGCAGAGAATTCCCAACCCAGGCTCCAAATCCGGGATATTTGGCGATTGGGTTGCTGTTCCACGATGGTTTTGGTGCTGATCCTTTCCCCTGGGATTGTTTTCAGGGATAAGGGTGGGATTTGAATTCCCACCGCCCCTTCGGGTGTGAAAACAGAGCTGGAAAAAAATCCCCGAACAATTCTAGAAGTGGCTCCCAGTCCTCCTTCCCTGGTGTGGGGCGGCTCGTGGCTTTGGAAAATAGGAACAAACCTGGATCCCAGTTCAGGAATCTTCGTGGGATCTGCAAACTGATCCCTGGCTCTTGTTCCCTTCCCAAAAAACCTGCTCCAAACTTTTCCCGCAGCGATTTCCAGGACACACATTGCGGTGGATGGGTGACACCTGGTGGCACCTGGGATCCTCTGGAATTCCACTTTTCCATCCCTGTGCCTCCAACCTGACGGATTTTTTTACCCCAATTTCCCTCTTTGCTCCCTAAAAACCACAATGGGAGCAGCTGGTGGAGTTTTCCCCTGCAGGAATTGGTAAAAACTGGGAATCCCAATTTTTTTGTAGGAGCTGGGAGAAATTCCAGAGTTGCTCCTTTGCAATTCCCAGCTGGGAAATCTCGGCACACAAAGTGTTAAACAAGCCCCAAAGTGTTAAAAAGCAGGAAATCCAGATGGAATTTTCATCTCAAGAACGAATCCAGCAGAAATATTGGACATTTTAATGGGAATAATTGGGAATAATTGGGAATAACGGCAGGGATTGCTTTACTTTAAATTCCAGGTGATTTCCTCCTTCTCCAGCACAATTTCAGGAAGGAAATTTATTTCTGATGAGGACAGGCTGGAAAAGAGAATCCCATTATCGCCACGAGGAGAGGAGAGGGATGAAGTGGGAAAAAAATTCCTTAATATTCCATTTTATTTTCGTTGTCAAAAACCTCCTGGCAAATAAACCGGAGAACAAGGCGGGAAATGATGTTGGAAAATTCAAATTCCAAGCCTCTGCTGCCCTCAGGGAGAGCTGAGCTGGCTCTCCAGGGAAATTTCCTTTAGGAGACTCCATGAATTTAGGAGAATTCCATGAATTACCCCCATTCCTGAAGGAAGTCCCAGCCTAAAAGGAATCAGCGGAATAACCTGGGAAAGCTGCTGTGGGAGCGGAAAAATCTCTGAATCCGACTGCTGGGCAGGTGAACTCCAGTGACCTTCCAGGAGCTGCAGTTCCAGAGGGTCTGGAATTGGGAGGCTTTAATTAAGAGCGAACAGCTGCCAATAGCACGAGCGCCTTCATTAAGGTGTTTACATCGAGCTCTGAGCAGGCAAAGCCTCCCTGGCTGATTAAGCCGGGCTTTAATTCCCTTTTTCCCTCCCAATTCCCCACCGGGAGCTGATTTAGGGATCCAGGATCGGGACTGGGGGCACTGATTCCCTTTCCCAATGGACGTCATTTCAAGCAGCGGAAGTTGCTTTTTAGCTGATTTCTTTTCATTTCATTGATTTCCTTTAATTTCATGCATTTCTTTTGATTTCATGGCTGGGGATGTTTGTTAATCCCAGACTCTTCCTTCCATGCATAAAATCCTCTTTAATTCCCTTTATTCTGGCTGGAGCTGCTTGATTTTCCCTAAAATCCAGGGATTTTTGGCAGCAGGATCGTTTTCCCCCCTCTGCTGGATTCTGCACTTCCAACCCAAATCCAGAGGAGCGGGGTCTGTCCATGGAAATCCCCGGAGCTGGAAATCCCTGGAGCTGCGGCCACTTGGGGGGAGTAGAAGGCAAGGAGTGCCCCTGCTCACGGATTTCCTGGGAAAAGAGGGATGGGAATGGGGGGAATTCGCTGGTTTGGGAGTTATTTCAGTCGGTTGCGTTGTCTTGGTCGAGTTTGTGAGGGTGAGGAAATTTGGTGGTTGGTAGGAAATAGAAAACCGGTGAGAATAAAATAAAATAAAATAAAATAAAATAAAATAAAATAAAGTAGAATAAACTAAAAGAAAAAGAAAAGAAAATAGAATACCATAAAGCAGAATAAAAATAAAAACGAAAGAAAATAATCTCAGTAAGGGAAATGACGTTTTCTCCCTCTAAAAGGCCGGGATTTCTCCAAAGAGGGCTTGAATTTGGAATTTTGAAATTGGCTTTTGAATTTTGGGCTTGCAGCACTAATTAGTGGTGGGATAAGAATCCCAGAATCCCACCTGGGTGGCAAAATCCCTTCTCCCGGGTGTCCCAGTGGCTCCCAGTACAACCAGTTCTCCATCCCTCATTGGGCAATTGGGTCCCGCTGAAGGCAGCGGGAGAAAAAAACCTAAAAATTGGTTAAATTTTTGAAATTTGGTGCCGTTCCCGCTTTCCCGAGAATTCCCATTAATTAAAGACATCGAGGAGGGGTGGGGGGGAGAATAAAACCTCGGCCTTAAAAATCCTCTGTTAAACTTTAAACCCGGCCTGGCCGTGGGCGGGAGGAGCGCGCAGAGCTCTCCATCCCCCGGCAGCCTCTGGATCATAAAAATCCCTGGATTTTGACCCAGGGAAGTTGCGCTGGGACCGCGCCTTTCCCGCAGCAGGTGAATCCTCCCGGAGCTGCTCATCCCGCTCAATCACCTGGGAAAAGCGAGTTCGTTAATTGCCGCTGCCAGGCCGGGCTTTAATGAGCCGAGCCCAACCTCTCCTATCTTATCTGGGCCCTGATAAGCACAAAACGTTCCCGGGGCGTTGCCAGAAATCAAATAAAAATTATAAAATTTTATGGATGCGGATGAAAAGCCGTGCTTTGGTGGGGGCGGTTTGCTCGGGCAGGACAAACGCAGCCCCGAGGGATTCCTGGCATAGGGAAAAGGAGTTTCCCGAAGTCCTAAAAGCCTTAAAAAATACCTTTAGTGGATTTAAAACCCGAGGATTGCCCGCTTGTTAAATCGTGCGAGGTTATTTTGAGGGTTAATTTGAAGTGAAATTATGATTTTTTTTCCAATTTCCTTCCTCAGGACTGGATAAATTTCGCTGGATAAACCAGGGAATTCAGCCTCGTGGGTAATCGGCTCCTTGTGTCCCATTCTGCTGTCACCAGAGGGCATTTAAGGTCACGGAATTCCAGGATTAAGCTGGAAAGGACCTCAAATCTCCTCTCACCCCACTTCTTTCCACCTTCCACCATCCCAGGTGGATTTCCAATCTCTTTTGGAGTCTTTTGGAGAGATTAATTCCCCTTCCAGAACCACAGAATTTTTGGGGGGAAAGACCTCCAAGATCCCTGAGAGCAAGCGTTTTCACTGCTGCATCAACCACCTGGAAAATTCCACGTTTTTCTCCTCCAGGTTCTGCTTTTCCTGCTTTTTGGGGATATTTAAGCCATGGAATCTGTATCCCACCTTCCTGCATCCCTTACCCACGTGTTTGCTTAAATAAATTGTGCAATAAATGCCCCAATAATGGGACAACACTCTGCATAAACACTGAGCAGTGATAATCTGTATTTTGAGGGAATATTTCCCTTTTTCTCTGGAATATCTCTGTTTATTCCCTATTTCCAGTTCATTTTGAGGACAAACGCTTCCAACCTGCTGAATTTCACCTTCACTGCAGCAAGATGGGAAGAAAACAGGGAATTTTTGCTGCTTCCTGACCATCTCCAAGGCTTTATCCAGCTGCTTTTCCTGCTCCAACGACCCAGAGGTAGCAATTTTCAAAAGTCGCTTTTAATGAAGCTTTAATTGTGCAGGTGCTCAGCAGCTCTGGGAGCGACTCCCCAGCTCCCAGGGTGGAAAAGGGCAGGTGCTGAGAGGAGAAAAAAAGGGATAAACCTGGGTTTAACAAGACAAACACCATAAAAACACAGGGCAGGGCTGGGGTGTTTGTGGTTGGGCTCAGCTGGCACTGCCAGCTTTGGGGTTGTGTGGCTGCAGGAAAAAAAAGGGAGTTTTCCTACTGGGATTTGGTGTGGGAATGAACATTTCTCACCGGGAGGGAGCTCAAATGAACTTGAGGGCAAAAATGGGGATGGGGGCAGAGATTTTTCAAGCCTTGAAGCGAATATTTTGTTGTGGTTGAGGGGTTTGCTGAGGGTTCTTCACCCTGGGAGGAGGAAAACATCCCTTGGAAATCCTATGTTTTCATGGAATGAGCCATGGGATTCCTCACAGAACTGAATCCTGAAATATCCTGAGCTGGAAAAGCCCCACAAGGATCACCCAGCCCAATTTTCCACCTCTTTCCTCAGTTTCCCGTGCCAGATGGGAAAACACTGGGATAATTCACTTACACCGAGTTATTTCCACCTCAGTTGGTTTAAAAGCTGCTTTTTGAGAGGTCTGGGTGCAGTCTGGGTCTGATCCCGACTTTCCCACTTTGTGTGATTTCCTCAGGGAGCTGAGGAGATTTGGGCCTTTTTTCTTGGCCTGGATTTTTTAATTTCCTTTGTGTTTTCAGGTTTTACTCTCCCAGTTTGTGTGGGGAACATGCCTGAATTTCAACCCCCTAAGAGGTAAAAATAATCAAAATAACAGTAAATTGGTATTTTTAACAATTTCAGTGATCAGAATTGGTAATTAATCTTGTTTTGGCCCTTCCAAGGAGATTTGGGCCTTTTTTCTTGGCCTGGATTTTTTAATTTCCTTTGTGTTTTAAGGTGATCTCTCCCAGTCTGTGTGGGGAACGTGCCTGAATTTCAACCCCCTAAGAGGTAAAAATAATCAAAATAACAGTAAATTGGTATTTTTAACAATTTCAGTGATCAGAATTGGTAATTAATCTTGTTTTGGCCCTTCCAAGGAGATTTGGGCCTTTTTTCTTGGCCTGGATTTTTTAATTTCCTTTGTGTTTTAAGGTGATCTCTCCCAGTCTGTGTGGGGAACGTGCCTGAATTTCAACCCCCTAAGAGGTAAAAATAATCAAAATAAGAGTAAATTGGTATTTTTAACAATTTTAGTGATCAGAATTGGTAATTAATCTTGTTTTGGCCCTTCCAAGGAGATTTGGGCCTTTTTTCTTGGCCTGGATTTTTTCAAATTTCCTTTGTGTTTTCAGGTGGTCTCTTTCAGTTTCTGTGGGGAATGTGCCTGAATTTCAACCCTCTAAGGGGTAAAAATAATCAAAATAACAGTAAATTGGTATTTTTAACCAATTTCAATGATCAGAATTGGTAATTAGTTTTGTCTCAGCCCTCCTGAGGGGATTGGGCTGCCGTCAGCCACAGGCCAGGAAAATTATTTATATTTTAAAACAAAGGGAGAAAACAAATGGAGATCACATGATTAAAGTTCCTGAAGATCCCCTCTCCCAGCTCTGTTATCTCCTCATTTTTCCAGGAAAATTGTGCTAATCCCTTCCCCTCATCCCCTCCACCCCTGGAAGCCGGGAAAGGCCAGGAAAAAGGGGAATTTCCCCACTTCTCCCTCATCAATTCAGACTACTCTCCCCACAAAATAAATAATAAAACAAACCCAACCAAGCAGAGCCTTGGAGCCCCTGGATTTTCCTCGCTGGGAGCTGAAGTTAAAAATTATTCAAAGTAAAAATTCCTGGCCTGTGAAGCGGAGGCTCCGCACTGTACCAGGCAAAGATTTCCACCAGCATTCCCTCGCTCGGCCAAGGCCGAGATAACAGAGCAGGAAGAAATCCACACTTCCCAGATTCCATCGGCAGCCTCCATCTCCCACCTCGTTTTCCCTCTGCTTCCCTCTGCTTCTCCATTTGGGATGGAGATTCGGTGTCTTCTCCTCGGTGGGGTTTTTGCTGGAGTTTAAAGGACGAAGAGGACGGGGCACGACAAGTAAGTGTTGGACTTTATCCTCTCCTAAGGAAGGATTTTTTTTCCTGAGGGATTCTTGGATTGGGTTCTGCCTGTCTTGGGGCAGTTTTGTAGGAGCAAAAAGGGTAAAAATTCCTGGATTTGAGGTGCTCAAGGGTGAATTATAACAGGGAAATTTCTTGAGGCATTGATTAGGGACAAAGGGATTAAAAGAGGTATTTCCCAGTGTTCTGGTGATTCTGGAAAATTCCCAGCCATGGATGCAGTTGGTTAAGAGGCAGGAGGGGAATTACTATTGGAAAACAAAAATAAAAAGGAAAAAAAAAAAGTTATACCGCTTATTTCCTAATTTTTTTTAACCCCAGGGATCTGTAGTGGTTGGTGTTGTCTGGGATCACTTCTTGGATGTTTTCCAGGGGATGGGAACTTCCATGGTTGGAATATTCCCGGTTTCAGCCCTCAGCATTTCCCACTCAGAGGGATCCCAGAGCTGGTGTAAAGTGTCAGCAGTGGAAAATCAGGGATTTACACCCTGGTGGGAACCTGGAACAAAGGAGGCCTAATCCCAAATCCCTGCTCTTCCTGAGGAGTGCACAGCCCCAAAAAAAAGTGGGAATCTTCCTTTAAAATGTGGCTGGAGAGAAGGAATTTTATTAAAATCTAGGGAATCCTTGGAGTTTTGGGACTGCTTTGAAAGCAGTCTTTGCTGCAAGGGCTGAAAGCTCAGGATGAAAATAAATAATAATACTTATTGTGAGCTCTGGCAGCGTTGAATATCCCCCAATCCTTGATTTTCCCTCTCAGCCTGCCCTGAATCCCAGATATTTGTTCTGCCTGTTAGGAAGGGCCAGAAATGCCCCAAACCAAGCGAATTGAAGCATTTTATGGATTCCCTGCAGCCCATGGAGGAGGTTTGGATTCTCTCCATCAGCACAGAGACACGAGGCCTGGCTCAAGCCTCTGAGTAGGAAGGGAAATTTTTATTTCTCTGGCTAAAGCACATCCCTGGAATAATTCTCAGGTCCCTAGAACCATCAAAAAATCCCTAAAATCATCCAAAGACTCTTAAAATCATCCAAAGGTCCCTAAAATCATCCAAGGGTCCCTTAAATCCTCCAAAGGCTCCTAAAATCATCTAAAAACCCCTAAAATCATCCAAGGATCCCTAAAATCATCCAAAGACTCTTAAACCATCCGAAGGTCCCTAAAATAATCCAAGGGTCCCTTAAATCATCCAAATGCTCCTAAAATCATCTAAAAAACCCTAAAACCATCCAAGGGTCCCTAAAATCGTCCAAAGATCCTTAAAATCATCCAGAGGTTCCTAAAACCATCCAAAAATCCCTAAAATCCTCCAAAAAATCCCTAAAATCACCCCCAAATCCCTGAAATCCTCAGTCTGGCCGTAGCTCCAAGCCTGGCCCTCGGCCCCTTGTTATTTATCCAGCACAAACCCCTCTAATCCATCGGGATAAGGAATGCAGCCGGTGGATTTCTTTGGGAATTGCAGGATAAAGCTCCAATCAGGATGAAACAGCCAAGCCAGGGGTTAATGGGCTGCAGGTCAAGGGGGTTTTTTATCCCCCAGTCCAACCCCAAACCGCCACTGGATCCGGGTTCCAAAGCTTCCTGGAGTTTCCTGATTGAGGCAGGAAAAACCTGTGGATTCCTGGCGCCGGATCCTGGATGAGGACCGGGAGCGCTTGGATGATTCAGGGTTTTGTTTCAATTTAAACTTCGGAGGGAAAGGGGGGAAAAAAAACCGGGTATTTCTACAAGGGAAAGGTCTGATCTGTTTCCAGCCCGCATTCCTGACGTTCCTTTGGAAATCTGCTCCTATAAAAAAGCCCGCTCCCACCTCCAGCAGATCCGTGGAGCTGCAGAAAAGCTGGAGTTTTGCTGTAGATGTGCCGTAATTTGATTTATTTACACGGCAGCACATGGAAATTGGGATTATTTAATGCTCTGGATGCATCCCGGTTTTCCTTCTGAGGGTAAAGCCAGGGATGTGCGCTCATTGTTCCAAAATTCTCCTTTCCCAGGGGTATTGTGGAATATGAAGCACAAAGGGTTTGGGGGCTTTTTGTTGGTTTTTTTTTTCCTTTTGTTTGAATTCGATGACTCAAACTTGGGGCAAATCCAAGGCAAACAAAAGGTGCAGGCCTGGGGTTAACTCCTGAATTGCTGGCATTTGGGCATCAGGAAGGAGCCTAAAACTGCTTCCAGTGGTGTGGATCCAGCCTTTCCCAGTTTTTTTAGGTTGAATCCCTCTCCAGGCTGATGGGAGTTGAAAATTCCTGATTTTCTGCTGCTTTGGTTGTTAAATCCTCCCCTCCTGGCAGGGTTAAACAGCACCTGATTCCCAAGATTCCCTGGAAATGCTTTTTTTTAGGATGGAGCCGGATGTTTGGGGATTTTTTGGCGATCAATCCACAGCGTTGTGCCAGATCAGGAGCCATGGAATGGGCGTGGATGATAATTCCTGATCATTCCTGCACCGGGATAGGGTTTGAAAGGATGGAAGAGAAGATTTGGGAATGGTTTTGGGGTGTGGGGTGATCATTCCTGATCATTCCTGATCATTCCTGCACCAGGAGAGAGTTGGAAAGGATGGAAAAGAAGATTTGGGAATGGTTTTGGGGAATGGGGAAGGGGCAGCTCAACCTTGATCCAGCTTGGAAAATATTTGGAGCAGCCCCCAGGCCCTTGGGAAGGGGGAGATGCAGATTTAAAGGTTGAGATCTCGAAATTAATGATTTTTTTTTAATCCCCCAGCTCCATTTTCATGGAATTTTGCTTCCTCTGCTCCATTTTCCAGCTATCCCAAAGATAATTGGGCAGGAAAAATTCCCAAATCCCTTTTCAGCAACCCTAATTCCATGATTTGAAAGTCAATAATGAGTTTTATCTGTCTTTAAAACTCACGGGGGGAAGAGATCAAACTTTTATTTTCACTAAAAGGACACAAATCAGCCACATTTCCTTCCTTTTCCTGGGATTTTTAACTTGGCTTGGGAAGCAGTGGAAGGAATCAGTGGCTCCACTAATTAACATCGGAAATCAGGGTTGAATTTTGCATAATTAAACATTAATTATGGCAGCACGTGGCAAAAAAAACCGGCACCAGAGCAGGGGCAGCTGCCAGGATATGAGCGTTTTGTAAGCAAAAACTGTGGATTTGAATAATTTAGCCCGGAATTCCATCTTCCTGCTGGGCATTTGCAGCTGGCCCTGATTTCATTTGCAAACGCTGGCCAATGAGCACAGCGATGTTTATTTGGATATTCAAGTGCTCCCTGGAAAATAATGGGATAAATCCGATATTTATTTGGATATTCAAGTGCTCCCTGGAAACCAATGGGATAAATCCTCGAGGTGTTTAAGGAAAAAAGGGGGGAACAGAATGAAAAACCCTCTGGAATTCTGGGCAGCTCAATCTTGTGCCAGTCGTGGCTTTTTCCTCCTGTTGTGTTTCCCTTCACAATTCCCATAAAAATCCCCCCAAAATCCCACAAACCTTGTTCCTTCTGCACAAATCCTCCCTGAAATTCCCAGTGTTGTTCCTACTGAGCTGTGACCTTTTCCAAGAGCTCCTTCTTCTCCAGAAAAAGCAAAAATAAAAACACTTGGAATTATTAATTAAGATGATTAATTAATAAATCCATGCCTTTAAATCATTCCCTTTGGATGCCAGAGTTGGGGAAAAAACCTGGTTTTAAAGGCTGCCCCATCCCCGGGAGTATCCAAGGCCAGGCTGGACAGGGCTCGGAGAAATTTGGGATGGTGGGAGGTGTCCCTGCCCATGGAATGGGATGATGGGATGGATTTAAGGTCCTTTCTACATAGGAATTGATTCCATGAATCCATGAACTCGGTCCTGGGGGTCAGAGCAATTTTTGGAAGCTCCTGAACAAACTGGGCTGAGCTCAGCTCAGTAAATCCCAGCCTAACTAAGCTAAGGAGCATTTAAACCCAGCCCTTTGCTGCCGCACTGTTGCAGGGCTTGTTATTTTTATTCCCCGCATTCCCAAACTTTGGGTTTTCCTCCTTCTCTCCCTCTTTGTGCTGCAGCACAGGAACCATTCCAGCATTTCTGTGGGAAAGTTTGGGGTCACCAGGTGGGGAAGCTGCCGATTTTTCCAGGTAAAAACACCTGGAATTGGCTCCCCAGGGAATGGTCACAGTCCCAAAGCTGCCAAGGGTCAGGGAATGTTGGGAAAACGCTCCCAGGGACAGGGGGAAAATTTTGGGGTGTCAGGACAGGGGGATCCCTGGGGATCCCTTCCCGTTCAGGATGTTCTGGGAATGTGGGGAGGTGCCAGAGCTGGGGAGGGGCTGGTGGCTGTCACAGCGGTGTCACAGAGGGCTCAGAGCTGGGGACTCTCGGGGACAGGGTGGGATTTTGGGCTGTCCTGGGCAGGGATAAGGCTTGGATCCATGATTCCCTTGGGGGTATCCCACTCGGGAAATTGCGTGGAAAGGTGGCAGAGCTGGGGGGCTGGGCTCGAGAGCTGCGGGGCTGGCTCTCTGAGGAGGTGCTGGCCCGTGTCACAGCGGTGTCACAGCGGTGTCACAGCAGTGTCAGAGCTGGGGGACTCTGAGGAGGTGCTGGCCCGTGTCACAGCGGTGTCACAGCGGTGTCACAGCAGTGTCAGAGCTGGGGGACTCTGAGGAGGTGCTGGCCCGTTCACAGCGGTGTCACAGCGGTTGTCACAGCAGTGTCAGAGCTGGGGGACTCTGAGGAGGTGCTGGCCCGTGTCACAGCGGTGTCACAGCAGTGTCACAGCGGTGTCACAGCAGTGTCACAGCAGTGTCAGAGCTGGGGGACTCTGAGGAGGTGCTGGCCCGTGTCACAGCGGTGTCACAGCGGTGTCACAGCAGTGTCAGAGCTGTGGCACTCTGAGGAGGTGCTGGCCTGTGTTACATCAGTGTCCCAGAGGTGTCCCAGAGCTGTGTCAGGGCTGTGGCTCTCTCTGAGGAGGTCCTGGCCCGTGTCCCAGCAGTGTCACAGCAGTGTCAGAGCTGGGGGACTCTCTGAGGAGGTCCTGGCCTGTGTCACATCAGTATCACATCAGTGTCCCAGAGGTGGGGGACTCTGAGGAGGTGCTGGCCCCTGTCACAGCGGTGTCAGAGCCGCGGGACTCTCTGACTCTCTGAGGAGGTGCTGGCCCGTGTCACAATCAGTGTCACAGCAGTGTCCCAGAGGTGTCCCAGCAGTGTCAGAGCTGTGGCACTCTGAGGAGGTGCTGGCCTGTGTTACATCAGTGTCCCAGAGGTGCCAGAGCTGTGTCAGGGCTGTGGCTCTCTCTGAGGAGGTCCTGGCCCGTGTCACAGCAGTGTCAGAGGTGGGGGGACTCTGAGGTGGTGCTGGGCCCCTGTCACAGCGGTGTCCCAGAGGTGTCACAGCGGTGCCAGAGCCTGGCGGGACTCTCTGACTCTCTGAGGAGGTGCTGGCCCGTGTCACATCAATGTCACATCAATGTCACATCAATGTCACATCAGTGCCACATCAATGTCACATCAGTGTCACATCAGCGGCACCGCCCTGGCCCAGCCCCGGCTCCAGCCGTGCCTGGCACACCCCGCCCTGCCCGGGGCAGCCCTGCCCAGCCCCGGGGACGCAGCAGGGGCTGCCCAGATAAGTCCGGGGGTTAACGAGGGACAGAGGCACCGGGAGGGGACATCACCGGCCAGGGCAGCCTCGTGCTGGCCCAGTGCCACCCTAAAATTTATTTATTCATCAATCTGAGGGGAGATTCTCCCAAGCTCCCCCCAAACTCCCCATAAAGGGATTTTTTTTTGGATATTTTTTTGAGGCTGTGACCTCCCTTTCCTTGGTTGTTGTTGTTTTTTTTTTTTTGCTGGTGAGTCACCAAATTGTCACCTGATACTTCCTCCTCCGCTGGGCTTGGGCTGCAAAGGGCCAGCCCAGCTCCCAGCCTGAGGACTGGGGGCTTTTCCATCCCAAATCTCAGAGGATTTGGGGATAAATTGGGATCTCAACCTTTCCCACCTCAAATCTGAGAGGATTCAGGGATAAATTTGGCTCTCAGCCCTCCCCAGTTGGTGCATTTTGGTTCTTTAGGGGTGTTGGAGAGCACCGAAAATGCTTTGCAAGCCCAGAGAATCCTCAAAAATCGAGCTGAAAATGCTCATAAATTGGTCTGAAAATCACCAAATAATGCTGAAAATCCTCAAATAATCAGAATTAAACCATCAGAACCTGATTTTGTCCACCCGAGTGGCAAAATTTCCGCTGTTCCTCCAACTTTTCGGTCTTTTCATCGCTGTTATTTGCATTCCAATTAATTCAATTACAAAGGGGCTCTTAATTTTCACATCTCTGCCTTCAATTGGATCAATAATTCCTGCCAGAAAAGGAGGATTTTCCAGGAGGAGGAGCAGGGAGGAGGAGCAGCAGCTCTGGAGGAGTTGACCCAAGGTTATCCAGGTACGGCCGTGACTCATCCCAGAGCTTCCCACCTTTTCCCATGAAATTCCCGCTGGAAGGGTGACTCAGGAGCAGCTGCTGTGCTGGGAATGCTGCTCCAGAGCTTTCTCCAGAGGGCTCCCGTGGAGGAGGAGAAGGGAGAAGGGAGAAGGGACAGGTCCCGACTCGTCGGAGTTTGGTGGTTTTGAAACAAAGATTGTTTGTCCAAGGATGGAAAATAAACCAGGAAGTGCAGAGTTAAGGACATGGCTTTTCCTGGTCTGAAAAAGGGGGATCGGGCAGAATTCCTGCATCTTCACAACTCCTGACAGTGTGGGACATCAGCAGGAATTTCCTCATGGAAAAGGTTGTAAATATTGGGATGTGCAGCCAGGGTGGGTCCAGCTCTGGACAGGACCCAAACGCACCAGGAGAGTGAAGCTGGACATGAGCAGGAATTTCCTCATGGAAAGGTGCTGCCCAGCGGGGTTTGGAGCGCCCATCCCTGGAGGTGTTCCCAGGGAACTCCTGGATGTGGCTCTGCATTGGGGATGGGGCACAGCTGGATGATCCTGCAGGGATTTTCCCCCCTCAGCGATTCCATGGTTCTCTGATTCCATGGATAGCTGTTGGATCAGCCCGAAAATTCCACGGGATCAGTGGAATTGGAATTTCCTCCTCAGCACAGCGTGGACTGGAAATATATTTTGGGTTCTGCTCTCTCTGGATCCCAATTTCCCGAGGGAATCCCCTTTTTTGGCTTTGTTCCTGGAATTCCAGTGATGGGAGCCAATCCAGGAGAGAAGGGTCATAATTAGGATTTAAATCCCATAATTAGGATTTAAAATCCCTTTTTCTTTTTTTTTTTTGGTGCTGGCTGCCGATTTCCTACCAATCCTGCCCCTCCTCTGGAATAAAAATCTCTCTCTTTTTTGAACTCAACACCATTGGGAGGGCAGCTGTCAGGAAAACCCAATTTTATTCCTTTTTTTTTTTCCTTGAAAAAACCTTTTTTTCCTCCTTTTTGTTTTGTTTTGTTTTGTTTTGTTTTGTTTTGTTTTCCCTGCTCCTTTCCCTGATGGAAAAAAAAAAAAAATCCCAAACCAGAGCTCCAAGCTTTGCCAGCTGCAGTTGGAATTTGCTGCCATGAGGAAATCTTGGGATTTTGCATCAATTCCATATGAAATGAGGTGAAACGTGGCCTCGGCCCCTCTTTTCCCTGCCATCCCACATCCCTGTCCCTCGGGATTTGCATGGATAATTCCTGATATTTGTTTCCAGGCAGGTGGCCCCGATCCACTTTAATCCCACATTCAAATAGGGATGGAAATTCAGGGAAAGGACCTGGACATCACAAACCCCTCAGGAAAATCCCCTGCCTGGATCCCAGCAGATTGATGGGATCCGTGGAATTGGGAAGGATTGATGGGGAAGGAGAATTCATCCCGTAATTTTGGGTTTATGTTAAAGGGAAATTCAGATCAAACTCCCCGGAAAAACTCTGGGAAGTTTTGGCTCCTGCCCCAAAGCGGGGCTGGATATCCTGGAGAATTCCCACCTTAAACCCCCATGGATTGGGGAGGAATTGGGCAAATTTGGGCTGGAATTGAGAGCGTTCTTTGGATAATCCTGGCTCAAATCTGGTGAATGTCTGCCCATAAATGTGCGGGAAAAGTGGGAGATTCCACAGCCTGGAACGGGATGTGGGATGCAGCAGGGTTGGAACAAAATCACTTTTTAAGGTCCCTTCCAACCCAAATGATTTGATGATTAAAATAATGATTTTATTGTTAAAATGATGATTTTAGGATTAAAACTATGGGTTTAGGAGTCAAAAGATGATTTTAGGATTAAAACGATGGGTTTAGGAGTCAAAAGATGATTTTAGGAGCAAATTGATTATTTTAGGATCAAAACCATCCCATGATTCTAGGAGCAAAACCATCCCATGATTTTAGGATTAAAATGATGGATTAATTATTAAAATGATGATTTTAGGATTAAAACCATCCCATTTAAGACTAAAATGATGGGTTTATAATTAAAATAATTCTTTTATGATTTTAGGATTAAATTTATGATTTTAGGATCAAATTGATGATTTTTGGATCAAAACCATCCATGATTTTAGGATTAAAATCATGGGTTTATGATCAAAAATTATGATTTTTTATTAAAATGATGACTTTAAGATTAAAATGCTGATTTTAGGATCAAAACCATCCCATGATTTTAGGATTAAAATGATGGATTTATGATTAAAATGCTGACTTTATTATCAAAACCTTCCCATGATTTCATGATTAAAATGATGGGTTTAGGGTTAAAAATGATCACTTTATTATTAAAAGGATGATTTTATGTTAAAATGATAGGTTTAGGATTAAAAATGATGATTTTATTATTAAAAGGATGATTTTATGATTAAAATGATAGGTTTAGGATTAAAAATGATGATTTTATTATTAAAAGGATGATTTATGATTAAAATGATAGGTTTAGGATTAAAAATGATCACTTTATTATTAAAAGGATGATTTTATGTTAAAATGATAGGTTTAGGATTAAAAATGATCACTTTATTATTAAAAGGATGATTTTATGATTAAAATTATAGGTTTAGGATTAACAATGACGATTTTATTATTAAAAGGATGATTTTATGATTAAAATGATCGGTTTAGGATTTAAAATGATGATTTTATTATTAAAAGGATGATTTTATGATTAAAATGATAGGTTTAGGATTAAAAATGATCGCTTTATTATTAAAAGGATGATTTTATGATTAAAATCCTGACTTTAAGACCAAACCACCCGGTGATTTGATGATTAAAATGATGATTTGAAGATTAAAATGCTGCGTTTATAATTCAAAATGCCGATTTTATGATTTAAGTGATGATTTGATGACTAAAATTACAATTTGATGATTCCAAACGCCGGCTGTCCTTTGCCACTAATCCAAACCCCACGGCTTTTATGGGGTTTTTCAGAGGTTTTTGGGATTTATCCCACATCCTGCACCTGCCCTGCACCTGCTGCCGTGCTTGGTGTAACCCTACCCCAGCTGCGAGCCTGGAGTGAAAATGACCCCATTGTTGCCTGGTTTTGGGGGTGTTCCCACTCTGATTCCCACTTGGAAGCGTGGATCTGCTGCGGGAGAGCGTTCCAAAGGCGAGGTGTGTCCCATCGGAGTCACCCGACCCTGAACAAACAGCTCCTGACCTGCATTTCTGTTCCTTTTATTGACTCAATATTGAACCTCCCAGTTGGGCTGCAGGAAGTTGAGGTTTTAACCATTTCCTCCCTCATTCGGGGTTTTCCAGAGGGTTGGGGTGGATTTGGGATGATTTCGCTGTGGGGTTGTGGGGTTTTTGCCTTCCTGGGTGTGGGATTTGGAGCAGGAAAACCCAAAGCAGTTCCAACCATGACCTGGATTTGTGTTCCTTTTATTGACTTCATCCAGAACCCTTCCAACAGGGCTGCGGGAGGTTGAGTTTTTAACCATTTCCTCCCTCATTTGGGGTTTTCCAGAGGGTTGGATTTGGGATACTTGGGAATTTCGCTGTGGAGCCATGGATTTTTTACCCTTTGGAGCAGGAAAGCCCAAAGCAGTTCCAACCCGCTGGGGCAGGAAGGAAAGGTGCTCGGTCATGACCTGGATTTGTGTTCTTTTTATTGACTTCATCCAGAACCCTTCCAACAGGGCTGCAGCAAGTCGAGTTTTTAACCATTTCCTCCCTAATTTGGGGTTTGGGGTTGGATTTGGGATGATTTCACTGTGGGGTTGTGGGTTTTTTGCCTTCCTGGGTGTGGGATTTGGAGTAGGAAAACCCAAAGCAGTTCCAGCCATGACCTGGATTTGTGTTCCTTTTATTCACTTAATCCAGAGCCCTTCCAACAGGGCTGCAGCAAGTCGAGTTTTTAACCATTTCCTCCCTAATTTGGGGTTTGGGGTTGGATTTGGGATGATTTCGCTGTGGGGTTGTGGATTTTTTGCCTTCCTGGGTGTGGGATTTGGAGGAGGAAAAGCCGAAGCTGTTCTGACACGCAGGGGGAGGAAGGGAGGGTGACTCAGAGCAGGCAGCACCTGGCACAACCTGAGTGCCAGCTCCTGTTCCTGCTCCTCCTGGCACCATGCCAGGGGAAGCCGGGCTTGGATTTGCTCTGTCACGCGATGCCAGGAGGCAATCTGCTCCCTTAGAGGAGAAATTCGGGAGAAATCCTTCCCTGGGACACTGAGGAATCCCTGGGATGGAAGTCCCAGATGAGTGGGATTCATGGGCACAGGCGGGCTGGGAGAGCAGGGCAAACTCTCCTGGTGCCGCTGGAATTCCTGCTGGAGAAAAGAGATGTAAATAATTCCTCTTGATCCATGGATTTTCTTGGAGTGTCTCTTTCATACAGAATTATCCAGGTTGGAAAAGCCCGGGAAGATTTCTGAGTCCAACCGCTCAGAACTGCTGGAAAAGGCAGGAAAATCCTTCTGGAATTCTCAGCTCTTGCCTTTATTCCATCGTGGCTCTGGGGCTGCCCTTTGTGCGTTCATGGCCCTGTTCCAGCGCTAATCCAGGGTCTAACTGGGCCAGTCTGTGTGTGGGCCCAGCCTAACTGACCCGATTTACCCCCAGCTTGCTAAACTCTGGTTTAAACTGTTTTAAAAGCAGTTTAAAACTGTTCCAGCAGCTCTGAGCGCAAGGAACCGGCTCTTACCAGCCACCAAATCATCCTAAAATCTAAGCCCGGCCTAAATCAGAGCTGAAAATCTTTGAGAGACAGAACTTCTGCCCAGCTCTGAGGGCTTTGTGTTGGTTTGGGATTAAATTTGGGTTTTGCTGCACTCCAGCTTCTCCAGGAGGAAACAAAGGGCAGGGAAAGGATGGGCTGAAAAACACGGGATGGGCTGAAAAACACGGGATGGGCTGAAAAATATGGGATGGGCTGAAAAATATGGGATGGGCTGAAAACCAGTCTGGGATTGAATCTGATTTTTGGGGGTGTTTTGGCTGTAAAACAGAAATCTGTGCAAATTTATGCTGCCAAAAATCAGCGCTGTCCCGTTTGGTGAGTGCTGCTGTGGGAATGATGGAATAAAAGAATCCCAGTGCTTTTTCTGGGGATGAATTCGGGATCCTGACACATTCCGTGCTGGATTCACTCCCCAGAGCAGCTCCAAACCTCCAGTGCCCTTCAGAAATCCTCATTTTCAGAGCAGCGGGGCTGCACGAGGATGAATTGTGGGGAGGAAACAAAGGTGCTTGGAGATGGAAAAGGAATTTCCAGGGAAACACCTGCTGCACTCCAACTGCTCCAGGAGGAAACAAAAGGCAGGGAAAGGATGGCCCAAAACCACGGCATGGGCTGAGAACCAAGCTGGAAAATCAATCCCTAACCTCAGCCTGGCACTTGGCAGCCCCCAGCTTTTGAAATCTTCCTGCTCTGAACATGAAAGGCTTTGTTCCCTTTGGCTTGGCTTTTCCCCCCTTTTTTTTCCCCT